>NW_026542594.1:70090028-71361912 GCF_028750875.1 Macrosteles quadrilineatus
ATATATTTTTTTTTATCTGAAAAAGTCGGTAGCACAGTAAGGTGCAGGCCTAACTTCTACCACATATAGAAACCATCATAAGCATTGAATGGGCTTGCCATTTACGTATGACACGTGTATACGTGTAAGTAACATACTCCATAAAAATAATCAAAATTTATCGAGCCAAATTTGAAATATATTTTTTTTATCTGTAACATCAGTGGTCTAATAAATGGCAGGTTCAACTTCTACCTCATAAAGAAACCATCATAAGCATTGAATGGGCTTTCCATTTAATTATGACACGTGTATACGTGTAAATAACATACTCCATAAAAATAATCAAAATTTATCGAGCCAAATTTGAAATATAATTTTTTTTAAATCTGTAACATCAGTAGTCTAATAAATGGCAGGTTCAACTTCTACCTCATACAGAAACCATCATAAGCATTGAATGGGCTTACCATTTAATTATGACACGTGTATACGTGTAAATAACATACTCCTTAAAAATAATCAAAATTTATCGAGCCAAATTTGAAATATATTTTTTTTTATCTGAAAAATAGGTAGCTCAGTAAGGAGCAGGCCTATCTTCTACCACCTATAGAAACCATCATAAGCATCGAATGGGCTTGCCATTTTATTATAACATGTGTAGACGTGTAAATAACATTCTCCATTAAAATAATGAAAATTTATCGAGCGAATTTTAAAATATAATTGTTTTTTTTTAATCTGTTAAATCGGTAGTTGGGTAAGGAGCAGGTCTAACTGTTACCACATATAGAAACCATCATAAGCATCGTATGGGCATGCTATTTTATTATCACATGTATTGACTTATAATGTAACATAATCCATAAAAGTAATCTACATAAATCTAGTCAGATGTATGTTTGTAGTGTGAAATGCACTTTGAGGTTAGTGGAAGTAGGCCTACATATCAATGGAATAAAAACAAGTGTTATTAGTGGTCATTGCACTTTATTTCGGCACCGCATTAACATAAAAATGGTATACTAGTAAAACAAACACTTAATAACTGCTCAAAAGGTGTAATTTAAACATAAAATGTATTTGAGGTTAGGAAGTTTTGACATGTGACACATGTGGTTGAGGTTAGAAAGTTTTGATACATGCATTTGAGGTTAGGAAGTTTTGATGCCACGGCCTTCTTGATCTACTGATCTGACGTGACGTCATAGCTTTCTTGATCTACTGATCTGACGTGACGTCATAGCTTAATGTTGGTTTATTGGCAGTTTCACAGACATCAATAAACTTCTTGATTCTTGAACTTAAATAAGTTACAACTGTAAAATAAACTTTTAAAACTAACTAAAAAACTGAATAATTAACAGCTAAGTTTTGGAAACAACGATTGAAATATTGATCTCGAAGAGGGCAGAGACTACATAGAATAAAAAGAAGAAGAGATAAAGTAAAGAACTCGAACTGCAGCAGAAACACAGAACTAAAACAAAAACAACAATGGCGGGGCGGCCTCGGATGACGGCTAGTCCTAGTCGGCGTTACGGTACTGTCCGACCCATTCGATACTATCGTGCTAATACGATTTTCAATGCATATCGAAAGACCAGTAATGCTCCGTGTAGAAAGGATTTATGATTTATTTCAGTTATACCTTAGTAATAATAATATTAGTTATTAATTATTATTATTAACTTATTTAGTTTTTCTAACTTAGACTGTAGTAGTTACATAAATTTAAATTAATCATAACTGCCCAGTAAGCTATCGAATAGAAATATCGAGCCTATCAAGTTCGATGTTGATATTGACTATCGATATAATTCTAGTATCTATCAGTCTGGCTTCGATATTTTTATTCGGATCCAATAAGTCAACGCTGCAACCCCAACCCCAATCCCAAACCGGTTCGGTCTAACTACACTTCTTGGCTTGGTGAAGGAATTCTACAAGTGACCTTCGCACTTGCCACCCCTTTGTATTACAGTTCTTTGTCTAGCTGCCTGTATTGTAAATTCCTACTGTCCCTTCTTCTAAGAAAAACTTTCTCTAAAAGCAACTGTTTGGTCTGAGTGAAAATATCTCTTTCTCAAGGCTTTGAGCAAAATTTACAAATCTATCTGGTATGAATCCAGGAAAATGGTTAATGTATATTTGACGTAAATATATGTATATTTTACGTCAATATTAAAGTATATGGGATGTGAATAAGTTACATTCAGTATACATTAAATGTATCGAGAAATAGGCCAGAAAATAGGTTTAAATCAATCACATATTAATTAAGACAGTATTTCATGTTGACCTAAAACAAAAGGTAACGATATTTTCTATGTAAATATCAGCGAGTAAATTATATGTGAATTTTACATATTTCAATATACTTTACATAGTTTACCAAGATTGACCTAAAATATATGTATATAATACCTCGTGTGCTGACTGGGTAGTTTAAGTTTCCTAACAATGATTTCTTCTTATGAACCTCAGAATCACAACGCTTAAACAGGCAGTTTTTTTTATCAACTAAGACTATTTATTTTCATTTTTAGATATAAAAAAAAATCCTCTCGGTCGTGCGCCCTCTGGGACCTTGCGCCCATAGGCCCGGGCCTACCGGGCCTATTGGGAAATCCGGCCCTGGGTGGCAGTGATACCTCTTGAAGACCCTTGACTTTTCTCAAGATCGGGACAGAAAAATTTCAAGAAAATAGTTTTTATATTGGTTCCTCACCTTGCGTTTGCTTGAAACTCGTCCGATTTGAATAACTAATAGCTTATGTGAAAGCCGGTATTTCACTGAAGGTTCTTAAAATATATAGGATATATAGGATTATATAAGATTATATAGGTATATTATATAGGATTATATAGGTATATACGATTATATAGGTATATAGGATTATAAAATTATAGATTGTGAAATAAATCCTAAATTGATGTGAGAATTCAAAAACGAATAAAATTATGTTCTTTAGTAAAAAAAACAAACTTTTTGGCAAATCTCTACGTGCTACCTTTTACTTTTAGACCTCAATCATTGAAATCGGTCGGGTAAAAGAGCCAAATGAACTCAGAAAATAAAAACCTATCTATATAATTAATACGCTACATGAAACTTTGTCGGTTGAACTCCTCCGCCATTTCTTAACCAATTTTATCCATTGACGTCTCATTGGAAATAGCGTGTCGCGTAGATTTGCAAACTGGCCTTGCATTTTTGAAAAAGTCCCTTGGGCTCTGCCCCAGTGGCTTTGAAAGTTTCCATGTTATCCTTTTGAAGAACATAATTGTTTACATTTCGATCAGCTGTATAATTTAATTGCTATTATTTATTTTTCAATTCAATGAGACACATTGAGTAAATTTATTTACTATTTGAGTTTGTGTAAACATAACCCCCAAGACGGATCGTTTAAGTATGGTTGTATCTTAAATTTGTGTACTTATCGTTGTTTTGTGTTGCTATGACGGATCGTGTTAGCATGAATGTAACTTAAATTTGTGAATTTATTGTTGTTTTGTGTAGCTATAGTTTGTTTATTTGTTGTTTTTTTTTAAATGCCTCCAGCGCGACGAAAACGAAACATAGACAGGAGGCGTAATCGTGATAACGACCGCAGCTACAGAACAGTGGCGCGTAATAGGCTTAACCACAGCCGCTTAACTCATCACAGTCAGCACCTGACCCTGGACAAACTCAACTATTAGGTTACAAATGCGCCCTAACACTACCCCAAAACGACTTTTCTTTCTCAATTGGCCCTCTATCAATGCCCTGTTTTGCATGTACAGCGAGGCATTTTGAGAACGAGAAAACCATAAAAATCATAATGAACATTTGATTTTCTCGGATAATATATTTATTTTAAAGCTGTGGATCAGCATGGGTCCTCTCCTACATGTTAAATGCATAAAAAACACAAGATTAAACATTAAAAACATAAGTGTGTATGCTAAATTAAGTTAATTAATCATTAGCTATGATAACAGCTTTATAATTAATTTAAAAAGTGGCAATAACAAACCGTAATTACTGTAGTAGATTTAAGAATCAATATAATCTAAAAAAGAATTATTTTGATATAAAACATATACCATAATCTCCGCAATTTCATGCAGATTACAACTGTGTAAACAAATTGACAATCGAGCCACTATGAACAGAGATATAGCTTATTTTGTGAGCGCAAACGCGGAAACGCCATAAGACGTGATGAGTAAGAGAGAGACAGTAACAACCTTAGTGGTGGGGGGAGCGGCGGACCGATATGCGTCTATCTCTGAGCAGTACAGCGTGCGATCCAGTTGTAATAATAGAGATCGATGTGTACTATAGTTCGGCCGCTTAGAAAGCGACCTCCTCCAGCATTAGTTTAGCATTAACCGGCCGAACTATAGTGCCTGAAGATGGAAACCTAGTTTCTGAAAGGGCTAGTGAATAAAATAAAATTATTGTATATTGGCCTTGTTGAACTTGTAAATTTAATTATACATTTCATTATGTTTAATTTTGTGTTTAGTGTCATCAGTTTTAAATAATCTGTATTGTTTTTCAAGCTCCACAATGTTTAGTCTTTTTCTTTTAGTGTCAAGAGATATCCATGGATTGTTATTGTTAATCTTTTTAGTTTTTTACGTTTTAGGAAAGCTGTTGTATCCATACTCAACACAAATAGAACTGGCAGGTGAAGGTAATGTTTTTAAATAGGCCAGCTGCTATTAATCAACCGACAATTCTATTTAAGTTGACTATAGTGATGTACTTAATGATATACAGAATACACATACATATCCACAGACAAAGTGTATCGATTCAAAAAGAAAATAATGTTTAGAAGTATAAAGAAGTATTTACAAGTAATTATTTTCTACCATCACGATGAATTGCAGCAGTGTGCTGTTTCAGATGTGTAATTCGTTTAAAACTGTCACCACATTCAGGACAAGATATTGGTCGCTCTTCAGAATGGGTTATCATGTGTTGTTGTAAATTACATTTCCTCTTGAAACCTTTGTCACAAATTGCACAAACAAATGGTAAAACTGTGGAATGGACAGTCTTTTTATGAGATCTGAAAGAGTGTGAATGCCTAAACTTCATCCCACAAACTTCACACTGATAAGTTTTGATAATATTATGAGCTTCTTCCTTGTGTTTCATCAACTGTATCTGTGTTGCAAATGCTTCTGAGCATTTACCACACTTTTTCAGCTTGTGCTCTCTTTGATGTTTTGTGTGCTTGAACCGAGATACAAACCCTTTACCACAAACCAAACACTTGAATGGTTTGGCAACCTCAGTACCTTCAGGAACTCGATGACCGTCTTCATGAGCCAATAAATGCTCTCCACTTTGTGTCATGTAGCCACAAAAACAACATAAAAAGTTGTTTTTTTTTACATTTAAATGCATTTTTTTATGATGCATGTGTCTAGCAACTTTGCTATTAAAATGTTTATCACAGTCAACACACTTGAATGGACGTGCATTAGTGTGGGAATTTTTGTGAGCTTCCAATTTGACTAAACCAGATAAACATTTACCACACAAATCACACTGAAATCTTGCTTCTCGTCTATGTCCACCGCACAATGAATATCTACTGTGACGATGATAGGAATCCACAGATTCAAAATGTTTATCACACTTTCTGCAATACTGTTCAGTTTTTGGTTTTGGCAATATTTTTTCTTGTACTGTCCTTTTAACTGGCATTAAAGGAAGTTTAAGTTGAAAATTATATTCGTCTGGTTTTATTTGTTCAGATTTGGTGTTAGCTAATGGCATGGTTGGAAAAGGAGTTTTAACACCATTCTCAGACATGTGATGGTTGGTTAAAATGTAATTTGTTCCAAGGGCTGGAGGTGGTATGAGGGACAACACAGGAGGCTGTGACACATTTAAAACAGGCAAAGTATAAATAACATTATTATACAATATGGCTGATGTTGTAGGCATATTCCAATTATTCTGCGCATTTGTACTGGTTGTCAAAGAAGAAGATAAAGTCAAATTATCTGTCAAATTTTTACTAGACATTGAAGACAAATTTGATTTTTTTGAAAAACTTTTATTGCTCAGTTTAGTGTTGGACATAATACTTTTTTCTGCCAATGTATTTACCCTGCATTTTAAATTCTTTTTTAGGGGAATAGTTTTTTTATTTTTTGTACATTCAGCTGGATTTAAATCTGTAACATTGTTATTTTTCAATTGTTTTTTAAACATCATACTGTTTTTCCTTTTATTCCATCCAGTCAAAACTTCCTTTTCCCAGTCACTTCCACTACTATCACCAACGTCAGTGTTATCATCCCTGCCACTTGAATTATTATCATCAACTTTAGTACAATCATCTCTCTCCCTCACACTTATATCCTCATTCTTGACTTGTACATCTGTGTTAAAGTCAGTTTTCAGTAACAAATTACTAGAAGGTAAAGGATCTATATCCACAAAGCGTTCTTTAATTTTGAACACCATTCTAAAATCTTCATCACTCATTTTGTTTTCTGTCTTCGTAATAACATTCTTTTCTGGTTCATTTTTGATCATCTGGTTTTCACTTTTTGGTTTTGTTAGATTATTTGAAAAAGTTACTCCCTCTTTCAAAACTGAGCATCTTCGAATTTCCACACTATTTCCAATGGAATTTAGCTCTTCAAATTGTGTAGTATTACTGAGAATCTAAAACACAAAAGAATTTTTGTAAACACTTACATAAAATCATCATGGAGTGAAGTGCCTGGTAAAAAAAATTAGGTATATTTTATACAATATTACATTTTATAATGAGGGAGTGTTTCAGCAAACTACGTCGATACTCTTCGTAACGCAGAACATTACCAAGCGTCATTTTCTATTCGTCAGACTGAAAAAGCTACGTACATGGGGAAATTAAAAAAAAAAATAAATTGCCATTGAATTGAATTTAAAAACTGGCATGGATAAAAAATGTTTTAGAGATAAAGTAAAAGCTTATCTCTTAACAATAAATTGCTACTCTATTGAAGAGCTTTTTATTTGGTTTTTATTCACCTTTTAAATCTGACAACAATCTTAGTTTTAAATCTATCAGTTTGTAATGTATATCTCTTTTCATATTTGAATTTTCCGTATGCTTTCTTAATGTATAGATTTGTTTATATTAAAAATGAAAGTTTTATTTTTTGTATAAAATTGATATCAATAATTATATATTTTAAGATTTCTGTAAAATTATTTGTAGCCTATGTATTATTCATGTATGAACATACAGATTGAATAAAGATTATTGATTCTGATACAGATAATCCCGGCTTTCGAACATTAGTCCTGGGGGGTTCACGAGTCAAGTCCAAGCCTAAAGAACAATAGTGTTTGGTCTTTAACTCAGACCTGGTAGGAGGCAGGTTGAAGGTGACATCATGCCAGTTTTATCTAATTTCCTTTATTTTTATTATTTTTTTCAAACTAATGTTTAAATATGGTTCCTCATTAAATTCTGAACAATTTCATTACCCATGTATATAAAAAATACCCCCGCTGCAGCAAACCTGCCGACTTAGTGAATTTCCATTTGCCTGGATTGATTTTTTATTATTAATCTATTAAATTAACATTTATGTTTAACGAGTACCTCGGTTAGCTGCTACAGGGAAACTAATAAAGTGTGTTTTTTATTAAAATATCAATAGCTTAGAATGAAATAAATGAAAACGCCAAGTTTGATCAAAATTTATCCATAAACAAGCCAACTACGAAATATTTTAATATTCTCCATAAGAATAACATAGGAATTTTTAATTAACAATTTTTTGAATTTTCTCCGTAACCAATTATTGTACAAAAACACTTTGATATACTAAATTATTTGTTTTTTAAGCTCTTTAAAACGGTCAGGAGGGAAATTGATAAATTGTGTGTTTTAAGGTTAAAAAATGAGAAAAACCCATTTTTACCCCATAAAACCCCATTCCCATGGTCCGATCATGCTGGTTCGCGAACTCATTCAAGTTTATCCCGCCTTACACCTTCAAACCAAATTTTATCAAACTCAGACGAAAATTACTCAAGTTATCGTGCCGATGGACACGTATATCTTACTAATCTATATATTAATACGCAAGCAGTTTTCTTTTCACAGTCATAACTCAATAACGGCTTGATGGATTTTAAAGTTTGAGGTGTCAAATTAAAGGTATTTCCACGTAGATGTGCAAATACGTCTCAGAATATTTAGAAAGGGCACCACTTAAGTACACTTAAGGGCTAAAGTTTGGAAGGCGGCGCTATCTGTTGACATTTGATCAAACTCATTTCCCTTTGTTTACAAATAACATATGGACGTAGTTTGAAATAGTTTTTAAGGTTAACCACAGACTGCAGGACTTAAAACTTCCAGAGCAAAGCAGGAATTTATATTTTGTTTCAATCTGTTAACTAAGTCTGGTTCTGGTTCATAAAGAAGAGTTTAAGAATAAATATTTAATAAATATTTTATTCTTTTTGTCTATGGTTAAATTGATTTACCTTACATCGTATTTTACTGATTGTTACAGTTCGATGTGATGAAGTGAATGTTTAAAAGTGATTATTCGCAGGGCAGTTATCCCTTACATTACCATATTATCATGTAATTTACAATGTGTATAAAAATTCCAATTCCATTATAGTGTTTTCTGTTGTTTGGTTAACTTCCTTATTTCATTTAAATTTAAAATCAAATGCCACCAGTACGACGAAGAACTATGAGTGGCTGGAGGGAACGCGAACATGACCGCTTGCATCAACCTCTGAATTGAACATTTGGTGGGTACATAGTGGTAGTATCACAGTTGTGATAGTCCAATCTCGGACAAATGAATGTTAAATCTTTACATTGTAGTAGCTTACATATTTTTAAGCAAGAAAAGACTGGCCAAGACAGTTAAGTTTTTACTCTTTGTTGTCATAAATGAAAGGTTCATTTACCTCATTCGTGCAATTCACAATACCTTCAGGTTCTTATTGGAATCTCCCAATCTGAAAATAGGACTGTGAGACTTATATCCTGAAATTATTTGGATAAAGTTCGTCAATTCAATTCTGTCTTTACCATGGTCAGCACCAAAGCTCATTAAGATGAGAAAGTTCCACAGGGGATCTACAGTTTTAAGAACCGTGACACGTTTTACCACCGAGTGGGTCCTCTAATTCCTCAAGAAGGTGATGATCCTGAATACGCACAGATATATAAGTAAGTACAACAATGTCACTAGAACCCAAAAGAGAATCAAGCACAATTCAAACGAAAAATGCAATAAAAAATATGCGGGAAATAGGGTCACAATGCCAACCCATTTGCAAATCTTTGAAGACTGTGGCAGACATTATGTAGGGACGAGAGCTCCGAGGAGTCAAGTGAGATTCTTATGTACATAATAAGAGACAGAAGAAGTGTCTTCCCTCGCTACAATGGTGCTACCTGTGCAGATGTCGCAGCAATTTTTAAAGCTGAAAACAAAGCACCACCTGGCCAAATAAATCGTATAGTTTTTTCCAACACTAATAATGTTAAACGCGTATCCATACATACATACACATGTATGTAACTCTAAAATACATAAGAACAAATTTCAGAACAACGATATAAATGCTATTAAATCCATTAAAGAAAAGTTAATAAATAACAATAGCATTTTAACTAAATCTGACAAAGGCCAATGTATCGTCATTTTGGACAATAGTGTATACAAAGAGAAAGTTTCAGACTTCATAAAGAATAATAACATAACAGAAATCACTAATGACCCCACAGACACATTCCAGACCAGGTTAAAACATGCATTAAACAGAACTAAATCTATTTTGAACGGTGACCGTTGCAACCATCTAAAAATGATAAAACCAAAGGCTCCAGTTCTCAGAGGTCTACCCAAAATTCATAAGGAACATATGCCTATCAGACCCTTAGTCAACTTTACCTCAGCCCCAAGTTATAAAATCGCCAAACTACTCGACAAGTTACTGAGAAACCATGTTAAACTACAGAACAACTATAGCCTAAAAAATAGCCTAGACTTAGTAGAACAAATTTCCAAGGTCAAAGTTGAGAATAGACACACACTAGCCTCACTAGACATAGTTAATCTATACACGAATGTCCCTATCCAGAAGACCTTAGGCTTAGATATCACTCGTGACAACTTGTCAAACAATTCTGAACTCAGTCCCGAAGCCATTGACGAGCTGATGACTCTATTAAGAATCACTCTAGAACAAAACTATTTTACTTTTGACGGCAAATTTTATCTACAGAATGATGGTTTAGCTATGGGCTCTCCATTATCTAGCATACTATCTGAAATATACATAAACCATTTCGAAAACCAATTTATCTTTTCCGAGGAAAATAAATTCCGTAGTAAGATATTGTTCTACAAAAGATACGTGGACGATATAATTATTGTTTTTAAAGGCAACTCGAGACAAATACAGCTCTTGAACAACTACTTAAATAGCATATCCCCCCAATTGCAGTTTACCTCAGAAATCGAACAAAACCAATCTTTAAACTACCTAGATCTTACGTTAACTAAGGAAAACGACCAAATAAAATTCAAGATTTACAGGAAGCCGACAACCACCGACCATACTATCCATGCCACTTCAAATCATCCCCAAGCCCACAAAATGGCAGCCTACAACAGTTTTGTTAACAGACTAATGAAAATCCCAATGTCCATTGAAGATTACAATAACGAATATCTTATATTGAAACATATAGCTATCAATAATGGTTACCCCAGCAATATTATTGATAAGATTATTAACAAACATAAAAACAAAATTGTTAAACAAAATGAAAAATCTCGCAACTTCGTCTTTGTTGAATTTGGTGCCAGTCTACATTACACTTTAAAGAACGAACTGAAAAAACATAACATCACTTTGGCCAGTAAAACATCAAGCAAATTAGAACGTCATTTGAACCAGTCTAGCTACAAAGATAATACTGACAACCTAGACGGTACTGGTGTTTACAAGTTGACTTGTAACGACTGCCCTAAATTGTACATAGGCCAATCAGGACGCTCATTCAAAACCAGGTTCAAGGAACACCTCCCTAAACCAAAATTGACACAACAGCGTTCCAAATTCGCAGAACATTTGATAAATGCCAACCATAACATCAATAGTTGCCAAAATAATCTACAAATTTTACACAAGTGCAGTAAAGGTGCCCTCATGAACGTTTTAGAGAACTACGAAATTTATAAAGCCACAAAAAAATCCCCCCAGAACGTTCTGAACGAAAAACTAAATTCCGACTCTAACATATTATTCGATAGGATAGAAATTGTCAACAATGTATCTAATGCTAACCATTATCAGCTGACGCACCCCCACCCCAAAGGTCAATGTCACCGCTTCGACAACGGCTAGTTCCGTCGTGTCCGCCGTGCTACCTGCGTCAGTGTGTCTCTTATAAAATGTAGCCGGCTGCTTTATTTAAATGTGCTTTGTGTCGTAAATGTGTGAACTTTATGTGTCGACATGTGTTTGTACCTCTTAACAAAGACTTCTGTCGGATTTTGGACCAATCGATTTGATAAAATGGGTTTGAAAATGGGTCATTTCTGACCCGAAACTAGTCACCCTTTGACTATTTTAGGACTGACGACGGAATAAAAAAGGTACGTAACCTATCATATCAGAATAAGAGTAGCGATGGTTGGCGTCAAGAGAGGAATTGAGCTACATTAGGTCAAAAGCTCACTTTACAGTGTGTGGTTGACATCTACGTGCTCATAGAGTGCACCCGCCTACTATACACAAGAGATAACCAAAGCAGTATGAGAGTGAATGTAAATTTAAATATTGTAGATTACTTTTATATTTTTTACATCATAATATTTTTATATTTCTATAATCAGTCATATAAATTATTTTAGAGCAACTCTTTGATTAAGGTCTTGCTGTTTATTTTGTTCACACTGCACTTGAAAAACTTGATGAGGGTTGTAAAGTGGTAGCGCTTCTGCTAGACCTTTCGAAGGCCTTTGATCGGGTTGACCATTCAATTGTATTGCCTAAACTGATTGGTTATAAAGTTCCAGGATGGTTAGTGAGTCTGGTGGAGTCTTATCTAAAAAATCGCAAACAATGCACCACAGTCTCTTTTGATGATGGCACGACAGTGAGAGAGCATAGGTCTGATACTCGGGTGGTAACTTCAGGGCTCAATTTTAGGACCTTTTTTGTATATAGTCTATGTAATAGTATATTTCGTACCAAGGGCCGAAAATGAGGTTTTGCCGGCTCGAGATAGTTTTTAAGTTCGAGACGAAGTCGAGAACTTAAACGATCGAGAGCTGCAAAACCATTTCGGTCCGTGGTACGAACGCTATTTTTCACCACACTATACCCTATTACCACTATTCACCACTATAATAATGCACACTGATCGTCAACACAACTACAACTTTAGAAATAATTTGAGGAATCAGCAAAAATATAAAGAAATAGTTGCTAGGCAACGGTGACAATAACACAATTCTATATTGCAATGGTATGGATTTTGATTGTGTATTTAAAACGCATTCATGTTCTAAGTAAGTAAGCGGACAGCTGATTTTGCGGCCCCGGCCTGTAAAAACCTGCTCGGTCCCCAAATTGGCGACAGCTGGCATGGCCAGCAAAACGTAACTTTCAGCCACCAATTAACGTATGTAATACAGCCAAAAACATCATAGTGTGGTGAAAATAGTTTTATTGTTATGGATAATGTTTTTACATGTCTGTATGCAGATGACACATCTGGGCTGTGCTGGGCAAACAATATGGCAAATCTCAAAGCTATATTAACAAATTTTGCAGAAGCTGCCAATGCTTATTTTTTAGAAATAGATTTAAAGGTAAACTTAAGTAAGACTGATCTTGTTAATTTCTCAATTGGTCACAATGTTCCAGCTCTTAGCATTGCATGTGAAGATATGACTCTGGATGGTAATGAGTTTTGTGAATTTCTTGGTATATTTTTTGACAATCATTTTACATGGGACAAACACATTGATCATGTCGCTTCTAAGGTTTTGAGTGGAATTTCTCTTTTAAGAAGGCTGTCAGACTACTTGGACAGTGAAACTTTAAGGGCTGTTTATTTTGGAGTGGTATATCCATATTTAGCTTATGGACTTGTCTTGTGGGGAGGTTCTTTCCATTCATATACCAAAAGGATTTTTGTTTTACAGAAGAGAGCTCTACGTTTAGTTGCAAAAGTTAGCCCGAGGACTCCAAGTAAAGATATTTTTGTTTCACTTAGTATTATGACTTTGTACGCTATGTATGTATACCAGGTTGTTTGTTTGGTTAAATTTAGCAGTTGTTCTGATAATTTAGTTTTCAATGTAGGACAAATACATGACCATGACACTAGACAGGGTAATGATTTTTTCAGAGTGAGGAGAAATTTCCATAGAACAGGAATTAGCCCTTATGTCAAGGGAGCAATATTTTTTAATAAATTGCCAAAGTCAATTAAAGAACTGAATGGTAAAAAATTCAAGTTTTTTGAAAATTTGGCTAATTAATAAATGTCCAGCCAGACTTGAGGATTTCGATAAAAAAAAGGTATGCCTAGACTATTGTGTGAGTAGAACTTTGTAGAGTAGAACACATGGTTTTGTACTCAAACCTGTATTTTTGCATGGTTTGCTTTGTATGATAAGTGACTGTAACATTGACGATTGCAATGCATGTTTTTCATGTTAAAAAAGCAAATAAAGACATTTCATTTAATTTCATTTCATTTCATGTTTTTTGTTTATTTTTTACATACAAGTTTCAGTTTTGCTCGATTTCAAGCAACGTGTTATCTAGTATTATAAAAATGTGAAAGTTTGTGTGTTTGTTTGTTTTAAGTTCAATCACGTATTAATTAACTACTGGACGGATTGGGCTGAAATTTGGCATGATGATAGCTCACATTCCCGATTAACATATAAGCATATTCTTATCTCAAAAATCCTTTCGGGCTCCGCCCCAGTGGCTCTGTAGTTCCCCATGTTAACCTTATGAGTATTCATATTTAAAGAGAATTCAAGAATTTAGTCAGCTGTTTCAACTAAAAACGTTGGTTCTATGATATGAAAAAACATTAAAAAAGTTATAAGATTTACCAACAGGGTGCAGCACTCTTTTTTGTATTTATGAAAACAGCTAATTTGAACTAAGCAGCAACAAAAACTTTGATACGCAATGAAAACTAAACTGTCAAAGTAGGATTGTTTACAGTTATGTTTATGTTTTTAATTTCATGAATAATTTGTGATATTTTGTGAATCTTAAATAATTTATTTTTCTCTATTGTTTAACCCTTTCAGTGCTAGGCCAATAATTCATATTTTGTAAGACTTTTTTGTTTGCCTTTTAATTCCATTACCTGTTGTTGATTAGAAAGTACACATGGACATCCCCTAATGGAACCACTAGAAATCAAATAGACCATGTCCTAGTAGACCAACGTCACAAAAGCAGCATAACAGATATAAAAAGTATAAGGGGAGCAGAATGCGGAACAGATCACTCTTTAATGTTAGTTAAGGTAGCCCAAAGAATCGCAATACATAAAAGAAAGGAAGAAATATATAATTTACATATTGACACAGAAAAGCTAGAAGAGGTAACAAGAGAATTCAAGCTGAAACTAGAAAACAGATTCCAAGCTTTACAAAACCTCCAAGTAGAAGAGGATGTAAATAAAAACTGGAGTGTGTTTAAGGAAAGCATAATAAAAACAGCGAAAGAAGTGTGTGGGAAAAAGAAAAGAACCAACAAAAAACCCTGGTTTGATGAGGAATGTGAAACAAAGGTAATAGAGCGAAAGGAGAAGAAAAGGGCATGGTTGTGCAACCAGTCCACAGAAGATAAACAACAATACAATGAAATAAGTAGAGAAACAAACAGAATATTGAGACAGAAGAAAAGAAGGTACATAAATAGTCTGATTGAAAAAGCAGAAGAAGAGAGCACAGCAAATAATGCAAGAGATTTTTACAAAAAAGTAAGGTTTTTCAAAAAAGGTTACACTCCAAACCCTTATGGTGTGAAAAACAAAGAAGGCATTGTTGTTACAGAAACCCAACAGGTTTTAGAAAGATGGAGAGAATATTTCTGCGACTTACTAAATGTAGATGGTGTGGACTTTGCACCAGAAGAAGATAACGATGACGTATACTATCACGTTCAACCAAAGGTTGAGGCACCAACCAGAGAAGAAGTCGAAGCAGCAGTCAAAGCTCTGAAGAGCAATAAAGCCCCGGGCAGAGATGGGATAGCAGCAGAAATACTGAAGAAGGGAGGGGGAGTAGTAATAGGAAAGCTTTGGGAACTGATTAAAATAATCTGGGAGAGAGAAGAAATTCCAGAAGAATGGAGGGAAGGAATAGTTGTCCCCATTCACAAGAAAGGAGAGAAAGAAGAATGTAGTAATTTTAGAGGCATATCACTCCTTAGCATACCGTACAAAGTTTTATCAAAGATAGTATTAAATCGGATCGAAGAATATACAAATGAACTAATCCTAGATCATCAGGCTGTTTTCATGAAAGGCAGGTCCACAATGAATCAAATATTTATCCTTAAAGAAGTCATATCGAAGTACTGGGAGTATAATAGGGAGTTTTTTGCAATATTTATTGATTTCCAAAAAGCGTATGATAGCATAAATAGAGAGAAACTGTGGAAAAAGATGGACAAATTTGGAATCCCAACCAAACTTATAAACCTTGCTAGAACAACTGTAGCAAATTCCACATGTACAGTAAAAGTAAACGGGAGAGTCTCGGAGCCCTTTACAGTAAATGCAGGGGTAAGGCAAGGGGATGGGCTCTCCCCAATCCTCTTCAACTTAGCAATAGAAGAAGCTCTACAAGAAGTGAGGGGTTGGCACTACTGTTGCCGTAGACGATAGAAGTGGTTTCACACTGTCTCCAGTTTTAATACGCTTTTATCCGAGTTAATGGTTAAACATTTTCTTATCAGTAGTGATAACCATAGTTCAGAACAAATATTATCAGTTTAAGTTATATTTCCAGCGAGGAACTAGTTATAAGCATTATTATCCGAACAACAGTTTCGAGGCCGAGTCAACGTGGTCGTGTCGTGCCGGAGCAAACGGGTTAGTCTAGTGCAATAGCTAGAGTCCTGAATGACTCTCTGGTGGGGGGCAGCAGCACCATCAGAACTGGGTGTTTCGTGCTGGTCTAAGAGAGGCTTGCCTCTCTTAGAGCAGGGCGCCCACCTAGACGTTCAGTCATAGCAATAGCTATGTCTGAGCACTGCGGGCCCTGGGCTAAGGTGTAATGCGACCCGTGCTGAGAGCCTTGCGGCACTGGGGGCCTAATACTCAGTGTCAGAAACGGAGCCTTCTGGGAACCAGGGGGAACCCAGTCGTATGAACCCCTTACCTCTCTAATCGGGTCACTGGGGAGGTGGACCTTATATACCCGGTACTCGTGGGAACAAAATGGATGTCCAAACAAATGTTAGTAAGCAAACTGACAAAAACATAACTGAGGAGCAAGAAAAGTGTGACCAACAGGTCGAAAGCACTTCTATTGCTAATGTAAATGTAGAAGATCCGACCCTAATGGAGGAGGAAGGCCTACTAAAATCTGATGAAGATGACAAGCTCCCGGAAACTGGAAAGGAACGAAAAAACAAACGACTTTCCAGGGGAGAGTTACGAAGACAAAGGATAGCGGAAGCTCTAGCCAAAGGCGAGAAGGTGCTATCTAGAAGTGAGAGAAGGCTGGCGTGGGCTGCCAAGCACCCGAACTCTGCTCCCGGCGAAGCCGGTTCCTCTGGGAACCAGGATGCTGGGAAAAAGCAGGGTGAGGGCGGCACTCCCAAAGCCGACTCTGTTGAAGCCTCTAGAAGGACGGGTGGAAAGAGGGGGCGAGAGCACCTGACACCTGAGGATGCTGGGGGTGATAAAAAGAAGTCAAGGAGGAAGGAAGGAGAGGGGTCCGGTGTTTCAAAGAGGACATCGGCACCCACATATTCTGAGACATTGTCCGTAGAGAAGATGGCAATCGCCAGAACTGAACACCCGGACAGGAAATTGACAGAGGTTGAAGCCAACAAAATCAAGGGGGAGCTGTCCAGACGGGCCATTCGTGGCAAAGACGTCAGGATAAGCAGCTGCCATCTTGAAGGTGGATGCCTAGTAGTCGGCTGTACTAACACAACCACAAAGGAATGGCTGGTCAAACAGGTTCAGGAGCTGAGCCCCTTTGAGGGCAGCTCGCTAAAGCTTGCCCCAGCCAAAGAACTTGTAAAGGCTGTGAAAGTATCAGTGTTTGTTCCCACCACAACGGGGGCAACAACCAAGAAGGACGTGATGCAGGGCATAAAGCTGCAGAATGACCTTGACACAGACCACTGGGCGGTCGTTGGGGGGAACTCAAACCCTAGCGGACAATTCCTGGTCATAATAATTGACGAAAACTCCCTGCAGAAGCTGAAGTCTCTTGCGATGCGCCCATTCTTGGGCTGCGAGAGGGTAACCTTCAGGTTGCATGGGAGCAAGGATCCCCACAAGTAGAGGATGGTTGCGGTGCTCCAGATAAATCTCCAACACAGCAAGGCGGCTACGGCTACGCTTTGCCAGAAAATTCTTGCCGGCCGCATAGGCGTGGCTCTGATCCAGGAGCCATGGACCGCAGGAGGCAGAATCATGGGGATGAGCACCGCAAAAGGTGAGTTGATATACGATACTGACAGTGACAAACCTAGAGCTTGCATTTTTGTCAGTAGAAATATTAAGACACTGAAAGTCACTAATCTCTGTTCTAGGGATTGTGCCGTGACCGAGGTATACGGGCAGATGGGTGACGGTAACGTCAAACGGTATCTGATGATCACTCAGCGTCAGATCACAGCTACATTGAATTCACTATAGGTTCGATCTGTGTAAAAGAGACCTATAGGAACGTTAGAAGGACAGACTGGAACCAGTATCGAGAGGTGCTAGGGGACAGACTAAGACAATTAAAAGACACAGAAGGGCATGGGGTGGAGAGTATGGCGAATTCTCTAAATGCGGCCATACTAAGCTCATACCAAGAAGCGTGCCCAGAGACTGTAAAGAACATGTCTAGGCAAGCCTGCTGGTGGAATAGGGGGCTAGAAGCTCTGAGGAGGAAGGTTCGCAGACTGTATAATGTGGCAAAACGTACAGGAAATTGGAACAACTACTCAGAGATGCTCACTGTTTACAATAGGACAATTAGAAGAGCTAAGAAAGAGTCATGGAGAGAATTCTGTCAGAACATGGAGAGTGTTTCTGAATGTGCAAAGCTTCATAGGGTACTAGCTCGAGGTCAAGCTAATCCTTTAGGAACAATGCTTAAGGAGGATGGTACATATACAGACGGCCCAGAAGAAGTGCTGGAGAGCCTTTTGAGCGCTCACTTCCCAGGATCCTTACAACCGCAGAGCACAGTCCAGGTGGAGATAGAAAGAGAGACTAGGGTGCGGACGGTAAGAGAAGATTGGGCCTGCGCTAGGGCTGTGATTACCTATAACGGTATCAAATGGGCGCTTAGGGCATTTCAACCATTTAAAGCTCCTGGTACCGATGGCATCTATCCTGGGTTTTTGCAGGAAGGTGGGGACCAGTTGATACTCCCCTTGGTGCGTCTTTTCAGGACCAGCTTAGCCAGTGGAGTTATACCAACAGCATGGAGGACCTCAAGGGTGGTATTCATACCGAAGCCCGGAAGGGATACATATGCTGTGCCCAAGGCTTTCAGACCAATCAGCCTTACATCGTTTCTCCTGAAGACCATGGAGAAATTAGTGGATAGACGAATAAAGGATAGGGTCTTGGTAAGCCATCCTTTGCATCCGAACCAACATGCCTACCAGAAGGGAAAGTCATGCGAAACAGCCCTGCATGCGCTGGTTAGTAAGATTGAAAGTGCTATCTCGAACAAGGAAATAGCGGTGGCTGCATTTCTTGATATAGAAGGAGCTTTTGACAACACCAGTACTCGCTCTATTGTATCAAAGCTGGTGTCAAGAAATGTGGAAAGCACTGTAGTGAGGTGGATAGGCAACATGCTCGAAAGTAGGAGAGCGCAAGCTTCTCTGTGTGGGACGGTGAGAGAGGTCAAGGCCCAAAGAGGGTGTCCACAGGGTGGCGTCTTGTCACCAAATCTGTGGAATCTGGTGGTTGACGATCTCCTGTCCGAGCTCAATGCACAGGGCATGTACGCTCAAGGATATGCTGACGATATTGTTGTACTAATAAGAGGAAAATTTATGAACACTTGCCTGGAACTCATGCAGAGGGCATTGTCCATAGTGGAGAGGTGGTGTAACCAGGAAGGTCTGAGGGTCAATCCAATGAAGACTGTAATGGTACCATTTACAAGGAAGAGAAATGTTGATATCGCTAGAGTACCAACTCTCTACGGTAATCAGATCCAGGTTAAGAGGGAGTTCAAGTACCTAGGAATAAGGCTGGACGACAAGCTCACCTGGAACAGCCATTTGGCACATATAACGCAACGTTCTCAGACCACACTTATGATGATGAGGCGGGCTGTTGGGAAGACCTGGGGTCTAAGTCCACAAATGACTAACTGGCTATACACTAGGGTCGCAAGACCGATGATGGTGTATGGCTCGGTGGTCTGGTGGACCAAGGTAATGCAAACTACCGCTGTAAAGAGACTACAAAAGATCCAGCGAGTAGCATGCCTTAGCATCACAGGAGCCATGAGAGGCACTCCAACTGCAGCCCTGGAAGTAGTGCTAAACCTGCCACCTCTCGACATCATTGTGAAAGGAGAGGCAAGGATGGCAGCCTACAGAATGGCTTGTAGTGGCAACTGGAAGTATAATGCCTCCAGTGAGCACACAAGAATTGTAGACAAGGTGCAAAAGAACTCCTTGGAAATGCTACCAGACAGGATGGTGAAGATCACAGATCTAGAAAAACCATACAATGTCAACATTGTTGACAGGGATGCCTGGGATAAGGGTGAACCTGAATTCATGAAAAGGGGGATCACCTGGTATACGGATGGCTCAAAAAAGCCAACGGGCACGGGGGCTGGAATATATGGAGTCAGACCCAAGGTGCAGTTATGCGTAAGTTTGGGAAAAATGGCCACTGTATTCCAGGCAGAAGTGGTGGCCCTGTCTGAGTGTGCGAGAGTGTGTTTGAAGCGCGGTCTTATAGGCCACACTATATACATGAACTCAGACAGCAAAGCAGCACTAATGGCACTTGACAGTTTCGACTTTACCTCCAAGGCTGTATGGGACTGTCATCAAGCCATGAAAGCCCTGGGAAAGACCAACAGGATCGTCCTTAGTTGGGTTCCAGGGCACAAAGGTATTGCTGGCAATGAGGGAGCTGACAAGTGCTGACAAAGGAGCTGAAAGCCCGCTCATGGGTCCAGAGCCGACGTGTGGTATTGCTTACAACACAGCACGGAGAGCTGTTCGCCAGTGGATGGGCATAGAACATCAAAGGAACTGGGAAAGAACAGAAGGAAATGTACAGTCAAAGAGAATGCTGAAGGCACCTACAGGTGCGATAGCGGCAGAAGCCCTTGGGCTGAGTAGGAAGACCCTGCGGAAGGTGGTTGGCTTTATTAGCGGCCATTGGGTATTCCGTGGACATTTACACAAGATGGGAATTCAAGTTGAAAGCCTCTTATGTAGGAAATGTGGAGAGGAGGAGGAGACAGCATTCCACGTGATATTTATGTGCCCAGCCCTACAAGGTCTGCGCATGAGATCCCTTGGCCTATCGACTGGAGATCAAAGGGAAGAACGGGTCACCATTGTCAAAAGGATCTCACGGTTCACAAAGGACCTGGGATTTGACAAAGAATGAGGACCTGTGAATGAGGGTGCACAATAAGCTGTTCTAGCTGCGTTGCAATCCCATGGTTACTTGAAGCCTGGCCCTCTATTTAAACAAAAAAAAAAAAAAAAATTGTGCAATAGTGTATAACGGTGATCGAACAGCGACCGATGTTTTGTGTTTTTATTACAAGACGTTAAAATTGTGAAAGTGTTCTTAATGAGCGGTTCAAAAATTGAAGACTATTTCACACCTGCAGCGCCGAGGGGAAGTAAACGTCACCGAAAATACACGTCACCTGAAAGCCCGGTCGACAGCGGGGATAACCTCAACATGGGTGTGGAGAAGGTCGGGGACATGCCGCTCGAGCAGCTAATGAAAGGTTTGAGTGATCTGTTGGATAGGAAATTGGACCAAAAACTAGGGAATTTAGCTACTAAAGATGACCTGTGTAGTATAAACAATAAGGTGCAGGAACTGGTAATTGAGAATGAATCGCTAAGGGATCAAATCTGTGAGCTTAGGCGTCAGGGAAAATTTGTGCATGACAAACTTATTGACTTAGAAGGGAGGTCTAGAAGGAATAATTTAATATTCAAAGGCCTTAAGTTTAGTGGGAAACGTCCAGATTGTAAACAAATTATAAAAAACTTTTGCCGAGAAGTGTTGGGCATCGATAAGTTGTGGGTTAATAGGGCTCATACAATTGGGAGAGAGGGAAACTCTATTATTGCTCACATTCCGGAGGACGCGGATATAGACTACATATTGACCCAGGCTAAGACTTTGAAAGGAACTAACTATATCATACATAGAGACTTTCCGCAAGAAATAAGGGTTAAACGGTCGCGTTTAGTGGCAGTACGAGCAGAAATAGACAAGTTAGTTGGAGGACTTAAGATGCCACTTGTCCATGATCACCTGTACGTGAAGGGCACGCGTTTTACCTGGGAAGACAACACACTGAAAGCTGGACGAGTTGAAGGAGCCCGAGAACTGATGAAACTATTCCGACATGACTTCTCGGACTTCCTCACCAAACTGTCTCGACGGGGCACGGAGAAGGACGACGACGAAGAGGAGCCACAACGGATGACGTCTCAAACATATGCGGAGGCTGCAGCCATGGACACGGGCGCGGGACCTAGAGAGACATTGCCGGGGGCACCTGAGGCGGCGCAGACCACGACTCCTCAGCAGGTCGTCGTGTGAGGGGACTACGCCAAACCTTCTGAGAACCAACGGCAGGACGGAGACAGCGCTGTGCAAGTAATGGGACATGGTATAGGAACCTTTAAGGTACTTTCATATAATATATGTGGGCTGAAAAATAGAATTATTGATGACAGTTTAGTTGATTTTTTATGTAAATATGATTTATTTTTCCTAACAGAAACATTTTTAGTTCAATCAGACGAATTTTTTATTAGAGACAAATTAAAATGTTTTAAGTTGTGTATTAAATTTGCTGAAAGGATAGGTAATGTTGGCAGATATAGCGGAGGTGATATTATTGGGTTAAACTTGAATTCACCTTTCCAGAAAAATTTTACTTTTGTTAATGAACATGAACTAAGTTATGTAAAGGCGAGTTTCAATGGTGTTCAAAAATCCCTTAATTTCATACCTTTATATTTGAATTACAATAAGTGGGAACAGAGTTTTAGTGATATTGTTGAATATTTAAATAGTAATGAAATTGGGAATTTAATATTTTTTGGAGATCTGAATGGACGAATAGGTGATGAACAGGGTTTTGAAAATGGTGAAATAAAAAATGTAAATAGTTATTTAGATAGTGGTAGGAAGTCAAAAGACAAAACCAAAAACAGAAGGGGGAATAAGCTATTAGAATTGTTTGACAATAGAGGATTAATCGTTCTAAATGGAAGGTCAGCTAGTGATAAGGAGGGTGAGTTTACTTTTATAGGGGCGATGGGCTCGTCTGTTATAGATTTGGCAACTGTGTCATTGGATTCCTTGCATTTAGTGAAGGACTTTAGAGTAGTGCCATATCCAGGGTCCGATCACCTACCGATCGAAATTATTCTGTCAGTTGATGAAATAAATAGTAACATAGGGGAGAGGAGAGAGGTTAATTAAAATTAAAGTGGTCGGAGGAGGATCAATCGAAATACAAAAGTCGGGTATTACTTAATTTGACCAACGTTCAGATAGGAAATGATAATCAGGATAATATAGACAATTTGACTAAGTGCATTGTTAGATCGGCAAAACATAAAACTCATACAGCGGTAAAAAACAGGTTTGTAAACAAGCAAAAGTGGTTTGATTTTGAGTGTTTAGCCGAGAGGAAAAAGATGTTGAGATTGCTTAGTCTTTTTAGAAAAACTGATTCGAACTTGGTTAAAAGTAACTATTTTACTCAAGTAAATATATACAAAAAATTGTGTAAGTTAAAAAAGAAGTTATATAACGACAAAATTATTTCAGATTTGAACAATAATAATACAGATAGTAAAGCTATGTGGCAAGCAATTTTAAATTTTAAGAGAAAGTGCAATAACGCAGTAGGAAATATAACGACGAACAAATGGATAGAGCATTTTAGCGCCTTGCTTAACCCCCCGCTTGTGGCAGGTGAGATGAGCTATGCAGAACCTTTCATAGATAACGACCGATTAGACAGCGATTTCACCTTGGTAGAGATAAAGGATGTATTGGCCGTGGTCAAGGCAGATAAGGCCCCAGGAGTTGATAGAATTCCTTACGAGTTTTACAAAAACGCACCTGATCATTTTCTAAACACATTATTATCAGTCTATAATAACATTTTCAAAAGCAATAAAATCCCTAAAAGTTTTAAGGAGTCCATAATTTATCCATTACACAAAAAAGGCAATATAGATTTAGTGGAGAACTACAGAGGTTTATCTTTTATAAATTGTGTAGCTAAATTATTTACCAGTATGTTAACGAATCGATTACAAAATTGGATCAATGATAACGAATCGATTACAAAATTGGATCAATGATAACAATATTCTAACAGAGTTTCAAGCAGGTTTTCGGAAGGGTTACTCGACAATTGATAATATATTTAACCTAAGTTGTATGGTCAAACTAAGGCTTGCGCAGAAACAGGGTAAACTTTACTGTTTTTTTGTTGATTTTAGTTCTGCGTTTGATACGATTGACCGCAAGGCTTTGTTCTACAAACTGTCAACGCTTGGAGTATCTACGCGCGTGATTAATAATATTAGGAGTTACTATGACGAGACTTTTGCTAGTGTGTGGTGCAAGGAGGGAGTTACAAACAGTTTCATTACAAGGACAGGTCTGAGGCAAGGATGTAATCTCTCACCTACCCTTTTTAGCCTATTTTTAAATGATTTGCCAGAAGCGTTAGGAGGAGGGTGTAGCTTTAGCGGGGAAAAAGTAAATTTATTAATGTATGCCGACGACATTATACTCCTCTCGCCGACGGGAACTGTCCTTCAACATATGATAAACAAATTAGAGGCTTATTGTAATACATGGAACCTAAACGTTAATTTAAAAAAATCTAAAATTATGATATTTAGGAATGGCGGAAAGTTAAAAATAGAGGACAAGTGGTGGTACAAGGGTAAAACGATTGAAGTAGTAAATCAGTACAAATATTTAGGAATAAATTTGACAAGCACACTATCATGGACCTTACACTTCAAAGAAAAGTGTAAAATGGGTAAATTTGCTCTAAATTCAATTTGGGACAGGTTGATTTCTAATAGAAATGTACCCATTACTTCCAAAACTGTTTGCTTTGAGTCGATAGTTAAGGCTATAATTTGTTACGGGGCTCAAGTGTGGGGTTTTATAGATAGTGAAATTGTCGAGTCAGTCCAAAAACTGTTTATAAAAAGATTGTTCAGATTGCCTTCTAACACTCCTAATTACATATTATATATAGAGACGGGTGCTGATAAAATTTTTTTCCAAACTTTAAGAACAAATATAAATTATATAGTTAGAGTGTTATCTTTGCCTAATAATAGATTGCCTAGAATATTAGCAAAACAGGTTATTGAAAAACATATATTTTGGTGCAGACATTGGGAAACCGTTGGGAAAACTCATGGCTTAGAAATAAATTTTAAAACTCAGGATGTCAGCGTATTGGTGATACAGTTAGGATCGCTGGCAGAAGCCATTAAAATCAAATGGAAGGATGAATGTGTAGGCCGAGCTAGGACATCTGTTTATCACAAACAGCTATTGCGAGTCGACCTTGAACTAGGAGATAAGAGCCCCCTTGCCTTCAGCGATGTTGAACTAATTTCTTGGGCGATTAAAGCTAGGGCAGAGCTGGTAAATTTAAATTATAAACCCTGGACCGAACAAAATTTTTTTGCTCATTATGCAATCTTGAAGAGTACGAAACTACCTTTCACTTCATTGCCGTCTGTCCGATTTTGGGTAATATTAGAAGGTCTTGGTTAGGAAGCAACACTTTGAGTGAAGTGGAATATTATCAATATCTAAACGGGAAGGATTGGCGTATCTTCACAAAATACAGTAGAGAAGCTTGGAAGTATAGATGGGATCTTATAAGCGAGTTTAATTTCTAAATTTTAGGTAAACAAACAAAAACAAAAAACCTTGAAACTCGTTTATTTTTATCTGATTACGTTTAATTCTGTATTATGTTTTGTTATCTATTGAGTACTCAAATTGTGTTTTATTATTATTTTATTTATTGTATAAAAATGTTCATTTCTTTTGTGCTAAATGTTGTTTAAAGACTATTTTAGAAGGCAAAGATTGTGTCAACCAAACAGACGGTTGTTATCAACCATTGTTTAAAAGTGTTATGTTTTTGGATGTACATATTACCTTATCGTTTAATAAAGCACTTACTCATTTCATTTTTCATTTCTACAAGAAGTGACAACAATAGATAAGGGAATTTCAATTGGCTCCAGAATTAACATGTTAGCGTTTACAGACGATGTCGTCATTTTTGCAGAAACTTTAGAGGACCTACGCCAACTAACAAAAATATTTATGGACAAAACAGGACAATTAGGATTAAAAGTAAATGATGGGAAAACCAAATATATGCAATTTTCAAGAAATCAAGGTATAGCCCAAGACCCACTGCAGGTAGATGACCATACATTTGAAAAAGTAGAACATTTTAAGTACTTAGGGGTTATCTTATCCAGGGAAAACAAAGAAGAAATAGAAATTCAAAATAGACTAAATCTGGCAAACAGATGTTTCTACGCTTGCAACAGACTGATGTCCTCTAAGTTACTGTCTAAAAACACCAAAGTTAGAATTTATAAGACAATAATCAGCCCAGTATTATTATACGGAGCTGAAACATGGAAACCAAATAAAAAAGAAGAAAAGAAGTTAATCACATTCGAAAATAAGATTTTAAGAAAAATTTATGGACCAATTTATGAAGGTGGTGAATGGAGGAAGAGACACAACAGAGAACTGAGAGAACTCTACAGAGATCCAGATGTGGTGTGTGAATTTAAGTGTAGAAGAGTTAGATGGGCTGGACATGTTTTACGAAGAGAGGAGCAAAATAAGTTAAAATTAGTTTTACTAAGAAATCCCGAAGGAAGACGACCGAGAGGAAGGCCAAAACAAAAATGGTGGAGCCAAGTAAAGAAAGAAATGGAGCAACTGAGGAGGATGCAGAGGATAGAGCAAGATGGAGAGGCTTTGTTGGTGCGGCCAAATATCTTCTTAGATATGCATGGCCCTGGGAGTAAGTAAGTAAGTAAGTTGTTGAATTTTAACTGTCATGTTGTCACTATTTTATTAATTAGGCTAATTTTGAATAATAACACAATAAGAAAATATATAAGAAAGATAAATCCCGCTATTTGTAGTAAACATTAAATAAAACTTAGTTTTTGTTGTAATTTTCCTGGTTTTCCTATGAATTTTTATGTTCTGATAGCATTATTTGAAACCAAAATCTCATAAAATCAAAAGACATATAGTTTACAATGTATTATTGAATTTAACCTTGATTTAGTTGGGCGAGGTTATCGTAATATAGCCATTTTAGGGAAACTAATGTTTTGCAGCAAAGTCTCAGGAACACATTTATGATCACTGTTGTGTTTAAACTAAAAGATTGCATCTAAATAGTCCGTGACTAACTGGTGCTGCTACCTAGTAACGCATTGAACAACCATCTGCAGCGCCATCTGTTGGCAATCGGTGGCGACAGCTTAAATACCGGGTTTTGACTCCACAGTCTTCAAGCACAGATAGCCGAGAAGGCTAGGGCGTGTGTCACTTGGCCAGTGGCATTCGTCTGCTCGGGTTCGAATCCCGTCCTGTGTGGCAAATAATTGGTGATCTGTGTGTTTGTAGCGATATACTACAACCACTGGGGCATAGTGAGGTGTTCATAATCCTTGGTTTAGACATACACCTCGAAATCATCGGATTGGGCGAATCTTTTAGCTAAGTGGTTGAGAGTGTATCCTATGAACATGCAGGTCACCAATGGCCGTTTTGCTATTTTTTGTTAAAATAACCTTCCTCTCTATATCCCTTAGAGATTTTTTAAAACAACGATATATCGTTTAATAGCACTGAAAGGGTTAAGTGAAGTGGTTGAACATTAAGGCTATGGTAGATGTGTAATACGATAGAATCCTGTAAATTTAAAGAAGCAAACTTTATCAAACGGTGTCCTCCCTCTTTGCAAACGCAAAGCTTGCGTATAACAGCAATAAGAATTTTATACTTATATGTTGACCCCGTACGAAGGACGGGTACTATGCTAGTACATATATATATCTCTATATATAGATATATATATATACATATACAGGGTGTCCCGTAACTCTCTGGACACTTGTATATAGGGTTATTCCTTAGGTCAAGACAAACACATTTCACCATAGGAACATGGGTCTGTGGTGTCTAGTTTACAGACTGTCGGCATTTATGTGTTTTTTACAAAAACATTAATAACTCCTAAACGGTTTGAGATACAGCTTTGATATTTTGCAAAAATGTTATACTAAAAAATCATTAACCGTTTCAAAATGGCGGCCATTTAAAATATTATAAGACATAACGATAATAGGTCTTAATAAGATTAACATTTTTGCAAAATATCAAAGCTATATCTCAAACCGTTTAGGAGTTATTAATGTTTTTGTAAAAAACACATAAATGCCGACAGTCGGTAAACTAGACACCACAGACCCATGTTCCTATGGTGAAATGTGTTTGTCTTGACCTAAGGAATAAATATACAAGTGTCCAGAGAGTTACGGGACACCTGTATAAAAATTTGAACGAATGGTGTTTTTGGCCTCTGGGGACATCAAAATGAAAAAGTAAATCGGTCCCGGGCCTAGGTCTTACCATGAGACTTCCCTATTGGGAAATTCGCTAAAAAATATAAATACCCCCACCGCAGCAAACCTGCAGACTAAGCGAATTTCCATTTGACTGATTTGATTTACACTGAAATGTCTACTTAAAAATATAACATTTATTCCCGATTTAAATAGAATTAATTTAACAAGTACTTAGGTTTGCTGCATCAAGGAGGGTAAAACTTTTTTTGTAAAATGTTAATAGTTAGTAAGAAATAAATACATTTTCCAAATTTGACCAAAATATGTTCATAAACAAGCAACTACAACAGTTTACATTCTCCTTAAGAATAACATGGGAATTTTAAATTTACAATTTTTTGGAATTTTCTCCGTAACCATTAGGCGCATAATAATGCCTCAATATACTAAATTATTTGTTTTTTTAAGCTCTACAAAATGGTTTGGAAAGAAATTGCTAAATTTTAAGTTTTTTGGGTCAAAAATGGGAAAACCCCATTTTTACCCCATAAAACCCCCCGTAAACCCCCGTTCCCATGGTCCGATCATGCTGGATCACAAACTTGTTCGAATAAACGTAGGTTTACACGTTTGTACCATATTTCATCAAAATCGGATCATTTTTGCTCGAGTTATCGTGCTAACGGACACATATATTATATATATATATATCTAATATATAAAATTCTCGTGTCACAGTGTTTGTCTCCAAACTCCTCCGGAACGACTTCACCGATCGTAATGAAATTTGGTGTGTAAATTCTGTAGGTATGCGAATCGGACGTAAACTATTTCCCGTTTCGAAATTCTTAAAAGGGCTCCGCCCCAGTGGCTCTGGAGTTTCCCATGTTAACCTTATGAGAAATGGAATTAATGAATCTTAACAGCTGTTTCAATTAAACAAGTTGGTTCTGTTCTATGATGTTCAATAGCATTAAAGTTACAAGGATTGCCAACAGGGTGCAGCACTATTATTTCTTTTACATTTATGACAACAGCTAATTTGCAACCAAAAGGTGAGTGAGCGTAGCGAACGAACTTCAACCTGGAGGCGAGTGAGCGTAGCGAACGAGCTAACCTGGAGGCGAGTTAGCGTAGCGAACGAGCTCCAACCTAAAGGCAAGTGAGCGCAGCGAACGAGCTCCAACCCAAAGGTGAGTGAGCGTAGCGAACGAACTTCAACTAGGACTAGATTGAGCGATGCGAACGAGATCATCTTGAAAATTAAACGTAACGGTACTTTCTTTCCATCGGTCTGTCTTAGGGGAAACCTATAACTTAGGCGATACGAAGTTCGCCGGGCCAGCTAGTATATATATATATGAATTCGAACGGATGGTGTTTTTGGCCTCTAGGGACCTCAAAACGAAAAAGAAATCGGTCCCGCGTCCAGGTTTTACCATGAGTACTACGGTAATAGCTTATTCCCTATATGGGAAATTCGCTAAAATGGTAAAAAGGCTCATAAAACATGAAAAAAATCATCAAACCACTTAAAACGACAAATAAATTATTGATAAAATAGAAGAATTACCTTATCCAACCACAGTTTCTGGTATGACAACTAGTTTCGTTCCTTAGAACATCGTCAGGTCATTCAATACATTGTATGCAACCACATCAGCAATGTATTAATACATTGTGCTATGTCAAAACTCAAAAGATTCTTTAAAATACTGTCAGAATCACAATAGTAAAAACTAGTCATGTTGATCAAAAATTAAAATTGAATAAAAAGTGATAAATATGGTTAAAACTGTAAAGGCGCCAGAGTAAATGGTAACGAACCTCAAATGATTGATTCAATAATACAAAAGAAAAAGCGGAACATGAACATCAACAAATTTGGTTTTGGTGAATCAGTGGCTCAGTTGGTAGCGTCGCGGACTTCGTCACTGTTGGACGAGAAGATATCTAAGTTAGCTACAAAAGAAGACTTGGTTGGTTTAACCAAGAAAGTTGAAGCTCTGCAGGAGGAGAACGAAGCCCTAAGGTGTGAAATAGCATCAATTAAGAAGCAAGAAAGTTGATGTTCGTCAAGATAGTGGACCTAGAGGCTAGATCTAGGCGCAACAATTTAATCTTTAGAGGCCTAAAAGTACCAGAAGGCACTACGAACTACGGCATGTGCATCAGAAGGTTTTGTAAGGAGGTTTTGGGCACGGATGACAATCTGTACGTAAATAGAGCGCACTCTTTAGGAAAAGATCGTAGTACCATCATCGCACACCTGCCCCACGATCAAGACATTCAGTACATCATGTCACGAGTCAATACGCTAAAGAACACAGGCTACGTGGTTCACCGAGACCTCCCACGGGAAATCAGGGAAAAAAGAGCCTACCTGGCGAAGGTGCGTGCGGAGGTGACGAGAGCGACGGGCAGCAAGAAGAAGATGCCATTGACACATGACAGCCTTGTTATTGAAGATAGCCGCTTCACCTGGGAATGTAAACTCAGATCTGGGGACATGGACGGAGGTGAGCATCTCAGACAACTGACTGGCCATGACTTCACTGACTTCCTAACTAAGCTACAGCAGCAAGGACCTCGGTACCGGGGAGATGACAGCGGGATACCCACAACTGCATCTAAGGACCTAAGGACAACTGCGCCTGTCGTCAGCGGCCACTGAGGATCTTCCGCTGATCCCGACGATTACCACGGACGGACAACGGACCAGCAGAAGTCAAGACCAACGAGATGTTTTAACGGACTATCTACGAATTTTTAGAATTTAATTCATTTTTAACCTCGTTTAATTCGTGTTTGACCTCGTTCTTTACTTCATTTAGACCTTTATCGATTTTATTTCCAAGCAGTTCAAATAATGAAATTAATTTACATTGGAAACGGTCGTCTTAGTTGGCGAAGCATTGACAGATGTAGTGACGTCATAGTTTATATTTGTGAGACTCAGGTGGGAGGGAGAAGGAGACGGGATAGCATCGGAAGTCTTCGGTAGCGTTCGGGCGTTGTCGTCCGCGGAGACCGGCAGCTGTTGCGGTTTCTGTTGGCCTTGACATTCAAGATGGCGGTTTCCAGTGTCTGCTTGAGAAATGGCGTCTGTCATTGCGTTGTTTACTTCTATTTCGGTTGTATTAAACTCGGTGAAAAGTTCGTTATTATTGTGCCCAAGTAGATTGTTTGATTGTTCGACTTCGTGTTGTGTTATTATGTTGTCGGGTTGTGCGAACGAACTGTGTTGTGTGACTATTGATGTGTTGTTATTGTCAGTAGGGACTTGAACGTTGTCAACTGTGTCAGTCATAGTTATTGGGTTTGGAATGGTATTGCGGGACCGGGACCTTAAGTTATAATTATGGGGCATGGGATTACACAAAAAGGGAAAAGGATATTGTTTACAGTTATGGTATGTTAACTTAATAAATCTCTTTAACTAAATTGTGAGTTGTTATTTCTCTGTCTTAACTGCTAACAAAATTCGTTCTAAGGTTTCAAAATTGCTTCATTTGGATCACAAGATTAAATTCGTTGCCAATACGTTGGTGCGCCATTTTTGTAATCAACCTTAAAATTAAGAAAACAATGGAAACTCCATGTACAATATCGAAACTTAAATTTATTTAATTAAAATACAAAATTGATAGTAAAAGAAAATAAAGGGTTCACAATAAAGTTTACAATGAGTGGGGAATCTATATATAAAGCCAAAAGTACCCATGAACTTTTGAGAAAACTACAAGTCACACCCCCATAAACCATATACTTAAAATGTTCGTCATGACGAGAAACATTGCGCAAAATTATTCATTATTACATAAATTGCCCTTTAAGGTCGTAATTGCTTTCCAAAGGAAAGTTTCCATATACCTAATGTTAAAAACACTTCAGCTGACAGCTGTACTTATTTGTATTTGTGTGTTATTCTCTCAAAGAAAGTTGTGATTATTTGTTTGTATTACTGTATTCTGTTTTGTTTATTTCAGCCTGAATTAACCAATAAATTGTTTTATTAATACTTATGAAGCCAAACGGGGTGAAGCCCGTGGGTAACAGCTAGTGAATTTAGTAATGAAAGCTTTAGGCTAAGCCTATTACAATAGTTCTAAAGGTTCAGGTGTTATAATTTATTGCATGGATCTTTATCTCAGGTGGGGTGATCGAGCGGCATTTGAATTTAATCTTGTGATTTTATATAGCCTAATTAAAATGTTGTTTGAAATATAAAATAGGTTCAAATTATAGATTGGTTGAATTAATTAAAGTTCTGAATATTAAGTTTCCATTAGTTTCTTGACTTTGAATTTGAGTACAAATGTCCAAAGATTAGGCCTAAAAATATTTTAATGGCTTCCAAAGGGGAAATGTCTATTGGAGTGATCTCACCAAATTGATGTCTTCTTCGCAGCAAAATTTCTTGATGTTGTTACTTAATTATTAATGTTTGTAATAAGGACGGTTCTTTTTCAATCAAATTTCACTAATTTAGGTTCAAATATAGACACTTTTTTTTATAATTTTTGATATTAAAATAGGTAGTATCCAATTTACATCTTCATACTAGCTCAGCTCCATTGGAAGTCATGCTGGTTTCATGCATTGTTGCACACACATATGTCAATGCTGACTTAATCACATAAAATTGTAGGCCACTGTTTACACATATATATTATAACAAATTTCATTTGCTATAGAGCTATATTTGAATTTTGAAAAGTTATTTAAATAAAATTATATTGAATTTGAAGCAATTTTGTTACAAAAGTTATAGGCTATTATATATTTATATGAAATTATGTTATTTGAAAATTTCTATATTATATTGTTTCGAATCAATTACCCATTGGTCTGTTTGGTCATATATTATACAAGGTTTGATAAATTGACATATTGATACAAAGAAAACATATGGTGAAAGTTAAATTATTCTATTAAAAATACAAGTGGAAATATTGAATTGTTACAATTTCCTTCAAATTATTAACGGTTTTTGCTATTTTTCCATACCTAAATAATTTCTTTTTGCAAATATTCTCCTGAGTTTACTTAAAATTTTACACGGTAAGTGTTTTTTCATAGCTTTACTCCTTGACCCCCAAAACTTACTTTTAATGTCAAAATTCGAAAGGATTTTACTACTATTACGAGCTCCATGTTATTCTTATGGAGAATAACATTGAAATTTTAAGACTTTGGTATGCTCATTTGATTCGTTTAGAGACATGCTAGAGACTTGAAATTTGATAGTATTAAAGTATGGGATCATTAATTAACGGTAAATTATGCAAAAGACCGATTTTCAAATTTTCGACCCCCCCCCGTACAATCCAAAATGGCAGACATCTAAAAACGACAAACACACGTTTTTTTCAAACAGCTATAGCTCGAAAACGATAAAAATAGAAAAGATTTGAATGAATTTCCATGGTTAGGAATTAAATTTTCTACAAAACACTCTTAGCGTTTTTCGGAAATCGCCCGTCTTCAACTTCAAAAAACACCCTACTTTTAATATTTGGTAAATTTCTATCAAATTGTTTAAGATTTTCGCTACTTTTCCCAATCTAAGTAAATTCTTTTTGCAAATATTATTAATATTTTTTATTTACTCTGGTTTACTTAAGGTTTTATCCCCCTATCGTATTTACAACCCCCCCCCCAATGTTATTCTTACAGGTGCAAAAGTCTAAATCACGTTTACCCATTTCTAGATTAACTGGATATCTGAAATTTGGCATAATTGTAGATTTTGCGCCCTTTTCGAAAAGTGACATTTTACAAATATAACTCCCCCCCCACGATATATAGAATTCCCCCCAATGTTATTCCTACAGGTGCATCGGTCTAAATCAATTTTACCCACTTCTAGATTAGCTAAAGATCTGAAATTTGGCTCAATTGTAGGTCTTGCGCCATGGCCTATTTGTATTTACCCCCAACCAAAAAAGGGGGCCAGCGAGCCAAAGGCGAGTCATTCTATATAAATCCAAATCATGTCTTAGTAGTTTTAGGTTAATTGAAAATTTCATGTTGACAGCCTCTGAATCGCTTTTTTCAATAAGTGAATGAATGGTTTAATTACCTTTACTGTCAAAGCGATCCTTGTAGTCTTAGTAGGCTACTGCAGTTTCGATAACCTTTTCATGGTATCTTCTTCAGGCAAGGGACATCATCTTCGTTCGTTTTCACGAACACGTCATTTTGAATAAAAACCATTGAACACCATTGGACACGAACACGAAACATTTAAACGACACGTTAAACATAAACTGTACAAATACTGGGACGGCAAGAGCTTTGACAGTAAAGGTAATTAAACCATTCATTCACTAATTGAAAATAATAATTTTAGTTTTTTTTAATTAATCATAGCAGGAAAAAATTAAATGTTTTACCACTTTATTTAAATTGTAACACTTGGTCATCAGATTTTGAAAATGTTAATACTTTTATCAATGAAAATGCAATGGAGAACATTTTGATAATAGGTGATCTAAATTGTAGGATAGGGAGTGAACAAACGTTTGATTCAGTAATTTTATTAGAAGATGTAAATAGTAGTATTAGCAGCCAAAGATGTTCCAAAGATAGTTTGGTCAATGGTAGAGGAAAACAGGTTTTAGAGTTATTCGATGGCCTAGGTTTAATAGTGCTTGATGGGCGATCGAGTGGAGATAATGAGGGAAATTTTACTTTTATAGGGGCTTCAGGATGCTCAGTGATTGATTTAGCCGCTATTTCATTTAGTTGTTTAAGATGTGTGAATGACTTTAGAGTAATAGATTTCCCAGGCTCTGACCATTTACCCATTGAATGTAGCTTTAAAGTTGGTACAACTGTCGCTGAGGCAGGGGAGGGGGGGCAGGTGCTCCCTTTGTTGCCAAAACTCAGGTGGACTGAGAGTGATAACGTCGATTATCGCCAGATAGTAGCCCGTGCCATCGATAACTTGGAACTAGCAGACGACAACCAACAGAATGTAAACAACATAATTGGGTGTATCGTTGACTCAGCAAGCGTAAAGCCGACTATAGTAAATAGCGATGGTAGCACCAAAATTAATAATAAACAACCTTGGTTTGATTATGAATGTCTTACGTCGCGAAAACGGTTATTCTGGCTATTAAATTTATTTAGGAAAACTAGTTCCAAAGGAAATTAAGGATAGATATCTAGAATTGAATAAGAGCTACAAAAAGCTATGCAGTAAGAAAAAAATGATGCACTTGAGATCATTCCACACTCGCCTGCGGCTCGTGCGTAAACATTGCTCTCGTGAGTCTCGTGTGCAGCAAAGTGCCACTTTACCCACTAGTTACACAAATAACTATTTCAGACTTCGTATGACAAAGTTCTCATTATGAAAATAAAGAACAACTTGTGTTCTTTCTAGTGTTACAAGCCGCTTTCTGTTTGGGCCAAAATAAGGATTACTTTAATGGAAATAAGGTAATTTAATCTCTTGTAATATTATTTGAGAAGTAATCCAGTTTAAGGCAAAAAACAAAATATGTTTTTTGTTCTTTAAATTTTTTTATTGTGTTGTAATGTAAACCTTATGCAATATAAATCTTATGAACCTGACTGATGACAGTGACTTTGATAAAATACCCCCGCCGCAGCAAACCTGCAGACTAAGCGAATTTCCATTTGACTGATTTGATTTGTTACACTGAAATGTCTACTTACAAGTAACATTTATTCCCGATTTAAATAGAATTAGTTTAACAAGTACTTAGGTTTGCTGCATCAGGGAGGGTAAAACTTTTTTTTGTAAAATGTTAATAGTTAGTAAGAAATAAATACATTTTCCAAATTTGACCAAAATATGTTCATAAACAAGCAACTACAACAGTTTACATTCTCCTTAAGAATAACATGGGAATTTTAAATTTACAATTTTTTGGAATTTTCTCCGTAACCATTAGGCGCATAATAACGCTTCAATATACTAAATTATTTGTTTTTTTAAGCTCTACAAAATAGTTTGGAAAGAAATTGCTAAATTTTAAGTTTTTTGGGTCAAAAATGGGGAAAACCTATTTTAACCCCATAAAACCCCCCGTAAACCCCCGTTCCCATGGTCCGATCATGCTGGATCGCGAACTCGTTTGAATAAACGTAGGTTTACACGTTTATACCAAATTTCATCAAAATCGGATCATTTTTGCTCGAGTTGTATACAGGGTGTTGAAAATGTCTGGAACCAACATTATATCTGGTGAGTGGTTAAAGAAAAACAACTGATATTTTGTGTACGGATATACTATGGTTTTACCTATCTTTTGGTGCCTTATGAAATTTTTTACCACTTATAGGGAACGTCCTGTGGAGGATGCAGTAGAAAGTTTTAATGGAAGCCTATGGTAAATGATACATCATTTTAAAGGCCATTTCTTTCTTAGTAAGGAGCCACAAGTTTCATCTCAAAAGGACCACCCTAGCAAAAATGGCAACTGTTTGAAATTTAAAAACCCACTTATAGGGAACGTCCTGTGGAGGATGCAGTAAAAAAAAAATAGTCGCCATTTTTGCTAGGGTGGTCCTTTTGAGATGAAACTTGTGGCTCCTTACTCAGAAAAAAAATGACCTTTAAAATGATCTATCATTTACCATAGGCTTCCATTAAAACTTTTTACTGCATACTCCACAGGACGTTCCCTAAAAGTGGGTTTTTAAATTTCAAACAGTCGCCATTTTCGCTAGGGTGGTCCTTTTGAGATGAAACTTGTGGCTCCTTACTCAGAAAAAAATTACCTTTAAAATGATGTATCATTTATCATATGCTTCCATTAAAACTTTTTACTGCATCCTCCACAGGACGTTCCCTATAAGTGGTAAAAAATTTCATAAGGCACCAAAAGATAGGTAAAACCATAGTATATCCGTACACAAAATATCAGTTGTTTTTCTTTAACCACTCACCAGATATAATGTTGGTTCCAGACATTTTCAACACCCTGTATATATATATAAATATATATAAATAGATATATATATATATATATATTACTAAGAAAATCAAAATACCACAGTACCCTAAAAACATTTTATTTTATAAAAAAAAAAAAAAGTTTTTAGGGTACTGTGGTAATTTGATTTTCTTAGTAACATTTAAAGTAGCCCTCATTGATGTATACAATAACAAAATATATATATATATATGAATTTGAACGGATGGTGTTTTTGGCCTCTAGGGACCTCAAAACGAAAAAAAAAATCGGTCCCGCGTCCAGGTCTTACCATGAGTACTACGGTAATAGCTTATTCCCTATATGGGAAATTCGCTAAAAATAAATAAATGGAATAAAAAAATATGTATTTTGATTCTTTGGATGAGCTGTTTTAATTACTAATAAAATTTTTCGAGCCATAGATAAACTATATAACTATGACTTTTTTGTAAATTATTTTTCGACTTCTTTCGATTGCTCCTGCTGACTTATTTTTTTGTTGCATTTCTATGAAAATAATTAATTGTTGACCCAGTATCAAATGTAACAGGTTAGATCCTTAATGAGTTAAGATGTTCATGTTATAGTTTGTGAATTAATTTAAAAGTAAGACAATTATGGTACCTATAGATACCATAAGGTATTAAGGTTAGGATATGTTATATAATCTAGTCTTGCTTCGAATAGTTTGAATATATAATAGCACTTACATAGAGTAAGTAAGAGTTTAAATTTTTTAACATGTGTAATACCTTTACATGAGTAAGGAGATAAATTGTAGGACTATTTAAATAAGTCATTTAAGGGGGGGAAACCGAAAAACCGAGAACCCATTTAAAAACAAAACCAATAAAATCAGCAACTAACCCATCACTATTTTTTTGTTTTATAATACCTTACATCAATTAATTATTTTTGTAGGTACAGTACTTTATAATGCTATGTTGGTTGTTTGGGAAACAGTCAGGGCAGACGTATTTCATAGAATTAGATCCAAACAAATGTTCTACTGTATTATCACTCACCAGTGTTTTATCCTCTTCTTTGTTGGCATCATCATGTTCAGAATCAATTTTATTTTGTGAGGATGGTGATTTTTCAGTCTGAAATTGAATAAAATCATATAATTAACCTCTTTAAGGAAACATTTGAATCATTGAAAGAAATGTTCTATGCATATTGGTATTCTAACTTATTCATAACATATAGGCGTGTTTTTTTTTATTTAAATTAATGTTTGGCCTTTAAAACATTTAATATTTCTTAATAATACATAAAAAGATGTAATGTTTCATGTCACCTCATTCACTATTTATAATATTTTCTGTGTTTGTAAATTTAATTTTATAACATCTAACTGCCTGTGTTTTAAAATATATTTGAGTTCCTTTGCATAAAGTCTTATTGTTCCATCACCCCTCACAGTGGCAGTTCCAAGGGGGGGGGGGGCTACAGGGACTATAGCCCCCACCCCTTGGACTCTGGAAAACTAATTTTAAACGTACATTTCGTCCTTAAAACACGCAATGGCATAAAACAGTCATCAATGTAGTTTTTATTAAACTTAATAAGCGATGGCAGGAGTAGTATTGAGTTCCACATAGATAAACTTTGTGGACAATAGCACAACGAATAAAACAATATGCTATGGAAAGTTGTACGCATCATTTTTACAGCAGTCAGCTGTTGACATGCTAGGGCAAAGGCGAGCGCCAAGCGGGCGAGCGAGGATGGAGAAACAGCTGATTACCTGGTGTTCAAATTCAAATTCAAATTCTTTATTCACTCATAACATCTTACATAGTACAACGTACAAAGACAGGAGTGTCGTCAAAAATAAAAATTAAAAAAAATACTATAACTAATAAATTCACACAACTCAAAATTATTACTACTGACATCAAGTAAAAGTTACCATTATAAAAAACAACAAATAAGATAAAATCCTGCTAAAATCAATGAAAGCCATCAGGTATGTATTCAAAGTGAATTTAGTTTACAAAATTAACCCAATTCTTGTCCGTTTAGAAAACATCAGAATAGAAATCTTCTATTTTATAATATGCCTTTTCAATTAATAACTCATGTAATTTTTCTAGGAGTATGTTTTTTGGATTGTTGGTGATTCTTTTTGGAAGTTTATTAAAAATTGTTATAGCCATGTATTTTGGTGCACGTTCAAAAAGAGTTAGTCTATGTATTGGGAATTGATATAAATGTTTCTGACGTGTGGAATAGTTATGTGTAAATTTAAACTCTTCAAAATTATCTATATTGTTAATTAATAGCTTAACCATTTCAAAAATGTACATACTTGTGATGGTTAAAATCCCTAATCTTTTAAAATGAGGTCTAGAACTGTTTTTCTTTGATACTTTAACCATGGTACGTACAATTGATTTTTGTGCATTAAGAAGTTTTTTTTTTGTTTTGGGACTGGATCCCCAGAGTACTATACCATACCTTATTATAGAATCAATATAGGCACAATATACTAATTTACATACTTCCAGAGATGTTATATCAATTGTAACACTTAGTGCATAGCGAAAAGAAAGTAATTTTTTTGTTAGATATTGAATATGATCTCCCCAATTTAATTTTGAATCAATATGTATTCCTAATACTTTGTGTGAATCTGTCGGGATTAATAGGCTGCTATTTAATGCATTTGAAGAGTTTTTCCCCTTAAATTGCATAATTTGTGTTTTTGAATTATTTAACAGTAGTCCATTTTGAGAGAACCATTCCTCTAGTTCTTTTAATGATTTCTGAACAATGATTTCCAATTGATGTATTTTTGGGGCTTTTAATATAACATTTGTGTCATCTGCATACAAGAAGAGTTCGCCTGATATATTACAGTCTATATCATTAATAAATATTAAGAATAGTGTTGGCCCCAGGATGGAACCTTGAGGAACACCGTACCTGATATTATTCCATCCGGACAAGAACTTGTGGCCATCCCTATAAACTACTGTGCGTTGCTTTCTATTTGATAGGTAGTTTGAGAGAAGTTGCAATACCTGACCAACAATCTCTACTTTCTTCAGTTTGCAAATAATAGATGAGTGAACGAAGTGAACGAATCTATGTATCGTGTATAGCGGAGTCGGAGAAAAGTTGTCCGCTGGAGTATGTTTGTGTGTGTGTTCGCACTTAAAACTCAAGAACCGTTGCACTTATAGCGTTCAAATTTTGCACAAATAGTTATGACACCAGTGTAAAGACACCATTAAAATTCTAGACGATTCCGCTCAGTAGTAATTATAAAATACTTAAAAAACATTTTTAAATTTGTCCCATAAGAATAACATTAGGAGCTACCTTCTTCTTCTTTTTATTTGTTTACGTTTTGCGACCAACAATTTTGTTGTCTACTTAAGACAGAGAGAACGACTTTTACTCTAAGCTCTTTCATTCATGGAGTAAAAAGTTTGGCGTCTATGAATATATATCATTATAATTTCACAGCTTTCAGAATAATGTTATTTAAGCTAATTAAATTTCACAACTTTCATAATAATAAATTGAACTTAACAATATTAGTCGGCAGTTATATACCGTTAATGTTGAGTATTAAAATTTCGCCTTTTAATTAAAAGTATATAGGTATGTATGTATTTAGAACAAAGCAGCTTTTTACATTATTCAATTTAATGTTGACATTGAATATTAAATATTCAAAAATGTTGGTATATTTTTATACTAAAATGCTATGCGAAGGGGGGGGGACAGGTCCCCGACGTAGAGAGTAGTAAAGAAAGCGGAAAGGTTAGAAGTGAAAAGAAAGGAGTACGGAAACCCTTTATGACTGTTAAATTAACGTATCTGTGATACTTAAATGCTATGGAAAGATAGGGAAACAGGTCTACGATGTAGGAAGTAGTGAAGGAAATAGTGAAGGAAGTAGTCAAGGCGAGCGCTGCGGAGTGTGGGGGGCCTTTATGACAGTTAGAATAATGTATCTGGAATTCTAAAAATGCTATGGGAAGGGAGAGAAACAGGTCCACGACGTCGGAAGCGGTGATGGAAGTAGTCAAGGCGAGCAGTCCGGAGTGTAGAAACCCTTTGTGACAGTTAGATTAATATACCTGCAATACTAAAATGCTATAGGAAGGGAGGGAAACAGGTCCACGACGTAGGAAGTGGTAATGGAAGTAGTCGAGGCGAGCATTCTGGAGTGTAGAAACCCTTTGTGGCAGTTAGATTAGTGTAACTGCAATTCTAAAATGCTATGGGAAGGGAGGGAAACAGGTCCATGACGTAGGAAGCGGTGATGGAAGTAGTCAAGGCGAGCAGTCCGGAGTGTAGAAACCCTTTGTGACAGTTAGATTAATATACCTGCAATACTAAAATGCTATAGGAAGGGAGGGAAACAGGTCCACGACGTAGGAAGTGGTAATGGAAGTAGTCGAGGCGAGCATTCTGGAGTGTAGAAACCCTTTGTGGCAGTTAGATTAGTGTAACTGCAATTCTAAAATGCTATGGGAAGGGAGGGAAACAGGTCCATGACGTAGGAAGCGGTGATGGAAGTAGTCAAGGCGAGCAGTCCGGAGTGTAGAAACCCTTTGTGACAGTTAGATTAATATACCTGCAATACTAAAATGCTATAGGAAGGGAGGGAAACAGGTCCACGACGTAGGAAGTGGTAATGGAAGTAGTCGAGGTGAGCATTCTGGAGTGTAGAAACCCTTTGTGACAGTTAGATTAGTGTAACTGCAATTCGAAAATGCTATGGGAAGGGAGGGAAACAGGTCCACGACGAAGGAAGCGGTGATGGAAGTAGTCAAGGCGAGCATTCCGGAGTGTGGGAACCCTTTGTGGCAGTTAGATTTATGTATCTGCCATAATGAAATGCTATAGGAAGGGAGGGAAACAGGTCCACGACGTAGGAAGCGGTAAAGAAAGTAGTCGAGGCGAGCATTCTGAAGTGTAGAAACCCTTTGTGACAGTTAGATTAGTGTAACTGCAATTCTAAAATGCTATAGGAATGGAGGAAAACAGGTCCACGACGTAGGAAGTGGTAATGGTAGTAGTCGAGGCGAGCAGTCCGGAGTGTAGAAACCCTTTTGACAGTTAGATTAATATACCTGCATTACTAAAATGCTATAGGAAGGGAGGGAAACAGGTCCACGAGGTAGGAAGTGGTAATTGAAGTAGTCGAGGCGAGCATTCTGGAGTGTAATAACCCTTTGTGATAGTTAGATTAATGTAACTGCAATTCTAAAATGCTATGGGAAGGGAAGGAAACAGGTCCACGACGTAGCAAGCGGTGAAGGATTTAGTCAAGGTGAGCAGTCCGGAGTGTGGGAACCCTTTGTGAAAGTTAAGTTAATCTATTTGAAATTCTAAAATGCTCTAGGAAGCGAGGGAAACAGGTCCACGACGTAGGAAGTGGTGAAGGATGTAGTCAAGGTGAACAGTCCGGAGTGTGGGAACCCTTTGTGAAAGTTAAATCAATCTATTTGAAATTCTAAAATGCTATAGGAAGGGAGGGAAACAGGTCTACGACGTAGGAAGTGGTGAAGGAAATAGTCGAGGCGAGCATTCCGGAGTGTAAAAACCCTTTGTGATAATTAGAATAATGTACAGTATCTGCAATTCTAAAAATGCTATGGGAAGGGAGGGTAACAGGTCCACGACGTAAGAAGTGGTGAAGGGAGTAGTCGAGGCGAGGAGTCCGGAGTGTGGGAACCCTTTGTGACAGTTAGATTAATGTATCTGCAATAATAAAATGCTATGAGAAGAGAGGGAAACAGGTCCACGACGTAGGAAGTGGTAAAGAAAGTAGTCAAGGTGAACAGTCTAGAGTGTGGGAACTCTTTGTGACAGTTAGATTAACGTATCTGCAATAATAAAATGCTATGAGAAGAGAGGGAAACAGGAAATACATTACGTATATTACAAATGACTTTGGTTAATTAATGGACGAGAAGTTAGGATTGTTGTTGACTGAGATTTGTTTTTTTTAAGAGGTTGGTCCAGCCTCTTTTAACCTCGCCCGTGCGTGGATCGTTTACAGCAAAGCAATTGGTGAGCTGGTACAGTACAAAGGTGAACTGTACTGATAAAATTTAGTGGCAGTGACCAGGATCCGAACTCACGACATCGCTGCCTTGGGCCCGAAGTTCGCGTGACGCTACCGACTTGAGTCACCGACTCACCATTATTTGCCCCGACTCATGGGTTGATTTGCCCATACAAATAACATTATTGTGTACACCAGTGACACCGGTAAGTGTGCTAGGTGTGGGTGGACTCTTTCATTATTGCGCTCATGTTCACTCATCCTGTTACGCGCAGAATAAGCGTACTACTAGTTAGTTTGTGGTCAACACAGTCGAATGCCCTGGATAAGTCACAGAACACCCCAGCAGTACTCTGCCCCTCATCCAGCGCCTCAGAGACCATGTTGACAAATTTAGTTAATGCCTTTGTGGTTGATTTATTTTTCCTGAATCCAAATTGTGATTGTGAATATAGATTGTTCTGCTCTAAGTAATTTGTCAAGCGGAAATTAATTGCTTTTTCAAAGATTTTTGCAAAGTTGCTTAAAATAGAAATTGGTCTGTAATTATTAATATCTGTTCTTTTTCCTTTCTTAAAAATTGGTTTTACTTCTGATAGTTTAAGTTTATCTGGAAATTGACCTGACAAAAAACATTGGTTGACTATTAAGCTAATGACCGGGGCTATTAAGTGTTGGGACAGTTTAATTAACCTCGTTGGAGTCTCATCCCAACCAACAGAGCCAGAATTGCTTAGGCTCTGTATAATTTTGCCTATTTCTGAGCCCTGTGTTGGGCACAGGTCCATCAACACTGGAAATGACAAGGCTGATGGGGATTTGATGTCTATGAAAGACGGGGCCGGGACATTTAAAATATCAACTGTGTTTATAAAGTGATTGTTGAAGCAAGAGGCTATGACCCCTGGATCATCTAACAAACTACCCTCAACTTCTAATTGCACATCTACAAATTTGTCGTCTTTTCTAATTCCTATTTCTTTCTTGACTACAGTCCAGGTGACCCTCATTCTATTTCTTGCATTGACAATGAAATTATTGTTTTCTGTTCTTTTGCTCTTATTTACTAAAGCTTTAAATTCTTTCCTACATTTTTTGTATTTTAACTTTGAATTTTCATCATTAAATTCCTTAAATTTAACATGTAATAGCCTCTTCTTATGAGCTAACCTCATTATTTCATCGTTGACCCATAAAGCCTTGGATTCTTTCCTTTCTATGAATAGTTTTAATGGAAAACACTCATGCATGGATGTCAGAAATAAATGTAGAAAACTATCATAACTACTATTGCACGATTCTAAAAGAGTAAAACTATATAGTTTTTGATGTAGTACGATCAAAAATTTCTCTGAGTTGTCTGTTGAAAAAAATCTTCTATAAATTCTGGGAGCTTTTGCTTTATTAGGGAATTTAGGAAGAGACATAATTAGAACATTATGGTCCGAAAGATCATGCTTAATATTGTAAATCAAGGACCCATAGAAGTTTTTGCTCGTAAGAAAATTGTCAATGCAAGTAGCTGTATTGGGAGTAATTCTAGTTGCCTCTTTGCAGTGAATATAAAAACCATATTTTTTAACAATGTTACAAAACCTACTTGAATTTGTATCCTTTTTTAGTAAATTTACATTAAAATCAGAGGCCAATAAAATTTTTAAGTTTTTATTTTTTAATGCTACAAACTTTAAAAAAGTGTCTAATTTTTTTAAAAACAGTTTCAAAATTTTATTCCCTGGAATCCTGTAGACTGAAACGATTAGTAGATTTAATGAGATTATTTGTACAAAGGAACCCTCAAACAAGAATTCTTCGTTAAATACAGTGAGATCATCTCGAACAATAAATGATAGAGAGTTGTGAATTAAAATACAGGAACCTCCCTCTGATCTCTCCCTAAAAAAGCCGTCAGCTAAACAGAAATTTGACATTTTATTCAAAATATACTTATTATCTTTTCTTATACAATGCTCATTAATACGTATAATTTTTACTTTACATTCTAAACCTAAAATTCCCAGAACAAACTGACTATCTTCCCTGACAAGTTATTTTTTTTTAAATATTAATAAATTTGTTGGTGTAGACAGTGTTCTATTATTTAGAAGGAATTGGGACTATTCTTCTCCTCGTCTTTCTTGCGATACCCTCTATTGTCTTGAAATACGGTCTTGACAATAGAGAACATCGCAAGAAAGACGAGGAGAAAAATCAATAGGCAGAATACACTACACAGCAGAACAACATTAGAAGAGATAAAAGAGGATAACACCAGATATGTCACATTTAGCTACACGGGGACTACAACACTAACATATTCAGGATAAAGGACTGCTAACATATTCAAGAAATACGGAGTTTCAATAGCGTACAGGACTCAGAACACCATGAGTAAAATACTGCATCCAAAAATAGAAGATTGTAACAAATTCGACGCTTCGGGCATCTATAAAATCAATTGTAACGATTGTGATAGCTTCTACATTGGACAAACTGTGAACTTCGTTAACCGCTTCAAAAACCACATATCTGCGTGGAGGAACAACAAATCAGAAAGATCAAAAGTCGCACAACACATGTTACAAAATGGCCACTCAATAGGAAAAATGGAGGATTAGTCTAAGTATTTTAAAGAATTGTAAAAAGGGATATGTAATCAATGCTTGGGAAGAATTGTATATTTATAACGAAAATTGTAAAAATAGAAATAAGTTGATTAATGAACAAGTAAATTTTTATTCCAGTTGTACTTATAAAAATGTATTGGCCGGTGCTTCCGGTAGCCAATAGGGTATAAGTAGGGTCGCCATTCAAGATTCTTGTCATTCGCCTATTGGGTCTGATGATGATTGGAGTGTCTAATCGAAATCGATCACCACTTACCATCTTTTTTGAATATTTACCGTCTTGTGAGTAACAGTAAAAGCGTAAATATATGTTTGAAATAAGATGTTTCTTTTATTTACTTTCCGTAAATTTAATAACACGTACAATGCTGATCAAGAAGTTATTTATACAGGGTGGCACAAATGGATTGGGTGGTTTTGAAGTGTACCGTACGTCTGGGAGGGGGGAGCCAGGTGTTTGGCGGTCTTCGTCCTGTGGTGGGGGGACCGGAAGTTTCAGTTGCAGACTGGCAGTCAGTCGCGATGACCACGTGGTCCGTTGAGCATCATGTTTTCGCAGTGGAAGAGTTTATCCGCAATAACGAGTCAATTGCTGCTGTGACGCGTGCCTTTCGCTGGCATTTCAACATCCCACCTCGCGGTAATGTTCCTAAGCGAGATACGATATTGAGTTGGGTGCATAATTTCCGCACTACTGGTTCATGTGCTGCAAAATGGATGCCTAGACCTCGAACAGTAAGAACGCCTGAGAACGTGGAGCGTGTGAGACACGATGTCACTACGAGCCCACATCGATCAACGAGACGTCGTGCTCAAGCTCTTGGAATGTCACGTCGGAGCCTTCAAAGGATTCTTAACAAAGAACTGAAATTCCACCCCTATAAAATCATGGTGGTGCAAAAGATTGTCCCAACAGACCATCTTCAAAGGCTTCAGTTTAGCCAACGGATGTTGGAGTTATTGGAAGATGAAAACCTGATTATCATGATGTCTGATGAGGCTCACTTTCACATCAACGGCTACTTCAACAAGCAAAATTGCCGTTACTGGGCCGACACTAACCCAAGAGACCTACACCAACGGCCTCTCCATAGTGACTAAGTTACAGTTTGGTGTGGGGTTTCTAAGGTAGGATAATTGGGCCTTACTTTTTTGAAAATGAAAGGGAGCAGGCGGTTACTGTTAATTCGCAGCGTTATGTGAACATAATTGAAGAGTTTCTTCTCCCACAACTTGAAGTGAACAATTACAACATGGACAATATGTGGTTCCAACAAGACGGGGCAACTGCACATACCGCTAGGATATCAATGCAAGCTGTACACGCTTTGTTCCCTGGCCGTATGATTTCCCGTAATGGAGATTTCCACTGGCCCCCTCGCTCACCGGACCTCACGGTATGTGACTTTTTCTTATGGGGCTATTTAAAAGCAAGGGTCTACATGAACAAACCCCAGACTATTCAGGAGTTGAAGGCTCCAATTCACAACAAAATCACATCAATTCCTGGTGATGTGCTTGAGCGAGCAATGCGGAACCTTAAGGACCGACTCCAAGAATGCGTCACTCAAGAAGGAAAGCATTTGATGGATGTAATTTTTAAAAACTAACTTAACTAATTTTTTGTTAATAAACTTCCATTGTTACTACACGTTTTGCACTTTATTTCAATCCAATACCTTTAAAATTGACATTTTGACAAGTATTTTAAAACCACCTGATCCATCTGCGCCACCCTGTATTATTTAGCTAATGACATGGAAGAAACCAAAAAGGTACCTATTTTGTTGACCACTATAGATGCTGAAGGCTACAGCTTATTAAAAGATCTCTGCACCCCCAGACTTGCCTTCTACTAAAAGTTTTCAAGAGCTTATCACATTAATGTTTAACCATTTGCAACCCAAACCTAGTGAGGTTGCAGAACGTTATAAGAAAGACTGCAAAAGGATGAAGAAAGTCAAAGTCAAAGATTTTTATTGTCTTTAAACACATGTGTGCAATTGACAAAGTCACAAGCATATAATGTATGTAAATAGCCTATTCTAAGTAAAAGGTACATTGAAAAATAGAATATTAATTTATAGATAAAAACAATAACAAAATATAAAAACACCAGGGAATGACATAACAAACAATTAATATAAAATCTAAACAATTTTCCAATTTAAATTCTTAAAGTACTAATGTCACAAGCTAAAAATTCATCAACAGTATAAAAAATATGTTCTCTTAACCATATTTTAATCTTATTTTCAAACTGTTTTGAAGTTATATTCCACATGTTTTCTGGCAGTTTATTAAATAATTTAATTTTCATATAAACATGACTGTTTCTTGTTTTTTCCAACCTTACAGAGATTAAGTTAAGAAGATAGTTTTTCCTCGTTTGATAGCCATGTATTTCTTTTCTAACAGACAATTTACAAATAGAATTCTTAACATCCATCAGGCAGCAATATATGTACAAATTTGGAAGAGTCATTATTTTAAGCTCTTTGAATAAAGGAACACATGACTCCCTATCTGAAACATTTGTAATGACTCTTACAGCTCTTTTTTGCCACTTAAAAGCCTCTAATGCACTACACGAGTTGCCCCATAAAGTTATGCCATACTTTAAGTGAGAATGAAAAAAAGCATAATAGGCAGTTATCAGCATGTTTTTGGTTACACAATCTTTCAACTTTCTAAGAAGGTGAATTACTCTAGACAGTTTTCTACACAACTGCTCGACATGAGTTTCCCAACTTAACCTACTATCAAGATAAATACCTAACAACTTAACAGGTTTCACATCTTTATAAATAGAAAAGTCCAAAGAAAAGATAATTTGTTCAGTCTTTTTCTCATTAACAATTAAAAGATTAGAATGAAACCATTCCATTGCTATTTCTAAGGCTTGGTTCTCAGTTCTTATTAGATCATCTAGGTGTTTTTTACTGTTAAGAAGTGTGGTATCATCTGCATATAACACTGTGGCACAAGGAATATTTGAAGCAAAATCGTTCACAGCAATAATAAATAAAAGAGGTCCAAGGACTGATCCCTGAGGCACACCCATTAATATTGTTCTAAAGCCAGACTTATCACTGCCCTGTACCACCATTTGTTCTCTACCACTCAAGTATGATTTAAATAAATTAAGTTCTTTACCTCTGATACCATAGTGAAACAGTTTGTCTAGCAGTAGCTCATGATTCATGCAATCAAAAGCTTTAGTAAGATCTATGAGTAAGGCAGATGATAACAGCTTATTTTCTAAGTTTTCTAACACTTTTTCTATCACATTCTCTACTGCTTTTACTGTATTTTTACCTTGCATGAAACCATACTGTTCCTCACAAAACAAATTATTAGTCACAAAAAATGTATCAAGTTGAGCCTTAATACAGGATTCAAAAACTTTACTTACTATAGGAACCAGAGATATTGGTCGGTAACTAGATGGGCTCAACTTTTCACCCTTTTTATAGACTGGTATCACTTTTGTTACTTTTAGTGCTTGCGGATATATACCCTGTTCCAAGATCATATTAAACAGTTAAGTCAACGGTGTCACTATCACCTGACATATTTCCTTTAGAACTCTATTTGATAAACCATAGTAATCTTCACTACATGATGAACTTAAGCTAGTAACAACTTTAGTCACATCTTTACCTTCAATTGTTCGCCAAACCAGATATTTATTCAAATCTTTTTTTCTTTCAAGGACAAAATTATTTACTAATTCTACTGCCTTGTCATGGGATTTATTCTTATCACTAACAACATTTATACTACCGGTACTTAAAATATTAACAAAATAGTCATTAAAAGTATCTGAATCAATTAATACATTTTCTTGCTTAGTGACATTACAATTTGACTCAATTTTTATTAAAGCCCACGCAGCTTTACATTTATTTGAGGAATTTAAAATGTACTTTTCATTTGCAACTTTCTTGCAATAGTTAACTTTGTGTTTGTACCTTTTTTTTACATCTATATATTCTTGTTTGAAGATATTTTCATTTTCTGTGCCCAAGCTATTTTTATATCTATCATAAAAAGCATTTACATACACTTTAAAGCTCTTCAATTCTGGTGTATACCATTTTAAGTCAGGCTTTTTTCTAGTTTTCACCTTAACTTCCTTAACCCTACAGCATTCATTATATGAATTTGTCAACAATAAATTAAAATGATTGAAAGCTATATTTACATCTCTTATACTACATAACTGCGTCCAGTCAATTTGGGACAATTTACTTTTTAAATTGAAAAGTGCTTCAGGTGTCAGTTCTCTGACTTTCTTAGTCAAAACATTGTTAGGTATCACACTTTCCACAGAAATTTCTTTAAATTGAGCATATACCCCCGCATGATCCGATAAATGAGGTTCTATTACACAACAAATTGTTTTCTTTCTATTAAAATTACTTACAATATTATCTATGCATTTCCCCCCCCTAGTCGGTTCCTCATTCAACCAATACATGTCAAAGGATCGCAATAAATTCAAAAATGATTCTCTTTCATGTGATTTTGACAAAATGTCTATATTAAAATCAGCTGAAATAATATGCTTCGACCCAGAAAATTTACCATATAAGTGTAACAAAAACGATTCAAATAGATTAAAAAACATACTAATATTAGAATCAGGAGTTCTATACAAAGTGGAAACAACTACATTATCATTAGGTAACAAAATGGCAGTAACTTCAAAAATGCTGTCACAATAGAATTGTTTCACATCTATAGCTTGAACCTCAATCCCATGCTTTACAAAAATAACACTTCCACCCCCTCTATTCAGTGAGTTATCCCTAGCACAAATATTACCCAAGTTGTACCCAGCAGGTATATACAAACGGGATTCTTCTTCAAACAACCAGTGCTCATTTATCGTTAAAATATCACATCTTAAACTACTTAAAAAAACATCTATTAAATTTAACTTATTTCTCATTGACCGGACATTACAGTGATAAATACTAAAGTTTGTTGGTGAGAGTTCTATGGTTGACGGTCTAGTGATGGTGGTGAGTCGTTTCCCAACAAAGACTCGGTGCCAGGTGGGAGAGGTTGTTCTTCATTTGGACTCGCTGGATGATTTTCCGTCTTCCTTGCCGTCACAGCCTCAGATATCTTTTCAGAGAGCCATTTTTTCCCTTGCTGGTTTAGGTGAAGACCCTGACGTGTGTGCGAATGTCTTCCAGCATTGCTCGCTTCCACCAAGATGACATTGCTGTATTTTTCACTAAGTTCTTTTAATCGCTGGTTAGTTTTTCTTACTTCTTTGTTAACGCAAGACCAGTGTGGTAAGTCATACCTGTTAGGCAAATCCACTAACAATACTCTTGTTTGTTTAACTGTGTCCAGTGTCGAAGTAATGCCATCAATGACTTCATCTGCTTCGTTACTCGCAACATCATTAGTGCCACAGAGTAATACTAAGGCATCATCTTTGTTGAGACTAGCTTCCTCAATATTCCTCTTATCTAGTACCTGTTTTGTTCTTCCACCTGGTTTAACATAACCTATTGCTTCATACTCATGTTGTGATTTGTTGATGTTCCAAGCTAAATCTCTGCCATGGCTATCGGCACAGATCAGCATTTTCTTAATTTTTGTTTCACACTTATCAGTTTGTACATTATGTATTGCAGCAATTGTGACCTCAGGCGTTTCCTCCTCATCAATACTTAAAACTTCAAAACGGTTTTGTATAAAAGTGGGTTTCATGTTTTTAGTCTGTTTATCAGAATTTACCCTAGACGAGTTATTTCCCTTAACAGCCATAGCAAAGGATTTATTTTTATTTTTTTCAGAGCTCCATCTACTATTTGTTTTATCCCCAGAAACAGGGGTGCTGTATGTAAGAGGGCGGCTATGTTGCAGATCCACTGCATTGGATCTCAAAGCTCGCAGTCTGTTAGAGTCGTTTTTAGTTTCATCACTTAATAGTTCTATCTTTCTTTCTAGCATTATTATAGTTTCCTCTTTTTTTAATAACATAGTTTCAAGCTGAGTGTTATGGCTCTTTAGCTGTTTTACTATTTTGTTAGCCTCGCTTAAATCCTCATTTAGTGTTTTAATGATCGCATTCTGTGTTTCAAGTTCCTGTGTTAAATCGTTATTAATGTCTGTAACTTCCCTTTCGAGTCCCAGTGTAACATCAAGAGAGACACATTTTTCACAGATCCATTTTTTATTTGATTTAGCCAGATTTTGAAAATCTTCCTCAGAAAGTGAAGTGCACTTTAAATGATACCACTGTGAACATAATCCCCGACATAACACTGCTTTACTGGACTTACTGACATTTTTCATACATTCTTTACATGGATACTTAGTAGCTTTAGTTCTCATTTTTATTTTTAAACCTGATAAATAGTTTCAATACTGTTAGTTGTATTTTATTGCTGCAGTAAATCTAGAGTAAAATGCAAATCTTGAAGTAATCAGTTGTCAGAAACCAAATTAATTAACAATGTAAACTAAATTTACAATTCAAAATTCAAATTATAGTGTCCCAAATATCAATTCCAGTCTAGGAAGTAAAGATTGTTGGTAAACAAACTGATAATCACTGATAGTGGTCCCAAGGACCACCAGCTTGTTATCTATAGTCCAGAGGTCAGGATTCCTTATCTCTGTCCACTTAATTATGATACAGGAAATATACCTGTAGTTCCAGGTAAAATATTTTGTAAAACCCTTATTATCTCTTTGAATATTTTGAGATAGTAATGTCTACTCACATACTTTTACACCTGATAGAAAACTTAACACTTTGGTATAAATCACAACTCAAACAAGCTGAAAAACACCACTATTTTTATGCAAAAATGAGAGAGCACACTTTTAGCTGTTCAGTCACTCAGTCCTCTCAGTCCTCAGAATCTGTTGCACAGTATATTGCCAATCTTAAAAAGGTCTCAACTCAAGGTTGGTCAACTGAGGTTTTGGGACCAATTTAGAATCTGCTCTTAGCTACCAGATAGTGTGGGGTCTTCGGAATGTAGGAATCAAAAAGTCAAGACTTCTCAGTGAACCTGAACTAAGGTATAAAGGATGTGTAGGATTAGTGGCTGTGACCACTAGTGTCGAGTGCAGAATAATTGCTCTTTCTCCTTCTCTCTAAAATGGCTTCTGATGTAAAATCGTGTTAATGAAATTACAGTCAATAAAGTGAGTTTTATTAACTAAATGAAATCCTTATCATTGCTACCTCGTCGTTCAAAACAGTACAAACTGTTAGTTTGAGGTAGTAGTAGAACAGACATGGCAGTACTGACAAGGTTTAAACTTCTTTTCAGTTGGTGGGATTGGTGTGAGGAAGTGTCGTTGGGTAAGTCGGAGTGGAATATTGCCTTTTGATGGTCGCCCACCTTGAACATTAATTCTCATTACACAGTGATGTTCCAAAATCTGCCTGTGAAGCTCCCCGTTATTAGCCCAGTCAATCTAGGTTTTTACCCGGGAATGCGAGATATAAAGCTAATTTTTTGCACAGATGTCCGTTACAGTATCTAAAATCACAGCCTAAAAGTCCCCGCCCGTCCCCTGTGTGCTTCCCCCGTTTTAACGAAATAAAGGGGGGGAGGGGGCGCGACTTATTTAAACGTGTCCGTGAACGCAATAACTTGAGTAATTTTAGTCCGATTTTGATTAAATTTGGCTTAAAGGTGTAAGATGGGATAATCTTAAATGAGTTGGCAAATCAGCATGATCGCACCATGGGAACGGGTGTTTACAGGGGGTTTTATGGGGTAAAAATTGAATTTTCTCATTTTTGACCCTCTAACACAAACATTTTTAATTTCTCTCTAAACCATTTTAAAAAGCTTAAATAATCAAATGGTTTAGTATATTAAAGTGTTTTTTGTAAGATTTTTGGTTAGGAAGAAAGTTCAAAAAATTATAAATTTAAAATTCCCATGTTATTCTTAAGGGGAATAATTTAGCTGTTGTAGTTTGCTTGTTTACAGATATATTTTCATCAAACTTGGCAAATCAACTTAATTTATAAGCTATTGATATTTTACTATAAAACACACATCATTACCCTCCCTGTAGCAGCAAACCTACGTACGTGTTAGGCATAATGTTATTTAAATAGATTTAATTAAAAGTCCAATCGGGCAAATGGAAATTCGCTTAGTCTGCAGGTTTGCTGCCGCGGGGGTATTTTCATACAAAGTTGCACTGTCCTAAATTTACTTTATCAATGGTTTTTGTCAAAACAACACTTAATTTTTCCCGCTTTAAAAGGTATATTTAAGCTGGCAATAGTATGAATAAACTCCAGAATAAACTTGGACAATGGTCTAAAAACATAACATAAGCATGGTATTCAATAAATAATGTACAGGATACAGTAATATTTAAAAGTTTTACTATTATATATTTTAAGTACAATCAGAAAGGATTACTAACATAAAATAATATTTGTACAAATTGGATTAACTACCTTCAATATGATACCTAATTTTTAATGGGTAGATCAGTAATAATTATATAGGAGCCATGAAAGTCAATAAGTTTGTTCTTTAGATGTATAGTAGTAGGCTTTATCCATATTTTACATCTAAAAAAGGCGTCCATGATAAAAAGGTCATGTGACGAGACCAACCCCCACCACCGTGCCAGGCCGAGCCGAACGATTCCGAATCATACCGAAAATAGGCGAGGTCCTAGAACACCGTGTATCGTCTGTCTGGAAACGGTACAGCGGAATTAAAATCGGAACAAAGCATCGGAGCAATTTCTTCCAATCCCGAGCCCTCTTTAAACACTGATAGGAACTGAGCAGCCATTTAATGATGTTATGTAATTAATTAAGTACTGTATTATGAATTATTTGTAGAATAATTATTAAACAAATAAATACCTATATATATGTCAAACTAATCCTTCGATCATCCTCAATATATAATATCCTTATAAAAAAATTCTTTTTTGTATCCTGGAAAATAAATTATGAAAATCAATCTACTGATATTTAGGCAAACATTCTAAATAAATGTTGAAGCATACTTTATAGGCCTAGTTTAATGCAATATGTGAAAATATTTTTATTTTTATTTTTGTATAAACAATGTTAACAAGTCAGTAGATACTTTTTTTAAACATATACCTTATTCTAATTACTGTTAGTATCTATCCGTAGTATTATCTAAATTTATTTATAAGAAAAAAAATTTAATTTATGCCATTCTAAATTTACAGGTAGGCCCATATAGAGCCATGAACAAAAATAGTAATTTATGCCCAATGTTAAATTACTGTAGATCTTCAAAAATTATTTCTTCTACAAATAATTCAACAATAATATTTACATTTATTTACATAGATCTATTTACAATCTCCTTCACCTTGGAAACTGGAACATAACAATTTAATGTTTGACCTATTATGAGGAAATAACCCGGGCGTTTTGACAGCAACAGTGACAGACCATTTTCCGCGTACGGTTCAGCTATGCTCTGTACGATTCGGTGGGGGTGAAGTGTTCATCAATGCGCGGTGGTGGGGGGTGTTCCTCCAGAGAAGGTCTCGTTGCAGGGTGCAGGTGCAGTTGTAGACATGTTCAAGGGTGCATGCACGACGCGCCGCTCACGTTGCCGTTGAATCCTGTGAGTGATGAATGCCTCTGCCGCACCGCGACCGCTGGCATCGCACCGTGCCGGCATCCGGCTTCACTACTAAACCGACGATTGCCTTTGAGTTGTGTATACTTTATTGTGTACACATTTTACTGCATCTAAATCAGTTTTTTGTATATCTGTATATCTTACCGTTCTCAAGCATTGCGCGTGTAAGCGTGGTTTAAGTAATATTCGCCCCCTCCCCCCTTTTTTCTTTATATCGGAAGAAGCACACAGGGGACGGTAGGGGACTTTTAGGATATGGTCAGCTTTATATCTCGCATTTCCGGGTTCCCATGATTTTTTTACCTAGATTGACTGGGCTATATAATCCGATAGCTGCATACTCTTGTTTCTTCTTTGAACTTAATTGTGCAGAATATAGGAATTTCAGACATGGTTACATCCAAGAAGTGAGAAAAAAGTTTCTTATACCATTTTATCATTTTTTTAGCTGAACAGTTGAAAGACAGTTGCATATTGCCAATATTGATAGCCCCCATGTTTTTGTTGTAGTCCACCACTGACAAGGGCTTTTTTATTTCCTTGCCAGTCTCCCAGTTGTTTTTCCGTATGCCAATCATGCCGCTGGTATGCATTATTCTAACTTCTCTTTTGTCCTGCCAACATAGGTACATCATATTTTCTGTGCAACGTATATCTTTTTTTACCTACATCTAAGGGGTCTAGTTTTTTTTTGTAAACCCTGTCGATTTACTGTACCACACATGTTTCTGTTGCGCTTCTTCAGTTCCTGTGCTAGTTACGGTGAAACATACCAATTGTCTAAATACAATTTATGCCCCTTATCGAAGTCGGGTTCTGTTAGTACTTAGTGTTAGCACCACTTGCCCCGTTATGTCTACTTTTTCTTTTAGTTCTGACAACTCAAGTTCGGTTTCTGATCCTAAATAAGGAAGAATGTTCAAAACATATCCAGTTAGACAGTCTGAGATCACAAAAATTTGAATTCCAAAGCAAACTCGCTTTGAAGGAATGTACTGTCCTACTGTCTAAAGGCTAGCTAACCCTTATACAGAAATAACGTCTCATCTATTCCCAGTTTTTCAAAGGGCTTGAATTTAGATGCAAACATTTTGTTCAACGTACATAAAATTGGTCAAATTTTGTGAATTTTGCTTATTGATTTTGGATTGGACACAAACCATTGGATGAAGTGAAGCGTTTTATGTTTGATTAATGATTCCTACTCATAACCTGTCCAAAGATCTTTGTTTCTAGCAGTGAATCTGTAGACCAAAATTTTATTTTTGCGGACCTGAGATGTTAGAATACACGAGGCGAGGAAGCAGAGAATTTCATCTTCTTCAACCAGTTTCCATGTACTAAGCTAGTCAACAGAAGCATAATTTGGCAGTCTGGCAATTACATCAATAAAATAAGAATTTGTTTCTAATACAATATGAGTTATCAGTTCCACTGTACAAAGCTGCAAAAAAATTTCTAAATAAGTTAATAATTCTCTAGGAATATCATTATCGATACCAGATGCTGAGTTGTCAAAGTCAAATAATGTGAGAAAGAATGTCTGGTTTGATTTCCATGGAAATGTTATTTCTAGCTTTTTATTCCATTTATTTTCCTTTTTTTAGCTGCACGCACAGGCCTCGCAGGTATACCTGTCTACCGTTACGCCTAGGCCGACCTCTAATATTATTCAAAGGCCTATCTGTAGTGTTAGACCTATGTTCCTGAGCAGTAAATATGTCTAAGCAATAAGAATAGCATTGCATCATCTTCTGCCTCAAAAATATGCATTGTGTTCTCTGCATCATAATTTTCCTGGTGAGCAACTAGCCCTGGCATTGTTTCACCACTCTCATTTACATCAACATCCATATATACAAGGTCTTGTTCATCAACAACTAACCCTAAGTTTGCATCATTTTCATTCTCAGTAATAACACAATTTTCTTCAAAAATATTCCTGATAGTACTAAGCATATAATTGTCCTCAGGTAGGCCTAAATCATAATCACTGGTACTTACAAAATATACACTAATTACATCATTTGGGTCAAAACAACTTGGGCCAGGATTCAGGAATGGGATAGTCGTAGAGGTTAGTGAACTTGATGCATCTCCAGCAGGTCCAGGAACACTTGTCGCCGTAGATCGTGGATGATAATAGATAAATCCCTCTTCACTGACACTTTCATCGTCTGATAAGTCACTGAAATCATCTCGAGACAAATATTCTGATATTTCGTTATTTCGAAGTTTGATAGACTGCAAAGCCATTGCACAATGTTAAGCAAAACACAAACAAACAAAAAAACAACTCGCATACATATAACTTCAGTACAGTGACAGCTGGGAGCGGAATTTAAAATGATTGGGAACTAGCAGTGATGCAAACTAATAGAACAAAACAAAACTTCCCATGATTCCCCTGAACAGATCAATATTAAACACAATGTAATAGTGTAGCAGTTGACAGGAAAAAAAAACAACGAAAATAACAAGTTGACGTCAGCTCGCATATGTGGGGGCATGGACCGCTAGCGCGACAGTCGTCTGCTCGCATATATGCGAGCGTAGACTCCAAGAGGTTAAAAGATGTTGTTTCTGTTTATCTGTTATTCACAGTTGTACGAGTTTACATTTCTTGTAACATTACAAAGTAAGAGTTGCAACAATTGAAGTCAACCTTGTTCAAAAGAGAATTAAAATAGTTTAATACAAGTTTAAAAACACCTCATAAAATGTGTCATAAAATTTTTAGCTCTATATTTCTTATTAGTACTAATGTTTGGATATAAAATTTAAGTTTCAGAGGTGCATTACCCATTAAATCAGTAGATCCACCAAAAGGCCTACTATTTCTCAATGTTTTCTCAAGAAAGTATCTAGTATTCTCCAAAACAATACCACTACTAAAATGGCAAATAAAATTGATTACAAGATAATACTTTGATAATTTTGTCTCACCATAGCCATGTTCTGTTCTGTGGTTCCGTCTGATGGGTAATATTCGGCTTTAACTGATGTATAAATTGGTGTAGCTTGGCTCATTGGCAACTGAATCATACTGCCATTGATGTTTACCACTGAAAAACACAATTAGTCTTTTGAAAATAACTGATTTAATTCATAAAGTTTTTAGGCTACAGTACAATTACTAAAATGTACAGAGTTAGTAAAAAGTCTTGAGACCCCCTGTTAATTTTTTTACGGTACTAGAAAAACTAAACTCGGCACACCTATATGGCATGTTATGAAGTACTTTTTGGGCATAACCGCCACTTGGTGTACATCCCCAAAGTGGGGATTTGGGGGAAACTCAAAAATTTCAAATGGTAAGACCCATCGAAAGAACCTCATTTTGAAGGTCCTGGTAAAAGAAAACCAACAACGCAAACTAGAGGTCTCTATCTCAATCCAGTAAAAATAGGGGGCCAATTGAAATTCTCAGAAGTTAAATTTAACTTACAGCTTTCCAAGTCTGGGAACCCCCTGGAAATTTTGTAATGACATGCCGTAAAGGTGTGCTGAGTTTAGTTTTTCTAGTATGGGCCGTTAAAAAATTAACAGGGGGTCTCCAGACTTTTTTCTAACCCTGTATAGTAAATTGACAAGAAAGCAGACTTACCTTTAAATTAATCTATATTTAAATAAATGTATATACAATTAATTATACATACAGGGTGAATAAAAAATCAAGACCCCCCCCTCTAATATTTTTCCAAGTAAATATACAGAGATATCCTTTTGGTGGTCGAGCAATCTTAGCAGGAAGTTTCATTTTATCATTTTGAAATTTTTGAGTGTCCCCCCAAAAGGGGGGATTTGGGGGGCAACTCAAATATTTTGAATGTAAACCCCCTTCAAGTGACACCTCATTTTGAAGTGTTTACAAAAACTTAAAGAATGGTGAAAACTAGAGGTCGCTATCTCTTCTCTATCCCAAATGGTAGCCCGTCATGTGTCGTGGAAAATCAATGGTAAAATTGTTAATATTGGCTGTCATTTTGGATAGAGAAGAGATAGCGAGCTCTGGTTTTCACCATTCTTTAAGTTTGTTTAAACACTACAGAATGAGGTGTCACTTGATAGGGGTTTTTAGTTGTCCCCCGAATCCCCCCTTTTGGGGGACACTCAAAAATTTTAAATGTAAATCCCCTTCAAGTGACACCTCATTTTGAAGTGTTTACAAAAACTTAAAGAATGGTGAAAACCAGAGCTCGCTATCTCTTCTCTATCCAAAATGGTAGCCAATATTAACAATTTTACCGTTGATTTCCCACAACATTTGACGGGTTACCATTTTGGATAGAGAAGAAATAGCGACCTCTAGTTTACACCATTCCTTAAGTTTTTGTAAACACTTCAAAATGAGATGTCACTTGAAGGGGGTTTACATTTAAAATATTTGAGTTGCCCCCAGAATTCCCCCTTTTTGGGGGGACACTCAAAAATTTCAAAATGATAAAATGAAACTTTCTGCTAAGATTGCTCGACCACCAAAAGGATATCTCTGTATATTTACTTGGCAAAATATTAGAGGGGGGGGGGGGGGTCTTGACTTTTTATTCACCCTGTACAGAGACTAGGTGTACAGTTGGATTTTTTAGCTAGAAGCAGTTAAGGTGTGGTGGAATATCTTTGAAGATGAACCTATTTGGCAGTAGTGTGATCATGTGTTCAGACCTGTCAAATTTTCAGGTTAAATCAAAACAAACAAACTGGCATATATTCTTGGAATTGACAATAGATAAATATACTTTAAACTTACTCTAGCCTACTTTTATAAAAGTACTTGGCAATTTAGAGAATATTTACTGTGAAATAGAGACGTGATTCCTAATTCAAAATCAACTAATGAATAAGTTGATACTTGATTATTGTCTCCAAATTATAGGTGATGGTTGCTTTGAAAATAGTTAATTATATGAGTAAATATTAAAATATTGAATCTTCTTGCATAAGTTAATTAATTTTAATGTGGTTGCTGTGACTGGGATACACATAAAATAACTGTTGGGACATACAGTAATGATGATTTACGATTAGTTTTGAAATCTCTTATCTAAATACAGACCCGCCTTTTGGGTTTCAAGTTAGGGACCAGAATTGAATACTCTTGAGATGACGAGATAAACCTTTATAATAGACTAACGTTTTGACCCATTTAAATTATAATTAAACGGCTAATTGTATTGCTGATAATTCATTATGCAATCACTAATCAGATCACCTCGTACAAACAGGATAACATTATACGATAGGCCAAGGAAGCAAGATTCGAGTTTGGTTTATAAAATGCAGTAGCCTAAAAACTGAATTTTTTCTTAAAAAATTAGACAATGAAATATACTATATAATTTCATTTTATCTTAAATAGGCATTCTTTTGTAATAATCGTAAGTAATACAACACGGGCCCCTAAATGCCTAATTATTATTGATTGAAAACATGCCAGTTTGTTTGTTTTGATTTAACTTCAAAATTTGACACATATAAACACATGATTCGTTTTGGGGTAGTGTTAGGACGCATTTGTAACCTAATAGTTGAGATTGTCCAGGGTCAGGTCAAGGCCACACTATACTACAGGCCGGAGTGCCCCCCTCCACTCGCGCTGCTACGTCACTGAATCAGCCGAACGCCCAGCCTTGTCGACGCCCACCGCCATTAGGCTAGTAGCTTACACCTGTCGCATTGCCACCCTTCCTGAGCTTTCTTTTGGTGCCAACTGTAGTGACAAATCCTAATTTTTTAGTTTATTGCCCTACATTTTTAATTGAAGATAATCGAAGATGACAATTAATAGTAATAATGGTGTGTTTTGACAACTTCGTAGTGGAAGATGCCGACCTCATGTTGTGTACCGGGGTGTCGAAGCAACTATCGTGGTGATGAAAAAGTTAACGTTTTTCGCTTTCCTGCTGACCTAGAATATCGCCAAAAATGGTTGAGGTCAATTCATCGATCAGATTATGTGCCCAGCAGACATTCTGTTGTTTGTATTAAACATTTCGATGAACGCTTCATTGTGCGGTAGGACACAGTCGTTAGACCAGATGGTTCGCTATTGACTGTAAAACGCGATCACCTAAAGTTAACACCGGATGCGGTTCCAACTATTTTTGATAATCTGCCGAAATACCTTACTACCAAACTTCCACCTCCTCGTAAATATCCTTTCACCAGGAAACAAGAAATCCAGGAACGTGAGGACGACCACAATCGGCAAGTACAACAGTTGGATTGTATACAATCGCTAAACGAAATAAAAAACAAATATGCTAAATGTGCAGAGCTCACACCTCGGACATTCCATGTCCAGTCTGAGGAAACTCGTATCATACTTTTCTCTACGAAAGGAACAGGCCTAGGAACTTTAAAAGTAAACGTTTCCCTTGTAATCAATGACGATTTGTCATTCAAAGTTTTTTTTTTATGAGATTTGTGTAAATGAAAATCCAGAAATATTAAAAATAATGAATGGGTCAAAACATATGCATCTTTGGTCTCAGTTTGATTCTCTATTGAAATATGTATTTAACAATAACAGTTTACTAGACATTGAATCTAGTACTAATGAGCATATTGAAAATATAAATAATTCAATTAACTATTTAATAGAGGAAAACACGGAAGACCCTGACAAAAACAAAAGGTTAAATTTTCTTAAAGAACAGTTTAATTTAGTTTTTAAAAGTAGAATAAACTACTGTGTCACTACATTGCTGTGGTTTGCCACACTTATGTTTTCGCACTAAGACTAACTGCTGGTGGCTCTTTCCAGCTGCTTATAAAAATATTAGGGCCTCTAGATTGTTGACAATGCCTCACCCAAAGTATCTGAGTGCATTACACTTAAAGTTAGGAAGTAACAACTCTGGTCTTGAATGTGGACAAGAGAAATATTTAAAGAAAAAAGTAAACCTACTTAATGAAAATGAGAAACTGTGTTGTTTGCTATTAGACGAAGTGTATGTAATACCTGAAATGAGTTTTAAAGGTGGTAAAATAGAAGGGTTGGTTCACGAAGGTGCAAAAAAAGAGCTAGCCAGTACTGTACAGGTTTTTATGATCTCTTCTATAATGTCAAAGCACAAAGATGTAGTTGGCTTAGTTCCTGTTAAACACTTGACCACCGAGTTGTTGTATAAACTGACCAAGAGTGTTCTCCAAATGCTCACAAAACTAGGCTATAAAGTGCTATGCCTTATATCTGATAATAATAGAGTCAATAGGAATATGTTTGTTCAGTTTTGTGGTGGTGTATTGAAACCTAAATTTGAAAACCCTTTTTGTGTATCTCAACACATTTATGTTCTTTTTGACACTGTTCACTTATTTAAATGTATAAGGAACAATTGGCTAAATCAAGTTGACAGTAAGCAATCGTTCATATTTCCAAATTTTGAAAACCCCAGTATAATGGAGACAGCTTGTGTCTCAGACCTAAAAGTTCTATATAATAGTGAGGAACATAAATGTGTAAAACTAGCCCCAGCACTTTCAAAAAAGGTTTTATACCCTACCTCCATAGAGCGTCAGAATGTTTTGCTGTGCTGTAAACTGTTCGATGAAAAAAACATTGCTGCTTTAAGGCATACAAGGGAGGCAACAGCTTCAAAAGATTGTGGCACTTCAATATTTTTAGAAATAGTTTTAAAATGGTGGAAAATTGTAAATGTTAAACATAGCTTTAAATGGGTGAAATTCAAGGACAACCTTTATAAGCCTGTTAATAATATTACTGATGACAGTTGTTTATTTCTGAAACAGTTTAGTGACTGGTTAAAATCAACTCGTGATTCAGGGCGAGAAATCAAATTCAAGGAGAGGTAAACTTTCAAATGAAACTCATGTAGCTCTGCTGCATACAGTAACCACTTTATTAGAAGTAATTGAGTATTTAACGAGTGACATGAAGTTTTCCTATGTTTTATTAGGTAAATTCCAGACAGATAGCCTAGAAGCGAGATTCGGTCAGTATAGGCAAATGAGTGGAGCATGTTATCAAATTTCTGTCCAACAAGTACTGCAATCGGAAAATAAGATTAGGGCTTTAAGTCTCATTAAACTCTATTCTTCAAAACAAGTAGAAGTCCGAATATCTGACATACTCTGCTCAGACAATGACGCTGGCGAATATCACGACTCCGATGAAAACGTAGTCAGCATTATAGATGATTTAGATGTAGATTTAATGGAGGTAGACATATCTGATAATGATAAGTTAGGCCTAGTATACATTGCCGGGTACGTAGCTCATGCTGCTTTGAAGCATAATAGCTGCAACTCCTGTAATGCGTTTTTGACCCTTAAAGACTCTGAATCAACTATTGTGACTAAAACAGAAAACTATGATTTCAATATTATTAATAGAGGTGGTCTAAAGTACCCATCTGATGAGCTGTTAGAAATTATTATCTTGATTGGTTTTAAAGTTTTCAAAACTGTTATCTCCGAAAGATACGAAAGTGATTTTTTGTCTCTTCCAAATCAAAGAAAAGTTTTGATTAACACAATTGGTGTATTTGTTAACGAAGCCCCGATCGGGGATATGACTTGTAATGAGTGTGGACTTAGTTTTAAGAAACTTATTGATAAGTGTTTGTTTTCATTTTGTAACATTTTACTTAATAACTATTCAAAGAGCATTTCAGACTGTATGTCAAGAAAAAGAAAGGAGAAAGCTGAAGTTAACAAAGATACAATGAAAAGAAAGGCTAAAAAATTAAGCTCTTGAACTGATTAAACTTGATTGTTTACACATTGTTTGTAATAAAAAACTCTAGTATAAAAAAATCGTAGTTTCATTTGCATCCCGACTCTGATCCATGCCATGAGAAGTTTAAATTACTCTATAATATTTAAAATCAACCTGATGATTTGACTTAAAAAGAAAAGACATGATTTTTTCATTTGGTGTAAAATAGTATATATTTATTTTGTTTTAATTATTTATGTACAACTGTGTTCAATTATACAGCATTGTCCTATTATGTTACCATTTGAGAGCAAATGTTTAGTTTAATTTTTAAAAACTAGTATACAAATTCTTCAAATAAATATTTTCTTACATAATATTGTTCGTCGATTAACGCAGATTAATAAAATATATAGTTTGTACGAATAAATCGGAACCAGTGACTCAGGGTGCAATAGTTTTGAGGGCGCGACACTGAATCGCCGTAAGAGCCTGTTGTTGAGGGAGGCAGCGGCCCGGCTTCTTCCATGACGTCACAGTTCAAGCACTCCGGCCTGTAGTATAGTGTGGCCTTGGTCAGGTGCTGACTGTGATGAGTTAAGCCTATTACGTGCCACTGTTCTGTAGCTGCGGTCGTTATCACGATTACGCCTCTTGTCTATGTTTCGTTGTCGTCGCGTTGGAGGCATTTAAAAGAAAAAAACAACAAATAAACAAATTATAGCTACACAAAACAACGATAAATGCACAAATTTAAATTACAATCATACTAACACTATCCGTCATAGCAACACAAAACTACGATAAATACACCAACTTAAGATACAAACATACTAACACGATCCGTCTTGGGGGTTATGTTTACACAAACTCAAATAGTAAATAAATGTACTCAATGCGTTTCATTGAATTGAAAAATAAATAACAGCAATTTAATTATACAACTGATCAAAATGTAAACAATTATGTTCTTCATAAGGATAATATGGGAACTTTCAAAGCCACTGGGGCAGAGCCCAAGGGACTTTTTCAAAAATGTAAGGCCAGTTAGCAAATCTACGCGACACGCTCTTTCCATGAGACGTCAATGGATAAAATCAGTTAAGAAATGGCGGAGGAGTTCAACCGACAAAGTTTCATGTAGCGTATTAATTAAATAGATTTTAAAGACTATTTTCATATATGTACTGCTTTTTAGTTACAACATATAAATTGTTCAAATTTATAGACTTTTTCTTACTTTAAAAACTTTGTATCATTTTGATACGTTGATTTCGTTGTAGGTAAAACACAGCATCATGCAAGGTTTTTTTATTTAAAAAAATCATAAAGTTTCTTTGAACGAATATTTAGTTTTAGCACAATATTTTTATGGAACAACTAGCTGTGTACCCGTTCTACGCACGGGGATCTTATAGTAATCAGTTGAAACCTTCTTATATAAAGAACAGCAATTGGTTTGCATATTTTCAGATATGCTGGCCAAACTATTTATTATACATAACTTCATTTTATGACGTTTGTTGTTGTTCCGGATCGGTATGACAATCAATAAAAGGCTAAATTACCTGTGTCCACCGGTCAATCCTAATGTATCCTTTTACAGGAGATGCATTTTGGCGAAATTAAATCGCCATCATCAGTCCTAATATAAGGTCTTGAGCTTCCCCATTAGGTGCGTCTTGGAGTTTTTGAAACACATACACGAACTGTACACTTATATACATGACGAGTAAAACATAAATACACGGTAGGCCTACTTTTATTTTTACTATGGACAAGTAGACGCGCGTCGGTCGTGTGCCGAGTCTCGACTGAAAACGCTCATTTAAAAAATGTAAGTTTCCCAGCAATGTACAACACTGATTCAAGGTCTATTTCCCGGTTATCAAAACTCAAGAACAATTTTATACACAAAGAATCTCTATTTTCATTTAATGTTACCCTACATATTATTGCACTTGCGATTACTGAAATCCATTATGTAAGGAAAAACGTTTTTAATCTTAATTGGTTTGGATTTGCTTTCAAAACGTGTTCGAAAATGGTTGCGGTATTTGTAAACAACATTCAATGTATACATATCAGTGACAGCTAGAAGAAAAATAATCTTGATTTGAACAGCTGTTCGTTATTTCATAGAAGAATATGTGCTAAACATTGGGAAAAAACTTTACAAAAAATTGCACAAAATTGGGTTTTTAAACGTCCGTCATTTTATTTACAAAGTGGTGACGCCATATTTTAATGGCTAAAGACAATCTCGCCAATCCAGTGAATACATTAAAATGATTTGGAACTTGATAGGTACTCTCGTTTTTCAGGAGTAGGCCGCGTAAAATGGCTCTTGGGTCGTAACAGACAGGAAGACAGACAGAAATTTAGATGACACTTGTTTCGGTTTCTTTAATGTATAAAACGTAAAAATAACCTAAAAGTTTATGATTCTGAGCAATGTACAGACAAAACTCTAATTTTATTTAATTATAGATAACCATACAATCATTACTCAGCTTAACTAGTGACAATCACAAGACCGATTAAGTATTGGTTTGAGGTCCACTTTCAGAACAGCTATAACTATAATTAAGAAACCTTAATTGTGTTAAATTGAAATTGAACTTTTAACATCTTAAAAGACAGAACTTGGAACACAACTAAAAAAAAGCTGAACAAATTGTATATAGTAGGCCTAAATATTGCCATATTTTTCATAATTAATATGACATTATAAACAGACTTATTGAAATTGTTTCAACACTCTCCCGGAATTTTATAATCTTCAGGCACAAATGTTTAAAATGTCAAGTTTCATTTAAGTCCCATATCCCTCCTGAATTGGTTGAATTTAAAGAATAGGCAATCCTTTGGTAAAGATATCTGCAACTTGGTTTTCAGATGCAACATACTTAAGTTCCACTACACCATTTTCTATCAGCTCCTTTATATAATGGAATCACACATCAATATGTTTGGATCTCTTAGTTTCAAGTGTCTTAGCCATTTTTATGCAAGACTTATTTTATGGTCTTTTATGGTCTGACTTATTATCTTCCCAAATAACAACCGGAGTTATTTGAACCTTAAGTAGTATTTCTGATAATAATCTCGTTATGAACACACACTCTGTTGCACATGTTGTCAAAGCAATATATTCCGCTTCGCAAGTGGAAAGAGCCACTATTGGTTGTTTCCTAGTTTTCCAAGCCACTGTGTTGCCAAATATTTTAAACATATAACCACTGTTACTCTATTTGCTAGCAAAATCTGCATCGCTGTAGCATTCAATGAGTTTTTTTGTTTTGCTGTTTTTTGGAATAGGTCAAAGTCAAATCCTTGGTTCCAATTAAGTATCTCACAATACTCGTAAAGTTCTTACAATGTCCTATGTCATAACAGTTTTGAAAGGTACTGAAGTAGGTAACAGAGTAACTCAGATCTGGTCTTGTACCTAACATGAAATATATTAAACTTCCTAATAGTTGTTTGTAAGGTAAGCTTTCATAATTTTCTTTACTTTTTGTTAGTTTCAAATTCGGCAATATAGGTGGTAAAGAAACTGGCTTAGCTTCTTCCATCCTGAACTTTTGTATAATAATTTTATCAATTAACCTATTTTGTTTTAGTTTAAGTCCTTCTTCACACTTTTCTATAGAAATACCAAGGAATTCTAGAAGATGTTTATCATCAGTAAGATATATCATTTCAAATAACGATATTAATTTGGCTTTCACTTCCAACAAAATGTTCTTTTCTTTGGCCAGAATAATCATATCGTCAACATATATAACGATAAAAACATCTTGAGTATAAAAGAAACATGGATCAGAAGATGATCTCTTAAAGCCAATACTAATCAAAAACTCATGAAGACATACCAACATTTTGGCACTTCTTTCAATCCATATAGAGATCTTTTGAGTTTGCACACAATACCACCCTCAGTTTTTACCCCTTTAGGCGGTTTCATATACACAGGGTTGGTTAGATTTACATTAAGAAATGCACACTTTACATCTAATTGACAAAAAAACCAACTATGCACAACCAAAAATGAAAGTAAAGTACTTATTGTAATCATGCGTGCTACCGGAGCGAATATTTCTCACATGACATCTCCCCCTGAAGAAATCCGCGAGCAACAAGCCGTGCTTTCTTAACTAGGTTGCCAGTGATTTTAGCGTCTTTAGGAGCTTCAACCAAATCCCAAGTTTTGTTTCTGTGTAGACAGTTTAGTTCTTCATTCACTGCACTACGCCATCATTCATCTTGAATTGCCTCCTCATAAGTCTTTGGTCCATCGTTCAAAAGTTTATCCACAGATTAAGCAGCTACATAATTTACCTCATAGTCATGCAGCCATGTGGGTAGGTTCTTTTGTCTTGTCGACTTTCTCAAATTATTTTGTGTTTCATTGAGGTGATATTCATTGTCCTCTGGTCTTGTAATATTCCATCTTGTTCAATTTCAGAATTTTCACGAAGTTGCATTACCTTCAACTTCTCTATGACCATCATTTGAGTATACATCAGGTATGTAGATTGAAGATCAAACTGTAGAATGTCTTGTTTGTCTTTTACATTATAGTACAGTTCATTTTCAAAGAACTTGACATGTTTAGCTATGATGTCTTTTTCTTTCACATGGTCCCATAAATGATAACCATTGTTTGCATAACCAACCATGATCATTTTTGAACTACCGTCATCAAGCTTCTTCCTAAGTGCCTTATCGACATGACAATATGCTACACAACCAAAGAGTTTGATTTTTGCCAGATCAGGTTTATATCCATACCATATTTCAGCAGGTGTAACATTTTTGTCTAGAGTTGCAGTAGGTCTGCGATTTATTAAATACACAGCTGATCGCAAAGCATCACCCCAGAATTATTGTGGTATTTTCAAGTCAATTAAAATGCAACACAAACACTCACAAATACTCCTATTAATACGTTCACTGCATCCATTCTGTTGGAGATTCCATGGTACAGTATACTCTAAGGTTATACCCTTTTTACGACAAAAGTTTTTAAATTTTCTAGATGCATATTCCCCAGTGTTATCACACCGAAGGCGGTCAATTTTACTTCCAATTCCAAATTGTGCAGAAACAGAGGCTTCAAATGATTTAAAATGTTCTAATACTGACGTACGATGATTAATCATTGATAAAGAAAACCCCTTAATATATTTCATATAAGTTTGCCAAAAGACTGTTTAATAATTAATATATAAACAGTCATATGTTTTTCAATTGTTTTGTAAACAGAAAATAGTTTAGTATGTTGTTTTGTTGAATACAATAAAGAAGATACCTAGTTTTTGTTAAAATTTATTTTGTCATTTCTAATGTTTGATATTAATCGTCCGTGATATCAAAGGAATTGAATCACGTACAGTATAGTGACGATATCAATTGGCGACCGTGACAGGATTTTAAGAAGAAATGGCAAAATTAGGAGAACCACCAGCAGACCCGGTGAGTATGTTACTAGTAAAGATTTCGGCACAGTTAGATACTCGATCAAAACAATTGGATACTCATTTGGCAGGCATCAAAAATGTAATTTCATCCTCCAGATTTCAGAAAAACAAAACCAATCAAAATTAGAAACTAAAGTTATTACTAACACCTATGAAACAGACAAATCGGACATCGAAATTAAATACAATGAAATCAAATTCAACAACCGGGAAAATATCTTGGAGTTAGGCGAGGACTCATCAGCCATCTTGGGAGATAGACAAGAGATCCTGCGGCCAACAGAGAGGGTCGAGGACTCAACGGTCATCACAGGAGGTGAAGAAGAGATCTTGCGACGGACAGTGATGGTCGAGGACTCATCAGCCATCTTGGGAGATAGACAAGAGATCCTGCGGCCAACAGAGAGGGTCGAGGACTCAACGGTCATCACAGGAGGTGCAGAAGAGATCTTGCGACGGACAGTGATGGTCGAGGACTCATCAGCCATCTCGGGAGATGAGGATGGGATCCTGCATTGGACCGATGCTCCTGGGGTCACGTCAACCGCAAAGGACACCGAGATACGACCTGCACTCAATGTTACGTCGTGTGAATATTTCGAGGAGGCCAAGGATACGATGAGAGGGAAGGAGCAAGAACTGAAGATCAGGCAGTGGGACAAGATGGTCCCTAAACACTGCAACAGGCAACATTGTCTGTTACAGTACCAACAAAAGGTGGAAAGGGAAAGGAAGACCAAAAAGATAGAATACCTTTACTTACAACTGAGAAATCGTCAGAAGTTGCGGCAGGTCAACCAGTCTGAGAGTTATGGTGAAGGTAGTGGAAGAGTAAGGGAAAAGAATGGTGGAAAATATGTGGAATCTGCAAGTGAAGAAGGAAGTAATGAAGAGGGACGGAGAAAGAAAGGAAGACCTTCTAAGAGAAAGACACTTAAAAAGAAAAACACCACATATTCCAAGAAAAAGAGGTTCAAGTGCAGAAATGAATCTAGATCCAAATTTAACACCTAGTTTTAAAATTTTTGAAATATATATTGAGGGTTTTGGGGGGGATGATTGACGTACGATGATTAATCATTGATAAAGAAAACCCCTCAATATATTTCATATAAGTTTGCCAAAAGACTGTTTGATAATTAATATATAAACAGTCATATGTTTTTCAATTGTTTTGTAAACAGAAAATAGTTTAGTATGTTGTTTTGTTGAATACAATAAAGAAGATACCTAGTTTTTGTTAAAATTTATTTTGTCATTTCTAATGTTTGATATTAATCGTCCGTGATATCAAAGGAATTGAATCACGTACAGTATAGTGACGATATCAATACTTAATTCTTGGTTCTCATTAAATAAACATAAGTAAAATTTTCCCACAGGATGTTCTTCTGTATATGAGGAAACTACAGTAAAAGATTTATCATTGATATTTTACTATGGTAAAAGTTATGAATTTTTGGATACGGTAAGAAATTGCATTGTGTTTAGTGTAGTAGCGACTTGTCTACAGGTTAAATACTGACCATTATTGCTTCAAAAGGCAGATAATTTACTACTTTTAAATAAATAACAAATACTTTACACCTTTAACTATAATATTTTAAAAATAACAAATATTATTAGAAATTTTACTTGTTTAAACAAATTTAAAATTGTATAAATGTTAAGTATAACACCACTTTCAGTGACAGTATTAATCATATCAAAAATTTGGTAAAAACTATTCATTTTTAAAGGCCTTTTAAGATTCATAATTGTATTGTGCTTCAGTAATTGAAAGTTTTTAACTGTAGGCCTACAAGGAGGGCTTAAATATTGCTGGCTAATATTATATAATTAGGCTAAAGACCAACAATTTTATTATGTGTTATGTGTTACGAAAAACTAATCATCAAAAAAATGAAAAGGACTTACATTTATTTCATGTTTTCATAGTTGGAATGAGCATTAAGAAGAATGCTTATTTCATCAAATAGTTTTTGTGATATATAATATACTCTTCCACTTGCCGTTTTGAGTTCTTGAAATGACAGTTTTCTTAAAATGTTGTTAATAGGTACCCAAACTTTGTCACTATCAGACTTTCTAAAAGTTGTTCTTGGTCCAGCAGGTTGGTAAAAGTGCACATACGCATAACTATTTTCCTAAATTAACTGTTCAATTTGTGCCAACCTCCACTGCCCATCGTATACACAAGCCACCAAGTCGTCAGTTTCTAGGGTCAATGGTACAATATTGCATATGCAATGGTCTTCGTAAATGTAACTTTTTGATGTTATAAAGCACCTTATTGTGTTTTCTGAAACACCATAAAATTTACTATAACTCCTCGTTCCCTTGACTTGTACACAGTTTTCAAATCTGGTTTAAGTTCTTCATGTGAGTCAGAATTTCTTCTTTCCGGACAAGAAAATACGTTATCCCTTCATGTTATGTTTGCGAAATTTGTACATCTTCACTACACTTAGAATCTGATCTGTTGAGGTTCTTTGTAAACTGGCCTTACTAACTTCACGTTTTATTGTTCCCCCAATTAAATCGCATGCATTTTTGCCATGGCAGGAGGAAAAAAAGTGCCACTCAGCATCTAATTCAAATTCTCTTTTGTGGTTGCAGAGATTAAAAAAGTTTTTCTTATTTTTAAATTGGGAACCACTTTAGTCAGAAAAGTAAATAACCTTTTCAACTCTAGGCAAGTTTATAATATTAGTACAAGTTTATATAATATTAGCTAGCAATATTTAAGCCCTCCTTATAGGCCTACAGATAAAAACATTCAATTACTGAAGCACAATACAATTATGAATCTTTAGGCCTTTCAAAATGAATAGTTTTTACCAAAGTAATGATATGATTAATACCGTCAATGAAAGTGGTGTTATACTTAACATTTATACGATTTTAATTTTTTTTTTAACAAATAAAATTTCTAATAATATTTGTAATATTTCAAGTATTATAGTTAAAGGTGTAAAGTATTTGTTATCTATTTGAAAGTGGTAAGTTGTCTGCCTTTTGAAGCAATAAAGGTCAGTATTTAACCTGTAGACAAGTCGCTACTACACTAAACACTATGCAATTTCTTACCGTTTCCAAAAATTTACAACTTTTACCACAGTAAAATATCAATGATAAATCTTTTACTGTAGTTTCCTCATATACAGAAGAACATCCTGTGGAAAAATTAAGTTTTTATCCCATGTCCCATCAGAGATATTAAGCTCCAAACTTTACGAAAATTGATAATTCGATAATTTCCAAAAAACTGCCAAAATTAGAGGACACATATATCAGTGTTATAACTCTAGCTACATAGAGTACACTAGTATGTGTAATTGAATAAAAAATATTAACAGTATTGAGTATTTACAAATCCTTCATGGAAAAAATAGGCTTCAAAAAGTGAAATTTATTTGTTTCCGTTGCTTGTTTTTAAACATTTGTTTCACCCATATGGGTACAAATTAGACTGATTATGATCATAACCAAAATTAAAGATGGGAAAATGATGAACAAAATGAATTTGGTTGCATTTGTGTAAAATAAGTAGAAAAAAAGATATGTTTGTTTATGTTAACCCATTTGCGCTGACTTACGAGCGTTACTCGTACGGCCACTGCAGGCCCGGCGGCCGACTTACGAGTGCCGCTCGTGTCACCGCTAGGCAGCGCCATTAGTTATTTAGTTATTATTATTTTTCGCCCTTTTTGTTTCTTCTTACTATTATAATGTTTATAAATATGTTGCTTCTTGATTTGCGTATTTACTCATTTATTTTAGCGAATAACAAACAATTTTGTGTTGCCATGGAAACCACATATCACCAAAAATCAGCTGAGGTAAGGTAAACAAACAATTAAAAAAAAAGGGTTATTACTTATAAAAGTACACAACTTTTGATTTTTCTACGTAGGGAATGGATTGAACTTTATAATAGTAGTGTTATTTGGTGTCTGGATTAATCTTGGAATTTGTATATCAAGTTTACTTTCAAAATATTGTTTTTAAAATTTTTATTTTTATAATCTTTATACATAATTTTTTTTAGTTTTGAACTTTGACTATCCAATTACCACTTTTCTGTAGACAATTTTACTGTGAACAAAATGGTGAAAGAATTAGTAATTTATTACCTAAGGTTTTCTTTCTATAGCAGTTAGAGTAAAAGTCTACAAATTCAGTAAAATTAATTGCCGCCAGAGGGTGCTGCAGGTAGCGCATTAATTCCTTCCCTTATAGGAATATATAAAAAATAAAAAATATTAAAAATGGTCAAGCAACTCTCATTGGATCACTTGATATGGATTGACCCAACTGTATTATACTGTATAAGCAATTCTCAATAGCATCATAGATAAAACATACTCCTCAAGATAGCTTTAATAGAATTCATAGCATTCCTTTTCCTTTGTACTGTATTTTGTAATTTGCTACTGTTCTGTATATGATTTGTTACAAGCTTATTTGTTTACATTTTCGTATTACTGTCAAATCTACTTGACAGTCCATAAGACTAATGTTAAAAGTATTCAAATAAGTTTTTAATGAAAAATGAATTTTCCCAGAACAGAGCCTGGCATGGATATTTGTTTTTAGCCTAAAACTAAGATATTTCTAACAATTTAGAGGAAATCGTAGGAGCCGTTTTTTTTTAATCATTGTGCGCAAACTTTACTCATTTAATGGTATAGATTTGTTACCAATATGTGTCATTATTTCATTACATACGAAATCCTTTAAAAAAACTGCCCAACAAACAGCTAGGCCTACTTTTACAAAATCTAACTTTATTTTCTATCAGTTAGTTTTTCAACTAACTAATAACTTCTATCAGTTACTTTTTCCGGGACTAACTAATAACTTCTAACTAGTTGGAATTTTTGACTAACTTTCCCAACTATGTCACACATTGTATATAACCGTTATAAAGACAGTTGGTCAGCAGAATTTCGGCAACAAAGTTGGCAACAGCTTAGGGTGGCTGAAGCAACCTGTTACTTTTGAATTTTAATAAGGGATTCAAGCATACTTTAACTTTGTGGATAATTGTCATACGAGCTGAGGTTTGAGCAGAGATTGAGATAACTTGTCACCTTGTTCAGGAGGCTGGTAAATGTAGCTGCTAGGGCCCGCCAGGGGCTGAAACACTACTGTTGGTTGCTGTGGTGGAGGGAGAATTACAGGAGAGCTCTGCAAACAAAACAATCGTAATAATAATAAATCTCTATTGTTATGTTGTAATGATACATTCATATCATTGAAAAAGTCTTAACGTACAGTTGAGACCATGTCAAATAAAATTCATGATACCAAAAAAATTCAAGAAACCTTAAACAACAAAATTGGACTACAACAAATAATAACAGTTTAATTAAGTATTATAAATGGAGTAGGTCTTAAGAGTCCTTGGAACCTAGCTGTGCTAACTAATAATACCCGCGCCACAGAAAAACCTGCAGGCTAAGCAAATTTCCATTTGCCTGAATTGATTTTAAAGTAATAACATTAGGTTTAACGAGTACCTAGGCTTGCCGCTACAGGGAAGCTAATAAAGTGTGTGTTTTTTTTTAATATTAGTAGCTTAGTGTAAAATAAATAAATTTGCCAAGTTTGATCAAAATATTTCTATAAACAAGCAAACTACAACATTTTACAATATTCTCCATAAGAATAACATGAGAATTTTAAATTTGCAATTTTTTGAATTTTCTCCTTAGACAACAACCGTACAAAAACACATTAATATACTAAATTATTTGTTTTTTAAAGCTCTTTCAAATGCTCTACAGAGAAATTCAATAGGGAAATTTTATATTTTAAGGGTCCAAAATGAGAAAAACCTATTTTTACCCTATAAAACCCCCCGTTAAACCTTGTTCCCATGGTCCATTCATGCTGGTTTGTGAATTCATTCAAATTTATCTTTCCTTTCACCTTCAAACCACATATTCATAAAAATCGGACAAAAATTACTCAAGTTATCGCGTTTACGGACATATATATATATATATATACTAGCTGTACCCGCGTTTTTTGCCCCGTTTAACTTCATAAGTATTCGCATGGCTCAATCACGTCCTGGTTGAAGTTCGTTCGCTACGCTCACTCACCTTTAGGTTGGAGCTGCACCCTGTTGGTAATCCTTGTAACTTTACTGCTATTGAACATCATAGAACAGAACCAGCTTGTTTAATTGAAATAGCTGTTAAGATTTATTAATTCCTTTTAAATATGAAAAATTATAAGGTTAACATTGGAAACTGCAGAGCCACTGGGGTGGAGCCCGAAAGCCCGATCAGAATAAAAACTACTTAGTTTTCCTATTTAATGAGCAATGAATCGGTGTACCGAATTTCAGCCTCCTACGTAAATGGGAAGTGGGAGAATTAGTGATGAGTGAGTGAGTCAGTGAGGGCTTTGCCTTTTATATATTTAGATACATAGATACAAATTCAAACGAATAGTGTTTTTGGCCTCTAGGGACATCAAAATGAAAAAGTATATCGGTCCCGGCTCCAGGTCTTACCGTGCCACCTACGGTAATGTCATAGTTCCCTTGACGTTTGAATTGCAATCACTTTGATATCTGAACAAATATTTAGAGATGGTAAATAACTCTTCAACGGTTATTTGAAATTAAGATTGCTCTTATGGCGGGTAAATCCAAGATAGCCCTACCTTAGATATTTAAATTATTAAAATTACTTTGGTACTAGAGCTCGCCCAGTGGTCGAAAAACTCGACCAAAAGTATGTATTGTGCAAACTTCTCTATTTTCACCCCAAGCTGTAAATAAAATATGTGATATGAATTTCTTATACTTGTTTTGATTTTCTGTTTATATTTTGTTGTTATTTCGTCACCAACACCATAAGGCCCATGTTAATTTTTTTTTTTAATTCATTTGTTGTGCTTATTTTTGAGCCTATTTTAATTTATAAAGGGATTCTGCACATCTTAGTTCAAGCAAATAAGTCTAAAATAGGACAAATAGAGGAACAAACCTATGTATTCCCAATTTTTTCAGAAATATGTTGGGTAGGGTCCCCTAATGAATATATGATAGGTGAGAATAAAATCACCCTGCCGCTCTGGGTTGGGGGGAGGTGGGAGGGGTAAATTCCCCAATTTTTTTGGGTTTTTGCTTATAACTTGAAAACGGCGTGTGGTAGCTTAAATTGTTCAATGTAAAAGTTAAATCTAATTAATTTGATACAACTATGATCATATACATTAGTGAAAAACGCATAGTTTCAGAGATATCCGCGCTCAAAAAAATGTAATGTTCGAAAAAAGATTTTCACCTCACATTTTTTGTTAAAATCTTATTTTTTCCTGCTTCCTTGTTATTTATCAGAAATATTGACTGAAATAAAGTTGTAGAGAAATAAATTTACTTCAATAATATATACAAATATGTAAATATATATGATGTAGGTCAAAATTTACAGCGTTTTTTACATTAAAGAGAAAATCGTGATTCACATAAATAGTTGCAAAGTCTTGTTTTCTATCATTGCACGATTTGTATGGTTTCTTATAATTGTTTAGGCCAAACATAAGTATATTTAAGGTAAAAATTGGTAATAGTTATGTAAATACAGTTGAACCTCTATAAGACGAATTTCAAGGGGTACGGGAAACATTCGTACTATAGAGGTATTCTTAATAAAGAGGGTCGTTTTATCGAGGTTTAATGCTGCTGTTATTCTTCTTATAGAGGTTTCTCTTCGCTCCAAGGTTTCTCCAAACAATGATTGAGGAAGGAGGAGGGATGGGTGGGGATTTATGATGAGACAAGCTTCTGTTTGTTTTGAAAACTACGTACTATGGGGGTTAAGATTATAATAAATTTGTCTTATAGAGGTCACGTTCGTCTTGTAGAGGTTTTGGGCTAAGAATATTCGTTGTATAGAGGTTGTAGTGAATAAAATCTACAGTCAATGATAAATACAACTAAACTTAACTCACATGATTGATTATTTAATATGTTTACTGTCATATGTTATTAGTAAATACTCAGCTTTGTTTATATTCCATTATTGTTCATAGTTCAGTTTTCAGATTAATAAAACCCTTTATTCTGATTACAATTAATCTGGGTTTACTTTCATTACAATTTATTAATCTGAATTATTCAAATGTTAGATTATTTATAATTTAATTTTCCTTACCTCTAACTCTTAAACTATGGAAAGATTTCTAAAACCAGATAGATTTGACACTGATCCAAGTTCTCCCAACAGTGCTAAACTTGCTAAACTTTTATGGAAACATTTCCTAAAAACATTTGAAAGTTTTGTAAACAAAATTGGAACAAATGAAGAAAGAGTAACTTCAGAGGACAAACTGAACCTTAATCATGTTAATCATGTTTCCCAACCTATTTTCGAATTCATAACTGAATGTAATACCTATGATGAAGCCATCAAGATTCTGAACAGTATATTTATAAAACCAACGAGTGAAATCTTTGCAAGGTACCAGTTAGCATCACGTAAGCAAAAATCAGGTGAGACTATCAGTGAATACCTACTATCCCTAAAAGTTCTAAGTAAGGAATGTAAATTTTCTGCAGTCACTGCTGAAGAACATAAAAACAACTTTATTCGGGATGTATTTCTTAGTGGAATTTTATCTTCTTCAATACGACAACGGCTTTTAGAAAATAATACTCTATCTCTGGAACAAGCTTGTAATCAAGCTCTAGCTTTGGAAGCTGCTCATAATCAGTCAGTCTGCTATTCTAATGTCGATCCTGTTGTAAATGCTACTTCATCTGTAAATTCTGATTCTGAGAATGATGTGTCACAGCTTTCAGCAACAACCTCTAAATGCTACTTCTGTGGATACGGTAGACATCCACGTGCATCATGTCCAGCTAAAGATGCAGTCTGCAAGAACTGCTCTAAAACAGGCCATTATTCAAAAGTCTGTAGGTCTAATCTCAAAAAGAGTAACAATAAAGCTTCTAACGCCGTTACGACTGATCCAAATGTCGTTGCTACTGTGACAGCAGCTTCACCTTCTTGTTTAAAACGAGCTGTGGTAACAGTCACTGTAGATAATCTTCAAGCCGATGCATTAATAGATACAGGAAGTTCAGAAACTTTTTTAAGTGATGCATTTGTTTCTAAACATAAAATTAGACTTTTCCATAGTTCTGGTAGAGTTTCAATGGCATCCACTTCACTTAGCTCTCAAATTGTTGGGTATTGCATTGTAAATGTAAGGCTTTTAGAACATTCATACACCAAAGCAAGAGTGGCGGTTTTGAAGGATCTATGTGCTGACGTTGTGATAGGTCACGATTTGTTAAAACATCACTCACAAATTCAAATGGATTTTGGAGGACGTAAATCACCATTAAACATATGCGCTCTAGCTCATGCTCAAATTGATCCTCCGCCATTATTCAGCAATCTTACTGAAAACATTAGACCTATAGCGACTAAATCTCGCAAACATTCAATGAATGACAGCCTCTTCATTCGAAGCGAAGTTCAAAAACTTTTGTCGGAAGGAATAATTGAAGAAAGTCGATCACCATGGCGGGCTCAAGCTCTAGTCACAACCAATGAAAACCATAAGAAACGAATGGTTATAGACTATTCTCAAACTATAAACCGCTTTACGCTGCTGGATGCTTATCCACTTCCTAGCATAGAAAGCGTAGTTTCTAAAGTATCAAAATACTCAGTGTTCAGTACCATCGATTTATCTAGTGCGTACCATCAGATTCCTATTAGAGAGGATGAAAAGCAATATACAGCTTTTGAAGGTGATGGTAGACTTTATCAATTCACCAGGATTCCATTTGGGGTCACAAATGGAGTAGCTTGTTTTCAGAGGGTAATTGATGATATCATTCGAACTGAAAATTTAAATGGAACTTTTGTATATCTCGATGACATCACAGTATGCGGAAATGATCAATGTGACCATGATGCAAACTTAGACAAATTTCTTGAAGCTGTCAAGAAATATGGCCTTACTATTAATGAGAACAAAAGCAGGTATTCGCTAAAGTCAATAAACATCTTGGGATATGAGATAAGTAATAAAACCATCCGGCCCGATCAAGATAGACTGAAACCATTACAGAATCTACCGCTGCCTACAGACACTGCTTCACTGAGAAGAACTATAGGTATGCTGTCTCACTACTCAAAGTGGGTCCCCCATTACTCAGAAAAAGTCCATTGTTTAATACAAACTAAAACGTTTCCAGTTTCATCTCAGGCTGCCGCAAGCTTTGAAAATCTGAAGCAAGAAATAATCAAATCAGCTATTTCTGCTATTGATGAGGATATCCCCTTTGATGTTGAAACTGATGCATCCGAGCATTCAATTGCAGCAAGCCTTTCCCAGAACGGTCGACCTGTTGCATTTTTCTCAAGAACCTTATCATCAAGTGAACAAAGACACTCTGCTGTTGAAAAAGAAGCTTATGCTATAGTCGAAGCTCTGAAAAAGTGGCGACATTTCCTTATTGGTCGACACTTCAAACTCATTACGGACCAAAAATCTGTGTCCTTCATGTTTGATAACACCCACTCAAGCAAAATCAAGAATGAAAAAATACTTAGATGGCGTTTGGAGCTTGCATGCTATAGTTATGACATTATTTACAGGCCGGGAAAACAAAATAATGTTGCTGATACCTTATCCCGAGTCTGTGGATCAACCAATTCAAACAAGCTGCATCAACTGCATGCTCAACTTTGTCATCCAGGAATCACAAGGATGGCACATTGGGTGAGAAGTCGGAATTTACCATACTCCTTGGAAGAAATAAAGAGAATGACTGCTTTGTGTCCCACCTGTGCGGAAATAAAACCTCGTTTTTACAGACCTCAGGAAACAACTCTTATAAAAGCAACTGCTCCATTCGAAAGGTTGAATATAGATTTCAAAGGACCATTGCCAACAAATTCTAAAAATAGGTACTTGCTGACTATAGTAGATGAATTTTCACGCTTTCCATTTGCGTTTCCGTGCCAGGATATGACAACTAACACAGTGATGAAAAGCTATGTGATTTGTTTTGCTTATATGGTCTACCTTCTTTTATTCACACTGATCGAGGCGCATCATTCATGTCAAGAGAACTAAAAGATTTCTTAAACACTAAAGGTGTAGCGACAAGCCGAACCACGCCATATAACCCACAAGGAAATGGTCAAATCGAGCGGTATAATGGTACAATTTGGAAAGCAATTACACTATTGTTAAAAAGTTGCAATCTTTCAGTACATAATTGGGAACTTGTATTAAATGATTCCCTGCACGCTATTCGTTCGCTTCTATGCACTGCCACAAACCAGACTCCACATGAACGGATGTTTATTCATTCGAGAAAATTCTCCAACGGTCAGTCCTTACCAACTTGGCTTCTTGAATCCCAAATAGTATTATTGAAAAGAAATGTTAGACAAAGTAAATATGATCCATTGGTTGACGAAGTTGATCTGATTGACGTTAATCCTAACTACGCAACAATACGACTAACAAATGGAGAAGAAAAGACAGTCTCTCTTAGACAGTTGGCTCCAAGGGGAGACATTGAGCTCACAAACCGTTCTGAAGAGTGTACGGAGCAAAATGTAGATGAACCTGAGCTTGCTGACATCAGGGAAGAATGTCATTTGACCATAAATGAAGACACCATCTCTCAGACAAAACAACAGCAACTGAACACACATGTTCAGTCACTTCCAACTGTCTATCAATCTCAACCAAACACCAACCAGACCAAAGCTGACCAGTTGAATAGTTTAAGTGATGGTCAAGCAACACTAAGGCGAACATCAAGAATCAGATATCCTCCAAAATACCTGAAAGACTATTCTCTATCTAGGAGGGGAGAATGTAGTGAATAAAATCTACAGTCAATGATAAATACAACTAAACTTAACTCACATGATTGATTATTTAATATGTTTACTGTCATATGTTATTAGTAAATACTCAGCTTTGTTTATATTCCATTATTGTTCATAGTTCAGTTTTCAGATTAAAAAAGAGTGAAAATTTAAAAACGTACGTTTTCATGTCCCTGGCCTTTTACTTCGTAGATACTGGATTTGTAGTTTATTATTATGTGTTTTAATATTTTTTGGGACGGGGGCAACATGTTACACACATTTATTTGGTTTTAAATAAGTTCTAGGTATTTTTTTCGTATTTTTAAAGTCTCGAAATTCACGACCATGACGTGTCCCTAGGGTACTTATTCCAACTTTCACGCTGTTTTTAGACTAATTATTCATGCCGAAATATATAAAGCCATATTTTTATGTCATCAATGGTTATTAAACTTACAAAAAAGGAGCATATTATAATTTTGTTGTCATTGCAGACTGACTACCATGACAAAATAAGTCTGTCCCTCGATTTAGCGTCACGACCATTTGGGAAAAATTTTCAACTTTGGAGCACGACAGTGGCAAGCCTGGCGTCGATGGAATCAGTTGGTTTTAGAGACTAGTTCGGGGTGTACGTCAGGATTGTAGTGCCGGTCGTTTTGAGTTGAAAGGAGGAATTACAAGATCAATAAAGGAAAGATTGTGTTTTTTGTAATTTTGGTGTGTCCATGACCGTACGTAGTCATTGGATGAAGTAGACATGGTGTTAATTTTTGTTCATAAGATATTTCAATTGCTAGATTAAACCACTTTGTATCCTCGAACATGAGGTGCAGGGCTACCGCCAGAACAGAGCCAAATAACACATAATTTCACGACCAAAGTTTCACGACCATCGCGGTTTTTTTTCACGACCATCGCGGTTTTTTTTCACGACCAATCCAGCCTTATGGATTTATAGTGTGTTTGGTCGTGACAATAACTTTAATATAATTGTAAATTGAACAGTTTAGTTCAATTGAAACACATAGTTTTATTATAACTAACGGTATAATTGAAGGATTGTTTAGAAAGATTTAGATTATTCCAGACAATTCACGACTGTACCGCTTGTCCCTGACCATCACGTTTATGATTTCTATCATAAAAATTTCAAAAATTAAAATATCCTCATATTTCAATGTTTTATACACAAAAGAAGCACACCTCTATACAAACATAACGATTTTTCGGGTCTCAGGTAAGTTTTTTCGGAGTTATACAAACTTAGAAAGGTTGTATTGGCTTTTTTCTATTTTTTGAGTTTTTTATATTTTTTTCTAGAAAGACCAAATATACCAAAAGCTCAGTGACCTTTTTATTGTATAATGGTCATAAAAGTAAATTAGTTTATAGCAAAACATAGTTATAAAAATAATATTAACTATTTTTAATATTCATTTAAACGTCCGTTATGGTCGTGACAGGATTTTGTGTTTTTCTACTAAAAATGCTCTTTAAAAAGAAAACTACCAAAGATATTGCGTTACCATGGACATTTTATGAAACTTCAAATGTTAATGAAATAAAAAAAATAATAAAATTTTTGAAAAAAGGGGAAAAAAATTTGCAAAGTGCTTTTCCTGAAAACGTACGTTTTTAAATTTTTACTCAAAACCCTTTATTCTGATTACAATTAATCTGGGTTTACTTTCATTACAGAGGTTTTCCTAGCCCATGTCACAAACAAATTCGTCTTATGGAGGTTTTTAACTTAGTTACTACGTTGTATAGAGGTGTTTTTAGCATTGACCTATATGAAAGTGTCAAGGGGATTTAAAAAAATTGTCTTATCGAGGAATTTGTTTTATCGAGGTTCGTACAAACGAGGTTCAACTGTAACAATGTGACAAAATAAAAAAGGTTATGTATTTATTACGATGATCCAAGTTAAAACAATTAAAACTTACAAAATAAATTCATATTTAATTATAGAACTAATTTTACCTTATTGCTAGGGTAACATTAGTTCTATAATTAAATATTATACTTTTTGCCACTGGGAAATACATCAAAAATTCATATTATTATAATAAAGATTGATTTTATTCTTTTTCACTGTCTTCTTCCTCATCATCTTCAAATTGTAGAGAGATCAATGCCCTTGCATGGTTCAGACAAAGCTCCCTTGCAGGTAAATACCTGGGAACAGTGGATGCCGGCTTTCCTGCATCCACACCTGGATCCACATCCAGTAGAGCAGCGACAGAAGATAGATTCCTGGATGCTGGTAGGAGCAGCAGGGCCTACGGTTTTGATCGGGTTGAGAACTCCACTTTCATCTCGAACCCAACTCCAATGTTGAGGATTAAGCGACACATTACCAAGCCACTGTTTGTAAATTTTGTAAATATAATCGCAGTGAGTGCTGCTGAGCTGCACCTTTTTTTGGAGGCAAGGTTGATAAATTACTTCTGGCTTTAGCAGAATATTTAACGAATGAAGTGTAGCGATGTTGTTCTAGGTCCCATTTATGTTGTGGGGCGTGGTACAAAATGAGGAACATGTTCTCTCCAGCTTTGGTTATGGCAGCCTCGCTTGAAAATGGGTCTTAAAAAGCTTTGGAAATAGTCTCCAATTTTTATGTTTGGGTTTGGAAATCTTTAAAAATTGATAGCTTAACTTTGTCAGCTATGGCACTGCTGGTGGTGCCCCGAGTATCCATGCAGAAAAAGTATGAATTTGATGAAGGGAAAAGCTCCTGCAGTTGTTTTAGAGGAGAAGAATTTTGTTTCACAGTTACCCCTTCCAGGCTTGAGGAAATAGACAATTTTGTCAAGTGGTGTTAGTGCAGCAAGCAGGACAAGTAGATCCACATCCTCCCCAACAACAACTACAGAGGGATGAGATAATGCCTTGTTCAGTCCACGCATGACGATGGAACGATCTGCGTCACCTGTAGTGGTACTAGCATCCATCCTGCCCTCTTGCAGTCTAGCTCTGACCAGTGCCTAGTCTTGATTTTCTTGTTGGAAAGAAAGTTCTCTTGCTTTATACAACTGCCCCACGGAAAATTTCGGACTTGATTTTTGCAAATGTAGGTACTTAAGATTGTAGCAGTGCATGAAAGAAAATATCCATTAATAATTGTTTCTAGTTATACCAGAACTGCAATGCAAAGGGAACTGTTAAAACAGAATGCCCATTCTGATGAGAAAGGAAGATGAAGAATAATATATGGACCGCACTCTCACATCAATAGCCGATATTTAGTCTAACAAAAAATTGGAATGGATGATGGAAATGTCCTCGATAGTGATTATCAGTTCCAGATGACACTAGGTTTAGAGACAGAAGTTGGACCCTCTCGTCCAAAAGGAGCCAGACCATGGACATTATAGTATTAAATCTTTGTTTCGGTAACTGTTATAAATAAAATTGTTGTGATTTGAATTATGGTTGTAATTTTAAGAATCATTTTCCTTATCCGCATTTTCCCTCCTCCCCATTTAAATAGTAAGTAGGCTACAAACCACATTTTCAGGTAACCACACGAGAGGTTTACATTACTTATTATACCATTTTATATCTTAAATATACTTATGTTTGGCCTAAACAATTATAAGAAACCATACAAATGACGCAATGATAAAAAAACAAGACTTTGCAATTATTTGTCTGAATAACGATTTTTCTTTAATCTTAAAACCACTGTAACTTTTGACCTACATCATATATATTTACATATTTGTATATATTATTGAAGTAAATTTATTTCTCTACAACTTTATTTCAGTCAATGTTTCTGATAAATAACAAGGAAGCAGAAAAATAAGATTTTAACAAAAAATGTGAGGTGAAAATCTTTTTTTGAACATTCAATTTTTTTGAGCACGGATATCTCTGAAACTCTGAAATGCGTTTTTCACTAATAATGTATATGATCATAGTTGTATCAAATTTAATTAGATTTAACTTTTACATTGAACAATTTCAGCTACGACATGCTGTTTTGAAGCAATAATCAAAAAACCGCAAATTGGGGCATTTACCCCTCCCACCTCCCCCCCACCCAGAGCGGCAGGGTGATTTTATTCTCACCCTCCCCGACACATTTCTGAAAAAATTGCGAATACATAGATTTGTTCCTCTATTTTTCTTATTTTGCTTGGGCTAATCTACAGGCAAATATATTTCTAACAGTATGCGTAGATTTTCCCTGCGATGCACAGGAGCTGAGAAAAAAGGTTTTCAATAAACATTTTTGTCTATTAATATATAGAATTAGCCATATGTTAAAAACAACCCTAGGCTCGTGCCTAGCGTCCTGGGATGAAAAAAATGCAATGGCAGGTGGTATGTTTGTTCTACTGGACTCAAAACCAGTGTGTGTGAATCAAACTACACTATGTATCAATCTCACATCAGGGCATTTCAAATCGACACAATTGCTGTTTTATTTAAAAAATTTCAGATTTAAAATGCATATTGTATAGACCTGTAATCGGATGAAAGAAATAGGTGGTCATACTAAAAATACTCATTAAAAATACTTAAACCATCATACTAAAACTGCCAGGATTTGTCTTTATGCGTGTAAACTAGCTGTTCTGTTCTGAATAGTTTTTAGTTTTAATTGACAACTCGATTCCTGTACGCAGGATGGGCCAACAGCTCCTTTTATAGGCCTACATAAAATAGCACTAAGCTTATTAATGTTCAAACTTACTTTATACATACATACTACAAATTTGAACGAATAGTGTATTTAACTTCTAGGAACATAAAAATGAAACAGTATCAGTCCGGGGTCTAGGTACCTATTGTAATAGTAAATTCCTTATAAGGAAATTTGCTAAAAACCAATCTGTAATCAAAATGTTACGAATGTTACCCATTAAAAACTTCTAATGATTTTTTTATCAATAACACAACATACTTACTGTAACATCTAATGTTGATGTTGTATTGAAAAAACTATTGGTAATGAGGTTGGCCGGTAACTCTGGTTTAAAATATATGTCACTATTGGCAATAGTTAACTTTTCTGATTTCAGTTCATCAATTGCTATTTTCAGATCTTCTTTCTGTATAGGTCCCATTTCCTTGCAGTCAAAATCGTTACTTTCCTGAAATGAAATCTAAGTAAAAGGTTTATTTTTATGATAAAAAATAAGACATCAAAATCCAGAATAATTTATATACCACACTTGAATCATCTTTTTAAAAAGCACAACTAGATACACTCTGTATATTGTTTGCTAAGACTTACCAGCTGACAAAGGTGGTCTAATCTGATCTATTCTTAAGCAGAAATTCTCTATTGTATATACCACATGAGTAGAGCAGTTTGACCCCTAAGGCAGGTAGCTGGAAAACATTTTTTATGCCAAAACTATTTAACAAGACTGTATGAATCTCCTTGTGGTTTTAACTTTGTAAAGAGGATTAAGTAAGGTTGACTAAATATTTACAGTGCTTCCCAGACACATATTTTTATAACTTCATATAATTTGGAACTCTAATATAAACAATCCTTATAAGCCAAACCCTCCTCCTTTTTAAATAAACCTTCCAGTAGCTCTACCACTATGAGCCAATCTCTCATCCTTTTTAAATGAACCTTCCAATAGCTTTACCACTACGAGCCAAACTCTCCTCCTTTTACAATGAACCTTCCAGTAGCTCTCCCACTACGAGCCAAACTCTCCTCCTTTTACAATAAACAATGAACCTTCCAGTAGCCCTCCCACTATAAGCCAAACTCTCCTCCTTTTTACAATGAACTATCCAGTAGCTCTACCACTATGAGCCAATCTCTCAATCCTTTTTAAATAAACCTTCCAGTAGCTCTACCACTATGAGCCAATATCTCATCCTTTTTAAATGAACCTTCCAGTAGCTTTACCACTACGAGCCAAACTCTCCTCCTTTTACAATGAACCTTCCAGTAGCTCTCCCACTACGAGCCAAACTCTCCTCCTTTTACAATGAACAATGAACCTTCCAGTAGCCCTCCCAATATAAGCCAAACTCACCTCCTTTTTACAATGAACCATACAGTAGCTCTCCCACTATGAGCCAAACTCTCCTCCTTTTACAATGAACCTTCCAGTTGCTCTACCACTATGAGCCAATATCTCATCCTTTTTAAATGAACCTTCCAGTAGCTTTACCACTACGAGCCAAACTCTCCTCCTTTTACAATGAACCTTCCAGTAGCTCTCCCACTACGAGCCAAACTCTCCTCCTTTTACAATGAACAATGAACCTTCCAGTAGCCCTCCCAATATAAGCCAAACTCACCTCCTTTTTACAATGAACCATACAGTAGCTCTCCCACTATGAGCCAAACTCTCCTCCTTTTACAATGAACCTTCCAGTTGCTCTCCCACTATGAGCCAAACTCTCCTCCTTTTACAATGAACCTTCCAGTAGCTCTCCCACTATGAGCCAAACTCTGCTTCTTTTTACATACAATGAACTTTCCAGTAGCTCTCCCACTTTTTCTAATCTGAATGATTTGATCTAAAAAATACCATGATGGCCTTCAGAACTATGTTCCTTGTTCAGCGAAGCAACTTAACCGAACTGGCATATAAGAAAAGCAAGCAAGTTTACAAGGAGGCGGTTAATAAAGCTAAATTTAATTACAATGCTGAATACATAGAATTGTCTGACAACAAGTTAAAGGCTGCTTGGACACTTGTAAATAATATAAGGAGTGTAACGTCTCAATGACTTAAATCTGAATTTCATTTAACTGTATCTATTTTATTTTGTATTTTTATCAAAGTTTCTCAGGGATGGGTTCTTTGCCACGTGACTGATTTTATCTTAACTGCAGAATGTGTGAAACATGAGATATAATGTTAAGTTATACAGAGCCACTATGTGTAAGTGTTATTTGGTCGCAGCAATCTTAAAATAAGGTGCCAGACAACTACCAAATGTGCGTGCTTGTTTAGTGTTAAGCCGCAGCACCAGCGGTCAGCCGGGGCCTGACAAATGCTTTGTATGGAGTTAAATTGTTTAGTGCCACTACTTGTAAGTGTTAATTCGGTCGCAGCACTCTTAAAAAGGTGCAAGGCAACTACCGAATGTGCGTGAGTGTATAGTGTTAAGCCGCAGCACCAGCGGTCTGCCGGGGCCTGACAAATGCTTTGTGTATATTATAATTTATATCCTACTTACTTATCTAATTACCTTATTACTATTTCAAATGAGTACACAATTGGGACTGACCTTTTTCTTTTATTTTCCTTTCGCAAATTGAATTACAATTATTGTTTTTGTTTGCGCCTGACAAATGGTTTACACTCGCAGCGGCTGTCTGAGTGACTAACTGACTGTCAACTAGTGAAGACTGGTCCGTGGACAGCTGTATTTATACCCGATTTGGTTGCTATGGAGACCATGGAATGTTCTAGAACTTTAAACCCAGATGTTTCCACCAAAATTAACTTCCTTTTCCGGCAACCTGACGTCATCGCTGCCCACTTGATCGTCGTTGATCCATCAGCTGCTGTCGGCTGGAGCTCGAGCTGTCAGAGAAGCTATTGTAAACTAATAAACAAACATTCACACAAATCTAATAAATAAATATGTTTTAATTATTTAGTTAGTTGTGTTATATTTACATAGCTATCCCTTTGTTTGTGAAATAAATGTAAATTTATAACTGTTATTGTGTCACTTAAATATGTACAATGGATAACCTAACCTAAATACGGTGGGTGGCTAACCTAGGTAAGTGGGTAGAAATATTCTTAGTTAGCATTATTTACAAAATAAACTATTAGAAACTGTTACATTAGTAATTTATAGAACATTAAGCAATATTTAAAACATTAAAATGTGAAATAGGCCTACTTTTATTACAATTTATCTAACAAAAACCTAACCTAGCCTAGGCATAACATAGCCTAAAATGGTTAAATTAAATTGAAACATTACAGGAGCAAGAGCGTCAAGTCAGCAGAGATCCAGATTCCCCCAGAGGAGTTTAACTCGTACTACCTTTCAGCTGTTCAGGAGGCCAGAGACAGCATCATTCAACCCAGACTACTGCGCTTGACTTCATGGAAAATTCACCTTTGCCTGAAGAAAACTTCAAATGGGAGGAAAGCTGCGTTTACACTGGAGTTAATAACATAAAGTTATTAACAAATTATTTTGTACTTCAGTTTTTGTTAAAAACATTTATGTTAAAAACATTAAGTCACTCCGCCAGTTTATTGAAAATCAACACAGACAAAACGCAGCTCATTAACTTCCGTTTATCAAATAATTCAAACCGATCAAACAGTGGGTTTAGTCTCCTTCTGGACGAAACTGAGGTCCACCCTACACCAAATGTCAAGTTCCTTGGATTGATCTTAGACGAGAATCTTAGATTTCATGACCATATCAAATACATTTTAAAAAAAACTCAGTTCTAGTATTTTCGTTCTGCGTAACCTCAGGAACAATGAGAATCTGGAGATATTGTTGACGGCATACTATGGGCTAATTTATCCCTCACTTAGCATACGCCGTTCCTATTTGGGATTGCGAGTGCCAGCAGACTAAAATGTTGTTTAAACTCCAAAAAATGGCTGTGAGAACTGTTTTTTCTCTAAAAAGGCGCAAATCATGCCGTAAATATTTTTTCAATTCAAAAACTTTGACATTCCTATCTATTTACATTCTTGAATCTTTAACATTTTAGAGACAAAAATTTTCTAAATTTGACTTTTCTGTAAAAAACCAATACACATTGCGCAATTCACATACATTACCAATTCCTAAACATTCAACAACATTTTTCAAGAAGCATTTACTGTGTAATGGCATAACACTTATTAATTCACTTCCACTTCCTCTTAAACTTGAACCAAACCTGTTAAAATTCAAAAAACAATTAAAATCTTTGTTGATAAAGTTTACCTGTTACAGCGTCCAAGAATTTGTAAATAAAATCAGCTCGATGAATAGTGATCTAGCCTAGATATGTATATAAAACTGTATAACTTTAAGTACCGGTACTGTATAAGACCTCTGTAAATAGTTCTTCTTAAGTATATAAGCTAACTTTTATTTAATGATGACTTAGCCAATACAAATTGTACAATATTTTGTTAATTCTGTCTTATAAATGATTTGATTTGATTTGATTCCACGTGTTTCGTCTGCTGCAGTTGGTACTGAGGGCCGACTAGCGCGCTCTCTGTAGCACGATGCTGGGCGCGGGGGTTGCGGGGAAAAGAGAGGGACCTGTTATTAACAAAATTTAACGCGCTAAAAGAGACCATTAACTTTTGTTATTAACATTTGTTAAAAACATAACACGTTTCCTTTGATCTTTACCGACTCTTGATGGATAACATAAATCTTGTTAACAACAAGGAATTTTCTGTTAAAAACACGAGTTATTAACTTTTGTTAAGAGAAATTTTTGGGCGATTCTGTTATGTTAATAGCTTTTTGTTAAAAACACGTGTTATTAACTCCGGTGTAAACGCGGCTGAAGTGTCATGTGCAAATGTGCTCAGTGTTGTGAAAATAATGAAAAAATCTAAAAGTAAAGATATCTTTGATCTTTCTAATCATCTAGTCAAATGTGTAATCGAGACCATTTTGCTTCCTCTAACCTTTTGTATTAATTTGTGTCTTAAACAGGGTATTTTCCCCTCTAAGCTTAAAATATCAAGAGTGGTCCCCCTGTATAAAAAAGTTGTGAAAAATCTGTGCCAAAGAGTTACCGACCGATTTCTATAGTACTAGTATTAGGCAAGGTTGTTGAACAAGTTTAAAACTCCAGGTATGTACCTACTCTAATCGGCTGAGCCTAATTAGTGCTTCACAATTTGGCTATCAGATGGGTAAGAGCACTACGAGTGCAGTTCTATCAATTGTTGATGATTTAATCAGTACTTTTGAGGATCGAAGCCTTGCTCAGATCACTGCCTGCGACCTGAGCAAGGCATTTGATTGTGTCGACGATTTAATTCTTTGTCAAAATTTACAGTGTCTGGGTTTTCATGGCGTTCAGCTTGATTTCTTTATGTCCTACCTGGAAGGTAGATTCAAAATTATAGATGTTGCTGGTAAAAAGTCATCTGCTTCTCCTGTCAAATTTGGTGTACCACAAAGTTCTGTGTTAGGGCCTATTTTATTCCTTGTCATGGTAAATGATCTGCCGTCTACTATTAAGTCATCGAAAACCACCATGTTTGCTGACGACACATCTTTCCTTACAGTAAGTAAAGATTTGCCAACTGTGAATGGTATTGCTGACGAAACTCTGAATCAGGCTGTTACATGGTTCAGAGCTAATGGTTTTAAACTTAATGAATCAAAAACACAAAAGGCAATATACTCCTTAAATAGTAGACTTGCTTATTCAGATGAATTTGTTAAGTGTATAAAGTTACTAGGGGTGCAAATAGATTGTAACTTAACTTGGAATAGCCAAATAGATTTAGTTTGCAGTAAATTGTTAAAAGTTGTATATTTGTTAAAAACTTTAAAATTTTACGTTCCTGTTACTTATTTATTGTCTGTTTATTATGCTTTGTTTCATTCTTTGTAATACTATGGTATTATTTTATGGGTAAATTCTGGCAGGATAACTGATGTTTTGTTGTTGCAAAAGAAAGCTATTAGGATAGTGACAAACTCAAAGAAAAAAGCTCATTGTAAGCCTCTCTTTACTGAAACTGGTGTTATGACTGTTATCTGTTTGTACACTTTTAGGTTATTGTTATTTATAAAATCAAATTAATCAAGTCTTGTTTTTAATAATAACATCCATTCCTATAACACTAGAAGTAGTAGAAATGTTCAGATTGATCAAGCTAGGTTAGCTAAAACTTTAAGAAGCCATTCATGTGTAGGTGTTAGACTTTTTAACCATTTGCCTTTAGATATAAGATGTTTGCCTTTTACTAGTTTTAAAAAAGCCATTCACCTTTTGCTAGTCAACAATCCTTCCTACTGTATTAAGGAGTATTATGAAAGATGTTTTAATCTGTGATAGGCCCTACTGTTAATTGTTTTGTAGGTAGCTGTTGTTGTAATTCATATTTTAAAATCTGTGATATTTAATTTTATTATTTTAATTATTGTACTTGACAAGGTCGTATGAACTGTAATATCTTGTGTTCTTAGACCAATAAATCTCTTGACTCTTGACTCTTTTTCATGTTCTAATTCTTAATTTAATAATTTCTGTGGGTTTTAACGGCTTTTAAAGTTACGATAAAATTATTTTTTGTATTCCAACCTTACTGTCAGTGGGAAGCACTAATTTATAGTAGCTGTGCCAAATTTGGTAATTTTAAGTCTACTCTAAGTGTGTCTAATCATCATACATTTGGAAAAGGTGACCTACCGCTATATGCAGCAGTTGCCGCCACTTGCCCGTATAAGTGGTGGGGGATTGGCTTCACTGCCCGCAATGTTTGCTGGATATACGTAGCCCCTCTATTTCTATTCTGTGCTCTTTGGCCAAACTCTCCTTCTTTTAAAATGAACCATCCAGTAGCTCTCCCAATATGAGCCAAACTCTTCTCCTTTTACAATGAACCTTCAAGTTGCTCTCCCACTACGAGCCAAACTCTCCTCTTTTTTACAATGAACCTTCCAGTAGCTCTCCCACTATGAGCCAAACTCTGCTTCTTTTTACATACAATGAACCTTCCAGTAGCTCTCCCACTTTTTCTAATCTGAATGATTTCACTGACATTGGCATTGCTTAAAAGACTTGTGTGTTTGTTCACTGTCTATTTAAAGACGGTCACTTAGAGATCACATCTCCAGAGCTGCAACGATAACTGCTCCGGCCCGGAGACCAATCTGTTTGGGGAGGCCAACGTTCATATCCGAGATTCTGACATGTCGTGATGGGTGCAAGTTTACAGAAGAAAATGATTTTTTTTTGCTTCACTGCTGTGTAAACACCTGTTTTTGTTACTTTTGTTTATGTTTATAAACTGCTAAATCCATCATTAACTTGTTTACTTTGCAACAGTAATGTTTATTATCTTTTTGGGTTTTGCCGTTATAAACAATCAAACATTATGTTATTGTACGATAAACTGTTTCAATTTGTAACGACAAAAACTGTAAAATCAATGTAAATTTGAACTTTATAGAAGGCCTAACCTAAAGAATGCTATAGTTTTTTAAATGTTAATTTTTATGCCTTCTATTTAAATTTCAAACTCAAATTGATTGTACAATTTTGGTTGTTGAAAATGAACATTGAACAGTTGATGAAACAATAACAAATGTTCGTTTTTTATGTCGGTAAAATCCAAAAAGATGAATAACATATCGTTTGCATTGTAAACATTCTTTTCGCTTCTAATTAGCCTTAACAATGTAAAGATAATTTGTCAAAGGTGATTCTTTTGTCATGACATAACAACATAAAATACATGAAAGAACAAAAAATAACAAAACTAGGGGACTTAACAGTGGCGTAGCGAAATATACTAGCCTATTTTTTCGTATGCCTACTGCAGCAGAAACATTAATTTTTAATACATGAGTCTAAAAGAGCTTGTTTTCTTCCTTAGTAAAAAACAACAAAAAAACGGTGTCTCCGCTGTCGTAAACTTTGAGTATCGAAGATAAATATCAATGTTGGTTGCAGCCTAGTGTTAAATTGTTCCCAATAGCTACATTACCAAAAAAAAAAAAAAAAAAAAAAACAAACTGAAGTAGTTTTGATATTATTTTTGCATGAAAAGTATTTTTGCTATCTAAACTAGTTTGCTTAATAGCCTAATACTGCAATATTGACAAAAAATATAGTTCGTTACAAAGGCAAAAAGGGTTTTTTCAACCCATGCTCATTTCCCTGAAACTCGACCCGGGTTGAAAAGAGTCACTTCCTGCCCTAGTGATGAAATCTACTATTGTTTTACTTCATAAATATTGCTAACAAAGTATAATTATTTTTCACGCACCCAACTACAACTTTTCTCATAAAATAGTATGTAATTTGCATATAAAAAAATTATTCTCTCCAATAATTGGAGAATTTTGTGGATTATGTAAAACGGAACAATATGAGCTTGGTTCAGAACCTGTGCAGGTTTTCTCCAATTATTTTAAAGACATGGCTCATATCTATAACACCGTGCATATGTGACGTTTTGCATATACAGTCCTAATCAGTGGCCTGTAGATTTTTGCCATCAAACAAGAAATCTTCGAAATTCCATCAGGGCTCAGCCTCAGTGGCCTTCAAAGTTCCCATGTTATTCTTAGGGAGAAAATATTTGTTTACATTTGAACAGATGAATACTTTGAAATGTTGGATATACAAAATTTGAAATTAATTGAAACATCATGTGCTATAAGGATTTATGAGATTTTTTTTAACGATAAAAAATTTACTCTGTCGTTGTGATTAAATAATTGGCGTTTTACTGCAAACCACGTTTTTAAAGGTTCAATGAATTTAAAAGTCCACTTACAGTAAAGCAGTTACACTATTTTTTGTGATTTTCAAGATCTTTGTTTAACTGAAACTTAATAACAGAATATAAATTTTGTTTTAGAGTGGATGGTATTAATATCGAAGGAACAATAATTTGTTATCTAATTTCATGTATTGTAAAGGATGGGCTGCATTCTTCTGTATGATTACTTATGGTAGGTGCACAAGAATAATGATCAGAAGTTGTTTATATTTGTTTTAAACATGTTTTATTATCCCAGAAAAGAATATTAGATTATTCTACAAGGTATGGGCAGGTCCCAAAAATTCTGGAAAACGCTATTGTTGTGATCAACAGGATTTTTTTTTTGTTATGTTGTCAGGATTGATTAAGGATTGGTTGTAGGTAATTGTTATGATTTTTGAAAAAGATGTGGAGGAAATATGCGAAAAAATGAAAGGAGTCTTAGCAAAATTAGCAGGACAGGCCATAGCCAATAGAGGCCAGAGCCAATAGAGGCATGACTCTGACGCATTTAATGACGCTGTACAAAGGGTGTTGAGCCAGTAATGCTTTATGGATGCGAGTTCTGGGGTAAGGATGCTAAGAAGATCAGATTTAAAAGGGAACTTTTGAGTATGCAAAGAAGAGTTTTTTTGAAAGAAGGGAAATTATACAACACAGTATTGCATGATACGATTAGGGGTTGACATGATCGGAGCCATACCACTCGACCTGCTCATTGAAGAAAGGATTAGGGTTTTGGAAGACAAGGAGGTGGGTACGACTACGTCGGAAAGAAAAAACAACAAAAAAACAGTGTCTCCGCTGTCGTCAACTTTGATTGTAAGCAATAGCATCAAAGTGCATGCAAGTATCGAAAGTAAATAAATATCAATTGTTGGTTGCAGCCTATTGTTGAATTTTTCCCAATAGCTACATGACCAAAATAAATATAAAAAAACTGAAGTCGTTTTGATATTACTTTTGCATGAAAAGTATTTTTGCTATCTAAAATAGTTTGCTTAATAGTCTAATAGTCTAATACTGCAATATTGACAAAAATATAGTTCGTTACAAAGGCAAAAAGGGTTTTTTCAACTTATGCTCATTTCCCTGAAACACGAGCTCGGGTTGAAAAGAGTCACTTCCTGCCCTAGTGATGAAATCTACTATTGTTTTACTTCATAAATATTGCTAACAAAGTATGAATTTTTTTTGTCACGCACCCAACTACAACTTTTCTCATAAAATAGTATGTAATTTGCATATAAAAAATTATTCTCTCCAATAATTGGAGAATTTTGTGGATTATGTAAAACGGATTAATATGAGCTTGGTTCAGAACCTGTGCAGGTTTTCTCCAATTATTTTAAAGACATGGCTCATATCTATAACACCGTGCATATGTGACGTTTTGCATATACAGTCCTAATCAGTGGCCTGTAGATTTTTGCCATCAAACAAGAAATCTTCGAAATTCCATCAGGGCTCAGCCTCAGTGGCCTTCAAAGTTCCCATGTTATTCTTAGGGAGAAAATATTTGTTTACATTTGAACAGATGAATACTTTGAAATGTTGGATATACAAAATTTGAAATTAATTGAAACATCATGTGCTATAAGGATTTATGAGATTTTTTTTAACGATAAAAAATTTACTCTGTCGTTGTGATTAAATAATTGGCGTTTTACTGCAAACCACGTTTTTAAAGGTTCAATGAATTTAAAAGTCCACTTACAGTAAAGCAGTTACACTATTTTTTGTGATTTCAAGATCTTTGTTTAACTGAAACTTTATAACAGAATATAAATTTTGTTTTAGAGTGGATGGTATTAATATCGAAGGAACAATAATTTGTTATCTAATTTCATGTATTGTAAAGGATGGGCTGCATTCTTCTGTATGATTACTTATGGTAGGTGCACAAGAATAATGAAGTTGTTTATATTCGTTTTAAACATGTTTTATTATCCCAGAAAAGAATATTAGATTATTCTACAAGGTATGGGCAGGTCCCAAAAATTCTGGAAAACGCTATTGTTGTGATCAACAGGAATTTTTTTTTTGTTATGTTGTCAGGATTGATTAAGGATTGGTTGTAGGTAATTGTTATGATTTTTGAAAAAGATGTGGAGGAAATATGCGAAAAAATGAAAGGAGTCTTAGCAAAATTAGCAGGACAGGCCATAGCCAATAGAGGCCAGAGCCAATAGAGGCATGACTCTGACGCATTTAATGACACTGTACAAAGGGTGTTGAGCCAGTAATGCTTTATGGATGCGAGTTCTGGGGTAAGGATGCTAAGAAGATCAGATTTAAAAGGGAACTTTTGAGTATGCAAAGAAGAGTTTTTTTGAAAGAAGGGAAATTATACAACACAGTATTGCATGATACGATTAGGGGTTGACATGATCGGAGCCATACCACTCGACCTGCTCATTGAAGAAAGGATTAGGGTTTTGGAAGACAAGGAGGTGGGTACGACTACGTCGGAAAGAAAAAACAACAAAAAAACAGTGTCTCCGCTGTCGTCAACTTTGATTGTAAGCAATAGCATCAAAGTGCATGCAAGTATCGAAAGTAAATAAATATCAATTGTTGGTTGCAGCCTATTGTTGAATTTTTCCCAATAGCTACATGACCAAAATAAATATAAAAAAACTGAAGTCGTTTTGATATTACTTTTGCATGAAAAGTATTTTTGCTATCTAAAATAGTTTGCTTAATAGTCTAATAGTCTAATACTGCAATATTGACAAAAATATAGTTCGTTACAAAGGCAAAAAGGGTTTTTTCAACTTATGCTCATTTCCCTGAAACACGAGCTCGGGTTTAAAAGAGTCACTTCCTGCCCATGTGATGAAATCTACTATTGTTTTACATCATAAATATTGCTAACAAAGTATGAATTTTTTTTGTCACACACCCAACTACAACCTTTCTAATAAAATAGTATGTAATTTGCATATAAAAAAAAATCTGCTCATTGAAGAAAGGATTAGGATTTTGGAAGACAGGGAGGTGAGGTGGGTACGACTACGTCGGAAAGCAAGAGTGTCAGAAGAGAGCAGACATTAGATGAGTGGAAAATGCAAGGGGACTGGATCAAGATTGGGAGGTGGCCCATTATTGAACACAGTTTCTCACAGGACATGGAAATTTCAAGGTGAATTTCAATTCAATCAAATTTAATTCAATTCAAGTATTCAATTAAATTTAATTTGCACACATAGTGTATCTAGACAAGGATTGAAAGTAGGACAAGCATAAGAAGAAAGAAGATTTTTCACGGGGAATCGGCCTGGCAAATAAGTCCCAGATTTAAGCCAGAGGTGGTGGTGGGGACCAAGGGGCTTTGGTCTATCCTTTAGGTTATCGTCCATTAATCACCTCTTTTAATGACTTTCACAAAAAGAAACTGCAAAAACAGCATGTAAATTGTAAACTCAATTAGGCCTTTTACCATCTCCACCTAACCAAGAAACCCGAAAACGCTAAATAAAAAAGATCAATACAAATCCTTCTTCTCGTACGTCTAGATTGCGCACGCCAGTATTTCATTATGCTGAATAAATAAGTATAGGAATAGAAAAATAAACCAACTATTAGACACAGTTGTATGATAAATTGTAAACAGCTACTTTAGCATAAATTAAAGCTAGTTGCAAGTCGTTTGAGAGGTTATCTTTACATGAAAAGTATTTTAGCTTTCTAAATTAGTTTGCATAAAATATTGTCTCAGTATGACATAACATACCGTCCCCAAAAAGTTATCTTACCCATAATTGGAAACTTGAATTTGTAAAACTTATGAGCTTGGCTCATAATCTGGTCAAGTTTTCTCGAATTATGGTACATGGCAAATGACTGGTGCATATCAAGTCCTAGTTAGTTCTGAATTAATGAACAAAATAATTATAATTCTGTGCAAATAAATTTACCTAACTTTTTAAATGACAGTACTTGTTTTTATTAATCTTTGATGTTGACATATATTTGATAAGAAATGGTACTTCTAAAGTCAACTCCAATTTTTTATCAAATTTACTTCAAGCTGGCCACAGGAAAAGCATAACTAGGCTACTTAAAACGTATTTTTCCTTACACTATTACAATAATACTTCTCATATATTGTTATGCCAATGAAATGAAATACGCATAGGAATAGAACAACAAACCAATTATAAGAAACGGTTTTATTATAAATTGTAATTCACTTATAACCTCTAGTATTAAAAAATTAAATAAGGTAACTTTCTACCTTGGAACCCTGATGACTAATGAACAATAAAATATCTTGGAGTATGGCTGGACAAAAAACTTAATTGGAACTACCACGTCAATAAAAAACTGTCCCAAGGTTATGCACGCCTTGCAAAGCTTTTCCCTTTAAAATCAATAGGAAATCTACTCTGAAGCCAGCTTGTACAGTTCTAATCTACAAATCAATAATTCGGCCTATGATTACATATGCATCTGCTATCTGGGGATTAGCTATATCAAAAAACAAACTCTTCATAATTCAAGTGATTCAAAACAAAATTCTAAGAATATCGGTGAATGCTCCCTTGTTTGTTAGAAACAGGCATATACATGAAGAGCTAGGAGTGGAGTCTATATCGGCCTTTATTGAAAAAACCACCTCAAAAATTCTGAAATCTTTAAACAATGTTCCTGGTGCATTAACTTTTCATCTTGGCGAAGCAGCTGAGAACAGGAGGCTACGTCGAAGGCTCCCTCAAGATCTATTGGATGAATTAAGCCTAAAGAAGATTAAATATATTTCTCTAAATTAACTATGTTACAGGTTGTCTCAGGTCTGGGCGAACCCACGATGTTATTATTGTTAATTTCTTGTTTATTTTGTTAACACTACTGTGAATAATGTCATCATTGAACCAGAAATAAATGCTTTAAAAAATGTAATCACAAAACATAAAGATAACATAGATATGGTTTACATAATCAAAGATATGTAAAACTATTATTAATGATAATGACCATTTTAACAGGAAAAATGTAATATCAAAGATAACTAAAGTCTAAACAAAAGTATTCTGAATAATAATCAAAGGATGACACCCGGAATTGAATATTATGTATCCGTAAAGTTTATACTGGATCATCAATAACATACATTTACAACAATGTGATTACTAAAAATTCAACAATATAATAATGGTATAGCAAAAGTATCCTGAATAATAATCTAAGGATTAGCGGCATTGGATATTATGCATCCGTAAAGTTTATACTGGATCTTCATTAACATACATTTACAACAATGTGATTACTACAAATTGAACAATGTAATCAAACCTTTGCAAAAAGTCTTTGATAACGAAATATAACGTAGTCGTGAGGACACATGGTAAAAGATTTAATGATTAGTAAAGTAAAGACCTCAATCACTTAAATAGTTTTTGACGTAGTAGGCTAACTACTAGACTACATAGCCACTTGGTGATCGAGCTAATACAATTTTATACATACAAACATCATCAGTGATTCAGGAAATTCAACCACTTCACTCTGCAGTCCAACTAGGATCAGACCAGAACTACACTTTTTTCATCGGTCAGTTTAGGGGATCTCACTGTGACCGGGTGTGTGTGATCGGTGTGCGTAGGCAACGCTAGCGCGACGTGGTGCCGGATTTCAGAACTTTACGCACACGCACACTATAGAAAAACCAGCCCAAATGAGATCCACCTGTTTTCGGCAAACTTCGGGTATTTCCGTGATCCTAACAAGCTCAGGAGGACCAATCAGAGGCTTTGGCGTTCCGAGATCCACCACCCCGGATCTCGAAGCGCCAACGGATCTCACTATGCCGTTGTGTAAACAAACTGCGGATCTCGTTTCGACACATTTGTAAGAGCACCCACACACACACACACACACACACACACATACGGGGTTTTACCGAATACTCGCAAACACCTAATTGTGGCATCTTTCAACCTGCGGCCACCAGTGGATGAAGGAAGGTGGTAGAAACATGTCTGCATCGATATTTTTAATGAACACTCCATTTTAACATCTAACATTCCGGTTTTTAAATTGTGGCACCATGCCACAAATCGGTATATATCAACAGTGTGTGGACAGGATGCCACTAATGCGTTGTAGTGCTTGAGCGGTGAATCAAGAATCAAGAATCAAGAATCAAGAATTTATTCACCATTTAATATGCAGTATACAATAGGTGTCGTCAAAATATATAAAATCAATAGATAATGTCTTGAGGGTCACAGCTCAGGTACTCTTCAGTGGTATAAAATGCCTTAACTTTAAGCCACTTGCTAATAACATTGATAAATTTCTTAGGTGGTAACATTTAAACATTGGTAGGCAGTTTATTATAAATTAAAATTTGATGGTAACTATGGCTCTTATAATACTTATCAAGTCTAATACTAGGTCTAACAATGTGGTAGGTCTAACGACGTGAGTGTGTGCGCCCCCCCCTACTTCTCGCGTGCGCTGTTGCCAGTTCTCCGTTCTAGTTCCTTCATTCCGTTCTGTATTCATGTGGCTATGCCCTAGCCGCTGTAGCTCATTTCCCGCGCTCATGACGTCGTCTTTTATTAGTGTAAGGATTTTATATGAAGTTTTATTCAAAGCTCCAATAATTTTTACAATTATTGGATTTAAAGTCAATGGACCAAATGAAATGTCGTGAGGATTACATAAAACTACATGCTATTTTGTTGATATTTTATCGTCACATTGTATGTATGGTTTACGAACTGAGATACTTGGAATAAAGACCTTAATGTGCTGGGTAAATTATCAGTTTCATGGGAATATACAAGAAATCTATTCTATCTATATATTAATTACGTAAGCCGATTCTTTGCGTCAAAATTGTGGGCGACTGGGAAGTCGTAGAACGACGTGAGAGGGCTCAAATTAAAGGTCTTTATCCCGTGACGGCGGGAAAAATACCGAAATTCCCAAAATCTTAACACAAAATTAGATATAACGTACAATGTTCTCCATAAGAATAGCATTAGAAGGCATTTACTGCTGATTTTTGTTTACTTCAATCCAGCTGATCGTGATTTTATCATTAGCAAGTAAGCTTACATTTGGATTACTCATTTGCCAGTCAATTCTGCAATGTAATGTATACTATATAAAACCAACTATATAAAGGGATAACGTTACCTTTAATAATCAAGACTTTTTAGTTATGTCAAAGTTGAAATAAATTGTTTTCAAGATTTAAGAAACGATTCAAGATTAAAAGAAGATCTTCTTTGTTTTTATTTCAAAACATATGTAAACGATTTATTCCAATTTTTTTTTTTAATTTACTAACATTTATATTTGAGATTTATTGTAGTGTTTAATCAATATTTTGTATGAAGTGGAATAACCTCAACGGTTACTCTTAGAAAACAATTTGAAAATAGAGATGAAGTAGGTTCGTACAGGTATTTAAACGAACCAAAAATATTTATGTCGTGATTATAGTTTCGATAACTGGGTAATGGAACCCTAACTAGCCGCAAAATAGTTAGTAATTAGACGTTGACTAGGCCCTTTTTTGGTAGAATATGTAAATCAATCGCACCTTTAGGAGGATTAACACCACATACTTACACTAGGCTAATAGTGGTTTTTTAATGTTGATCACAAACAAATTTAGGTCCAAGTTCTGTCAATGGGATGCCTTTACTTAAGAATAATTTTGTTAAACCTTTACAAAATGAGCATAGACTTAGAAATAATAACTGGGTAGGGTATCTCAACACACCATTTTTTGCCTTTTCTTATTTGACGAAGACAATTTCCAATACTGTATTTCAATCGGGGAAGCCTTGTTATCAGCATTAACCAAAAAACCAAAGCTACCTTAATAAACCAATATTTATTCATAAACATGTTTGCTGCCTTTAGCAGTTAAACCTCTGGAATCATTCAAATTCTTTATTGAACATAACGTTATCAACAAAAGCAAACAAAGACAAACAACAAACTGTTTTGTTTGTTTTGCACAAAAGATATGTTGTAGTGGGATATGTTGTATCTAGGCCTATCCTGACATATAGATAATTTGATTCTCAGTTTGTTTAAATATTCCAACAATAATTCCTTTTCCGTAGCTTTTTAGGGACTATGTCCCTACAAGCCACTAGTTTACATTAAAATACGCAATAAGTATGACTCCGTTTTTTCTGTATGCATATTATTAATTCATGGTAATGTAAAAGTATGCGTAACGAATTTTTCACCTCACTATGATGTTTTTAGCTGTTTTACATACATTTAGCTGGTTTATATTGGTGGCTGAAAGTTACGTTTTGCTGGCCATGCCAGCTGCTGTCATCGTCATATGGGGACCGAGCAGGGGTTTACATCCCTAGGGCCGCAAAATCACTTGTTCGCCTATTTACTTAAAACATTAATGTATATTAAATTGCACAAGCTGTATCCATGGCATTGCAATAGACTTGTTTTTTGTCACAGCTGTCTAGACAACTATTTATTGTTATTTTTGATTTTGCTGATTCCTCAAAATATTTCACATAAATAAGAGGGACGTTATATTGCAAAACATACTTGGGTAAAAAAAACCGCTCGTACCACGAGCCAAAATGGGTTTGCAGCTCTCGATCGTTTCACGTTCTCGACTTCGTCCCGAACTTAAAACCCGATATCGAGTCGGCAAAACCTCACTTTAGGCCCTAGGTACGAAATATACTATTTTTTTACGGCGGAATTAGAGACCCAAAGATTCTCACCCCGTTGCGAAGCATGGGCAGATAGTTAGTTATAAGATTATAAGGTCTTTACTGTTTTGTCTGTACATTGCGTAGACTCATTAAGTGTTTGGTTATTTCTACGTTGTATGTAATAAGATAGCCGAAACGAGTCTTGTGTATATATCTGTACCTTTGTTTGATTCTTACTGTCATTGTGCCTGTAACGCAAAAATTCCAATTCACGTGTCCTACCTTGGGAAAACTAGAGTACCGTTCATGATCCAAATAGTTTTGTAATTTTTTAAATAAATTTGCCAAGTTTGATCAAAATATATCCATAAACAAGCAAACTACAACATTTTACAATATTCTTTATATGAATAACAAGGGAATTTTAAATTTACAATTTTTAAATCTGTCCTGTTACCAATAACCGTACAAAAACACTTTGATATACTAAATGATTTGTTTTCTAAGCTATTTAAAAAGGTCTGGATATAAATTGGGAAATTTTGTATTTTTAAGGTAACGTTTTTCTCCATTTCATATATTAGTAACAATATGTATAGTATCAAATTCAGTAATAACATTGACTACTGTATTTAAACCTTAACACAAGTGTTTATATATTCATTGAGGCTACTGGTGCTACCGCTGATGGCTTATGCATGTGTACGTTAGTAGCTAGCAGACAATTTGCCAACTAGGAACATGAAATCAGCTGTTCCCCGTCCTCACTGTCGCGGTTGCTCGCCTAGCATGTCAACAGCTGACTGCTGTAAAAATTGGATGAGGCGACAGTAACTTTTTCTAGTACGCTTCTTTACCATGGCATCTGCTAATTCAATTTTGTCCTAAAAAATGTATACACATCTCTAAGATTTGTTGCCAACTAACAAGCAATTTAAATAAAAAAAAAAAAAAAAAAAACTATTGTTAATCATCCTGCAAAACTGCTTATAATTCATGATCAAATTTTCATCAGAATTCTGTTAGTTTAAATCAACGATCACATAAGACCAATAGATGGAGCACATCTATATAACTAACATACAAGCAGTTGAAGCCAGGTCCGCCATCTTAGTGCAGGTTAGAAGTGGTAGATGCCAATGAAAACGGCACCAAAACTCAATGTCCAGCTTCAAAATAACTTGACATTTAGACTAAAGGTAAATCGTTGACTTTTCGTGTGAAAGATGTCAATTAGTCTAGGACACTATTGGTTCTAATTAAAAGCTCAAAAGTTTATATTTTCTATTTTAAATCTTGAAATAAAGTCGGTACTTTTAAATGAGTTTTTAAATATGACATAACAAAGTTCGTCGGCTGCTACTGTTTTTATTTCTTCGTCAGGTAAGTAAAAAACGGTGGATTTTGTGGCTAAAGAGCTCAATTTCTTGGATAATATTTTTTTTTAATTTTTATAAAGGAGAGTTGTATAAAGAGTTTCAGAAACCATCTTGTGACTTTGAAATTTTTTACATTATAAACCAAATGCTAAACCTTTAACACACTTTAATACGATATAGATACATATATTATAAATTAATTTGTAGCTTTTTAGAATTTTTCTTTCGCCCAACAAGTTTTTGTAATTATTGTTAACTAACTTTTTCTAAGATACGGTAAACGCTAGGAAACAAATTAAAAGCGTATTTTAAAGGCCATTGTTCAACCGTCATGAATTGTTACATACCAACCTTTAGGGCCCATTGGTGACATTGGGGGGTGGAAGTCTAAATTTAGTTCATTACAATTACGTCAATGACCTTGAGCTCTGCTAGTAAGATGCTGTGGTATGGTAGCGTGTCGGGGAGAAGGGTTATTGTTCATGCTTACTCATTCGCTCTTACCCACAAACAAATTTATTTCAAGCCTAAAATGAAGAATGTAGATCTAACTTCTATATTTGTTTGGAAAACGTCAGTAAGAGGCAAGTCTAGACTGTTCCTATGTCTGCGCGGTCCATCACTAGTTACTTTCTTTACTTATTTTTTTTGAAAGCCTATGTGTCAATTATGTATCTTGAGCAATGTAAAATCAAGATGACGTTGTTCAAACTAAGATATAAGTTTGGACTTCCTTGTGTGACCAAAATGGTCGCCTACAGAGCAACAGAAGAATCTACAAGTTCTTATAAAATCAGTTTTATTGACATTTGCAGACAGTTTTATATAATTGTTTTAAGGAAACCCAAAATCTATTGGCAATCATAAGTTAATATGATTTGAACTTTTTGCCTTATACAAATGAAATACCATGTGCATATTGGTCCTCTGGTCCTGTTAATACAATTTTTTGAAGGGTTTCTTTTATAATTTAAAACTATATCTTTGCACAAGCATTTTCAAGGACTCTCTGCAGTTTTACGTACTCTTGCAACTACTAATTCAAGAATCAGTTTGATGACCGATTAAAAATAATGTGTTTATACGTTATAAAGATTCAACTGTTAAATATCATAGTTTTTGAGGGTGGGACTGGAAATTTAGACTATAGGCCTATTAAAGATTTGCATTCATAGTAGAACATTATATACTTTAAGTAAACCAACAGAAAAAGATTGTTTAAAATTTTCAAGTTCATTTTAGAACAAACTGTTTGCTCCGCCTCCCAGTTAACTGAGAATTTCAAGAAGTAGAAACATATTAAATAAATAATAAGTGAAGTTAAATATATCCCACAGTGATTTTAAAAAACATTACACAAACTTCACGGATGCCAATATACTTCTAACAACCTTACTAGGAATTTCCTAAAACTGATATTGTACGTTGAAATAGGTTTATCTATCTATCTATTCTATTCTATATTCTACTAGCTGTACCCGCGGGCTTTGCCCCGTTTAACTTCATACGTGAGCTCGTTCGCATGGCTCAATCACGTCCTGGTTGAAGTTCATTCGCTACGCTCACTCACCTTTAGGTTGGAGCTCGTTCGCTGCGCTCACACGTCCTGATTGAAGTTCGTTCGCTACGCACACTCACCTTTACGGTTGGAGCTCGTTCGCTGCGCTCACTTGCCTTCAGGTTAGCTCGTTCGCTACGCTACCTCGCCTCAGGGGTGAAGTTCGTTCGCTACGCTCACTCACCTTTTGGTTTCAAATTAGCTGTTGTCAAATATTAAAAAAATAATTGTGCTGCACTCTGTTTGGTAATCCTTGTAACTTTAATGCTATTGAACATCATAGAACAGAACCAACTTGTTTAATTGAAACAGCTGTCATGATTCATTAATTCCATTTAAATATGAGTACTCATTAGGTTAACATGGGAAACTCCAGAGCCACTGGGGCGGAGCCCGAGAGTCCGATCAGAATAAAAACCACTTAGTTTTCCTATTTAATGCCTAAAGAATCAGTGTACCAAATTTCAGCCTCCTAGGTAAGTGGGAAGTGGGAGAATTAGTGATGAGTGAGTGAGTCAGTCAGTCAGTCAGTCAGTGAGGGCTTTGCCTTTTATATATATAGATTCTATACTATTATAAAGAAGAGGGGGTGTCTGTGTGTGTGTTTGTATGAGCTAATCTAAAAAAATACTGATCCGACTATGCTCAAATTGCACACAAATGAAGCTACAGCTCCTAGGATACATATAGAACTATTACCGCTTCGATATTCACCTAGGGCTTTGCCCCGTGGGCTTTCAAAAATCTGAGATGAGAGATTTAAAAGTAAATATTGATTGATGGTATCCATGGTAACAAAGAACAAACCTAGTAAGTTTAAAAATGTAAACAAGCAGAACTAACTGTCAAATTGATTTTGATTTCTCAATTCAACACAGCTGGTTCAAACCTTATTAAATACTGCGCGAATATTAGAACAAAGAGGGTAAGGATTATAAATTTAAAATAATGATGTCACTAGCCTGAATTTATTTAACATTACCTAAAGGAGCTGTCAAACCATATGTTAATGTAATTTCATTATTATAGGATTGTTTCAGTTACAGTACTTCATTTGTTTATGATCTAACTATACTGAGTCTGTTATAATATTTGTGAAATGTTGTAATATTATGTATTTATTTTTATAATAATTCATTTTAAAATAAATCATTCAATGGATATAGGAAATAATCAACATTCTATATTGCCCTATCAACCTAGGCCCTTATCCTGAGTTATGGGGTATATTCTTTTGATTTATTTGTTTGTAAACAGTAATATAATCCCCCTGCCCCAGCAAACCTGTAGACTGAGCCAATTCCCGTTTGCCTGATTATAATTTCACTAAAATATGTTAGAAAATTGCCCTATTAACATGTTTGGAACTATTGTGATAGGTTTTCGTTTACAGTGCATACCATTAAACACATTCTTTTATTATAGGTATATGTGTGCCACACTATAGGATACCGTATAAATTAAAAGACCATATTTTCTTAGACCGTTTCCTCTCCCATCACTGCAATGATCATGTTCTACTTATATGCCAACCCCGTACGAAGGTCGGGTATTCTACTAGTTATTAATAAAGTTGAGAATACTAAAGGTTCTACAAAACAAAACATTGAATAATAAAAATACATTTGTATGAAAGTAACAGATAGATTGACAAAATTGTAAAACGATCGTATAATATCTAACAATATCAAATTATTTAAAGTATCACGGTTACAACTTTTAAACTACTTTTGTTATGACTTAATGTTAACCTCTTTAGGACCTTTCATTTTATGCTTTTGTTAGTGGGGACTGGTTAAAACACCACAGTAGGTTTTACAAATATGATTGTGAGATGATATTATAATCTGAACTAGATTATGTGTGTTGATAATAATATGTATTTTAATTTAAGTACTTTAATTGATTCGGTTATATGTTTACCTCATATAATATTTGAACATGGATTGAAACATTAGATGTCTTTGGAATACTCTGAGAGTGAGAAGCAAAACATAACTTTCAGCAATGATGCATCGAAATCTACCTTTACTGACTGATTCAGAAATGTAATTGCAAAATATTTTGCCAACATGACTAAAATGTTAAAAAAATAGATGTATCAGCACGAAATAGTTTGTAAGATAAAAAAGCAGTCTAGGACAACTTATATAGCGTTCTAACCTCAAACATTGTTATCGTTTCAGTGTACAAATTCAATTGATACAAAATAACTATGTCACCAATTTATGTTTGTAAACAAAAATCAATTTTTTAATGGTTGTGTAATAGCTATTTACATTACAAGTGTAGTAAGAGCATTTTTACTTCACGCAGGTGAACGTTGTGCAACGAGCGGAAGCGAGTTGCATAATTCACCTAAGTGATGTAAACAGCACGCTCTTGCGTAACGTGTAACGTACAAGATTTTACCTGACCCGACAATAAACATGGGTTTACGTACAATATTTTTCATTATCCATTTCACTCATCTTCTATCAGTAACGTTCTTTTACTAACAAAAGCTAGGTTAGGTAGGAAAATACTTTAAAGCATAATAATAACATTCAAGTGCACAGCTGATTTCTAGCGTTGAACATCGTTGGCTCCATAGAGTTATATTTTTAAGTTAAGCACTCAATGTTATTTAAATGGGTTTCTTTACATCACCGAGTGAGTTTTTGATACTTTACATCACTCGAGAAGTAAGGAAGTTGTATACATCACGCTTGGGATAGGGAAGTTTAACATGGCGGGTTAGGTAAATCAATTTAAATTATTATTTACTACACAAATTATTTGTAATGTAAAACATTGTTCACCACTCGGAGCAAAAGTATATTATTTATGGTACTTAAATTGTTTTATAGTACGTGGCAGTATAGTATTAATAGTATTATTAGTTTATTAGTTGCTTGTTGCACTGTTCTACACACTGCTCAAGCTCTACAGCTCATTAAGTGGCATCCTGTCCACACGCTGTTGATATATACTGAATTGTGGCATGGTGCCACTATTTCGAGTGTAGGCTGGCGCGAGAATTGGCAACGTAGCATTAGGAAAGTTATAGTTCCGGCGGACGGCGCGAGGCGCGCTAGCTACCTGTATGGTTTCGTGTTCCACAATTCGGTGTGTACCTGCGCTACTTAAACTCACATCAACGAGTTCAAAAATACTCAATTGTGGCATGTGATGTTTAAACGACGTAATAATGCTGGAAAACCTCAAAAATGATCGAATTAGCTGTGGCACCCTGAAAAAGGTGCCACAATTTTTGAAGGTGCCACAGTACGGCCGTCGTGCCTGTGAAGGATGCCACTATTCGGTGAATACAAACACACACACACACACACAGACATCACTTCAAAAACCACTTTTTTGGGTCCGGGGGGACCCAAAACGAATATATCCACTCAAAACTCAAACTCAAAAATTTTGTCGAAAACAATACTTTCTCCATATACTATGGTATAGGGGGAGAAAGTAAAAATGTAGTTGACATCACTCAAACATTTCTAACATGAATCGTTCTGAAAATCCAGACAGTAAATATTTTTCGCCAATGGTAAAACAACATTGAAACATTCATATTATATACCATTGTTAAGTAATACAACCTAAGAGGAGTAGTAATCAATGATCAATGGTATTAATTGGACTGTTTTCTTTTTACTGTATTTTGTAATTTGCTAGCTTACTGTAGATGTACTTTGTCATAACCAAATGTCATTAGTCTTTCTTTATTTACATTTACGTTAATTTGTTGGTAACCATCATGGCAACCCATAAGGCCAATGTTAAAAATTTTAGATTAGTTTTAATTTGTACATACATTATAAAATTGAAATTTGTTTGTGTAATAACACGTTCATTGTTTGTCAAAATAACCCTGGAAAGTTTGGTTTGAATATGTTCAGCTGTTATTGAGTTATCTGATTACATTGTTTGCATAAGTTCCGATCTCAAAGAGCTTCGCTCGCTCCGCTCAATAAAACTACCTGGAGATTTTAAACTTACCTGTTTTACGTTCACTGAGTTGTTTTCACTGTAACAAAAAAAGAAGTTCAAGTGAGAAAAAGTAGTAAGCAAGTGATTTACCCTATAGATCTATTCTAAATATTAACTAGGTGTACAATGCAGTTATCTGCTTGCAATATTGAGCGGAGCTAGCATATTATTATATCTGGAAATATTTCATATGACTGGCTCAGAGGCAGATAGGTTGCTTTATCGCAACTTAAGGAAAACCTACAAACAGAAAATTAAAGATGCTAAATTTAATCACAATGTTAATGTAATAGAAAGTTCCAAAAACAAGTGCAAGGGGGCCTGGTCAGTTATTATAAGTTTCAAAGATTCTAGTCCTTGCTGTGATATACCTATTAGTCCTGACACTTTGAATAGTTATTTTGTTGATTCTGTAAATGTAATAAGATCTGGTATAGTTAAGCCTAACACTGTTTCTGATAGCTATTTATGTAATGTGCCTCGTGCAACTCAAGCATTTTATTTCCAACCTGTGAATGAAGTAGATGTAAAAAAGGTCATATGTAACTTAAAGAATTCCAAAGCTTTAGACTTCTACGGAATGTCAAATTTCGTCATTAAAAGTGTTGGTGATATTATAGCGGCACAGCTGGTCACTGCCACTAACCTATGTTTTGAAGAAGGAACTTTTCCTGATTTATTAAAGATTTCTAAAATAACTCCAATCAGAAGGGTGACAAGAAAAACCCTGCAAATTATAGGCCAGTCTCGTTGGTTCCTGCCCTGTCAAAGGTGTTAGAAAACATCATTTTTCGTCAGGTAAGTGACCATTTTGAGGCTTTGGGCCTTCTTTCTGAATCACAATTCGGTTTTAGGAGGTTGCGCAGCACCACCGACGCTGTTGGGGCGTTGATTGCTAAAATACATGATGTTCTTGAGGGCGGAGGCTTTGCTTGGGTCACCTTCTGCGACCTTAGCAAGGCCTTTGATTGCGTCGACCATCGGATGCTTTTGGGCAAGATACAGCACTACGGAGTCGGTGGGGCTGCCCTTAACCTATTAAATTCTTACTTAAGCAACCGAAGACAAGTGGTTTGTATCAAGGGCGAGCGGTCAGCTATGTCTAATGTAGTATGCGGAGTCCCGCAAGGGTCCATACTTGGGCCGTTTCTATTTTTAGTATCGATAAATGATTTGCCTAATAATGTTCTCTGTGATACCTATTTATATGCTGATGACTCGACCTTTCTTGTGCATGGTTCTGATATAGATTTATTAAGTTTGCATGTTAAAGATGTAGTTGGTAACATTTCAGACTGGTTTGCAGCAAACTCTTTTCTCTTGAACAATGAAAAAACAAAATCTGTCATATTTAGCTTAAGAAAAGTACCTGATGTTTTTGATTCACAAGATTATGTTAAGTTTTTGGGTGTTTTGATTGATAAACAGTTAACCTGGTCACAGCAGATTGATCAACTAACAAATAGGCTTTCAAGAATTGTTTTCTTGTTCTCTAGATTAGTGCACTATGTCCCTTTTGATTATGTAAAATCTGCTTATTTTGCGTTATTTCAGTCAATTGCTTCATATGGTTTAATTTATTATGGTAGCTCTCCTAAAATCCACGAGGTACTTCTATCTCAGAAAAAAATCATCAGAATAATGTGTAAAGAGAATAGTGAAGCACACTGTAAACCCCTTTTTATTGAATTAAAAATATTGACCATCATTAACTTATACATTTATCAATTATTATTGTTTACTTTTAAGAATAGCTTTAAATACAAAATGAGAAATGAAGTGCACAGTATTAGTACCAGAAACTGTAAAAAGATTGATCTGCCTCAGGTACGGTTGGAAAAAACAAGATCAGGACATGTTGTGATGGGTATCAGGCTATTAAATAAATTACCTCTGGCTGTGACAGATTTAGACTTTAAGAATTTTAAGAAAAGGCTGTTTTTATTTCTAGTAAACAACCCTCTCTACCGTATCGAAGATTTTTTTAGCATGTCTGATAAGTTAATAAAAAATATTTGAAATAGGATGTAACTGTGATTTAGATACAAGTTGCACGATTTTTTAAATTTATTACTGTCAAATTTTTAATCTCTTGCCATGGTCTGTAAATTTTGTATTTATTTGCTCGTCGCTCAATTTCAATTTTAACTCTTGTATTATATTGACTGTATTGACTGAATTACTTGTTATTTATATATTTATACATTTATTTACTCAAGACTGAATACGAGATGTATTTACCAACAATTTAACCTGTCTATGCATTACATACGGTATGTATAAATGATGAATAAATGTCTTATGTCTTATGTCTTATTAATCCTGCAATAAGCTTAATTGTATACTTGCAGTATCCAAAGTCAATGGTAGTTACGTCTGGTTCACGTCAATGGAATGTCTACTTGCAGTATCCAAACTCAATTGTATCTTTGGTTCACAAATATGGAATATGGAATTCCCATTTGCAGTGCCTATTCAAAGTCTGCATTAATGGTACGTCTAGTTAACCCGTAAAATGGAAAGTCTACTTGCAGCATCCAAATCAATGGTAGGCCTATATTGGATTTACATAAATAGAATGGCTATTTGGAGTAATATTTAAAGTCGATGGTGTGTCTACACAGTCTAATTCCGGCGATCCTAATTATTGGTTATTCATTTTGTAGTAAATTATGCTCAATGATATTAATCCGATTGTTCTTCCCTTTTCTCTTTATGGTATTTTGTAATGTGCCATTACAGACATACTTGGGAATAACAAATAGAAATTCTATCGAATAGCACTATTCATTAGTTTTTATGGCTAACTTCTATTTTATTCGTTTGTTTTTAAATTAACTAACTAATAACTTCTATCAGTTACTTTTTACGGGACTAACTAATAACTTCTAACTAGTTAGAATTTTCAACTAACTTTCCCAATTATGCGGAAGCATCTCAAATACTGGTTATTTATTTCAAGTGATCAGTGAGGGTTGCGTGCGGCCGTGAGAGGTCAGTGCCCTTGTAGACAAACAACGCCGGGGGTGGGGAAAGAGAAAGTCAAAGTCCAGTTGCTTTGGAATGCAGTGGGCCTGTGGAAGGGTAGTGAAGGCCATTATCAACACCCCAAGCACTGATGGGTGGGAAGGGGAAATGTTTTGTTTGGTGATTGATATATCATCTCAAGTGTCAAAACATTGTCTTAGTTGATGATCATTATCTGACAAGTTTTATGTCATTTGTTTATGTTGTAGTAATGCAAATAAATGTGACAATGTTTGATTAAAACACAAGTACCAGGGGACCGATCTTGCTCGAGGTGTTTGATTTGTTCAAGAGGTAAAAAATAGAGCTTATAAGCCTACAAATATTTTCAGTCTTACTACGATTAATTAAGTAGTAAAGTCAATTCGTTTTTGTTAGACATCCACTTATCCTCAATTTAGTCTACAAAACTTTTTAATTTGGACAATCAATCTATAAAATGTCCACAATAAGCTTCAATCAATATAAAACTCATGATACATAACATCTGTTATCTGACGACCGTTATTGCATTAAGTCACTGGGATCGTGGGACGTTGCAACTATAATTACGGGATGGTGTAATAACGCATCAATTCGTGTGGTGCATCGTCAAAAATACAAATCTCCTTGGCCTTTCCTTTAGATTTTTAGTTCAATGTCAGTGTATATTGTTTTGCAGTAAAACACTTAATGTTTTTGAACAGTCGTAATTATCCCTTTGGTTAGTAAGACATCATACAATGCAAATGTATTATACAAGCAATTTTCAATAGCATTGAAATTGGAGGAAATCGTAGGAGCCATTTTTTAAATCATATCCTGCGCAATCTTTACTCATATTATAGTATATATTAGTAACCAAGATGTGACATTAAAAAATACTTTAAAACAACTGCCCAGTGAACAACTAATTTCTACTAAAACTAACTTTATTTTCTATCAGTTAGTTTTTCAACTAACTAATAACTTCTATCAGTCATGTAAACCGCTTTTTGAAACATATGGAATTTTAACAATGCCTTCACTTTACATTTATAAAATTCTGGTATACTTTAAGAGTAATCCACAATTATTTATAAAAAATCAATTTATTCATCACTACCCAACACGTTCAAAAAATAATTTGCAGTATCCAAGACATCGGCTATGTGTTTACGAAAGATCACCGTACTATATGAGTCTGAGGCTTTACAACGGTCTACCTGCTCATTTTAAAAACATCAATAATATATCAAGTTTAAGAATGAATTCAAATTATTCCTTATAAAAAAGAAATACTATACAATAGAAGAGTATTTAAATGATTGTTTTTTAAAAAGTGACTAGTTTAATTTTAATTTTAATTCTTAGATTTAGTTTTTTATTTTTGTTAGCTAAGAAATGACAATGTCATCTGTTTCACCAGCTTTGCTGGAAATGTGAAATGTTTTATGACAATAAAGTGATATTATTATTATTATTATCAGTTACTTTTTAAACTAACTAACTTATAACTTCTATCAGTTACTTTTTACGGGACTAACTTATAACTTCTAACTAGTTAGAATTTTTGACTAACTTTCCCAACTATGAATTATAGATGATTCGTTGACTAACATATGTCGTGACTCTTGTTTACCTTTTTTATTGTTATCTCACAAATAATGTAATGGTGATCAATTAACCCATAAGAGCCATGGTAAATTTATAAAAGTTTAAATTCACATAGTAAAAATCCCTGTGGTTTGATTTGTACCATTTCAGATGTACAGTATACCTTCCCATGGTTGGTTACTCTGTGTTAAATTTTTTGCAGATCACTTCAGCCCTTCAGGAGGAGCATTTGTAAAACAAAAGCAGGAGTGCAGTATAAGAGCTTTGCTTTGCTCCGCCAATAAGAAACTTTATCAGGCCTTGAACACTATACCACAATGCAATTTTATCATTGCAAGTTTTTTGACAAATTTACCTGGTTCTGGCATTTATGCCGTTTTAAACACTTTAGCAATGCTATGTATTAAATAGTGAGCTCAGGTTTATGGGACTGAGACAAGTTCACAGTTTGGATTGGGAGGGCAAATCAACAACTGCAGCTGTCTTAGAATTAACAGAATGCAGTTGTTATGTTGGAGGCAGTCAGTCTGACTTAAAATTGGTTGAAGTAAGTGTTCCACAGGGTTCAGTTCTGGCACCTTTCTTGTTTTTAATCTCGATAAATGACCTGCCGAGGAATGTTTGTGTAGACACTGTTGTATATGCTGATAACACAACTTTGGTTGCAACACATAGAAATATTCATGAGCTTGATTTAATTGCTAATGAATCAATATCATAAGCACTAAATTGGTTTTCTTCAAATAAATTGATGTGTAATCAAGAAAAAAGAGAGCTCCTGATCGTCATTCCATATTGCAAACTCTTTAATAAAAAAATACATATCCAACAATATTATTGTACTTAAGATTTACAATAGGCTAACACAACATTTTTTTCAAGAGTGTAAATTAATGACTGCTATGAAGACCCATTCAAACATTGAACAAAAGATTTCTTTAAAATTTACCTTTCATATCTGCCATAGTTATTTCCATACTCATTCACTAGAAAAACATTTTGCTATATTTTATTTCATTAAACCTATCTGGGATTACTCTTCTCGGTGAATAGGTAGGTAGGACTTAAAATTAAGTCTTACCTACATAATTATTAGCTTCTAATAATAGGTTATTCTAATTATTAGCCTATTAAGTAACAGTACAAATAACACACATTTATTGTATCAATATCAAATTAGGTATACTTACTGATAGTTTGGTTCCAGTGCCAGTAACGAATCTTTAGAATCTGGGTCTTTGGTTGAGTTGCAAATGAATACTTGATGAAACATCTTGTTGAGCTAGGTTGCTCCTAGAACCAATATATCAGAATTAGTTTTTGTCTGATTTTAGTGGATACACTCATAATAAAGAGTACCAGGGGACCAAGCGTTGCTCGTGGTGTTCAATTTGTTTGGGAGGTAAAAAAATAAACATATTTAAGTAGCCTATGATTTCCAACAGTTTTTATTTTTTATTACAAGCAATGATGCGTTATAATAACTAGGTGTACAATGCAGTTTGCTGCTTGCAATATTGAGTGGAGCTAGCGCTAGCATATTAATCCAATACTTTTCCAAAGTCAATAGTAGGCTTACTTCTGGTTCACTTAAATGAAATGTCTATTTGCAGTATTCAAAGTCAATGATACGTCGGGTTCACGTAAATAATTTGTACACGGCAGACCTTCCTAGCTGTGTGCAACATTGTACAGTTCATTTGTATGCCGATGGCTCACAACTGCACTTGTCCTATGAGCCATTCCAGATGAGAGCTTCACTCGATTTCATTAACTCTGACCTACAAAAAATCCTTTAGTGGTCAGGGGCAAATGGGTTGAAACTTAAAACTGGCAAGTGTACTGTGATGCATACAGCGCCACGTGACTTGGTGCAGTCCTTCAGCGAGAGAGGAGTGAGTGTTGTGCTCAACAGGGAATCTTTGACTTTTTATGACAAGTCAAAGACTCTTGGCGTTGTGCTTGATAGCAGCCTCACCTTCTCTGACCGACCATGTCACACTTGCTTCGCAGCGCGCACTAGGTAGGCTGAGAGGGCTGTACAGCTTCAGAAGTCTGCTGCCAGAATATGCAAAGCTGCGCCTCATGCAGTCACTAGTCCTGTTGGTGTTTACATATTGTCTCCCTGCTTATGGAAACAGCATCTCTGTAGAAGACATGAACCGAATGCAAAAACTGCAAAATTCTGTTATTCGATTCATTTTTTGCCTCAACAAATTTGAACACATCACTCCATTCAGAGCAGTAGCGGGGATGAGAACAGTAGACACTGTTTGCAGGATCATGACGTGCTGCATGGTGCACAAGGCTCTTGTCATACAGGAGCCACAGTACATTCTTGAGAGGGTAATAAAGTGGGTTTTTTTAGTAGAATAATAATAGCTTAGTATAACAGTAGTTAAATTGTCATTCTCCATAAGAATAGCATGGTAATTTTATATTTACAATTTTTTTAATTTTTCCCGTGACCAATAACAGTGAAAAAACCCCTTAAATATACTAAATTAATTGTTCTTTAAGCTCTAAATAATGATACTAACAGAAATTGGGAATTTTTTGTTTAAAGGGTTTTTGAGAAAAACAAATTTTTACCGCATGGGCCTAAACCTCCCCGTAAAACCCCGTTCCCATAGTCCGATCGTGATGGTTTAGGAACTCATTCAAGTTTATCTCGCCCTACACCTTCAAGCCAAATTTCATCAAAAACGGACAAAAATTACTCAAGTTCACGGACACACAAATATATATATATATATATATATATATATATATACATGATTAAAAACTGAGTAGGCCTACCCTTTTTAAAAATCATTTAATTGAACAACGACTAGTTTCAACAGTAATGTCATAGTCATGTTGTTTCTATCTTAACAAATACAATAAACTTGTTTGTTAAATAAATAAATAAAATTCATCTGACTTCATAGATTTTGATCATGAATACTAGAAAAATACCGGTATGGATCATAAACATAAACAAATGACGTTTTTGGTCCGAAAGCAAACATTTTTTTTTTTTTTTGAATTTTTATTTTTTTAATCATGACCATGCTTGGTCTAATTATACATCACCTCTCATTCATGTCGATCCTGTTATTGTGTTTGTCTTGGTCAGAGCTACTTATTACCATTGTATGCACTTTTATTATTATTGTTATTATGTCTTGTTATTATATATTGTATGCATCTTGTGTCTCATTCTCAGTTATATCTCTTTGCTCGTTAACCATCTGTACTTTTACTTGCAATGCTAGCTTCTTTCTTTTTCGGTTTGTCCAGAGTCTGATTTTTACTCACTATTGTATGGCACTATTTATTAATATTATTACATGTCTTGTTATTATGATTTGTATGCATCTTGTTTCTCTTTCAGTATTATTATTATGCCTTTCGCACGTCACCTGATATCCTCTTGCATATCTTTTTGTAATGCTAGCTTCTTTTGTTCATAGTCCACCTGTTACTAATTTTGTATGTTCTATTCAGTTTTAGTATTACTATCCTTATGCATCTTGTATTCATTTATTGTATTATTTAGTATTTGTTATTGCTTGTGGTATTATTTAGTATTTATTATTGCTTGTTATCTCCCGTATGTAATGGCATTATTGTACAATGGCTTCTGCCGTGAATAAACGAATTGAATTGAATTGAAAACACCTATACTAATGGCATTAATTAACATATGGTTTTGTTTACTTTCGGGCCAAAAACCATTTGTTTATGTTTATGATCCATTATTATGATTATGTTTTCTAGTATTCGTGATTTTGATGAATTTAGATTTCTTTTGTTTTAAATGGTGTGTAGGCCTACACTGTATGTGTGTGTCCGTTAGCGTAATAGCTCAAGCAAAAATGATCCGATTTTGATTAAATTTGGTAAAAACATGTTAACCTACATTTATTTGAACGATCAGACTATTGGAACAGGGGGTTATAAGGTGTTTTATGGGGTAAAAATTAGTTTTCTTCCATTTTTTACTCTAAAAACATAAAATTTCACAATTTCTTTCCAAACCATTTCAAATCAAATCAAATCAAAAGATCTTTATTCATATTTGTAAATATATGTTTACATGAATAGTGTCAAACAATTAACATAAAAATAATTACATGAATAGGTAGGCTACAATCAGGGCCGGATTTAGCGTTTTTGCGCCCCTAGGCCCAAACAATTTTCCGCTCCCTAGTCTGGTAACAGTTACTTTCCTTCAAACCTTTATTAAAAACTATATCATGCCCATAGGCCTAAATTAATTGCTTGAATACCACTCCTCGTTGGAATCATTGCAAGTTTTTTTTTAGAAATGACCTGTTTAGGTTGACCTGCCTTAACAAAATGTCGTCTTAAACTCTTTTTTCAATTTTATGCTTTTAATAAATGCTCACGTTTGTGGCTGTGGGACTGAAACAACTCAACCCAACGAGCATTCCTGCAGATTAAAAAAAAACATGGCCATTGATTCCAATTCCAGGCCCAAGAAACATGAACTCCATTATTACAGTACGTGATGCCATAGATTAAAAATATTCCTTAAGTAGATTTGTCATCATTTTGGATTAGCTGAAAACAATTCTTGTTATTTAAGGAGTATGTTTTATCCATTTTTTTAACCTAGTTTATCCAAAATAAAACGATCTAATCATCAACAATAGGTAGTATCCTGTTTATTTTACAAGAAATTAAAACACACATCATAGAACTAACCCTAAAATAATAGAAACAACATTATGTCAAAACTAACGTCCAGTGTCACCAACATGAACTAGACATGAAAAAGTTTGAATTTGCAATGTCATAAGAAGTCGACTTGAGTTATATTTAATCTATAGTCGTACTGCATCTAGGTTATATTTCAAAAAGCAAAACAGAGCAATATCCCGGCTAACCGTACCGATCCATAGGTCTGAGGAGAAAATAACAGCATTAATGGTGCTTTGGAGGGTATTGCATTTTTCTAAAATCAAATGCAAACTGAGATTAATATTTTTTCGTTAATTTTAAAGGTAAAAAATTCATCTTTGTTTTAATATTCAACACAACTTATTATATATTTTAACTTGATCCTGCAGATTGTTGTAAACTAATCAAAAGATTAGTTAGTAACTTTTGTTTTGTGGGGCGAGGGTGGTAACAATGTCTAGTATGCATGCGCCCCTTATCACTCTGATCAGTAGTGCCAAGCCCGAGCCAGCATAATGGCAGTGCAGTGGGAATACGATGTGCATGCGTACTGCTCGGGCGCTCGTCAACGTCAACATCCCTACAGCCTACTCCCGTATAACTAATGTTCGTTACCAGTTTTGTAACGAAATTGATGTGTAATTCTGAAAAATAGTTTAAATTTCCTAACAATTATTTCTTCTTATGAACCTCAGAATCACAATGCTTTTGAGTCTATCAACTATGACTATTTATTTATATTTTTAGATAGCCTAGGTATAAAAAAAATACTCTCAGTCGTGCGCCCTCTGGGACCTTGCGCCCATAGGCCCGGGCCTACCGGGCCTATTGGGAAATCCGGCCCTGGCTACAATCAAAATTATTAGTAGGACAGTATTGATCACACTACTCCAGGTTGCAAAGGTTGGTCTGAATTTTAAGATCTATTATCTGTTCTAAACTTAAAAAAGTCATCAAATGAATAAAGTGCCCTCTGTATCAAAAATTCTTTCAATTTCACTTTGAAACCTCTATCATCCTGCATGCTTCTTATGTGATCTGGTATGTGATTTAGGAATCTGATACCGTTGTATGAAGTTTTCTTTTGAACAATTCTAATTTATGATTTGGTAATACTACTTTATTTTTATTCCTAGTGTTATAGCTGTGGATATCTTTATTTGTAATAAAACTATTTATATTATTTTTTTTACAAACATTATGCATTCTAAAATGTATAAGCTGTAAACAGTCAAAATTTCAAATTTAGTAAAGAAAGTTTTGACAGATTCATTGTTCTTAAAGTTTAATATGGCCCTTAATGCTCTTTTCTGTCCAATTAGTATCTTTGTCAAATTTTGAGCAGATGTTCCACCGTAGACACAGATCCCATAAGAAACATGGGATTGAACATTGGCAAAATAAACACTTTTTAATACATTCGTATCGCAGAGATAATACAGTCTTCTGATGGCATAGATTCCTGAGTTAATTTTCTTTAAGACATTATCCACGTGCAGATCCCAACTTAGATTTCTATCAATGATAAGGCCAAGAAATTTAGTATTTTCAACTTGCATAATTTCTTCACTATCTATGTAAATATTTATTTCCTCTTTAATTTGTCTTTGTTTAGTGCAAAATGATATGCAGTTAGTCTTTTGAGTGTTCAAAATTAAATCGTGAGTGATAAAGAAATCTTTAATTTTTGCTAACTCCACAAAGGAGTGAATTTCTAATTCTATACCAGTTTTTGCAGACATTATAAGGTTTGAATCATCGGCGTACAAACAGAGCTGATTTTTGATAGAGTTTAATTTACTTAGGCAATTCGGCATATCACTTATGTAGCAGATAAATAATAATGGTCCAAGTATTGACCCTTGGGGTACTCCATATTTAACTTTTTCTGATGTAGACTGAAATTTAATGACTTGATTTTTCTCAGTTCTTGATACTTCTACATATTGTTCTCTATCAGTTAGGTATGATTCAAACCATTTTAAATATGGATTCCTGATTCCTAGACTATTAAGTTTGTCAATCATTTTTGGGTGGGAAATACTGTCAAACGCTTTGGATAAGTCCATAAAAATTCCGGTGACTTTCTCTTGCTTATCTAACGACTCTATGATTGATTCAACAAAACTTATTAAAGCAGTGGTAGTGGATTTATTTTTCCGAAAGCCATGTTGTTCGTGATTAAAAAGATCATATAGTTCTAGGTGTCTTATGAGATTTAATTGCATTGCTTTTTCAAAAATTTTTGATATAGATGGAAGAATAGAAATTGGTCTATAATTTTGAATATCTGATTCTTCACCCTTTTGTAGAGCAAAGAAATAATTTTGTATATTGAAGCGTTGTTGAATGCCTAACGGTTGTGGAGAATAAATAAATTGTTGTAGTTTGCTTGTTTGTGGATATATTTTAATCAAATTTGGTAATTTTGTTTATTTCATATAATAAGCTATCAACATTTCAATAAATAAATGGTATCAGCAATCTGACACACACTTTCTCCCATTATTTTATGGGAAAATTACTATTAAAAATCTAATTTAGAAAAAATGAAAAAAGCGCCTGGATATATACAGGGTGATTTTTTTATTAGTGCGGTTTTTAAAACTAAATAAAAAAAATGAAAAACAACCTGCATTGACATAAAAAAGCATTTATTTGAACTACAGTGTCATGACATTAACGTTTAAAAATGATTTCTGGCATATGGGCTCCATTCCGTTCGCGTAGAAAGCCCAATCGAGAAGTCAAATTTTTGAATACTCTTTCCAGCAGCTGTGGTTGAATTCCGCCAATAACTCGACGAATGTTAGCTTCCAAGTCATTTAAAGCTTGTGGCTTGTCAGCGTATACTTGAGACTTAACATATCCCCACCTAGTCTGTTGGCGTGATATCACACGACCGTGGGGGCCAGTTGACACTACCTCTAAATGAGATGATACGTTCACCAAATGTTTCTGCCAAGAGGCCAATTGTGTCGTTTGCCGTGTGGCACGTCGCGCCGTCTTGTTGGAACCAGACATTTTCTAAATCCACTTCAAGTTTGTTTAGCTGAGGAATGAAAAAGTCCCGTAACATTGCCCGATAGCGTTGAAACTTTAAATGTCTTGGAAGCTAACATTCGTCGAGTTATTGGCGGAATTCAACCACAGCTGCTGGAAAGAGTATTCGAAAATTGGACTTCTCGATTGGGCTTTCTACGCGAACGGAATGGAGCCCATATGCCAGAAATCATTTTTAAACGTTAATGTCATGACACTGTAGTTCAAATAAATGCTTTTTTATGTCAATGCAGGTTGTTTTTCATTTTTTTATAAAAACCGCACCAATAAAAAAATCACCCTTTACTATGGATTAGTACCTACATACCAAATTTCAACAAAATAAGGTAAATAAGGTAAATGTTATCCACCTAGGGTTAAAATTGCATTTGTAGGATAAATTTAGAATCTTCTTAAAGTGTAGTGTAAGATGATGTAACTTACAGTTGATTCATAATGTTGATTATTGTAAGAAAATTATCGGTGTTATTAGAAAAAACAATTTAGCAACAGGAAGATCATAAAATATCTCCCATCAATCAGAAGCAATAAAATAGCCAGCCTATACTCCTAACCCCTAAATGTGCAATGAAAACATAAAAGTGAACTTGATTAATTCTTGTTGTCTATATCCATAACCAGTACATAATCAGTCAGAAACTATAGTAGTGTTCAACAAGCCTAGGATCATCTGAAGGAGCAAGGTAATTTAAACCATTTTAGCTTAAATTCAATGATCCGGAGGAGAACAGGCTAAGATGAAGTACCTACACAACTCTAAGAGTGATATTTACGAAACTTATGATTCCTCAAACCAGCATAAGGTCCTACTTTGTTAGTTTTATACAGGGTGTTTTTTTTTTCAACTTGCTTCTTCATTTATATAAAAACTGCAATAGATAGAAATATGCAGTTTGCGGGAATTGTTTATTGACCACAATTGTTGTGAACATAATGTGAAGTTCCCATTAACCCCCTTTCTCCTACCCTTAACTTAAAATTTTTAAATTGCAAGGTACCCCTTTTGACACATTAACATTTTACAAAAAACACTTCTTTGCCCTCCCTGTTGCAGCAAACCTAAACAGCTGTTAAGATTCATTAATTCCATTTCTCATAAGGTTAACATGGGAAACTCCAGAGCCACTGGGGCGGAGCCAATTGGACGGATCACGAAATTGATGGTGTATAAACCTATTCCATGAAATTCTACTTGTATGTACCAAGTTTCGTGGCAATCGGTTCAGCGGTGTCTGAGTTTATCACTGCCAAATATATATATATGTATACAAACATCCTCTTTTATACTTATAGATAAAAAGGAAGCCTCGCCCCCAAAAACATTACTTAACAAAGTTGTAGTGTTGATGTCAAGGAATAGTTTTAAAGCGTTTTTAGCATGTTTTAGGTGATTTGGGACATAGGCTTAACCAACCACTGGACTTAATGTTTTTATCACTTGAGGATAGTCAGAAACTATAGTAGGCTAGGGTTCTACTAACCTAGTAACATTTTAAGGGACAAGGATAAGCCTAGTTCAAACAATTTTAATGTTTAGTTTTTGTTGGATTTTTAAGCCATTGGCATTTTAAATTAAGCTTGGCCTATTTAACAGTATTGTGCCAATAAAAAAAATTAAGATGATTGAGGGGGTCCAGACTGTAGAGGGTATTAACACGTTGATACGCAATAAAAGCGTTAACCTTTCAGAGGGCGCATTGGTTTTTAAAACGGGAGAGGGCGCACCCGGAGGTTATTTCCAATAAAAACAAACATTTATGAAGTAAAATTTGAATTTTAGTACACAAATTAGGCTAAGTTTTATTTTTAATTTTAAAGATCAAAAAAAATTTTAGTGAACTCTTAATTGTACAATAATTTAATTTAGATTTTATAAATATAAAATTAAACTATTATTCTATCAATTTTTCTAACATAAAAGTATATGAAGAAATCTTTTACAAGAATATATTCAAGAAGTTAATTTAAATTTTACCACAATGTCCTATAATGTGGTTTTAATTGATAACACTTTCAATACCCGATGTTTTAAGTAATTTAAGATAATGGGTATCTTAATACTAAATGGCTCTGTACATACGTTGTTCGTGAATCTCCCTTTCAGCATGGCTAAGAGTGTTGCAATTCGAAATATAACTTCTTCTGTCATCTTGTAAAAACTATATATTTACTAAATAATGACATGAATCAAAAAAAAATAATTATTTACAGTAATAGTTTACACGCAATAATCAACGCACACACGTGAAGTTGCCTCCAGGCTGTACGAGAATCGGCAGAGCGCACACGGAAGTTACTTCCAGCCTCTTACAAAACTGAACAAAACTAACAAATATAAACTAGTAGGGGTGAGTTTTGACCTTCACTCTACTCTAGGAATGAGGTGCGTGAGGTACAGTGACACTCACACTGCCAACACCACTCAAAATAATATAATCGCGAAAAATAAAACATCCCTGGACGTTACTTCCGTGATGCGACCTCTGGAAGGTTAAAAATCACTTAATATTGGCACATTTAACCGGTAAATGTGTCAACAACACCTTAGTTACCTAACTTAAACTTACCTAAATTATAACCTAACCTAACCTGACTTAACGTAACATTGGTTTACCAAAAATCGGTTATTTTTGGCACTTTGCTAGACTAAGCATGGGTTAGGTTAGGTTAGGCTCAATTAAGTTAGGTTGGATTATATTGAATTTCATTTTCCCAAAAATGGGTCATTTTTGGCACGTTGCTAACTTTTTACAATTTTCAAACCTGGTTTTCTGGGCAATAACAGCATTGCCTAAAAAGTGTTTAAAATGGACTATATAATAAAATACCCCCGCCGCAGCAAACCTGCAGACTAAGCGAATTTCAATTTATCTGATTACATTATTACTCAAATATTTCCATGAACAAGACATATTTATTCCCAATTTAAAAAACATTAGATTTAACGAGTGCTTAGGTTTGCTGCTACGGGGAAAGTAAAACGTGTTTTTTGACCATACCTCAATAGTGTAGGATGAAATAAATAGGTAAATTTGCCAAATTTTATCAACATTTATCCATAAACAAGTAAACTACAACAGTTTTCATTTTCTCCATAAGAATAACATGGGAATTTTAAATTACACTATTTTTGAATTTTCTCCGTGACCGTTAGGCATACAACAAGGCTTCATTAATACTAAATTAAGCCTTTTTTTAAGCTCTACAAAACGGTTTAAAAATAAATTGAAAAATTTTTTGTTTTTAGGGTCAAAAATGGGAAAACCCCACTTTTATCCCATAAAACCCCGCCATAAACCCCCGTTCCCATGGTCCGATTATGCTGGTTCGCGAACTCGATCGAATTAACGTAGGTTTACACGTTTGTACCAAATGTCATCAAAATCGGATCATTTTTGCTCGAGTAATCTCGCTAGCGGACACATATCTATTAAAATAAAATTACAGTTTTGTCTGTACATTGCTTAGAATCATGCAGTTTTTGGTTATTTTTACGTTTCATAGCCTAAGAAAGCCGAAACGAGTCTTATCTCAATTTCTGTCTGTATGTCTGTTTGTCTGTCCATTCCGTGGTTGCGTCTGTAACGCCAAAATGTCATTTTACGTGGCCTACTCCTAGAAAACTAGAGTACCGATCAAGGTTCTAATCATTTGCCTGTATTTACTGGATTGGTGAGAGTGTCTTTGGCTATAAAAACCTGGCCTTGCTTCTTTGAAAACAAAATAACGTGTTATCAAAAACCCAATTTTGTTCGATTTTTGACAAATTTTCTCCTAATGTTTACTATTACATTTTATGAAATAACGATCAGCTGTTTGGATTAGTTCTCCCTTCTAGCTGTCACTGATATGTTTAGGCTACATTTAAAGTTGTTTACAAATACCGCAACCATTTCCGTTGAAGTTTTGTTAGCACATCCAAACCAAGTGAGATTAAAAACGTTGTGCCTTAATTAACCAATTTCATTAATCGCAAGTGCAACGATTTGTCTTGAGTTTTGATAACCGGGGAAAATAAGGTGAATCAGTGTTGTATTAGTGCTGGGAAACTTACATTTTTTTATCATCGTCACCAATAGCTTACAAAAAAGGTTTCCACTCATTGACGGCACTTCAAGGACAGTTGTGTAAAGTGCAAAGTAAAAAAACACAACTGCAGTGGGTGATCGTGGATGTTGCTGTGATCTTGAAAGATCTTTCTGATTTCACTGTGATCGTAACAGAGGTTTAACTTACAGATGTAGCTAAACTCGCTTTTCCAATGTGTCACTTTTGGTTTCTACTTACTTACATTTTCGACTACGATATCGGTACCTTTCCTACTTAGGAAATAAAACTACAAACGTCCAAAACCCCAGATTTGAGCGTTTTTTGTCACATTTCCTCCGAATGTTTGCTAGATATATGTACCGATTATCGTTTAGAGATTACGTAATATTTTAAATAAGAAACCTTTGTTTGGATAAAGGAGGTTTCTTGAAACTGTCATTAATATGTTAACACTAGTGGCTTGTAGGGACATAAGTCCCTAAAAAGCTCAAATGTAAAACAACTTTTTGCAATACCGGTATTTAAACAAACTCAGAAAAACATTATCTATGTGTCAGAATAGGCATCCCTACACCATATCTTTTGTGTAAAAACCAGTTTGTTGTTCTTCTTTGTTTGCTTTTGTTGATGTCATTTTCAATAAATAATTTGAATCACTCCAGTGGTTTAACATGAAAAGGCAGCAAACATATCATTGTTTGTGAATAAATACTGGTTTACTAAGGTAGCTTTGGTCTTGTGGTTAATGAGGATAAATAAAAGCTTCCCTGTTTGGAATTTTAAAAATTCATTGGAGGTTTGCCTTCAGATGAATTGAAGACGCCTGCAATTTCATCTGCAGTAGGCTTATTATACCTACGATGATCCATATTTATCCTGTCTACAAACCTAAGTTCTAATTCACTGTCACCTTGTACAACCATTTCTTCCGAAGCTCTTTTGTAAATTTGTGCAAATGGATTTTCTAATAGAATTTCAGCTAGTTTTGACAATATTTCAGGTTTTAAGTCACTATTTTCTCGACGCCTTTGACGAATTTCTGTTGCTGTTTGATGTGTCAATAATGTACAATTGGCCATACGGGGTCTTCATCATGTTGAGGCAGCAAATCTGAGATTGAACGATAAATCTGTCCTTGAATTTTGAAACAGTATGGTCCTTTTCCTGGAATATCTTTCTTACTGACTGAAAAATAAGCAAAAGCCATCGCACTGTTGCATTGTCGAATGAATTTATACAGTTTTGGGCTCTCTTCAAACAAACTTTTAAGTTCTACATTAGTTTTTGACTGAGGAAGGTTAATAAGTCCGTTATGGCAACATGACATAAAATGATTATTCGTTAGTTCTTCTCTAAAATGAAGAGCACTACATTGAATGCACTCTTGGTCCAATAATCCTGCATCATGGATCTTTACATTTCTCTTGTCTACCATGGGTCTCATAAAAAGGGGTTGTAACATATCTTGATTAAGTTCGTCATTATCTACTCTTGCTCTCCTACGCGCACTGTCATTCCTATGAACAGTTCCCCGCCTTTGTGGTATTCTCCTGGCGTTCATATTAATTACAGTACTTATAATGAAAAGAATATATATCCAGCAGCCTACATACCAAAACTTCTTGAATCCCTGGTGATTTTATAAAAGTATGATCGAATATGATTACTCTACGTTGTATATTCACTGCACTAAAAAAATTTACTTACGAAGGAATGCAAATACACCATTTTAGAACCAATAACATTTATAGGTTATTTTAGTTGTATATATTTACACAACCTTAACCTTAAAATGTGTAGAAATATAAAGAAAACAACATCATTTAAAATAAACTTGAACATAAGATTTAAAAATAAAAACAAAACAGAAGTTAGATTTAATTTTGACTCTTTGATTATTTATACAGAATATTTATTCTATGTCGTTTATTCCTTTAACACGACAATAACGTAAAAGCATGAACAAATTAAACTTGAGTAGGCCTATATGATTTAAATATAAACAAAGAATGCAGACGTTTTCCGACTAATCTTCAATATTTCAGTTTTATTATAGTATACATTTCATAGTTGACTGGCTAAAAGTAAACCAAATGAGTGTATTGATCACTGTTTTCAAATCTGTGGCACAGCTGTTTTAATTTCAAAAGATGTAAACAAATTAAACCCCATGTTGTTTTAATGGGAAAAGTTTTATTCTGTTGCGAATTTATGGTAAAAAAAATAAGAAAAATGAATAGTTTTCCCTCAAAATTTACGTCAAGACCTTTAAAATAAGACCCCTCCCATCCTTCTACGGCCATCCAGTCACTCATAATTTCTTTACAAAAATTTGACTTACGGAATTATATATATAGATTAAAAGTTGCTTACAAATAATTATATTAATGGCAAATAACTTTGATTTTCGAAAACTTAAAAACCAGGGGAGATTAATTAATAACTTCGGTACTGCACCACATCAAGTAAAAGTTTTTTTGAGCAAACCATAATGAGTTTTAAAGCGTTACGTAGTTAATGTTACATGTTACATGTTTTGTGAACTGTGTATTTATTTATTTGCCAACGTATTAACACAAATAACAGTTTGAATTGGTCGTAAGTACTATGTAGTTCTTTTCTTCAATGTAAAGGTTGGTTTTTGGTACTGCTACTTTTCCTTAGAGCCGGTGGTAGCAGTAAGAATTATTTTTACGTACAAACACATCACTATTTACAACTATAGTTATCGTTAGTGTTTCACCTTATTTCTTATTAAATTTAATTGATGTCTTAATGTATAATTTTTGCGTTTTCTGTCTGGACTCCAAAATGTTGGTTTATGCTATGAAAATGATAAAACATTAGTGAAAGATTTTTTTAGCAAACCATCATGAACTTTTAAAGCTTGGCGTTGTTAACGTATAAATGGTTTGTGGATTGTGTATTTATTACTTATTTATATATTTGCCAACAGATTTACGCAAATTTTACAGTTTGATTAGGCCTAAAAATGATTATCATAACATTTGATGACACTATTAAAACTTTCAAATAATTATTTTGTTTGTACTTTGCTTTGGTTAAAGCGTAGCATCCCTTAATTCAATTCTGTATTTGTGTGTGTATGTATGCTGTTAACGCTTTAATGTCCTTATTTCTCAGTGTTTCATGGAGGAAAAGACAAGAGCACCTTTGTTAATGAAAATTTCAACCCGAATAAAGTGTGCAGTAGTGAGGTTGAGGTAGTATTTTTAACTACTTTTTACCGGTGTGAAAAGTAACTTTCAATTACAGGCCTACCTTAGGGCTATGCCTCGTAGATCTATAAAGCAATTCCTTTTATCATTAGATATAAAATATGGACTAACACGATCGGGTGACATTTAATTGTGAAGCATTCGTTTTGGCTTTGAAACTGTCAGATAGGCCTACTGTATTTGCGAAGGTTTATTTGTATTCCTATACAGTAATAGGTTTGCCAGCATATCTGGAAAAATGCACACTAAATATGCAAACCAACTCCTGTTCTGAATATAAAGTTTCAACTTACTACAAGATTCCCATACGTAGAACGGGCAAACAGCTAGTATATAATATATATATACATATATGAATTTGAACGGGTGGTGTTTTTGGCCTCTAGGGACCTCAAAACAAAAAATTATATCGGTCCCGGGTCCAGGGCCTTACCATGAGTACCATGGTAATAGCTTATTCCCTATATGGGAAATTCGCTAAAAACACATAAAAAGTAAAAAAAGAAAATTTTCAAGCCCCATAAGTTAAACCATTGATTTCTAGCACTTTCCAAATGTTCAATCGCGATTTTCAGGGTGAAATAGTCATTTCCCCAAAAGTGCCAAAGGTAAAAGTGCTTTTAAAATTAGCCTAATAATTTTGGTAGATAAGGTAAAAAAATGTAATAGAAAATAACTTAAGTAAGTTAGTATAAGTTCAGTAGGGTCTATTACCGTACCACTACCTGAACTTAGGCCTATGGTAAACAAGTATGCCAATGCCTAATTTGCATCTTGTTGCGTAGGGCTTACTATGAAAAAGAATTACATGAGCATTCTAGACTTACTGGGAGCTGATATCGATTGAAACTATCAATTCAATTAGTAGGCCTAGACCTTCATTCGATTTTTTCATTACCTAAGCACGTTTGGTTAGTTAGGTTAGGTTATGGCAGTTTCATTTTAAAATTGATATAGGCTACACATAAGTTAGTAAAAAATATCGATTATTAATTGATAACTTAATCGGGTACAGTTTCTTAACTGGGCTATGCTAGTATCGATTGAAACTATCGATTCGATTAGTAAACCTTCGTGCGATTATTTCACCATCAGCAAGTTTGGTTGGTTAGGTTAGGTTATGATAGTTTAATTTGATGATAAATATATTTAAAAGGGTACAGTTTCTTAACTGGGCTATGCTAATATCGATTGAAACTTTCGAATTGAAAATATTGATTAATAATAGATATGTTTAAATATATTTATTATCAAATTTAACTACCATAACCTAACCTAACCAACCAAACTTGCTGAAGGTGAAAAAATCGCACAAAGGTTTACTAATCGAATCGATAGTTTCAATCGATATTAGCATAAGTAGCCCAGTTAAGAAACTGTACCCATTGAAAAATATCCCATTTAATAATATATTAAAAATATATTACTAGGCCTAATCGATATTTTCAATTCGAAAGTTTCAATCGATATTAGGATAGCCCAGTTAAGAAACTGTACCCCTATTTTCAACTGATAGCCTAGGCCTAGTTTCAATCGATATTATAGCCTAGGCTAGCGTAGGTAGCCAAGTTAAGAAACTGTGGGTACAGTTTCTTAACTATGGGCTATGCTTTAAGAAACGGTACCCAGGAGCTGTTACTTAATCATTTAAAATCAAGTTAATTAGGGAAATTACATGTTAGGCCTACTACAGTACGGCATGTTTGATTGCTACTTTGCTACTGTATTAACCTATGATGTGTTTAAGATTGTCTGTGTCTTGGTCACTTGGTCTACTTACTTGCCTTTTCTTTTATCAAACTATAAACATTTATTCTGCGTTGGCTTTTAATGATCTTGTAAAATTTGATAGATGAACACAAGTTTGTTTCTTGTCATGTTGTTTGGATAAAAACAAAACATAACATACACAGGACAGGTTAGGTTATCTTTCTTACTTTTGTTTTTGTTATCTTTCTTACTTTTGTTATCTTATCTTAAATCTTACCAAACCAAAACCCAAAAAGTGCCGTGAAGCTGGCCCGCCCATTCCAGCACATTTTTTTTAATGTATACAAAATAAACGGTATCAGCATTCTGACACATACTTTCTCCCATAAGTTGTTCAACAACCTTTATTATGTGTAAGTGGTGTAAATATACGGAAATGGGATTTGTACAATTTTGTTCAGAATTTAAAGGACTATAACATACAAAATTTTTATCAAAATTGTTCGGGCCATTTTTGGGAAAATCCGATTTTTCTGTTATTTTATGGGGGTTTTATGGGAAAATGACATAATTCACAATAACTTTTGAACCGTAATTTTTACAGAAATGGGATTTGTACCATTTTGTTTAGAATATAAAGGACTATAACATTCAAAATTTTTATCAAAATCGTTCGAGCCATTTCTGGGAAAATCCTATTTTTCAGTTATTTTATGGGGTTTTATGGGAAAATTCCCATAAAAAATACAAATTTCTAAAAAATTAAAAAACTATCAAAATTGTAACGATCATAACCTACTATGTTAAATCAAAACAGGATTTTTGTTCTAAAATCCTATTTTTACTTTCTCCCCCTACACCATAGTATATGGAGAAAGTATTGTTTTCGTCAAAATTTTCGAGTTTGAGTTTTGAGTGGATATATTCATTTTGGGTCCCCCTGGACCCAAAAAAGTGGTTTTCGAAGTGATGTCTGTGTGTGTGTGTGTGTGTGTGTGTGTGTGTGTGTGTGTGTGTGTGTGTGTGTGTGTGTGTCTGTGTGTCTGGATGTGTACAGAGCTAGGGACTACACCTGTGGTCCGATTTCAATGAAATTTGGTATGTAGGTTCTAATCCGTGGTATCTCCAGGAGTTTTTTTCATTTTTTTGAAATTTTGATTTTTTATGGGGATTTTCCCATAAAAACCCATAGAAAACTGGAAAAATAGGATTTTCTCAAAAATGGCCCGAACGATTTTGATAAAAATTTAGTATGTTGTAGCCCTTTAAAGTCTGAACAAAATGGTACAAATCCCATTTCTGTAAAAATTATGGTTCAAAAGTTATGGTAAATTATGTTATTTTCCCATAAAAACCCCATAAAATAACAAAAAATAGGATTTTAGACAAAAATCCGGTTTTGATTTAACAGAGTATGTTATGATCCTTTCAATTTTGATAGTTTTCGTCATTTTTTAGAAAACGTTATTTTTAATGGGGATTTTCCCATAAAACCCCATAAAAAACTGGAAAAATAGGATTTTCTCAAAAATGGCCAGAACGATTTTGATAAAAATTTAGTATGTTATAGTCCTTTATATTCTGAACAAAATGGTACAAATCCCATTTCTGTAAAAATTACGGTTCAAAAGTTATGGTGGATTATGTTATTTTCCCATAAAAATCCCCATAAAATAACGGAAAATCGGATTTTCCCAAAATTGGCTAGAACAATTTTGATAAAAATTTAGTATGTTATAGTCCTAAAAATTACCTAGAACCTATTTAAAACCAAATAAATGTGTGTAACATGTTGCCCCCGCCCCAAAAAATATTAAAACACATAATAATAAACTACAAATCCAGTATCTACGAAGTAAAAGGCCAGGGACATGAAAACGTACGTTTTTAAATTTTCACTCACACACACACACACACACACACACACACACACACACACACACACAGACATCACTTCGAAAACCACTTTTTTGGGTCCAGGGGGACCCAAAATGAATATATCCACTCAAAACTCAAACTCGAAAATTTTGACGAAAACAATACTTTCTCCATATACTATGGTGTAGGGGGAGAAAGTAAAAATAGGATTTTAGAACAAAAATCCTGTTTTGATTTAACATAGTAGGTTATGATCGTTACAATTTTGATAGTTTTTTAATTTTTTAGAAATTTGTATTTTTTATGGGAATTTTCCCATAAAACCCCATAAAATAACTGAAAAATAGGATTTTCCCAGAAATGGCTCGAACGATTTTGATAAAAAATTAGTATGTTATAGTCCTTTATATTCTGAACAAAATGGTACAAATCCCATTTCTGTAAAAATTACGGTTCAAAAGTTATGGTGGATTATGTTATTTTCCCATAAAAATCCCCATAAAATAACGGAAAATCGGATTTTCCCAAAATTGGCTAGAACAATTTTGATAAAAATTTAGTATGTTATAGTCCTTTAAATTCTGAAGAAAATTTTACAAATCCGTATATTTACACTTACCGCTTACACATGAGAAAGGTTGTTGACAATCTTATGGGAGAAAGTATGTGTCAGAATGCTGATACCGTTTATTTGTTATTTTATGGGGTTTTTATGGGAAAATAACATATTTGACCATAACTTTTGAACCGTAATTTTTACAGAAATGGGATTTGTACCATTTTATTCAAAATTTAAAGTGCTACAACATACTAAATTTTTATCAAAATCGTTCGGGCCATTTTTGAGAAAATCCAATTTTTCCGGTTTTTTATGGGTTTTTATGGGAAAATCCCCATTAAAAATCAAAATTTCAAAAAAATGAAAAAAACGCCTGGAGATACCATGGATTAGGACCTACATACCAAATTTCATCGAAATCGGACCACAGGTGTAGTCTCTAGCTCTGTACACATCCAGACACACAGACACACACACACACACACACACACACGCACACACACAGACATCACTTTGAAAACCACTTTTTTGGGTCCAGGGGGACCCAAAACGAATATATCCACTCAAAACTCAAACTCGAAAATTTTGACGAAAACAATACTTTCTCCATATACTATGGTATAGGGGGAGAAAGTAAAAGTGTGCTCTTTATAACGGCTTTTAAAAAAAAGTGTGCCCTTATAATAATTATGATATAATCAATTGTATTTGGGCGGGCCAGAATCACGGCTGGCCCGCCCGTTTCAGCTACAGATCTATAAACCATACCAAAAAATGTTGGAATTTATTTATAATCTTGTTCCTCATTGCCTTCTTGGTATTAAGATTAAAGCAGCTGTCATATTATATGCCATGTGTTTGCTATGTTTATTAATTTGTTGTAAATAAACATCACTTCCACTATGGACTTTAGAAACCATACTGTGTAGTCATTTTACTCCTATTATTATAAAGGAAAATCAATTATAAACAAGTGGTTATGGGCCTAGTTTCACTTTTACTGTAACATGTTCTCTGTGGCCTATTTTTAACAGTTTAATTTTTGAGGGAAGTGTTTAAGAAATATTATAGTAAATTTCATTGAATGAACACTTATTAATTAGTATGATGGGAGACAAAGTTGTATACTCCACATCAGCCCCTGGAATTTCTAAGTTGAAAGGATCAGCCAACTATGCAAGTTGGAAATTTGATATTAAGATGGCTCTAAAGTATGAAGGATTGTGGAATTGCATTGAACCACGAAGGACTACTACAGAGACGACACTGCTAACTGTGGATCCAGACAAAGATGAGAGGGCACTCGCCAAGATTGCCATGCACCTGGAGGCAGCTCCAAAACTACATATCAGGACGGCCACATCAGCGAAGGAAGCATGGGACATTTTAGCAAAGCAGTATGAAGTCAAGAGCACAAACAGGAGAATATTTCTGCTGGACCAGCTTTTAGATTTGAAGTTGGAAGTATGCAACAGCATGAGTGAGTATATTTCTAAATTCCTTGACCTCAATGCTCAACTTGCTGACATAGAGAAACCCGTAGACGATGAAATGAAGGCGTGTCTACTTCTAAGAGGTTTGCCTGAGTCTTACAGGGCATTTAGGATGGCAGTCGAGAGTACAGATAAAGTAGAATATAGTAAAGTACTAGAAAAATTTAATGGCATGGCTGAAATGGATACCACTGAGTCCTCCGTAGTATTTTCAACTTTTAAAAGCAGTACTGGGAAGCCTTTTCTATCAAAATCAAATACTAATCAAGCAAATTCTAATAAAAGCTCAAAGACGAGGAAGCCTTTTATTCCTACTTGTTACAAATGTACAAAGGCAGGCCATATGATAAGGGATTGTCCTGAAAATAATGAAGCTAATATTAGTAATAGCTCAAAGATAGGGTAATTTTCCAAAATTGGTAAGTCAGATGGTGAAAACAAAAATAAAAATGTGAGTTGGATAACTGCTCTGACTGTAAAGGTAGAACCTGAAAGCTGGTACTTAGACTCGTGTTGTTCTGACAATCTTTCTAAAAGTAAAGAAAGTTTTCAAACGTTTAACTCGAATGAGGGAGTTAAAGAGGTCACTGTCGCTAATAATACCAAAATTTACTCTGCGGGTTCTGGGAAAGTTTCTGTGAACCTTAAAAACTTTGGTGAGAGAGTGATATCGAATGTGACGTATGTACCAGATTTGTCTACAAATTTGCTATCTGTGAGCAAAATAGCTAGCAAAGGGCAAGTTTTAGTTTTTGATGACAAAGGGTGTAATATTTACATAAAAGATGGGTTTTCAGTAAGAGGTGAAATTTGTGGAACTGGACCAAATGTAAACGGACTGTATCGGTTGGATACAGAGAGTAAATGCAACATTGATCCAAATGATGGAAATTTAGCTATGTCAGTAGATATATTCATGTCACTTCTGGGCCAAAAAAGGAGCCACTCAAAAATTAAATGAATTTTCCTATTTTTTTATACAATATGCTATATTTTTTACCCTTTTAGGTCAATTTCTAACATATTCATATTTTTCTAGAAAAAGTATATAATTTTGATGAAATTTTCATGAATATGTCTATATTTTACATAAAATTGACTACAAACTGAAATGTTTTTAAAAACAAGTAAAATTTTAAAATTTAATTTTTATACAAATTTAACTAAAACAGTTTCTTTATCTTTGAATGTTTTAATTTCAGTAATAATTAAGTTTAAATCTTTTTTATTTAATTCTTTAATTGTTTTTTCATCAAATATATTAATAAATCTATGAGGTAAATGAACTTTACATTTTTCTAATTCAACAATAATTGTTGGTCCATATTTATCTTTAACTTTTTCAAATTTTTCTATTTTATATTTTGTATTCAATTCTAAACTTTTTATTGGTTTATATTCTTTGAATTTACATTCTCCAATATTATTAATCTCTTCTAATAGATCCATTTATTACAAAAAATAATTATAGAAATTTTAAACAGTTAATAATTGAAATATATGAAAAGAATTTTAAATATCACACAACAGTTTGTTAGAACTGTTGTGTGATATTTAAAATTCAATTTTGTTTAATAATATCTGATGTATCACTTATGTTATCAGAAAAACCATTATGTTAATTTATTATGCATGGATCATTTAAAGTTGATAGATGTTTTAAGAATTTTAAAAAAATATCATCAAATTCTGGTTTTATATAAAAATTCAATTCTAAAAGTTTAAAAATCATTGGTAATAGTTTTTTAAATGATATATTTCTTTTTGTAAAACTGAAATATGCATTAAAAATTACTGTAATATTTCTTTTATCTTCAAAATTTAATTCAAAATCAATATTGAATATTTTGTTTAAGAATTGATAGTAAAATATCCAGTTTGTATAATTTTTTTGTTTTAAGAATAATTTTTTATTTTTAGGTGTTATTTCAAAACTATTGTCTAAAATACATAATGTATAGATTTCATTGATTAATTGTTGTGTGCGATATGGTTGAAAATGATTAAATTCTCTTAAAATATTTATAAGATGTTTGTTCTTATTCTTTCGTTTATTAATCTTTTTTTCAGAAATAGTTTTTTTACATATATTACATCCTATATAATTTTTAATAATTGTAAAGTTATTAAAATTACGACATCTATAACATATATCCATTTATATATAAAATGTTTATATCTAAATGGAAGAACTTATTCAGTGTCATAAATGTAAGAAGAAAACTAAAAATATTAATCCAGAAATTGTTGAAATGAAGAATGGTTTGTTTAGAATTGCTACTAAATGTTCAATTTGTAAAACAAATAAAAGTAAAATAATTAAAAAGGAAATTAAACCAACAATAAAAAAAGAATTAAATAAAAAAGATCAAATAATTGAAGCTAAAGAAATTCATGCTCTAATAAGAAAAAAATTTCGAAAAAGAAAAATAGTTACATTAGGTATTGATGATTTATGGGCAGCTGATTTAATCATTATGAAAAATTATGAAAAAGAAAATGATGGTTATAAATATATGTTGAATGTTATTGATACATTTTCTAAATATGTTTGGTCAAAACCTTTAAAGAAAAAAGATGCAAAATGTGTATCTATAGCATTTGAACAAATAATAAAAGATGCAATAAAAATTGGTCATAAATCACCAAACTTATTACATACAGATAAAGGACTAGAATTTATAAATAAAGAATTTAATGGAGTTTTAAAAAAGTATAATATTAAATTGTATCATACAGAAAATGAAGAAAAATCAAGTATTATTGAAAGATATAACAGGACTCAAAAATGAAAAAATTAAAGTTCTATTTGAAATTAATAAAAATTTTAGATGGATTGATATTTTTCAAAAAATAGTTAAAGAATATAATAATTCATATCATTCAACAATTAAAATGAAACCAATTGATGTAAATAAAGAAAATGAAAATGATTTATTAGATACAGTTTTTAAATATATCCCACCAAAAATAATTACAAAATCTAAATTTAAAATAAATGATAGAGTTAGAATAGGAAACAAAAAATCAACTTTTTCAAATAAATATAAAAACAATTGGTCAAGAGAAATATTTGTTGTTTCCAGAATTAATAATACAAATCCTGTTACATATAGTATTAAAGACTTGAATGATGAAGATATACTTGGTAGTTTTTATGATTACGAATTGAAGAAAACTAATTTGTAAAATTTTATACTATATAAATGGAGAAGGAATGTTCAAAGTGTAAACAATTAAAAAATATTAATAATTTTTATAAAAATAAAAAATATAAAGATGGATTACTTTCATATTGTAAAGAATGTGATTTAATTTATAGAAAAAAGTTATATGATAATATTATAGTAGAAGAAAAAAGTGAAAAAGTATGTTTGAATTGTAAGGAAACAAAAGATATGGAAAATGTTCATAAACATTATTATAGTAAAGATAAAAAATTTGCAATTTGTATTAAATGTGTTAGAAAAATGATGAGAGTCACAACCCATTGTGAATGTGGTAGAGATTTAAAATGGCTTAGTTATCTTCAAAAACATTTACAAACTAAAATTCATAATAAAAACATAAATAAATTACAAAATTCATAAAAATAATATTAATTTTTGAAAGTATTATTAAAGAAAATTACTGGTTTTAAAAAAGTTTAAGTTTTATTTCAAATATTTTATAATTTTTGAATTAACATATAAATATTTATCTTAATATTCATATTTTATAAAAACATATTTTCTAAGTACAAATTATTCTTAATAAATCGTGCAAATTTTTCTTCTAATAAATGGAGCGTACAAATAAAAATATATTATGCCCTTATTGTAATAAGAATATATTATCTAAAAATTATAATAGACATTATAATTCAAAGAAACATTTAGAAAATAAAACTAAATATGAAACTGAAGTTAATAACTTAAAACTTTGGTGTAAACAAAATAAAATAGTTGATTATCAAAACAAAAATTTAGATCAATTAAAAGAATTAAAGAAGTCATATGATCCAAAAAATTATTTACTATTTAACAGTGAAAAATTAAAAGAAATTGCTAATAAATTATCTATTAGAAATGTTAACAATTTATATAGAGATGAACTAATTAAAAGATTAAATAATATCAAACAAAATCCTAATAATCTAAAATATAGATCATTACAATTTATTCAAAATCTATCAATTAAAAATGGTATTAAAATAAAAGATAAAACTAGAAAAGAATTGATTGGATTATTAACTGATCATTTAAAAAATAAACCAATTTCAAAGGAAAATGTAATAAATATTCAGGAAGCGTCATCATTAAAAGGTTATTTTCAAGAGTATTATTTAACAAATTCAAATGATGATTTAGATATATCTGAATATTTAGAATCACAAAGAAATGAAATTAAAAAATTGATTGAAAAACAAAAATTTAAAAATAAAAGAGGTCAGTTATCATTATCTTGTGAATATGAAAGACAATTAGTAAATGGTGATAGTCAAAAAACCCAAATGTATTATCCTTTAAGAAGTTCAGATATATTAAATACTGATGAATTTATTGATGATCAATTCAAAAAATTAATATTAAGAGAAAATTCAAATCAACCATCAAAAGGATCTGGTTGGTCATTAAAAAGATGTTTAGATTTAAACTTAAAACTAAGTAAACATAATTCATTAAATGGTGGTTCATATGTTGAATTACCAATTGAAATAAAAAATAAAAAGTGTTGTATAAATTTCAAAAATAAAGATGAATATTGTTTTATTTATGCAATTAGATGTGCTATTGATAAATATGAAGATAAAAAGTTTGATCATCCACATAGAGTAAAACAATATAAAAATTACATGAATGATGAAATTTTTAAAGAATTTGATTATCCAATGAGTTTAAAAGATATAAAATTATTTGAAAAAAGATCATTTGATTCTAAATATAATTATCCATCTATGTCAATTAATGTATACAGATTTGATGAAGATAAAAAGATTGTTCCATTACAAATATCTGAAAATTACAATGCGAGATTAGATATTGATCTATTGTATATAAAAAATGATAATAATTCACATTATGTTTTGATAACAGATTTAAGTAAATTTGTTTCTACTCAATTAACAAAAAGTAATAGACATAAGAAATTCATTTGTAGAAGATGTTTAACACATTTTTACAAAAACAAAGATTTAAGTGAACATTTAATAATTTGTAAATCTCTTGAACCTTGTCGACCAATTATGCCATTTCCTGGTGAAACTGTTAAATTTGAAAATTATTATAAAAAACTTGAACATCCTTTTGTAATTTATATGGATTTTGAAAGCATTCTGAAAAAGATTAATACTTGTGAAAATAATCCAAATAACTCATATACAAATAAAATTCAGAAACATATACCTTATGGATTCACAATTTATTTAGTTTCTAGAGTGACTAATAAAATATATAAACCAATTTGTTATAGAGCAAAAACAGATGAAGAGTTGAAAAATGTACCAAATAAATTATTTGAATACTTAGATGAGATTTCAAAGTATATAGCTAAAAAATATAATTCAAAAAACAAAAAGCCTATGAATTTAACTACAGATGAAGAAATTGAATATCAACAAACTAATGTTTGTCACATTTGTGAAAATATAGGTTTTGATGGTGATGGAAGAACAAAAGTTAGAGATCACTGTCATTTAACAGGAAAATTTAGAGGTGCAGCACATTCAAGTTGTAATTTAAATCTAAAATTTCCACAAAATATACCTGTGTTTTGTCATAATAGTTCAAACTATGATACACATTTGTTTATCAAAGAATTAGCTAAAAAATATGGTAAAATTGATTTAATAGCAAATACTGATGAAAAATATATAAATTATTCAGTAAATTCAGGATATGGTTATGAATTTGAAGATGATAAACCTAGAAAATTTGTAAAATTCTCATTTGTAGATACGTTTAGATTTATGGCCTCATCAATTGATAAGTTAGCTAAAAATCTGAAAGAATTTAAACACTTGACTAAATTTATAAAAAACATTGATATAATTGAAAAAGATGATGAAACATTTGAAATATTATCTTCTAAAGGTATATTTCCTTATGAGTTTATAGATGATATTGAAAAATTAAATTATGATAAAATATTAGATAAAGCACAGTTTTATAGTTCTTTAACTGACGAAAATATTAGTGATGATGATTATAAATACTATCTAAAAGTTTGGAATAAATTAAAAGTTAAAACATTAGGAAATTATTCTGATTTGTACAATATTCAAGATGTGATGTTATTAGCTGATATATTTGAAAATTTTAGATCAGTTTGTTTAAAGAACTATCAATTAGATCCTGCACATTATTTAACATCACCATCATTAGCATGGGACTCTATGTTAAAATTAACAAAAATAGAATTAGAATTGATAAGCGATTATGATATGTATTTGATGATTGAAAAAGGTATAAGAGGTGGAATTTCTCAATGTGTTACAAGGTATTGTAAAGCAAATAACAAATATACCAAAAATTATGATCCTAATAAACCTGAAAATTACATGTTATATGTAGATGCAAACAATTTATATGGATGGGCCTTAAGTCAAAAACTACCATATAAAGATATTAAATGGATGAATCCAAATGTATATACAACTGATGAATGGAAAGAAACTATATTAGAATTAGATGAAAATGCTGATTATGGTTATATTTTAGATGTTGATTTAGAATATCCAAAGGAATTACATGATAATCACAAGGATTTACCATTAGCTCCTGAACATTATAATAATAAGCTTTGTACTACATTATTTAATAAAAAAGACTATGTGGTTCATTCAAGAAACTTAAAATATTACTTAAAAAAAGGATTAAAATTAAAAAGAGTCAATAGAGTGATTGCATTTGATCAAGACAATTATATGAAAAATATATTCAATTGAATACAAAATTAAGAGCTCAATCAAAGTCAGATTTTGAAAAAGACTTCTTCAAATTAATGAATAATTCCGTATTTGGTAAGACAATGGAAAATGTTAGAAATAGATGTGATATAAAATTAGGTAATGAAGAATATTCATTAAAACTAGCTAAAAAACCAAACTTTAAAACATTTAAGATATTTGATACCGATTGTATTGCTTCTCACACGATTAAAGAAAAAGTAAAATTTGATAAACCAATTTATATAGGATTTTCAGTTTTAGAATTATCAAAGCTATTGATGTATGAATTTTATTATGAAAAATTGAAGAAATTTGATCCAAATATAAAACTATTATATATGGACACTGATAGTTACTTTGTGGAATTAAAGAAAGATCCTTATAAAATTATTAAAGAAAATATAAATGATTTCGATACAAGTGATTATAAGAAAGATCATGAATGTTTTAATGAAAAGAATAAAAAGGTAATTGGAAAATTTAAAGATGAATTGAATGGTGAAATTTTAGAAGAATATTGTGGATTAAGATCAAAATTATATAGTTATGAATTTAACAATAAAAATCCTGTAAAATGTAAAGGTATCAAGAAAAGTGTTGTAAATAAGACAATTAATATGAATGATTTTAAGAAATGTTTGTTTGATGATGTGGAACAATATAGAGAGATGACATGTATTAGAAGTTTTAAACATGAATTATGCACAGTGAGAATTAACAAATTAGCTTTAAATAATAAAGATGATAAAAGATTTGTATGTGAAAATAGAGTAGATACATTACCTTGGGGACATAAAAATATTACTAAATGAGCGATCAACCACATGCATTAATTATACCAAAAGAAATTTTAAATATAAATGATAACCAAATAATATATTTATATCCAAATATGACTTATGGTAAAATATTTTTATTTAGATATAAAAATTATAATATATATCAGAATAAAGAAGATATAAATTTAAAACCATATAGAACCAAAATTAAAGAATTTATTAAAAAATATTTTTAATAAATGGAAATAATAATTATACCAAAAGAATTAATAAATAGTAAAAATGATCAAAAATTATATTTATATAAAACAAAAATATCAAATAAACATTTAGTTTATCTTTTTAAGTACAACCAATATTATGTTTATCACTTAACATTTAATTTTTGTATCATGCCATTTTTACATATAGTTTTAAAATATGTTAAAGATAGTTTTAAAGAAAATGATCAAAATAAAATTAATATGTAATATTTATAGTTGAATTATTAAAATTTATAGGTATATTACTTTTTTTTCCAATTTATTAAATTCTTTCTCTTTTATTAAGTTGTTTTATATCATTTTTAATAGAACTATATAATTTACAAACCTTTATAAACTTGTTTTTTTAATCAATTAAACTACCTCATGATTTTTATGATATAAAAAACTTTAATAATTTTAATAAATTTCATATTTTTTAATACTTTATTTGATAATTAAACCTTTATAAACTCATTTTTTTATCATTTTTAACGCGTCGCGGTTTTTGCGACGCGTCAAATATTTAATAAATTCCATAAATTTAATAATTTATTTGATAATTAAACCTTTATTAACTTGTTTTTTTAATCATTTAAATCTAATTTTGTATAGAAGATTCTTTTTTTAATTTTAAATACACAATCGATCTTACATTTTCATTATTCAATAAATTTCCTTCATTATCTTGAATAGTAATTTTAATATTTTGAATTTTATTTATATTTTTTAAAGGAACATAATTAATTTCATTTGGTTTTTCACTAATCTTTGAACCATATTCAATATTTGGAAAGAAAGAATATAAAATTTCAGATTCTCTATGTAAATGTGAATGATCTTTATGATTTTCAATACTAGGTTCAACTAAATTACAATGGATTTCAATAACATCAAAAGGTCTTAATTTTGGTAATTTTATTCCTTTTATTAATACATTTGGTTCAATCATTTCATCTTTTAACCCTAATTGATCAATTATAAAAGCTGTGACTATAATTTTAACAGGTGATTTTATTACAATAAAAGGACCATTGTTTCTAATAAAAATTCATTTTCATTAAATTTATCATATTTATTTTTAAATTCTGTTAAACTTTTTGTAAATAATTTTTGTATATCTTCTAAGGTGTAATATCCTTTCTTTATATTAAAATATTGATCAATTGTTTTGTTTTCATCAATAATACTAAAACCATATATATTTTTATAATCATTTGGTACATTTAATATAAAATTATCTGAATAAAATCCACTTAAACCAATACTATAATTGCCATTCAAATAAATAGGATGTTCTAATCTTAGTTCAATCTTTGAAGAATTACCTGTAATTTTAAATAATTTCATCTTATTTAAATGGAAAATTTTTTAAAGGAAAAAAATAAAATAAAATTTGATACATATGATGAAAAAATCAAAAATAATCAACCAATTAGATTGTTAATAATAGGATCAAGTGGTTCTGGTAAAACAACATTACTATTAAATTTTATCTATAAAAGATTGATACCATACACAAATTTATATGTTTTTAGTAAATCATTAGAGCAGCCTGCATATATAAAATTACAACAAAGATTTAAAAATATTGAAACGAACATTAACAAAAAAGTTGCAAATTTCTTTGGTTCTTGTGAAGATATAGTTTCATTAAATGATTGTAAACCAAATTTATTAATTGTTTTTGATGATTGTATTTTAGAAAATCTAAATAAAATAAAAGAGTATTTTGTAATGGGTAGACATAAAAACATATCATGTATTTATCTTTCACAATGTTATTCAAAAGTTGACATTAAATTGATAAGGAATAATTTAAATATGTTATGTATTTTTAAGCAAAACAATCATTATATAAAACAAATTTTTGATCATTTTGTAGGTTCTGATATGTCATTTAATGAATTTAAGGATATTTGTAATGATTGTTGGAAAGAAAATTATGGATTTTTAACTATGAATTTGTTATTAAAAACAAATGAAGGAAAATATATGAATAAGTTTTCTAATATAAAATTTTCTTCTAAATAAATGTGGTGTATGCTTGATTCAATTGTTGATAAAGTATTTGTTATGATAATATTTGTCTTATCTTTAGTGTTTATTTTTCTTATAAAATTTACAGAAAATAAAAAATGATGTGTTTGTGTTTAATTTTAGATTTACTTATTATTTTTGTTTTATTTATATTAATCATTAGTGTAGTGTTGATTGTGCTTAATAGACATAGTTCATGTTTATATTAACATGGTTTATGTTTGTATTAACATCATTTATGTTTATGTTAACATGGTTTATGTTTGTGTTAACATCATTTATGTTTATGTTAACATATTTTTTCTTTTAATAAATGGATAACATAACTGTCGACAAGGCTAAGAAGTTAGATGAAATTGAAAAAAAATTAATAAAAGAATTTAAAAATCAAATTAAAATTGATGAAAATTATGAACAAATTAAACAAAAAGCATATGAACCAATAACATCTGCAATTGGTAAAGTAGAAAATAAAATTGGTGAAGTTTTAAATGAAAATAAAAATTTAATGGATTTAGTACCTATTGTTAATCAATTTGCAAACATATCAATACCACAATCTGAAGAAGAATTTATGTTACCTTCAAGTACTCCATTTAGACCAATAAGAGAACAAATTATTGAAGAAGAATCAACATTTATAGATCCAAATATTGTTTCACCTCAAATATTAAATAAAATCATTGGTCCAATTGCACAAAAATATTTACCTAGAGCAAAAGATGATAAATTTGGTTTGTATTGGGATAAACATAAAAAATCATTTATGATTGGTGATAAAATAACAGTAATTGATAATGATGATTTACTTGTTGATGGTAAAACTTATATTGGCACTCATGGTTTATGGCGATTATTGACATATAAAGACAAACCAGATGATAATTTATATAGTCAAGATGATTTAAATAATTACTCAAAAATTTTATGGGAAACAGATTCAATTTATAAAAATAATGATCCAAGTACTAGAAAACCAAAATCAAGTAAAGGTAATAAATATATGAATTTGATTAAATTTATTTGGGATTCTAAAGGGAATATTGAAGGATCTGGTATTAGAAAATATACAGAAAATAAAATTGAATACAGATATATTGATGATTTAAACAAATTGGAAAGTATAATCAATTATATATATGCTCAAGAAAAAGCTGGAAATAATAACTTTATCAATGAAAAAAGGGCTATTAAGGATTTTATTTCAACCAAATTAGATGAATTGATTGAAAAACCAGATGGTATAAAATATTTAAAAAGAATTTTGCCAACAATAACATCACCTATTATAGGTTCAGGATTATTAAATGATTTTATAAATAATTTACCATTTGAATTGCATGTACCTGGTTTTCAATATCTAGGACCTGGAACTAAATTACAAAAAAGATTAAAAAGAGGTGATCCTGGAATCAATGATTTAGATAAAGCTGCTAAAGAACATGATATATTTTATAGAGATCATAAAGATACAGAATCTAGAAATGATATTGCTGATAAAATATTACAAGATAAAGCATGGGATATAGCAACATCTAGTGATCATGATATAGGTGAAAGATTAGTTGCTTTACCAACATCAGGTGCTATGTGGTTAAAAAGAAAATTTGGAATGGGATTAGAAATAGGATTAAAATTTTAACCTATATAAATGGAGAAAGTTAAGGTAAATTTAACTGATTATCAAAAATCTAAAATTAAATCTGCTTTTAAGAAAAATAAAAATTTGACTATACAATTTGAAATAGATCAATTTAAAAATGGTAATGATGTATTATTATTAACTAAAAGACAATTGAATAAATTAGAAAAACATAAAAAATTAAATACTGGATTAAGACTTGAATTTTCTTATAATCAACTTAAACAAATAAAAGATGGTGGTTTATTAAATGAAATATTAAATGTTGCTGATTATATTCCTGGCATAAATAGTTTAACACCAAAAGTTAGAAGAGGAGCTAAAGTAGTAAAAGACAATGTTATTCCTAAATTTAGAGACTTTATTAATTGGTTAGATCAAGAATTAGCTAATGTAAAAGGATCTGGATTAGATAAAAAAACATTAAAATATGTTAAGAAAAAAATTTCAACCCATTGACTTTAGCTGATTTAGAAAAATTATGTCAAAATATTAAGAATTTTAGAGGTATTTTTATAAGAGATATGCTTCCAAAAACTGTTAATAAATTTGAATGTGGTGTAGTCAATTTAGATTCTTTTTCTGGTAATGGAACTCATTGGATATGTTATTATAAAAAAGATAAAATTAAGTATTACTTTGATTCTTATGGAAAAATTGTTAATAAGCCTTTTAAGGAAATTGTTAAATATTTAGGAAAAGACAATATTTTTTTTAATGATTCACAAATTCAAAATTATGATGATCCACCTATATGTGGTCATTTGTGTGTTTTTGTATTGAATGAGTTGAATAAAAATATAAGATTTGATAACATAATCAATAAATTAATTCTTAATAAATATGGATTCATTAGATATATTTGATCTATTTGGTAGACAGAAAAAAGATTTAATTAAAGTAAAAAATGATTATATTAATTCAAAATTAAATTCTATTTTTAATGATATAAATAAGGATTTTAAAAATCATATTAAGAAAACTAATAATTTGGTTAATGCTATTAGTCTATCCAAAAACTATTTAAGTATTAATTCTAGAAGGATTGTTAATGTAAAACCAAGCATTAACGACTATGACGTTGTCATAAAATCTGAGTTAAATGAAGTTTTAAATTCTATTATTAAGGTTGGTAATGATCATTCAAAAACTAAACAGGATTTAAATGAATTGGTCAATTCATTATTTAATCTAAAAATGTATGTTGAAGATTTAGAAAAACAACTTGAAGATAAACTTGCTGAAAAAATAAGATTAGTAACTGCTGGATTAGCACAAATATTAGAAGATAAACTTAATACAGAAAACCAAGAAGATCAATAATTTTTACTATATAAATGGAGTTTATTTACTGTCTTAAATGTAAACAAAAAACCAATTCTAAAGACATTCAAGCAATAAAATTAAAAAATAAAAATATGATTAAAGCAAAATGTTGTATATGTAATTCAAAGAAAAGTAGTTTTACAAAAAAATCCTCCTAATAAATGGCTCTGTATAATTCATTTGATTATTTCATTATCAGAAACCAATTTCTATTAACTAATGAAGATTGGGATATTATTTCAGAAAAATATGAATTGAATGATGAGATGATTAGATTGTTTCAAAATAAATTGAATTGGGAAAAAATTGCTAAATATCAAATTTTGAATGAAAAGATTATTACTGAATACATAAATTATCAGTTAAAAGATCATATTGATTTGATTTGTAAATACCAAACATTATCTCAAAACTTTATTGAAGAATACAAATATATGTTGGATTGGGAATTACTTATTGAAAACCAAAACTTATCTGCTAAATTTATTGTTGATAATGTTAAAGAAATTCAATATTTTAAAGATAAAAATGATTATGATACTGTTGATTAAACATTTTTCAGTTGATTAAATAGATTTCAGTTGATTAAAATTCAAAATTAATAAAATTTTACTTGTTTTAAAAAACCTTTTTCTTTCCATATTTTTTCATAAATTTTTCCTTAATAAATGGCTAATACTTATGAAATTGAAAGAGCTGAATATAAAAATTTTTATCCTTTATCTAAACTACATTTGAATGAACCAAACAAAAAAACTGAATTTAATATTGATTTTGGTGATGGATTTTGTTCATCTAAGTTTCAATTTTATATTTCAGGATCATTAAAAAAATCTGATGATAAAGACTATAGTGCTACAGATAATGTAAAGTTGATTAATAATTTTATACCATTCTTATTTTCAAAAATTGAAATTAGAAAACATAATAAATTAATTGAGGAAATTGAATATCCTGGACAATTGAGTACAATAAAAGGTACTGTTACTTATTCAAAAACAGAAGCAGTATCCAACATTTGTAATGGATTTCAATCAGATTTCAAAAAAACATTTGAAGCTGTGGGTAATCTATCACATTTTGGATTAGGTTTCTTTGAAAATGTTAATGTTCCTATATACAAAGGAGGATTCAATATATGTTTTGTTAGATCTGAAGATAATGATGCTATTTTTAGATGGAAAACTAAAAAAGTTGATGGAACTTTTGATGATACTACATTACCAGGTGTTGGAAAAGTAATTATTGATGACTTTTTCATTAGAGTTCCAATAATTGAGTATAAAACTACAAGTAAAATTCAATATATTAATGAAATAACTAAAAAAGAAAAAATACTATTTCACTTTAATCATTGGCAATGTATTGAACAAAAGACAATAACTGGAAAAACAGTTAGTTTTGATATAACAAATATTTATCGAAACATCTATAATCCAAAATTTATAATAATTAGTTTTCAAAAAGGTAGAACTAATGATCAATTATATGACACTTCAAAATTTGATAGTATGTATATTAAAAATATTAGAGTAAAATTAAATGGTCACTATTATCCTGATGAATTAATGAATCTAGATATAAATAATGGAAAATTTAGAATTGTATATCAAATGTATCAAGATTATAAAAAGGTTTATTATAACAATAGTGAAATGTATTATGATCCAACAGAATTCATTGAAAATAGACCATTGTATGTGATTGATACAACAAAAACTCCTGTTAATATTTCTGGTTCAAAGAATGATATTATTATAAATATGGATTTTGATTATGATATAACTGTTGCTAGTAAAACTAATTGCTATGTGGTTGTTGTGTCTGAAAGATTATTAGAGTATAATGTTATTAAAAATGATATAACTGAAATCAAATAAAATTATTATAAAACCACCATTTATTTACTACTTTTTGACATATTTTTCAAAATATTATTATATTTTATGAATAATGAGACTACTATTGTTAATTTAAAATTTGTTTCATAAAAAAATATTAATAAATAAAAATTTTTGATTTTCAAGGTCACAGGAAATAAATATTTTAAATTTTATTATTTAATAAATTTGTACTTACCTTATAGATATATCATACCAAATTTCATGAAAATATCTTTAAAAACAAAGAAGTTATTAAGGTTTTTAGTTTAAGGGTAGTTCACCCAAAATTGGAAAATTTTAGTAAAAACATTAATTTTTAACATAATTATTCATAATTTTTAAGTTTCAGAATTTTTTGATAATTTTTTCAGTAAAATAGTTTAATAAAAACATACATTAGTTCACTTTTCTTTGATTTAGTTCAGTAAAAGTGCACATTTTCCAACTAATCAGTAAAACACTTGAACAAAATATGATTCCGATAAAACCACTTTAGATAAAATAGTTCACTTTTAGAGAACATTTTCTTTAAAAGATAAAAAATAGTCCACTTTTAGTGAACTGTTTCTTTAAAAACATTTTGTTTTGTAGTCAATTTTATGGAAAATATAGACATATTCATGAAAATTTCATCAAAATTATATACTTTTTCTAGAAAAATATGAATATGTTAGAAATTGACCTAAAAGGGTAAAAAATATAGCATATTGTATAAAAAAATAGGAAAATTCATTTAATTTTTGAGTGGCTCCTTTTTTGGCCCAGAAGTGACATGAATATATCTACTTATGTCTACTCAAGTTGACCAGTCAATTAGTGTGGACCTTCACAATTTATGGCACAGAAGGTTGGGTCACTTGAATCATGTTAGCATGGGTATTTTGAAAAAGGGGATGGCTTTGGGTGTTGATTTTCCTAGCCAAAGGTCAGAACCATGCATTCCCTGTGTGGAGGGGAAACACTCCATAGAATCTTTCCCAACCACTCCAAGTAAAAGAGCTGAGACAAAACTAGAGTTAATCCATACTGATGTCTGTGGGCCTATGAATGTTCAGTCTCTTCAAGGTAATCGCTTCATGCTAATATTTATTGATGCCCCCGTGCGGTACCGGGTTAGAATAGCACCGCAGCCTTCTCGGGCTTGTCGTAAGAGGCGACTAAAAGGGTGACCGACGAACTCACTGGGAGTCCCTGGGAGTGCCCCTGTTGTGTTGCAGGGGTTGGTGTGTGCTCTGCACTGCCTATGGGTTTTATCAGTGGGTCGTGAGAAACCAGCCACTTCGGTCCTTGGTCAGGGAGTGCGGCATGGATAAAGAGGTCGGGCTCTGCATTGCGACGGGCGACCCCCGGCATGTCAGGTATCCGGTGCTGGGCAAACGGAGGTCGGGCCCCGGGGACCCGGGGTAGGGGTTTTTGTCCCCGAGGGTATACCCGTTCCTGACTGATTCCGGGCCGCTCCTTGCCGCACGATGCGCTGGAGAAAACACGATGAGTTTTAATAAAAATCCTACAAACACATCATTGAATAGGAGCTCAAATGAGCAAAATGAAGCGTCTGAAGTGGAGCAGAACAACTTTGATCGAAGCTCCAAGCTTAAGAGGTCGCCACCACCGAAAAACGTAAGGACATCTCCGCCACCTGCACCTTTCAAGTGCTCTACGTTCCCCCCGTTAGGATCCCTTTCGGCAAGTGGAGCTGGAAACGGTCCAGAAAATGTTGGCGATGTAGATGTCGAACTGGCATTGCCGGGAACTGTTGTAGGGATGCCGAAGGAAACCTTCACAGCGACGTCGCGGTCGGAAAGCTCTGAGATTGTGCTTCTGCGTCAGGAATATCTTGACGCAGATAGTAACATTGAAACCCGGCTCCGTGACATGGAAAAGTCGATTAAGGCTATGCTGGACACCTTCCGGACCCAGAGAGCCGTAAACCAAGTGGTAAAAAATGGAATGGCAAAACTAGAGGATGACCTTGGCTTCGTCTTTGCCTGCCGTTTGGTAAGCAAGGCGACCATGGAAAAGATTGCCGAAAAGGTGGTGTCCCTGCCCGATGAAAGAGCGCTGCCTTCTAAGAAACGTCGGAGGCCTTCCACATTGGAGAGTCCTCCAAAAAGAGAAGAAGGCGTCCAGACCAAAAAGACCACGGTAAAGGCCAAGGCGACTCAGACGGACCTCCCGTCTGCTGTGCCCAGACCCTTTTCGGACGTAGCTGCATCTCGAGCGAGGCGCCAACTGGCACAGCAACCCACGACCCCTCTTCAGGGAAGTTCCCGAAAGGGGTCAGTGGTGGAGACCCCTGGGGCTGTTTGGGAAAAACGCCTTTCCAAAAAGGAGTAGAGGCAATTGAGGCGGGCGGAGGTCGCCTCCATGAAAAATGAGGCAGTGAAGGCACAGCCAACTGGCGTGGCCCAAACTGGGCCCGGTTCGGTGCCTGCACCTAAAAGGTTGCGGCCAAAAAAGCCCAGGATGGAGGCAATCATTGTCAAACCCTCAGGGGGGAGATCTTTTGCCGAGGTCTTGGGTGCAATCAAGGCCAATGCTAAGCCAGAGCAGACCGATACGGTTGTACGGTCGATTAGACAAACCCGGGGCGGGGACGTTCTCCTTGAACTGGGTAGGTCGAAAGACAAAGCAGCTTTTACTGCCGAACTGAAGGCAGCTGTCGAAGGCCAGGGCACCGTCCGTTCTCTTGAGCCAAAGACATCAGTCGAGGTTCGAGACATTGATTGTGTGTCGACGGAGGCTGATGTTGTGGAAGCCCTGAAGAAAGCTATCCCCGAGCTTGGTAGGCAAACGGCTTTTCTGATGGTGTGGCTCACAAAACCGAATAGGAGCCAGCAGCGGATGGCGGTCGCCGAAATGGCAGACGCACATGCCAATAAGGTGCTGGCACTCCAACATCTGAGAGTCGGCAGGGTCAACTGCAGGCTCAGACGGAGAGTGGAAGTAAAGAGGTGTTTTAAATGCCTCTGTTTCGGCCATTCCTCCCGAAACTGCAAGGGACCCGACCGAAGCAAGAACTGCCTTCGGTGCGGGGAGGTCGATCACATCCGTAAGGACTGCCAAGTCGAGTCTTGTTTTCTTTGCAAAGAAAATGGGCTCGCTGAAAAACACTTGAAGCATATAGCTGGGTCTGGACAGTGCAGTGCATTTAAATCTGCACTACAACAAGCGAAAGCCCTCCCACGAAGATAAGAATCCTTCAATGCAATCTTGAGCGATCCAGGACGGCTGACGCACTTCTATGTCAGCTTGCCCTAGAACACGATGTCGACGCGCTTTTAGTCAGCGAACAGTACCAGTACCGTGATAGGGACCCAGCTTTTTGGTTCCCTGATAGTCTTGGTACTGCTGCAATCTGGGCGCGTAATGCAGCCACAGTACAAGTACGGGGTCACGCGAAGGGCCGAGGTTTCGTTTGGGTTCGGTGCCGGGATGTCACTTACTTTAGTGTCTACCTCACTCCCAATGAGGCCATCCGTGACTTTCGTGAGAAGATAGACCGCCTGGAAGAGAGCGTGCGCAATACCACAGGACACGTCGTCGTGGGTGGGGATTTTAATGCTAGGTCTGTCGAGTGGGGAATGACCCTCACAAATTCCCGGGGCAAGTACATTCTGGACTTTGCTGCCAGACCCGGACTCGTTGTCGTCAACGAGGGCAACACGCCAACTTTCCGGCGCCCTGGGATGCGGGGAACGATCCCAGACATTACCCTTGCATCTGAGTCTCTTTTGCCAAGGATCAGAGCCTGGAGAGTCCTGGAGGATTACACGGCCAGTGACCACCAGTACATAATTTTTGACGTCCTGGATGGTCATCAGAGACAAGTGGCAGCGTTTCGTCAAGTGCCCGTTCGATGGAACATTAAAAAACTGGACGTGGCAAAATTCAATGGAGCCATCCTACGAAGAACGCCGGTGGTTCATCCTGCAACTGGCGTGCCTCACGCAGAGGCGTTAGTTGCATCCACGATGAAACTGATTGTCTCGGCCTGCGATGAGTCTATGCCTCGCAGGAGATACCGGTGCAATAAGCGTCCTGTGTACTGGTGGACTGCCGAGATTGCGGAATTGCGTCGAGCGGCATTGAGGGCCAGAATACTTGCTACTAGGGCTAGAGAAACCCTAGACAGACGGCGTAAGTCGGATGCTTATAGGGTGGCTAGGAGGTAAATTCGTCGAGCCATCAATCGGAGTAAACGCAGTTGCTGGGATAAATTAAGGGACGATGTTGATTCCAACCCGTGGGGCCTGGGTTACAAACTTGTAACCAAGAAACTTGGAACCCGCTCTCCACCTTCCGTCATGGACAGGGTCACTATGGAGAGGATAGTCGAGTCCCTTTTCCCGGCTCACGCGTTGCGCCCACTGCGGGATTATGGAAGGGTGGACGACGTCCCACTTTTCAGCCCTGAAGAGCTGGTGGCGGCCGTCATATCCCTGAAGAACAACAAGGCTCCTGGTCCCGATGGGGTGCCCGGTGAAGTCCTCAAGAAGGTTTTGACTACCAACCCCTTGATCCTTTTGAGCATGTATAACGCATGCCTGGTTGAAGGGGTTTTCCCCTTGTGCTGGAAGACAGCTAGGCTTGTGCTTGTTGGGAAGGGCAAGGGAGACCCAGATCTGCCATCCTCTTACAGACCTCTGTGTATGTTGGATACGGCTGGCAAAGTCCTCGAGAAATTGATCCGTTCCCGGCTAAATTCAGCCGTTGTCGCTGCGGGGGACCTCTATCCTCGTCAGTATGGATTCAGGATGGGGCGATCAACGATTGATGCGATTGAGGAGGTGAAGCAAGCCGTGATGAGAGCTGAGGATTTTACCCACTACTCTCGCAGGGTTGTGCTGCTCGTAACGCTCGATGTGCGAAATGCATTTAATTCGGCGAGGTGGTGCGATATGCTAGATGCTCTGGAGAACACCTTCCACGTGCCGGCATACCTCATGCGCATCATAGAGGATTATCTCCGGTTTCGCCTCCTAACGTATGACACTGCGGAGGGCTCGCGGACGATGAGTGTCACTTCTGGTGCTGCTCAAGGTTCCATACTCGGCCCAGACCTCTGGAACGTCGCTTATGACAGCCTTCTGAGGTCTGAAATGCCTGAGGAAACAGTCTTGGTTGGGTACGCAGACGACGTTGCAGCTTTGATAGCTGCACGTAGCGTTGAGCTGGCTCAGCTAAAGCTAAACCGAGTTATGCGTACCATAAACGCATGGATGGCAGACCACGGTCTCTCGCTTGCTCTGAGCAAAACCGAGATCGTGATTTTGACAAAAAAACGGATTGACACCATCGTGCCGTTGAGGGTGGGAGCCGTCGAGGTTCAAACTGTTCGTTCTGCCAAGTATCTTGGGGTCATGGTGAACAGCAAGCTTAGCTGGCGGGATCAGATCTTCCGTACAGCGGACAAGGCCGCTAGGGTGGTTTCTTCTCTTAGCCGGTTGATGGCCAATGTCGGAGGGCCTCGGTCCAGTCGTAGAAGGCTGTTAATGTCTTCGGTCCAGTCCGTACTCTTGTACGGTGCGGAGGTGTGGGCAGACGCACTAAATAAGGAGGCATACAGGATGCGGCTCGCCCGAGTGCAGCGTCAGGCAGCACTGAGGGTAGCATCTGCCTACCGAACAGTGTCCGAGCCCGCCGTCCTGGTGATTGCTGGAGTCATCCCCGTCAAACTTTTGGCGGCGGAGAGAAAGGCAATTTACCGGTGCCGTGGGGAGGACGAGGCACGAACAGAGGAACGCACCCGCACCTACCAGCTGTGGCAGGAGGGCTGGGAACAGGAGACACGGTGACTCTGGACCAGGCGACTGATACAGCAAGTCCAACCTTGGGTTGATCGGCGGTACGGAGAGGTGGACTTCTACCTCACCCAATTTCTGACGGGACACGGCTTTTTCCGGTCGTACCTGTTCAGGATGGGCAAAGCCGTGTCACCCAGGCACTCTCGATGACGTGGAACATACATTTTTCCACTGCCAGCGCTGGGAAAGGCCCCGCCTGGAGGCTCAACAATTAATAGGACTGCTGTCGGTGGACACGGTCATACCGATTATGACGGAGGGTGAGGACAATTGGACCTGTGTGTCACATTATATCCAGGGTATTCTCCGCGCCAAGAAGATCGACCTTGACCGGGATGCGGTTGTAGGTCATTAAGAATCGAAATGCCAGAAACGGTGCGAGCCCTGAGGGCTTAGGTCACATGTTGGCCTGACTTGAAGTAATGTGACAAACAATTCCAGGTCTGTGTCCAACAGAGTAGAGGGGGTTTTTTAGTGAGTAGTCTGACAATTTTCAGTAGTCTCACACTACAGGCTGGCTACCTGTGTGCGTAAAAGCATTTTCCCTCCTCTCCCTAAAAAAAAAAAAAAATATTTATTGATGACTTCACCAGAATGACCTTTGGATATTTCTTGAAATCAAAGGATGAAGTAGTTGATTGTTTTCTTAAGTTTAAGACTTTAGTTGAAAATCAGACCAACCAGACTATAAAAACTATTAGGTCAGATGAAGGTGGGGATTATATAAATGCGAGACTAGAAGGAGTGTGTAATAGATATGGAATAAGGCACCAGGTAACTACTCGATATAGTCCTGAGCAGAATGGGGTAGCAGAGCGTGCAACTAGAACTATTATTGAAAAGGCTAGAAGCATGCTAAGTGACTCAAATTTGAGCAAGGGTTACTGGCAGTATGCTGTGGAGGCAGCTATTTATCTTAAGAACCGAAGTCCTACAAAAGCTGTTTTTGGAGTCACGCCACAGGAGAAATGGACTGGATCGAAAGTGGACCTCAGTCACCTTAGAGTTTTCGGGTGCATAGGCTATGTGCATGTGCCTAAGGAGAGAAGGACCAAATTGGACTATAAGAGTGTTCCTTACATTTGTAGGTTACAGTGAGGATGTCAAAGGTTACGAATTGGTTGATCCTAAGTCTCCCCGTAGATTGATCTATTCTAGAGATGTAAAGTTTTTTAAAAACTTATTTTATAATGGGCGTGAAGAAAATAATGGTGATGAAACTATACAACCAATCGAGACCATAGTAAGCATCCAGACCTCCAAACTCGATGAACCTTGCAGGAGTCCTGAAGAAGAAGAGGAGAGCTTCATTATTGATAATATCAACATTGAGCAAGATGATGACGATGTTGGAACTGGAGGATCCGCTGAAGGGGATTTGGGAAATGATGAGGAAGGTGTTGAAATCAATGTTGGGAGTAGGTACCCTCTAAGAGTAAGAAAACCTAAAATGTTTCCTGATTTTGTTACCTACATGGTTACCTGTGAGGATCTAGAGCCAAGTAGTTATCAAGAGGCAATAGAAGATCCGAATAAGAATTTGTGGAAGCATGCTGTGGAGGAGCAAGCTGATGAAGAACCTCTACATGGTTTTGTTGATGCCAGTCATGGAAACAACTTTGATGGGAAAAGTTGTATGGGATATGTTTTTAAACTGAGTGAAGGACCTGTGTCTTGGGGAAGTAAGAAACAGAGATTCATGACTGATTCCTCAACAGAGTCAGAGTTTGTAGCAATAGTTCAGGCATGCGAGCAAGCAATGTTTCTGAAGCACTTGTTGGAAGAGCTGGGAATATTTCTAGAGCATGTAAATATGCATTGTGACAACATGCCAGCAATGAAGATTTTGCAGAAGAGAACCCTGAATGACAAGACCAAACATATAATTCGTAAACAGTTATTTGTCAGAGACATAATCAAGAGAAAACTAGTTGTGCTGAATTACGTTCCAACTTCCAGGATGGTAGCGGACATTTTGACAAAATCACTTGGCAAAATCAAGCATGATGTTTTCATGAACAACCTTGGTCTTACCCCAATGAAGGATCAAGATTAAGGAGGGGTGTTGGAATTTATTTATAATCTTGTTCCTCATTGCCTTCTTGGTATTAAGATTAAAGCAGCTGTCATATTATATGCCATGTGTTTGCTATGTTTATTAATTTGTTGTAAATAAACATCACTTCTACTATGGACTTTAGAAACCATACTGTGTAGTCATTTTACTCCTATTATTATAAAGGAAAATCAATTATAAACAAGTAAAAACTGTGCTGAAAGTGTGCTCACAGGATTCATTAATAAAAAAAGTGTGCCGCCGCCCCCGTTACTAAACAAACAACCCCTAAATGATAAGGGTATTAAAATGACCCAGCCCGCACATTTCAGCTACAGATCTATAAACCACACCAAAAAACTGTGCTGAAAGTGTGCTCACAGGATTCATTAATAAAAAAAAGTGTGCCGCCCCCGTTACTAAACAAACAAACCCTAAATGGTAAGGGTAATAAAATGACCTAGCCCGCCCATTTCAGCTACAGATTTATAAACCATACCAAAAAACTATGCTGAAAGTGTGCTCACAGGATTCATTAATAAAAAAAGGTGTGCCGCCCCCGTTACTAAACAAACAACCCCTAAATGGTAAGGGTAATAAAATGACCCAGCCCGCCCATTTCAGCTACAGATCTTTAAACCATACCAAAAAACTGTGCTGAAAGTGTGCTCACAGGATTCATTAATAAAAAAAAGTGTGCCACCCCCGTTACTAAACAAACAACTCCTAAATGGTAAGGGTAATAAAATGACCCAGCCCGCCCATTTCAGTCACAGATCTATAAACCATACCAAAAAACTGTGCTGAAAGTGTGCTCACAGGATTCATTAATAAAAAAGTGTGCCGCCCCCGTTACTAAACAAACAACCCCTAAATGGTAAGGGTAATAAAATGACCCAGCCCGCCCATTTCAGCCACAGATCTATAAACCATACCAAAAAACTGTGCTGAAAGTGTGCTCACAGGATTCATCAATAAAAAAAAGTGTGCCGCCCCCGTTACTAAACAAACAATCCCTAAATGGTAAGGGTAATAAAATGAGGGTCGCCGTCTATGTGTCACCCCGACAACCCATCACCTCGGTATTTTGGGCACAGACGACAACGTGTCACCTCGTAAAAATATAACGATGCCGTCTAGGTGTCACCTCGTCTAGTTGTCACCTCTTCTCTGGAGGTGATTGTTTGTCGTGTGTAGAGACGACTGCCTGTCACCTCGCACGCTTGCGTCAACGTGTCACCCCGACTACCCGTCACCTACTCTAGGCCCAGGTGACGATCTGTCGTTGCCGTTTACGACAAACAGTCACCTCGTACACTCGCGACAACGTGTCACCCCGACTACCTGCCACCATCTGTTTACGTTTTCTTATAACGCATAATAGGATTTCTCCACTTGGTTTATCGGCGCTACCATGCTTGAAAACAAATAATTGTATATGTTACAATAAATAATAAACAAATAATCAAATACATTATAAATTATGCATGTTTAATCTTCACTAACTAGATGATACACGCAGGCTCCACCCGGGTAATAAAACTAAAAAATCTAACAAATTAATAAAATAATACTAAAATATAGGTAGTTAGAACCAAATAACATTAGGTTGGTTCTGTATACTGCAACAAGTAGAAGAAAAAAAATATTTGCAATCTAAATGCAGTTACGACATTTTCCAATGTAGGAGATTTTATAAAAAGTTCAGTGACACTGTTATATAAATTTTAGTTAAAAGCTAACATTGCATGCTCTCAGCTTAAATAGAAGTCAGTCATTGTGCCTGAGGAAATAAAAACGACCTTTTGCGATTAAAATTTTTCATGTTAGTGCCAAATATAAACTTAGTTCCAGATCATAACAGATGTTACATTTGAGACTAAATTTTTAAGACGCCGTTAGACATTTGACCAATTAATTGAACATACATTGAAATAGCTCATAGTGTATTTGGATGAATTAATAATTATCATCCACTAGGCCTTCTATGGCCACGAGAGAAATTTGTTTCTTGCATTCAAACACAAAAATGAACTAGTTAAATATAAAAAAAACTACAAGATATGTCAGAAAAAATACGTTTCATGCTAAATTAAAATTAAGTTCCTTTACTTTAGCTTACTACAATCATTAAATTCAAATATATATTTAATTTTTATAATCCATGTAATTCAACAGATTAAAACTATTATTCAATTAAAAATTAAACCTGATATTCCAAAATATAAGCTTTCAAACAGCACTGAAAAAAAACGCATCTTACATATTGAACACATAACTCTTGGGAAGTTCAAGAATAGACTTTTAAATGTTAAAGGATGCATTTACCTGACTTAAGTAAAAGGTATTCTTGTTAATACAAATATACAAACTTTGAGTTTTTTTAACTTATCAAAATCGAAAATTTTGACTGTAGTTACTGCAGTTTTAAATAACGCCTTTATAACAACGGTACTTGACAATTGCTAGATTTCGAGCAACAGGTACATAGTACTTAATTATTTTATGAATGCTAATATTATAAATTCAATATTTCTCAAGTAAGCCTATCGCATAAAAAAACACAATACCGACTAAGATACTATTATTTAAAAAGCTGTATGTCTTACCATGTAAACACTTTTGTTCGCATTAAAACACGTCGTTCTGTTCTTTTAAACCCCGAACTAACAAACCAATCCATATTGCTAATAAAACGGGTTACTTAAAAAAATATATATAACTGTTAACTGTTTGACTGTTATTTAACTTTTAATCACTGTTTACTATTAACTGTTATAAGAGTCGACGTATAAGAGCTCCGCTCCGCTAAAAAACTGGGTTTTCTCATTTTTGTCCCTCAAGACACAAAATTTCCCAAATTGTCTATAGACCTCTTTAGAGAGCTTAAAACACAAAAAATTCAGTATATCTAAGTATTTTTGTACAATTATTAGTTATTGTACAGAGAAAATTTATAAAAATATGATCTGAAATTTCCTATGTTATTCTTATGAAGAATATTGTAAAATGTTGTAGTTGCTTGTTTATGGAAATATTTTGATCAAACTTGGCAAATTTATTTATTATATACTGAGATATTATTATTTTTCTAAAAATACACACTTTATTAGTTTCCCTGTAGCAGCAAACTTAGTTACTCGCTAAACTGAATGCTAAAAATGCATTTTTAGGCCTAATTGAAAATCAGTTCAAGTAAATGGGAATTCGCTTAGACTGCAGGCTTGCTGCATCGGAGGTATTATTTTTTTACAGATTTTTTGTACTTATTTTTGAGCCTGTTTTATTTATATAGGGATTCCACACATATACAGGAAAATATATTTCTAAAAGGTTTGTGTAGATTTTCTCTGCGATGCACGAGAAATAAAATATGAATTTACTAAAAGACTCATTCTGCTCGGCAGTGTCGAAATAATTATCATATCCTAGAAATGATCAAATTTATGATTTTTGATTTATTAATATTGTTTCTTGATATAGTACAGTTTTGAACTTAGCTGATTCTAACAATCAATAGTTCAACAATCAAATTAAAAACTGTAATTCAACGGTTATTTTGAGTCAAAAACATAAACAATACTGGAGCAATTGATTTTAAATAATAGACAAACTTTATAGAAAATAATTTTTATGTAGGTTGTTCACCTTGCCTTTGCTTGAAACTCGTCCGATTGGAATGACTAATAGCTTAAATGAAAACCGATATTGCACTGAAGGTTCGTCTTAGACCAAAATATATCTATAGGATTATATAATTATTGAAGGTTGGAGAAAAGATAAGTACATATAATATATTTGGAATATGGTTTTAATTCATATTAAACTTGATTAAACATATTAACAAAAAAATAAAAAAAACCAAGGAATAAATGTGCGGAGGGGGTATTTTAATCAGCCACAAAGTATATACCATGTAAGGACCGAAAGTTACTTTTAAAATTGTTTGTCATAGAATAGGAAGACCGGAAGCCTGATATGATTTTTTTTTTATATCATACGCTCGGTTATTCACTGGCGCAATCACCCACATGTACTGCCAATTGTGTAAATCATCTGTTTTAAATGGAGTCTTTTAAGTCCTGAACAATGAATTAAACTTTTATTTCGTAATAAATTATAAATTTCATAATAGTATATAAGTCCTCAGATCATATCAGAATATCTTCAGAGATCGAAAAATGACAAAATAAAGTGCCAAAATATAATCTGAACTGATTTTACTGGTATGTCATTTAAGTTTTGTGAATTGAAAACAATTTTGAGAAGTTTTTTTGTGCTTGTTAACAAAACATCTTTAAAAATTGTGTATCACGTTTTATTTTTTCTCCAGGGTGTTCCAATTCTATAGCTACGTCACACAATGTTTGCGTCCATCATCGCGCAGATACCGGACGGGCCTAATCCGCTGTTGGCAAAACATACAGTAGCTCTTGTTCTTCTCTGGGAAGCCGAGGGGTTGCGACTCAGCGGTCATTGCTACTGCCTCCCTTTAATTCTCAGAAACAGTGGCAATGACCGCCGGGAAAGGGTAGCGCACCCTCTCGTCCCTCTCGTCTTACAACAATACCCATATTTTGACAACAGCGGGTTAAGTCTGACCAAGTCTACCTGAATATTTCTTAGATTACAACACCTTTTTAATCCCACTTATTACATACAACTGCCTCTACATATTTATCTCTACGAAAATTAAGTCTTTACTTAAAATGGTAGGTTGAATAATTATAAAGCTCGATGGACCAGGTCAACACAATCCATCCATCCATATATATAATACGCTAAGCCGATTTTTGTAAACAGAACTCCTCCCTCATTTTTGGACCGATTTTGATGATTAAAGTGTCAAAAGAATGGCCCTGATCTGTAGTTTTGCAAAGTGTTTTTATTTGTTTGAAATCTTTATTAGTTTGGACTGAATTTTCCATCAAAGTTGGGTTTTCTCCCATAATATTAACATGGGGGAATCTAAATATTTAATTAGAAACTTTTCCTCCGCTAATTTAAGAGAACGACTGGCCGTAGAAACTTGGTAGAGGTGTCCAAAGAACGGTCTTGGTCTGTAGATGAGTTATCAAAAGAAAAACGAAGTAAATTCCCTAAGGGCTCTGCCCCAGAAGCCTTTAAAGATCCCTCCACAGATTTGTTTACATTTTGGCCAGGTGGATAATAATTTTTGTTTTTTATGAAACAAACTGTTAATTTTTAAATTGTATTTTAAACAACAAACACTTATTGAGAGTTACTGAATTGTCCAAAGGAAGTATTTTTTGCAATGTTATTTTCTTGAACTCTTCGAGGTCCTTTGAATGTTACTAGCTTAACGAAAAAAGTGTTGTGCATGTTTACTGGCACTACTCAGCAACAAAAACAATTTAATTTATCTCTAAAAAATATATTCTTAAAGTGCACTGAGCAGCAGCCTAAAACTCAAACTCGCATTGTGACATTTATGATTCGGCTTATATTTCTCCAACAGTTATTCATCTGCAGAAGAAGTTCAGTGTGCTCTTATTATCGTGTCTAATAACATCCAAACACACAAACCTTGCCTAAAATGGTACCTATTTTGACAAATTATTTGCAGTTTGGTCTATATTACGGACCGTGGCTCACTGGGTTGGTAACATTATTGAAATAAGTAACACGATATTTTGGCTGTAAGAGTAAATACTATTTAAGCAGCTACTGTCATGACAGAAAGGTCATATTCCTTTTAAATCCTTTATAAGATACGTTAATTAACAATGCATGTAAATGTCAATATTTACGTAACAGCCAATTTACAGTATGTTTTTCGCTTAGGATATGCCACATTGCTATTGCATTTACATTATTTGTTGCCAACGAAGCTACACGACCATATAAACGAGGAGGCCCCTAACCGTCGATTTCGACGGGTTTCACCTAGTATAAAATAAACCCTGATGACTCCGCTCAATGTTGTGGATGCCTCTGCGAATGCTACCTAGTTTATTTAATACTAGAGAACCCGCGCGGCTCAATGAGCCGCATAGTATGAAACATAGCGCCGAACAAAGCGTTAAGCTCATATTCGAGTAATTCTAGTTACATCTTAGAGTTACACTTGTTAGAAACTAATTATAAATATCTGTATTTGCGTCGTCAAGGTTCGCCTACATTATTTCTGCTCTCAGTTTTATACTGATAACTTCTAATAAATGCTAAACGATCTGCTTCAGTTCGAGTTAACATGTCGCAACAAAGTTATCACAGCATTGAGAATAAAAATTTTAAAAAACTGTTGCCTCAATGATAACCTGTGTTAAGTAATTTAAGTTGGGCCATTTTATTTCTTTGTATTGAGGCATCCCCTTGATCAAACGAATTTTCTCCGTAGAGAATCCTGAAAAGTGGGGTGATGGTGATATCAACCCTTTCATGTGCTCCATTTTTTGCCCACAAACTCTGGGTTACCAACTGGACAGCCATAATCTGCTTTGAATAGGCTAAAGTAACAACACCATTGAAAGTTGCTTAAACGACCCATTTGCGTTTTTTTTTTTCAATTGAGGTAGAGTGAGTAATTCTAAAGTTTACAATAAAGACATAAGGTCCGCCAAGATTTGGTATAATCTAACTTGAATTTATCACAGTCAAGGCATTATTATGGTTTCGTAAATGTTTGAAATATCTCGATCTGTTAGTGTCAGAAGTAAAACATTTCTTGTATGCATTAATTTGATCTGACATTAAGCAAGTTAACTTTACCACCAAGACAACACTATGTGCTTCGTATGTTTTTCACTTCTAAAGTAAGTTGCATAGCAGAACTGGCATATATCTTACCAAGTAAATGTGTATCTGGATGAGTATCTGTTAGAGCAGGCCTATTCTACTCTCCTCATACAGATAAGATATTTTATTATTAATTGTCTCCTCCTACCGTTATAAATATTTCTTATTTGAACTTGAGGCATTTCTGTTCTTCCAACAAAACTGACTAACCTTTTACTAACCTTTTAACTTCGTCTTAATCTACTGAATATTACAATAGCTATTTACATTACAAGTGTAGTAAGAGCGTTTTTACATCACGCAGGTGAATGTCTCTGTCTTAATCTGATATAGAAGCTTGAAATATATTTTACCTAACCCGCCATGTTAAACTTCCCTATCCCAAACGTGATGTATATAACTTCGTTACTTTTGAGTGATGTAAAGTTGAAAAAAAACTCACTCGGTGATGTAATGAAACCCATTTATAGCTATTTACATTACAAGTGTAGTAAGAGCGTTTTTACATCACGCAGGTGAATGTTGTGCAACGAGCGAATGCGAGTTGCATAATTCACCTAAGTGATGTAAACACGCTCTTGCGTAACGTGTAACGTACAAGATTTTACCTGACCCGAAAATATACAGGGGGTTACGTTCAATATTTTGTATTATCCATTTCACTCATCTTCTAACAGTAAGGTTCTTTTACAAACAAAAGCTAGGTTAGGAAAATTCTTAAATCAACACAATAAAATTCAAGCACACAGCTGATTTCTAGCGTTGAACGTCGAGGTATATTTTTTACCTAACCCGCCATGTTAAACTTCCCTATCCCAAGCGTGATGTATACAACTCCTTCACGAGTGATGTAAAGTTGAAAAACATATAAAACATATTTTACATGAAAAACATATTTCGGGTTAGCTGGAGCGGAACCCGAAAGGATTTTTGAGGTAAGAATATGTCTATACGTTAATCGAGGATGTGAGCTATCATCCTGCCAAATTTCAGCCTGATCCGACAAGTAGTTAGTGCGTGATTGAGCTTCAAACGAACAAACAAACACGCAAACTTTCACATTTATAAAAATATTTAGTATGATTAAAGAAAAGAATAGTATTCATATTTAAAAGGAATTACAGAATTTAGTTAGCTGTTTCAACTAAACTGGTTGGTTCTATGATATTCAATACCATTAAAAATTAAAAGATTTACCAACAGAGTGCAGCACTATTATTATTTATTTTTTTATTTTATGACAACAGTTAATTTGAATTAAGCAGCAACAAAAAGCTGTGATACACAATGAAAATTGCAAAGTAGTATTGTTTACATTTACGTATGCATTTTTCTTTTAATTAATAATTTGCGGTATTGTGCGAATGTTTGAAAATTTACTTTCTTCTATTATTTAGGTACAGTGGTAGAACATTATGTCTATTTTAGATTTGTTATAATAAACGCAAAGCATGAGTATAACTGCAATAAGCATTGTATTCGTATACGCCAGCCCCGTACGAAGGACGGCTACTCTGCTAGTTTGTTCATATATGTACTTTTAGTTAAAAGTGATGATACTATCGGAGTGACGGTTTGAGGCGGTGTCAAGTTGTCGGCTGCATCGACGCTAAACCGCCACCTCTCACGCTCGCGTCTAGGTGTCACCCAGACAAGGTGTCACCTCCTCTCTTTGGAGGTGACGACTAGACGCCTTCGTACATGACAACCTGTCACCTCGCACGCTTGCGCCTAGTTGTCACTCCGACTACCTGTCACCTCATTCAAACGGTGACGGGTAGTCGGAAACGATGCGCGACAACGTGTCACCTCAAAACCTGTCTTAAAAGGTGACGGTTGGTCGGGGTGACTGGTTGTCGAGGTGACACGTAGTCGCTGTCCCCTAAAATGACCCAGCCAACCCATTTCAGCTACAGATCTATAAGCCATACCAAAAAAGAGAGGTTCAGCCTGGGCCCCACTTAATAATTGAGGTCTTAAGCGATGAAGAGAGGTTTAACAACGGTGGAATGGATGTAGGGGTGTTAACAAACGTGAAATGCTCCCTGGATAACATCCCAAAAGAAATACGGTACTCTGATAGAACATTCGCCCTTAGAGGAGTCGTCGTGTTCACACCGCCTGCAAACGACAATCACGTGGGACACAACACATCATTAGCATTAAGAAAAGACAATATTTGGGAGTTGTACAATGACCTTAGAGATAAAGTCATCACACATTCTGAAAAAACAGAAGTAATTGTACATATTTTGTTGTACACAGTCTAAGGTAAAAGTTTCTATAACACAATCCCACAACCAAGACTAATTTTGCACCAAATTTACACCCATGAGTAAGTTATATTCAATGACAATAATGTAAAATGTTGATAAATAATTTTACTAGGGAACTATCTACACAGGGAATCTAGTAGTAAACTATTTACTACTAATAAATCTCATGTGGATAGGATGTATTTGTCAAAACCACATCAAGAATAATGTTTTTTTTTAGGAAACAAGTTATTACCATCAAATTTTGTCTGTCATTGTTCTTTTCAAATATTTATTATATTTTTAGCGAATTTCCCATATAGGGAATAAGCTATTACCGTAGTACTCATGGTAAGACCTGGACCCGGGACCGATTTTTTTTTCGTTTTGAGGTCCCTAGAGGCCAAAAACACCATCCGTTCAAATTCATATATATATATATATATTTATATATATATATTTATATATATATATATATATATATATTTATATATGTGTCCGTTAGCGCGATAACTCGAGCAAAAACGATCCGATTTTGATGAAATTTGGTACAAACGTGTAAACCTACGTTTATTCGAACGAGTTCGCGAACCAGCATGATCGGACAATGGGAACGGGGGTTTATGGGAGGTTTTATGGGGTAAAAATGGGTTTTTCCCACTTTTGACTCAAAAAACATAAAATTTTGCAATTTCTTTCCAAACTATTTTGTAGAGCTTAAAAAAACAAATAATTTAGTATATTGAAGCGTTATTATGCGCCTAATGGTTACGGAGAAAATTTCAAAAAATTGTAAATTAAAAATTCCCATGTTATTCTTATGGAGAATAAGTAAACTGTTGTAGTTTGCTTGTTTATTAACATTTTTTGCCCAAATTTGGAAAATGTTTTTATTTCTTACTAAATATTAACATTTTACATAAAAAACACTTTTACCCTTCCTGTTGCAGCAAACCTAAGTATGTGTTAAACTGATTCTATTTAAATAGGGAATAAATGTGATATTTTTAAGGAGACATTTTAGTGTAAATCCAATCAGGCAAATGGAAATTCGCTTAGTCTGCAGGTTTGCTGCGGCGGGGGTATTTTTAACTGTTATTGCTATTATGCGCCATGAAAGAGAGAACAAAAATGTGTTTCCTTCCACCATGATTATGCGCGGTAGCGGTCACGTCTCATGTGCGAATAGCCTCTGCCATAAAAATATTGTAAACAAATATTATTTTCTGTTTAAAGTTCAAGAAGAAGGATGCCACTTTAATTGGTAACCACTACCGGTAACTATACATTTCAAAAGAAAAACTATATCTTTTGCACTCGAAAAAGAACCTTAGACACTCGTATTAACTCAGTACTTATTTCCCATCAAACGAAATGCCTCTAGCATAGAAAAAAATACACTAGTTCTGTCCAAAACGTAAACCAACATGCATACACTTGGGAAATCATTTTTTTTTATATACAAGCCAGGCGGCCAGGCACACTCCGACTGCAACAAAATTAAATTTGAACAGATGATTATAGGCCCTAATTGTTATCCTTTTACCAAATATTACATATGCTAACGCAAAATATAATAAAATTTTGCGTTAGCATATGTAATCTTTGCTTTTACTATAAGAATTCTTCTAAAACTAGCAAGCTTATATTTTACTGTAGCATACTCTAGTAATCTTGATAAATTTAAAAAATATTTATTTCAAACTTATACTCCTATAATTGTTTATTCCATGTTGTAGGTTACCAGTTTCTTGTCGTAAAAATTTTATTGTGTACCCTAAATTAATATCGCCAGCCTGGATACATTTACCGAAACTGAATGCTGTGGTTTAAGACATTGACAAAATTATTAAATGCTAAGCTTTAACCCTTCTAAGGGAAGTATTGTATCCATTTTTCAGATTATGTTTGTTATAATAACTTTGCTATTTGCAGCAACTATACGAATAATACATTCCCAATGTTCATGAGACTTAAGTTTTTTATTGTGACCTTTTATTCTTTTCTATAATAATCATCTAAGTTATTAGGCTTACAATTCCTTTGCAAAATTAGGGTGTGCTAAATCAATTAAATAGGCGTTCATCAACAAATGATGCATACATTGAGAAAGATAAAAGTAGTTCAAAGAAGCAATTAAGTAGGCCTAGAAAAACCTCATGGTGGTGTGGACAGGATTCTTCATTTTATTACTCTTGCCAATTAGGGGTTATTTTTTTCTAACGGGGGCAGCACACTTTTTTATTATTAATTACTGTGAGCACACTTTTAGCACAGTTTTTTGACATGGTTTATAGATCTGTAGCTGTAATGGGCGGGCTGGGTCATTTTATTACCCTTACCATTTAGGGGTTGTTTGTTTAGTAACGGGGGCGGCACAGTTTTTTATTAATTATTCCTGTGAGCACACTTTCAGCACAGTTTTTTGGTATGGTTTATAGATCTGTACCTGAATTGGGCGGGCTGGGTCATTTTATTACTCTTACCATTTAGGGGTTGTTTGTTTAGTAACGGGGGCGGCACACATTTTTTTTATTAATGAATCCTGTGAGCACACTTTCAGCACAGTTTTTTGGTATGGTTTATAGATCTGTAGTTGAAATGAGCGGGCTGGGTCATTTTAATACCCTTACCATTTAGGGGTTGTTTGTTTAGTAACGGGGGCGGCACACTTTTTTATTAATGAATCCTGTGAGCACACTTTCAGCACAGTTTTTTGGTATGGTTTATAGATCTGTAGCTGAAATGGGCGGGCCAGCCGTGATTCTGGCCCGCCCAAATACAATTGATTATATCATAATTATTATAAGAGCACACTTTTTTTAACAGCCGTTATAAAGAGCACTTTTTAGCACACTTTTTTGTATACATTTAAAAAAAGTGTGCTGGAATGGGCGGGCCAGCTTCACGGCACTAACCCAAAACCAAAACCAAAACGTCCAAACCAAACCAAAAAAGGGAGTATGTTTTATCATAGACTAACCAACGTTTTATCTATGCCAAACAAATCCAATAACCAGTACAGTACCGGAAAACAACAACGATACGTCACCGACAGACTGCCCCAGCCCACCGCCGCGCCGTGCAGAACGCAACATGCCGATGCCGTGCATTGCATAGCCAAACTGTTAGTGGGAAAGGTGGGAAATTGTTATCTCTATCAATACAATACAATACAATATTATTTATTGTTAATTCGTCAAGAATTACAATAGTGTCAATACAATAGTGAATTGTACATATTAATTTTCATAAAATTCCTTTATTGAGTAGAAGGGTCTTGCTATTAGCCACTTCTTCAACTCCTGGTGTAGCTTGTTGCCAGTCAGGTCTCTCAGGTAGTCAGGTAGATGGTTCCTCAGCTTGCAGCCGGTGTAGGAAGGTTTTTTCTCCCAAAGAGTTGTTCGGTGAACTGGTAGTGCAAATTTGGAGCCATGACGGGTGTTGTAGTGGTGCAGGTCTTGGTTTCTTGGGGGGTTTATTTCATTCACATACTTTATGGTTTCAAGTATGTAGAGAGACACCACTGTGAGGATTCCTAGGTTTGCGAATGCTAGTCTGCAAGTCTGTGGTGGGACAAGGTTGGCGAGGGCTCTTATGGCTTTCTTTTGAAGGACAAGAATTCGATTCATATTTTTTGTTGAAGTTCCTCCCCACACTGTCAAGCCATATCTAAGATGCGACTCTACCAGTGCGAAGTAAGCTGTTTTGGCCACGGAGAGTCCGCCTATGTAGTTTATTCTTCTGACGACATATATTCCAGTACTGATTTTTTTGCTTAAGTGGTTGATGTGCTCTTTCCATGTTAGTTTGTTATCAAGGATAACACCGAGAAATTTTGTGTGGTTTTCTATTGTTACATCATCTAATTGAGGGACTATGTCTTTTTTCTTACTGAAATTCAGAGTTGTAGTTTTTGTGGGGTTTATTGCTAAGTCATTGTTCTTTGAGTAGAGGATAGTTTTGTTTAGGATCGATTTTGAATTAAGGTAAAGGTTTTGGGCTGTGTTGTCCTTGATCAAAATGGTTGTGTCATCTGCATACATGATTGCAACAGCATTTTCACTCTCAATTTGTTTGGGGAAGTCATTAGTCAATAAGATGAATAGAATCGGGCCTAATACAGAGCCTTGTGGAACTCCTCTCGTCAGCTTGCTTTTTGAAGATTTGAAACTTTCTGTGACTTCATTTGATGAGTTTTTCAGTTCCACGACTTGTGAACGTCCCGTTAGGTAGCTTTTGAACCATTCTAGCGCAGAATTTCTTATACCGAGTCTTTCGAGTTTCTTGCATATCAGGTCGTGGCCCAGGCAGTCAAAAGCCTTACTGTAATCAAGGAAGATGGCGGAAATGTATTGTTCGTTTTCTATCTGGTCTAGGACGTACTCAATTAGTGCTGTTATAGCTGAGGATGTAGATTTATTCTTCCGAAAGCCATGTTGGCTGTCAGTTAAGAGTTTGTTATGATTAAGATGTGCCATTAATCTAGCCAGAGCAATTTTTTCTATGATTTTAGAGAAACTGGAGATGAGAGAGATGGGCCTGTAGTTTTGAGCATTTTCAGTTGGTCCACTGGTTTGGTTTGGTATCACTGTCGTTGCCAAAACGTATCGTTTGTAGGTTAAATTTAAATTAATTTAACTGTCATAACTCATAACCTAACCAAACTTGCTGATAATGAAAATATCGAATGAAGGTTTACTAATAACAAAAATAGTTCTGTTCATAAAAAAATATAAATGTCTCAAAATCAGTTATATAATATTTTAATCATAAAATTAAACCATCATAACCTAACCAAACCAACCAAACTTGCTAATAATGAAAAAATCTAATCAAAAAGTTAATGCCTCCGGTGGGTTTTGAACCGGCTACCTTCGAATTATCAGCCCGGTCCCGGTGCGCTAACCACTACACCACCGAGACCGATGGCTGTACAACGCAGGGCTAGCCCTGTGTACAACGTATCGTTGCGGTAACAATGGTGTTCGCTCGAGCGGTGGTGGGTAATGGCACGGCCGCCTTAACTACAGGCCGCGGCCTGGTAGAATTGGCAACGTCGCAAGTGGTGTTGTTGGGGAGGACGCGCCAAGGTCCGCGGCCAACAAGGTCTACGACCACCAACCTAACCTACGATTGGTGGTGCGAAATGTCCGAGCTGAACCAGTTCCGTGGCGGGTGAAGGGGATGTAGTCGTGTTTGCTGCCGGTAGACCTTGTTGCCTGTGGCCAACGCATCCTGTTACGCTGGTGCGGTCAGGACAAAGTCTCCTTTATATAACTAATATGCATTTGTTTATTGATACTATCATTATTATAGTATTTAAATGGGATAAGAGTAAGACTAATACAAAAGTAACCCGTGTTATATATTTGTATAGCATTTTTTCTACTAAGATAAATAAATCTAGTTCCTGCTTAGTTTCTTAGAATAAATAAAAATCCTTTTGTATTTTTTGAACTTAATTACCCTATTCGAAACCCTCCTATAGTAGGGGAATAATTTACTTTAAACTTTGAAATGTTAAATAAATATTTTAAAATCAGAACGATAATTAAACTTTAGGCCAGAGCGATATCATAAGTTTCATTTTAAAAAAAGGCTACTTAATTTTTTGGGGAATTCTATTATTGTATTAATTGTAATAATATATGAGTGAACGAAGTGAAAGAATCTTCTTGCTACACTTATATTAACAATTAAGTTATTTGATCTTCAATGTAAAAATAAAGCTTGTTATATATAGCCGGCACTTATTGTATATGTATGGCTGAGTACCATACGAAATAACGCCTGCAAAAACTAGTATACCTTTTGCAAACTCCACCGTATTGTGGGATGACAGGAACGCCTTTTCCATTCATTTAATCAATGGATTGTTACTATGTTGCTATTAATAATATTTTATTTATGCGCTGCTATGTTGCAATTTTGTAAAATTTTTCAAAATGACATCATATTTTCATTAATTATATAGTACTGTACTAGGTGAAACCCGTCGAAATCGACGGTTACTTTCAAGGCTTACGTCAATTCATCTAACTGCGATAAATTGGGTGAAGGGTGAAATATACATATTTTGAGCATTTAGCATTGTTTAAAGAGTAATAAGTGTAAAAACAATAATGATATTAATTGCGTTAGTTGCCAAATTTGGTTGATCATTCAATGAATAAAATAATCCCCATACCGTACGTCATCAGAGTTATTATTAGTATGTTATATGGTATCATTTCCTTTGGAAGAACCTTTAAATAGTACAGTATTAAAATCGTATTGGTGGATCTTTTGTATTTAAAAACTCCCGTGATTTCATCAGTGTAGTATGATTTTATTTCAAAAGAAAATATTTTTTGGGAAGACATATTCTAACTTCAAAGGGAGGTATATCCGTTACAGTGAATGTTTGATTTTTCCGTCAGTTCATATTGTACTTCTGTGCCAATGAATGAATCAAAGCTGGAATTCCTAGACATGGGGGATGTCAGTTAGTTGCCTCAGCCTCAGCCTTGTCAATAACATAAAGTTGTCAATATAATCTCTCTACGGAATGTTAGGTGTAGTGTGAGATGTTCCAAAATTATCCTCATTGTTTACTTTTGAATTTGTATATAAGTTGAATGTTACATTTACTATGTCTACAAGAACTTGTCCCCCAGTAACATTTAATAATGTCATGCTTCCACAATCCAACGAAGTTAAGTACCTTGGTATGCATCTCGACAGACGGCTTACATGGCATTCACACATTTGGAACAACGACTTCATTTAAATTTAAAAACAAACAAACTAAATTGGCTCATTGGTCGAAATTCAAAATTATCTGTTGAAAATAAATTACTTTTATACAAAATTATATTGAAACCTATTTGGACCTACGGTATCCAACTCTGGGGAACCACTTCCAACTCAAACATAGAAATATTTCAAAGGTTTCAATCGAAAACACTGAGAACAATTTTACAAGCACCTTGGTTTGTCACAAATAAAGTAATTCATCAAGATACAAAATTACCCTATGTTAAAGAAGAAATAAAGAAACGAAGTGAAAAATACCAAAGAAAATTAGAAACCCATCCAAATTTCCTGGCAGTTAACCTCCTCGACAATAGTGAAGCTACATATAGGCTCAAAAGAGTTAATCCAATAGACCTTCCAAATCGTTTTTAGTTGAACTTTTTAAAAGTTTTTGTATGTTAGTGCACTTGATGGAGTGTAACTAACCCATGTTAAAATGGTTATCAAATTTACTTATTATTCTAGTATAGAATAGATTGTGAATAAATACTTGTTAAAAAAAAAAAAAAAAAAAAAAAAAAAAAAGTTGAATGTTAATAAACCATGTGTTATGTATCCAAATACCTAGGCCTACTATTAGCTAAATTAATACCTCTAAATTATCACATGTGTTTACATACAGTAGAAGGGCAAAAGGTTCCACCTATTGTAAATTTCCATATTTCACATTCTCATCAAACACTGTCATTTATTTAATAAGCTAAGTTAAATTTATAATCACTGGAAGTTATTTATACAGTTTGAATTATTTTACAAAATTATTCTTCTCTTTCACTTTCAAAAATGTAATTAAAATACTCTTCATATAATACCAACCAATCATAAAAGTGACAGTGAATAGTGACATCAAGAAACCAGTGAACTAATTGTTGAAACAGATGTATGAAATTGAACATGAAGAATCAAGATTTTTTTTCAATTGAGAATAAGTAATGATAGTGGGGTCGTATAGCTGCATATAGTGGCACAATATTTCAGTTCTGGCAGACAGGCTGCAATTTTAGGTGGTTATAGTATACAAGATTCTGAACCTAAAACCGCCCAGACCCCAATTTTTAAGGACCTCGGTCGTCCGTAATGACGTCATCAAAATGGCGGCCGTAAGAGGATGTTGAGTCCCCATGAATTGGCTATAACGACCGAATGCCTGAACCGATTTTCATGAAATTTGGCACACAAGTGCTTGAATACATTATCTCGGCCTGGGTTGAAAATGGTCAAGTTTCATCAAGTCATTTCAAAATGGTGGTCATTCAAAACTAAAAAAAAATTATGAGGAAAATAATTGTGAATTGTTTTATACAGGGTGAGTTTTAAAAGAGTTCCCCCCTACTTTTTTATACATTTCTTAAGATATCAACTTTGAACCATGTCAGATCATTGTAGAGTAGCAAGTACTTCATTTTGACTGGGTTTACATTTTTGGCCGCCATCTTGGATCCGCCATTTTGGATACAAAAATATTTTTTCAAATGTAAAGATAGGATTGTGACCCACCGTTTCAAACAAAACCTTTACGCTGAATACTATGCTGCAATCCGTTTAAAAAATTTTGATCCATTCTAAAGTTATGAGAACTTTTTATAACTTTATTTTTAGTCCATTATAACATTGTGCATTTACAAACTAAGGCCATGATCTCAAAATAGTGCTAGATAAAGACAAGTGGACACCACCATTCATTGTTGACCTATTTTCACTCGGTTATGACGGATGTATTTTTTTCAGCCGCCATCTTGGATCCGCCATTTTGAAATGTGATAAATTATTTTAAATATGAAGGTGGTGTTGTGACCCATCATTTTGAACTAATTTTTTATGTTGAATTCAATGCTGCAATCCGTTTTTCATTGTTATGTTTGGTTTTTGAAATATTGACATTTTAAATCAAAATAATTGTTATATTTTATCAAGAAAGCTTGATAACAAAAAACGGATAAAATAAAAACTAGTCGAAATGAAGTAATCGCTACTCTACAATTATCTGACGTGGTTCGGAGTTGATATCTTAAGAAATGTATAAAAAAGTAGGGAGGGGAACTCATTTAAAACTCATCCTGTATAAAACAATTCACAATTATTTTCCTCATAATTTTTTTAGTTTTGAATGACCGCCATTTTGAAATGACTAGATGAAACTTGACCATTTTCAACCCAGACCGAGATAATGTATTCAAGCACTTGTGTGCCAAATTTCATGAAAATCGGTTCAGGCATTCGTTCGTTATGGTTATAGCCAATTCATGGGGACTCAACATCCTCTTACGGCCGCCATTTTGATGACGTCATTACGGACGACCGAGGTCCTTAAAAATTGGGGTCTGGGCGGTTTTAGGTTCAGAAACTTGTATACTATAACCACCTAAAATTGCAGCCTGTCTGCCAGAACTGAAATATTTTCCTGCTACCCAACCTGACTATGAAGAAGCAAGACAGGAAGATGATTTAAAAATTTTAATTGGTGATTTGACTTTACAGTATTTAAAATATCAAGATTTTTCTCAATTATTTAATACATATCATTTCTACCTCAAGAAATATATTTGTGGAGAAGACTACTATAAACTTTTGGGTGAGATCAAACTGAACTTGTACTTTGCTAAATACTCACATTCCAAAATTTCTATTGACTTTTGCCGTTTTGAACTTTAACCTAAATTATCATTTTACTAAATTCAAAATTTGAACTTTCTTCTTTTCAAAAGTGTAAATTGAACTGTACATAACTTGTGATGAACATTATTCTTATGCCTATCCAACATCACATAAGCCTACTTTAAGCCGGCACATTCCTAGAACCCTGAGATTAAGAGTTTCATCTAAATATATAACCCTACTTATTTGTACAATTTGACTAATAAAAGGTTTATATGTATTCATAATTGTAAACCTTGGACATTTATTTATTATTTATTTACCAAATAAAGATTAAAGAACTTTACATTGGCGCCTGCAATAGAAATAGGTCTACTACAACCAACAATGATACTAGCAACCAAGATGCCGTAAGCAACACCGTACATTCTAGTCAAGCAACTCTAACCAACGAAACACATTCAAATACACTAATAACTATAGACACTACAAATAATGTTGAAACAAGTAACAATTATCATGATATTTTATTTGGAGGAATCCCAGAATCAATTATTTTTCATGGACAGGAAAGCGATAGAAATCCATTAGAAACAGACGTTGTTATGTAACATTCAGTGTAATTGTGATTTGTTATAATAATGCTTTCTTTCATCTAAAAATAAATACAGATGGCATTGATTTTTTACTTGTTTTTATGAAGAAGATTATACTTGTTTTTATTATGAAGAAGATACACTCTTTCAATTACAAGATACTATATCTGACTTATGTGTAGGTATTCAAACTCTCACGAAGAAACACCTTTCTCAAGATCCTACAAGTCATAGGCCTGTTCTAAACACTGACTTAATAACAAATACCCCATCAAGTAGCCTACCCCATAGGCCTAGTAGCTCCTCCTCAAACCAAGATAGCCACTCTCTAAAACTCCCTCCTCTATCTCTCAAAACTTTCAATGGTTCACCAGAACAATGGTTGTCTTATGTAAGCCTGTTTCAAGTATCAGTTCATGATAATGAAAACATATCTAAAGTTGAGCGATTTCAATATCTGCTTTCTACGCTTCAGGGAGAACCTTTCAATCTTATAAAGAATTTACCAATCACTGCTGAAAACTATGATGAAGCATGGGACCTTCTCCAAAAACGGTATCAAAACAGTAGGAAAATTATAAGCATACACCTCTACAACATAATAGACTTACCTAACCTAAGTGACTCCTCCCTCAAGAACATTCGCTTGTTCATTTCTCAATATAACGAAAATGCCCAAGCACTCATTGCACTAAATCATGACATAGCCAAGGATAATATCTTGCTCTCAGCCATGTTACTAAGGAAATTACACGCAGACATTCGCAAAAAGTTTGAAAGCTTAAGTTACGTGTAAATTCTCAAGACCTACCAACCGTAAGTGAAGTAATAACATTTTTAGAAAATGAATGTGCTTACTTAGAAGCTGCTAACCTCTCTAACTCTCAGTTCCCCAGAACTTCTTCAAGCAATGTAGGTTTCACTCAAAATAGTAAGAGGTCCAGCCCTCACTCCTCTCAGATAGGCCTACATAAGTCTACACCAAACCGCACTACTTTACTAGCTTTCAGAGACTCAAACGCCACATGCACATTTTGTAGTAAAAGTGATCACAACATTTACCAATGCTCAGAATTCAAAGATTCATCCGTACAGGAAAGATACAACTTTGTGAGGAAAACCCACCTCTGTTTGAACTGCTTAGGTACCGCTCATTCTGTCAAAGACTGTAAGTCAAATAAAACATGTTTTCACTGTAAAATGAAACATCACTCCCTCTTACATCAAACTAATAATAGGCCTAATGAAAAGCTTAACCAAAAGCCTAAAGATAATGCTCCGATGGCCAAGGAAATGAATAAAACATATGATCACCCTGAACCTCCCTTTGTAGCTGTCTCCTCAAACCCTAATACCACTATATTGCTAGCCACTGCATTGGTCCACTTGAAAGCTAATAACGGTAACACAGTTGTAGCCCGAGCCGTTATTGACTCCGCATCTATGGTAAGCTGTGTAACAGAAAATATTGCTAACCTGCTTATGCTCAAACGGACACTTTCCAGTAATTCCAAGATAGATGGCCTATCATCAGTAGAAGTTAAATCTAAAGGTGTGTCAAATTTAACATATCGTCTCTTAGCGGAGAAATGATTGCTGATAACAACCCGGTCCTTATTCTAGACAGAATAACCTCAAACCTCCCACAATCAGAAGTTCCAGTTAATGTTAAAGAATACTTCAAACATTTGGTCCTGGCTGATCCAACTTTTCATCTGCCTAGTAAGATAGATGTGCTCATAGGTGCTGATATATTCGCTAAAGTAATCACTGGTGAACGCATCATCATTAACAAAGGATCTTCCTGCTGCCATGAATTCTGTATTTGGATATCTTATCATAGGCTCTGCCCCAACTCTTCCTGCTGTAGTCCCTCACAAAACAGCCCCTCAATGCAAGGGTAATCTTTCTTCTTTATTAAGTACTCAAGATATTGATTTGCACAATTCTCTGCAGAAATTTTGGACTCTAGAGGAACCTCCCGTCAAACTTCATGTAACATCTGAACAAGAAATTTGTGAAAATCACTTTCTAAACACGGTCTCTAGGGATTCAGATGGACGCTACTTTGTTAGGCTACCCATAAAAGAAAATCATCCCCTCTTGGTGACTCATCATTTTGCGCTCGTAATAGATTCCTATCACTTGAAAGAAAATTAGAAAGTCAGCCTGAAGTCAAAGCAGAGTATAGTAAAGCCATACATGATTTATTATCATCTAGTCACATGGAACCTGCTAACCCTCCCCCAAACAGCGATGATACAAAATTTTACTTACCTCACCATGCTATTGTCAAAGTAGAATCCTCAACCACCAAGCTTCGTGTAGTATACGATGCAAGCGCACGCAGCTCCTCAGGTGTCAGCCTTAACGATATTCTACATACGGGGCCAAAACTACATAATGATCTTAATGATATTCTGTTAAAATTTAGACTATCCCCTATTGTTTTCTCATGTGACATCAAACAAATGTTTCGTCAAATAATGATCCACCCAGATGATAGAAACTATCAAATGTTGTATTGGAGAGATGACAAAGACGATCCCCTTTCAGTTTACCGTTTAACTACGGTTGTGTTTGGATTCAACTGTTCGCCCTACTTTTGGCACTAAGGACACTTCACCAACTTATCACTGATGAAGGCGTAAACTTCCCTCTGGCAGCTGAGGCTTTAAAGAAACAAGTATATGTTGATGATTTAATATTAGGTGCCAACAGCATAGAACAAGCTTTGGTACTAAGAAGTAAGGTGGAACAACTTCTCTTAAAAGGATGTTTCGAACTGAGGAAATGGACTAGCAACTGCCCTCAAATCATGGAAACCCTACCCGACTCGTACAAAGAAACTCCTCTATATTTCAACTCCTCGGATCAACCTTATTTCAAGGTACTAGGTATAAAATGGTCACCTAACTCAGACACTTTCTCTTATCAGTTGAATATCCCAGACACAACTCCCACTAAACGAGGTATACTTGGAACAGTTAGCATAATATTTGATCCAAATGGTTGGTTGACTCCAGTCACTCTTTGGGTAAAAGCGTTGATACAAGTTTTATGGGCACTAGGTTTATCATGGGATGCACCTGTACCTCCGGATCTAACTGAAAAATGGTCTAAGTTCCTCCAACAACTTCCTTTCTTAAGTGAACTTAGCTTTCCTCGATATGTTTCCGTAGCTGATGCTGTTCATATCAGTTTACATGGGTTTTGTGATGGGTCTGAAACAGGTTACGGAGCGTGTGTCTACTTGCGATGTGTAAGTTCTTCCGGAGAAATCAACGCTCATCTGTTAATTGCCAAAGCTCGAGTAGCTCCTCTTAAGAAGATCTCCATCCCTAGACTAGAATTGTGTGGTGCCCATCTTTTGTCCAAACTCCTGAACTATTGCAACTCCCTACTCTCTCAAGATTATCTTGTCAACGAATTACATACTTGGTGTGATTCATCTGTAGTCTTGTCATGGATAAAAACTGTACCATACCACTTAAAAGTTTATGTTGCAAATCGAGTCTCAGAAATTCAGGAACTTACTCCTACTTACATATGGAAACATGTCTCAACTCATTGTAATCCAGCTGACATTGCCAGTAGAGGAACCCTTCCCATTTCTATGAAAGACAACAGTTTATGGTGGAACGGTCCCGATTGGTTATCTCTGAATCAGGAATCATGGCCTATTCCTCGCTTCACTCCTCTCCAAGACGAACAATTGTCAGAATGTAAGGCCGAACCTTTACCAATAATGGTTACAACTCAAAAACCAGTCTTTTCAATAGGGTTTCATCTTGGTCAACCCTCCAGCGAGTCATCGCTTACATTCTACGCTTCAAAAATAACTCAACAAACCAGGTTAAAGAATCAGGATTTTTAAAGCTTGAAGAGCTTGATAAAGCAACAATCACTATCTGTAAAATGATTCTACAAACAGTTTTTTCTGAAGATATTTCTAGATTGAAAGCTGGAAAACCTTGTTCCTCCCGGCTTGCGTCTCTCTCCCCCTTCTTAGACGAAAATGGATTGATTCGTGTTGGAGGTCGCCTTAAGCACTCTCAAGTATCCTACGCTGCAAAGCACCCTATTGTATTGCCCAAAACTAACCATGTCACCAATCTCATCGTTGATCATTACCATTTGAAACACTTGCATGCTGGACCTCAGTTTTTACAAGCCATTATATCTCAGAAGTTTTGTATCCTATCTTCACGAAGTGTTATTCGAAGAAGAGTTTACAAGTGCATCCGATGCTTTAAATGCAATCCTAAGACCACCACTCAGAAAATGGGAGATCTTCCTCAAGAGTGTTCAACAACTGCGGACACTCTCTAGACCTAACTAAAGTCTCACCCCTACCAATCGATGATGAATAACGAAAGAAGTTAGACTGTTAACCAAAAGTTTGTTGTAAATATGTTCATTTCTAAATAATTTTTTTTCTCTCAATTATTAGGTGAACCCCTCTTAGTGGTTCATGGGCGGGGGTATGTTATGTAACATTCAGTGTATATGTGATTTGTTATAATAATGCTTCCTTTCATCTAAAAATAAATACAGATGGCATTGATTTTTTATTTTACTTGTTTTTATGTTTTAAAACAACATGTGATTTTAAAAATTAACTATTAGTAATTTTGTTAGTTGAAAACAAAACATCAAGAAATGAAGATCCCTCTCTCTCTTTTGTAATGTAAATGTAAAAGCTCTGTGAAATTATTGAAAGTTTATTTGTATATTAAAACTATTTGTCAATTGTATCTCAGTGTTCTAATTTGAAGAATCAAACTCCGCTTATCTTATAAATACAGTCCACTCTACACGCTACCAAAATTCTACAGACGTTATTGAGGTTAACGACAGTGTAGGTTCTAATCCTAAGATCAAGATGGTGGATCTGGATCTTCAGACAGAAAAAGGCAGTATGACGTCACGTGACAAAATGTGTACTACTCCAAGCGACCAGAACGACGAAACCAGGGCCGGATTTCCCAATAGGCCCGGTAGGCCCGGGCCTATGGGCGCAAGGTCCCAGAGGGCGCACGACTGAGAGTATTTTTTTTATACCTAGGCTATCTAAAAATATAAATAAATAGTCATAGTTGATAGACTCAAAAGCATTGTGATTCTGAGGTTCATAAGAAGAAATAATTGTTAGGAAATTTAAACTATTTTTCAGAATTACACATCAATTTCGTTACAAAACTGGTAACGAACATTAGTTATACGGGAGTAGGCTGTAGGGATGTTGACGTTGACGAGCGCCCGAGCAGTACGCATGCACATCGTATTCCCACTGCACTGCCATTATGCTGGCTCGGGCTTGGCACTACTGATCAGAGTGATAAGGGGCGCATGCATACTAGACATTGTTACCACCCTCGCCCCACAAAACAAAAGTTACTAACTAATCTTTTGATTAGTTTACAACAATCTGCAGGATCAAGTTAAAATATATAATAAGTTGTGTTGAATATTAAAACAAAGATGAATTTTTTACCTTTAAAATTAACGAAAAAATATTAATCTCAGTTTGCATTTGATTTTAGAAAAATGCAATACCCTCCAAAGCACCATTAATGCTGTTATTTTCTCCTCAGACCTATGGATCGGTACGGTTAGCCGGGATATTGCTCTGTTTTGCTTTTTGAAATATAACCTAGATGCAGTACGACTATAGATTAAATATAACTCAAGTCGACTTCTTATGACATTGCAAATTCAAACTTTTTCATGTCTAGTTCATGTTGGTGACACTGGACGTTAGTTTTGACATAATGTTGTTTCTATTATTTTAGGGTTAGTTCTATGATGTGTGTTTTAATTTCTTGTAAAATAAACAGGATACTACCTATTGTTGATGATTAGATCGTTTTATTTTGGATAAACTAGGTTAAAAAAATGGATAAAACATACTCCTTAAATAACAAGAATTGTTTTCAGCTAATCCAAAATGATGACAAATCTACTTAAGGAATATTTTTAATCTATGGCATCACGTACTGTAATAATGGAGTTCATGTTTCTTGGGCCTGGAATTGGAATCAATGGCCATGTTTTTTTTTAATCTGCAGGAATGCTCGTTGGGTTGAGTTGTTTCAGTCCCACAGCCACAAACGTGAGCATTTATTAAAAGCATAAAATTGAAAAAAGAGTTTAAGACGACATTTTGTTAAGGCAGGTCAACCTAAACAGGTCATTTCTAAAAAAAAACTTGCAATGATTCCAACGAGGAGTGGTATTCAAGCAATTAATTTAGGCCTATGGGCATGATATAGTTTTTAATAAAGGTTTGAAGGAAAGTAACTGTTACCAGACTAGGGAGCGGAAAATTGTTTGGGCCTAGGGGCGCAAAAACGCTAAATCCGGCCCTGGACGAAACAGCTGATCTGCAGTTGAATGAACCAAACAAAACTGGCTCACTGACCAATCCAATGAATGAGTCACACCAGCCGATCGGCAGCACTAATGATTCAAACATCCTAACACAAATTACATATTTGTTTCGTGAACTGAAACAAGACATAAATCTAGTAAATCAAAATATGAACACAATCAAACAAGACAATGATATACGCTTAAGGGTGTTTGGTCAAAAATTTTATGTCTTATTTTTTGTTATTGTTCAATTGTACTAAAAATTAGAGATACAAATATATAAGAAAAAATTATTTATTTTGAATACTAAGCGAGATATGGAGCTTGAAAGTATTAAATTTTTAATCTTTGGTACCAGTTCACAGGGAGAATGGGTAATGCGATTCTCACCAAAATTTGCATTCAGGTGTGGAAAAATAAGATAATAATCACTAGCTATTTAAAATAAAAAAATTAAAAAAAAAATTTATTTTTTATTTTTTATAAATTTTTTAAAAAATAAAAAAAAATTTTAAAAAAATTTAAAAATAGTTCTTTGTTTTTGGGAAAAATGTATCTGTATGTTGGAATTAAAAAAATGTGATATGATAACTCGTTTGGGCTGTGAATTCGTACCTTTGATGCCTTGCGCTGTCGGAGCACTACTCGTTGAGAGTGTGTACACTAACACCGGGGCTTTAGAATACAATGATAAACGTATTCTTTCAATGTTAAAGGATGTTAATAATTACGTGATGTTAAAGTATTCTAAAGCCCCGGTGTTAGTGTACAAACTCTCAACGAGTAGTGCTCCGACAGCGCAAGGCATCAAAGGTACGAATTCACAGCCCAAACGAGTTAACATATCACTTTTTTTTTATTCCAACATACAGATACATTTTTCCCAAAAACAAAGAGCTATTTTTAAATTTAAACAAAATTTTTTTTATTTTTTTAAAAAATTTATAAAAAATAAAAAATAATTTTTATTTTAATTTTTTTATTTTAAATAGCTAGTGATTATTATCTTATTTTTTCACACCTGAATGCAAATTTTGGTGAGAATCGCATTACCCATTCTCCCTGTGAACTGGTACCAAAGATTAAAAATTTACTACTTTCAAGCTCCATATCTCGCTTAATATTCAAAATAAAACCTTTTTTCTTATATATTTGTAACTCTAATTTTTAGTACAATTAAACAATAACAAAAAATCAGACATGAAAATTTGCGACCAAACACCCTTAAATGAACTCAACCAAAATATTAGTTTGATGCGAGATGACCTTCAAAAGCATGGTGGAATATTAAATCCATAGAAAATAACGTAAATGCTATTTCTCACGAAATAACTAATCTCAAATCAGATGTTCAAACCGTAAAGTCTGAAATTGAAGCTATCCACAATACCTTATCTGAACACTCACTCAAAATAAATACTATTGAAATGAATGTTGACAAAAAGATCGAAATTAAATCTCAAGAAATCCGTAATGAATTAAATACTAAAATTGAGACTAATCAGATCACTATTGATCAAAATATTGCTACTTTGAGCAATAACCTAACCCGAAATTTTGATTCTAAATTGCAACAACAGATAAATATATGCCAAAATAACCTAAAACAACAAAATGACGATTTAGTTACTAAAATCGAAGGACAGAACGAGAACTTGGTCAAACTAAATTCAATAACAGACAACCATAGTTATCGAATTAATAACATGGAACAACAGATTTCCAAATCAACTAGTACAATAACGCCTCTTTATGTTACTTGTCCGGGAACTAACAGAAATTATCTAGACATTAACCCACCTAAATTTCACGGAAAGACACAAAATCCAAAAGAATTTTTGAGTAAACTTAAACGTTTTTACGAACGTAATGTTGACAATCAGAAATCAAACGATGAGTCTGAACATTTATTGGATGTAATTGAACAATGTCTTGACCACCACGCATCTAAATGGTTTGAGTTGGTCAAATATCAAATAAAAAATTGGACCGATTTTGAGGCAATGTTTTTGAACAAATATTGGAGTCACGAGGTTCAACGTGGTATCAAGCAAAGAATCGATGTTGAAAAGTATCGACAGGATGGCAGACTATCAAGAGCCGAATATTTTATAGAGAAGGTCTTGACACTAAGGTCGATAACACCTCCTTTGACCGATGAAGAAATCGTTATAATCCTGTCCGACCATTTTTCGGAATTAGTACAAGATGCCAGACGAATCCAGAATGTCACCACGGTACACGAGTTTGAGCTGCTATTACAACGAGAAGACCTCAAAGACGCTCACCAACGGACCATGACTTCAAAGTCCAGCCACTATGAACCATCACACCCACGTACTCACAATTGCAGTAACCAACAGGGTAATCGTAACCACTACCAGCCGACGAACAGACAGCCAAACAGTCCACCTCGCCCGAACCAGCAGTACAACCATGGCTCTTACAACCAGTCTTCGAGGGGATACAGACAACCACAGAACTACAGCAGTGGACAACAGAACATCTACAGGAAAGATTATAATTCCAGAGGAAGAGGAAACTACAACTCCCAGAGACCAAACTACAACACCAACCCACCACACCGTGAAGAACGTCAGTACCCGTCTCAAGAACAGTCCCAAGTATGTTCTGCAATTATAGACAAAAGCAACCCTACTACCGGAACTACCAATTATATAAATCCAAATCATCAGGCTTTAAACTAGGAAGCACTAATGAACCAAAGGCCCAGAATCAACTTTCCTCATTGTTTACACCTCTTTCACCATCAAACGATTCTTCAGTGCTTATTCAAAAAATCGGAATTTTACGGCCTGAACCTGTATATAACTTTGAGAACAAATTTGACATTTTACCCAACATTAGCAATATTATGTGTGATCGGAACTTCTTACTCCAAGATGACTTAAAGGACACAAATAACTTTCTTGAAAATTCTAATAATACTTACAAATGTCCTGAAATTAGTCTGTTTGTAAATAATGTACCAACCACAGCTCTTTTAGATACAGGAGCAAATGTAACTTGTATATCTGAACAATGGATAGTAGAAAATAAAACGAGACTAGGACAATTTGAAGAATTACCCCTGACAGGTGTTCATATAAAGACCGCAGTTGGCGAAAAATCTAAACGGGTTTCGAAAATACTACTTATGAATGTCAGTATTAATGGTGTAAAAAGTACTTTACAATTAATCATGGTACCTAACTTAGTACACAATCTTATATTAGGAATGGATACGATTAAATTATGGAAGATGGCAATAAATTTTAATGACAATATAATAAAATTGAATATAAATAACAATGATATGTTATTGAAGTATGACGGGAATTATTATGAAGGAATTTTGTGCTATTTAATGAACAACAACGATGATGATTATGATGATATATATGATTATGATGAAAACTCACATGAAAATAATATACTAAATAAATATGATAACTATGGTACATTACACCACTCCAATATACCAACACTCACAATTAATCCTGACACTATAGCTGATACTATTGAACAAAACCAGCTACTAGACACCGAACAGAAAAGTCAACTCGTCAACTTACTCCTCAAATATCAAGATACATTTTCGGACGCTCCAGGATTATGTAACAAATACCAGCATCACCTTGAAGTAAAGGAACCAACTACATTCAAATGTCAATCTTACCCTGTGCCACTCGCACATCAAGATGCTGTCATGCAGGAAATAAACCGTATGGAAACTTTAGGAATAATTGAAAGAAGCAACAGTACATACATAAATCCTATAATACCAATCATAAAGAAATCCGGAGAAATACGTTTATGTCTGGATGCTCGTAAAATAAATCAAATCCTAGTGCCTGATTATGAATGTAATAGAAGCGTGAATGAACTTCTAGCAAAAGCCTGTAATGCTAAATGGTTAACTAATATCGACTTAACCGCTTCTTACTGGCAGATACCTTTAGATATTGAATCTCAACCTTATACCGGATTTCAATTCCGCGGTAACACTTATCACTATAAAGTAGTCCCCTTTGGTGTATCAACTTCACAAGCCGCTCTTGTACATGCATTATACAGAGTTTTTGCTAATGAAATCGAAGACTTTACTCTTATTTATGTGGATGATATCTGCATCATCAGTTCTGAATTTTCCGATCATTTAATTCATATTGAAACTATTCTCAAGAAATTAACTGAGGCTAATATGACAGTGAAATTCTCCAAGTCTACTTTCTGTCAAAGTTCCATACCTTTCCTAGGCTACACTCTAACCGAATCTGGCCTACAAATGGATCAAAGCAAAGTCCAACCGATACTTGATTTTCCTGAAACAAATTGTTACTGACAATGGAAACCAGTTTGTCTCAGAAGAATTTGAGTTTTGCCGCAAGAATAACGTGATTCACATCAGAACCACTCCCTACCACAGTCGTTCCAATGGTTGTGTTGAACGAGTAATTCAGACATTTCAAAACAAGTAGCTCATGACTGACATAAATGATCACGAACAAAGACTCCATACACTTTTATTCTCATACAGAACAACTCCACATTCATCAACTGGACGGACACCAGCTGAACTTTTCCTGAAAAGAAACCCAAGAACTTTGATTGACACCCTAAGACCGGACGTGAAGGAAAATATGAAACAGTCGTCAGAACGCCAAAAGTTTAATCATGATATCCACTCTAAACGTAAAGACTTTAGTGCAGGTGATAAAGTTTGGGTGAAACGGAATCCAAATGCAAATTGGAGAGAAGGGGTAGTGCTAAGGAAAACAGCACCATTGTCATACAGAGTGAACATTGATGACAAAGAATACATATAAGAAGGCCAATGTATTACCATGATGAATATTAGCATAGCCGTCTCTAGTAATATAATATAATATAATATAATATAGTAATATAATAATATAATATAATTCAAACCGGCTACAATCTCTCTAGGCCTATTTTTAAGATTATTTTCTTTAATAAACTCATTAGGTTCCAAAGTGGATCAGTTTTTATTACTATGTATAGCGCTTGTGCATAATATTCAGGGTTTGGATTTAAGTGGTGAATATACGTTTATATAAACATGTATTAATTAGTATTTCGTAATACTATGTGTAACATTGTAAGCACCATTTCATGCTAAAAATGAATCTATTGAACTGGTTCCATTTTGATAGCTTTTAATGTGAATAAGCGCAGTTTTGGCGAAACGTTGCACGTTTTACCGCTGGCGGCAATACCCGGAGTTGGACCAGGGTGGGGATGAGTCGCGGCGTTGCCACATCGAAGGCCGCGGCCTTATTACTAGAGACGGCTATGATATTAGTCCTCCAGGCATTTAAAGAAGGAAGGGGGAAATGTTATGTATGCTGAAATTAATACCGTACTGTTCTTGAATTTAATTCAATCGGTTTTTTCATAAAAACAATGTTTGTTTACTTGTTACTTTTTGTTATAAATGTTTGACAATAAAAGATTCTTCATTCATATATTTTATTCTATTTAAATGTAATAACGTTACAGTATGCCTAACGGTCACGGAGAAAATTCAAAAATAGTGTAATTTAAAATTCCCATGTTATTCGTATGGAGAAAATGAAAACGGTTGTAGTTTACTTGTTTATGGATATATCTTGATAAAATTTGGCAAATTTATTTATTTCATCCTATACTATTGACGTATGGTTAAAACAACACTTTTTACCTTCCCCGTAGCAGCAAACCTAAGTACACGTTAAATCCAATGTTATTTAAATAGGGAATAAATATGTCTTATTATATTATTATTATTATCTTATTATTATTATTATGGAAATTAGTAAAAATGTAATCAGACAAGTTTAAATTTGCTTAGTCTGCAGGTTTGCTGCGGCAGGGGCATTTTATTTTTTTTAGTTATGTATTGAAATACAAATTTTGCTGTTGCCAATCACGTTTGAAGTCCCTAATTCCAAAATTTTGTTAAATTTCCTTTTGCTGGATTTCTAGACACAGTAAACAGCACAGAGGTATCTATAGAATATCTTATAAACATTCCACTTGAATAACTTATATTGGAGATATTGGCAATGGATAACGAAATGAATAAATAAACTTAAAAGTTCAAAAAGGGCAATATATAAGAAATTGTTTTAATCACTATACTCTATAGGGACCTCAAAACGAAAAATTATATCGGTCCCAGGTCCAAACAATTTATTATATATTGGTCTTTTTGAACTTGTAAATTTATTTATACATTTCATTATTCCACTTGGATATTTAAGATATCTATAGATGATCAATATTCAGATATTGATATTTGTTAGATATTGTGTAAATGTCACTAATATCAACTTTCAACAGATATTCGATTTACGATATCTTAAGAACTTCTAAAACTGAATATTGTACGGATATCTGCTGACAGATCACTAAAAAAATATATAATAAATACATAAACATACTAAATATTTAGTCTGAAAAGCACATTTATCAGTTGGGTATTTTGATTAAATAGTTCATAAAAACAAATTTTGAAAAAAAAAACTAGAAAAAATTTTGTTCTCCGAACAGGTCTCGAACCAAATACCTTCATCTTATGATCCTCTTACCTTACCTCTGAGCTATTTGTGATTGATGAAATTACTAGTTTTCAAGCCGTTAAAGAAGAGCCGACAGCTGCAATGGTCGCAATACTTAAATATTTTTCCAAAATTAAAATTGTGAGAGACGGCCAATCAGAAAATCGAAAATCGGTGGGTACTTGATTCATGTGAATAATTTTGTTAGCTATTAAAAAAATGACAGAATTTGTTAAAATGACTTTCGACAATTAATTATGGTACCATGTACGTTGGCTACATTATCAATGACGAAGATACACATGAATAACGTAATGTGGCTATGGTTAAATCAATGTTCCCAAGGGCGGTCCCAGGGGGGGGGGGTCAGGGGGGTCAGGGGGGTCGTGACCCCCCCAAAATATTTTTTATATAGATAAACTATTATACCAGGGGAACTTTAATAATTTTTATTGTAAATCGTTCTGCCAAATTGAAATTCATTGTAGTCTTTACACTTGTGGCGAACAAAAGGACTTATTACAAACTCTAACCTAAAACTCATCGTTCGAGTCTGACAATATTTTTTGTACGTTATGAAAAGTAGGGAAGATTGGCAGACGACGGACGCTTTCAGCCTTGCCATTTAATGTTATCATTCATTTTAACCTAGATGATTGAAAACTTGAATTGGGTATTGGATAAAGAAAAGAAGTTGTATCAATAGTCAAAGCTTGAAAGGTAGTTTGGTAGTTGAATATTAATTTATCTGAGTTCAGCGTTAGGAATTTGTAATTACAGTAATGTAATTCAATGATTACCGTAGCAAATTTCAAAACTTTCAATATCAAATAGTATTCATATTTAGAGCACCTGATATCATATTTAAGAATACCACAACCCAATTGGCATGTTGCTAGCCACAAAACAACAACAAAACGAAATGAAATGAAATGAAATGAAATGAAATGAAATGAAATGAAATGATTTATTGTCGTTAAAACTATGTACAAAGTTCATGACAATCGTCAAAATAAAAATACCCCCGCCGCAGCAAACCTGCAGACTAAGCGAATTTCCATTTGACTGATTGGATTTACACTGAAATGTCTACTTAAAAATATAACATTTATTCTTGATTTAAATAGAATTAGTTTAACAAGTACCTACTTAGGTTTGCTGCATCAGGGAGGGTAAAACTGTTTTTTTTTTGTAAAATGTGAATAGTTAGTAAGAAATAAAAACATTTTCCAAATTTGATTAAAATATGTTCACAAACAAGCAAACTACAACAGTTTACTTATTCTCCATAAGAATAACATGGGAATTAAAAATTTTAAATTTTTTTGAATTTTCTCCGTAACCATTAGGCGCATAATAACGCTTCAATATACTAAATTATTTGTTTTTTTAAGCTCTACAAAATGGTTTGGAAAGAAATTGCTAAATTTTATGTTTTTTGGGTCAAAAATGGGAAAAACCTATTTTTACCCCATAAAACCCCCCGTAAACCCCCGTTCCCATGGTCCGATCATGCTGGATCGCGAACTCGTTCAAATAAACGTACGTTTACACGTTTGTACCAAATTTCATCAAAATCGGATCATTTCTGTTCGAGTTATCGTGCTGACGGACACATATATATATATACTAGTGAACCCGTGCTGCTCATCGCGCCGCAAAACAACATATCAATTTAGAAAACAAATCCATCGTGTTATATATTGATTCTAAGTCGAAAATAAAATACAGTAATGAATGAAGCCTTAGATGGAAAGTAGAGAATCCATTTTCTATCCTATTTTATTTACAAAAGTACTTCCTTGAATAACTTACTAAGTTTTTAGTTGTGAAATCAATCACCTTCAGGAAAATTACCCTGGTCAGAATTTTCCGCGATGAATATGGGTACACCATCAAAATATATAGCCCTACTTAAAGCAACATAAAGCCCATGACTGAAAACAGGTCTGGGTAAGAGCAGTGCTACTCTTTTAAGTGATTGCCCTTGTGCTTTATTGATTATCATTGCAAATGATAAAGCTAACAGAAATTGGCAGCTTTCCATTTTAAATGGTAAGTTTGTTTCCAACGGGCACATTTTTATCCTCGGAATCAAAATATGTCCCCTCTCACTTGTTCCAGTTAGGACTTTTACATTCTGTTAAATTGTCACCATTTTGGCCACTTGGAGTCTTGTTCCATTAATGAGGCCCTTCTTGGTGTATTGATATTCCTCATCAATAAAACCATTGCCCCGTTTTTTAAATCAAACTGTGTCTTGGCAATCCACCGACCTCCATATTGTTTAAAAACTCTGCTGGGCATTCTAGATGGGCGTTTAAATTATCTCCAAGCAAACTATAAATGATTTCGAACACCTTGGGCTCAGCTGGCAATTTTTTCAAGACTTTGTTGTTGATCAAATCACAGTCACTGTTTTTGGAGCTATGGCTTTGTCTTTCATTTTGACCATTTTGTATACTTTCAACGTCGTTTGGTTGGATGAAATCATCAGCGCATCCAACTCCAAGCATTTTTGCTGGACAAATGGGGAATCCATCAGCTTCCTATCAGCTTTAGCCTATTTGAACTCTTTAATTTCCTGCCCGTGTACGTATTGCGTCATGAAGTTTTATATATAGCTCTGCTCGAAGTTTTGACTGTTCCCTATGAATGAACCCGAGACGTTCACCTTCAATTCTGGTAAAAATTTCAACTATATATTGCAGTTTAACCTTACCACCACAGCAGAATACTGAAGCCTAACAGATAGCCTGTGGGCCTCCGGTGTGTAGTTGTCGAGTCGATCCCTCCATAAGGGAAAAGCAAGGGATAGGCTGTTGTATCAAGACCTGAACAATGTGCAGCCAAATCTTCTGGGGTCCCATTTTTAGGATAAGTACACAACAAATAATTAAAAAAATTTGTATAGCAACAAACATGAATTAGTAGTATAGGATTTGTTTTGTTTTGATTTATAAATAAATTGTCTGGTAGATCAGCTGTTTCGTGTCAAATTAATGAATGTGAAAGATTTGTGATTTTAAATAGGTATTACAGTAGCCTACGGTTTTGTAAATCATGGTAACTTTTTCTCAACTAAATTTTACTATTCCCAGCTTTAAAATAAAGTTTAGTATGATCCATTATTAGTATACTTTAATATAAATTGGTTACCAAACGTGATAACATTCAATATACATTAACAGTCATAATAAACACTAATTTTTTATGTAGTAGACTTTGACTATTTTCAACTAAAAACATATGTTTTTATAAATTAAAAATATCTCCCATGTTATCCTTATGGAGAAAAAACTGACTTTAAGGGCCTCTGACGCCCTTACCAACGACTTTATCAAAAATCTAATACCGTTGGGCACAACTACACGTTTTAACCTTTATTTTGAGACCTCTAACGTCAAAATTGGGCAAATAATAACGGAGGAGTTCGATTAACAAAAAACGGCTTAGCCTATTATATATATATATATATATATATATATATATATATGAATTTGAACGGATGGTGTTTTTGGCCTCTAGGGACCTCAAGACGAAAAAAAAATCGGTCCCGCGTCCAGGTCTTACCATGAGTACTACGGTAATAGCTTATTCCCTATATGGGAAATTCGCTAACAAAACAATCAAGATGGCTCTGGCAACTAAAATATCTAAAACTCTAAACCAAAGTACTCTTCATGTTTATACAGGCAAGCCTGGGTTAGAGTAGTTTTTATAGCATGTTTGAATTTTAAAACACACAGGTTTTTGATGGATGCAGGCAAGAAATTGTACATTTTAACACCTTGGTACTCAAAACTATTTTGAGTGGCTGTTATGCCTTAGTGTAGACACTAGACAGATTATCTTTTGATCTAGTACAGTAGTTGTGCACATCAGATATCTTTTCAAAGTGAGAAATGTTTTCTTTTACATATAACAAACTTGCCAAAACATACAAAGATGGAAATGTGAGAATGTTAAGACCCACAAAAAGGGGCTTACAATGTGTTCTTCTATTCACACTACAAATTAACCTCACCGCCTTCTTTTGTAAAGTAAAGAGCAACCTGTTAGCATAAAAACTGTTGGCCCACAGTGAGGTACCATAGGACAAATAGCTATGAATGTGGCCATAATATATACAAATAAGGACATCAACTGAAACAGTGGATCTAAGTGCTCTTATCATAAATATGCCTTTTACAATCTTAGAAGCTACAAAATCTACATGTGAAAACCACTTCAAGTTTGACTGCAAGTGAAAACCCAAAAACTTCAGAGTGTTTACATCATTACCATTACTGCTAAGACTAATAGTTAGGTCTTGAGTCTTATCAGCATTAAGACATAACTTGTTTGCATTACACCAGTCATTAATAACAGCAGATTTTGTATCCAATGTATCTGTAACGTCATTCAAAGAGTTACCCCGTACACACAAGGCCAAGTCATCAGCAAAAAGAAAGCTTTTTACAGATAAGTCATTAATATTACAAGGTAAGTCATTTATATACAGTATAAACAGGGTAGGGCCCAATATAGAGCCTTGGGGCACTCCGTGGGGCACTCGAACAGGGCTAGAATAAGTGCCGTTTAGATAGACTTTTTGCCATCTGTCACTTAGATAAGATTGAAAGAACTTAACCAAAACTACATCAAGGTTATAGCAAGAAAGCTTATCCACAAGGAGATCATGAGCCACTGTGTCAAAGGCCTTAGACATGTCGTACGATCTAAACACTATGCCACTTTTGGCCTCTAAACTTTGAAAGCAATTTGATATCAGTGCCTGGGTTGCTTGGACAGTGCTGTGTTTGGGCCTAAAGCCAAACTGACTACTTGCTAAAAGGTTACTATCCTCAAGATACTGAGAAAATCTACGATGTACGAGATGTTCCAAGACCTTCGACACTGCAGGGATAATAGATATAGGCCTATAGTTAGCAATAACATTTTTAGGCCCCTTTTTATGGACTGGTATAACCTTAGAAATCTTGAACTTGTTTGGGTAGCAACCTTGTGTTATACAGAGATTAAATAGGTATGTCAAAACTTCACTTATGTAACTAGAAGCTAACTTCAAGATGGGGACATTAATTCCGTAAATATCTAAACAAGAGCTATTGTTAAGACTGTTGATGGCTGCATACACCTCTTCTACAGTAAATAGTTCAAGCCTAAAAGCATTGTTGTCCTCAATAGTCGGAAGAACGTTGCAAGATGTCAAATTACTTAGATATTGCTCAGGACCATTAGAAGAGGCGGGAACATTACTTCTCAGGTTTTCAACACAGTCGACAAAGTAAGAGTTCAGTCCATCGGCAGTTAGGCAGTCAGGAATAGACAAAGGCTTACTGTTACAGTTGCTTAATTCATTAATGATTGACCAGGATGTTTTAGAAATATTACTAGAGTTTTGCAATAAACTGTTGTTATGGTCAAGTTTGGCTTTCTTGATTTCTTTGCGGTACTGCAACTTTAATGAGTTGTACTTAGTTTTAATTTCAGCAGTCCCTGCATTACAAAACAAAAAATATAGCCGGTCCAGCTCATTTTTCATTTTTACAAGTCCTTGATGATACCACCTTTTGTTAGGTTTGTTGTTAGAACCGACAGTTTTCAAAGGAATCGAACTATTTAAGGCCCACAACAGTTTGTCAAAAAACACTTTGAATTTAGCATTTAAGTCTAGGCTATGGTCATACAGTTCAAACCAATTCAACTGGCCAAGGTTAGATAAAAATGTTAAAGAATTCTGAGGATTTAATTTCCTAGTAACTTTTCTCGGTAAAGAAATTGGATTAGATTTAGAATATGACTCAATGTTCATTGACAGAAAGGCCGCATTATGATCTGAGACAGGAGTGTGTATAACTGAGGCTTCCCATCTATCTGGGTGTACTGAGGTCACAATATTGTCCAAGCAGGTACCTTTGTTTACACTTCCAGCTGCAACATTAGGCCTAGTGACGATTGGCCTAATTAAACGGTTGTGTCTCAGACTTAGATGCGGAAGGGACGGATTTAATTCCCAGCAAAATCACAAAAACGTTGCACAAAAACTTTATTCCCACGTTGACCCCTTGTAAAATGCCACTGGCACTGGCGTAGAAAAAATGAGAACACTGAGAACCAATTCTTCAGGCGGTAGCAGTGACGGGACGCCGCGCTGAGCCGTGACTATTTCCACCGGGCGAATGTCACGACTCATATTCAATGGTTCAAGTGTTTTTTTTATAGTAGGCTAGTTTAGTGTGTCGTTTTGTTACTTCCACGACCCCGAACAAGGCTGTGGGGTTTTGTTCTTTTTACTCTTTCCGCCAGCAACTCATAGGTTCAGCGACGTCAGAGCCGTTTGCCTCGCAGAGGATTTTCTGAACAAAGTATTCTTTTACATCTGTCCCTATGCTTTACCTTTTGCAAAGCAGTTTTGTTAATTATTCATTCCTCTTGTTCTGCTACGCAATGGAGTAAATTTTAGTACGCCCTGCGCGCCTTTTGGGGCCCGTGAGGAGGACATCAGATGGACCCGAGCTATTTTGGCGGAGCTATATCGTTGGGATGCCTGACTACCTCGTGGATTATGGTCTCCCTCTCCGTCCTACTGGTTTTCCCCTCCGGTGCTGCTCGCCTGGGAGATGGACCTTCAACCGGTAGCAGAGAAACTTGTCCAACTTGGGGCCAATCCCTTGGACCCTGGGATGCCCCCTCTCTGCTCAGTGTCATAGCCCTTCCACCTAGTGACTGAGATGCCCTAGACAGTTACCGCAAGTTACCACTGTTATTTATTGTCATTATTGTTAATTAATGTTTAGATTTTTATGTGACTGTTAAAGATTTAAAGCCTATTTATTGTTATTCCTTTTAAATTTTAAATTTCTTTAGCCTACTTGTTGATATTTTAAAATTTTATTACTTTTTTATTAAATTCAATTTTTTGGGGCCCCTAATTTATACAAGATACCAAACACTAGATGAAAAGATTATATATTTATTGTTACTATTTTATTACTCAATATTTATCCTATATTTTTCTGAAGGATGAAAATTAAATTAACTTTGACTGAAATTAGACTATTTTGAATTTTTCTAAATTAATGTTTGTAAGTTGGTAGGTCAGAGTGGTATCTAAATTTATTTAAAGTTTAATTGAGAGTATTTAATTCATGTATTGTTGTTGATTTTTGTTGTTGTGTTCATTTAAATGATTAATTACAGCTCGTTTCTCTCAAATGGCGTGTTGTTCTTGAACCTCCATCCATGGTTCTCATTTTGTTAAGTAAAGTTTTGTGGGCCGCTCCTCGGGCCTGCGCATGGATCACGCTTCCATTTCGTTAGTCTGGGTGCAGGCACGAGGGCATGGTTCAGCGCCGACGCCAATGTAGTTTGGTAGTGTACTTTGTGTAGGTTAACTGTTGCTTACTGGGCAGGTATAATACAGTCGTGTTGGGTGCAAGTTCTTAAACACTTCTTAGATAAAATAAGTTCTCTGGTTCGAAATCTTGGTCTAAGTTTGGACATTTTCTGTTTAGCATGCACATCGGCACCAGTTGAAAGGGGGTTTTCGTAAATCAATAATGCTTGAATGTGTTGTAATGTTGCGGTATTCCTTTGATATTAAAACCACAAGTCTCAATAATGCAAAAACATGACATTATACAAGTTTATTTTTAGAAATTTTTTTTTTCCTTAAATAAACTGGGAAGCTTGAACGCTTGAACACATTAAACTAGGTCCTCAAAATAGCTTAAAACCCACTCATTTTAGCACGTTATTTCAAAATGTTATTTATCCCGGACCCCCCTCCTTTGCTGGGGGTTATTCCATACCCCCCAGCCCCCCCCCAAAATATATGTCTAGGACCGCCCTTGTGTTCAACTAATGGCAGAGAACACTAAAAAATAAGGCCAGCTTCTGATGAATGAAAAAATATTAAATCCTATGAAACCTTAATATCAAAATTTTGTTATAGATTGAGTGTTTCCTTTAGTTAAAAATATTTGAATGTGGTATAATAAGCTCATCGGTATAACAAGGTACAGTATATGACACAATAAGCTCATTTTAGTTTGGTTTATTAGAACACAAAATATACAGATCTATGAAGTAATACAGATACATGATACAGTAAAAAGAGCCTGTCAGTATAAAATATCTGAATGCTTCAGAGATTTTTTTTTATTGCAATTTTATTTACAATCTGTTAAGTTTTTTGAACATTCAGCAAATACAATAACAACTATTAATAAAACGTTAGTTAGTCTCTGTCCATCGACAGATCTAACTTAAAAATATTTCAATGAAAAAATAAATAAGTATGGTAAAACTAAGATAGGCACATAACCTTACGTCAACAGTTCAACAAGTATATACAGTACGGTAATCGTTTGCGGTAAAATAATCTACGATTTTGAACAATCGTAGCTATCCCGTTGCTCAGTAAAACACCCCAAGTGTATTAAATAATCAATACTTATAGGAATGTACTCTATTCTTCTGTAATGTAATGTTGTGTTTTGTGGTTCTTTTGTACTGAATTTAGGAATTTCCTACTGCACTGGAGATGCTTTGTTATAAGCATGTGTTACAATAATTAATCTATTTACATTTTCGTTAAAATTTCTTGGATACCTGGCTTTACATTAGACCAACGTTAAAAATATTAAGATTGCATTTTAAGCTTTTTTTAGTGAATAGGTGTTTTTCCCTAAATAATTTTCTTAGATCAGTGACAAGTAACCTATGGATATTGTTTTTAGCTTTGCTGGTAAAGTTGCACTTTCATCAGACGATTTCTGCCAGACACTCCAAGCTGTCCCTTATTTAGGACGTTCATTACAGTCCTGACCTAAACTACATAATAAAATGTGGCTTCTAATAACAATAATTTAACTGAATAGAAACATAGTAAATAATGGTGATGATGAATTTGAAAAATAACATTTTGAACGTAGGAAATGGATAACTACCTACAGCACTGAATGGCTAATTCATTAATGAAAATACCCCCGCCGCAGCAAACCTGCAACTAAGCGAATTTCAACTTGTCTGATTACATTTTTACTAAAATATTTCTATAAATAAGATATACAGGGTTAGTAAAAAGTGTGGAGACCCCCTGTTATTTTTTTAACGGCCCATACTAGAAAAACTAAACTCGGCACACCATTGTGGCATGTTATGAAGTACTTTTTGGGCATAACCGCCACTTGGTGTTCATCCCCAAAATGGGGGATTTTGGGGAAAACTAAAAAATTTCAAATACAAAGACCCATCGAGTGACCCCTCATTTTGAAGGTCCTGGTAAAAGAAAACCAACAACGCAAACTAGAGGTCTCTATCTCAGTTCAGTACAAAATGGCAGCCAATTGAAATTCTCATAAGTTCCCAAACCCAAAATGGGGGATTTTGGGGGAAACTCAAAATTTTTTAATGATAAGCCCCATTGAGTGACCCCTCATTTTGAAGGTCATAATAAAAGAAAACTAACAACACAAATTATAGGTCTCTATCTTAACACAGTAAAATATGGCAGCCAGTTCAATATGAAATTGCAAGTTATTTCCGATTTTAAAGATTTCAATCACCTTCCATTTTTTACTGAATTGAGATAGAAACCTCTAGTTTGCGTTGTTAGTTTTCTTTTACCAGGACCTTCAAAATGAGGGGTCACTTGATGGGGCTTATCATTAAAAACTTTTGAGTTTCCCCCAAAATCCCCCATTTTGGGTTTGGTAAGCAAGTGGCTATTAGGCTTAAAAAGTACTTCATAACATGCCAAAAAGGTGTGTAGAGTTTAGTTTTCCTAGTGTGAGCCGCTACAAAATTTACAGGGGGTCTCCAGACTTGGAAAGCTGCAAGTTAAATTAAACTTCTGAGAATTTCAATTGGCTGCCATTTTTTACTGGATTGAGATAAAGACCTCTAGTTTGCGTTTTTGGTTTTCTTTTACCTGAACCTTCACTCGATAGGTCTTTGTATTTGAAATTTTTTAGTTTCCCCCAAAATCCCCCATTTTGGGGATGTACACCAAGTGACGGTTATGCCCAAAAAGTATTTCATAACATGCCATAAAGGTGTGCCGAGTTTAGTTTTTCTAGTATGGGCCGTTAAAAAAATAACAGGGGGTCTCCACACTTTTTACTAACCCTGTATTTATTCCCAATTTAAATAACATTTGATTTAACAAGTGCTTAGGTTTGCTGCTACGGGGAAGGTAAAAAGTGTTTTTTGACCATATGTCAATAGTATAAGATGAAATAAATAAATTTGCCAAATTTTATCAATATATATCCATAAACAAGTAAACTACAACGGTTTTCATTTTCTCCATAAGAATAACATGGGAATTTTAAATTACACTTTTTTTTAATTTTCTCCGTGACCGTTAGGCATACAACAGCGCTTCAATATACTAAATTATTTCTTTTTTTAAGCTCTATAAAATGGTTAGGAAAGAAATTGCAAAATGTTTTGTTTTTAGGGTAAAAAATGGGAAAAACCCATTTTTACCCCATAAAACCCCCCATAAACCACTGTTCCCATGGTCCGATTATGCTGGTTCGCGAACTCGTTCGAATAAACGTAAGTTTACACGTTTGTACCAAATTTCATCGAAATCGGATCATTTTTGCTCAAGTTATCGCGCTAACGGACACATATATAAATATATATATATATATCCTACTAATATTATAAATGAGAAAGTTTGGATGTATGAATGTATGTATGGATGTATGTTTGTGACAGGTGAACGCATTAACCACTGGACGGATTTTGCTGAAATTTGGCATGATGATAGCTCACATTCCCGATTAACATATAGGCATATTCTTATCCCAAAAATCCTTTCGGGCTCCGCCCCAGTGGCTCTATAGTTCCCCATGTTAACCTTATGAGTATTCATATTAAAAGGGAATTAAATAATTTAGTTAGCTGTTTCAACTAAAAAGTTGATTCTATGATATGCAAAAGCATTAAAAACTTACAAGGATTACCAACAGGGTGCAGCACTATTATTTTTTTTTATCTATGACAACAGCTAATTTGCAACCAAAAGGTGAGTGAGCGTAGCGAACGAACTTCATCCTGGAGGCGAGTTAGCGTAGCGAACGAGCTAACCTGAAGGCAAGTGAGCGCAGCGAAAGAGCTCCAACCTTAAGGTGAGTGAGCGTAGCGAACGAACTTCAACCAGGACGTGATTGAGCCATGCAAACGAGCTCACTTATGAAGTAAAACGGGGCAAAGCCCGCGGGTACAGCTGAGTGAGCGTAGCGAACAAACTTCAACCTGGAGGCGAGTTAGCGTAGCGAACGAGCTAACCTGAAGGCAAGTGAGCACAGCGAACGAGCTCCATTCCAAAGGCGAGTGAGCGTAGCGAACGAACTTCAACCAGGACGTGATTGAGCCATGCGAACGAGCTCACTTATGAAGTAAAACGGGGCAAAGCCCGCGGGTACAGCTAGTAAATATATATATATATATATATATATATATATATATATATATATAAATATATATGAATATATATATATAAATATATATATATATATATGAATTCGAACGGATGGTCTTTTTGGTTTCTGGGGACCTCAAAACAAAAAAGTAAATCGGTCCCGGATCTAGGTCTTACCATGAGACCTACAGTAATAGCTTATTCCCTATATGGGAAATTCGCTAAAAAGACAGATTTAGGCTCATGTATGGATTTTTTCACCCTGATATTAAAGATAGCATTGACCATGAGCAAATAAGATATGAGGTGATTTTAGGGTCAAAAACTAGACTGTGACGTAATTAGGCAGTGCGTTTTGCCTGGACTCCTAGGAGATGAAATATAGTTATATTAAATCATTGATACATAGATTACATTTATTCATTGTCAATATCGTTTCACATCTATATCTTACTTTAGAATATTTTAACAATATAGAAATAACTGGTTTTCCAAAAAACAAACCCTCTTTAAAAGAAGTATCAATAGTTCTTTTGATGAGGACTCTGTAACACGGGGAAAGGTCTAGTAAAATGAACAATATTACAAGCAACAAGATTGACATGATTACATATTAACCACAAAGCACTTACATAAAGTAGCAAAATATAAAGTGTTTTAATAGCGGCGCTAAGCTTATACCCACAGAAACTACACTTCATTTCAAAATGAAAAGAATGCAATTCTTAATAACATCATCCTTTGCAATGGCAATTATTAACAAAGGCACAGGACAGTCCCTTTCAAAAGTTGCAATTAATCAAATAGCTGATAATAATGTAAAAAAATAATACCCCCGCCGCAGCAAACCTGCAGACTAAGCGAATTTCAACTAGTCTGATTATATTTTTACTAAAATATTTCCATAAATAAGACATATTTATTCCCAACTAGCTGTTGTACTCGTGCTTTGCAACGGGAAGAGGACACAAAATAGAAACATTTTAATCTTTACATCTGTTGCATGTAATAGTTACACATCCGCCAACGCTTTTAGAAACAAAATTCAACTTTTATAGCCTTAATAGAAACGTTTAAGTTATATGACTTTTAAATCTGGTAAGTAGGGGATACCACTATTTTGGTTTTGATTAATTTTAAATCTCGTGTAGGCTGATATGAGAAAAAATTACCAAATAATCTTCGAATAAAACATTGACATAGGCCTACATGATTTACCTTCATCTTACATATCTTTTGATTTATTATTGCCATTTTAAATTTCAATTTTGAAGTTGCAAAAATAAAAATACTAATTATTAAATTTAAATGAACATTTTTTTTTTAATTTCACTCTTCTTTAAATTAAATCACAAATCCTTCCATCTTCAGTTTCTTCACTCACAATATAAATCATTAGCAAAACTAAAGGTGCATTGTCCCTGAGCGACTCTTGCGATAGTAGTTGAGCGACAGTAGCTCAGCGATAGTAGCTCGGCGATAGTAGATAACCATGTCATTGTCCCTGAAGCGATTGTTCTAGAGCGATTTTGTTCATTTTGCTGACTTTTCGAGTGAATTGGTGCCATGAGTGCCATGACACCAGCTAATTTTAAAATGTTTTTATTAGCTCACTTTCTTGCCCGGTACAAACTTTGCAATCAATAACTAACTTCCCGACGAGCTAGAGAATTGAAACTTGAAACATAGCTCAAAAATGGATGATAATACAATATTATATAATTTAATTTTCATATTTCCCTTGGGCTAAGCCCCATGGGCTTCCAAATTTTTCATGTTTACATTTTGGAAGAATGTAGGCCTAAATATATCAATTGAAGTCAGCTGTTAATACTAAAATTATTTATAAAATTAGTAGAAAATAAAAATAAATAAAAATTAATTTTTAAAAATTATTTAAAACGTTTTTAAACACACTCAAAAGTAAAAATAATTTATAAATATGTGGAGAGGATAAATACTTGTAAGATTTAAAACGAAAAACGTGGGGAGCATGCAATGGATAGTAATAGTTCAATAGGTGAAGATAATTCTAAATTAGCATGCGCCCCACGTTTTAAATCTTCAAGTATTTATTCAATACTTATTCTGTACTAACAGCTTTTCATCTTATTCAAGGGTAGAAAGCAGTTTTGTATTCTTTGAAGACATTACGACCAAAAAAAGTCTACACACAACACAAATCGCTCAGCGACTGCGACTCTGACTCCCCTCAGAGCAGACCCGCTACAGTCGCTGTGTTCAGCCGCTAGCCGCTCCAGTCGCAGTCGCGTCAAGGACAATGGTCCCATTTGAAACAACGCTAACCAGTGCTCAGCTACTATCGCTGAGCTACTATCGCAAGAGTCGCTTCAGGGACAATGCACCTTAAAGGTGCATTGTCCCTGAAGCGACTCTTGCGATAGTAGCTGAGCGACAGTAGCTCAGCGATAGTAGCTCAGCGATAGTAGCTAACCATGTCATTGTCCCTGAAGCGATTGTTCTAGAGCGATTCTGTATATTAGTTTGCTGACTTTCGAGTGAATTGGTGTTATAAGTGCAATGACACCTCCTAATTTTAAAACGTTTTTATTAGCTCGCTTTCTTGTCTGGTACAAACTTTGCAATAAATTTTAAACTAACTTCCCGTCGAGCTAGAGAAATGAAACTAGAGAACACAGCTCACAAATGGATGACAATGTAATACGATATCATTTAATTTTCATAGCTATTTTCCTTGGGCTTAGCCCCATGGGCTTCCAAATTTTCCATGTTTACATTTTGAAGTCAGCCGTAAATACCTAAATTTGACAGGTCGAAAAGCTTGGGTAGAGGTACAGGTTCTGCTCCCGAGAGATTCTAAATATAAAATAAGCAGTTCAAAGGAAATATAAAACATATGACTACAGATAATAAGGGTTTGGTATGTATTAACAGGCCATATAAAATAGATTTAACATATTTATACATTAAAGACTAAGAAGTGGAAAATAAATTATAAATAAAAAAAATTTTATAACACGTTTTTAAACGCACTAAAAATTAAAAATAATTTATAAATATGTGGAGGGAATAAATACTTAAAAGATGTAAAACGAAAAACGTGGGGTGCATGCAATAGATAATAATAGTTCAATAGGTAAAGATAATTGTAAATCAGCATGCACCCCACGGTTTTTTTAATCCTTCAAGTATCTATCTTCCCCACATATTTATAATTTTTTTTTACTTTATAGTGCGTTTAAAAACGTTGCATTTTTAAAAAGTATTTTCATTTATAATTTATAATACGACCAAAACAAGTCTATACACAACACAAATCGCTCAGCGACTGCGACTCTGACTCCTCTCAGAGCAGACCCGCTACAGTCGCTGTGTTCAGCCGCTAGCCGCTCCAGTCGCAGTCGCGTCAAGGACAATGGTCCCATTTGAAACAACGCTAACCAGTGCTCAGCTACTATCGCTAAGCTACTATCGCTCAGCTACTATCGCAAGAGTCGCTTCAGGGACAATGCACCTTTAGTCCGCTGTTATAAACTTTAGAAATATTGCTGTGCCTTATCAATACTGTTTTTAGCGAATTTCCCATATAGGGAATAAGCTATTACCGTAGTACTCATGGTAAGACCTGGACGCGGGACCGATTTTTTTTTTTGTTTTGAGGTCCCTAGAGGCCAAAAACACCATTTGTTAAAATTCATATATATATATTTATATATTTATATATATATATATGTGTCCGTTAGCACGATAACTCGAGCAAAAATGATCCGATTTTGATGAAATTTGGTACAAACGTGTAAACCTACGTTTATTTGAACGAGTTCGCGATCCAGCATGATCGGACCATGGGAACGGGGGTTTATGGGGGGTTTTATGGGGTAAAAATAGGTTTTTCCCATTTTAGACTCAAAAAACATAAAATTTTGCAATTTCTTTCTAAACCATTTTGTAGAGCTTAAAAAAACAAATTATTTAGTATATTGAAGCGTTATTATGCGCCTAATTGTTACGGAGAAAATTTCAAAAAATTGTAAATTTAAAATTCCCATGTTATTCTTATGGAGAATAAATAAACTGTTGTAGTTTGCTTGTTTATGAACATATTTTGATCAAATTTGGAATTTTTTTATTTCTTACTAACTATTAACATTTTACAAAAAAAAAAACAGTTTTACCCTCCCTGATGCAGCAAACCTAACCTATACCTATACTTTTTAAACTAATTCTATTTAAATCGGGAATAAATGTTATATTTTTAAGTAGACATTTCAGTGTAAATCCAATCAGTCAAATGGAAATTCGCTTAGTCTGCAGGTTTGCTGCGGCGGGGGTATTTTGAAATATTAAAGAGACTATATCTATAGGTACTATAAAAAAATTTAAACAAATAATTTAGCATTAAAGACAGCAGACAAAACTAATATGATTATCAAAGCATCAATGACTAAAAAATGTAATAGCAAATACAGTATATATGTTTCATTGCATCTCCTGATTCTACTCTACAAAAATATCAACAAACAACTAAATACAAAAAATTCGTTCTTTTAATCAGTTCCATGTCCATTGCCCTTACATTTTCACAATTACCATTAAGTAAACATAGTATCAGATATTTCATTGATTTTAGAAACAAAAGAACACTGTGTACTGATTAGTTTTATGATATTTTCCTTGGTTTAATTTAATCAGTGGTTTGGCAAAACACAAATAATAAATGTATCAAATAAAGTAAATGTGAACTGAAAGCTGTGTTAAGATAAAATAAGAGTATTTTTCCTACAGTTACCTAACAATGTACATGTTCTCTCACTGATTTGAGAAAGCAAAGTGGCCAATTCGCTCATCAGTGAGACAATGTTAACATTGTCTCATTCTAATTACTTTGCCTCACTCCAGATTTGCAACGTGAAGGCACGAAATAGTGAGCGCGTAACATGCAGGCAACGTCGTATGCGCGCGAAATACGTTGGCAGCACTGGCTGTAAATCAGCTGGTCAGCTGTTGTACTGTTGTATTTGTTACTTCACGTTAAATGTTATATTAAAAGTTCACTTCTGCGTAAAAATAGGTTATGTTTCTTCACCAATTTATTTGTTTTATGGTAACTGTAGGAAAAGTATAATGTGCAACTCGAGTTCAAAGTACAATTGCCTCACTCGAGAAACCATTCCTCACTCGCCTACGGCTCGTGAGTAAGGATTTCTCTCGAGTGAGTCAATTGCTCACTTTTCTCACTAGTTGCACAAATAACTATTGTATTAGCATTTGATAATTAAATATAGTTACATATATACAGTAGATTTTAGAAAAAAAAAATCAACGTACAATTTAGTTATTGATGATAATAGGTTTAGCAAAACACAATAACTTAATTTACCTAAATATACATATAAAAAACAATGTGATGTGCAAGTTATGTTAAGTTAATCTAACACATGTTAAGCAGTTTCAATTTATTTAAAGTAGCCTCCAAATTCATACAAACCATCTATACATTGTAATTTTCATACTGTTTCCATGAAAACATATCAATAACATTATTTTCATAACTTAGACACTTTGAGTGGGGCCTTGAGTTGATACAGCAACGGTTATAGAATCTTTTTTTTCTATAATCATTGACATAGTTTTAGAATAAATAATCCATGATAAAAAGTTAGATTAAAATAAACCTACCTCATAGTTATGGAAAATATTATATTTAATTTCTTTGTATCAGCTGTCTAAAATTGTGAAATATGCAGTTTAGCAGTTCTTCTTGTTTACATTTAAATGTCAAAGCAAAAACAAACATTGTTAGTGTTCTCATCACAGCCATGGAGACCAATCAATATTTACTTTTAAAATGTTCACCTCAGAATTTTTAAAGCCAAAGGGGCAAAGCCTACGGTCAGTATCGAAATGTGAATAGTCCTATAATGGCCCTTGGTATGGTAGCTATATTTTTGTATAATTTAAGCCCAGTTGGTTCAGTAGTTTTTGCACCTATTAGTAATACACATACAGACAGACACCATTAGATTTTTATATAATAGTATAGATTAACATTAGATTTAACGAGTGCTTAGGTTTGCTACTACGGGGAAGGTAAAACATGTTTTTGACCATAGGTCAATCAATGGACGTCATCAAGATGGCGGATAGCTAAAATAATCTTTAGAAGTGCTCTCCTTTATCTTTTAAAATAGTTATTTTTAGCCTACAAAATCTATTTTTAATCAGTTAAAAGTGAATTATTAACATACCTCTTTTCGTTCAGAAAAACGTAGAGTGAAATAGTTGGTGATAGTGAAAATCCAGGACGTTATCTGTCCAGCACAGTTGGAATGTGATAGATAACTAGTTGCACAAATATCCTGATAAGACCTGGTTGAGCAAATCTCATGATAAGACTGGACAAGGTCAGGTTCTCCAAGTAACTCAGGTGGACTAGTGTCGTCTGTTTGTTTACATTTTTTTCTGGACTTTTATTAGGTAATTTAACCCATTATTATTATTATTTATTTTACTACATTATTACTACAAGGATTTTTATTGTTGTTGTTTACATTTTGAGAACTAAAAATACGTTGTTGTTTTTTAATTTGATTTAATTTACGGTTGTTTAATTTGATTTGGTTGATATATATATCCTTCATAAAAAGCTAACTATCCTTCATAAAAAGATGTTTTATCGTCAGGTGAACTGAGTAGCCTGATAAAATATAGCCTTTAAACGTTTTAGCTAATTAAAATATATGTCTTAAAATTACAAATATTTAAGCCTAAAATGGTTCTTGTAAATAAAAGTACTAATGTTCTAAACAAATCAAAGGAAAGTCCTCTAATTAGAACAAGATCAATTACCAGGAAAAAAGCTGACCTCTCTAAGATTAATGTCACAAAAAATAACTCAAAAACTGACATTAAAGAAGTAATTAGTGAACCTGTGACTGAGGTAAATGAAACCACAGCAAACTTAACTTCTACTATACATGACAAGGAAATAGAGGAGATAAAAATTAAACACCATGAACTGCAGGCTAAATTATTGGAAGCAAATGAACAAATTAAATTGCTTTCAGTTTCATTACAGAATTTGAGTAGCAAGTTGCAAAATAATTTGATCCAACCTGTATGGCTCACTGATGAACATTTAAACAAGTATTTTGATAAATTAAATAATCATATATCAGGGTCGAATGCAAATGCTTATATACTGAACCCACTTATCAGTCATGCATTGAAATCCTTGATAAATACAGATCACCTTTTACAGCCACTGAATTTGCCAAGTAAAAATATTCTCATTATCCCAGTAAATGACTCAATTAACTTTGAGAGTGAAGGTGGTTCTCATTGGAGTCTGCTAGTATTTAAGCATGACATAAATACCTTTTATTACTATGATTCTATACCATCAAAAAACATTGAACAAAGTAAGCTCATTGCTAACAAAGTAATCAATTTCTTTTCAAAAGATAGATATGATTTCAATGTTGTTCAAGGTCCAATTCAAAACAATGCATATGACTGTGGTATTTTTATGATACTAGCCATTGAACACATTCTACAGATGGACCTAGATAACTGTGATTTTGCCAACTTTTCAATTCCACACTTTGATGAACTGGATTGCATAAAAAAAAGATGTTCATTAACTTACATCCTGAGTAATACAACTGACGCAAAAACTGTAAAAGCCTTGATGGTTCAGAAGACTGCTCCCATTTCAGAGTATCCTTTTGTACAGCCCAAAAAAAGTTGTAAACCATCTGGACCTGAGTTAGAAAATCCCCCAGGACCTACATTATCTAACAGATATAGTGCACTGTCTAACGATCTACAGAACAGCTCATCTTATGCAACTGCTAACTCCTTAGTTACTGATCTAAAATGTAAACAACAGCCAAAAAAACAACAGAAACAATATATCAGGACTATATCACCATTGAAAGCTCATCATAATAAAGGACGACCAGTCCATTTAAAACCAAACAAAAACTGTGCCGCAAATATAAACAAATCAGAAGCTATCCCTGTACTAAAGCGCAGAAAAAAGGTTTACATATTTTCTGATAGCCATGGAAAGGACCTTGGGAACCTCTTATTGCCAATACTACCGAATGACTATGAATCATTTGCGTGTGCTAACTCGGGTGCTTCTGTTGATTATATATTGAACAACATTTCCAACATGACACAAGAATTCTCAAATGAGGACACGGTTATAGTCATTGCTGGTGCTAACAATATTTGTGATGTCACCTACTCCAACCGGGAACCGGCAAGGTGTATATTGAGAAAATTCAAGGAATTTGTCGCAGCAAATCAGCACACCAACTTAGTCTTCGTGACACAATTTCAAAGACATGACTTGACATCGGACTGTGTGATTAATAAAGAAATTTACAAAATAAACTGTGAACTCAAACAACTAGATAGCTTGCATCTGATCAATGTAAGTGATTTCAATAGGCACCTTTTCACTCGTCACGGCCAGCATCTAAACAAATTTGGCAAACGAGTTCTCTCCAGGAGAATCGCTGACTTTGTTTTAAACAAAAACCACTACTCAAGTCATCCACCTCAGATATTATCTAGCTCTGTCAGAATAATGGAAGTTGACATGGGATCTGCAATAGACACATATAACAACTCAGATGTGGCTTTTGCTCATTGCATCTCAGCAGATTTTGGACATGCAAAAAACATGAGTGAAGGAGTTGCTACGATTTTTAAAGAAAAGTTTGGCAAGCCCTGTGCAACTGACCTGTGTGACAAAAATTTAACTTTTCAAAAATCAAAGAGTGGAGCTGGCGTATATGGACTTGTCACTAAACCACAGTATTTTATGAACTCTAATAACTTTTATAATTATGACAGAATTTATGACGCAGCTTTTAATCAAATGACCCGTCACTTTAAACAAGGCAAATTCAAGACCCTCATATGCTCCCCCATGGGCTGTGTGCGTGATTGTATTCGGCCTTCACACTTTATCTCTAACATCACAAACTTTGTCAACAGTACTGGAGCCTCAGTGGTTATAGTGACTTCTAATGACACCTCTAGAAGTAGGCTACGGAATGGAATGTCACCTGCAAAATTTGTTGAAAGGATGAAACAGCTGATTGGACTGGACAACAAAGCAACCTCACAGCCCTCCTCCCCACATCCAGAAAGCAGCACAATTGATCTCTGCTCTACAATGTTTGACCCGGAGACACAATCAGCAGCGGACACTCCTCATGAGCTCCCACTTCACCTGACACCGGACATAAACTTGTCTGTTATCTCTGACACATCACCATGGCGAGGATGGTCGACACCAGAGCAACGTCCTGTCACTTACACATTGCACGGACAACCACAGAAAGATGAGATATGCCTGACTTCTACTAGTCCAGTATCTTCGCAATCAAATCAGCAGCCCGTCCTAGCCTCTGGCCATCTCCAATACAGCGAGGCGGTGAAGTGTGTGTCAAGTGAAGTGGAAAAGCAGAGTAACCGTGCCAGTGAAAAAAGTAGTCTAAATAATGTAAATAGTTCTCGTGTAAATAGTAGCTTTGATGTAAATAGTATAATTTCCAATACTATCCTAATGAACGATCAAATCTGTAATTCTGATGTTGCACAGCTTCTCTCAAATGGCTTAAATAGTTTAAACTGCAATCTTTCCAAAAAACTTCCAAACACATAAAACAACAAAATCCTACTACCGCATCAATGTTCCGTCAAAACAATAAAAGTAAAACAAACTGCAATCAAAATAGTAATAACGAAATTAGTATCCTACACCAAAATATCCAGCACCTACCCTCCAGACTAGACATGTTGTCTATCTTACTAGATGAAATTTCAGTAGATTTATTAGTACTGACAGAACATAAAATGAAAGAAAATGAAATAAATCGTTTGAATATAAAAAATATGACAGTTAAATCTTTTTATACTCGAAAATTGACATGTGGAGGTGGTGTATTAATTTTGGCCAGATCAGCACTCAAAGTAGAACCTCTTGAATTAACAGAAATAACGAGTTTGGTTCAAGACAAAGAATTTGAGTGTTGTGTGGTTAAAGTACGAGCAGGAAAATATTCTTTTATTTTAGCTGGTATTTACAGAACTCCTAAATTGTGTTATGACCAAATATTTTTAGAAAAATTTGATTTACTATTGGAAATTTTAAATAGAAATTATAAAAACATAGTGGTTGTCGGAGATGTGAATATTAAGATGTGTTGGAGGAATCAAAAAATAAAAAATTGTTGTTTAATGTTTTAAACTCTAACCATATAAAAGCATTGGTGAATTTCCCAACTAGAATTTGCAAAACAAAGAAGAGTGCAATTGATCATGTTTTTACTAATATAGCCAAGAGCAAAATAAAAGTCTCAGGAATAATTACTGAATTGTCTGACCATGATGCTCAGCTGTGTGTAATTACTGATAACAGTATAGAAATTTCAAAAATCCAAAAAACAATTGTAACATACCGTAGGAAATTTACTGATGATAGCATTGCTCAGTTTTGTAAACTATTAGAAAGTGAAAACTGGATTAATGTGTTTAATGCACCTGTTAATAATAAGTTTGACATTTTCTTTGATATAATTAAGTATGATTTTGATGTTTGTTTTCCTAAGGTTAAAAGTAGATTAACCAGAGGAAATAGTAATTGGATTACAGATGATATTATAAATAAAAGAATAGATATTTTAGATTTGAGTAATACTGCTAGAAATGTTAAAGATAAATCATTTCAAAATATTCTGATAAAAAAAAAGAAAGAACTAAAAAAAGAAGTCATTGAAACTAAATGTAATTATTATCATAGCTTATTGGAAAAATCACGAAATGTTAGTAAAACTACATGGGATATTGTAAATAGGGAAGTTGGAGCAAATCATAAACCAAGCCATGGTGAAAGTTTAAGTTTACCATATATTAAAGCCAATAACTGCACGGACGTTGAAGAAGTCTGTCATCTCTTTAATCTATATTATATACAGCCGCTTGTGTAACTGACTGACTCACTGATTCATCAGGTATACAAATGTTTGGGCACTTCTAGAATAGCTAGGAAGCTGAAATTTTTTGTGGAGGTCCTTCTAGGTCCCAAAGCACCAGCAAAATCCCAAAAAGTTACATTTTCAAAATGGAACCCCCCCAAAAAAATTCCATTAAAAACGCCCTTTTTTGGGAAAAACATGTTTTCTTAAAACAGCTGTAGCTTGAAAACGGTAAGAGCTAGATTCGATTTGAGGAAAAATTGTGAGTTTGGAATTAAATTTTCTACAAGACACTATTAAGCGTTTTTCGAAAATCACACTCCTTCACCTTCAAAAAACGCTCTACTTCCAAAAATTTTAAAAATTCTTTATTTCTTTAAGCGTTTTTAATTTTTAAAACAACTTTTCGCACATATATTTCTACTTTTAATGCTCCCAACGTTGAAAGGAAAGTCCCTAGAGTGACCTTCTATAACTTAAACCTACTAAAAAAAATTCAAAATGGCGGATTTTCGATTAAAAAGATCGTTTTTTAACGTATTTCTTATGGAAAATTAACATGTAACGACAAGCAAACTAGAAGTAAACGTCAGTAGGTGAAATATGGGCGTTTGGCGACAGAAAAAGCATTTTTGTCACTTCTAGAGTAGCTACGGAGCTGAGATTTTGTGTAAAGGTTTGTCTGGGTACCAAACCACCCAGAAAGTCCCAAAATTTAGTTTTTCCAACCGAAATCCACCAAAATAAATCCCTTTAAACCCTAGTTTTTTTGGGAAAAACACGTTTTTTTAAAACTGCTGTAGCTTGAAAACGGTAAGAGCTAGAAAGGATTTGAGGGAAAATCGTAGGTTCAGAATTAAATTTTCTACAAGACACTTTTCTCAAAGACCTTCACCTTCAAAAAACGCCTTACTTCCAAAAATTTTAAAAACTCTTGATTTTTTAAATGTTTTTAATTTTTTAAATGACTTTTCGTACATATATTTGTACTTTTTATGGACCCAACGTTGAAAACAAAGTCCCTTGAGTGACCTTCTATAATTTGAACGTACAAAAAAAATTAAAAATGGTGGGTTTTCAATCAAAAAGGTAGTTTTTAACGATTTTTAACGTATTCCAATCCCATTCCAACCCCCTCTCTTTCATCCCCATTAATTTTTTTTTAATTCATGACAATAGCCAATTTGCAGCCAAAAGGTGAGTGAGCGTAGCGAACGAGCTAACCTGAAGGCAAGTGAGCGCAGCGAACGAGCTCCAACCTAAAGGTGAGTGAGCGTAGCGAACGAGCTAACCTGAAGGCAAGTGAGCGCAGCGAACGAGCTCCAACCTAAAAGTGAGTGAGCGTAGTGAACGAGCTAACCTGAAGGCAAGTGAGCGCAGCGAACGAGCTGCAACCTAAAGGTGAGTGAGCGTAGCGAACGAACTTCAACCAGGATATAATTGAGCCATGCGTTTAGTTTAATTTTTTTCCCATCTCCACCCCAAATTCGTGTTAAAACCTGAAATTTTACCTTTTCCCCTATTTTTTGTGATTTTTACTGCGCAAGGGGTCCATTTTTCATGTCGATAATTTTACCAACCCCCCGCCCCCGAAGGGGGCCTAAGATTATTTTAAAATATTATTTTACCTCACTCTTACTCCTAAGACTTTATATCGATGCTTGTTGATGTGAAGAAAGTTTTAGAGGTTGTGACTTAGCAAATTTAATTCATCATAGCACCGGCCCTACATCGAGACTCTAACATGCCAAGACTGGTTTGGTTTGCACTAAACAACCCCCCTATGGAATACTTCGCAACTGCCTAGTTATCACTACGTCTTTTACGCAAAAAGCAAAAATGTTTCCGGAAAACATCCTGTCCCCCGTGAACATTTATCATCACGGCTACTATTAAAAGGGGGCCTGGGGGCGGAGCCCCCAGCGAGCACAAGGCGAGTCTATAATCTATACAGCCCGATGTGTAACTGATAAGGTATACAAATTCTAGACCACTTCTAGACGTGCTAGAGACTTGAAATTTTCGGCGTTTTGTAGGTCTAGTGCCCAAACCCCCGGGAAAATCCCGAAAAGTCGCATTTTCCCCTTCCAACCCCCCCTAAATTAACAATTTCCCCCCCATGTTATTCTTATGGAAAATAACGTTGAAAAACACCGATTTTCTTACGCTCATCTGAAACGTTTAGAAACGTGCTAGAGACTTGGAATTTGCGTAGGATTGTACTATGGGATCCTACATTACCATTAAAATTCGTAAAAACCCCGTTTTCAAAATTCTACCCCCCCAAAAAAATTCCATAAAAATTTCGGTTTTCGGAAAAACATGTTTTTTTAAAACGGCTCTAGCTCGAAAACCGTAAGAGCTAGAATCGATTTGAGGGAAAATCGTGAGTTCGAAATTAAATTTTCTACAAGACAGTTTTGTCAGAGAAGGCGTCATATCGAAATTCGCACTCCTTCACCTTCAAAAAACGCTCAAACTCCAAAAATTGTAAAAATCCTCTATTTTTTTACGTGTTTTTAATTTTTAAAACGACTTTTCGTATATATATTTCTATTTTTTATGCTCCCAACATTAAGAGAAAAGTTACGTAAGTGACCTTCTATAATTTTAATTTACGAAAAAAAATTTAAAATTGCGAATTTTCAATCAAAAAGGTAATTTTTTACGCATTTTCTTATGGAGAATTAGCATGTTTTGACAGGCATTTTCGAGCACTTCTAGACGTGCCAGGGAGATGAAATTTGGCACGCACGTGGGTCTTGGGCCCACCCGCTCGGTAAAATTCCGAATAGTCGCATTTTCCTCTTTCAACCCCCTCTAAATTAACAATTCCCTCCCCATGTTATTCTTTTGGGAAATAACATTGAAAAATACCGACATTCGGACGCTCATCTGAACCGTTAAGAAACGTGCTAGAGACTTGAGATTTTGTAGTTTTGTAGTAAGGGATCTTACATTACCGGTGAAATTAGTAAAAGCCCCATTTTCAAGATTCAACCCCACCAAAAAAATCTATTAAAAACCCCTATTTTTGGAAAAAACGTTTTTTTTTAACAGCTGTAGCTCGAAATCGGTATCCAGACGCGATTTGAGGAAAAATCGTAGGTTCGCAATGAAATTTTCTACAATACGGTTTTGTCCGAGAAGGCGTCATATCGAAATTTGCACTCCTTCACCTTCAAAAAACGCTCTAACTCCAAAAATTGTAAAAATCCTCTATTTTTTTACGTGTTTTTAATTTTTAAAACCACTTTTCGTATATATATTTCTACTTTTTATGCTCCCAACGTTGAAAGGAAAGTCCCTAGAGTGACCCTCAGTAATTTAAACCCACAAAAAAATTCAAAAAGGCGGATTTCCAATTTAAAAGATGATTTTTTAAGCATTTTCTTATGGAGAATTAGCATGCGTCGACAGGCAAACTAGACGTAAACGTCAGTAGGTGAAATATGGGCGTTTGGTGACAGAAAAAACACTTTTGTCACTTCTAGAGTAGCTACGGAGCTGAAACTTTTTGTAAAGGTTTGTCTGGGTACCAAACCACCCACAAAGTCCCGAAATGTAGTTTTTGTTACTATTATGACAATAGCTAATTTGCAACCAAAAGGTGAGTGAGCGTAGCGAACGAGCTAACCTGAAGGCAAGTGAGCGCAGCGAACGAGCTCCAACCTAAAGGTGAGTGAGCGTAGCGAACGAGCTGACCTGAAGGCAAGTGAGCGCAGCGAACGAGCTCCAACCTAAAGGTGAGTGAGCGTAGCGAACGAACTTCAACCAGGATTTGATTGAGCCATGACCTAAAGGTGAGTGAGCGTAGCGAACGAGCTAACCTGAAGGCAAGTGAGCGCAGCGAACGAGCTCCAAACTAAAGGTGAGTGAGCGTAGCGAACGAACTTCAACCAGGATATGATTGAGCCATGCGTTTAGTTTAATTTTTTCCCATCTCCACCCCAAATTCGTGTTTAAACCTGAAATTTTACTTTATTTTCCCTATTTATGGTGATTTTTACTGCGCAAAGGGTCCATTCTTCATGCCGATAATTTTTACCAACCCTTCGCCCACGAAGGGGGCCTAAGATTATTTTAAAATATTATTTTACCTCACTCTAACTCCTAAGACTTTATATCGATGCTTATTGATGTGTAGAAAGTTTTAGAGGTTGTGACTTAGCAAACTTAATTTATCATGGCACCGGCCCTACATCGAGACTGTAACATGTCAAGACTGGTTTGGTTTGCACTAAACAACCCCCCTATGGAATACTTCGCAACTGCCAAGTTATCACTACATCTTTTACGCAAAAATGTTTCCGAACAACATCCTGTCCCCCGTGACAACTTCTCATCATGGATACTATTAAAAGGGGGCCTGGGGGCAACTATCCCCCAACCAAAAAAGGGGGCCTGGGGGCGGAGCCCCCAGCGAGCACAAGGCGAGTCTATAATCTATACAGCCCGATGTGTAACTGATAAGGTATACAAATTCTAGACCACTTCTAGACGTGCTAGAGACTTGAAATTTTCGGCGTTTTGTAGGTCTAGTGCCCAAACCCCCGGGAAAATCCCGAAAAGTCGCAATTTCCCCTTCCAACCCCCCCTAAATTAACAATTTCCCCCCCATGTTATTCTTATGGGAAATAACGTTGAAAAACACCGATTTTCGTACGCTCATCTGAAACGTTTAGAAACGTTCTAGAGACTTGGAATTTGCGTAGGATTGTACTTTGGGATCTTACATTACCGGTGAAGTTCGTAAAAACCCCGTTTTCAAAATTCTACCCCCCCAAAAAAATTCCATAAAAATTTCGGTTTTCGGAAAAACATGTTTTTTTAAAACGGCTCTAGCTCGAAAACCGTAAGAGCTAGAATCGATTTGAGGAAAAATCGTGAGTTCGAAATTAAATTTTCTACAAGACAGTTTTGTCAGTGAAGGCGTCATATCGAAATTCGCACTCCTTCAGCTTCAAAAAACGCTCTAACTCCAAAAATTGTAAAAATCCTCTATTTTTTTACGTGTTTTTAATTTTTAAAACGACTTTTCGTATATATATTTCTATTTTTTATGCTCCCAACATTAAGGGAAAAGTTACTTAAGTGACCTTCCATAATTTTAATTTACGAAAAAAAATTTTAAATGGTGGATTTTCAATCAAAAAGGTAATTTTTTACGCATTTTCTTATGGAAAATTAGCATGTTTTGACAGGCATGTTTGGGCACTTCTAGACGTGCCAGGGAGATGAAATTTGGCACGCACGTGGGTCTTGGGCCCAACCGCTCGGGAAAATTCCGAAAAGTCGCATTTTTCCCTTTCAACCCCCTCTAAATTGACAATTCCCTCCACATGTTATTCTTTCGGGAAATAAAATTGAAAAATACCGACATTCGTACGCTCATCTGAACCGTTAAGAAACGAGCTAGAGACTTGAAATTTTGTAGTTTTTTAGTACGGGATCTTACATTACCAGCAAAATTCGTAAAAACCCCATTTTCAAAATTCAACCCCACCAAAAAAATCAATTAAAAAACCCTATTTTTGGAAAACACGTTTTTTTTAACAGCTGTAGCTCGAAATCGGTAAGATCCAGACGCGATTTGAGGAAAAATCGTAGGTTCGCAATGAAATTGTCTACAAGACAGTTTTTCGGAGAAGGCGTCATATCGAAATTCGCACTCCTTCACCTTCAAAAAACGTTCTAGCTCCAAAAATTGTGAAAATCCTCTATTTTTTACGTGGTTTTAATTTTTAAAACGACTTTTCGTATATAAATTTCTACTTTTTATGCTCCCAACATTGAAAGGAAAGTCCCTAGAGTGACCCTCAATAATTTAAACCCACAAAAAATTCAAAATGGCGGATTTCCAATTGACAAGATGATTTTTAAAGCATTTTCTTATGGAGAATTAGCATGCGTCGACAGGCAAACTAGACGTAAACGTCAGTAGGTGAAATATGGGCGTTTGGTGACAGAAAAAAACACTTTTGTCACTTCTAGAGTAGCTACGGAGCTGAAACTTTTTGTAAAGGTTTGTCTTAATTTGCAACCAAAAGGTGAGTGAGCGTAGCGAACGAGCTCCAACCTAAAGGTGAGTGAGCGTAGCGAACGAGCTAACCTGAAGGCAAGTGAGCGCAGCAAACGAGCTCCAACTCAAAAGTGAGTGAGCGTAGCGAACGAGCTAACCTGAAGGCAAGTGAGCGCAGCGAACGAGCTCCAACCCAAAAGTGAGTGAGCGTAGCGAACGAGCTAACCTGATGGCAAGAGAGCGCAGCGAACGAGCTCACACCTAAAGGTGAGTGAGCGTAGCGAACGAACTTTAACCAGGATATGATTGAGCCATGCGTTTAGTTTAATTTTTTTCCCATCTCCACCCCAAATTCGTGTTTAAACCTGAAATTTTACCTTTTTTCCCTATTTTTGGTGATTTTTACTGCGCAAGGGGTCCATTCTTCATGTCGATAATTTTTACCAACCCCCCGCCCCCGAAGGGGGCCTAAGATTATTTAAAAATATTATTTTACCTCACTCTTACTCCTAAGACTTTATATCGATGCTTATTGATGTGAAGAAAGTTTTAGAGGTTGTGACTTAGCAAATTTAATTCATCATAGCACCGGCCCTACTAACTCTAACATGCCAAGACTGGTTTGGTTTGCACTTAACAACCCCTCTATGGAATACCTCGCAACCGCCAAGTTATCACTACGTCTTTTACGCAAAAATGTTTTCGGACAACATCCTGTCCCCCGTGAACATTTCTCATCACGGCTACTATTAAAAGGGGGCCTGGGGGCGGAGCCCCCAGCGAGCACAAGGCGAGTCTAAATACTATACAATCCGATGTGTAACTGACTGGGGATACAAATTCTAGACCACTTCTAGATGAGCTAGAGACTTGAAATTTTCGGTGGTTGTAGGTCTAGTGCCCAAACCACCCATAAAATTCCAAAAAGTCGCATTTTCAAATTTTAACCCCCCCGAAAATTCGAATTCCCCCCCCATGTTATTCTTATGGGGAATAACATTAAAAATGGCCGACTTTCGTGTTCCCATCTGAACCACTTAGAAACGTGCTAGAGACTTCAAATTTGCGTAGTATTGTAGTAAAAGATCTTACATTACCGGTGGAATATGCAAAAGTCCCATTTTCAAATTTTAACCCACCCAAAAATCCAAAACGGCGGACCTCTGAAAACGAAAAAACACTTTTTTTTCAACCGGATGTAGCTCGAAAACGGTAAGAGCTAGAAAAGATTTGACAGTATATCCAGGAACAGGAATTAAATTTTCTACAAAACCCTCTTAGGCGTTTTCAGAAAATCGCACTCCTTAAGCTTCAAAAAACGCCCTACTTTTAAAATTTTGTAAATTTTTTTCAAATTTTTATCGGTTTTTGCTATGTTTTCGTACCTAAATAATAATTTTTTGCAAATATTATTAATGTTTCGTATTCTCCTTAGTTTACTTTACATTTCACCCTTCACATGTTTTTTCGTAACTTTACTCCTTGACCCCCAAAACGCGTAGGTCAGTAACGCTGTATAGTCATTTGGTTCTCGCTCTAATTTTTGCTAATGGATTTGGCTACCCATGATTAAGTTTCACTGTCACTTCTTCCTATTTATTGGACTTGTTATTTTGGCGATTTTGCTGCAATTTTCTGTAAGCATGGAATTCTCTTGCGTTGCTGCTGGGTCGTTCCACCAGGGAGATCCCAGATTTACCGAGAGCAACAACGCTCAATGCATGGCAAATGCAACCTGTGCCCTCGCATGGCAAGCATTCTGCGGCGGATTCAGTACCAACGCTATTGACGCTATACTCATGGCGGGCGATAGCTTGTATACACTATCTCGCCGTGAGCATAGCATCACTAACCGGTATCTGTTCCCTGAGGACCTCGCCAGGCACTTCGTGGTTGCACACCATCGTGTTACCATCGAAGAAATTTCTTGTGTTTGGGACGGGTTGTATCCGTTACGAAACGATGGCCTAGATGAGGTGACCTCTTCCTTGTCTTCGGTTTTGGAAGCAGCTATGCCCGGTGACTCCGTTGATAGCGGTTTTTTGTTTACGGGACAGTTGGTGACAGTCGCTTTTTGGCGTTTCCAAGGGCGGCTGTACCTCTTTGATTCCCACGCGGTAAACGAAAACCGTCGTCGAGACATTGATGAGGCGAGAAATAAGGCTAGGGTGTTCGTCTGTAATAGTTTTCGTTCTCTAGCTTCCCTCATTTTGGTGAATTCTGCGTTCGTCGGTGGGCAGTACTCCGTCACAAAAATAAAGTTTTCCGTCAACGAAACTCAAACTGTCCACACGGTCGACTGTTCGGACAATGACTTAACTCAGTTATCAGAATCTGCCTCTGAGACAGTTGTTCAGAAAACCAAATGTCCTGGTAGACCAAAAACAATAAAGCGTGGTCGTCCAAAGCTTTTAGACACGACCCGAGAAGAGCAAGTGGATGCGGCGAAGAAGAAGTATAGGGAGACGCACGCTGACAAACTCCGGGATGACAGTCAACGTTACACTCAAACCCACCCTGAGGTGCACCGAAAGGCTGTTCAGCAATACGACCTGCGTAATCCCGGTGCTTCTGCTGAGAGAGTTCAGATTTTTCGCCTGAAAAATCCGAAAATGTCTGAACTTCGCTATGCCCGCATCACTTGCTCGGTCCGTAGTCAAAAATGGCCCCATGTCTGTTTGGAATGGGGAGCCACTCAATGAAATACAACCATACAAATTAAAAAAAGTCAGTCTCTGGGTTGACGACGTTTACAGATGTCGTCATTGCCAAGGACGGCTCTTCGAGGAGGAGAAGAATAGAAAGCAATGGTGCTGCGGGGAAGGAGCGTTCAATGTTCTCGACATTCCTCCGTTGCAAGAACGCTTTTATTCCGACCGTCTCTTCCTGGAAAGAGCCCGTGCGTACAACGACCTGTTTGCTTTCTGCGCGCTCGAAGTGTCAGGCGGGTATCGTCATCCCAGTGGTCTTTCTTTTTTCAAGATCGAGGGAAGAATGTACCACCAGGTCTACAATCTTGACGCCCCAGGACAAAAGTTCACCACTCGTTCTGGGAACGTTCAGTTTGTGAATCGGTCCCGCCTGTATATTGACGATGGCGAAGAGCGCCGTAACATTGCGATGGGTAGATCGCTTGATGCCGAGATCATCGACGGTATTGCTGATTTCCTGTCTAGGGAAAATCCTTACATTGAGCATTACCGTCGATTGAGCAACGAGCCTTCCGTAACAGCTCACTTGGCTTTTGAAGTAACAAGCAGGTCTACCCATGGCCCTGTTCTCGGTGATCGGCAAACAGGCGTCGAAGTGCACGCCGTGCTCAGCAATGATGAAAACGACACTGAGCCCCGGAGACTGACTATATGGAAATCCGGTTCCGATAGACCTACATTTATTGATCTTTTACACCCCCTAATGGAACCTTTCCAATATCCCCTACTTTACCCGCAAGGCACTGTGGGATGGCACGTTGGCCGCCTTGATAACAAGGGTGCCAAACTGACTCAATTTAAGTACTCGCGGTGCCTCCTACTTTCTGAACCTCGCTTCTCTCACCTAGGCCGTCTCTCACAAGCTTGGCAGGTTGAGATGTTCGCGAGGTACGAGGAGGAGAAACTGCGTTACATTAAGTTTACGCAGCTGAAGAACACCGATAGTGCCTTGCGGGTGGGGCCGGTTGACGAGATTCGGAATGCACAGCAGGTCTTGAACGACATCGCTCGTGATGAAACCGTCCAAGGCGAGGGTGGGGTGCAGGCAGGAAAAGTCTACCTCCCAAGTTCGTTCACCGGGGGGCCCAGGTACATGAAAGTAAAATACGAAGACGCTATGGCAATCGTATCGCGCCTGGGTTCCCCCACTTTCTTTTTGACGTTTACTTACAACGCGACTTGGGAGGAAAACAAGAAAGCTTGCCCTCGTGGAGGTACTCGCAGTGACCCTAGCACTGCTTGCAGAGTTTTTAGGATCAAACTTCTGGAACTTCTCCGAGACCTGCGCAGCGGAGCAATGTTTGGACGCTCTGTCTATATCGTCTACGTCATCGAGATGCAAATGAGGGGCCTTCCTCACGCCCACATTGTATTCAAGATTGACGGCGACGGACCAGTTCAGGCGTCCGAAATTGACTCCATCATCCGCGCGGATATTCCCTCGGAAGAAGAGGCCGGAGGCCGACTGAGAAAGTTGGTCCTCAAACACATGATCCACGGTCCATGTGGTAATGATCATAGGACTGACTTTCTCTGTTGGGACTCTGCAAAGGGTTACTGCACCAAATACTTCCCCAAGCCCTGCTGTGAAACCACCCACGTCGACGAGAGGGGATTCGTCCAGTACAAGCGAGATTATACCAATCGGGGGACAATTGTATCACGCAATAAGAACATTATCGTACATGACGGTTGGGTTGTGCCTTATAATCCCGCACTGATGTTGAAATACGAGGCTCACATCAATTTGGAGCTGGCGTCTACTCGCCGCGTGATTAAGTACCTCTTCAAATATCTTATGAAGGGAGGATCTCTCCAGAACGTCACAGTTACTCCCTTCAGTAAGCAAGATGATGAGGTACAGCATTACGTGACGAAGAGAATGGTGGGTGCCAGTGACGCGTGCTGGCGTTTATTAAACTTTCCAGTATCAGAATCTGAGCCGGCTGTTGAATGTCTTCCCGTCCATCTGGAGGGCAAGCAGTCCGTCCTGTTTAGACCTGGCCAACTGGCAGAGGCAGCCGCCAGGAACAGCTCCAAACTCACCATCTACTTTGACCGGCCTCGTATTTCACTGTTTGACGACCTGACTTATCAGGGGTTCTATGAAACGTTTGTGGTTCATGTCAAGCGCCCAAAAACTGCGGAGATATACGAGCACCCCGATGGCGTCCATTTTATCACTGCCCGACAGCGTGGCGAGAAGGTGTGCAGACTGTTTTGGGTCTCACCGAGCAGGACAGAACAGTATTACCTGCGTATCCTGCTTATGACTGTATCTTGCCGTGGTTATGCCGACCTCCTGTCCCGCGGTGGACCAAACTGCCGCACTTTTCAAGGGGTCGCGCGGCATCTTGGCTTGGTGCAAGACGAACAGGAGTACCACTACGCACTGCGCGAGGCCGCCACTTTCATGACTGGCCCGAGACTTCGTTCTTTCTTTGTGATCCTCTGCAACATGGGGGCTCCTGCAGCTCTCCTGTGGGATGCTTTCCGTGATTCCATCTGCGAGGACCACATAGAGCGTAATCCTCTCGATGTTGAACTGGCCTACAAGCTAGGTCTCATCGATATTGATCGGAGTCTTCGTCGGCAGGGTTCTTGCGTCGCAGATCATGGCCTCCCCGATGTACACGATGACACGACGGAGTTGGGCAGAGAACTGCTCTTACATGGTGAAAATCAACAGAGAGTGTTTGTGGAGGAGTGGGTGCCAAAGCTCTCTGAAGATCAAAACCGCGTATTTGAGTACGTTACCTCCGTTCTCAATGCCCCTGCCAGCGGAACGTCGTCGAAAATCATTTTTCTTGACGGCCCGGGAGGCTATGGGAAGACCACTCTGATTCGTGTCATTCTCGCATACGTGAGAGGTTGTCGTCAGGTTGCACTGGCAGTCGCTAGCTCTGGGATCGCCGCGGGTAACATGCCTGGTGGAACTACAGCTCACAGCATGTTCCGGTTGCCACTCGACTTCGGTGACGGCACCGGCTTTTGGAACATCACCAACGGCTCCCAGCGAGCAGAGCTCATCAGGGCCGCAAGGCTCATTGTCTTTGATGAGGCCCCGATGGCACATCGGTTCGTTTTCGAGGTTCTTGACAGATCCCTGCGAGACCTCATGCGTTCCAGTGAGCTATTCGGTGGTAAAATATTCCTCTGTTGTGGCGACTTTCGCCAGATCGCGCCTGTCGTTGTAAACGCTCGTACTCCAACTGACATTGTTTGTGTCTCACTTCGGGCTTCCCATCTGTGGCAGCATTTCAAAATTTTTGCCCTGACAACAGCTCATCGGACTAGTAGTTCCACAGCCTATTCCGAATTCCTTCTTAGGGTAGGCAACGGAACTGTCAGTTCGACCACTTTCTTGGAGGGACGGAACGAACAAAGTCTAATTCCGCTGCTCGGGATTAGACAAGTGACGTCTTTGACTGATTTGGTCGATTCCGTCTTTCCCGCAAACGTCCTACTCGACTCTGATATGTGTTCGCGACGCGCAATCCTCTCGACTCTGATAGTGAACGTCAAGGAGATCAACGACCACATCTTGAACTCCCTCGACGGTCATCTGTACGAGCTGAGGAGCGCCGACACAGTCGACAGAGAGAACGACGATGGCCTGGATGTCGACGTTCAACTCCTGAACACGGCTACTGGCAAGGGCGTACCAGACCATGTTCTGCGGCTGAAGATCGGTTCTGTTTGCCTCATTATGAGGAACCTCAACATCGCTGAAGGACTCGTCAACGGCACTAAAGTCATCGTAATCGGCATCACCAACCGCCTGATTACAGTGAGACTTCCCGGACAGACGCAACCTATCGGAATTCCCCGGATTACCTTTACTTTTGCGTTTGTCGAGGGTTCGCCGTTACGTGTTCGTCGACGTCAGTTCCCACTGATGTTGGCCTATTGCATGACCGGACACAAGAGCCAAGGTCAGACAATAGATTCAGTCGGTGTTGATTTACGGACCGATTGCTTCACGCACGGGCAACTATACGTCTTGCTCAGTAGGGTCAGACATCCAGACCATATTGTTGTTCTCGTACACCCCGAACGTGTCCGAGATGGAATCGCATACGCAAAGAACATCGTGTATGGCGATCTCCTTCTCTAAACCTGATTTGACATTAGCAGTAGGCTAGGGGATCTGCTTAATCAAAACTCCCCGTTGTGACTTGACAACATCGGCAGTACGATAGGGGGCATGCCTTATCAAAAGTCCCCGTTGTTGTATAAAGTAGTTAGTAAAGTTTACTAACTTGTACATTTGTAAATAATTGTAAATATGGTTCCGACGTTTCCTGGCCTCCCCGTGGCGGAACTGGATATGCCATAAATTGTATGGCTAACCGACAGGGAAACAAACATTACTTGATCTATTTTCATAAATATATACATGAATATCTACTATAATCTATTTAATTCATATGATACTTTACTATTATCAACTTATTCACTTATCAATCGACATACTAATCAATCTACTCATCTTATACAACAGTTCTCTAATTTGTACATTTGTAAGTAATTGTAAATATGGTTCCAACGTTTCCTGGCCTCCTCGTGGCGGAACTGGATATGCCATACAGTTTGTGGCTAACTGACAGGGAAACAAACATTACTTAATCTATTTTCATAAATATATACGTCATGAATATCTACTATAATCTATTTTCTATTTACATCATATATACATGAATATCTAATATAATCTATTCACATCATATAATACTTTACTATTATCAACTTATTAACCTATCAATGAACATCAATATAAATTTACTTATCTTGTACAAAAGTTTACTAACTTGTACATATTCAAATAATTGCAAATATGGTTCCGACGTTTCCTGGCCTCCTCGTGGCGGAACTGGATATGCCATAAAGTTTATGGCTAACCGACAGGGAAACAAACCTTACTTAATCTATTTTCGTAATTATATACTTGAATATCTACTATAATCTATTTACTTCATATAATACTTTACTATTATCAACTTATTAACTTATCAATCTCCTCTAATAAATTCATGAAATCGTTATTACTTTAATGTCGATTTTTACTATAACGAACCCTTCTCTCCTCATATTATTACTTCCTTTGACCAAAAACTCAATTGTAAAAATACTTGACTAACATACTCACTTACCGCAACTTAAAAAATGATTTTTTTATGAGGTGTTCCTTAAGCTAGAAGTTATCTTACTCAAAGTTAACTTATATAACTTAATATTGACGGTTTCACTTCTTGCTTTGTTACAACTTAACTCTAATCTACTAATGACGACTAACAGCTAGGGGGCCTGGGGGCGGAGCCCCCAGCGAGCCAAAGGCGAGTGATTACTATACAATGATGGTTGAAAATGACATATTGCCCAAACTAATATCTTCTACTGGTTCGAAAAATATTATTTCACCCTCCCAAAAATTGATATCAAAATTCAGTCTTTCACCAATTACTTATGAAGAGCTGGATAATATTATAACTTCTTTTGACAATAAATTTTCCACTGGCTGGGATGAAATACCAATGCCAATAATTAAACAGGCTCGTCTATATATATTATTACCATTACTACATGTTATAAACTCTTCTTTTATCTCTGGAATTTTCCCCGAAAAATTAAAAAAATCAAAAATTAAACCTTGTTATAAAAATGGTAACCCAGAAGAAGTGTGTAATTACAGACCTATCTCATTGTTATGCTCATTTTCAAAAATTTTTGAGCGAGTTGTGCATATACAACTTTCAAAATACTTAGAGGAAAATAATTTATTAGATAAGGAACAATATGGTTTTAGAGAAGGAAGGTCCGCAGGGCCGGATTTCCCAATAGGCCCGGTAGGCCCGGGCCTATGGGCGCAAGGTCCCAGAGGGCGCACGGCCAAGAGGAATTTTTTTATAGGCTATCTAAAAATAAAAATAAATAGTCATAGTTGATCAAAAAACTTCCGAAGTTCATAAGAAGAAATTATTGTTATGAAATTTAAAATATTTTTCAGAATTACGCATCAATTTCGTTACAAAATTGCTAACGAACATTGGTTATACGGGAGTAGGCTGTAGGGATGTTGACGTTGACGAGCGCCCAAGGGTTAACGCATCGTATTGCCACTGCACTGGGCCACTATGCTGGCTCGGCTTGCTCAGGCTCGGGCTCGGCACTACAGATCATAGTGATTAGGGGCGCAAGCGTGCTAGACATTGTTACCACCCTCACTTCACAAAACAAAAGTTATTAACTAATCTTTTGATTAGTTTACAACAATCTGCAGGATCAAGTTAAAATATATAATACGTTGTGTTGAATATTAAAACGATTAATTTACGTTTAAATTTAACTAAAAAATATTAATCTCAGTTTGCATTAGATTTCAAAAACATTCAATACCCTCCAAAGCACCATTAATGCTGTCATTTTCTCCTCAGACCTAAGGATCGGTATGGTTGGCAGGAGTATTGCTCTGTTTTGCTTTGGAAATATAACCTAGATACAGTACGACCATAGATTATATATAACTCAAGTCGACTTCTTATGACATTGTTAATTCAAAATTTGTTCATGTCTAGTTCATGTTGGTGATACTGGACGTTAGTTTTGATGTAATTTTCTTTCTATTTTTTTTAGGGTTAGTTCTATGATGTGTGTTTTAATTTCTTGTAATATAAACAGGAGACGATTGTTGATGATTAGATCGTTTTATTTTGGATAAACTAGGTTTAAACATACTCCTTAAATAACAAGAATTGTTTTCAGCTAATCCAAAATTATGACAAATCTACTAAAGGAGTAGCCTATGTTTAATCGGTATCACATACTGTATGGAGTTCAGGTTTTTGGGCCTGGAATTGGAATCAATGGCCATGTTTTTTTTTTTTTTTTTTTTTTTTTTTCAGGAATTCTCGGTGGTTTGAGTTGTTTTGTTTCAGTTCCACGGCCACAAACGTGAGCATTTATTAAAAGCATAAAATTGCCAACAGTGTTTAAGACGGCATTTTGTTAAGGCTAAACAATCAATAAAAAAAACTTGCAATGATTCCGGCGAGGAGTGGTATTCAAGCAATTAACTTAGGCCTATGGGCGTGATATAGTTTTTAATAAAGGTTTAAAGGAAAGTAACTGTGACCAGACTAGGGGGCGGAAAATTATTTGGGCCTAGGGGCGCAAAAATGCTAAATCCGGCCCTGAAGGTCCGTGATTGACGCAGGAGTCGATTTCTGTGAATCTATAATTAATTCAATTGATTCAAAGGAAAAAGTAGTGGGAATATTCTTAGACTTAACAAAAGCCTTTGATAGTGTCTCACATGATTTACTTCTTGAAAAACTTAAATATAACGGTGTAAAAGGGAGAGCTTGGCGTTGGTTTGAATCTTATCTTACAGGCAGGCAGCAGTATGTCACAATTGATCACGTAAATAGCCATAATCAATTGATTACTTACACTTCCTCAACGAAAATTGTTAAGTATGGTGTCCCTCAAGGATCAATATTGGGGCCCTTATTATTCTTAATTTACTTAACTGACTTCCCTTCATTGATAGAATCTCCCAATCGTGTTTGTTTATTTGCTGATGACATCAATATAAAAATATCCGGAAATTCAAATGCTGATGTGGAAGTCTCTTCTTTTGTTGAGCTTACCAAATGTAACCAATATTTAAATGAAATCAATTTATTACCGAATACAATAAAAACTAATTATATAAACTTTTCTTCAACGAGCAAAAATTCACCTGAATTTAATATTTTTATGGATACAATTTTACTAAATGAAGTTAAAACAATAAAATTTCTTGGATTGCATATAGATGATAAATTCAACTGGGACAGTCATGTTGAAAACGTTTGTAATAAAGTCAACTCAGGCATACATGCATTAAGACAGATGTCAAAATTTAGTAGTTTAAAAACCTTAAAAATAGTATATCATTCCTTAATTGAATCACATATTTCTTTTGGGTTGTGTCTTTATGGGGGCACATCAAATTTTAACCTAAATAGCATTCTGGAACTTCAAAAAAAAGCAATTCGCATTATGTTAAAACTAAAGTCAAAAACATCCGCAAAAGAGCAGTTTAAAGAAATAGGAATTATGACTGTTTTTAGCTTATACATTTATCAAATAGCCCTTTATATTAAATCAAACCATGAAAGATTGCCAAAATTGAACTCTTTTCATACATATTCAACCAGAAAAGGTAATGAATTGGCGTTCAACAGACATAATTTATCGGTTTATGAAAAAATTCCATCTTATAGTGGTGTTAAATATTTAAATAGCTTACCTGACAATATAAAAAATATAAGTAATTTTAATTCATTTAAAAAACGTTTGAAATTATTTCTCACCAACAGACCCTTGTATAAATTAGAAGATTTTTTCCAACTTCCTGAAATTTGATTTTTTTATAATAATAATATTCTTTGTAAGTAGTCTTAAGTTTAATATTGTGTTTTTATAACTGACTCCATTCTGTACAAAATGTACAATATGAATAAAGTTATTTTGATTGATTGATTGATTGAGTATAGAATGAAATAAATAAATTTGCCAAATTTTATCAACACATATCCATAGACAAGTAAACTACAAGAAATTGAATTTTAACAGCTCTTCAATATACTAAATTATTTCTTCTTTTAAGCTCTACAAAATGGTTTAGAAAGAAATTGATGTTGAATTGAATTGATGTTGACAATCGCATGGACTATATATGCATGCAAGTTGATATTGGTAACAGAAAGATTTGTGTTTGCTTTTTATATAGACCACCCATATAGTTACCTGAAATCTGTTTTATACTCACTTTTTATTGACACTCTCCCACTTGTAGACTCTGTAATATTATTAGGGGACTTGAACATAAATCTATTCGGAGAAAAATAGAGTGATGGCAAGTTCTTAAGTAATCTGTTGGAATCCTTAAGCTTATCACGGTTGGTAATGGAGCCAACTGGTCACAGAAATGTCATTGACTTCTATAGACCATTACTGAAAGTGTTATGGAGGTGAGCAAGGTGGGAGTGATTGACACTTCCCTAATTTTAACTAGCTATGGTAATTAAAAAACTAACTGATCACAAACTGGTTTTTTGCGACTTTCCGTGTAGCAGACAAAAACGGAATGCAGAATATATTGCATATCGAGATTTCACAAAGTTTGACATGCCTCACTTTCTTTCATTAGCTTCAAAAACCAACTGGGCAGCGATAGCCAGGATTAATATTTTAGAGGAAGTCTGTAGCTAACTTACATCTTCAATCATTCAGATTTATGATGAGTGCGCACCTGTAGTTAGGAAAAGAGTCACAAAACGAAAAGCTGCGTGGAGGAATGACAAAATAAAATTTCTCACAAAAATCTATATATATCTATATCTATAAAATCCAATGTATGTTTGTTTGTATGTTTGTCCTTTATGGACTCCAAAACCGCTCGACAGATTGTAATGAAGATTTCAGGCATTATTAAGCATTATTCAAGGATGGTTTGTGTGAAGTTTGGTGCAGATCCGTCAAAAGGGCTCCACCCCTGTGGCTCTGGAGTTTCCCATGTTAACCTTATGAGTACTCATATTTAAATGGAATTAAAGAATCTTAACAGCTGGTTCAACTAAACTATCTGATTCTGTGATGTTCAATAACATTAAAAAGTTAATAGGTTTACCAACAGGGTGCAGCACTATATTTGTTTGAGTTATGAGAATAGCTCATTTGCAACCAAAAGGTGAGTGAGCGTAGCGAACGAACTTCAACCTGGAGGCGAGTTAGCGTAGCGAACGAGCTAACCTGAAGGCAAGTGAGCGCAGCGAACGAGCTTCAACCTAAAGATGAGTGAGCGTAGCGAACGAACTTCAACCAGGACGTGATTGAGCCATGCGAACGAGCTCATCTTGAAAATGAACGAGCATGTGACATAAAACCACAATAGGACAGGACGACGTCTGTCGGGCCAGCTAGTATATTATAAGGTTTGTTTGTTTGTTTGTTTGTCCTTTATGGACTCCGAAACTGCTTGACAGATTGTAATGAAAATTTCAGGCATAATTAAGAATTAATGAAAATTTCAGGCATAATTAAGAATTATTCAAGGATGGTTTGTGTGAAGTTTGGTGCAGATCCGTCAAAAGGGCTCCGCCCCAGTAGCTCTGGACTTTCCCATGTTAACCTTATGAGTACTCATATTTAAATGGAATTATAGCTATTTACATTACAAGTATAGTAAGAGCGTTTTTACATCACGCAGGTGAATGTTGTGCAACGAGCGGAAGCGAGTTGCATAATTCACTTAAGTGACGTAAACACGCTCTTACGTAACGTGTAATGTACAAGATTTTACCATAGATAAAACATACTCCCTTAGTAGATCAGTCACCCTAATGGAACAGCTGAAGCCAATTTTATTGTTAGTTCTGTACGTCCAACTATAGAGGTTATGTTTTGTTTACAATTTGTTTCTTGTTATTGCAGTAATTTAAAACCTCGTTTAACCTAATAAAACGATATAATCATAAACAACAACTGGTCTCCTAGTTATGTAACCAAATAGAAAAGCACAAATCATGAAAATAACCCTAAAATAATAGAAACAAAATGTTGTCTACACTAGCGATCAGTGTGGACATACATGAACTAGACGCAAAAAACAAGCTTCAAAATTTACAATGGGATGAGAAGTCTACTTGTGTTGCTTAGTCTATGATTTTACCTGACCCGACAATATATAGAGGGTTACGTACAATATTTTTCATTATCCATTTCACTCATTTTCTAACAGTAACGTTCTTTTACAAACAAAAGCTAGGTTAGGAAAATACTTTAAAGCGTAACAATAACATTCAAGTGCATAGCTGATTCCTAGCGTTGAACGTCGTTGGCTCTATTGAGGTATATTTTTTAATTTAAGCACTTAATGTTATTTAAATGGGTTTCATTGCCTCACCAAGGGAGTTTTTTCAACTTCACATCACTCGAGAAGTATAGGAGTTGGAAACATCCCGCTTGGGATAGGGAAGTTTAACATGGCGGGTCAGGTAAAAGAATCTTAACAGCTGGTTCAACTAAACAATTTGATTCTGTGATGTTCAATAGCATTAATAAGTTAATAGGTTTACCAACAGGGAGCAGCACTATTATTTTTTAAATTTATGACAACAGCTAATTTGCAACTAAAATGTGAGTTAGCGTAGCGAACGAGCTAACCTGAAGGCAAGTGAGTGCAGCGAACGAGCTCCAACCTAAAGGTAAGTGAGCATAGCGAATGAATTTTAACCAGGGCGTGATTGAGCCATGCGAACGAGCTCACCTTGAAAATGAACGAGCATTTGACATAAAATCACATTAGGACAGGACGACGTCTGTCGGGCCGGCTAGTAAAAAATAAATATAAGAAGGAGCATGCAAATTCCCCTGAGTCTAGGCAGCAGTACTGTGGAGCAGGAAGTAGGTTAAATGGTGCAATCAGGCGGGCAAAGCAGAAACATTTCAGCAATATTATTGAAATGAAGACTAATACTACATCGGCCAAGCAGCACGTTCCTTTACAAAACAATTCAAAGAGCATCTTCCAAAAGCGTCAACAGCCCACCAAACATAAACTTTTGCCGAACATTTAATATCCCAAGGCCACAATTATACCAACATTAGCAGCAATATGGATATTTTACATTTTTATAAAGACAGATATAAACTTAACACATTGGAAGAGTTTGAGATATATAAGGCAGTAAAATCCGACCACCAAAATGTACTAAATGACCAAACATTTTTATCGTCTAATTTTATGTATGACACTGCCATCGGTTTACTGGAGAGGGGAAGTGTGATTGACAGGACACGACCTAATATGATAAGATAACAGACTTACACCATTGCACTGACCACCTGCAGTCTGGACTCAAACACCGCCGGGTTAGCGTTGTCTGTTTTCTTAACTGATCAGTTACCATAAATGTCTCGTATTCGTGTTTGTGTTGTGGTTAAACCTTTATTTATTATTTTCGTGTAAACTATATGACGCTCTTCCTATGAAGAAAGAAATCCTACCTTGTACGTACAGCCTGATGATGGTGCCACACAGGCACCGAAACTAGTTGTTTTAACAACAATGTTGGATTGGTTAATAGCAGGTGTTTGCACCTTTTCTAATATTATTTGGCAATCCGGAGGCTAACACCTGCAATCAGTACAATGCACTTCCTTGCACGCTAAAAGCACTGTCTTACAACAATTTTAAGAATCGCCTAAAGAGTTTGTAACTAATCTTATTTTGTTTTGTAGTTATAAGAGGTTTTATTTAGTCCTGACTTGAGTCAATTTGTAAAACAGTTTTGTAACTGAAATTCACTGATGAATAAAGACCTTATTTATTTTTTTATTATTTTAAATTGCAAAATATTTTGTCTTTAGGGTCAAAAATGGGAAAAACCCACTTTTACCCCATAAAACCCCCCTAAACCCCTGTTGGACCGATTATGCTGGTTCGCAAACTCGTTCAAATAAACGTAGGTTTACATATATGTACCAAATTTCATTGAAATCAGATCATTTTTGCTCGAGTTATCGCGCTATCGAACACACACACACATATATATATATACAAGTCCGTGAGCGCGATACTTGAGTAATTTTTATCCAATTTTGATTAAATTTGGCTTGAAGGTGTAGGGCGGGATAAAATTGAACCAACATGATTGGACTATGGGACCGGGGTGTTATTAGGGGTTTTATGGGGTAAAAGTAGGGTTTTCTTATTATTGACCCTCAAAACATAAAATTTCCCAATTTCTCTTTACACCATTTTAAGGAGAATAAAAAAAAAAACAATAATTTAGTATATTGGAGTGTTTTTGTGTGGTTTTCGGTTACAGAGAAAATTTATAAAAAAATTATTATTCAAAAAATTTTAAATTTAAAATTCCCATATGCTATTTTTATAGAGAATAAGTAAACTGTTGTAGTTTGCTTGTTTATGGATATATTTTTATCAAACTTAGTAAATGTATTTTATACTAAGCTATTTATTTTTACTAAAAAACACTTTTTTACCCTCCTGTAGCAGCAAACCTAGGTACTTGTTAAATCTATAATGTTATTTAAATAGATTTAATTTGAAATCCAATATGGATAAATTGGAATTCGCTTAGTCTGCAGGTTTGCTGCGGCGGAGGTATTATACTAAACCATTGATATTTCACAAAAAAAAAAAAAAAAAATGCTTTATTATCCTCCCAGAAGGAGCAAATCTAAGTACAGTACTCATAAACAAAACCAAATGCCATTTTAATAGGAAATTAACCCAACATTTTTAAGGAGGTATTTTAGTGGTACTGGCAATACAATCAGGAAAGTGATCTGTAATTGGTAACTGATCTGTTATTGTTTCTTTACATATTGTTCTTTGCTTTTGCTTATGAAATTTGTTGCACAGTTATCATGTCTATTTTGAATTGTCCATGTATAAATTGGCAATTTTGCCGTTGAAATAAAGAAATGAAAGTGTAAATTTTCTTAGTCTGCAGTGACGACGGGGTTTATTAAACTTTATCATGTGATAATCAGTGAACCAGTATAAGAGCTCAGCTATTTTGGTACTGGATATGTTGAAATATAACCTATACCAGAGGCTAGACTAGTTTGGAAGCCAGGTTTTTCTCAGTTGGCACTTGGCAGAGCAAAAAACCGCACAAAACTGCTTATAGAATAAATACTTTTATCATTATTTACATTTTATACATGGGTAGGCTACAATATACTTTTGTTGATAAACAAACTATTAAATAAATATGTAACAAACAATAACAACAATTAATTAACAACCTAATTTTTACTAATACTAGAGCAACAATTAGTGTATACTTTCTGAGAGGGTTACTTCTTCTGGTATTCTCTGTATGCTTGATAAGCATGATCCTGGGCGTCATCTCTGAAAGCTACAGGCGCAGGGGATGGAGCTGCAGCGTGGTTTTCGAATTGATAGTTTTCCCTTACCTAAAAAAATACCAATGTATTTAGCCTATAAGTGGATTTTATCTTTGATTATTGATATAACTATACATACCACTCCCATAATAATGTTTTTGCCAGCTACTGAATCAATTGTGCGACCAGCACAGTGCACTGTTGTGTGATGTAGATTATGGTGATTTCTGCCGAATACTTTTAACCTAGTAAAACTATTCTATCAAACTTATAGTTTTTGGGTGGAAAATATTTCAACATAATTTATTGTGACATCGAATAAAAATATAGTAGCCTAGGTGTAACCATAGGATATAACATAGTCCCTTGGTAGGTTTCCCATCCTTATGGAACAGCTGAAGCCAATTTTATTGTTAGTTCTGTGCGGTTTTCTGTAGATGTTGTGTTTTGTTTACAATTTGTTTCTTGTTATTTCAGTAATTTAAAACATTGTTTAGCAAAATAAAACTATCTATTCATAAACAATAACTCGTCCACTAGCTATATAACCAAACAGTGAGACACAAACAATGAGAAACTAACCCTAAACTAATAGAAACAAATTGTAAACAAAACACGACATCTACAGAAAACCGGACAGAACTAACAATAAAATTGGCTCCAGCTGTTCCATTAGGATGGGAAATCATGGTGTAACTCCCGAGGCGTAAAGGATATAAAGATACTTCTAGCGGAATACCCATGCTTCGCTACGGAAACATTCAAATTGGTTTAAGTTTTAAATGAATTAGTGTTTAAGTGCCAACAACCTTCAGTCAACAATTTAGCTACAACCTGTTTTGCTAATTATGTCATCTAATAGCAGCTATTATAATGTCTTTTCACCCGGTCCATAAAGTGTGTCTGCTCAGGGTGGTTGCCCATGACCATACTGCATAAAGGTTCAGGTAGGTGCTGCAAAGGTTGTAGCTGGACTTTACCACCATTGCAGCACATGTCCGGTGTTTCTTCTTTCCATTTTAAGGCCTCGCAGTACTTATATTTGAACGTCATGGTACCTATCGCCACCGAGCTTTCTCCTTCATAGTCTATTTCCGCATTATATGCCATTGCTGATAGAATTTTGACCGTCCATTGAACCCTTGGCGAATGTCTTTCAGGATGAGTTTGTTCATACTTTTTGCTTGCGTTCTTCACCAGATTTTTTCTTGGTTTGTCTGTGCACCTGCTACGCCGTTTACGCCTTGATGTATTTTGTTGAAACTCCGGGATCGACTGACAATTGGGGGAAACGGGCTTGTTTTGTAATTCTAAAACATCGAAGTCCCGCTAGACAGGGATTGTGTACATCTGAGTCTTTTCACGGGATTACGTTCATCACCAAACTTGACATATAATTCACCATTCCGATAAACTTCGAAAACAAATGTGAATAGTTGTGAAGCCGCAACCAGCCCACACAACCCATCAAAGGTAAACGGCTTAGACATTCCATAGAAGTATTCCCTGAAATTAGGGTAATTATTCCTGTCACTGTCATAGGATAAGATTGAAAAGTAGTCCCAGTTCCTCATAACATGTTGAACAATTTCTTCGCGCACAGTTAGTGTGTGTGTGTGTGTGTGAGTGTATGCGTGTGTGGGTGTATGTGTGTAAGGTGAATTAAGAATGAGAGTGAAGTAAATAAACATGCACCATCTTCTCTGATGTGAATGATATTGTGTGGAATGAACTCGCCATTAACATTTAAAACCTCAGTGTTGATACTATAAAACGGTTTTTAAAAACAACTACAAAAATATTAACAGAACTGAATGATAAGTTAGTTCTTAAAAATAAAAATGCAATAAAAACTAAGTTTAACTCTACTTTACGCAACACTAATCACACATATTAGAAGTTGATACAATTAAAATATCACAATAAATTAGGTTAATTTCACTGACACACAACTATGATGTTTATTTGGTCCGAAATAACCTTAGTAAACTTAATTTTTATTTTAACAGCTGATGATTAAATAAATTGCAGACAAATGTAAACAAAACCCAAAACAAATTATTCTTTCTATACGAACTCCATGCAAAACTTTGACCTTCTGTGGGGCGCAGCCCATTGGGAATTTTGTAAAATCGCTTCTTATTGCCTGCCTACGATATGAGAGGAGTTTGTATGCAAAATCTCATGCTTCTAGGTGCTATGGTTTGGCCTGTGTGTTGATCGGAATTTCGCATTTATGTATAGAGATAAAGGATCTTTTATAGGCCTTATTTATTTATTGACCAACGGCTGACGCCAATACATAGGAGATTTAGATTGATACAATTTGAAGAAAAATAAAAGCTGCAAAATGAGAAACAATTCAGAACAGTATAACAAGCAATAACATTTGACAACAATAATTGAACAATATAACAAATAACAATAAAGAGCAACAATAAAAACAAGTTAACAAACAGGAGGAATAAGTTTCAATAACAATCTCAAATTCAAGAAATTTTGATAACTAATTTGGGTGCAAAAACAAAAATAACAATATTGCATGGACCAAAACAAGCAAATCACAACCAAACATAGCAGAAAAAGCGAAAAATCTGCCGTGATGTTTACAAAACAAGAAAGGGCAGTTTTGAAATTAACGTATACACGAGGCGCAGGCACAAAACACAGAGAGATCACCACTTCGAAGACACCACACTTTTCTTGAAGGAAGCAAGCGACATACTAAAAAGGTCAATGTCATCAGGTAGAGCATTGACGAGACGTTGGGCTCTGGGCAATGGGCTGTAGAGATGATAGTTGGTGCTGAGGTGCTCACGAGAGAAGAGGTCCCTGGATCTTGAAGATCTACCTGCCCTAAAGTTCAGAAGTTTGAGAAGTCCGGGACAGTCGATGAAGCCATTGACCAGTTTGTAGATGAACAAGATATCCTGGATCTCACGTCTGGACTCCAAAGGAAGGATTTGAAGGGCCACGGAGATGTCTTGGATGGGTACCTCTCTGCAGTTGTAGCCCAACCTCACACCGACCACTCTCAAGAAGTGATTAAAAACCATTTGAAGTTTGGTCTTGAGATAGTCTTGGTGAGGTGACCAAACACAACAGCCAAACTCAAGGTGTGGCAATACGAAGGCCAGGAACAGGTTTTGAGTAGAGTAACGTCTTGAAAATGTTTGGAACTACGAAGAACAAAACCCAGGGCTTGAAGGGCTTTTCTGCAACTAGTAGTAATGTGACGCTCCCATGACAGGGCAGAGGTTAAGGTCACGCCTAAATCCCTCACTTCGTTAACCCTTGCAAGATTATATTGACCCAGGCTATAGACAAACTGAAGCTGAGACTTCTTCTTGCTAAACGATATGGCTACACACTTTTTGATGTTTAGGTCCATGAGGTTTGAGACACACCATTTCTGTACGGCATCGAGACTATGTTGGAGGAGAAGGCAGTCTTTGTGGGTTCTAATGGTACGGTACATCTTCAGGTCGTCAGCAAATAGAAGGCAAGGGCTACCAACGTGGGACACCAGGTCATTAATGAAGATGTTGAAAAGTGGTGGACCAAGGTGTGAGCCCTGGGGAACACCAGATGTGGGTAAAAATTCATGGGATAACAAACCAAGAAACTTAACTTGAACGGGGCGGTTTGCAAGGTAAGACTGGAACCAAGATAGCATATTCCCAGTTACACCAGAAGCTTGGAGCTTAATGAGGAGGAGCGGATGGTTTACCCTGTCGAACGCCTTAGCAAAGTCCAGATAAATGGCGTCCACTTGCAAGCGATCTTGAAAGGCATCAAGGATGTCAGCTTGCATTACCAAAAGATTGGTGGTAATTGAGCGTCCAGTAGAAAATCCATGCTGCATAGAGAGATATATGGCTTGATGGCAAAGTTCAGTCTTTTGAGGATCAACTTTTCGAAGATTTTGGAGAGTGTATTCAAGATAGCTATAGGTCTGTAGTTGCGGACATCTAGAGTAGAACCAGATTTGTGGATGGGCAAGATGTAGGCACTCTTAAAAGCATCAGGAAACACACCCGAGGCTAAGGAGTGGTTAAACAGAAATAAAATAACAGGAGCTAGAAAATCAGCACTTGATTTGAGAACATTAGGCGGTATGTTGTCAGGGCCGCAACCCTTAGAGCCATCCAGGTTCCTAAGGCAGTCAACAACTTCCCCAAGCTGAAGCGAGCAGGAAGAGAGAACATCCGAAACTCCCACAACAGGTGAAGGATTATGGACATGATTGTTGGTGTAGACCGACGAGAAGAAGTTAGCGAAGAAGTTGGAAATGATATCAGGATGCTCCGAGGAATGATCATCATACTTGAAGGTTCTAGGCTGCTCATCAGAAGATTTGAAAAGAAGATTGAGAAGATTTGAAAAGAAGATTTGATTTGATCAGAAGATCATCAGGCCTTGGGTAGTTCCTAAGTAGTTTTATTTGTCTTTGAATTTCTATATTATTTTGTTGGTTCAAACTAGTTTGTATTCATTCTTTTATGTTTTGTGATGATTGCGTGCTCTGTGTATAGTCAATGGTGGTAAATAATTTTGGTACCTATGAAATAATGTACTATAATAATCAGTAAGTTAGTTTCTCATTTTTTCAGTATTTTGTATTTTACTATGCAATGTATAAAATAAAATAATCAATTTCCTACAGTTGTTATTATAATACCTACATCATTTGGTTTGTTCTTAGTTTTTCTATTGTTTGTTGTTTATACAACCATTATTTATGTACCGTACCAAAAACTTGAAATATATATCAAATCATGACATTTTCGGGGTTTTAAAACTACCGTAGCTTATTTATTAAATCCCTCAGTCAAAAACTCTGCGACCATCAAACCATCCTTATTACTCAGCCTCTAGATTGCCTAAAACACGCTTATGGTTTAATTTTTCAATAATTTCCTAGGGCCCAGACCTAGGCCCGAATAATCCGCTAGGCCTTTGCCTTGAAGGGCGCAAGCCACGGAGGCTCAAAACAAAAGTTTTGGTATTATTAGCAAAAATACCGGTTTTGAATTTTCCATCCCGAATTTATGGATTATTTTCTCAATCAACTTCAACTGATGTAGTTTGAGACCCTCGCTCATGACATTTCTCAATAGAAATACCAAGGAACTCTAGGTGATTTTCATTAGTTAAATCCTTCATTCCAAAAGTGGAGATCAGCTTAGATTTGACACTTAATAAATCTTTCTTTTCTTTAGAAAAAATTATCATCAACATATATTACAATTTATACATTTTTTGTTAAATAAAAACATGGAGCAGATTTAGATCGTTCAAAACCAATACCAATTAGGAATTTGTTCACCCGAGAATACCAACATTTAGGAGCTTCTTTTAAACCATACAAAGATTTCTTAAGTTTACAAACATAAGTCCATTTCTAGTTTCTACTCCTTTAGGGGGTTTCATATATACTGGACTGCTTAGTAAAAAAAAACACATTTAACATCTAACAAAATAATAAGTTATGTACAACCAAAATTGACAATAAAGTTCTTATAGTTACCATCCTTGCGACAGGTGTAAAAATTTCTCCCCGTGAAGAAATCCACGAGCAAAACTAGATTTTTTACAATTAAAATTTGTTTTACTACGATGACATTGCTTTAAAGAACCACACACACACACACACTGTAGTACTCTTAATCAATCCGCGTTCACACGAGGCTTGATAGCGGGCAGGTTACTTGCCTCAGGTAACTTGAAATACATTAGAAGCAAGTAACCTGCATGCTCCACTGGCCTCGTGTAAACGCGGCTTTAGAAAATATAAGTGTGCATGTCACAAAGATTTTTTTGTGTCAAAGACTTTAAAAGGCCACAAAAATAGTGCAGTACTCATGGTATGGCCGTGTGTGTGACGTGTTGCCTTTAAAGGGTATATATTGACTTTTCGCAGAATGGAACCAACATCCTTGTGGTCAATAGCCAAGTACTATTATCGCCCGGCTACCCAGCTATGATAATAGTTAATCACAGTTAAAATAGCTGTCAATATTCTTACTACTAAAAATAAACGGTATATTAGCAATCTGACCCATACTTTCTCCCATAAGCTTGTCAACGTCAACAAACTTTATCATGGGTAAGAGGTGGGAGTGAAACTATTATATTTTAAAGGGAAAATCACAACAATTGCAATAACTTTTTAACCGTAATTGTTACAGCAATGGGGGGTTGCACTATTTTGTTTAGAATTATAAGGACCGTAACACATTAATTTTAATCAAATCCGATTTTTGTTTTTTATGGGTTATTATGTGAGAAAATAATATAAGTTACAATAACTTTTGGACCATATTTTCTACGGAAATGGGATTTGTACCATTTTGTTAAAAGTTTAAAGGACCATGACATACTAATTTTAATTGAAACCGTCTTTTTTCTAAAATACGATTTTTTGTTATTTTTATGGGAAAATAACAAAAGTTACTTTGGAACCGTAATTCTTACGGAAATGTGATTTGTACCGTTTTGTTAAGAATTTAAAGGATTATAACATACTAACATACTACTTTTTATCAAAATTGTTCGGGACATTTTTAAGAAAATCAGATTTGTCTGTTATTTAATGGGTTTTTATGGAGAAATTACCATTGAAAATCTAAATTTTGAAAAAAATGAAAAAAAACGCCTGGAGATACCATGGATTAGTACCTACATACCAAATTTAATCAAAATTGGACAACACACACACACACACACACACACAGGTTTGTAAGCAGTACTTTCTGAGGACCCTAGCAGCAACCGTACGTTCTGAGGACATCACGAAATATTGATGTTTTTGTATCAAAATGCTTCACAATTTGCTGTAAATATCAATATTATACTGCATTTAAAACCTTATTTCCGTTCGTTGAATTTGAGTTTTTTTGTTACGGACCATACTTTGTGAGGACCATGAAAATAGTCCAACGCACTGAGGACACATGCAAAATGACCGTTAGTTGAATAATTGCAGACTATCTGAGGACTATTGTTTTTGATCATCTAAGTGAGTACACACCCAAACTATGTGAGGACTTTTATGTATCATGTGAGTCTTTCTCGTTTGAGTTAAACAGTTGGGCATCGTGTAGTGGAGCACGGCAATTTGGTCTAAAGCGAGAACGTTGCTTAGTTCACACATGAAATACATTTTACTAACAACATTTTTCAAGGGACCCAAGAGAGTAGGGTTAAGAAAATTGATAGTAAATTTAACAACCCCGCCGCATCAATCCTGCACACTAAGCAAATTTCAGTTTGCCTAATTGGCATATGCTAACTAAAGTTTTAGTGATAGACATATTGATGGAATGCGGCGAACGAAGGCATGCTTAAAGTCCTCGGAGACTACTTTGCAGACTGAGCATTTGAAGAATTTAAAAGACATTGTTTCTAGAATTTGGAACTTAACAGGTTAACACAAGTTTGAATGTTAGACATATTGATGGGGTACGATGAAGGAAGTCATTATGGAAACCTCGTAGACAATTAGCAGAGCCTATGACGAACTCAGTACATCATTTCTATTCTTTGTAACATAAAATGTTAAGAAAAGCTGGGATATGGACAAAGTAATGGGGTTTAACATAAGAAGCCGTGATGGAGGTCATGCAGACTACTGTGTAGAGCTTCTGAAAAGATTATGACATTGTGTCTATTCTTTGTAACCTAAAATATAAATAAAGGTTAAAAAATACATAATTATTGGTTTTGACAAAGGAACTTAAAATGAAGTTTTTGGAGACTTCTGTAACTGTGCCTGAGCATGGGAAGAGTTCAAGACATGACATCTAGACTTAGTTAATGGAATTGGCACTTAAGGTAAATCGAGTTATTTATAAGTTTTTTTCATAGTTCGTAACCAAGCCCTACCCCATTTTTCAAGTTGTTTTGATTATCTCTTTTTGAAGGTGAGGTGAAATAATTGTTACCATTATTGTAATTTATATTCTTAGCCAATAATTTCGTAGCGATAATAAGCGTTCAACATAACATACTCATTTACGAGCCCTGCACTATCTCGTTGTAGGATAGGTTATCTGCGCATATATACGATTACCTTATTTTAAACAAAATTGTGATAACATGCTACCTGCGAAATTATAAGGACTAACCGACCTACCTGTGCGGCCGGTCAACTTTGGTTAGAACAGCCCTGTTTATTAAAATTGGTCAATGTTTCTTTTTGTACTTGATCGTACAGTAGTTTTTTTATTCATGTCGTACTGTGGTTATCTTTTACAATGTTTACAACTGATCAACTTTACAAATACCTAAAGTTGACGATGGTGTTATAACACCGATACATTTTCTAATTTGACACAATTTAGTCTTAGATTAAAGATGTAGCCTGGGTGAAAACTTGAACTTGGTTTTTGTTCTAGAGCTCAGAAGTCAAAATTTTGAACATAGATGTGATAACATCTTAAACTCTATTTTTATTCTATTATTTTCTCTTTTAATTTAGTTCAGTTATAACAAGTCTGACATTTTTTAAATTCGAAATGACAACGATCATGCTCTTATTTTATACACCATAGCCTTGGACACAGTTGACGTAGAACCCAGTGTTATTGTGTGGAGGAAATTATCAGAGGTGTAGATAAGAAACAGACAGAACGCATCTGTTGGTTAACAGATTGTAGGGTTAGCGCAACGAACTGAGTAGAAGCTGTAAAAGAGACAGAGATGGTCCCATCTCTTGTCAAACTAGTAACTAGATATGTCCGCCTCACACGGGTATTGGCAAATAACGGTGTCATAATCTGTAGGTAGAGAACTTGTAAAATATCGAACTATCCATATATTTAATACAATCTTCTTATATTTACATCAGTTCTGAAAATCTAAGATTTATGTTGAAAATAAAAAAAAACATTTTTCATAAGAAATACTTTGAAAACTTCACATTTTCTTTTTTGACGCATGCTGCGCCATTATTTTAAAACTTTGTGTCAACCTTTACCATATCAATTTGCCAAACTTAGCCTAGTTTGAAAACGTATAAACTATTTGAGTAGGACTATATCATAAAAACTGTACATAGCTGAGTGTAGAGCCTGAGCTTAGCCTCGAGAATACTAGGCTAGGTCTAGCTCAACTAAGGGGTAAATGTTTGCCGGGTTGATCCTTGTTGGTGTATGCAAAATCTGAAATAATTCAATGTATATAATTCAATGTATGTATAGATTTATTTAATTATTAGTTTTATCAATAAACTTTTAATTCCAAAGAATCTTTGATTGATTTTATAATGTCAATTAACTACTTTTGTATGGTTTGTTTGTCAATAAAATCATTACACAGCTTGAATAGCCTGAGCTTTTTATTAATGTTTAATTAAATTGAGAAGTTAAATAAGTACAGTACCACTAAAATACGTCAGATTATGACAAATTTTTTTTTTACCACCGGGCGAACTCTATGTTTAAATAGCCTAGGTGGCTAGGCTTATTGGACATAATAACTGTTACTACATTGAAATCGAACGAATAACTTTGAAACGAGTAACTTCGTAAAACATTATGATTTTGTTCAAAGCATTGTAGAAAGCCAGTTTATTTTTTTAATGAAGAATTCTCCCTTGGTTTTACTTTAATAGTACTATATGTCTAATAAATATACTTTTTGGGCCAAAGAATGGAAATGTCTAGAGCGAAAAAATGGTTTGGATAAGGTTTTGTTTTCGGGACAGCAGATGTTTTTGGGCGATTACTGGAGATAACCAAGGCTCAAAGAGGTTGATAAAGAACTCATGCGGGTGGGCGCGTACATTGGATATCACCAACAACTGCTTGGCGACGACCTTCAACTGGTGCCGAGGATTAAATGTATCTATTTCGCATCCTCTTCCCGTTGCAAAGCACGAGTACAATAACTAGTATAAAATATAAACAGAATTATTTAAAGTATATTTTAAACTCGCAATTTCACGCCGCCTGGTATAGCTGTAATATTACCTGTAATATTGGTGATATTTGATTTAATTTAACGTTGAACCTAACCATACCAAGCATTTTACAACCCTGTTTTTTGTAAAAAGAATATGCTAATAGTAATAATTCTTACTATTTTTGTAGCATTACAAAGTCTAAAGTTTCCTATTTTATAACAAGAGTCAAATTATCACGTGAACAACCAAACAAAATGTACTATCTTAAATCCAAATAAGATTTCAAGACCTCTGACTCAATTTTACTCAATTTTAAGGTACACCAAGTCATTAAAATAGATAATTACAAAGGACTCGGTATATTCGCCAAAAGGCTCGTTCGATATGGCAGCAATGAGCTTAACATGACAACACTGTAATAGGAAGAGAAGGAGGAAGTAAGGAATGCACTTGTGTCCTCGGTAAGACAGCGTAATTTACAGTGGCGTGTGATATAAAAAATTCAAAATGAGTCCTCTCTTGTGCAAGACAGAACTGGTGAGAGTGTATAGCGTGTGTGTCGCTCAACGTGCTAGCGCTACGTGGGAGACACAACTGGAACTAACGTGTCTGACTGACCATACCACGGGGGGACATTTTTAAATCCGTGCAAATCCGGTATTTTATGGTTCCTCGAGACCTCAAGAATGCGATTCTGGAGCTAAAACGTACCGAGGACCACGAGTGTGTCCTCGGTACGTTTTTCGTCCTCAGATGGATGGTCAAAATACACGTCAATGTCCCCCAAACGTACTATTTACAAACACACACACACACACATCACTTTTTTGGGTTCAGGGGGGCCCGAAACAGATATATCCACTCAAAACTTAAATTTAAAAATTTTTACGAAAACAATAGGCCTACTTTCTTCATAAACTATAAATAGGGGGAGAAAGTAAAATGTTAGGGATGAAGATAAGACTTTAATTGTTGCCAACAATAGTACCATGAACCTGGAAATAGAACGTATTCATAAAAAATTTGTGAATTTAATACTGCATATTGGTCAATCAATCTTCTTCTGTTAACTACACTATAGTTAATTCATGAACGTTTTTACTATTTCACCTTTTGTACTGCTACTAAACAATATGGGTACTGTACATATATTTTTCTTCATTTTATTACAATCAGATTTTTATTTGATTTATTGATTTATTTTATATTAGATTTTTTATTTGACCAAATAAAAAAAAGTGATATTATAATTATTTTACATAGTACAATTTAATTAGAGTGAATCTACAAAAATGTTTAAAACTAAGTATAGAACCAACCGGGTATCTATCAGATGAAGCTTGATCCTGTTCCCGGGTATATAGTGATGAAGCGTAGCCTGGTCCTTCTACTAAGTAGCTCGGAGGCCTGTGACCAAACTGAGGCTTGCGGTAGAAGCTGCTGTGACCATAACTTCCATAACTCTGGTGAAGGTCAGGCTTGCACAGCTTAAAGAAGCCGATGAGACCTGGAATTGCAATGGCAAGGAAGCCAAGGAGTTTCTTGAAAGATGCCAATCCCAGAATCAGAGGAAGGAACAACAACAGTTTCAGCTTGAAAAGCTTTAGGATGATCAGCATCGGGATGAAGAGCTTCTTTAGTTTGTGACGAGCTGCAACAAAGTTTAGGCCACTTTATCATTATGCTATCTTTAAGGTTTTAATGTAATTGGTTGATGCAATGGATAGATATTCTAAAATAAATATTTCTAAGTTGATCAAAATTATTTTTGACACACGAACTTCAAATCAAGATCAGATCATGGGCACAAGTTGTTGTTAGGTTTACAAATTTTGCAAAAGTCATACTTTTTCCTTTTTTGTAGCAGCAAACCTAAGGACCCCATTACAACATAGTCCTAATGTTATTTTAATAGGGAATAAATTTAACATGTTTAATGGAAATTCGCTAAGCCTGCAGGTTTGCTGGAGCAGGGGTATTTGTCTATTTAACTTGATTATGTCAGGTGCTTCTGTGACTTCCTCTATCAATTGCATCAAGATTAAAATGTTCTTTCTTTAACAAGTTTTTTTTTGTGTGAATATACTACAGTACCTATTTTGTGTTACAGTATTTGGTGTTATTTAGTACCAATCTTAAAAAAAATTAGTACCTCCCCCGTTATTACTAAAGGTTATTTACTAAAGATTCCAAGCCAATGACATGCTAGCCAGGCCATACTTGAAATTAACCCTCATATACCATAAATTGGAGCCAATTTTGTCCTGATTTGTACCTCCATTAAAAAGATTTGTACCTCAAATAGGGTTCAATGACCCTTGACCCCTCAGTCTTGGTCATGATCAAATTCAATCAAACAAACTATGCCACTATTTAGTACCTACTATTGTACCTGTTTCTCGAATTCGAGCAATTGCTAAGTTTTACAGGCGTTATTTTAAAATGAATAACAGTCATAATTTCTGATGACTTTAAACGATACGACTCGAAGATTATGGAAATACTCAAGATGTACATAACAGATTGCTATAATAAACATTTCTTGTAAATAGTGTTTTCTACAAATAGCCTTACTCATAGCCGCATTAGGTTTTACATAATAACACGATTATAAATATAAAAAAACACATTACTTCTATTTCTTCTCCTTGGTGGTATTCTATGACAATTTCTATGTTTCCAGTTTACAAATCGGCTCTTTGAATGATTACTAAGAAATGCAGCACGGTGTTAATTCAGTTTTCTTTTTAGTATATCAACTTATCCAGGCTCTCTCGCTTTTTTCCATTGTAATATTTCCGCGAACTCAAATTCAAATAGTAAATACTGTATTCCATTTCAACCAAGTCAGTAAATGTTTGTAGCAAACTCCTCGTTCCCACCACCACCCCTGGCTTAAGTCTGGGACTTATTTGCCAGGCCAATTCTCCGTGAAAATCTTCTTTCTTTTTAGCCTTCAGCCACTTTCAATCCTGTGAACTCACCTTATAATATTCATTTAGGCTAGGCCTATTCTATAAATGTTTAAAGTTAATAAGTTGACAAAGATATATGAATTACAAAAGGTGTTTCATTTAAACAAATGAACAAACATGCAATGAGAAAAGGCTTGACGTTACAATGAAAGGACTGACAATGGTGTGTGGGGTTGAAATTAAAATTAAATAAAAGATAAATTTGAATAATAACTTAAAGGTTCAAATAATTTAGATGTGATATATCTCAGGGTAGGGTGTCGTGCTGGCTTGAAGGCTAATAATTATTAATAAATTTAATAGTGTCCAAATATGCCTAATTAAGGTGTTAAACTTACAAATCCCAACAATGAAAAATCTAATTTTGATGTTGTCCAAAGGGAGGTCCAATTAGCACTGAATTAAAAGAGTTTAAAGGAAAGTTTATGAGTGAAAATTTAAAAACGTACGTTTTCATGTCCCTGGCCTTTTACTTCGTAGATACTGGATTTGTAGTTTATTATTATGTGTTTTAATATTTTTTGGGACGGGAGCAAAATGTTACACATATTTATTTGGTTTTAAATAGGTTCTAGGTATTTTTTATGTAATTTTAAAGTCTCGAAATTCACGACCATGACGTGTCCCTAGGGTACATTTTCCAACTTTCACGCTGTTTTTAGACTAATTAACAATTAACTAGCCGAAATATATAAAGCCATATTTTTATGTCATCAATGGTTATTAAACTTACAAAAAAGGAGCATATTATAATTTTATTGTCATTGCAAACTGACTACCATGACAAAATAAGTCTGTCCCTCGATTTGGCATCACGACCATTTGGGAAAAATTTTCAACTTTGGAGCACGACAGTGGCAAGCCTGGCGTCGATGGAGTCAGTTGGTTTTAGAGACTAGTTCGGGGTGTACGTCAGGATTGTAGTGCTGGTCGTTTCGAGTTGAAAGGAGGAATTACAAGATTAATAAAGGAAAGATTGTGTTTTTTGTAATTTTGGTGTGTCCATGACCGTACGTAGTCATTCGATGAAGTAGACATGGTGTTAATTTTTGTTTATAAGATATTTCAATTGCTAGATTAACCTAGAAGTCCACTTTGTATCCTCAAACATGAGGTGCAGGGCTACCGCCAGAACAGAGCCAAATAACACGTAATTTCACGACCAAAGTTTCACGACCATCGCGGGTTTTTTCACGACCAATCCAGCCTTATGGATTATAGTGTGTTTGGTCGTGACAATAACTTTAATATAATTGTAATTTGAACAGTTTAGTTCAATTTAAACACTTATTTTTATTATAACTAACAGTATAGTTGAAGGATTGTTTAGAAAGATTTAGATTATTTCAGAAAATTCACGACCGTACCGCTTGTCCCTGACCATCACGTTTATGATTTCTATCATAAAAATTTCAAAAATTAAAATATCGTCATATTTCAATGTTTTATACACAATAGAAGCACACCTCTATACAAACATAATGATTTTTCGGGTCTCAGGTAAGTTTTTTCGGAGTTATTAAAACTTAAAAAGATTTTATTGGCTTTTTTTCAATTTTTTGAGTTTTTTAATTTTTTTCTAGAAAGACCAAATATACCAAAAGCTCAGTGACCTTTTTATTGTATAATGGTCATAAAAGTAAATTAGTTTATAGCAAAACATAGTTATAAAAATAATATTAACTATTTTTAATATTCATTTAAACGTCTGTTATGGTCGTGACAGGATTTTGTGTTTTTCCACTAAAGATGCTCTTTTTTAAAAAAATACCAAAGATATTGCGTTACCATGGACATTTTATGAAACTTCAAATGTTAATAAAATAAAAATAATAATAAAAGTTTTGAAAAAAGGGGGAAAAAATTTGCAAAGTGCTTTTCCTGAAAACGTACGTTTTTAAATTTTCACTCTTATACTTAATTTTGAAGATAACAATGATGGAGTTGAGTCCTCTTGAGGTTTAGGCTACTGTGATATAACTTTATATAAAATGGTCTTCTTGATGGATGAATTTGATTTAGATAAAATTTTGACTCCTTCTTCTAACAATTTCAACTTCTCAATGGCTTCCTTCTCTTTACATTTCAATGTTCACATCATTCATTGTTGAACACATGGATCACTTTCACTGCTTCTTAAATTTTGATTCCTTAAGGACTAGTTTTGAGATGATATTATACAAAATTTTGATGTATTGCAATTTTCTTACGCATTTAATAAATAATTAGGTTGTGGGCTTTGTAAAAAAAATATAGGCTATGGAATGAATATTATTAATGATTAATTGAACATATCAATGAAATTATATAAATTAGGAAAATGAATATTAGGGCAGCCTTTCTGAGGAGTGATTATTAACAAAGGTGTATGAACAAAAGTTAACATTTAAAAAAACATAATACTAAATAATGAATGAAATGACATGACATATTACAATCCTCGTCCAGACACATTATGTGCCCAAAAGCATAACAGCACGACTCCCTTCCCCATTCCGTCCTGAGAGATAGGGATCATTGAAATTCACTCTAACCATACCTCTGCTCTTCATAATCAGGTTTTCATTCCTTTTCTTTCTTAGTTTTTTATATATTTTTTATTTTTATTTAAAAGCCTGTGTGTATCCCTGGTTTTTCCTATTTCCCTAGCTACTTTTCTAAACGTGTCAATTGTTTCCTTGTCAGTCATCATGTTTTATTTTCTCATCTCTAGACCTCTTATCCAAGACTTATTCCTGTTCTCTCCTCTCCTATTTATCTCTTGAAGTGAACAATTTATAAATACATGACTTGTGGTTTTTATTTCTCCACATCTACATATTTCCTCTTCCACCAGGTTAAATCTCCACAAATTCGCCTTGAAATTTTCCATGTCCTGTGACAAACTGCGTTTCATAATGGCCCATCTCCCAATCTTGTTCCAGTCTCTTTCTGATGTTAGGTATATATCCTAACGTTTATTTTTAAAACGTTAACATAAAACATTCTGCTCCCAACCCATTTGCCACTCATCTAATATCTCATCTCTTCTGTTTCCGATGTAATCCTACCCGCCTCCTTGTCTTCCAAAATCAACAGCTTATGCAGCGATTATCCAACAGTCCTAAATTGAATGTGAAATCTTTAGGCGGCTGTTGGAGAGCACACTAAAACCCAACACGGAAGGGTGCTTGCTGTATTCGGCTATCAACGACAATAGTATTATTTGTATTTAGTTCACGTCTACCAGTTTAAGTTCGTCGGCCTCCTCCTATTGGCCGTCCTAGTCAACGTCTTAGGCTTCATTATGTCGAACGTTTTTTTGGTTATTTTTTGATTTTGTGCAAATAAAAACTGGTTTAAAACACTAAAACATCAATCTTTTCAAGTAATTTTAGTATTTATAACCAGCTGTTTCAAATATTAGTGTCAATTTCAAAGTATTCATCTGTTCAAATGTAAACAAACATTATTTTCTCCCTAAGAATAACATGGGAACTTTGAAGGCCACTGGGGTAGAGCCCTGATGGAATTCCAAAGTTTTTTTGTTTGATGGCAAAACTACATGCTAAGACCTTTATTACGACACCTTGGACATGGTGATCGGTAGCACCACCGCTCCAAAATAATTATGACAAAAATATGCCTAGCGTATTAAATATATAGATTTTGTATTATTTAGTAATGGTACCTGCAAATAAAAAATGTGTACAACCATGTAACCCAATAAATAAAGGTTTTTAAAGTTTTTCAACTACAACCTAGAATGTCACTGGCCCGGCCATGACTGAATTTGATCAAACAAACTATGCCACTATTTCGTAATTAGTAGGTTTACCCATTCCGTACTACAGTAATACCACCATTTAAATAATGTATACCACACATCTATGACCCAAGAAATAATATTAACACGTTCGCTGCTACGGACATTCCGGAACGTCAGCCGGGCCACGGCGCCAGGAGCTAGGAACGTTCCGGAACTTCACCGTTCATTGTTGTTTAACGTTTCCATGGATCAGCCAGCTCGTCACGAGTGTATTATATTTCTTTGCAGCTGGTGGGGACGTACTTTTCTTCCAATAAAATATAGTTTCCCAAAATCACCACCAGGGTCGTTTAGAACAGGGCTTTGTCCCACCTCTTTCCTGCTAGATAGTGACACTACTTTACCGACTGCAACCTGGCTAGTGCTGCTATCTATCAGAATCACTTAGTACTATGTCCAAAACCAGTCTTATTGCACAACAATGCCATCCAGTATAACTACTGTTCATTTATTCATTTATTCATGTAAATTGTCACAAATTACACCATATACAGAGGAGTTTCCTCAATGGTAGATGACATGTCAAAAATATGATACAAAAATGTTAAAAACTAAATTAATGTAACTTAAACATAATGAGAAAACAAACTCTCCACATGAACCATTTTACAAACCACTATTACTATATAAAATGAAATCCTCTACTGAATAAAACATATGGCTCTTTAGATAGTTAACAAGTTTTCTTTTAAATGCTTTGGCAGAAGATTCATTGCGAATATGAGAAGGTAGTTTATTAAATAATCGGCTGCCTGTATAGAATGGTGTCTTTTCAAAAGCTGCTGTTCGATGTATCGGCAAAGAAAGATTACAATTACGTGTAGGATAGTTATGTGTAGATTTTAAAAGAGTGAATTTGTGAAAATTTTCTTTGACAAATAGAAGGGTATGTAGAATGAAAATGCAAGGTAAAGGCAGAATATCTAGTTTCCTGAAAATTGGTTTGGCTGATGCAGTATAGGGGGAATTTGTCATAGCACGGACAATGCTTTTCTGAATCTTAAATATTGCTAGAGAAGACTGTGAGTTGCCCCAAAATATCACTCCATATGTTAAGTTTGAATAGATATATGCATAGTAAACCATTTTCAAAATGTTTATCTCCAGGATTTTTGATAAGTTTAGAATTAGAAAATGACCTTTATGGAGAATTTTTGATAAAAAATTTACATGCTCATCCCACTTCAAAGAAGGATCAACGTGTAACCCTAAGAATTTATAACTGAGTGAAAATTTAAAAACGTACGTTTTCAGAAAAAGCACTTTGCAAATTTTTTTCCCCTTTTTTCAAAACTTTTATTATTTTTTTTATTTCATTAACATTTGAAGTTTCATAAAATGTCCATGATAATGCAATATCTTTGGTAGTTATTTTTTAAAAGAGCATCTTTAGTGGAAAAACACAAAAGCCTGTCACGACCATAACGGACGTTTAAATGAATATTAAAAATGGTTAATATTATTTTTATAACTATGTTTTGCTATAAACTAATTTACTTTTATCCTATACTCTAATACGAGCAATGTTTGCTTGTATGTATGTATGTATGTATGCTTGCTTGCTTGCTTGCTTGCTTGCACCAAGATCTCGAAAACGGCTCCGACGATTTTCTTCAAATGTTGTAAATAGATTATTTTTGGCCTAAAAACGAGTTTACTACAGTTACAACTGCCAACAAAAATCTAATTACGTAGAAAAATGAAACTGAAAGTCACATTTTTTTAACATTAGTCTTATGGGTTGCTAAGTAACCATGTTGGAAGAATTAAATAACAAGGAAAAAGTAAACAAAAGACTTGTAAGTTAAAACATGTGTTCATAAAGGCATCTACCCACAGTATACTAGAAATTACAAAATACAGTACAAAAGCAAAAACATCAGTTGTTACTATTAAGCAAAGATTATGCTGAAGATTACTGGATACAATGTTTGTAGTAAAGGCTAGCAGTGCGGAGTGTAGGAAGCGTCTGCGGCAGTTGGATTAATGTATCTAAAATACTCAAATGCTACGGTTAGATTCCCCATCCTTATGGAACAGCTGAAGCCAATTTTATTGGTAGTTCTGTCCGGTTTTCTGTAGATGTCGTTTTTGTCTACAATCTGTTTCTATTATTTTAGGGTTAGTTTCTCATTATTTGTGTCTCACTGTTTGGTTATATAGCTAATGGACGAGTTATTGTTTATGATTAGATAGTTTTATTTGGTTAAACTAGGGTTTAAATTACTGAAATAACAAGAAACAAATTGTAAACCAAACACGACATCTACAGAAAACCGGGCGGAACTAACAATAAAATTGGCTTCAGCTGTTCCATAAGGATGGGAAATCTACTAAGGGACTATGTTTTATCATGTTCTATCCATGCTTAAATCCTAAGAAAAGGGTAAAATATTTATGTAGTATGAAATTATGGAAAAGTGGTAGGCCTATGTCAATTATTGTATGAGCTTTATGCAAGCACATACTTTGGTAACTATATATCTCAACTCTAGAAGGGTAAAAAGTGTATTACTACATCACTAGCTCGAAAAAAAGTCGAATATATTTTATTCTTATTGTGGCCAACTTTGTTTAAAATCTAGAGTCGACTCAATCCGATTGGATTGTATTATGTCATTATGCATTATGGCAAAACTTATACTGAAATAAATAATTACAAAACTAATACTGAAATAAAAATTTTGCATTATGCACATGTGGTTAAAAGTCACATGTTTGTGATTAACGTATCAACAATAGAGTTTTGTTTGTAAACATCTTGCCTCAAAAAATTCGTTACTAGATGGAAATGTACTCAACAAAAAATCTGAAATCATGAAAAGAGGACGACCACCAAATAGAAGTTTGAAGAAGTTGGGGAATTTCTTTAAAAGTCACAAAGCTGATGAAGACCAGGTAAGTTATAAAATATATACCTTTACTAATTTAATTACATACATTAAATCCGTGTGATATGTCATTACTAGCTTACACCACGAATACAGAAATTGGAATAGAGTTGCTTATTTTATATTTCTCTATAGCTCATTGTGTGAGGTACATTAAAAAGTTAGATGACAATTTACAATTTTGTGAACATCATTACATTGAAATAGTTATATTTTGTTTAGGATGGAACAATTCTATAAAGGTAGGATAACTAAGGAATAAACTTATTTGTTTAATTAAAAAATTTGAATTCTTAACTTTTGTCCAATTTACTGGTCATTATGGTTAAATAAATATAATGATGTCAGTTTCTCTAATAAATTTTAGTAGTTAGGCAAGCTCATGAGGAGTTTAAGGTAAGTTTTCAATACTTCAAAACCTGTAGATAAGAATGGTTTTGTATGAGCTAGCATCCAATTATAAATTTGTAAAATCTAATATCATTCAGGAATTTGTTCTATTGAAATAGCAAGAGTGTTTCAAGCAGAAAGTTTGTGCCTTTTTCACCCAAACAATAGAGAAGCAGGCTGTAAGTTGAATGTGACATGGTGGGGAGACCGTCTTGAGCATTGTCCTACACACAAATATCTTAGTGTAGTGTAGTCTTACTTCGGTCCAAAAAGAGCTTCATATCACGGACACGAGTTCTGGATGGATCACTCTCAGAGCAATCGGATGGAAAGGTGGGAGGCCAACCCTCCCATACCAGCCAGGGAGGAACTGGCTCCTGGTGGATGCCTTCATTACACGGTGTGGAAGACTCAAGACCGAATCAGGGTCGAGGTACCAAAATGCAAGACAAACATGCAGAAATGGGTCTCTTACAAGACGAAGAAAACGTCTTGTGTGCGTGTGGTGTTGTTCAGGATCCCGGCCATGTACTGATGTCCATGCCTAGACCACATTAGATTACCTTTTACAAGCGAATGACAAAGCCATATTGGTAGCTAATTTCTGGAAAAGCGAAGTCTGATTTCCGGACACGGAAAGTAAGTAAGTAGCATTGTGGAGGAAGAGGTAGGCTATAGGGTTAGTTACCATTTTTTACGACCTTTAGAAAGGAGCTTAAATTTTCTTTCTTTGATCAAACATTTTTTTTTTATTTCAGGCTGCAAAAGAACCTGATCCTGAAGGACCTGAGGGGTCTGGTGTATGTGTCTTAGAAGTTCAATCTGAACAAAATGTGAGTCTTTATTATCATCTCAACCGTATTATTAATGTAAAATTATTCAAAAGTATTAATTTATTTAGTTTATAAATATTATTTTGTGATAAATTAATAATACCAATAACTAATAAAGTAGGTAAGTAATCAGTCACCAATTTTACGATCTTTGAAAAATAGCTTACACTTAGATACAATTAAAATTACCTTTCAACAAGCATAAAAGACAAATATTTAAATTTCAGGTCACAAATGGACTGCGCATGTTACCAGATCAATCAGATGAAAATGTGAGTATGAGTAACTATACCTAAACCGCATTGCCACAGTAGGCTAAATAATTTTAAAAAGTTGAACCATTCTTTTTGTGGTTAATTCATATTTGAAATTACATTTAATGTACTGTAGAAAAGTATGAGTTTGGTTCAAACAGAAAATTTAAAAAAATATTCTAATCACGCAAAAAAATCTGTCATTATTGTTATTGTATGCGGTTAAAAATTGCATTACTCGATTTTTGGACAGTGTAAATGCCTTATGTACCTAAAGACCGGAATAGAAAAGATAACTTTTGCAAAAAGTAACCATTAATGGTGGATATAGGTTAGAGGATCATCATATATTTTCATGAGTCTTTACTGTTGCTAGTAAACAAATAGACCTACTGGTATTGTTTGTTGAAGTTGTTATACATTTATTTTTATTTTCCATTATGATAAATTATTATTCTTATTCTGGTATTGGAGTATGCCAAGAGTAAGTATAACGCAACAAGTGTAGATAGGAATATATTCTAAAATTGGCCAGGTGATGCTTCAATTTTTACTCTCAGTAGACTAGGATACAAATGTTGCAGTATTACAAATTAACACAACCTTAATACAGATTTTTTATTTGTACAGCTGATGACTTCCAACAAACCCATTAGATGTGCAAAGATAAGGGCTCTGGAGATAATTTCTGATGTAAGTGCTCAAATAAGTCAATCTATGGTGGAAGAAAAGGTAAATTATTTTGAGCAAAGAAGAATGTCAGAAGACAGCCAGGCTCGTGCCACTCGCCTTGAGGAACAGCGACAAAGAGACGCCAACCGCAGGGCTGCCGAGGAGGAGGACAAGCGAGCACGACGCCTCGAAGAACAGCGGCAAAGAGACGTCAACCGCAGGGCTGCCGAGGAGGAGGACAAGCGAGCACGACGTCTCGAAGAACAGCGGCAAAGAGACGTCAACCGCAGGGCTGCTGAGGAGGAGGAGAATCGAGCACGACGCCTCGAAGAACAGCGGCAAAGAGACGTCAACCGCAGGGCTGCCGAGGAGGAGGACAAGCAAGCACGACGCCTTGAAGAACAGCGGCAAAGAGACGTCAACCGCAGGGCTGCCGAGGAGGAGGACATGCGAGCACGACGCCTCGAAGAACAGCGGCAAAGAGACGTCAACCGCAGGGCTGCCGAGGAGAAGGACAAGCGAGCACGACGCCTTGAAGAACTCCGACAAGCAGCCACTATCCGCAGAGCCGCCGAAGAAGAAGACGAGCGTGTTCGACGGCTTGAAGAACTGCGGCAAGCAGCCGCTATCCGCAGAGCCGCCGAGGACGAAGACGAGCATGTTCGACGTCTTGAAGAACTGCGGCAAGCAGCCGCTATCCGCAGAGCCGCCGAAGAAGAAGACGAGCGTGTTCGACGGCTTGAAGAACTGCGGCAAGCAGCCGCTATCCGCAGAGCCGCCGAAGAAGAAGACGAGCGTGTTCGACGGCTTGAAGAACTGCGGCAAGCAGCCGCTATCCGCAGAGCCGCCGAGGACGATGACGAGCGTGTTCGACGTCTTGAAGAACAGAGGCAAAGAGATGCCAACCGCAGGGATGCTGAAGTGGTAGACGAGCGTGCTCAACGCCTGCGAGAACAGCGTCGTCGTACAGCTGAAATACGACAGAATTCTGAGCGTAACCAACTTCAATCCTATAAAGCCGCTGCCTCAAGCCTCGTAGAGTACAGCAATTTGGGAATGTTTGACATCGCATGTGTTCATTGTGGTGCTGTTCATTTTTTAAAAGAGAGAGTGCAGAACAGAATTCACCCTAATTCATTTGGTGACTGTTGCCTTCATGGTCGCATTGAACAACCCGCGCCAGAGTTTCCCAATGAATTGGCATTGCTGTACACAAAACAACACAGACTAGCCAAACAGTTCCACGATAAAATTCGAAATATCTCTGCCTGTTTTGCTTTTTCTTCATTCAATGTTGCTGATGACAGGACTTTCAATAGTAAAGGTATTTATACATTTACTGCTGGTGGACAAGTGTATCACAAGTTAAATTTGGCGGCTCAGCCAGTCAGCAACAGTGAGGGTGATTTGGAAAGACCTAGATATGGCCAAATGTACTTCATTGATCCGGAAACAGCCGTTGCAGAACGTATGAATGAACCAATGAATCAAGGCATCAATCAAGAACTAATACAGATTTTAGAGGAGATAATGAGAAGTCAAAACCCATTTTCACAGGCTTTTACGATGATGAGGGAGATAGTTGAGGAAAACAATCAACGTGCTGAAGCTCTTGGTGTCCAACCACCCCATGTCCACCTCCTGTTTGCTGAACGTGCAGGTAAAATAATACTGTTTTCTCTAATCACAATTATTTTGTATGTTATTTGTAGTTGCTGCAAAAATATAAAATCAGAAATATAAAATAAACAGTAACTAAACATAAAACTTATGCAAACTTATCAAGTAAGTTGTCTTGTGTTTGTTACTCCTCGATAAATATGATGACTCTGAAGGGAAATTTAATTGAAGGGTCGCCACAACTAACGTTTTGCTGCAATCTCAGTACTAAACTCTGAAAACTTCCATATAAGCATAAGTAAGTGCGCCGTAGCCTTTTTTATTTCCTTTCTCTTCTCTTCTCCGTAGCTTTCTATATTGCATGTAAGAATAACTACAACAGCCTGTTAAAATAATAATACCCCCGCCGCAGCAAACCTGCAGACTAAGTGAATTTCCATTTGCCTGATTGGATTTACACTAAAATGTCTCCTGAAAAGTATCACATTTATTCCCTATTTTAATAGATTAGTTTAACGTACTTAGGTTTGCTGCAAAAAGATGTTTTGTGGTAAAATGTTAATAGTTTAGTAAAAAATGAATGTATTTTACAAATTTTATCAAAATATGTTCATAAACAAGCAAACTAAAACAGTTGACTTATTCTCCATAAGAATAACATAGGAATTTTAAATTTACAATTTTTTGGAATTTTCTCCGTAACCATTAGGCGCACAATAACGCTTCAATATATTAAATTATTTGTTTTTTAAGCTCTACAAAATGGTTTGGAAAGAAATTATGAAATTTTTTGTTTTTAGGGTAAAAAACATATTTTTATTTGTGTCATTTTTCTCTTAGAACTAAATAACGATTAAAGTTAAGATTTTTTTGTTTTTCATATCATTAATTTACGATGTTTACTTTTAGGCGATGATCCCAGGCGATTCAACTCACCAACTTATAATGAAGTTGCTGCTGTAATTACATTAAATGCAGACCAAAGTATCCCGGAAAATGAGATGGTTATTAAGGAGCGAGGAAAACAGTTAATAACGCTCAAGAACATTGACAGCCGAGTAGAACCATTCACCTACCCTCTCCTCTACCCAAAAGGAACTTTTGGGTTTACTGTAGGGCTTCCTCTTAAAACGCCTTATGCAAGCCGTGCACACATGACGAGGATGGAGTTGGCTCAATACAGGTTAGCCTTTCGTCCAGAACAAGCCAAGGCTCTTCCTCCTGAACCATTGCTAGAGGGATTAGATCTAAGGTCGATTGGATTTAATGCTCTCCACTTTGGTGGTAGACTGTTTCAACAGTACGTCGTGGACACATACATCCGTGTTGAACGTGATCGTATTCAGTGGATCAAAAATAACCAAAAGAAACTTCAAGCTGATCAGTATGCAGGAGTAACACATTTTCTAAATGAATTGGCTGAAAAGAAAAATGCTACAGTTGCTGAAAAACTGATTTTACCATCATCTTTTCCCGGATCAACGAGATATTTCACTGAACACTTTGAAGACGCTATGGCAATTGTCCGAAGGTTTGGCTCTCCAGACTTTTTTATCACAATAACGTGCAGTCCAACATGGCCAGAATTAAAAGAAGCTGCATGTATTGAGCTCTCTGATGGTTCTAAACTACAACAGTTCGCCCAAGAAAGACCTGACATTGTGGCTAGGGTAGCCAAATTGAAATTTGACAGCATAGTTGAAGATATCAGTAAGAAACAGATTTTTGGGAAGTCTTCTGCTTTTGTTTACACTATAGAATTCCAAAAACGAGGATTACCCCACCTACATCTTCTTGTCATCATGGCAAATGAAGACAAACTCCGGTCTCCAGAGGAAGTAGACACTTTCATTTCGGCAGAAATTCCTAATGATGACCCAGTTCTAAGGGAGTTGGTCCTCAAATGGATGATTCACAATCCATGTGGCGAACTTAATCCGTCTGCGTCATGTATGGAGAATAAGGGTGGATCAGCTAAATGCCGCTTTGGATTCCCCAAAGCTCATCAAGAGTTTACGTCAATTGTTGACAACAAAAAACCGAATTACAAAAGACGGTATGACCCACAACTGGATCCAAATAACCCAGAATTTTCTCACGTCCATGCGGTGTACCGCAAAAACAGTGATGGACAAAAAGTTACACGGGACAATAGACATGTTGCTCCATACAATGGCTATTTACTGAAGAAATACATGTGCCACATAAATATCGAGTATGTTGGTAGTGTTAGAGCCGTTAAGTACCTCTATAAATACATTTATAAAGGGCATGACTGCGCAAATGTAAAAATTGTTGAAAATGTGGCCCGAATAATGTATAATGAAGCAGAAACATTTGTTGAGGCACGTTATATTTCGCCCCCTGAAGCATGTTGGAGGCTGGCTGGAAATGAAATCCAAAGGAAAAGCCATTCGGTGCAACGTTTGGACATCCATCTAGAAGGTCAGTACCGTATGGGAAACATTGAACAGACACAAGAAGATGTCGCGGACACTGGCCTGAAAGGGTCCACCTTAGAGGCGTACTTTAAACACAACTCTAAACTTCACATAGAAGAAGAGAATGGGAATGAAGTAATCTACTACTTCTACTGGCAGATGCCAGAAAAGTACAAATGGTTAGGCAAAACAAGTGAATGGGTGGTACGACAGCGAAGCTCAAAAACGATTGGAAGGATCCACACTGTGAACTTGGTGGCCCAACCTGAACTTTATCACTTAAGAATGCTCCTCTTCCATACCAAAGATGCCAAAAGTTTTGAAGACCTTAAATTTGTAAATGGGACTGCCTATTCCACTTATAAACAAGCATGCCTAGCAAAAGGCCTTACATATGATGACCAGCAATGGATTGATGGGCTGCGGGAATCCGCTTTGTCAAAGATGCCCAGTGTCATGAGGACACTCTTTTGTCAAATCTTGATTCTCGGATCACCAGAAAACCCTAAACGTCTCTGGGATATGTTTAAGGACGAGTTGGCAGAAGATTTTCTTAGAGAAGCAGAGATTTCTGGAACCCCTCTAGAAGATTCTTACAACAGAGCATATAGAATCATAGCTTACAAGCTAAATACTGAAGCTACAGAAGGTAATAATCAACTTATAAATATTACTTATTACAAAACTTAAATTAAGTTTATTTTGAGTGGATACCCCTTCAAAATGTATAATATATTTATTTATATTTTATTTTAAATGATAATATCTTTCTCTTAAACTGACAGCGAGTAGGTTAGCCATGCCGATGGTCAATGAATGTTGTCTATTGGTCTACCAAAGTTAAATATCAATCTTTAGTGAATTACTTCAACATATCATACATAATACCATATCAATATTCAATTATTTTAATGTCTTTAAAAGTCATTTCAAAATAATGATCAAAGATGATCTAATACAGTCCTTACTATCCTATATATAATACGAGTAAAGTTTGAATACTTGTCCACTCGATCTGGGAATCGGCCCTAACAAAATCGTTTATATTTACGGAATAACTAAGTTCTGTGCCAAAAATAAGTTCTAGACCAGTGGTATAGCCAGGAAAAATCTATTTTCGCCATAATATGAGTGCAAACTTTTGAAAATTTAACATGGGCCTTATGAGAAAACATTCCGCCATTGTTGTCATTTTGTTTACATTTTAAGACATAACATGACGTTCTGTACCCACGGGCACCTCAGCTTGCCCATGCTATTTGTAGCATATGTTTACACAGACCAAAAGGAAATAACAATGTGTGTATACAGAGCAAAGGAAATTAACATTCAGATTATACCATTGAGCATATTATACTATAACTGAAAAACCAATTTCTGTCAATGTCGAGTGCGGTAGTTAAATTAATGAGAGGATGGAATAATCTTTAATTAGCTTTAACTTATACACCTCCTTTTATATTTATTGGGTAGTAGATTTCTGCTAAATTTATTTCAACTTAACTATTATTTCACGTGCAATTTCACTACATTCCCTATTGTAATGAATCTTCTAATATAAGTCATGCAGTAAATGATCACAACACTCATGAAGGCTTACCGTATTATTGCCCATAAGCTGAATACTGAAGGTAATTCTTTCTCATAGTATCAATAACAATAACATACAATTACTTTTGATCAACTGATTCTATGGCTTAAATTTCAATTCTAACATTGGAAGCGCACTTGACTTAGGCTTCACATAAGTTCTAAAATATGATAAACTAACCCATACTAATTATGTACAGAATTGAAAATGCTAACTTATTATTAAATTAAATATTTAGCATTTGTTACTGTAACTCATTAGTAGATTACTTGACCATAAACTTTATTAACATTGTGAAACGTTTATATTTTTTAATGTCATTTATGATAATTGTAAAATTAGAGTGTATAATTGTTCAAATTTTATTAAATATAAGTGTGAAGCAAAATAAAAATAAAAAATATGCAATGAATATTATAACAAATTAAAATAAGAGAAAGCATTAGACTAAAATAAATTATACTACATGTTTTAATACTTATGATTTTGTAAAAAGTGAACTCAAAATAATTATTTATTTCAGGCCGAAACTTCCAATTTTGGGTGGAAAACTATGGTATGGATGACATTCAGAATTTTCAAGACGAGGGAAATGAAGAAACCCACAATGTCAGCGAATTAGAAGCCATTGGTCGCAGACAATATAGCAATTTGAATAACGAACAAAAAGACTTTGTTGATGCTGTTATGGAAGCAATAGAAGACCCGATGAGTTGCATCCCCAAGTGTTTTTTCCTCGATGGACCAGGAGGTACAGGGAAGACATACGTGTACAATACCCTCTACCATCTAATTCTTGGAAAAAATCTTAATGTAAAATGCATGGCATATACCGGCATTGCATCAATCTTGCTACCTGAAGGACGTACTACCCATAGGACTTTTGGTCTAAAAGTTCCATTGACTAGCGATTCTAAATCATCAATTCAGCCAGGCACTCAGAAGGCCCAAGAACTGGCAGAAGTAGACGTATTTATGATGGACGAAGCACCAATGCTACCAAAATATGGCCTAAGTTGTATTGACGGACTCCTGCGAAGCTTAGGAAACAGAAACTTGCCTTTTGGAGGAAAAACTATGATCCTAGGAGGAGACTTCCGCCAATGCCTTCCAGTCCAGCCTAGAGCAAATCGATCTGAGCTGATCGACCTTTCTGTAAAACGTTGCAGTATTTGGAAGTTTTTCAAGCTCTTCTCTCTTCATCAAAACATGAGAGTCAATCTCGATGAAAGTGCATTTGCTGGATATCTCCTTCAACTTGGAAATGGAGATTTGCCCACCAACAATGACTGTGAAATAAATATTCCCGATGACATTATTTCAAATGGAAATATTGTTGAACAAATATATGGCGATTGCCTAGCCAACAGAGATTACAATGCTATGAGAGATAGAGCCATCCTTGCACCTTTAAATAGAGATGTTGATAATATCAATAACGAGATCATCCAAATTATCCCTGGACAAGAAACAATTTATAAAAGTTTTGATTCAGTAAAAGATGAACCTGATGGAGCTCTCAAATTCCCAACTGAGTTTTTAAACTCAATTGAAATATCAGATTTACCACCTCATGAACTCCGACTAAAAAACAACGTCGTTATAATGTTACTCAGAAACCTAGACGTGACGGAGGGTTTATGCAATGGCACAAGACTGATTGTCACGGAGTTGTGTCCGAACATTATTAAGGCTAAAATAATTACTGGCAGTCATTCTGGTCGAGATGTCCACATTCCAAGAGTCACTCTGGATTCGAGCAAGTGTCAACTCGGATGTTCGCTGCAAAGACATCAGTTTCCAGTTCGACCAGCTTTTGCTATGACCATCCATAAGTCTCAAGGCCAAACCTTTCAGTCTGTTGGTGTTGTGTTAAACAACCCCGTATTCATGCATGGGATGCTCTATGTAGCTTTCTCCAGAGTACGAACAAGAAACTCTTTAAAAGTTGTTTTGCCATCTAGAGACAGAAAATTAACTAAAAACGTTGTTTGGATGGAAATATTCAGATGAACAATATTGAAAATGTTAGTTCATTTTGGTCTATGTAATTAATATTTAAATTTGTACCATAATAACTAGCTTACCTTACTTGAAATTATTTAGCTTGGATTAATAGTTTGTTGACTTAATTGTCGATAATCTGAAGAATATAGTCAAATTAGAATCTAGAGCAGAGGTAAAATATGTAATTGTATTATATCCTATTTTACCACAGTTGAATGCTTATCACCATTACATTTTTATAGTTTAAAATTGGTTTAAAACTGACTAATTTGAATTCTTATGTGTTTGTTATGTTATTTGTTTCAGTCTATAAAAAACAATCGTATAAACAATTTGTAGTTTTCATGTTTTTACAATAAATGCAGCCTCAGTCTGTAATATTAATTGTAACTACTGTGATATTTTTCTTTGTTTGTTTAAGAAAACTATTTGGAAAAGTGAATTGAGATGCTTACAGTTCTTGTGTGGAAATCCTTAGAACTTAAATTGCAATATTATAGCATGCCATGTTGTCTATACTCAACTACAATGTAGCCAAATTAGGATGTTTTTATTTTTTTGAAAAATAAATCACAATATTTTATTGTTTAAAGATGGAATAAATTACTATATTAATTTACATGAGAATCATCAATTTTGCTTAAAAAACAAAGTCAACTACAATATTACTATTATAACAGACTGATAAACAATTATGTTTTTGATAGATGACATTGAACAAATATTTTCTCAGAGTAAATACTAATGATTTCCCGAGCAAAGCTCGGTCCCCAGGTACTGACCATTATACAATAAAAAGGTCACTAAGCTTTTAGTATATTTGGTCTTTCCAGAAAAAAATAAAAAAACTCAAAAAATTGAAATAAAGCCAATAAAATCTTTTTAAGTTTGTATAACTACGAAACAACTTACCTGAGACCCGAAAAATCGTTATGTTTGTATAGAGGTGTGCTTCTTTTGTGTATAAAACATTGAAATATGACGATATTTTAATTTTTGAAATTGTTATGATAGAAATCATAAACGTGATGGTCAGGGACAAGCGGTACGGTCGTGAATTGTCTGGGATAATTTAAATCTTTCTAGGCAATCCTTCAATTATACTGTTAGTTATAATAAAAATATGTGTTTCAATTGAACTAAACTGTTCAATTCACAATTATATTAAAGTTATTGTCACGACCAAACACACTATAATCCATAAGGCTGGATTGGTCGTGAAAAAACCCGCGATGGTCGTGAAACTTTGGTCGTGAAATTACGTGTTATTTGGCTCTGTTCTGGCGGTAGCCCTGCACCTCATGTTCGAGGATACAAAGTGGACTTCTAGGTTAATCTAGCAATTGAAATATCTTATAAACAAAAATTAACACCATGTCTACTTCATCGAATGACTACGTACGGTCATGGACACACCAAAATTACAAAAAACACAATCTTTCCTTTATTAATCTTGTAATTCCTCCTTTCAACTCGAAACGACCGGCACTACAATCCTGACGTACACCCCGAACTAGTCTCTCAAACCAACTGACTCCATCGACGCCAGGCTTGCCACTGTCGGGCTCCAAAGTTGAAAATTTTTCCCAAATGGTCGTGACGCCAAATCAAGGGACAGACTTATTTTGTCATGGTAGTCAGTTTGCAATGACAATAAAATTATAATATGCTCCTTTTTTGTAAGTTTAATAACCATTGATGACATAAAAATATGGCTTTATATATTTCGGCATGAATAATTAGTCTAAAAACAGCGTGAAAGTTGGAAAATGTACCCTAGGGACACGTCATGGTCGTGAATTTTGAGACTTTAAAAATACGAAAAAAATACCTAGAACCTATTTAAAACCAAATAAATGTGTGTAACGTGTTGCCCCCGTCCCAAAAAATATTAAAACACATAATAATAAACTACAAATCCAGTATCTACGAAGTAAAAGGCCAGGGACATGAAAACGTACGTTTTTAAATTTTCACTCAACTATCTGTTCAGAGCCTTCTTTATAAAATGCGAGGCCTGGGGCAATAAATAATTGCGAGGACCTGTTTAATAATTCCAACCGGGGGATCTGGCGGGGTCCCCCCCAGTGGAAAGGGGGGTCCTCCCCTGGAAATTTTTGTAAAATTATTCTTGCAAAGTTGTCATTTTAAGCACTTTGACGAAAAAATGAATCTTTTACACTCTGAAAATGGGTGTGAATATTATTGCTAATTGCACATATCATTGTTCCAATTCCAAAGTAGATATCATAAATATTGCCCACAAAGTTCTTTACAATCATTTATAAAAAAATGAACACTTCACTGTGGATTGTCGTCCCGTCAATTTGTAAATGCTCATAGGCTAACTTATCTTGCTTATTTACTTTTTGTCAATTTAGGTTTATTGTGTTTTCGGCAGTTGGTCTGTGAAGGGCGTTACAAAGGTATAAAAAATATTACCTATAATTGTCAATGAGTTTTTAACAGACAGAAAGACACTAACACATAAATAAAACTCGGAACTCACAATTATTATTAATATAAGAAATATGCCACTAAACTAATGACACTAAAATAGGTTTGGTTCAGGTGCGTTTGTTTACACTGGCTGTCAGGTGGGAGGAGGTAGGAAGGCGATCACGTGACATAATCACCCCCCTACCTTCCCACAACATATGCCAGGTTCGTCAGTGGTCATGGGCGCCCACCGGGGGGTGCTTGGGGGCGCATTTGCCCCCCCTGGCTAAAAAAAAGAAATAAATTTAATACCCATAATGTTCTGTAATCACTTGGGTTTTAAGGAATTTATAAAAGTACGTTCATAATGGTCATGTCTAAAAAAAGTTTTAAATTGATGTTAATTAAATAACTAGTTGACTCACAGATGTACCAATCTTTTATACTTTCTTTAATTGTTTGGTTCATTTTTAATGTTGGCATAAAAAACTATGACTTACCCTCCTTAATGCACAATATACTATTTTGTTTTGGTTGGTTCTATGTATTACAAAATAGTGTAAAAATACATTTTAAAACACTATATTTTCAGAAATTTTACCGGGGAAGGCCCTAGACCCCCCTGATGTTCGTTCGACCTATATATTGCACCCCCCTGTTCCAAATCCTGCGGGCGCCCATGTACGGTGGTGCCATGGTGCTGCGTGGTGTTGGCCCGCCAGAGTAAGCATATTAAAGTACGATTTACTCACTCACACTCACCGGGGCGGTTGCCGCGAGACTCAGCTTCTCCCATCCCGCCGCCGACGCTGTTAAACGATGTTTCGTATACTTTTGTGTTTTAAATTTTGTTCATAGGTTTTTATTAAATCAATACAATAACTGAAATAATTCATAATAAATCAGATATATTTTAGGCAAAAGTATCTGTCTGCCCTTATTTTATTATTTTTTATTCCAAACTTTAACTTATTTTAGCGATAGTAAGGCCTCGCCCGCCTAACCAAATACTTTCCAGGCCTGGGGCGGCCGCTCCATTGGCTCCACCCTAAGGACGGTGCTGCTACTGTTGTTTTTACTGTAATTCAGTGTATCAGCAGCAATGTTACGCAGCGGCAAGCGTTAATTCAGCTTCTGGCGCAGTCCCGGTATTTAGTGGTCAGCAGCGAACGTGTTAAGTTTAACCATAGTTATTAACCTCTTGATGATTCAAATTGATTTGCTTGACCCACCAATTTAGAATTACCAAGAGACTACTGTACTTTTTTTTTGCTTGAGCTCCCAAAAAGTACGAAAGAGGTAACTTTTTGAAATCTTGATTGAGTAGCATTGTATAGTTTATAAATAGTTCACTTACACAGAATATTGTCACTTTTGTTCTCCAATATGTTGATTTCCTCAGATATTTCATCAATGAATCTTGGAGCATACCTGCCTTCAGCTAAAATCTCATCAGGAATGCTCACTTCAATAGCTGAAGATTTGATGAACCGTTCTACCTGTACATTGTATCATAAGGTTATTGTTTAAGTTAAATGTTCATTTGGTCATCGACTTTCTTGCCTATTGACACCAAATATGTATCTTATTTTAAACTAGTTTTTTACTGAATAGTTTGTGATCATATATAAAAGTTAATATTGATCCCCATAAATTTTAGCCTTTTTTTTAGAAAAGAGAGGATAATATTCTACAACATTGTTATACTACACTGCATCATAGTATCTATTAGTAGTTGACTTTATTCACACAACAGTAAATACTAAAATTAATATTCTTCAATTATAGTTTTATATTTCATGTTATTAAAATCAAATTATCAAGACTAGTAGATAATTGATTAGATCATATCGTTGCTCCCAATACAAAATATATCTCAATTTTTGGCCATTTTGAGTTTGACCACTACCATATGGAGTTTTGTGTATATTTTCTTGTCTCATCACAACGTATCCCTACGACAAAACGTTCCCAAGTTATAAAGGAAAGTTATAAAGTTCTCCATCAATATTGTATGAACAATTTCCATTGCAAGTTTTTAGTTGCAGAATAAGAGTAGATGTTTCATTGTTTTGGTTCTTACCTTCCTCATTATAAATTTGGCGAATTGGTCCCATTCAGAGTCAGTTTCTCGTGCCTCATTCGAGTACTCAAATGGCTCCTGGACCAAACGTCGCAGTTGAGTGCCAGGCATGCGAACCACTCGACTGTGCTCACTAAGTTCATATGAGTCTCGTGTGAAGAAATCGTCTAGGCTTGATAGTGCACGTGACTTGAAACATTCTGCTAAATCTCCCTGAAAAGAATACCGTAGTTAAAATAGGTCCTGGACCCAAGTAAAAAAAAGAATTGCTGGACCAACGTTTCTGTCCATGGCTGGCCAGAACCATGTTTTGTGATGTGGTTGGTATGTTTTGGCACTAATTCTTACGGTTGGTCAACCAACAAATTTTTAACGAAGGCCAACCATCCCATGGGACCTAAACATAAAACACAAAATAGTAAAGATTTTGTATGAAAAGCATAATTATTAGTTGAGTAAATTGATTAAATAGTTCATAAAAACAAATTTTGAAAAAAAAAACTAGAACAACAATTTTTTGACCAGACCTTGATCCTGATACGATACTTTCGCCTTATGAGTCTCTGACCTTACCTCTGAGCTATATGTGATTGTTGATACAAATAGTTTTCAAGTGGTCAAAGAGTACTTAAAATATACAGTGTGTAACTTAAGTCTTGAAACAAATCTGTATTTTTAAAACCGAAGTACATAGAAATATTCTGTTTGTGGCAATAATTGTTTACAAAGATTCCGCAATTTTGTACATCAAAAATATTTTTTTAACCCTCCTAACAGGGTAGGTGGTAGGGAAGGACTTATTTTTTCAAATAGCAACCCCTATTGAGTTTGAAAAGGGTTTGTCAAAAAAAAAACAACAATGACGCAAACCCGAGGTAGATATCTCACCCCTAGCCAAAATGGGTGCTTTTTCACAATCAAATCAAATTTTGGAATACCTCCCTGCCATTTAGGCTGGAGGTGAAATATCTACCTCGGGTTTACGTCATTGTTTTTCTTTTGACAAGCCCTTCAAAATGAGGGGTCACTCAATAGGGGTTGCTGTTTGAAAAAAATAAGTCACCCCTTACCCCCTACCCTGTTATGAGGGTTAAAAAATATTTTTGATCTAAAAAATTACGGAATAATTACAATCAACGCCACAAACAGAATATTTCTATCTATATCCGTTTAAAAAATACAGATTTGTTTCAAGACTTAATTTACACACTGTATATGATAGTACAGTATATAATATGATTCTGTTTAGGCATCAAAGTGGTTGAATTGTTTTTCTGGGGGTTTGAAAGGATACTGGTATTTGAATATAGATTTTTTAGTTACCATTAGGTTAGTAATGTAATTATAATTAATTGTTTTATATATATGATTAACTAGCTGTGTGCCCGTTCTACATACGGGAATCTTGGACAGGAGTTGGTTTGCATATTTAATATGCATTTTTCCAGATAGTCTGGCAAAACTATTACTGTAAACTTATAGGAATGCATTTAACCAGTGTGAAAAGTAACTTTCAATTACAGGCCTACCCTAGGGCTATGCCTCTTAGATCTGTAAAGCAATTCCTTTTATCATTAGATATAAAATATGGACTAACACGATCGGATGACATTTAATTGCGAAGCATTCATTTTGGCTTGAAACTGTCAGATATTGTATTTGCGAAGGATTATAGGTACGTGAACAACTTAAAGCTTTAAAAATTCATGATGGTTTGCTAAACAAATCTTTCATTAATGTTTTATCATTTTCATAGCATAAACTAACATTTTGGAGTCCAGACAGAAAATGCAAAAATTATACAGTAAGACATCAATTAAATTTAATAAGAAATGAGGTGCAGCACTAATGATAACAAAGTTGTAAATAGTGATGTGTTTGTACGTAATAATTATTCTTACTGCTACCACGGGTTCTAAGGAAAAGTACCAGCACCAAAAACCAATGTTTACACTTACAGTTAAGAAAAGATATATAGTACTTACGACCAATTCAAACTGTCCTAATCAAACTGTATTATAGGTGTTAATCCGTTGGCAAATATATAAATAAATAAATACACAGGCCACAAAATATTGATACGTTGACAACGTAAAGCTTTAAAATTCATCATGGTTTGCTCAAAAAATCTTTCACTTGATTTGGCATCAGTACCTACCAAAGTTTTTAATCTCCCTCTTGGTTTTGGATTTTTTTAAGTTTTTGAAAATCAAAGTTATTTCCCATTAATAGGATTATTTGTAAGCAACGTTTAATATTAACATATTAATGACAGTTTGAAAAAACCACCTTTATCCAAACAAAGGTTTCTTATTTAAAAGATTGGGTAATCTCTAAACTAGCAAACATTCGCAGGAAATGTGACAAAAACGCGCAAATCTGGGATTTTTGACGTTTGTAGTTTTACTTCCTAAGTAGGAAAAGTACCGATATAGTTGTGGAAATGTAAGTAAGTAGAAACCACAAGTGACACATTTGAAAAGCGAGTTTAGCTACATCTGTAAGTTAAACCTCTGTTACAATCACAGCGAAATCATAAAGATCTTCCAAGATCACAGCTACATCCACGATCACCCACTGCAGTTGTGATTTTACTTTGCACTTTACACAACTGTTCTTGAAGTGCCGTCAATGAGTGGAAACCTTTTTTGTAAGCTATTGGTGACAATGATAAAAATAATTTAAGTTTCCCAGCACTATACAACACGGTCTTTCCCCGGTTATCAAAACTCAAGAACAATCGTTGCACTTGCGATTAATTAAACCGGTTAAGTAAGGCACAACATTTTTAATCTCACTTGGTTTGGATGTGCTTACTAAACTTGATCGGAAATGGTTGCGGTATTTGTAAACAGTATTTAGTGTAAACATATCAGTGACAGCTAGATGTGAGAACTATTTCAATCAGCTGATCATTATTTCATCAAATGTAATAGTAAATATTGAGAGAAAATTTGATAAAAATCAAACGAAATTGTGTTTTTGATGGTTCGTTACTTTGTTTTCAAAGAAGCGAGGCCATGTTTTTATAGCCAAAGACACTCTCACCAACCCAGTAAATACAGAAAATGATTTGAACCTTGATCGGCCGGTAATCTAGTCTTCTAGGAGTACGCGGCGTAAAATGACATTTTGGCAAAGACAAACAGACAGACAGACTTCTATTAGGTCATTGTTTTCCTCGACACTACCTAACGCCTTCTTTGATATAATTGTATGCTGGACCGATGAAACAATCAAATGGCCAGGGATAGCTCTGCTTGAAACAGTTTTCCAGCAAGCAAATGCTTAACAGCATTTACTGAGTATATAACCTCTAATATTTCATCCAGTCCTGTACCACTCATTACAAATCCAATACATCCAAGGAAACTCATTATTGTATGGAGCCCACCTAACCTTAAGACAGTTTTCCTCAAAATACTTGTCTCTGTTTCATTACAAATAATACTCAAAGCCTTATGTGGAACAAGGTTGATCGAAAGTCAGAACAGATGTTTGGTTGTATTTTTTAGCATGATCAGCAACAAACAGTAGGGTTGAGAGGATACAAGTTTCATTTGTTGGACTCACGTCTATCATTGGCAGAAATACTACTGATGGTACACCTAGTGTTCGCCTTAGTGGAGAAGTTGACAATATCTGCCATGCTGGTACTGTCGGTTTTTAAAAGTCGTGACATGTTCCACAATATATCCAGATTTTTGGTGAGGTAATAATAGTGGATTTCTTTTATAGTACCTTGGGACCGAGCTTTGCTAGGAGGAAATCATTAGTTTACTATGAAAGCAGTCTTAGTACTGCAGATACATTAAACCATTCCCAAACTCCACACTGCTCGCCTTTAATACTTCCTTCACCACTCCCTACGTCATGGACCTGTTTCCCTCCCTTCCAATAGCATTTTAGGATTGCAGATACATTAATGTAATAGTCATAGACAATTCTCTCACTATGCACTGCTAGCCTTACTACTTCCTTCACCATTTCTACGTCATGGACCTGTTTCCTTCCCTTCTCATAGCATTTAAGTATTACAGATACATTAATCTAACTGCCACAAACGGTTCTCCACTCTGCGATGCCAGCCTTTACTACTTCCTTCACCACTTCCTACGTCGTGGACCCCTTTTCCTTCCCTTCTCATAGCATTTTAGAATTGAAGATACATTAATCTAACTGACACAGACGGTTCCCAGACTCTGCGATTCTAAACTTTACTACTTCCTACGCCACTTCCTACCTCGTGGACCTGTTTTCATCTCTTTCCACAGCATTTTAGTATTTTATAGATACATTAATCTAATTGCCACAAACATTCCCCACACTCCATTCCATTCCCAAACTCCACACTACTCGCCTTTACTACTTCCTTTACCACTCCCTACGTCGTGGACCTGTTTCCCTCCCTTTCCATAGCATTTTAGGATTGCAGATACATTAATGTAATTGCCATAGACAGTTCCCTCACTCTGCACTGCTAGCCTTTACTACTTCTTTCACCATTTCCTATGTCGTGGACATGTTTCCATCCCTTCTCATAGCATTTCAATATCGCAGATACATTAATCTAACTGCTACAATCGGTTTCCAGTTCCCACACTCCACACTGCTCGCCTTTACTACTTCCTTCACCTCTTCCTACGTCGCAGGCTTGTTTCCCTCCCTTCCTACGGCATTTTAGGATTGCAGATTCCTTAATCTATTCGTCATTAACAGTTCCCACACTCCGGACTGCTCGCCTTTACTACTTCCTTCACCACTTCCTACATCGCAGACCTGTTTCCCTCCCTTCCCATAGCATTTTAGCACTGCAAATACCTTAATATAATGGTCATAAACAGTTTGCACACTTCGGACTACTTGCCTTTAATACTTTACTTCACCACATCCTACGTTGCGGGCCTGTTTCCCTCCCTTCCCATAGCATTTTAGGATTGCAGATACCTTAATCTAATCGTCATAAATAGTTCGCACACTCCAGATTGCTCGCCTTTACTACTTCTTTCACCACTTCCTACATCGCAGACGTAGTAGTCAAGGACCTGTTTCCTTCCCTTCCCATAGCATTTTATGATTGCAGATACCTTAATGTAATCGTCATAAACAGATCCCACACTCCGCACGGCTAGCCTTTACTACAATGTATCGAGTAATCTTCAGTATAAGTAATCTTCAGTATAATCTTTGCTCAATAGTAGCAAGTGATTTTTTCCTTTTGCACTGTATTTTGTAATGTGCTAGTATGCTGTGGGTAGATGGCTTATTATGAACACATGTTACAGCTTACAATTTTTTTTTTCAGCATTTATTTCTGGTTCAATGTAGACATTATACACAGAAGTGTTAACCAAATTAATAAGAAATTAACTATAATAACATTGTGGGTTCGCTCAAACCTGAGACACCCTGTAACATAATTAATTTAGAGAATAATTTAATCGTCTTTAGGCTTCATTCATCCAATAGATCTTGAGGGAGCCTTCGACGCAGCCTCCTGTTCTCAGTTGCTTCACCAAGATGAAAAGTGAATGCACCAGGAACATTGTTTAAAGATTTTAGAAATTTTGAGGTGGTTTTTTCAATAAAGGCCGAGATAGATGTTTTAAAATACGGCAACTCTTGAAAATATAAACTGATTTAAAAGTGTAAACCTATTTACTTTCAAACCCCTACTTTTTATGTTAATAGATCCAAAAGAATATGACAGCATACCTTTAGTGTAGCAATAGCATCAATTGCTTCATATTGATGCTTCACGAATGACATGTTTTACCATAATTTTTCAACTTTAGTCAAGCCTCTTTACATGTAGCTTACTATATAAATTACAAAATGAAACTTTGAGCAATACTTTACAAAACGTATACAACCTTTCTATAAAACCAAACAATAAACATAACCCTCCTAAATCTACATAAAGCGTCACAAACATCTTTTTCAAATAAATAAACAAACACCAGTTCATTGTACTGATCAGCTGTTTCATTAACTAAATCCTATACTCTAATACGAGCAATGTTTGCTTATATGTATGTATGAATGTATGCTTGCACCAAGATCTCGAAAACTAAAATACTAAAATGCTATGGAAAGAGATGAAAACAGGTCCACAACGTAGGAAAGTAGTAAAGTTTAGCATCGCAGAGTGTGGGAACCATGTGTGGCAGTTAGATTATTGTATCTTCCATCCTAAAATGCTATGAGAAGGGAAGGAAACAGGTCCATGACGTAGGAAATGGTGAAAGAAGTAGTAAAGGCTAGCAGTGCGGAGTCCGGGGGATATTTGTGGCAATTATATAAATTTATCTAAAATACTAAAATGCTATGGAAAGAGATGAAAACAGGTCCACGACGTAGGAAAGTAGTAAGGTTTAGCATCGCAGAGTGTGGGAACCATGTGTGGCAGTTAGATTATTGTATCTTCCATCCTAAAATGCTATGAGAAGGGAAGGAAACAGGTCCATGACGTAGGAAATGGTGAAAATAGTAGTAAGGCCAGCAGTGCAGAGTGTGGGAACTGTCTGTGGCAATTATGTGTCTGCAATTCTAAAATGGTATAGGGAAGGAGGGCAAACAGATCCACGACGTATGGAGTGGTGAAGGAAGTAGTAAAGGGGAGCAGTGTGGAGTTTGGGAATGGATTAATCTATCTGCAATACTAAACTGCTTTCAGAGTAAACTAATGATTTTCCCCGAGCAAAGCTCGGTCCCCAGGTACTTAAATTAAATCAAGTAAACTTTGGAAGCATGCCAGGCGTAGCCCTTTGGAAATCAACCTGTGGGGCAGAGGCCTTAGGAAATTCGTCCATATCAATACTTTTCGTCAAATCTACACACTCTAAGCTTCATTTTGATGTGCCATATGCCTATTTTTTTATTTGGTAAATAGCCTTAACCGTTTACATAAAATTTGATTGTATCACTTTAATAATATAATAGATGTGACTTTCAGTTTCATTTCTCTACGTAATTAGATTTTTGTTGGCAGATCTAACTGCAGTAAATACGTTTTTAGGCCAGAAATAAACAATTTACAACATTTGAAGAAAATCTACTTTGAAGCCGATTTTGGGACTTTTGTACAAGCAAGCATACATACATATATACATACATTACATACAAGCAAACATTGCTCATATTAGAGTATAGGATTATTAAACTTCAAAAACTGCATTCCACTAGCCTGAGAAGGATACACTGTAATTTGAATTTTCCCCACCTCCTTAAGCTCTTCAAAAGAAACATTACGTTTCTTGATAAACTCAGAAAATGTCCCTGATACACTAGCTATAATACCCATGCTATATAAAGTTCCACTTCCATCTAATGTAGTTATATTGTGGTCAATATTGTCAGCAGAATATTGAATGAAACGCTCAGGAGATGTGGATTGTGACGTGAAGAATCAGGCATACTTGTACCCCTTTGTGCAGCAGCGAAACGTTCAAATTTCTGCACCTCTGCATATGAACTACAAAAGCCCATGTGGTTGACAGACTCTACTATGAATTTTGAGCTTGTGTTGTCGTGAAGTTGGTCCCCAAGTCCTAACCGTAAAGGTGTAACCAACCCTAGAGGGTGCATAGCTTGCATAATTGCTTGTCCGATAGCAGATATCTTTCTGTTATTATTTGTCTTACTAGTGACGAGGATTGACAGTAATAACTGCTTCAGGAACATATTTACAATTGGACTCTAAACTAGCTATGACCTCATTAGAGGGATAGTTGTCTGGATCAATATAGGAATGTCTTTAATCTCATTGCAGATTAATGTGGCTGCAGCTGAAATGATGTTTATTTTGTCTTTTTCAGTGTCATCTTTAGTTTCTGATTTATGATACTCCTGCAACACATAAGAATCTATACTTTTGAAAGTAACAATGTCCTTAGTTCCAGCAATGGTGCCAATAAAGATTTCATTCTCAAAATGGTATAAGGTTCTGAATATTCTGAATAAGGTTCATAATACTCACAGGTTGTAGGAAGAAATTATTTCATCTTATATATTTAAAAAATTTGGATGTTCTTTTCCGAGTTTGTTTGGCTCAGATACCTGACTGATTTTCATGATCAGCATATATTTATCTATAATTCCACTCGGCTTATAGGTATATAAAATTTTCCCTCCATGTATTTCTAATCGGAGTTAAATTTGGTTTCTCTTTTCCGAGTTCGTTTGGCTCTTCTTACCGACCGATTTTCATGATTGAGGTCTCAAATTTAAGGTATGCACATACAGATGTGCCATAAAGCATCGACATATATTTATCTATAATACCACTCGGTTTTTTTTTTTAAGAGAGGGCCAGGCTTACAAGCGACCATGGAATTGCATCGCAGCTAGAACAGCTTATTGTGCACCCTCATTCACAGGTCCTCCTTCTGCATCAAATCCCAGGTCCTTAGTGAGAACCTTTTGACTATGGTAACCTGTTCTTCCCTTTCATCTCCCGTCAATAGGCCAAGGGATCTCATACGCAGACCTTGTAGGGCTGGGCACATAAATATTACAAAACGCTGATATCTTCACAGCTTTCACAAGGACTCTGGCTGGGGCAAGCTGTAGTGAGATTTCCCTGAAGGGACTCAGCTCCTGAACTTGCTTAACCAGTCAATCCTTTGTGGCTGCGTTAGCACACCCAACTACCAAGGCTCCGCCTTCAAGATGGCAGCTGCTTATCCTGACGTCTTTGCCACGAAAGACCCACCTGGACAGCTCCCCCTTGATTTTATTACCTTAAGCCTCCATCTGTTTCCTGTCCTGGTGTTCAGATTTGGCGAGAGCCATCTTGCTCCACAGACAGTGTCTCCGAATAGGCGGGTTCTGGTGCTCTGTGAAACACCCGAGCCCTCTCCCTCTTCCGTTCTCGTCTTCTTTTTCTCGCCCCAGACATCCTCATGTGTCAGGTACTCTCGCCCCCTCTTTCCACCTTTCTTCCTGGAGGCTTCATTAGAGTCAGGTTTGGGGGTTCCGCCCTCGCCCTGCTTTTTTCCCCCAGCATTCTGGTTCTCAGAGGAACTAGCTTTGCAGGGAGAAGAGTTAGGGTGCTTGGCAGCCCACACCAGCCTCCTCTCACTTCTGGATGGCACATTTTTGCCTTTATCTAAAGCATCCGCTATCCTCCGTCTTCGCAACTCGCCCCTGGAAAGTTGTTTTTTTTTCCTTTCCGGTTTCTGCGAGCTTATTGTGATCGTCAGATTTCAGTAGACCTTCCTCCTCCATTGGGGTCAGTTTGTCTACGTTGTTCCCACAAATACCGGGTATCTAAGGTCGACCTCCCCAGTGACCCGATTAGAGGGGTAAGGGGTGCATACGACTGGGTTCACCCTGATTCCCAAAAAGCTCCGTTAAGACACTGAATATTAGGCCCCCAGTGCCACAAGACTCTCGGCACGGATCACATTACACCTTAGTCTAGGGCCCCCCTCACTTGGTTATGTAGGTGGACCTACACCCAGTGGCAGAAGGTAGCTCTCCGCAGCTAACAAGTGAGAGTTGGGGATTAGGTGTTGCCAATCTGCCAAACCAACCCCGCATGCGAGGTTTGGCCGGAACGGTACGAAAGGTTGTCACTCAGCTTGTTGGTGAACAAAATTTGCTCCCCATATATTTCTTATAGGAGTTAAATTTGGTTTCTCTTTTCCGAGTTTGTTTGCCTCTTCTACCCGACTGATTTTCGTGATTGAGGTCTCAAACTGAAGGTATGCATGCACAGATTTGCCGACAAGCATTGGCATATATTTACCTACTGTACTCAACCAAAAACATAATTTGACTCATTTTTGAATTCTTACTTCAATTTAAGATGCATTTCACCAGTTATAATGATATAATCCTATATATTTTGGTCTAAGGACCTTCAGTGAAATACAGGCTTTCATTAAGCTATTAGTTATTCAAATCAGACAAGTGTCACGCAAACAAAAGGTGAACAACCAACATACAAGTTATTTTTCATAAGGATTTTCTATGATTAAAAATGAATAGCTCCAGTATCATTCATTTTTTTTATATGTTTTAGACTCAATATATTCAGTAAACTATAGGCTTTAATTTGAGCTATTGATCGTTTGAATCAGTTAATATCAAACTGTATTACTCAATCAAAAATCATAAGTTATCTCTTGGATATTATTTATTTTATCCATCCCATTCGCCTATTGGGTCTGATGATGATTGGAGTGTCAAATCGAAATCGATCACCACTTACCATCTTTTGTATATTTACCATCTTGTGAGTAACAGTATAAGCGTAAATATATGTTTTAAGTGTTATAAGACGTATCTTTATTTACTTTCCATAAATTTAATAACATGTACAATGCTGATCAAGAAGTTATTTATTTATTTTAACGCTGCGGAGCAGCATGGGTCCTCTAGTTTTATTAGTTAAGTCACTGATGGTTAATTGTTCTTCATTGTTTTCTCTTGTGTATATTGCAACTTTAAAAAATGCTTCATGGCATACTTAATCTTCTGGGCGCCCTGGCGGAGCTTTAGGGACGTCTCTAAATTGCTGTGGTACAGATTTTCCATTTCTAAAGTTTACTAAGCTTTGTCATAATAAGCTTTGTTAAGCTGTTTACTAAGCTTCTAATAACAAGCTTCACAGCAGGCAAATCATACACAACCATCATAACAAGGCATATTTTTCCTTTTTCAGCTCATTCAACATTACGTTCGATGCACTTTTCTAGCACTGATATTCTTAAGTTTAGCGTCTGAGCTTCGAACCATTCTTTTTTCATCTCTTTATATGTTAAGCTTAATTCAGCTGTGCACAAAAAAAAAACAATTACTTTTGAAATCAAAATAGGATTCACTAAACGAGAACAACTGGTTTCATTCTCATGCTTTTTGATTGGAGACTTTAAGTTAATAAACTGTGCTCTACATTTTTATGAACTTTTTGTCTAACAGTTACATAGAATTCAGATATTTTTCTTGCCTTGCAGGTTTGGTGTATTCCTTCAATTCCTTTTACTTTCTCCCCCTATACCATAGTATATGGAGAAAGTATTGTTTTCGTCAAAATTTTCGAGTTTGAGTTTTGAGTGGATATATTTGTTTTGGGTCCCCCTGGACCCAAAAAAGTGGTTTTCGAAGTGATGTCTGTGTGTGTGTGTGTGTGTGTGTGTGTGTGTGTGTGTGTGTCTGTGTGTCTGGATGTGTACAGAGCTAGAGACTACACCTGTGGTCCGATTTCGATTAAATTTGGTATGTAGGTTCTAATCCATGGTATCTCCAGGCGTTTTTTTCATTTTTTTGAAATTTTGATTTTTAATGGGGATTTTCCCATAAAAACCCATAAAAAACCGGAAAAATCGGATTTTCTCAAAAATGGCCCGAACGATTTTGATTAAAATTTAGTATGTTGTAGCCCTTAAAATTTTGAACAAAATGGTACAAATCCCATTTCTGTAAAAATTACGGTTCAAAAGTTATGGTAAATTATGTTTTTTTCCCATAAAAACCCCATAAAATAACGAAAAATAGGATTTTAGACAAAAATCCAGTTTTTATTTAACATAGTAGGTTATGGTCCTTACAATTTTGATAGTTTTTTCATTTTTTTAGAAATTTTGATTTTAGATGGGGATTTTCCCATAAAACCCCATAAAATAACGGAAAAATAGGATTTTCCCAAAAATGGCCTGAACAATTTTGATAAACATTTAGTATGTTTATAGTCCGTTATATTCTGAACGAAATGGTACAAATCCCATTTCTGTATAAATTACAGTTCAAAAGTTATTGCAATGTTATTTTCCCATAAAAACCCCATAACATAACGGAAAAATCACATTTCCCCAAAAATGGCCTGAACGATTTTGATAAAAATTTTGCATGTCCTTTAAATTCTGGACTAAATTGTACAAATCCCATTTCCGTGTATTTACTCTCACCGGTTAAACATGATAAAGGTTGTTGACAAACTTATGGGAGAAAGTATGTGTCAGAATGCTGATAACGTTTATTCAGTAAGAGATGACACCTCACAACTACTGTCTCTGGAGGGATTGTTACAATAAGGTTTACTAATCTATCTGATTAAGAGAGGTCAGCAAGAAGCACAAACACAAACAGAATTCTTTATTATCCTCCAAAGAAAAACTACTGTACACAGTGTTAGATCAGGTGAATACGAAGGGTGTACAAAACAATATCTGTGGATTAGATAATTAGGTACCGTACAATGACAATCATTTGTCATCAAAACTGATGCTTAACCACAGTGTATTTTAGACATTTGCAACCGTAAGTTTTATGTGATGAATATTATAAAGAGTAAAAACACCAATATTTATTTTGAAAGCTAAATATTTGGAGTAGACATCCCATTTACCAACTGAAGCAATTTTTTTACGGAAAAAGAAATAACATTGATGAATGGCCAACTAGCAGAGTATACAACAGTCCCTATCTTTTTGATTCTGTGATAGTTGCTGTGATGTAACACCTGCGTAATTTAAAATAGAAATTGTACTTGAAGATTGACTTGGTTAAAAAAATTGGCGTTATTCAATAGAAGTCAATCAATTCACATCAGCATACTATGACAGTGTTATCAATTAGGTTTATTTTGAAGTGGCTTAAGGTTTAACATGGGAATAATGTCAAATTTTTTGATAGCCAAAGGCTAAATATAAAGATTCACTCTACAGAGATTATTAGATACACTATGGTATAGTGTACCATAGACTAGTTACAGTTATGGCAACTAATAGCTACTAATAGCAACTAATACATTATATAACTAATACTAATATATAGATTACCTCGAGACAGGCACTGTTGGCCCGGGCCAGGTAGGGATCTGTGTCTGTACCGATGCCTAAGCCGAGCCAGTCCAGCAGATGTTTGCCTCCACGACGGCCCTCTCCATCCTGGACCTCCTCTACCTTGACATTGCTGCTGTTGGTCCTAGCTTGTGATATGTTTGGCGGATGATCTGTAGGAAAACTCACTTTGTCGTCCGCATTCATCACATAGATAGCTGCCAGAACACCCACCAGTACAGTCCAGATTCTTCCTTCCATTATCACCTGCAATAATAAGTTTGGGCTACTTTTTGTTTTTATGACCTCAGAGTCCAAAAACACAATTTGTGTATTTTTTATAGTAGTGTAGCTGTTGCTCAAAATCGAGGAATTTCCGAGTATACCTGTGTTACAGGATTAATTTTAAAACAAAACTAATGTCAGTCATAATTTTTAATGAGATTAAAAGACTCAACTGAAAGATTATGCAACTAATGGAAATACTCACGCTGTTCATAACAGTTCTATATAATCAAAATTTCTCGTAAATATTGGATTATTTTTCAGAAGTTGAGCTTGTTTCTTTTGTATTTTGTGAAATGCATCAAATTGCCCAGGCTTTCTCGATTTTTCCATTATAATATGTACGCAAACTCAGATTCAAATTAGTAAATATTTCATTTAATCCGAGTCCGTAAATATGTGTGACACGGGCGTGTTTCCTTGAATTGCAACTCAAAATGTTAACAGCAATTAAATTATCCAGCTGATCATAATGTAAACAAACAATGATAACATTAGAGCTTTAAAAGCCACTGGAGCAGAGTCCAGGGGACTTTTTTTAATATGTAAGACCATAGACTAACGAACACAAGTAGACTTCTCATCCCATTGTAAATTTTGAAGCTCGTTTTTCATATCTAGTTCATGTACGCCACACTGGGCGCTAGTGTCGACGAAATTTTGTTTATATTATTTTAGGATTAATTTCTTGATTTGTGCTTTACTGTTTGGTTAAATAACTAGGGGACAATTTATTGTTTATGATTAGATCGTATTATTTGGTTAAACGAGGTTTTAAATGACTGTATTAACGGGAAACAAATTGTAAACAAAACACGACCTCTAACATAAACCGTACAGAACTAACAATAAAATTGTCTTCAGCTGTTCCATTAGGATGAGAAATCTACTAAGGGAGTATGTTTTATCTATGGTAAGACCTTATATATGACATCTACTCAATGAGATCTTTCCAGTGAGCCGGAGGAGTTCTGCCGACAAAAATCGTGTCTATGCCTATTTCATATATACATATTTGTGTATATATATATACCTATATATTGTTGAATGTAATTTAATTTTATATAATATGTTTGCTGTTACTTGTTCTGTATTTTAATTTATGTTGGTAACAGCTGATCATGTGTAAATAGTTAGGATTGTTTTTATTGTAATGAGAATTGTTGAATAAGTTATGTTTGAGTAAAAAATGTTGTGTGTGTACTTCAGTAAAATAAAAGATAATTATTGTAACAGTAAAACCTTAGGTGTTAGTAATTTACTTTCACTTAAGTCAACAGGTTATGGGCCCAGAAAAATTCATTAATTCAACCATAACTGTAAAACCAAGAAGTAATCTTCTAGTAAAACCCCAAGAGTTAAAGTGTAGTGAAGGTGAGTGAAATAAAAGTAAGACTAACAATGGCATCAGTAAAAGAAGATGATTTTGTAGAAAAACTCAAAGGAGTTGAAACTTTTCCATTGTGGAAATTTCAGATTAAAATAATATTTCAATCCAGTGAATTGATGAGTATTGTTGATGGTTCTGAGAAACTTGAAGATATGGGCGATGGAAAGAAGAAGGCTGATTGGATTAAAAGAGATGCCAAGGCTCAGAAGTGTATAGTTAGTTCTATTGAGAAGGGACCGATGTTACATATCATTAACTGTGAAAACTCAAGAGAAATGTTTTTGAAGCTGTGTAATATTTATGAAAGAGACTCAGAGCAGCAGAAGTACTCGTTATTACAAGAATTCTTTAACCTCAGGTATGAGCCTAATTCTGATATAAGTTCTCACATAAGTAGAATTGAAAACATAGCACACAGACTAAAAACTTTAAAACAAGATATTGATGACAAAATGATAATATCAAAAATTCTTGTCAGTCTGCCAGATAGATTTAAGTATTTTGTAACTGCCTGGGAATCAATGCCCAATGAAGAAAAGACATTGGCAAATCTAACAGCGAGACTGTTAGCAGAAGAGTCAAGAAGTGAGTTAAAGGAGGTAAGCCTAGAGAAAAATCTTGCGTTCCAAGTTGTTTGTCACAACTGTAAAATTCCAGGCCATAAAGCAAAGTACTGCAAGAAGCCTACATACAATAGGGCTAACTCTGATAATGAAAGGCGATGTTTTAAATGCAATGCTGTTGGTCATTTAGCAAACACCTGTGGAAATGTAAAAAATTTTGTTAACAAGTTTGAAAAAAGAAATGTAAAGCCAAATTTATTTTGTAATATATGTAAAAAGTCAAATCATAATGAAAAAGATTGTTACTTTAGAAAAAGCCAGAACCTAAATGTCGCTAGTAAAACTGTGTCTTTTTTGTCGTATGATGATGGACAAAATGTTCGGGGTAATAGTGGGACTGTAAACTTTGTATCTGAATGGGTTGTTGATTCAGGCACATCTTCACATATAACAAATTGTGAAGATTTGTTAAGTAATAAACCAAATATTTCTTCTGAAATATATGTTGCTAAGAAAAATCAAACCATGTTAGCTTCAACGAGTGGAACTGTAAAATCCAAAGAATGTATCCTGAATAATGTGCTATATGTTCCTGATCTCAGTGAAAACTTGTTGTCTGTTTCTGCAATAACTAATAATGGTGGTGAGGTTACTTTCTCTGAAAATACAACAGAGAATGACCAGAAAGGAGACAAAAATGAAAATGACAAGATACCCCCGCCGCAGCAAACCTGCCGTCTAAGCGAATTTCCATTTGGCTGAATTGATTTTCAATTGGTCTATTTAAATAACATTAGGTTTAACGAGTACCTAGGTTTGCTGCTACAAGGAAACTAATAAATAGTGTGTTTTAAGTAAAATAATTATTGCTTAGTATAAAATGAATATATTTGCCAAGTTTGATCAAAAGATATCCATAAACAAGCAAACTACAACATTTTACAATATTCTCCATAAGAATAACATGGGAATTTTAAATTTAAATTTTTTTTTGTTTTCTCCGTAACCAATAACCGTACAAAAACACTTTGATATACTGAATTGTTTGTTTTTTTAAGCTCTTTAAGAAGGTTTAGAGAAAAATTGGAAAATTTTGTGTTTTGAGGGTCAAAAGTGAGAAAAACCAATTTTTACCCCATAAAACCCCCCATAAAATCCTGTTCCCATGGTCCGATCATGCTGGATCGCGAACTCATTCAAGTTTATCCCGCCTTACACCTTCAAACCAAATTTCATCAAAATCGGATAAAAATTACTCAAGTTATCGTGTTCACGGACACATATATATATAAATCTATATATATATCTATATATATATATATACATATATACAAATTTGAACGAATGGTGTTTTTGGCCTCTGGGGACATCAAAATGAAAAAGTAAATCGGTCCCGGGCCTAAGTCTTACCATGAGACCTACGGTAATAGCTACTTCCCTATAGGGAAATTCGCTAAAAGAAGACAAAAATGAAAATGACCAGAAAGAAGACGAAAATGAAAATGAATATATTGAGAGTGCAGATAATCTAAGTCTGATAAGTAATAATGAAGTAGAGTTTGAGTTGGTTTCAGACAAAAATTAAATTAATGAAGAACAGCCAAGTTCAAGTAATACTGATTCCACACAAAACATCAAACTAAGAAGAAAAACTAAACTACCTGAAAGATATAAAGATTTTGTGATGTTGACATATGAAGAAGCAATCAAAGGACCAGATAAAAAGAATTGGCTACAAGCAATTGAGGATGAGAAAAACTCCCTTATTGAGAATGAAACGTGGGAAGTGGTTGACAAAAAGCAAGCACTAAACAAGAAGATCCTAAGTAACAAGTGGGTATTAACAAGAAAGGATAACAGAAAATACAAAGCGAGACTAGTTGTAAAAGGTTTTGCCCAAGAAAAAGGTATAGACTATGAAGAAACCTACAGCCCAGTTGTAAGTAATTCAACTTTACGTTTGTTATTTTCATTAGCTGCCAAACAAAATCTCAAATTAATGCAATTTGACGTTAAAACTGCTTTTCTCTATGGAAATTTAGATGAAGAAATTTATATGTGTGTACCTGAAGGGTTTGATCATAAAGATAAAGTTTTGAAATTAAGAAAGACTTTATATGGACTTAAACAAGCTCCATTTAAATGGAACCAGTTGTTTACAAACTGCTTACTAAAATATGGCTTAAAACAAACTCAGTCTGACCGTTGTGTTTTTACAAATGGCAGTATTCATCTTGCTATATTTGTTGATGATGGAATTCTTGCTGGTTCAGATGAAAGAGAGATGAAGAAACTTTTGAACGAGCTGTCTAGAGATTTTAAAATAAAAACAGATGAAAACCCATCAAACTTTCTTGGAATGGAAATTTTATATTCAAGGGAAGGGATATTGTTAACACAAAAGAACTATTCAAACAGTATTCTCGAAAAATATGGAATGATAGATTGTAAACCTGTAGACACTCCCATTTGTCCAGTGAAAACGAGCAAACCTGATGAAGAAGTAAGCTGCCTGACAAAAGATTATCCTTACAGAGACGTTGTAGGAAGTTTGCTGTACTTATCCAATAAAACCAGATCTGATCTTACACTTGCTGTGGGATGGGATTAGAAAGTAGATGTGTTGAGAATCCAAGCAATGAAGATGTTGTAAATGTCAAACGAACCTTAAGATATATTAAAGGTACTCAAGATGCAGGAATATTATTTTCAGCATCAGGAGAAAATTGCCTAAATGTATATTGTGACGCAGACTATGCAAATTGCAAGCATACAAGAAGAAGTACTACTGGATTTGTCATAATGTATGGAGAAGACCCAATAAGCTGGTGTACAAGAAGACAACCGATTGTAGCTTTGTCCAGCACTGAAGCAGAATACATTGCAGCGGCGGAATGTGTCAAAGAAGTGTTATATTTAAAAACTTTCTTGCAAGAGTTGAGTGGAACTAATGTTGAAACAAACCTAAACATGGACAATCAAAGTGCTATTAAGCTTTGTAAAAATGGAATTTTTAATAAGCGAAGCAAACACATTGATGTTCGCTACCATTTTTTTACTGAAAATGTAAGGCAAGGTAAAATAAACATTTCTTTTGTTTCTACATCCGAGAATGTTGCGGATATGTTTACAAAACCCTTGAACAATGTCAAGTTTCATAAATTTAGCAAAGCTTTGATCAACTATCCAAAATCTTGAACAGAAGACGATAATCGAGATATTTATTTTTTGTTTCTTGTATAAAATTAAAATTAAGGGAAGGTTTTGAATGTAATTTAATTTTATATAATATGTTTGCTGTTACTTTTTCTGTATTTTAATTTATGTTGGTAACAGCTGATCATGTGTAAATAGTTAGGATTGTTTTTATTGTAATGAGAATTGTTGAATAAGTTATGTTTGAGTAAAAAATGTTGTGTGTGTGTACTTCAGTAAAAAAATAGTATATTTCGTACCTAGGGCCGAAAATGAGGTTTTGCCGGCTCGAGATAGTTTTTAAGTTTGAGACGAAGTCGAGAACTTAAATCGATCGAGAGCTGCAAAACCATTTCGGTCCGTGGTACGAACGCTATTTTTCACCGCACTATACCCTATTACCACTATTCACCACTATAATAATGTACACTGATAGTCAACACAACTACAACTTTAAGGTTATGTGAAGAAATAATTTGAGGAATCAGCAAAAATAAAAATAAATAGTTGCTAGGCAACGGTGACAATAACACAATTCTATTGCAATGCTATGGATGTTGATTGTGTATTTAAAATGCATTCATGTTTTAAGTAAGTAAGCGGACAGCTGATTTTGCGGCCCCGGCCTGTAAAAACCTGCTCGGTCCCCAAATTACGATGACAGCTGGAGCTGGCATGGCCAGCAAAACGTAACTTTCAGCCACCAATTAACGTATGTAATACAGCCAAAAACATCATAGTGTGGTGAAAAAGATAATTATTGTAACAGTAAAACCTTAGGTGTTAGTAATTTACTTTCACTTAAGTCAACATAACTGTTGTTATATATAACTGTAAACAAGATCTAATTTTTATTAAGTTTGGTACATGTGTAAACCTAGTACATTTATTGAAATGAGTTTGTGAACTAAATAATTGGACAATGGAAACGGGGTTTTTTGGGGAGAAATTGTTTCCTCATATTTTTTACTCTCAAAAACCATAATAATTTTCCCAAATTTCTTTTGAAACCATTTTTTAGGGCGTACAAAACCAATTCTTATTCTATTGAATCATTTGTGTATGTTTTTTTTTTGTGGTTATAGTTAAAATTTACAAAAACACTCTCATTTTAAATTTCTATACAGTACTAAAATTTCTCTATAAAATACATTATATTACCTTCCCTGTAGTAGCTAATCTAAGTAACATGTTAAAACCTTATTTAGGTTTATTGTGATTAATTCTGAAATTTTTAGAAGATATTTTAGTAAAAATCCAATTAGGCAACTGAAAATTCACTTATAGGCTGCAAGTTTGTTGTACCATGGGACTGCTTTTGTTTTTTACCATAAAAGGTAAATCGTAAATACATTGTGGGCCTTATATTTTAGTGTATCCATGTAAATACACTTAAAATATTTTAGTGGAGCCGTAGCTTGGGGGAGTATGTTTTATCTATGGCCGTAGCCTACAAAATATATTTTTTAAGTTGCCTATTTAAGCGAATACAGTTTTTATTAGTTAAAAAAAAATACCCTTTAGGGTAGGCCCTAATAATTACAGTACCTATTGCATTTCATGATACCATAACCTAATATTGAAAAAGTAAACATTAAGTGGAAAATAAACATCATTAATTCCCAGACAGCACACTTTATCCCAGGGACATCCCATAGTAGTCCCATATGTCCTGAGAATGTCTCGGGATATGTGCGCTATCCTCAGGATATCCCGCAAAATCCCCGGACGAGTACGAAATCCACAGGATATCCTACAATATACCGTAATGTCCCGGGATTTGTAAGTTAACCTCAGGATATCCTGTAAAGTCCCGGGATATGTACGAATGCCTTAGGATATCCCAGAATGTCCCATGACATCCCGGGACATGTAAAAAATCCACTGGATATCCTGTAATGTCCCGTAATGTCCCGGTAACAAACTGAAGAAAAAATACTACCACTGATGAAATATCTAAATTTAAATGATCAACAAGGCCAATATATAATAATTTGTTTTTTTTCACTAGTGCTTTCAGAAACTTGGTTTCCATCTTCAGGCTGTGTTTACACTAGTACAGAAAGTAAATATTTACTTAATAAATTAATTTTAAACAAAGTTAAAACAGATGATTTAAAGGATATTGGAAAAATAAAAAATAATATTAGAAAAATTAATCTTTTGAATTTTGGATATGTTACAGTGTTGTTCTTGATGTAATTATTTTCAGTAATTCCGAATTTATAATTGGGCCGTCTTCATTATTTAACAAATAATTTTGGTCTGTTTTTTTTTCTAAAAATAAGATTCCCACGCATTAAGATGTTGAGGTTTTATAATTTATTTTAAAAGTTTAAGGTTTCCCAGATTGAAAATATGTCTTGTTAATACTATGGCTAGCAAGGGTTGACTTTACTTTACTGACATATTACTACCACTGAGTTCAGGAAAACTAGAGTTCTATCATAGTTGTGTGAAATGTGAATTTAATTCTAACTTTAAATTAATAAAACAACAAAAAACTAATTTTAATCATATAACAATCAATTATTACAGTGCTAATCTAATGGTGATTAAATAATCTATATTCAAATACCAGTATCCTCTCCAACTACCAGAAAAACAATTCAACTACTTGAGGCCTAAACAGATTAACAGAATCATATATAGCCTATACTGTAGTATCAAAAATGTTAAGTATTGCGACCATTGCAACTGTCGGCTACTCTTTAACCACTTGAAAACACCCATAATCAACAAGCGCAGATAGCTCAGGAGGTAAGGTAAGAGGCTCACAAGGCGAAGGTACCAGGTTCGAAACCCGTCTGGGCCAAAAACTTTTTTCTCGTTTTTTTCTTCAAAATTTGTGTTTATTAACTATTTAATCAATTTACTAAACTTATAATTAAGCTTTTCATACTAAATCTATATTATTTGTGTTTTTTATGTTCAGGCCCAGACCACACTTTATCCCAGGGACATCCCATAGTAGTCCCATATGTCCTGAGAATGTCCTGAGGACTACCCTGGGATGACCTCGGATGTCCCACGGATATGCGTGTGAGCTTATCCGTAGGACATCCCCGGGCGGGGACATTACGCATTCCTGTGGATATCCTGTGATATCCCAAGTTGACCATAGGACCACTATGGGATATCTTGCATATCCCGTCGCAATATCCGTGGGATGTCCTGAGGAGAAAGTGTGCTGTCTGGGTTGTGACAGCAAAATACATTGCAATTAATCAGACAAGTAATACGGTAATACTCACATAATACCACATGAACGATACTTATCATGGCACAGTACGTGATACAACAAAAATAAAATACAGACAGGAGGAGGAGGCAGTGGCTTAGACGTATACAGACAAGAACGTCAACGTCTGTCTGTGGCCAGGGTACCGTTACATACAGGGAGTGGGCTAACAGCTGACAGCCTGGCGAGTGGGGAGTGATCAGTGATGGCGCACACGCATTACAGACATGGTCAGTAGGTAGGTGGGTAGGTATAGCCACCAGGGGCCCATTTCATAATAAAGTACAAACTAATATTATTAGTAAATCAGCTGATCGCCCAATGCAAATCTAATGGAAATTACATTTGCCCTAGCATGTCAACAGCTGACTGCTGTACAAATTGGATGATACGTACAACTTTCCATAGCGTTAATATTGTTTTATTCGTTGTGCTACTGTCCACAAAGTGTATCTATGTGGAACTTAATACTGCCCCTGCCATCGCTTATTAAGTTTAATAAAAACTACATTGATGTCTGTTTTATGGACGAATTTGTTTTAAGGACGAAATGTACATTTAAATTTATTTTTCCAGGGTCCAAGGGGGGGGGCTTTAGCCCCTGTAGCCCCCCCTTGGAACCGCCACTGACGTTAACGAAGGCTGGGATGATATAGCTCCACCTGGGCGTCTGCAGGATTTCCTGAGCGCTTCTAGAGCTCTGAGCCTTCGATTAAATTTAAATAAATTGATCAGTCAAAGCCGTGACAACTTCGTATCGACCCCTGGATTTTTCTCGGCTCCTTCTGAGCACTCCGGGAAAGAAATTTGAGTGTGGCCAGTTCAAGGGGTAGGCCTAGCCTGACTTAGGTGAATACTAGTTTATTCCCCCCCCCCTAGAATTTGGTACCTCACAAGGGTACTTTGTTGTATATGTTTTGATTTTATTATATTAGTAGCCCTAAAAATGCAAGAAAATAATATATATATATAAATTTGAACGGATGCTATTTTTGGCTTCTAGGGACCTCAAAACGAAAAAAAATCGGTCCCGGGTCCAGGTCTTACCATGAGTACTACGGTAATAGCTTATTCCCTATATGGGAAATTCGCTAAAATGGACGAAATCTGGCTTAAGGTTATACTAAACATACCAAACTGACAATTTATAGTTAAAAATAAATTAAAACAGCATTGTATGATCTCGATTGATGTATAGTTACTCATAATTAGACTAAAAAATTGATTACCTACACAAAAATATTAATCAGAAAGCATTGCTAGACCTGTCTGCCACGTCGCGCCATAAACATCTCCGCACGTTTCACTTTTACCCAGTTGTCCAAATGTTTAGTTGTACTTCCGTCCGTGTTCGTGTTCTCCTGCTTCATGAAAATCTTCCATGTTTTAAAGTAACGAAATTGGTACCTTGAGGCCTGAAAGGTTTGGCCTGAGAGTCGAAACCGATATCTTAGATAGAACTACAAGAATATATCGCACGACAGTACTCTATTGTTTTGTAAAAGGTACCTAAACCACTAATCATTATCTTCTAGGCTATATAAAATCTAATGATTGTAGTATTCGTATGTTTGTCCTTTATGCGTTACCAAACAGGCCATCCGATCGTTATGAAACTTTGGAAAGTTTGGAAGGAAATACAAAGAAATGCATATTCCCGTTTACATGTAACTTTTATAAAATTAGAAATCGATTATTTTTTATACTTAAACTGCTCCTTACAAAATAGTAGAAGCCAGTAACTGAACGAGTTGTAGCGGGCTTGAGAATATCTCTTATATTAATACGTGAGGGCTGTTTTTGTGAACTAAACTCCTCCGTTATTTCTGGACCGATTCTAACGTTTGAGGTGTCAAATAAGTCGTCTCAATTTGTAGTTTTGCATACAGGTTTTAGAATGTAAAAACTCTTACCCTTAAGGGCACGAGGACGCTCTCAAAGGTCGCATTTACCCCATAAGAATTACACTGAAAACAAATTTAAAAACAAAAACAGCTGTATATAAAAAGAAACTCACCAGCTTTTTGGGAGTAAATATAGATTTTTGTAATATTTAGGAGGTTATAGACAAATCTAAACAGTCAATCAGTTTTGTTGGAAGAACTTATTTTGGAAGTAAAAAAAAAAACCATGAAGAATATACACATCATGTTGTCACAGTGGTAAAGTAAACCTACCTAAAGTCAGATCAAATAAATACATGCAAGAAATGTTTACTGGTAACAGCTTTAGGTCGGGAAACATTTGAAGAAAACACTAAAAAATAAGGCCGGGTCCAAAAAATGCTAAAATACTTTTACAAGAAGCTTTTACTATTTCAAAGTGCTATTAAATATTGTGAGTATTAATTCAATTAGTTACATAAGAATTTAGTCGGGTCTTTTAAACTTATCGAAAATTATGACTGTTATTACTGTAGTTTTAAAATAACTTCTTTATAATACCGGTACTTGACAATTGCTCGATTTTGAGCAAAAGGTACACTAGTATAAACTTATTAACATGTACATGTGCCAGTTGCTCTGTAACAGTAATCACTCAAGTAACACCGGTGTAAAAAGATAACTCACCTAGAGTGTGAAGTGTGAAGGTAGAATGACAACAGCAGCAGCAATAGCAGCAGCGCCGGCGCAGTGAGGGAGTGTGCTGCCCGAGCAGAGAAACCGAGATGAAATCATCAGTGAAAGTGATTATCTACTGTTGTATAACCTAGGATGTGAGGATGGTGACCGGCCGCAGACAGAGTGCAGTACATCCGGAACAATATAAGCCTACTCAGACCAAGGAAAGGCCCCTGACTGAATGCGCCCTCTTTCTTCTCTTGAGTATCCTCTTTCTTACACTTTAATTTGGAATGCCTTGAAATAGGTATGCCTATATTATGTTACCAATTGAGGTGGGAAACGCATTTAACTCCACAATGAGTGAGAGTGACGGATGATTGTACCATGTTGCATAGGTACCCTTGTTGATGACCAAGATCGGCTGTTTCTTAGCCAGCATCCAATGATCAGTGGCATCTGGGCCCAGTTTCGAAATTGAAGATTTCTGAAATTTGTAAGGATCAAACCGACAACCCATTGATTGCTAGGCAAACACAGTGGCCACTCTGCTACTCAGCTATAAGAGATGGTTTGCAAGTTTACAGATAAAGTCATAACTCAGGAGAAAAACTCAGATTTATGGATAATTCACCATCGAATTTTTTATTCATTGATTGATCACACTACTTTGGATGGTTCAACACTCCACCCAGCTATCGTTCAAACAATATCGTAATAGTATACTACGTTACTCGTCTCGCACGGGAACGACCACACTCGTCTGGTAAACACGTTTTAGACGAGTGACGTACGATAGTTTGTGTCATATTACTAAATCTGTACAAATCCTTATATATTAACACCAAACCGACTAAAGGACTAACAATCACTTGTCATAACCTCTAACAATGTTATGTTTTAGCGAATTTCACTATAGGGAAGTAGCTATTACCGTAGGTGGCACGGTAAGACCTAGACCAGGTTTGATGAAATTTGGTTTAAAGGTGTAAAGCGGGATAAACTTGAATGAGTTCGCGAACCAGCATGATCGGACCATTGGAACGGGGCTTTACGGGGGGTTTTATGGGGTAAAAAATTGGGTTTTCTCACATTTGACCCTCAAAACACAAAATTTCCCAATATCTCTTTAGACCTTTCTAAAGAGCTTAAAAACAAATAATTTAGTATTTAAAAGTATTTTTGTTCGGTTAATAGTAACGGAGAAAATTAAAAAAATTGTAAATTTAAAATTCCCATGTTATTCTTATGGAGAATATTGTCAAATGTTGTAGTTTGCTTGTTTATGGATATATTTTGATCAAACTTGGCAAATTTATTTATTTTGTACTAAGCTATCAATATTTTACTCAAAAACCCACTTTATTAGTTTCCTTGTAGCAGCAAACCTAGGTACTCGTTAAACCTAAAAAAAAATATATTTAACCGAAAATCAATTCAGACAAATGGAAATTTGCTTAGTCGACAGGTTTGCTGCGGCGGGGGTATTTATGTCATGTATTTGTTTATAACCACTCATTGCCAAATACAGTATAATCAGCTGGTTGGTGTCCGGTAAAAATCATTACAATACAGTATTACGTAATGAACCCCCTTTTGATTAAGCTGGCGGCAAACAGCTGTTGGACTGTTCCTTGCGTGGAAGTTCGTCAAAATAGTGTAGTGTGGCGTAAACAAATTTTAGCGAATTTACCTATAGGGAAGTAGCTATTACCGTAGGTGGCATGGTAAGACTTGGAGCATATACTTTTTCATGTTGATGTCCCTAGAGGCCAAAAACACGATTCGTTCAAATATATCTTACTAATATTATAAATGTGAAAGTTTGTGTGTTTGTTTGTTTGTTTGAAGTTCAATCACGCATAACCCACTGGACGGATTGGGCTGAAATTTGGCATGATGATAGCTTACATTCCCGATTAACATATAGGCATATTCTTATCTCAAAAATCCTTTCGGGCTCCTCCCCAGTGGCTCTGTAGTTCCCTATGTTGACCTTATGAGTATTTATATTTAAAGGGAATTAAAGAATTTAGTCAGCTGTTTCAACTTAAAAGGTTGGTTCTATGATATGGAAAAGCATTAAAAAGTTAAAAGATTTACCAACAGGGTGCAGCACTATATTTTTTTGCATTTATGAAAACAGCTAATTTGAACCAAGCAGCAATAAAAAACTGTGATACGTAATGAGAACTAACTGTCAAAGTAGGATCTTTTTCAGTTATGGTTATGTTTTTAATTTCATGAATAATTTGTGATATTTTGCGAATTTTTGATAATTTATTTTTCTCTATTGTTTAGGTGAAGTGGTAGAACATTATGGTTATGGTAGATGTGTAATACTATATAGAATACTGTAAATTTAAAGAAGTAAATTTTATCAAACTGTGTCCTCCCCCATTGCAAACGCAAAGCTCGAGTATAACCGCAATAAGCCGTTTATACTTATATGCCAACCCCGTACGAAGGACGGGTACTCTGCTAGTATATATATAATAAATGAAAATAAAACAACCCTTGAGCCAACCTATGTTACAAGACAAAATTCCAAAATCAGATGATAATTTACTTATTTATTACTAGCTGTGTGGGTGTTCTACGTACGGGTCGTAAAAGAAATAATACTATTTTGAAATCATGACAGTTACACTATTAAACATAACTAGGTGAAACCCGACGAAATCGACGGTTACTTTCGAGGCTTACGCTAATTCATCTAACTGTGATAAATTGAGTGAAATTATACATCTTTTGAGCATTTAACATTGTTTAAAGATTAATAAGTTACAAAACAATAATGATATTAATCGCGTTAGTTACCAAATATGGCCGATCATTCAATGAATAAAATATTTCCCCTACTGTACGTCATCGGAGTTATTATTAGTATGTTATCTGGTTTCTCTTCCTTTGGAAGAACCTTTAAATAGTAGTAAAATCGTATTGGTGGATCTTTTGTAGTTAAACACTTCCGTGATTTCATCAGTGTAATGCAGATTATTCTATGATTTTATTTGAAAAAAATATATCTTTGTTGGGAAGACACGTTCTAATTTCAAAGGGAGGTATATCCGTTACACTGTAAGATTGATTTTTCCTTCGTCATGTCGCGTCAGTTCATATCGTACTTCTGTTCCAAGGAACAGAAACCCTCTAGCACAGTTTTGAGAAATTGTTTAGGGGGTTACTGTTAAAGATGGAATTCCTTGACATGGGTGATGTCAGTTAGTTGTCTCAGCCTTATCAATTACATAAAGTTGTCAATATAATGTCTCTACGGAATGTTAGGTGTAGTGGAATTTACTTGAAATGAAGTTGGCTTTTATTCTTGAACTGTCAGGGGCCTCATTTATATGGTTGTGCGGCTTCATTGGCAACAAATAATGCAAATGACATAGCAATGTGCATTTCCAAAAAGCCCAAAATAATGTAAATTGGCTGTTACGTAAATATTGACGTTTACATGCATTGTTAATCAACGTATCTTATAATGAATTATGAGATCTAGTTTTAAAGGAATATGACCTTTCTGTCATGACAGTAGCTGCTTAAATAGTATTTACTCATTGGGCCATTTTTTAAAGCCAAAATATCGTGTTATTTTCAATAATATTACCAACCCAGTGGACCACGGTCCGTAATATAGGCCTCTGCAAATAATTTGTCAAGATAGGTGCCATTTTAGGCAATGTTTATGTGTTTGGATGTTATTAGACACGGTAAGAGCACAATAAAATTCTTTTAGAGATGAATTATCTGTTGGAGAAATACAAGCCGAATTATAAATGTCACAATGCGAGTTTGAGCATTTTGTAACTATATGGGTAAGTTACATAGATTTTTTAGGCTGCTGCTCAGTTCACTTTAAGAATATATATTTTAGAGATAAATTAAATGGTTTTTGTTGCTGAGTAGCGCTTAACATACACAACCCTTTTCATTAGTCTAATAACATTCAAAGGCTCTCCAAGAGTTCAAGTTCTTATTTGTTTACATATCTATATTATGTTTTCACCAAGCTGAATGAATACATCGAAGTAAGCTCTCTGAAAAGTCTGCAGTTTATTGCAGTTTTCCAGCTTGGACTTTCTAAATCATGCACATATTTCTTCATAAATATTGTAAAATGTTTTATCCAGTTGCTGTAAACTACTATTAATTTAACAAAAATATGGACACAGCTCAAATGGGTACCGTACCCTTCTGCACTTGTATTATTTTGTATTGTATTCCACAATCGAAGATTTTTCCAATTATTGAAAACATGTATGACAATAATCTCATGAACCTATGATGATCTGTCAAGAATTATATGATAAAATATAGGGAAAATGCGTGAAAAAGGCAGAAACTAACCGGTAAAATAGATATAAGATAATTCAATAAGAAATAGTTGTAAGAGTTACTGTGATAATAGTATATTTCGTACATAGGGCCGAAAATGAGGTTTTGCTGGCTCCAGATAGTTTTTGAGTTCGAGACGAAGTCGAGAACTTAAAACGATCGAGAATGCAAAACCATTTTGGTCCGTGATACGAACGCTATTTTTCACCACACTATACCCTATTACCAGTATCCACCACAATAATAATGCACATTTATAGTTAACACAACTACAACTTTAAGGTTATGTGAAGAAATAATTAGAGGAATCAGCAAAAAGAAAAATAAATAGTTGCTAGGCAACGGTGACAATAACACAATTCTATTGCAATGCTATGGATACTGATTAGGCATTTAATATGCCATAATGTTTTAAGTAAGTAAGCGGTCAGCTGATTTTGCGGCCCTAGGGAGGTAAAAACCTCCTCGGTCCCCAAATGACGATGACAGCAGGCATAACGTAACTTTCAGCCACCAATTGACGTATGTAAAACAGCTAACAACATCATAGTGTGGTGAAAAAGAATTTTCCACTGATTTCGTAATGGAACGTTATATTGCAAAACATGACATGATACAGAAGAAAATCAGAAAATAACATTGCAAATGACTTCTTTTGGACAATTCAGTAACTCCCAATAAATGTGTGTTGTTTAAAATAAAATTTTAAAATTAACAGCTGTTTCATTAAAAAGTATTATCCACCTGTCCAAAATGTAAATAAATATGTGGAGGGATCTTTAAAAGATTCTGGGGCAGAGCCATGAGCGAATTTACTTGGTTTTTCTTTTGATAACTCATCTACATACCAAGACCTTTCTTTGGACACCTCTACCAAGTTTCTACGCCCAGCCGTTCTCTCAAATTAGTGGAGACAAAGTTTCCAATTAAATATTTAGATTCCCCCATGTTAATCTTATGGGAGGAAACCCAACTTTGATGGAAGATCCTGCCAAAACTAATAAAGATATCAAAAAACGAAAACACTTTGCAAAACTACAGATCAGGGCCATTTTTTTGACACTTAAATCATAAAAATCGGTTCAAAAATGAGGGAGGAGTTATGTTCACAAAAATCGGTTTAGCGTATTATATATATAGATATAGACTAGTGTCCCTGTTGCTCGAATTCGAGCAATTACTAAGTATTACAGGCGTTATTTTAAAACAAATAACAGTCATAATTTCTGATGACTTTAAAAGATTATGGAAATACTTAAGCTCGTATATAACAGATCGATATAATCAAAATTTCTTTTAAATATCTTATCATTTTTTAAAAGCTGATCTTGTTTTTCGTGTTTTCTACCAATATCTTTACTCATAGCCACATTAGGTTGTCCATAATAACGAATATAAATAAAAAAAAAAAACAATTTTATTTATTCTTGTTGGTGGTGTTATATTATATGGCTTTCCTATGTTTCCATTGTTTGCAAATCGGCTCTTTCAATGATTACTTAGAAATGCAACACCATGTGAATTCAGTTTTCTTTTTAGTACCTACTAGCTGTTTGCCCGTTCTACGTACGGGAATCTTGTAGTAAGTTAAAACCTTATATTCAGAACAGGAGTTGGTTTGCATATTTAGTGTGCATTTTTCCAGATATGCTTGCAAAACTATTACTGTAGAGGAATACATATAAACCTTCGCAAATACACTATCTGGCGGTTTCAAAGCCAAAACGAATGTTTCGCAATTAAATGTCACCCGATCATGTTAGTCCATATTTTATATCTAATGATAAAAGGAATTTGATTTATAGATCTATGAGGCATAGCCCTAAGGTAGGCCTGTAATTGAAAGTTACTTTTCACACTGGTTAAAAGTAACATACTACCTCAACCTCACTACCTACTGCACACTTTATTCGGGTTGAAATTTTCATTAACAAAAGTGCTCTTGTCTTTTCCAAGAAACACTGAGAAATAAGGACATTAATGCGTTACCAACAGACATACACACACAATAACAGAATTGAATTATGGGATTTGCTACGCTTTAACCAAAGCAAATTACAAACAAAATAATTATTTGAAAGTTTTGATAGTGTCATCAAATGTTATGATAATCGTTTTTAGGCCTAATCAAACTGAAAAATTTGTGTAAATCCGTTGGCAAATATATAAATAAGTAAATAAATACACAGTCCACGAAAAAAATATTCGTTAACAACGCCAAGCTTTAAAAATTCATGATGGTTTGCTAAAAAATCTTTCAATAATGTTTTATCATTTCATAGCATAAACTAACATTTTGGAGTCCAGACAGAAAACGCAAAAAATATACAGTAGGACATCAATTAAATTTAATAAGAAATAAGGTGCAGCACTAACAATACTTATAGTTGTAAATAGTGATGTGTTTGTACGTAAAAATGATTCTTACTGCTACCACCGGTTCTAAGGAAAAGTAGCAGTACCATAAACAAACGTTTACATTTAAGAAAAGAACTATAGTACTTTCAACCAATTTAAACTGTCCTTCTAATCAAACTGTTTTATTGGTGTTAATCCGTTGGCAAATATATAAATAAATAATACACAGGCCCCAAAACATGTAACATGTAACGTTAACAACGTAAAGCTTTAAAACTCACTATGGTTTGCTAAAAAAAAATTCACTTGATGTGGTGCAGTACCGAAGTTATTAATCTCCCTTGGATTTCGAGAATCAAAGTTATTTCCCATTAATAGCATTATTTGTAAGCAACTTTCAATGTTAACATATTAATGACAGTTTGAAGAAACCACCTTTATCCAAACAAAGGTGTCTTATGTTAAAGATCACGTAATCTCTAAACGATAATTCGTACATATATCTAGCAAACATTCGGAGGAAATGTGACAAAAAACGCACAAATCTGGGGTTTTGGACGTTTGTAGTTTTACTTCCTAAGTAGGAAAAGTACCGATATCGTTGTCGAAATGTAAGTGGTAAAAACCAAAAGTGACACATTGGAAAAGCGAGTTTAGCTACATCTGTAAGTTAAACCTCTGTTACGATCACAGCAAAATCAGAAAGATCTTCCAAGATCGCAGCAACATCCACGATCACCCACTGCAGTTGTGATTTTTTACTTTGCACTTTACACAACTGTCCTTGAAGCGCCGTCAATGAGTGGAAACCTTTTTTGTAAGTTACTTGCGATTAATTAAACCGGTTAGGTAAGGCACAACGTTTTTAATCTCACTTGGTTTGGATGTGCTAACAAAACTCGATCGGAAATGGTTGCGGTATTTGTAAACAACTTTTACTGTATGTATACAGTAAAAGCTGTATGTATACTGATATGTATATCAGTGACAGCTAGAAGTGAGAACTAATCCAAACAGCTGATCGTTATTTCATCAAATATGTAATAGTAAACATTAGGAGAAAATTTGACAAAAATCGAACAAAAACGGGTTTTTGATGGTACATTATTTTGTTTTCAAAGAAGCGAGGCCATGTTTTTATAACCAAAGACACTCTCACCAATCCAGTAAATACAGACAAATGATTAGAACCTTGATCGGTACTCTAGTTTTCTAGGAGTAGGCCGCGTAAAATGACATTTTGGCGTTACAGACGCAACCACAGAATGGACAAACAGACAGACATACAGACAGAAATTGAGATAAGACTCGTTTCGGCTTTCTTAGGCTATGACACGTAAAAATAACCAAAAACTGCATGATTCTAAGCAATGTACAGACAAAACTGTAATTTTATTTATATAGATATCAATGTATACAGGCTCTCTCGTTTTTTTCCATTTATGCCAACCCAAGTTCAAATAGTAAATATTTAATTTCTGACAACAGCTGGAGTTTCATAACACTATTTGTTTCCCACGTTAATCTTATGGAGAAATGCGAAAATTTAAAGGGCCCCAGAGCCTCACCCTCTAATTATTTCCCTTAAAAGAAAGTTTCCTGCACAACTTCACGTAACGCTCTTTCCAATGACACAAAGATTATGTCAATCGGTTTAGTAGTTTCGGAGGAGTAATTGTCACAAAATACCTGCTTGCGTATTAAATAAGTACTAGTGTCCCTGTTGCTCGAATTCGAGCAATTGCTAAGTATTACAGGCGTTATTTTAAAACAAACTTCAACCAAGTCAGCTAATATTTGTAGCAAACTGTTTTATTAGCAAACTTATTGACTGTTTAGAATTAACCTATGCTCTTCTTCTCACTTTGATTTCTGACAACAGCTGGAGTTTCATAACAATTATTGTTTCCCATTTTAATCTTATGGAGAAATAAGAAACTTTAAAGGGCTCCAGGGCCTCACTCTCTCATTATTTCCCTAAAAAGAAAGTTTCCTGCACAACTTCACGTTACGCTCTTTCTAATGACACCAAAAACATGACAATCAGTTCAGTAGTTTCGGAGGAGTAATTGTCACAAAAGATCTGCTTGCGTATTAAATAAGTACTAGTGGCCTGTAGGGGCCATAGCCCTTAATTTAGACACTACTGTCCATATGAAGGCAACTCCCCATTTCGCGGTACTAAGTCAGAAATATATCTATGAATTTGTCCCTGAATTTTAAAACAATAAGGCCCATTTCACGGAATCTCTTTTTGTGTAGCGGAAAGCGACGCAAAAACCATTGCACTGTTGTATTGCCTTATGTTTTTTATGAAGTTAGAACCGTGTAAAAACATGACTTTTAGTTCGTAATTTAATTGTGGTTGTGGCATGTTAATGAGTCCATAGTGGCAACATGCGTCGAAATGTCCATTTGTGGCCTTTGAAATGCGCCACAACGCATGCAAGTGCTGTTAAGAGGACCTAGATTGTGAGAAACAACACTCAACTAATTTTCCAGCGTTCTTCTGAAGGCTTGTGGATTTACATATTTAGACCTTACGTTCTCTTTCAGCATTCCTGGATACTCTTCCACGTCTTGCAGGTCTTCCCTTACCCTGTCTAGTTGCTTCACTCATTATAAAAACGGAAAACAAAAAAAAATTAACGAATACATTTCATTTTGAAACATTATTTAACAACATTGACTTTCGGAATAAATGTAAACATTGCAAATAAATAAGCAACAGCTGATTAGAATGCAGACGTTTTTCAGTCCCCATGTTTTTCTTATGGTGGATATTTTACGTTATATCTCGTTTTCTGGCAACTTTATGGGAATTCTGCTATTTTTTTCGAGTCCCTGGGGTCAAGACCTTTAATTTAAGACCTCTCCCACCTTTCTGCGACTTGCCAGACGTCCACAATTTTTTGGTAAAAATTTGGTCTTACAGAATTATATATATAGATAGATAGATATTAATAATATAATTGGAATTTTTGCCATATTGTAAAAATCTATCTATATTATCTATCTATATATTAATACGCAAGCAGGTTTTTTGTGACAATTACTCCTCCGAAACTACTGAACCGATTTACACGTTTTTGGTGTCATTGGAAAGAGCGTAACGTGAAGTTGTGCAGGAAACTTTCTTTTTAGGGAAATAGTTAGAGAGTGACCCCTTGGGGCCCTTTAAAGTTTCGTATTTCTCCGTAAAATTAACATGGGAAACAAAAATTGTTATGAAACTCCAGCTGCTGTCAGAAATTAAAAGTGAGAAGAAGAACATATGTTGATTTAAACAGTCAATAAGTTTGCTAATTTAAATGTTTGCTACAAACAAACATTTACTGGGAGCGTTTCATAAACTCCAAATTTCACAAACTCCAACGCTTAAAATATTAAATAAACAGAGTGGTTCATAACCTCCAATTTTCATAAGCTCCAAATCTATAACATTCAAATAACCACTGTTTCACAATGTCCAAATTTCACAAACTCCAACGTTAAGATACCAAATAAACAGTGCGGTTCACAATGTCCAAATTTCATAACCTCCAACGGTACAGTCTGAGCCAGAAGTCTCTACAGTGGTTGCCACAGTCAGCAGGCACCGTTCGCCAGCGCTCAACTACTGATTATACGTGCATTTTATGATTGAAGAACACTCAACTGTGTGACTCAAATATGTGTTAGCACACAATGTGCAAATCAAATTTACATTTTTACATTTTTAATACCTTTAATTCAAGCTTTCAGCTGAGTTTCTTAACTGTTCCGTCTCTCAATTAAAAAAGCCAATTATTACATTACAAATATCGTAAGAGATTTTTTTTTCCGATGAAAAATGTTAAAACATATAAATATGTTTTATAAGTATATTTTCTAATAGCTGTTAAAATTTCATAATGATTACATCAGTTGTTTTTTTGTTATGTGTAAAAATAGCCCTTTGTTAGAAAAGTGCCAAAAACCTTGTACTTTATTCATTCTACCCACTAAAAGGATGAGTTTAAACTACATAAAAAGGTAGAAACTAACATACATAAACGCAGAAATACATTTTTATAAGTAGGATTTAACTTATACATCATATTGTAGGTATACTGGTCACGCATATATAGAATAGAAAAGCTCTTATCAATATCTTATCAATAAAAGATCATACTCGAGTATTTACACTTTTTTACTCACAGCAGTCTCGTTTCTCTTTGCAACTTAATGTGGCTAGTTCAATAATGTTTAAGTTTTGACAAGGTGTTAATTTATATTTTGATTGCCTTTTCAGTGGAGAGCTAAGCATTGTATACCTTTTATTTACCAATAAAAATGCGTAATCACAAACAGTGGAGTCTTTGACTGTCGTATAAAATATTAAGGTATGAAGTTGTTGTTGTTGTAACGATTATTGCATATTCTATTTAAAAATACTGTTCAATGTAAATAATTCAACAAGTTATTAGATAGGTACCTTTTAAAGTTTTTATATTCTATTTAGCAAATTTCCCTATAAGAAAGTACAGTAGCTATTACCGTAGGTGGCATGGTAAGACCTAGGCCCGGGACCGATTTACTTTTTGATTTTGATGTCCCCAGAGGTCAAAAACACAATTCGTTAAAATTGTTATATTTGTATATAAAATGTGTACAGATGTCCGTGTGAAAGCATGCATTTTCTAAATTTAAACCGACGACAGTCAGGGATTGCCCTGGTGTCTTAAAATGGTTATTGCGAAAGCAAGACAAAAAGGAAATTTTAGTTTCTTAAATTCAGAGGGTAATTCGGATGAAATCATCATTATTCTTTGGATTATGACTATTTCTCCTTTAAACTTACCACTGATAACTTTTGCTTCAATCATTTTTGGTATCTTTTTTAGCGAATTTCCTTATAGGTAAATAAGCTATTACCGTAGGTGGCATGGTAAGACCTAGACCCGGGATGGATTTACTCTTTCATTTTGATGTCCCCAGAGGCCAAAAACACCATTCGTTAAAATTTGTATATATGTATATATTCAATTCAAACAATTTTAATTAATGCAATTTTTTTATTAAATACATAATCCCTTGTGACATGCAAAGCACGAGCGGGATGAAAAACATATTTTTCTTAATACATTTCATTTTCTTGTTTCTGGCAGAAAAAAGCTCATTTTTCCTTCTTTGTCACTTAAACAGAACAGTGAGTAGACATTTCCTATTGCAACAGTTTTAATCATATAAATAACACTTAGACAAATTAGAATAATTTAATAAGAACACGGTTTTTAGAAAGACAATAAATTCTACATGCAAATATAAATAGTTATTTATCTAAAACAAAGCTAAAAATAAGTTACAGATTAGTTATGCTATATTATGATTGATAGAAAACAACAAAGCTTTTGACTTTATCACAGACCTTTTATCATTATAAACTTCATTACCAAACATTTTTACAAACGCATTAAAACATTTTGGACCAAGACAACAAAACTGATGCCTACTAGTTTCCTTTTTAAAAAAGCTTTCTGCTAACAAGTAATATTGTGCTGATCGAGATATTCTATTGACAGGTTTCATTTTAAACATGTACGGATATTAAAAAACAAACATAATCAAACAGTATACGTGCAATTGATTGAAGGTTAAAAGCTCTTCATGTTCAAAAAGATAACTTACTCTATCATATTTTTTAAATCCAAACCCCCCCCCCTCAGTGCATGTCTTTGGTTCGTGATGACAGGTTGTAATATGGTAGGATAAGTACCCCCATAATGTACTATTCCATATCTCATCACACTTTCAAACCAGGAGATGTATACCTTTTTTAAATGCTCACTCCTAATGTTGTCTCTTAAGTGATATAAAGCATGATTTATTTTCCTTAATTTAATTGAAAGTTGTTTTACATGCTGCTCCCACTTTAAATGATGATCAACAAACAATTGCACAAACAAGAACAATTATACAAACAAGGGTGTTTACGGTACAATAAATTAAATTCAATTTGTAAATTTTCTCGTGATTGATTATAATGTTTTGAGTGAAGTGCTTGATTTGCAATTTGACAACCATCAAGGAGTGGTTTTGGGCCCCATTATTTTTGTATATATATAAACGACTTGCTGGAGCTTGATTTATGTTCAAAAATATTTGCCTATGCTGATGACACAGCTCTTGTGTGCTCAGCTTTCAATAAAAGGTCGCTGAAACTAAAAATAAGAAAAGATTTAGACAAGATATCAAATTGGCTAATTGAAAACAGATTGTTAATAAACTCCTTAAAATAGAATTGTTTATTTTTCGATGTTTATATATAACTAACGATGTACGGAGGGATAATGCTACTTGATATTTAGATTCAGTGATATCACTACCGACCGTCCCCCCTCCGCGCCACTTCCGGCGTTCGAGGCCGGGTAGCACTGGTAGCAGTTCCTCACTCCGTATTTACTCGAGCCGTGCGTCAGGATAAGTAAAAACAGTCGATGATGCGTAGAACCATTGCAATAATTAAATGCTGCTAAGTTTCATCGTAGGTGAACGCATTGCTTAGAATCTGTTTTAAATTACACAAGAAATGACAATATGTATACATGTACTATAGTGGATGATCTGCTAATATTTTTAATGGTTACGTAACACTAAACATTACGTCAAGTTATTTATAGGCCTACTGTGAATTTATATTTATTCTGTGATTTACCTTTCGGGTTTTGGACGACTTTTAACTCGATGTATAAAAAGTATATGTAACATAGTTACTACTCGGTGTAACATATTATGTTTTTCCGAGGGAAATATATTCTTCAATAACCACTAACGATTACAAATGATAAAATTGTAAGTAGAACCTTTGTTTTAGTAGGGTGATCCTTAATCCGAGTAGTTTTTGCGTGGACTAAATAAGGATCGATATACGGTTTACTGTTAGTTTTTTATATGTCAAAGAGTCGTTTTCACCATAACTGTTACTGTTAACACGCATAGATTTTTTACTAAACTCTGTACTACATTAACATTTCACTTCATGACGGTTACCCCTATTGTAATAAAAATACTAAACGGCCCAATCCATCCCATGTATTCCATCCCATGTATTACATGTATTATCGGTATTATACAACATACGAAAGGTGACAGTGGATTGGGCCGTTTAGTATTTTTATTACAATAAAGGTAACCGTCATGAAGTGAAATGTAATGAGTAATGAAAAATGTAAGTGTAAATGCAAATGCAGTTTCTGAATCTCAATTTTTCAGTGAATATAAATTAAAATGTATGCAGCACTTAGTTCGAATTGATTAGGGGTTTAGGTTGGATAAGAAAAAGTACAGTCCAGCAAAAACTTCGCACCACGGCCTTGCTGGCGTTGCAGTCAAGAGGGAAGCTATCATCAAGAGGAAACACCATACTTTGCAAAAAAATATATAGGCCTATTTTTTGTTTTGGTCAGAGAGGTTCTGCCTGTGGCTAAGTTGTAGCCATTAGTTTAATGCATAAAATAGCCTGTATTTTTTAATTTTTTACAAACAATGTTTCTGTAGATTGCTTAAACAGGTAGGGAAATTTAGCATTTTGTAACGTGTAGAAAGAAACTACAATCGTACGCGTGCCGTATGGACTAATGTTTAATAACCTAAGGACAAAATAAAAATTAATTTATCTTTTACTGACTTAAAAAAAAAATTTGCAAAATCGGCATGTAAACTGCGAACTCAATTAGGCCTTTTACCATCACTAACTTTAACAACAAAACCAAGATACCAGAAAACGCCAAATAAAATTTTAACACAAATCACTAATTTCACTAATTAATTATGGATTCAATATTAAATGGAAAACTCCTGCTTTGTTTTTATTTCAAAAACATTATAATGAGATGATATATTCTAAACGTTTCTGTAAACATTTGACGCTTACTTTAGTGTTTAATCAATATTTCATTTACACTAATTTAGTTTACGTTAACGAAAGGAGAATAAAAGTAGAAATAATAACTGGGCCAGGTCGCTAATTCAGTGGGTTTTACCAAGAACTTAAATTATCTCCACATCTTTATATGCCTTTTCATATTTTACGAAGACAATTTCCGAAATTACAATCGGGGAAGCATTTATATATCAAAGAATTTTGTTAACTATAGACTACCGGTAAGCATTAAAATGCACAAACATACGCCTGTAAATTAAGTTACCATTCTTCGTAATGTAATGACATATTTGATGTAATACAGTATAATGATAATTAAATGCTAGAAACTCAGTTTCTATATCCCGTAAACTGATGCTGAGCCGGCCAAACTCCTAGCGCCAATGCCGCGCCAAGCGATTTTATGCCTATTTTTAATCGCTTAAAAATGATACAAGCAGGCTCCGTATCAAAAAAAGCTTCAAATAAAAAATAAAATTCATACTTTGATCTAAAACTTTGCCGCAGGAATTTTTTTCCTGACCAAAAAATAAAAAAGTTCCTCGCTTACTACATTTTTCATGTTTTTTATGGTGTTAAAAAACAATCATCTGTTTTAATTTGCCTAAATAAATTATAAAAATTATGTTAAGGTAAAAACTAGCTACATAGTAATGAGCACTGGTTTTTCCAGAAAAATAATATATCAATTAGAAATTTGTATGTTAACAAATAAGTGTAGCAGAGCAGGTTGAGTGAATGTATGTTTGTGTAAAACAGAGAGGTTCATTCGGCCCGTCCGCCTCGGTATCCCGCCAATTCGATTGACTTATGGCAGAGACTGTACCGTTGGAGCTTATGAAAATTGGAGGTTATGAACCGCTCTGTTTATTTGATATTTAAAAGTTGGAGTTTGTGAAATTTGGACATTGTGAAACTGTGCTTATTTGAAAGTTGTAGTTTTGGAGTTTATGAAGTTTGGAGGTTATGAAACACACTGTTTATTTAATATTTTAGACGTTGGAGTTTGTGAAATTTGGACATTATGAACCTCACCCCATTTACTGACTTGGTTGAAATGAAATATTTACCATTTGAATTTGGGTTGACATAAATATTACAATGGAAAAAAGCAAGAGAGCCTGAATAATTTTATATCGGTCCTAAAAAGAAAACTGAATTAACACTGTGCCGCATTTCTTAGTACCGATTTGCAAACTATGGAAACATCGGAAAGTCATAGATGGTGTACCAAGGAGAAGAAATATAAATAATGTTTTTTTTAGAAATTATAATTGTTATTATGGACAACCTAATGCGGCTATGAGTAAGGCTATTTGTAGAAAACACTAAAAACAAAATCAGCTTTTGAAAAATGATAAGATATTTACAAGAAATGTTGATTACCTATATCGATCTCTTATGCACATCTTGAGTATTTCCATAATCTTTGAGTCGAATCCTTTAAAGTCAACAGAAATTATGACTGTTATTCGTTTTAAAATAACGCCTGTAATACTTACCAATTGCTTGAATTCGAGCAACCGGTACACTAGTATACAATAAAACATTGAAATAAGAAGTGGTTTTTACTTAAGAAGATCTTTCCATTCTTTCACCCAAGGTTCTTTCGTTGCCAAAAATGTTGTGTGTGGTTTATCCGAGTGCCTTTGCATACACTACGTTTGCAGTCGTCTGGCCGCCTGGAGCATGATGTGGCTTTTGCTGGATCTCACTCTTGAACACGCAACTTACAACTGCCCGTGAGAGTAGCATGCTGATCCGCTCAGTTCCAGCCTTTGGACAACGTCTGGTCTTGTGTTTTATTAATCGTCATGGCGAAGCAATCTGTGAAGGAGAACTGTAGCCGCTTGAACTCTAACACAACGGGTAGTTGCTAGGAATTAATGGAATTATCGGGATGAATACCAATTCCCCAGTTCCACTACCACTGAGAATCTCTGCTTCAATAAAGTATGACTGGAGACTGCGAATACGAAGACGCGTACCATTACACAATTTGGCGGGATGTAAGTTTCTTAGCAGCATAACCGGAGCTCCAACCTTCACGGTACCCCCGTGCGGTACCGGGTTAGAATAGCACCGCAGCTTTCTCGGGCTTGTCGTAAGAGGCGACTAAAAGGGTGACCAACGTTCTCACTGGGCGTGCCCCTGTTGTGTTGCACGGGTTGATGTGTGCTCTGCACTGCCGATAGGTGTTCTCAGTGGGTCGTGAGAAGCCAGCCACTTCGGTCCTTGGTCAGGGAGTGCGGCATGGATGTAGAGGTCGGGCTCTGCATTGCGACGGGCGACCCCCGGCACGTCAGGTATCCGGTGCTGGGCAAAAGGAGTTCGGGCCCCGGGGAACTAGGGTAGGGGTTTTTATCCCTGAGAGTATACCCGTTCCTGACTGATTTCGGGCCGCTTCTTGCCGCACGATGAGCTGGAAAAAACACGATGGCTTTAAGTAAAATCCCCCAAAACACATTTTTGATTAAGAGCTCAAATGAGTCAGAAAAGACTTTGGAAGTGGAATGGAACCCTTTTGTCCGTAGCTCCAAGGTCAGAGGTCACCACCACCGAAAAACGTGAGGACATCTCCGCCACCTGAACCCTTCAAATGCACAAAGGAGTTTCCCCATTTAGGATCTTCTTCGGCACGTGGAGCTGGGAACGGTTCGGGAAACGTTGGGGATGCTGACGTCAAACTGGCGTTGCCAGCGACTCTCCTGCCGACCAGTTCTGCTGTAAGGATGCCGGAGGAGCCTTTCACAGCAACGTTGCGGTCGGAAGGCTCTGAGATGGTGCTTCTGCGTCAGGAATATTTTGACGCAGAGAGTAGCATCGAAACCCGGCTTCGAGACATGGAGGAGACGAGTAAGGCTATGCTGGACACCTTCCGAACCCAGAAAGCTGTAAATCAAGTGGTCAAAAACGGTATGGCCAAACTAGAGGATGGCCTTGGCTTCGTTTTTGCCTGCCGGGGGGTGAGCAAGGTGGCGATGGAGAAGATTGCCGAGAAGGTTTGTGTCTCTGCCCGATGAAAGAACGCTGCCTAATAAGAAACGTCGGAGCCTTCCACATCGGACAGTCATCAAAAAAGAGAAGAAGGCGTCCAGACCAAAAGGACCACGGTAAAGGCCAAGGCGACTCAGACGGGCGTATCGTCTGCTGTACCCAGATACTTTTCGGACGTAGCTGCAGCTCCAGTGAAGCACCTACAGCTACAGCTACCTACGACCCCCCTTCAGGGAAGTTCCCGAAAGGGGTCAGTTGTAGAAACACCTGGGGCTGCATGGGAAAAACGCCGTTCCCGAAAGGGGAAGAGGCAATTGAGGCGGGCGGAGGTCACCTCTATGAAGAATATGGCAGTGAAGGCACAGCCGACCGGTGTGGCCCAAACTGGGCCCGGCTTGGTCTCTGCTCCGAAAAGGTCTCGGCCAAAAAAAACCAGGACTGAGACAATCCTGGTCAAACCCTCAGGGGGGAGATCTTTCGCCCTAGGTCTTGGGTGCAATTAAGACCAAGGCTAAGCCAGAGCAGACCGATACGGTCGTATGGTCGATTAGACGAACCCGGGACGGGGACGTTCTCCTTGAACTGGGTAAGTCGACAAACAAAGCCGCCTTTACTGCCGAACTGAAGGCAGCTGTTGAAGGCCAGGGCACCGTTCGTGCTCTTGAGCCAAAGACATCAGTCGAGGTTCGAGACATTGATTGTGTGTCGACGGAGGTTGATGTTTTTGAGGCACTAAAAAAAGCTATTCCCGAGCTTGGCAGGCAAGCGGCTTTTATTAAAGTGCGGCTCAAAAAACCAAATAGGAGTCAGCAGAGGATGGTGGTCGCCGAAATGGCAGACGCCCATGCCATTAAGGTTCTGGCACTTCAGCATCTGACAGTTAGCTGGGTCAACTGAAGGCTCAGGCGGAGGGTGGAAGTGAAGAGGTGTTTTAAATGCCTCTGTTTCGGCCATTCCTCCCGAAACTGCAAGGGGCCCGACCGAAGCAAGAACTGCCTTCGGTGCGGGGAGGTGGGACACACTCGTAAGGACTGCCAAGTCGAGTCCTGTTTCCTTTGCAAAGAAAATGGGCTCGCTGACAAACACTTAAAGCATATAGCTGGGTCTGGGCAGTGTAGTGTATTTAAATCTGCACTACATCAAGCGAAAGCACTCCCACGAAGATAAGAATCCTTCAGTGCAATCTTGAGCGATCCAGGATGGCTGTCGCACTTCTCTGTCAGCTTGCCCTCGAACACGATGTCGACGCGTTCTTAGTCAGCGAACAGTACCAGTACCGAGATAGGGACCCATCTTTTTGGTTCCCTGATAGTCTTGGTACTGCTGCATTCTGGGCGCGAAATTCAGCTAAAGTACAGGTGCGGGGTCACGCAAGGCCACACTAAAAAAAAAGTTTTTTTAGTGTGGCCTTGGGTCACACGAAGGGCCGTGGTTTCGTTTGGGTCCGGTGCCGGGACGTCACTTACTTCAGTGTCTCTCACTCCCAACGAGGCCATCCGTGACTTTCGTGAGAAGAGAGACCACCTGGGAGAGAGCGTGCGCGATACCACAGGACACGTCGTCGTGGGTGGGGGTTTAATGCTAGGGCTGTCGAGTGGGGAATAACCCTCACCAACCCTCACGAGGGCGTGTTTCCCTCGTTGTCGTCAACGAGGGAAACACGCCAACCTTCCGGCGCCCTGGGATGCGGGGAACGATCCCAGACATAACCCTTGCATTTGAGTCCCTTTTGCCAAGGATCAGAGCCTGGAGAGTCCTGGAGGATTACACGGGCAGTGACCACCAGTACATTATTTTTGATGTCCTGGATGGTTATCAGAGACAAGTAGCCGCGTTTCGTCAAGTGCCCGTTCGATGGAATATTAAAAAATTGGACGTGGCAAAATTCAACGAAGCCATCTTTAGAGGAACACCGGTGGTTCCCCCCGCAACTAGCGTGGCTCACGCAGAGGCGTTAGTTACATCCATGATGGGACTGATCGTCTCGGCTTGCGAAGAGTCTATGCCTCGTAGGAGATCCCGGTGCAATAAGCGACCTGTGTACTGGTGGACTGCCGAGATCGCGGAGCTGCGTCGGGCAGCATTTAGAGCCAGAAGACTTGCTACCAGGACCAGAGAACCTGTAGACAGACGTCGTAAGTCGGATGCTTACAGAGTGGCTAGGAGGTCTCTTCGTAGAGCCATCAACCGGAGGGAACGTTATATTGCAAAACATGACATGATACAGAAGAAAATCAATTTTAAAATCCAAAAATAACATTGCAAATACTTCTTTTGCACAACTCAGAAACTTTCAATAAATGTGGGTTGTTTAAAACACAATTTAAAAATTAACGGCTGTTTCATTAAAAAGTACGAGCTGTTGGCCCGTCCTACGTACGGGAATCGAGTAGTCCATTAAAACTGTATAAAGTGTGTAGGCTATAATACTAACTCAAGCATAGTTTAAGCCGTTCAAAACTTATAGTACGGTAAAGAAAAAGCTGCCAAGATGAATTAAAGGATGTGATCATTGTTATTTTCCCAACCTTTCCTAAAAAAGTCGGGTAGTAAAATAATTTTCATAAGCTTTCTTTGTAAGACTCGTGAGCTTTGATTCGTATCCAGCAATGGTTAAGAATCTTACTTATTTCCTATAATCAATGAACCAAACCACAGAGTAAATAAACTAACTTCATAGTTTTATAGATTATTTGTTTATTCAACCAGCTGTTAGTTATAACAAATTATATGCCACTAAAACAAACTTAATATTTTAAAGACTGCTCAAAAAATTAATTAGAACATCTAGTAGTTTACTATGTATATTTAAATAAACTTTCATCCTCTAATAGAATAAATGACCGTATCAATGATTATAGCATTACACATATTATAAATAAGTCAATTCTACGTATGTCATTTCATTTTCATCCAAAAGCAGAATTTCCGCGAAAACGCTGAATGTTTACAGCGGTTACGTTAAGCAAATGGTATACACAAAAAGCTAGAGTAGAATGTTAGCGTCGGCTGCTAGACTTTTTAAAATTTAAAACTTAATTTCTAAAAACCTGAACCCCTAAACTAAAATTATGGCTTCGAGATTCCCTAGTTCTCAAAATTATCTTCCTTTCAACACAAAAATCATGAAAATCCGTCAAGTGGTTGATTCAGATTCGTGAAATAAAAAAACCCTGTTACGTTTTAATATATACGAGGTGTTAGCCCGTCCTACGTACGGGAATTCAGTAGTCAGTTGAAACCGTGTACAATTCAGATCAGCTAGTTTACACATATAAAGACAAAGTTTCTTGCAGTTTTAATGTGAAAAATCATCTTGTAAACAAATGTTGTATGACCAAATATGTTTTTATTCCATCACAGCCGATTCGCACAGACGCACACTGATTATAAGTAGCCTACAGTAGAGAGAGTAATAGTCAATTGAGAAGTGTATAGACCTAGTCAACGATACTACCTTCCATAGCATACCTGCCTCTTATTATCACCACAATACAACTACTATACACAATTTCCAGTAGGTCCGAATAGAAACGACCTAAAATAAAACGATAATCTATACTACTATTATAAAAAAGAGGTGGTGTCTGTGTGTATGGGAAAAGTAAACGCGAAAACTACTGGTCGGATCGGGCTGAAATTCGGCATGATGATAGCTCATATTCCCGATTAACATATAGGCATATTTTTATCCCAAAAATCCTTCCGGGCTCCGCCCCAGTGGCTCTGGAGCAAAGGTTCCCATGTTAACCTTATGAGAAATGGAATTAATGAATCTTAACAGCTGTTTCAATTAAACAAGTTGGTTCTGTTCTATGATTTTCAATAGCATTAAAGTTACAAGGATTACCAACAGGGTGCAGCACTAGCATTATTTCTTTTACATTTAAGACAACAGCTAATTTGCAACTAAAAGGTGAGTGAGCGTAGCGAACGAACTTCAACCTGGAGGCGAGTGAGCGTAGCGAACGAGCTAACCTGAAGGCAAGTGAGCGTAGCGAACGAGCTAACCTGAAGGAAAGTGAGCGCAGCAAACGAGCTCCAACCTAAAGGTGAGTGAGCGTAGCGAACGAACTTCAAAAAGAACCGAAATTTCTTAAACCATGTCCTCACTCATAACTGCTATAAGCATTTGATACTTATATGCCAACCCCGTACGAAGGACGGGTACTCTGCTAGTATCCAATAAAATTCACAGTACACATAATTTAACTTTGGTGTCCTAACATCAAAACTAATCGTCACACCTATCCTCAATTTCACTGCAATTGCTAAATAAATAAGTGTAAACACAGAAAAGTAAAAACAATAACAGTTTGTTTTGAAACAGCTGTTTGGTTCAAATAAAATTCATTTGAAAAAAAAGAACTGGTCACATGTAGCAGGAATATAAAAAGTAAACACACTAGTAAAGCTAATGACGTAATTGTCAATGTTTACTATCCATACCGTTATCAGTTCTATCCTTGATAATTACCCACCCTCATTGAATAAATGTACATCGTAATTTTCCATATTAGTTAATTTAAACTACAATATATTCATAGTTAAAATAAAAGTGATATTTTCACGTTTAAGGGTGCTGATATAGGCGCCCCCAAACGTGACCGCAACTAAACACGATTTCATAAAAGGATGGTTTGTCTGATTGCAGAATCCTAGGAGTAGTATTGTTATGGGTACCTTGCGCGATGTGCAATTGATGTGCAGTGATGTGCCAGACCACCCACGGTGGCACCTCCCCCCCCTCCCCCCTGCACCTCCCCCTGCACCTCCCCCTGCACCTCCCCCTGCACCTCCCCCTCCCCCTGCACATCCCCCTCCCCCCTGCACCTCCCCCGCCATGCACCTCCCCACGCCACTGCACCTCCCCCTCCCCCTGCACATCCCCCTCCTCCCTGCACATCCACCTCCCCCTGCACATCCCCCTCCCCCCTGCACATCCCCCTCCCCCTGCACATCCTACACCTCCGGATGTGCTAGACCTCCCACGGAGAGAGGTGTAGTCGGCGCTCCCTCTGATCCTAGGATACAAAGGAATCCACTTAACAGGTGATTGACGGATCCATTATTTGAGTTTCTAAAAGCTTTTAGTAAGACCATTACATTTGACGAAGGTGAGCAAATCTTGACAAGCATCTAAAAAGCTTTGTTTAGTTGTTATGGGTACCTTGCGCGATGTGCAATTGATGTGCAGTGATGTGCCAGACCACCCACGGTGGCACCTCCCCCCCCCTCCCCCCTGCACCTCCCCCTGCACCTCCCCCTGCACCTCCCCCTGCACCTCCCCCTCCCACTGCACCTCCCCCTCCCCCTGCACATCCCCCTCCCACTGCACATCCCCCTCCCCCATGCACCTCCCCCGCCATGCACCTCCCCACGCCACTGCACCTCCCCCTCCCCCTGCACACCCCCCTCCCCCTTCACATCCCCCTCACCCTGCACATCCCCCTCACCCTGCACATCCCCCTTAGTCATCCTGCACCTCCGGATGTGCCAGACCACCCACGGAGCGAAGTGCTGGTGGCTATCCCTTTGAAGCTTCGATACAATGGAAAGCAATTATCGGTGGCGCTCTCTTTGATGTTTCGATACACCAGCACATCCTGGGATGTGCTAGACCTCCAACGGAGAGAGGTGTAGTCGGCTATCCCTTTGATTTTTCAATACAACGGAAAGCAATTATCAGCGGCACTCCCCTTGATCCTAGGATACAAAGAAATCCACTTAACAGGTGATTGACAGATCCATTAGTAAGACCATTACATTTGACGAAGGTGAGCAAATCTTGACAAGCATCTAAAAAGCTTTGTTTAGTTCACTAACAAAGGATCCTTTCGAGAACGTTCCTTTGATTGTCGACGACAAAGGAACACCTGTTGTTTACCACTGGATCTTCGTGGAGTTTCCACCCTCCGTGCGTCGTGTCTCTGCCTATTGGCACAGACAAAGAAATCCACTTAACGAGTGATTGACGGATCCATTATTTGAGTTTCTAAAGGCTTTTAGTAAGACCATTACATTTGACGAAGGTGAGCAAATCTTGACAAGTATCTAAAAAGCTTTGTTTAGTTCACTAACAAAGGAAACCTTCTAGAACGTTCCGTCGATTGACACCGACAAAGGAACAAGTGTTGTTTACCACTGGATCTTCGTGGAAGATTCCACCCTCCGTGCGTCGTGTCTCTGCCTTTTGCCACAAGAGCTTCAGTTAGGGTTTGGAGTTCGCTGTGTGCAGTTGTTAGTTTCTTAGCTACCACGCTCAACGGAAATTAGTGAACAGTGTTGTGCAAGTGTTTGTTTGGATTAAATCGTAAGTACTAGAGTTAATATTAATACATAATAAGTGTATAATAGTATTACTACACATTTTAGGAGATTTAACAATTATAATAACTGTCTTTGGCATATTGTGTAATCATCGAGTCAAAGGCAGTGTTTATTTTTTTAAGAGTCTATCTCATGAAAAAAAAAATATTTTAATATTATTGTACTTTAAACAAATTGAAATCCATTAAAATCAGTTGTAATTATTATACATGTCTTTATCATATTGCATAAACGTCTAGTCAAAATCAATGTTAATTTTCTGTGAGTCTATTTTGAATAATATTTTAATATTGCTAATTCATTTTATTTTAAAGATAAATTTATATTATTAAAAGAAGTACTCCTGTCTGTAATACGAGGCGTTATCATATTGCAAAATCATCGAATCACATTAAACATTACTATGTTTCTTTGAACAATATTTCTAACACATATACATTAAAAATAAGTTCAAATTTTTTCAATTCAATTCAATTCAATCAATTTCATTCATGCAATTCTTAAATTAATTACATAATCCCATGTGCCATGCAAAGCACGCGCGGGATGAAAAACACATTTCATTTTCTTGTTTCTGGCAGCAAACAGTTCATTTTCCCTTCTTTGTAACTTTAACAGAACAGTGAGTAGACATTTCCTATTGCAACGAAATCCATTAAAATCAGTTGTAATTATTATACATGTCTTTATCATATTGCATAAACGTCTAGTCAAAGTCAATGTTAATTTTCTGTGAGTCTATTTTGAATAATATTTTAATATTGCTAATTCATTTTATTTTAAAGATAAATTTATATTATTAAAAGAAGTACTCCTGTCTGTAATACGAGGCGTTATCATATTGCAAAATCATCGAATCACATTAAACATTACTATGTTTCTTTGAACAATATTTCTAACACATATACATTAAAAATAAGTTCAAATTTTTTCAATTCAATTCAATTCAATCAATTTCATTCATGCAATTCTTAAATTAATTACATAATCCCATGTGCCATGCAAAGCACGCGCGAGATGAAAAACACATTTCATTTTCTTGTTTCTGGCAGCAAACAGTTCATTTTTCCTTCTTTGTAACTTTAACAGAACAGTGAGTAGACATTTCCTATTGCAACAGTTTTAATCATATAAATAACACTTATGTTATATATATAAAAAAAATTAGAATAATTTAATAAGAACACGGTTTTTAGAAAGACAATAAATTCTACAAGCAAATATAAATATAGTTATTTATCTAAAACAAAGCTAAAAATAAGTTACAGATTATTTATGCTATATTATGAATGATAGGAAGCAACAAAGCTTTTGACTTTATAAAAATTTTAAAAATAGTTTGTTGTGTGGGTGCGCGTGCGTGTGGGTGCGCATGCGTGTGAGTGTCTCCCCCTCACCCCTACACCTCCCCCTCACCCCTGCACCTCCCCCTCACCCCTGCACCTCCCCCTCCCCCTGCACCTCCCCCTCCCCCTGCACCTCCCCCTCCCACTGCACCTTCCCCTCCCTCTGCACATCCCCCTCCCCCTGCACATCCCCCCCCGCCCCTGCACATCCCCCCCCGCCCCTGGACATCCTACACCTCCGGAACTGAGTGGTTACTATATACTGCATACGGTATTATTATTTTTTTTTTTTTACTCAAATGCTATTCTATTTTTTGAATATGTGACATTGGTTCAGGACAGGTTTAGCTTAAATTTTAGACTACACTGGCATAATCAAAGATATTATTTATTTTTTTTTATGAATAATTAATTATTATTTCTGTCGCGTGTCTTGCTGTAGATGAACGGAGACGTGCAATCACCACCGCCGTCGACGTACCTCGGTCCGAACGTGTGTCCCGTGTGCGATCGACCATTCTCGTGTCATGAACACGCCCTGCACCATTATCAGTCGGTCCACCTACAGACCGGTGGATACGAGTGTGAATGTTGTGACAGGACGTTTTCTTGTCATGATCATGTTCGAGAGCACTATGCGGTGACTCACGCGTCGCACTGTGGTCCGTTACCAACTCCGCCGCAGACTCATCATCAACGGTTTGAGTCGCCGGAGATTGATGATGACGTCATTGACGACGATGACGACAATGCATCGGGGACGATCGAAGAGCTGCTCGACGTGCCTATGCTTACTGATAGTCAGCTAGAACCTGAAGGTTTGTATATTAATAAAATAAAAAAATAAATAAAATAAAGTTAATCGTATGCATTCATTCGTTTTAATGACCGAATTTTTTTTACATTGACAGGATAGAATTATTCTTTCACATCTGAACGAGGAGAAGATTATTTATAAATGGCTCATAATTAAATTTTAATTTATTTTAACAAAAAAAAAAAAAACTCATTGCAAATAGGTCAAAAGAATATATATTTATTTAAATATTCTTTCAAAATATACGACATTAACTATTCTGGGGATCGTTATTGTTTACTATAGAAGCAGAGACAGCCACATGTCGGTGCTGCATGGCGTCGTTCGGGAGCCGGCGTGAACTTCGGGATCATCTTCGGGTGACCCACCTCGTCAGCGTCCAGTCGACCCTGGACGAATGGGCCGGTCTCAGCGAGGACGAGGACGAGGACGAAGACACCAACGGGGCTCGTCAGATGCTCGTCGATAATGTTCGGGGAGGTAATAAGGATATGATTTGTATATAAAAAAAAAATAAATAAAAGATAAATAAATAAAAGTAAAATTTAGTTAATAGACTAATGTTTCAATACAAGATTCTTTGTTATTCGGTTTATAACATGAATTTTATTTATAAACCAATTTATAAATATTCTTTTCTACTCAGTTTATTATCTACAAAAAGAAATATTTATTTAAAATTTCTTCCAAAATAAATAGATAAATTATTTATTAATAAATTCATTCAATTCCTTTCAATTTAGTTTATATATAAAAAAAAATATCTTTATGATTGGATTTATTTCAATAACGATTGTTCTTTACAATTAGCTGCTATAAATTAACAATCGATTGAAGAAACTGATCATTTGATTTCAGAGAGCCGTTCTGCTAGTGTGCGAGAGGAGGCAGACATGACGGCTGGTCCATTGTCCAAAGGAGACAGTGTCAACGACGTCGACGACGACGACAATGTAGACCACAACTCGTCACCCGACCATTCTATTATCGGTAATTATTATTTGTACTTAAAATATATATATCCTATTTGTGAAAAAAAGTCTTAATTATCTTAAACATAAATAATCAAAATAAATTAAACTTGATTAACGTAAAGTAAAAAATATATATATATATAAAAATAAAATAAAATAAAAATAAATTAATAACATAATTGAATAATAAATTAAAATGTATTGATTGAATTGTAAATTAAAATGAAAGGATTGAATTATAAATCAAAACTAATTGACTGAATAATAAATAAAAATGCTATTGATTCAATTGTAAATACACGTTTTATAGATTCAATTATAGATTCAAAAAGAGTTATTAAATAAATCAAATATTAATTAAATATTTTGTTTGTTTGTTTATCTAAGATTTGACGACCCCGTCTCCCACCGCCGCTTCATCGGTGCCATCGCCGTCGCCGTCGCCGCCGCCGCCGCCGCCGCCACATCAGCAGCAGCAACAGCCGCCGCCGCCACCACAGCCCCATCAACTCTGGCGTCCGTGGCAGCAGCAGCAGCAGCAGCAGCAGCAGCAGCAACCGACACCCCCACAGCCATCACCAGCACCCCCAGCGACGCGATACGTTTGTCCGGACTGTGGTCGAGCCTTTGGCAGAAGATTTTGCCTCAGAAGACATATGGAGGCCAACTGTCCGGCAGCGATATCCCTCAAGAGATTTCGGTGCCCTGAGTGCGGCCGCCAGTTCAAAACAGAGTTCAGCATGAACAGACACTTGCGTTTTCACTGTAGGTCGAAGAGGGTGAAAATATGGGGCACCGAGGATTCTCCTTCACCACCCCCACCGCCACCACCGACACCGCCTCCACCAACTGCAGGACCGTCCAATCAACATGGAGGCGGTGGCAGCCAAGGTGGTAGTAGTTACAGCCCTAGTGGTAGTGGTAGTGGTAGTGGTAGTGACGAACCGTCAGAAATTCCGGGGAATATTGCACCTGAGAATTTTGAAGAAGTCGAGACGGCGTTTCGCGGACGATTAAAAACGTACAGATTACGTGACGAAGCGCCTTCTCGGCTTACTATCCCGGAGTTTCTGACTCAATTGTTTGAGGATATTGTAACGCTTATGCACCGCATATTGGAACACGTGACAGCCATCAAGACCAACCTGTGGCTAGATTGCGAATTCACGAACGTTCACGACCAAACGTGTCGACGCGCCTTTAAGACAAAGAATGTCGCCGTTCTCCGGTCCACCGACATAGATGAACTGTGTAGTAATTTGTTTCAAAAGTTGGTGGACGAAAAGGAGGCGTGCGAAATGAAGGGCTCGGGCTGGACCTTCGCGAGGATCGTAGACATGGAGATCCGCGTCAATGTTTACCGACCTCTCGGAGGTAGCTCGTACGTCCCGTTGCCCCAAAGCGTCGCTGCTAAAAAGGCCGTGATCAACGTGCTGAATGATCGGGATCAAAAATGCTTCATGTACGCCATTTTGTCCAAATTTATTCATAATCCCTATCGTCACCAGCTAAACGCCACGGACTTTTCACCCGAGTTCCGTGCGCGAATTGATTTAGATTTTTCCCAATTAACTTTTCCTGTACGGCTGGAGCAAATCCCGACATTTGAGAAGAGAAACGTTGGAGTAAGCGTAAACGTGTACGGATTGGATCGGGTCCGGACTACACGGAGAGACGGTCAATTAACATCAAAGTACGAATACATCGTATATCCACTCCGTGTAGTAGACCGAGAACTCGATGACCATTTCGACCTCTTGTACCTGCCAGATCATGAAACTACACATTATGCACTCATCAAAAACTTCGAGAGATTGGTCAGGAGCCAGATCACTCGACACCATGGTAGATTGTTCATTTGCAAGCGCTGTTTCGCTCATTTTGACAACACACCGACAGTTGACGGTAAACGGGGTGAGCAGCGACTTGCAGAACACAAGAAATATTGTTTAGACCATGCGCCGTTGCGCACCGATCTGGCTCCTAAGAAACACATTAAGTTTGATAGGTACGAGCGTACACAGCGACAAAGATTTACTATTTATGCCGACTTTGAGTGTGCGCTCGTACCATACGATCAAGAAGACGACCAACCTCTCACAGATCCACCGACAGTCCCCCCTCCGGATGAAGATCCAGCAACACAGCGAGGGGGAAAACCACATAAAAACAATAGACCGGATTCTGATCATGTCAGGACAAGGAAGGTTCACAGACCGTACGCGTACGCGTACTACGTTCGTGATAGCCACAGGTTAGGAGCCAATCAAGTAGACCGCGGTAACACGTTTTCGGAACTTCGTCTCTATAGGGGTGAGAACGCTGCACATCATTTTATGGAATCCATCAAGAAAGACGTCCGGCGTATAGGAGATGTTTTGTACAAAACACGCCGGACCGAACCACAATTAGATGCGCAGCAAGAAGCGGAGTTTCGTGCCGCCACCAGATGTCACATCTGTAAGAAACCATTCGTCGACGGTGACGGTGACGGCCGAAACGATCCAGCAGTTCGTGATCACCAACACTCACCCCCCTACACGTTTCGAGGTGCAGCACATCGGTCTTGCAATTTAAAATTCAAGGAGCAAGACACGATACATTGCTACTTCCACAATTTGAGCAATTATGATGCTCATTTTGTGGTAAGAGAGCTGGCCATAGACGGGGGTGACGTAAACGTACTCGCCAACACAGAAGAAAAATACATCTCCTTCAGTAAACGATTCGTACATGACGGTGCGAATCGTCACAACCGACTCACACTTAGATTTGTAGATTCTTATAGATTTTTGTCCCGAGCCTTGTCAAATTTAGTTTCCCTTATGCCAATAGAACATCTTAAAATCACAAAATCCTTTTTTCCTGCCGATGCTGACTTTGCATTAGTACATCGCAAAGGAGTTTTTCCATACGAGTACGTAACGTCACTCTCGGTATTGGACGAAAACGTGTTACCGCCACCAGAATCCTTCAGAGACAGCCTACGCAAGGAGGACGTAAAAGAAGAAGATTATGCTCACGCCCGACGCGTATGGTCACACTTCAATTGCACAACCCTCGGAGACTATGCCGACTTGTATTTGAAAACAGACGTGTTGCTGTTGGCGGACGTCTTCGAGGGCTTTCGGGACCAGTGTCTGGAACATTACGACCTCGATCCAGCCCACTGGTTGACCTTACCGTCGTACGCTTGGGACGTGATGCTTTTCAAAACTGACGTGACCCTGGATACCCTACAGGACGTAGATATGTACCTGTTCTTCGAGAAAGGGATCCGGGGTGGCTTGACCCAGTGCTCAACCCGACACGCTGTCGCCAATAATAAATACACCAACGCTACCACCGTCAACAATCCTTCAACATCAGCAGGTGGTAGCAGGAGTAGCAACAATAAGAGGCGAATTGAAAATGGCGTCAGCCGAGACGGTCGGTTCGCACCTTCGACTAGTGTTAGCGCCGTAGATAACAACAACCACATATATGGAGATTATATTATGTACTACGACGCGAACAACCTATACGGATGGGCCATGTCGCAGTCGCTCCCGTACAAAGATTTCGAGTGGCTGTCGCGTCAGGAAATAGACGAATTGGTTATCGAGGACATACCGGCAGACGGAGATGTAGGCTACGTCTTGGAGGTGGATTTGGAGTATCCACGCGATCCTCGACTCCATGACAAACACCGAGACCTACCGTTCTGTCCGGAACTGCGGAAAGCGCCTCGAGACCAATTGCCATATGCGGACGACGTCCTCCGCACATACAGCGTAGGCAAATCTGCTAAACTAATGGTCACCCTGTTTGATAAAGACGCATACGTAATCCATTATCGAGCACTTCAGCAGGCGATGGACAACGGATTGCGTGTGCGTCGGATACATCGTGTTCTGCGCTTCAAGCAGCGAAAGTGGCTACAACCGTACGTGGCGATGAATACCAGACTCAGGCAGCAGGCCAAGAACAAGTTCGAGGTGGAACTATTTAAGCTTATGGTCAACGCTGTCTATGGTATGAGCCTCCAGAATGTAAGAAAACATATTAACATAAAATTGGCTACAAACCCGAAAACGTACACCAAGTATGTGGCCAAGTCTAATTTCAGTGACCGGACGTGGTACAACAAAGACTTGGCCCTACTACACATGAAGAAAGTCCGCGTCATCTTGGACAAGCCGGTGTACGCGGGTATGTGCATTCTGGACCACAGTAAGACGTGGATGTACGGATTCCACTACCGTCTGCAAGAGCGGTATGGAATAGATCGGCTCAGACTTCTCTACATAGACACAGACGGGCTGATCTATTTAATCCGTACCGTAGACGTCTACGAGGACATGGTGAATCACCTGGACGACTTCGACACCAGCAACTATCCCCGGGACCATATCTGCTACGATCCAACCAACGCCCGGGTCCTGGGGAAATTCAAGGACGAAGCCAATGGGGTGATCATTAGTGAATTCATCGGCCTGATGGCGAAACTGTACTGCTTCATGTTCCTGCGGAGCGATAGCAGCGAAGACGGTGTCGGCGACGGTTTACCACCTGTGAAACGGGCCAAGGGGGTGAATCGCGCCGTAGTGGCCAAAGGCCTGACTGTAGACGATTACAGACGATGTCTACAGGAACAGCGGGTCTTGTACACGGATAACGATCGGTTTCAGTCCCGACACCACATAATATACTCCGTTGTGGTGTCGAAACGATCGATGGCGCCGTACGACGACAAACGTTATATCGAAGAGGACGGCGTCAATACGTTACCGTGGGGTCACTATAAAATTCCAGCGCACCGGGCAATGCTTTTGGCTCCAGAAGACAGCAACGGGAACTCCAGTAGATGCCACAGTCGTCGCAACATTGAATCGTCACCGTCAGCGACAATGGATGCGAGCGATAACGACGTTGACATCGAAGAAGTAGATTGAAGCAGTACAACAATAACATCTACATAGTGCGCGTGTTTGCGGTGCATAAGCCTCGGATCGTCGTCGTGGTGGTGATGGCAAAGACAATTGACGGACAACAACTAGTTAATTATATTAGGAACCAAATATACTAGGAATTAAATTTTATTAGGTAATAAATTCTAATTTATTTAGGAATCAATTAGTATTGAATTAGTAACAATTTTTAGTTACTAATTTCATTCAGATTTTATATTGAATAAAGTAATAAATTATTTTAACTGTGATATTAGATAAAAAAATTGTTTTATTTTAATATTTATTTATATAATGTTATTATAATAATAAAATATATAGTGAATTGTCACTAACTTGTTTTGATTTATATAGAGTCATAATGGTAAATAAAGCAAAACCAAATATTTTTCAATATAAACATGTGTTTTTATTTTTCCCAAATTTACTAATTCTAATGTACATTAAATAATTATAAATATATATTTTTTTTGCAAAAATTCAATTCGATATTTATACAATTCAAATAGAAAAATAACTCTGGTAAGTGTATGGTATGGTCAGTGGTGATAAAGCATATGGAAGAGTCTTCGGACCAGGAAGTCGTTGTTGGCTGCATCGGTGGGTGTGATGACAGAAGAGGTGTCACCGTTGAACAGCTGTACAAAATCGTTCATTGTCTTGTCGTACATTATGCGACAGTACAGGTAAGTTAGACAGTAGTGTCCACACACGGAAGTGTCGTGGCGTTGGAGTTGGTACTTGTTCGAGACGTAACGACGAGAATTTCGTCTGAGAAACTGTTGGTATTCGGCCAAAAACGGTTGACGGCCGAAACTGTCGAAATATTCTATATGCGTAGCTTCACTGTCCATGTAGAAGGCCACCCAATGTTCCCCGCTTTCCGTGTGCGGCATTGTGTTGACTACTATGGCCGTCGAAGGTTCGATACGTGTTGGCAGGAGGTCTGACGCGTACACTCCTGTGTTCGCTATTTTCTCGCGTGGTAGTTGAGACAAATATTTCGTGATGTCGGTAGTATTCATAATCATTTAATTATTATAATTCTTCGTAGTCGTAGCCGTCTCCTTCTTCGTATTTGTTGTCCTCGTTCTCTTCTTCTTCTTCTTCTTCTTCTTCGGAAATGGTATCGAGACCGCTGATACCACTGCTGTTGATCGATGTAGTCGTCACTGTCATCGATGCTTGGGTTATCAGTGACGGTGATGATGCAGCCGCAGCTGTTGATATACCGTTGTCAACTTCGTCATTGTAGCAAGTCCTAAACTGTTGTCTACTACAAAGGTAGCACGACGACAAACCGCAGTGTGCGTTCTCTTTTGTGGCAGCGGAAGTAAGCAGTAACCAACCGCGTAAGAGAGTGCAGTTAGACAGTGAACAACGGTGTTTTGCGCTCTTGTGTTGACCGCATCGCAACACGTTGGCAGACAGTAGATTACCGACCGAAGCCAGTGATCCACAACCCATATCGCTCAAGTCCACCACAACCGTAGTCGAGGTGGTAGCAGCAGCAGCAGCAGCTATCTCGTTGGTCCATCTGTCGTACTTGTTATTCTGTGCGAAGATCTGCCCGATAGTCATACCGTCCGACGCGGTGACGATTAAATTCTTGACTACATATTCTTTCTTTTCCACTCCTTTCACATAGACGACGCTGCGACGTGAGAGACATGTGCGCAGTTTATCAATCAACACGTAGTAGGGCACGTCACCACGATTCCAGTCGAGTCCGTGACAGTGTTTGGTCAACCAGTAGGACTCTCTGAGTTTATCTGCGGACAGTGAATCACGATCGAACGGCGCACGTGCTACGTGATGTAGTAACAAAGTACCGGTTGACACGTCGACCACACTGGCCTCTTTCACTATGAATTCGTTGTTGTTGTCCTTGAAACATTGTAAGTCCAAAACAACTGCTGTAGATTCCTGTTTATAATTATGTTTTGGTGTTTGTGTCTGCTGGCGCGACGGAGCGTGACGGTAACAACGATCCATCACGGTCGAATGTCGATGTTAGACTGAGCTGAGTGGCGGTGACGTAGGCATGAGCTGCGGATGCTCGTGTATTTTTGTTTTATTTGTTGTTGTTTTTATCCACTAAAATCCACGGACACGTTGCGGTGTCGATCCACTTCGATGACGTTGTCTAATTCGGCGTACACTATACAGTTGACGGACGCGGCCAACGCTTCTTTGAATTGCAGTTCGATGCGTAAATTACCGTTACGCACCAGGTTCCAGTGACTTGATTCACCGGCCGACATGTCCGGCGTCAAGTCGAACGCCATCAAGCAGTAGCCATTCGGATACTCCGTTCTGTCGATCTCGTTGCCCTTGTCGGCGAACTGTATTCCGGTGCCGGTGAACAACGTATGATATGCGAGAGCGTACAGTTTTGAGTCGCCCGTGAAGGCAGGTGTCAACGCCTTACAGGGCACTTGTTCACCGTCGATGTAAAGAGCGAAATAGTTCAAATTGAAATGTTGAAAATTGAACGGGTTCTTCTTGAAATCGCCGTTGAACGCCACGTTGTCCACCAGTCCTACGATGATACGTTTCGGCAACTGTCCCAGGAACACGCTGTCCAACGTCTTGCCCAGGATACCACTCGGCAGCGTGATGGATTTCACATCCACGCGTGTAATCGGATACTTGGCCGTGCCACTCTCCAGCGTCTTGCTGTGCGCCACCAACACGCCGGGATTGATCTTACAACGACGGACGCACAGTTTCGCCTCTCGAATGTGCACCTTGCAATCCGTCGCAGTTTTTGACATGACGGCAAACGAGTTTCTCGATCTGACGAGACGCAATCGCATTTCGACACCGTTCAACATAAACTTGTCTTGATTGCACAAATCCAGATGTAAATTGCCCACCATGTCGACGTATGTGCTCTTCTTGACGAATCCTCGTCGCTTGACCAGTCCGTCGTTGGCAATGTCGCAATCGTCCATTTTGTCGGCTTTGTCTTCGTAGAACAGCGTAGTCGTGAGATGTGACTTTTTCGCACTACCACCGTAGTTCAGTAGGTTTTCCAAATAGGCACGATACGCGTACGTATTGTTTTGCGGTGACACCAGTTTGTGATTGACGAACAGATCCACTTGACTGAACAGTGAGTGCAGCCAATTGTTTACCGGACCAATTTCTTCCACTAACGCCTCTTCCACTTTTGTGCCGTCGCCTTTCACTATTGTCGCCTCGACGTGTAACAGTGTTTGCGTCAAGTCCGTGTATTCTTCTCCGTTAGCCGGTATGACGAACTCTATAGGCGAATCGTCTGTCAAAGACGAGATAGGCTTGTACTGAATCCACTTACCGTTCTCTATACTAGTCTGAGTGGGTGGTAACGAGAATAAATCCAATTCGGTTTTCACACATTCGCACGATTTCTGATGGATGAACGACATGTTGTTGTTGTAGAAAAATTTTATCACGTCTAATTGAATATATCTATTGTCGGTAATCCTCCTCGTGCTCTCGTTCTTTTCGTAGATCGAATCTTTTTAGACCTGCTCCTGCGCGTCGTCCTCCTCTTACTGCCTGTTGTAGAACGTCGAGTTTTCGTTCTTTTAATCCTTTTGGTCGTAGTTCTGCGCCGTTTATTCGTTTTCTTATGCTGTCTCTTGGTGGCGGTAGAATATTTTCTCATGCTCCTCTTCCTCCTCCGTTTAGTGGCGGTAGCAGTGGACGTCCGTACTCTTAGAAGTGTCGCCAACGACTGTGGCGTGACGCGACGTATTCGTCTTTTCTTATACACCGCGCCACCGCCACTCAATACACGTTCTACTTTGTCATCAGCTCTGCGTTTCAGCGAGCCGGTAAATTCTTTGAGACGAGCAGCAGCCACGTACTTGGGATGTTGCGTACCACCGGCGGACACCAAGTCACCCAAGAATCCGACTCCCGAACGTAACGCCTCCTTGCCGACAGTGGTCGCGCCGGACTTCAGTAACGGTGCCACAGAACGTACGAGTCCGGCGAGAAAACTGCCGATACCGTGTCCACGCTGGAATGCCGCACCTCTGTACACGGACGACACGCCATGTCCCGACTGTTGCAACTGTCGCCGGTAGTATGCCAAATACGGATCGTTCGTATTCATCGTTGCTGCTGCTGCTGCCACTGATGTTTATGCTATCGTCGTCGTCGTCGTCGTCGTCGTCGTCGTCGTCGTCGTCGTCGTCGTCGTCTTCGTCGTCGTCGTCGTCTATTTAAGCTGTCGCGAGCGATCGGCGCAGGTGTAGCTTCATGCACGTAGTCCCGAAGTGGAATGGCAGTCGATCACCCGTGCTGCCCCTTAAGTCGATTTCCACGTTCTCGAACGCACTCTTGATGACGGGCACGTAGTGTGGATCCGTGAAATGAACGGTCTTGTGTGCGCCGTACACGTAGTTTGACGTATCGATGTTGACGATCTTCAATAACGGCGCCACCGTATCGCCAACCAATTGTGGCTCGACCAAATCGCAATACACGTACATGTCACCCGGCAGTCCGGCTTGTATGTTGGCCGGCAGTTTTGCTTTCTTGTTGCTCTTCAAGTCCGTCTCGGCGGGATCAAACCCCATCTGCAGCGCGAGACCTGTGCTCAATTCCATTTGTACCACGTGACTGCGGATCGCTATATCCACCACTTTGGTGTTTCTGTCGTAGACGAACGTGGCGTAAAACTGTAAGCTTTCCATAGTGTTTATCACACGTATCAGTTCTTCGATATCTTTGTAGTTGCCGGGCTCAACGTTGAGAATTTTCACCTTGACTTTGTTGGTTTTGTCGGAACCACCGGTGGCTATGTCGCTGAGACCTTCGTAGTAGATGAATATCTTCGCGTCTTTGCCCACCGTCAGAAACGAACAGGGATAATGCGCTTCGACCAGTGCCACTTCCCATTCACCGTCCGTCAGATGTATCGACGTGGGCAGTTGAGTGATATAATCGGCCACAGTGTTGTTCGGATAGTAGTTCATCGAACTGTTACTGGGCAGTGTCAAATAGAACTGACTGTGTTTGCTCATTTTTTTTTTATTATAATTATTATTATTTATTTTTTTTTTGCTGATGCGTGCCTTATAATTGTTTAACTTCCGACGCCGGTATCCAAGAGTTAAACTCGTTACCGTAACCTATCCACTTGACGAGGTAACGCTTACTGCGACCGACACCTTTGGTGTCAAGTATTTTATCGATTTCGTACAGACGGTCCGGTGGCAGAGTGATCTTCTGCAATTCTTCTTCGTAGAAACGACCGATCAATGGTGATCCATTCAAATCACGCAACAAGTACAACGGCAACGGATGATGGCCGTATTCGCGGTCCACGACAAACACTTCTTTACTCCAGTTCGTCTCGTATCCTTTGGTGAACGTACCTTTTTCCTTAGCGATGCGCACCGTGTCACCCGCTATGAATTTCGCCTTTCTACGCTTAGGCAATTTAGTCTTGATGCCGCTGCCGCTGCCACTGCCACTGCTGTACATGTTCTTCCACACTCTATAAACGATTCTCTTATCTTCTTTCTTCACGTCTATCGGCCGTAAGCCTCTGCCACCGTCAGTGCCCAAACTTCTGTGTGCACTGCGAATTAGGCGTTCACCAGTTTTTGTAACACGTTGATGTAACGGTGCGTGTTTTTTTACGTGAGATAGCGCCACATGCGTGATTTCAAAGTGCGATTGACACGTTCAACGACCGCCGATTTCACGTCGGGGTTCTGTGTCGTGACGTATCTGACATTGTATTTTCTGAACAATTGTTTCACCTTGGCGCCGGTGAATTCCGTACCCTTGTCCGTCTGCAGACATCTCGGAGGTGTGACGGTGTTTTTTTTAAATATGTTCTCGAACGCGTTGGCCACTTCTGCGCCGCTCTTAGTTTTCAACGGCACCACGTACAATCTTTTACTGAACACGTCTATCGCCGTCAACAGATAATTGATTCCGTCGTTGAACGCACTCAGACCGCGCATGTCATTCAAATCTGCTTGCCACAATTCGTCCGGACCGAATACAACGTAACGGTTGCGTGCGAATCGTTTACGCACCGGCTTGTGCAATGTGTAAGTGTCTTGTGTTCGTAACCAGTCCAACACCACTTTTCGTGTTGTCTTCTTCTTCTTCCTCTTCTTTTCCTTGTTATTGTTTTTCTTCTCAATCCCGTCACGAATCGCTCGCACTAGAGGTGTGACGCCACCGTATGATGCCGGATCTTCGGGATCGTAGTACAATCGTTCCATGATTTATTTATCCGCACTATGGTGAAAACGGTTCCCACCTGTCCAACGGTGAAAGTGATTGATCTCTATCTTGCTGTTGTTGTGTTCGTTGTCTTCGATGAGCCGCCAACGAGGGTAACGGTGACGTAGGTGATAGCGTCCGCTGCTGATTAACGTAAGCAGAACGTAAACGATCGCGCATAGGTGTTCTCGGTGCCGACGATATGATCGGACTACTTGTCGCAGCCGACGCCACGTCACCACGTAACGATCTGTATCCCGCACCCAGATACTGTAACGCCGTTGAATTGTTTATATACTCCTTGGGCACATTCATGTCGCGTAACGCGTTCATGACTTCGTACCAACCGGCGGGCATGTAATCCACCATACGGACTCTCACTATGCAGTGTAATATGTCCACGATGTTCGAATCGGGAATTTTTTCATTTCGCACATACACCGCAAAGTCCTTATCCCAATTTATCACACTACCTTCGCGGACGATGAATCGTAACAGATTACGCACATCCGGCTTGTACGTTTTAGAAAAAGTGTCCACTATCTCCTCCACTGTACCGGGTGGCGGCGACGACGCTGATGCTGCTTGCAGTAATGATGCTGCTGATGATGATGATGATGTTGACGTCTCTATGATGGGAATACTGATCGGTTGTCTATTGACAGAGGCAAAATGAAAAAATCTTTGCAACACCTGTTGATATTGCTTCCATTTTTCGTAATCGCTCAAAGTTTTATCCGTCAATATGCGATGCATTTCATTGTCGATACTGTTGCCTCTGTCATCTCCGAATCGATTCGATGACGACTTTATATTATCATTGTTGTTGTTTTTGTTGTTGTTGTTGTTGTTGTTGTCACCACTGTTTCGTAACCGCTCGATCAACTCTTGCGGTACGACGACCATTTTCTTCGCGTACTCCATTATTATTGTGGGATGGATTTATGAAGTATGGCTTGTAGTACGGTGCTCAACAGTATGGGCAGTAGGAAACCGCCTCCTTTCTGTACTAGATATTGGCGTTTCTTAGCCCAAGTCTCACCTCTTTTTACCAATCGTCTGAGATTCGTTTTATACTTGTTCAATTGTCTCTTGCGTTTGTCAGACACCGATACGTTACCGCGTAACAGGTTGTATGCGCACTCGCACACCGACCGTATACGACTGATGTCGCACACCTTTAACAGCGCTTTACGTTCCTTCGGTGTAGCGTGTACGAGTGCCGACAGTAGAGCCGCGTCTTTCCTCACACACTGCGACATGACGACTGATACTTACCCGATGTGGATGTGTTCTATTTATTATAAATGTGGCCCCTGCTAGTACTAATCTTCGGTAGGTATACAGAATTAATCGGATCGTCCGGAAAGATAGTCGAACGAATGCGCATCTCATCCGGTGTAGATTGTTTTAAGTCTATCAGCAGATATGCGTGTGGATCGCGTGTAGCGTCCGCGTATGCTTCCTCTATAAATTTAGTATTATCCGGATAGATTTGACGAGCTAAATGTTTTATCTGAGCCCGATCTCTAGGGTTCTTAAAACACACTATGTAAGGAGCATTAAGGGAAATATCTCTCTGACCGCGACCTTGATGAAACAGATTCTGCGTTATAAAGAAAACACTCAAGCTTTTGTGATGTGATCCTTTAGTAAACAGATCCACCACACTGCTGTCTGTTTCACGCATCATATCGTCCACGATGATCAAATTAGGTACACTTCCGTCGAAATCGTTCATGTCTGGCAGACTGTTTCTGTACTGGACAATACCTCCTCTGCCTCTGCTGCCACTGCTACTGCTCTGTTGGACAATATCATTCGAGTGCGGATGATGCCAATATATGTTAGCAAAATCCGTATCACAAATTTCATTTGAGTGATCTATGAATCGCATGACGAATTGTGATTTACCAGAGCCCGAAGGGCCGGCTACTATGGCCGAAAACGGATGTTTCCACCTCAAGTCTATTTTGCTTACTGACTACACTAACAACACCACAAACTAATTTATGATAATTATTTATAACAATAGGGAAAAAGGAGTGTAAATAAAAAGACTATTTGATTATGCTGTGAACGTGACTATACGTATTGACTTACAAATCCTATCAAAGTTACAATTTCATTTTAAGAAAATTACAATAATCATTAGTTTTTTGAGGTTAGTAAAAATGATAATAAAAACAGTTTTGTACATTAATTTAAATTTATTTCAAACAAACTCCAATGGAGTATATTTACTGCCAGCTGGAGCGCTTCTTCTGACGAGGCATAGTCGATCACCGAATCCCCTGTTGTACTGCTCAATGCGTTGATCTGTGATCGCCTCGTTAAAGCGTCGTGGTAGGTAGACACGGATGTAGAGCTCATCGCCGAGTAGTCCTTCCAGCACAACCATGATAGTCTCTCCGTACGGTGTGGTCACTCGTTCGAATTTCACAATACGATAAGCGCACTCTTCACAAAGATCGATGATCTTCGTGTATGGCGTGTTTAATTGCACGGCGTTGAGTTCATTTTTTAAGTCCATCACATCACTGCTGCCTCCACCTCCACTACCACCGACACTGACTGACTCGCATTTCGGCATAATAAATGTTTTAGTGAAAAAAGTTTAAGTCAAGCAAAACTGTACACACGTTCGATCCGCACAGTGGTTAGACGATGAATGAATTGTTGTAGAAGCAGCGACAGCGCAGTGGTGGGGTGAAGAATGCAGGTGTGTCTCAATATTTCTCAGAATCCACCCCTGTAGAAGAGTCTAGCACAGACCGGTTTTTTGTAGTTGTTTCTTTTTGTTTCGCCTCCTCGACTGCAGCTGCGCATCAACACGTGGCTTCTTGGAAACGCTGCTATTGTTGGTATAATCTTTTGTCTCATCCGATTGCATCATCTTCTCTGGCGCCACAGAACGTTTCTTCCTTTGTTTTATTCTTCCGCCGTTTTCGATTGCGCAATCCATTGGTCGGCGCCACGCGGGTAGCGGCGTCATTGACTTTGTCACACCGTGTATTTTCGGGACTCCTGTCAAACGATCGACCCATAAATTCTCTAATTGTGACAGTAAATGATTCACACTGTTGTATATTTTATCTCCTTTCTTTTCATTCAAATATATGCCGCAACTGTGTGTTTGCACTCCTTCCTCAAATAAATGTAATTTCAATAAAACTCGCCCTCGATTAGCGGGATTCTGTACGGTGTATTGAAAATCTTCGTCAATCCACGTAATGGCTGGCGAATCGTTAGCCGATCTAAACACCCATCCTTCGTCTTGCCCTTGACCTAGTTCATCTTCTTTTTCTTCTTCTTTGTTAATTTCACTACCAATATCAGCTTGCACATTTACATCACGAGTCTTCTTCTTCTTGTTGTTATTAATTTTCTCCTGCTTATGCTGTTGCTGCTGTAATTGTTTCAGCTCAAAGTCTGGCTGCTCCACATGTTCTGTAGAAAAACCACTGATTGCGTTATCCTCCAACGCTTGTATCTCCTCCATAATAAAACGTATTGTTTTTTCTGTATCAGCAATATTAGACATACCGACGTCACCAGTAGTAGTACTAGTAGTAGTAGTCATAGTGAACATAACACTATGAACGCACGACACGAGTTTACTCAACGCACTCACAGAACTAACTGAATTGTCGGCGGTTGTATCATGTGATATTGACACCACCACTAGCGTTTTGCTGCGGGTAAACCAACAACTAATACTACGATATGACGTCATCACAAGGTGACGTCAGGACCTAGATACGTGGGTGGTCCAACTCGAAAACTGTACAGCACGACATTGCACCTTCCAGTTTTCTCGTTACAGTGCACTTAACTCACTAAAGCTTAGGTGGTCTTTAAAAAGACCGTTTGACGCCGAAGGAAAAGGGAAAGGAAAAGGAGGCGAGGTGAAGAATAATGATATAATTGTCTTTTTATTTCTTCAGCTCCTCGATTTCATCATAGAGTTCTCTCATTCTCTTAGAATCATCTGCCCACCAGCTCCATTCAAAGTCGTCCCTGGGCTGACGGGACCAAATACGAAAAAATTTAATATGCAACTCTTTCTGCTCCTCCAGCAGCCGAAGTAGAGTCGCCTGACGTTCCCGCTCCCGCTCCTCTGCCACAGCGCACGCCCGGTGTAAATCGGCGTCGTCTATATCGCTCGCCCACTGTTGCTGTTTCTCTTGCTGTTGGTTGGCCATCTCGTGTGAACTCCAAACCCTATCTGAAGGTAGCGGATGAGTAACGCAGTATAGCCAGAGAGAGGGGGTGGGGATAGGATGCACGACGCAGAAACGATGGAAGTTTCCACGAAGGTCCAGTGGTAAACAACACGTGTTCCTTTGTTGGCGTAAAGCGATGGAATGTTCCAGAAGGTTATCCATTGTTATATTGGACTAAACAATGCCTATAGAAACTCTACTAATGGATCTGTCAATCATCCGTTAAGTGGATTCCTTTGTATCCTAGGACCAAAGGGAGTGCCTACGATAAAAGCTTTCCATTGTATCGAAAGATCAAAGGGACAGCCGCCAGCATCTCGCTCCGTGGGTGGTATGGCACATCCTAGGGGTGCAGGATGGGACGGACGAGACGATGGGGGGAGGGGGGGGAGGTGCCTTCATGCCTGGGTGGTCTGGCACATCGCTCCGTGGGTGGTCTCAAAAACTAAACGGTGCGAGTATGGACTATCTAGTTTTCTCATTAAAGTGAACTTAACTCACTAAGGCTTAGGTGGTCTTTAAAAAGACCGTTTTATGATGAAGCAGGAGGAGGATTAGGGGAAGGATGATTTAAATTCTGTTTATTTCTTCAACTCCATAATCCTATTTTGAAGTTTTGCCCATCGTGCCATATCTGCATCATGATGAGCCCACTCTACGTCGTCCCGAGGCTGGGAGCACCAAACATGCTCTATTTTGTAACTCAGCTCTCTCTCCTCCTCCTCCAGCAGCTGAAGTAGAATCGCCTGATGTTCCCGATCCCGCTCCTCCGCCTCGACGCACGCCCGGTGTAAATCGGCGTCGTCGATATCGTTCGCCCACTGTTGTTGTTTTTCAGCCATCTCGTGCAAAGTCCAAACCCTAACTGAAGGGAACGGGCGAGTAACGCAGTGTAGCCAGAGAGAGGGGGTAAAGAACGTGCGACGCAGAAACGATAGAAACTTCCACGAAGATCCAGTGGTAAACAACAGGTGTTCCTTTGTCGGCGTCAATCGAAGGAACGTTCTAGAAGCTTTCCTTTGTTAGTGAACTAAACAAAGCTTTTTAGATGCTTGTCAAGATTTGCTCACCTTCGTCAAATGTAATGGTCTTACTAAAAGCTTTTAGAAACTCAAATAATGGATCCGTCAATCACCTGTTAAGTGGATTCCTTTGTATCCTAGGATCAGAGGGAGCGCCGACTACACCTCTCTCCGTGGGAGGTCTAGCACATCCGGAGGTGTAGGATGTGCAGGGGGAGGGGGATGTGCAGGGGGGAGGGGGATGTGCAGGGGGAGGTGGATGTGCAGGGAGGAGGGGGATGTGCAGGGGGAGGGGGAGGTGCAGTGGCGTGGGGAGGTGCATGGCGGGGGAGGTGCAGGGGGGAGGGGGATGTGCAGGGGGAGGGGGAGGTGCAGGGGGAGGTGCAGGGGGAGGTGCAGGGGGGAGGGGGGGGGGGAGGTGCCACCGTGGGTGGTCTGGCACATCACTGCACATCAATTGCACATCGCGCAAGGTACCCATAACAATACTACTCCTAGGTCAATGATGACGTTGTGTCCAATCTATGTCATCCATCTGTTTATCTTTGTATAAAACCCGGCTGAGGTTGTGGTGTAAATTTAAAATCGTGATTCCTGATTATTCTTGATCTTGTTTTTGTGACATAAATATTTCCGGGCCTAATCCAAACAAAGTTAAAACAGACAAACATAACTGTAAACAAAAAGCTACCATGAAGAATTAAAACATGTAAACATTGTTATTTTTTAATCTTTCCTTGAAAAGTGGAGCTGTAAAATAATTTGCATTTATCCTTTTTTATTAAGACTCGTGTAAGCGTGTAAGCCTCGATTTATACTGTGGTCTAATCATCTCTACTAATCCTACTTATTTCCTATAATCAATGACAAAATAAGAGTAAATAAAATAACCTAATAGTTCCATAGTTTATATTTAACCAGCTGTTAGTTAAAACAAATTTTATTGCTCTAAAACCAAACAAATCGAAGATTACAAAGATTGCTTTAAAAAATAACTAGTTAACCGCCCGTGCTCCGCCACGGGAATATTGTCAACAATAAGAGACATAATAATATAAACAAATACTGTTTATCTTTGTATTTTTTTAGGGGCTGCTTATTTTTTACACGAAATAGAACTGATAATTGGCCTGTATAAACTATTTATGTTAATCAAACCCATTTATTAGTTTAGCCAAATGTTAGAGGTTATTAACGGTCCAATCCGATGGTAAAAGTAGTCCCGAATCTTAAAATTATATAAAGTACCAAAATGATGTTGATTCATCTAAGTGAGAGTTAGAACTCGCCATTGCAATAAATGTATTATTCAAATATTTGTTGATAAGGAGCTAATTTTACCTTCACAATATGACAACATAAGGAGAATATATTTGTGTCCCTGTTAGTCTGTTCTGACTCGAAATTCATAGATTTGCAGTTGTGACAAATTTAATTAAACGATCCCAATACAAAAGAATTGGTGTTTTTATGTAGTGACTTCCAGAGCACATTTAACTGCAATTTACTTCTTTAGTTCGATGGTTCTCCACGTGTTTTTTTCGTTCTGGCCGTCTCTTTACGCAGAGTTAGTGTCTTTTTGAGCGGAGCGAGCGAAGCGAGCGAAGCTCTTATACGTCGACTTTTATGCATTTCGTAATACGCAAACTCCTCCTAGACGGCTGAATCAATCGTTTTCAAATTTTGCATGGTGATAAAGACCATATCGGTGAGTGCCAACATCTATATGGCGTTAAAAAAGTCTCTCAGGAATCCGTAGAAAAATGAAACTGAAAATCACATTTTCTTAACATTAGTCTTATGGGTTGCTAGGTAACCATGTTGGCTGAATTAAATAACAAGTAAAAAGTAAACAAAAGATTTGAAGTTTTAGCATGTGTTCATAATAAGCCAACTACCCACAGTATACTAGGAAATTACAAATACAGTACAAAAGGAAAAACATCACTTGTTAATATTGAGCAAAGATTATACTTAAGATTACTCGATACATTGTAGTCAAGGGTAGCAGTGCGAAGTCTAGGATCTGTTTATGACGAATACATTAAGGTATCTGCAATCCTAAAATGCTATGGGAAGGGAAGGAAACAGGTCCGTGACGTAGGAAGTAGTGAAGGAAGTAGTAAAGGCAATCATAAAATGCTATGGGAATAGAGGGAAACAGGTCCGTGACGTAGGAAGTGATATGAAGGAAGTAGTGAATGCGAGCAGTCCGGAGTGTGGGGACTGTTTATGACGATAAGATTAGGGTATCTGCAATCCTAAAATGCAATGGGAAGGGAGGGAAACAGGTCCGCGACGTAGGAAGTGGTGAAGGAAGTAGTCAAGGCGAGCTGTCCGGAGTGTTGGAACTATTATGACGATTAGATAAGGGTATGGGCAATCAAAAATGCTATGGGAAAGGGAGGGAAACAGGCCCGTGACGTAGGAAGTGGTGAAGGAAGTAGTCAAAGCGAGCTGTCCGGAGTGTGGGAACTGTTTATGACGATAAGATAAGGGTATGGGCAATCCTAAAATGCTATGGGAAGGGAGGGAAAGAGGTCCGCGACGTAAGAAGTGGTGAAGGAAGTAGTCAAGGCGAGCTGTCAGGAGAGAGGGAACTGTTTATGGCGATTAGATAAGGGTATGGGCAATCCTAAAATGCTATGGGAAGGGAGGGAAACAGGTCCGTGACGTAAGAAGTGGTGAAGGAAGTAGTCAAGGCGAGCTGTCTGGAGCGTGGGAACTGTTTATGATGATTAGATTAAGGTATTTGCAATCCTAAAATGCTATGGAAAGGGAGAAAAATAGGTCCGCGACGTAGGAAGTGGTGAAGGAAGTAGTCTAGGCGAGTTGTCCGGAGTGTGGGAACTGTTTATGACGATTAGATAAAGGTATTTGCAATCCTAAAATGCTATGGGAAGGGAGGGAAACAGGTCCGCGACGTAGGAAGTGGTGAAGGAAGTAGTCAAGGCGAGTAGTCCGGAGTGTGGGAACTGTTTATGATGATTAGATTAAGGTACTGTATCTGCAATTTTTAAATGCAATGGAATGGAGGGAAACAGGTCCATGACGTAGGAAATTGTGTAGGATGTAGATGTGTGGATTTATGTATCTCCAATACTACGGTGCTTTCAGAGTGAACTAATGATTTTCCCCGAGCAAAGCTCGGTCCCCAGGTACTATAATCAAATGACGACACTAGCTTGAGGTTCGTGACGTATGAAGAGGTTAAGGAAGTAGTAATGGTGAACAGTCTGGAGTGTGGAAACTGTTTATGACGATTAGATTAGGGTATCTGCAATCCTAAAATGCTATGGGAAGGGAGGAAAACAGGTCCGCGACGTAGGAAGTGGTGAAGGAAGTAGTCAAGGCGAGTAGTCCGGAGTGCGGGAACTGTTTATGACGATTAGATTAAGGTATCTGCAATCTTTAAGTGCAATGGGAAGGGAGGGAAACAGGTCCGCGACGTAGGAAGTGGTGAAGGAAGTAGTCAAGGCGAGCTGTCCGGAGTGTTGGAACTATTATGACGATTAGATAAGGGTATGGGCAATCAAAAATGCTATGGGAAAGGGAGGGAAACAGGCCCGTGACGTAGGAAGTGGTGAAGGAAGTAGTCAAAGCGAGCTGTCCGGAGTGTGGGAACTGTTTATGACGATAAGATAAGGGTATCTGCAATCCTAAAATGCTATGGGAAGGGAGGGAAAGAGGTCTGCGACGTAAGAAGTGGTGAAGGAAGTAGTAAAGGCGAGCTGTTTGGAGTGTGGGATCTGTTTATGACGATTAGATTCAGGTATCTGCAATCTTAAAATGCTATGGGAAGAGAGGGAAACAGATCCGCGACGTAGGAACAGGTGAAGGAAGTAGTAAGGCTAACAGCGCAGAGTGTGGGAACTGTCTTTGGCAATTACATTAATGTATCTGCAATGCTAAAATGCTACGGGAAGAGACTGTAGACTGTAATATGTTAAAAATGATTACGAAGCACAAATCAATACATATTTTCGATACATGCAATCGTTTACAATCGAAATTTACAACTGAGTTGACAACAGCTGATTTTTACTCCATAGAGGCTAAAAACGATTTTTACTCCCTAAATATTAAAAATGCTACTTTAGACCCGCAGCGCATGCATGAAAAAATACTGTTTTTACTGCAGTAAGACAAAAACAATATAATATGAACCCTTGATGACTCCGCTCAATTTTGTGGATGCCTCTGCGAACGCCACCTAGTTACCTTTTCTTTTTATTTTTGTTGTTTTCACACTCAGGGAATTATGACAAAGTTTTATAACGCTGTAACGACCCGAGTCAACATCTATATATTTAATACGCAGTTGTAACACTGTTTTCTCAGTAATTACTGGACCGATCCACAACTACCCTGTGTACTCGAAAAAAATGTTTGGGTATAGTTCACTGATAAATTGTAGTTCCACGTATCCAGAGTACTCGCCATCTTGAAAGGGAAATTATGGTACTGCCAAACGTCTAACTTGAGTAAGATTCATCACCTACGATCAAATGTTTTTACGTTTCCAACTCATTAGCAATTATCTGTACAACTTGCAAGCGGATTTCCCTATGATTGTTTGGTGGCCGTAGAGAATAAATTATATTGATCGAAATAATAAGTTTTAGTCCCCTACTATGTGTATTATTTTACATTCCATACTCAAATTTAAACTCATCAATTATCACTTTCCTTCAGATCACTTTGCAGGATAACTAACATATTATTCGAAAATAAAGAATTCATTCCAAAACATAGGCTACAAATAATGTTCAAATACATTTATAAATAACACATTCTGGTATAAAAAGTTAACAAATAAACTTTTCCTTGTACAAAATCGGGTGTTTCTTTTACAGGAACACCTAGATTAATAACTACTTACTGAAAGTGAGGTTATAAAAATAATAACACATATCTGACAAACATTAAACAGCTGACGAATAATTTTATAAACTGTGTATTATTTTCTTCAATAAGAATTGTATTGACTCAACCTTTGAAGGGCTGTAAGTCTTAACCCTTAGAGAAAACGTGAATTCTAATGAAGTTCGACAAATCTATGCATTATCCCCTTTAATTTGACACATAGATCTTGTGGATCGGTCCAGTAATTACTGAGAAAACAGTGTTACAACTGTGCATTAAATATATAGATTTGAACATCCTAGTATTTTACTATGTATTAATTAATCTGTCATCCTCTTACAGAAGAATTGAACGTATCAATGATTAGCATTACACATAGTATAAATAAGTCAACCCTAAGTGTGACGCAAAATTCTAGGGGGGGAATAAACTAGTATTCACCAAGTCAGGCTAGGCCTACCCCTAGAACTGGCCACACTCAAATTTCTTCCCCGGAGTGCTCAGAAGGAGCCGAGAAAAATCCAAAAGAAGAAGAGGTCGTGTACGAGAGGGAAAAGGAAACGAAAAAAATAAAATCTTCTTGAAAACAAAATAAAAAGGACTTCTTGAACGAAAATAAAAACCAACTGGTATAAAAACACCTCTCGTAAAATCGAAAAACGAATAAAAGAACGATAAAACTAAAAAAAAACTTCTGAATCATCTGTAGGGGAATGATTCTTCGGCCCTCAACGTTGGTGGTAGGGCTTCAGGTCCTTCACGTGAACCACGTGTGACACCCCCGTGCGCACGTCTCTCACCGTGTAGAGGTTGGCCCCACGCCGCTCCTCAACCTCGCAGGGTCCGTCGAACTTAGGCGCGAGCTTCCCGACCACGGCGTCGGCCGCGGAAGACAGCGTGTGAATTCGCCGCAGCACGCGATCGCCGTTATGGTACTTCACCTCCCGTCGGCGGAGGTTGTAGTACCTCGCCTGCTGCTCGTAGGCGGTCTTGAGGTTGGCGTGGACCTTCTCGTAGATGCGTTCAAATTCTCTGCTGCGGCTATCGTGGACTTCGGCAAGCGTCGGCTGTCCGTCAACGCCGGGTGTCGCCTCCAACGTTTTCCCTCGGACAGCTTTCGGAACTCTGAGTTCGCGGCCTAACGTTAACATCGCCGGCGTGTAACCCGTCGAATCGTGGACGGCGGTGTTTATGGCGAACTGGAGCTCGGCGATATGGGCGTCCCATGACCTATGATTCTCCTCCACGAACTGAGAAATCATGGTCTTCACAACGCGGTTGACTCGTTCTACCGGGTTCGATTGCGGACTGTAGGGAGCGGTGTTCGTGAAAGTTATGTCCCAATCAGGGCCGGATTTCCCAATAGGCCCGGTAGGCCCGGGCCTATGGGCGCAAGGTCCCAGAGGGCGCACGACTGAGAGTATTTTTTTTATACCTAGGCTATCTAAAAATATAAATAAATAGTCATAGTTGATAGACTCAAAAGCATTGTGATTCTGAGGTTCATAAGAAGAAATAATTGTTAGGAAATTTAAACTATTTTTCAGAATTACACATCAATTTCGTTACAAAACTGGTAACGAACATTAGTTATACGGGAGTAGGCTGTAGGGATGTTGACGTTGACGAGCGCCCGAGCAGTACGCATGCACATCGTATTCCCACTGCACTGCCATTATGCTGGCTCGGGCTTGGCACTACTGATCAGAGTGATAAGGGGCGCATGCATACTAGACATTGTTACCACCCTCGCCCCACAAAACAAAAGTTACTAACTAATCTTTTGATTAGTTTACAACAATCTGCAGGATCAAGTTAAAATATATAATAAGTTGTGTTGAATATTAAAACAAAGATGAATTTTTTACCTTTAAAATTAACGAAAAAATATTAATCTCAGTTTGCATTTGATTTTAGAAAAATGCAATACCCTCCAAAGCACCATTAATGCTGTTATTTTCTCCTCAGACCTATGGATCGGTACGGTTAGCCGGGATATTGCTCTGTTTTGCTTTTTGAAATATAACCTAGATGCAGTACGACTATAGATTAAATATAACTCAAGTCGACTTCTTATGACATTGCAAATTCAAACTTTTTCATGTCTAGTTCATGTTGGTGACACTGGACGTTAGTTTTGACATAATGTTGTTTCTATTATTTTAGGGTTAGTTCTATGATGTGTGTTTTAATTTCTTGTAAAATAAACAGGATACTACCTATTGTTGATGATTAGATCGTTTTATTTTGGATAAACTAGGTTAAAAAAATGGATAAAACATACTCCTTAAATAACAAGAATTGTTTTCAGCTAATCCAAAATGATGACAAATCTACTTAAGGAATATTTTTAATCTATGGCATCACGTACTGTAATAATGGAGTTCATGTTTCTTGGGCCTGGAATTGGAATCAATGGCCATGTTTTTTTTTAATCTGCAGGAATGCTCGTTGGGTTGAGTTGTTTCAGTCCCACAGCCACAAACGTGAGCATTTATTAAAAGCATAAAATTGAAAAAAGAGTTTAAGACGACATTTTGTTAAGGCAGGTCAACCTAAACAGGTCATTTCTAAAAAAAAACTTGCAATGATTCCAACGAGGAGTGGTATTCAAGCAATTAATTTAGGCCTATGGGCATGATATAGTTTTTAATAAAGGTTTGAAGGAAAGTAACTGTTACCAGACTAGGGAGCGGAAAATTGTTTGGGCCTAGGGGCGCAAAAACGCTAAATCCGGCCCTGGTCCCAATCCGTCGCCAGGTCCCTAAAGAGGTTCGAAACGAACTGAGTCCCGTTGTCGGTGATTATGGACTCAGGTGCTCAGTATCGAAGGAGCATCTCTTTAGTTTTGCTGACAACGTTCTTGGCCGTTGCTGATCCGATAGGACATAACTCAACCCACTTGCTGTACGTGTCCTGGATCACCAGCAGAAAGCGGTGGCCCTTTCCCGACCTGGGTAGTGGACCCACTAGATCGGCGGACACCGTGTACCACGGACCTTTTGGAGCCCGGAAGTACATCTTCCCTGCCGGTTTCGTCTGCGCCACCTTGTACTTTTGGCAGGCATCACAGGATCTCACGTAGGCTTTCGTCTCCCGACGCCATCCAGGCCAAAAATATTCGGGCCCTACACGGCAAAGTGTTTTCTTGACACCAAGGTGTCCTGCCGTAGCGTCATCGTGGTTCTGTCGTAGTACCGCCTCTACTTGCCCTGGAGGAACGCACATTCTCCAGGACAGCCTACCACCACTCCCATGGCGTTGGGAGGTTCGGTAAAGGCGGTTCTCCACGATTTGATATCGCGGATAGCGTCGTGGGTTGGCGGTCACAGCTGCGTACAACCGGTCGTACCAATCAGTCGGAGGGACGTCGTTGGCTTCGTTGGGGCGTTCGTCGGATTGCGTCGTGTCATTCCGTTGGTCTCCCGGTCTCGTCGATTCCCTGCGTCTGGTCGTGCGTCGCTCGCGAGGCGCGTCTGTCACCTCCGATGTGAGATGACTCACCGCGACCAGGCCCGATTGGCCCTCGTTGGTCACGGGTTGCCTCGACAAAGCGTCGGCGACGCGGTTCAGGGTGCCCTTTCGGTACTTGATCTCGAAGGTGTACTGCTGAAGTTCCATCACCCACCGCGCTAGACGTCCGCTAGGCTCGTGTAGCCTCATTAGCCATTTCAGCGCGACGTGGTCGGTTATGGCGACGAACTTGTAACCTTCAAGGTACGGCTTGAACTCCGTCGTTGTATAGTTCTTCTCTTGGTCCGTAAGCAGTCGGCTGGCGTACGCGATTACGACCTCGCCGGATTCTTGGTTCTGCGTGAGAGCGGCTCCAAGACCGATGGTCGACGCGTCGGTCTGGAGGACAAACGGGACCGAGAAGTCGGGACAGACCAGGACAGGAGCGGAGGTGAGGCGTCGTTTGAGTTCTTCGAACGATTCCTCCTGTTCAGGGCTCCACAGCCACCGAGCGTTCTTCTTCAACAGTTGTCGCATCTGGGCGGTTACTTGGGCAAACCTGTCCACGAAACGACGGTACCAAGAGGCGAGACCGAGAAAGCTCCGTAGGGTCTTGCCGTTCGTAGGCCGCGGGAACTCGGCGATAGCACGGACCTTCTCTGGGTCGGTCGATATCCCCTCGTTGTTGACGACGTGTCCGAGATATCTGAGCTCCTTTTTGCAGAAGTTACACTTCTCTGGGTTTAAACGTAGGCCAGCCTTTCTAAGGCGTTCGAAGACCACCCGGAGGATCTGCAAGTGCTCAGTAAACGTGGCGGACACCACAACGAGGTCGTCGAGGTAGGCAAACACCTTCGGCTCAAGCTCCGGACCGATGACCTTGTCCAGGAGGCGTTGAAAGGTCGCTCCGGCGGAATGGAGTCCGAAGGGCATTACCGTAAACTGGAATAGGCCTAACCCGGGTACGGTGAACGCGGTGATCGGTCGGCTTTCCTTCGCTAACGGAACCTGCCAATAGCCTTGTTTTAAGTCCAGTGTACTGATGTATCTCGCCGGCCGTAGTTTCTCCAGAATGGCGTTGATTCTGGGCAGCGGATACGCGTCGGGGACAGAGCATTCGTTGACTTTGCGCATATCGATGCAAAAACGAAATTTGCCGTTGCTCTTCCTCGTCAGCACGACTGGCGAACTCCAAGGACTATCCGATGGTTCGATAACACCATCGCGGAGCATCGTCGCCACCTCTTCGTCGATGATTGCTTGCATCGCGGGATTCCTGGGATAATACCGTTGCTTGACGGGAGCGGCGTTTTCTTTGAGCCGTATCGTGTGCTCAGCCAACGCCGTCTTCCCTGAAACGTCGTCAAACAGAGGTAGTTCGCGTTCCAGGAATTCCGCGAGTCTCGTGTCTTCTTCGGAGGTCAAATTTTCGAGGGCGTTTACCGGATAGGACGGAGGAACGTCGTCGTGGTGGAGGTTCCGTACGGCGGTGTGTACACTGACAAGAGCGAGGTCAGTAATACACCGAATGCCAAGTACCACCACCACGCTCAGGTTCGGGACATGTAGGGCATCCCACGAATAAGTCTGGCCCGCTATTTCACCGTCCACTCTGTATCGATCTGAGACACGGCAATTCGCTCCGTTGGCCATGCGTAAGTTGTCGTCAGCCTGGTCGGGTTCGATGCCGCACGTCCGAAGGTGACGTACGGCGCGATCTCCAATCAGACTGACCGACGAGCCGGTATCGACGAGGGCGCTGAACGTATCACCTGAGATGACCACGTCGACGAAGGGTCGGTCATCTCTGGGGGCGCGTTCGTGGCTGACGGTTCCCGTGAATTCCGTTATGAAGCCGAGCCAGCGATTCCACTCCTCGGAGGTCGTGTGACGTTTCGTTCTACGGGGCTCAGGCGACCTCCCGCAGACTGAACCCGATGTCCGTTTCCCGAGCCGCAGTTGCAACGACGCGTCGAGATACCTACCCTCTTGCAGTGGTAGCAACGCAGGACCTTGAGCTTCGAACACTCGCGAAACAGATGTCCGGTTTCGTCGCAGTTCCAGCACACGAATTGCCGAGAGCCTGCCGCTCGTTCGTTCGTCGTACCGGGCGATCTGGTTCTCGTAGAGTCCGGTGTCCGCCTTCGCCTGTAGTCGTCTCGTGGCGAAGGGTCACGGGAGTTGGACCGAGCAAACGTGGTTCTCTTGCGGCCGTCCTCCAAGGGTTTACCAGGTCGTGACCTGGCCGTCACCTCGGATTCCTCTGCATGGTCGTCCGACCAGCGATCAATCGCCGCGCTGTTGTAGACCCGGTCGACTTTCCGATCTCGAACGTAGGCGGTTTCCGGGATCAGCGACATCGAAGGTGGTGGCGGTGGACGGAAGGTCTGTCGGCAACGTACATACGCCTCGTACCCCTCAGCTCTTTCCAGCAACTCCTCCAGAGTACAAAAATCGGTACGACGTAAGACGAGTTTGTACTCCGGGCGCATGTTGCGGTATATGAGGTCGAGTTTACCCTGCTGCGAGAACGTACCGCTCCTCCGGATCAGCGTTGAGAGCGCTACGACGTAGTCACGAATGGATTCGCGCTCGCCTTGTGTCCGTCGCCTTACCTCGTCGTCTAGATCTTGTCGATATAACGGAGGGAGGTATTGATCTTCGAACTGACCATTGAAATCTTGATACGTCTGCCAGCTGCCGCGACAGTTCCGATACCAAAGCAATGCCGGGCCGTGAAGAAGTTCCGGCAAAGCCTTCGTCACTTCGTCGATATCGATTGAGTATGCCTCCGCCAACTCCTCCAGCCGCTCCAGAAACGAGACCGGATCTTTCTTGCCGTCAAATCGCAGATTCCACTTACGAATCCGATTGCACAGCGACGGCGTGTCGTCTCCCACTCTCGTCCTACCACACGGGTTGGGGTTGCCTGGACGTGAGGTTGAGAAGCCGGGTTGGATTCGCGACGTCCGCGGGTCCTGGTTGGGATGTGACCACTGGTTTGTCCGGTCTTCGAACCCGTGATGCGGAAGGTGGGTCTGTTGCTGAATCATTGCTTCGTAATCGCGGCGCATCGTCTGCGTTTGCGACGGTATGGTAGACTGTCGAGGTAGTGTCAGGTCGTGCGTCGTCAGGTAAGTCGTTGGCCGTTCTCCGCGACTCTCAAACATCGCGCGGGATTCGCGTTCCGTCGGTAGACCGAAGGGCACGGGGTACGATAGGATGTCTTCCCCGGTGGACGGGATGTAGGCCGGACGCTTTACCAACGCCGCGAGGGCTCGTCGAACGGACTCAGAATCAGCGTTCGGAGAGACTCCGAGCATTTCTCGAACGCTGGCCATCTCCTGGTAAGCGGAAGGAGGTGCCAGCCACTGTTGGATTTGCGTATCGTAGACTGTCGAGGCTGTAGGCCCCGATGCCGCTATCGCCGTCGGGTTCATCGGCTGACCGATGCTTCCCAACGGGTTCTTCCAATAATCACAAAAACGTTTGCGGAGCTCGGCGACGCTACCCTCAGTATCTACTGATATTTTGTCATCTCAGCAATCAGGAGCTGTTTGCTCAGAGTATGAATCCAGCCGACGCGTGAGTCGTCCAACGGTGATTTCGGGATGCTCTCCATCGTCGAAGGTATTTGGGAGATCGTCGTCGTGGTCGTGGTCGTCGTTGACGTTTGAATTCCCACCGTGGATATCGTCACGTGGCCGATCGGTAGCGTATCGGGTCGGGCAATGGTTGTCGGGGTACTAGAAGTCGTGGATTTAGTTTCTCCAGTCATTTCGTATAAATTTCAAAGTCCAAAACCGTGTTTTCGAGTCCAAATGTTCGGGCGCCAGAGATGTGACGCAAAATTCTACAAAACGACAGTACAAGGACGTGAGACCGAGGAAGCTCAGTCCCTGTTCGGGCGCCAGAGATGTGACGCAAAATTCTAGGGGGGGAATAAACTAGTATTCACCAAGTCAGGCTAGGCCTACCCCTAGAACTGGCCACACTCAAATTTCTTCCCCGGAGTGCTCAGAAGGAGCCGAGAAAAATCCAGGGGTCGATACGAAGTTGTCACGGCTTTGACTGATCAATTTATTTAAATTTAATCGAAGGCTCAGAGCTCTAGAAGCGCTCAGGAAATCCTGCAGACGCTCAGTTGGAGTTATATCATCCCAGCCTTCGTTAACGTGTTTTGGTAAATTTGCCTAACTTTTAGTATGACTCTGTAGGGCTGACAAGTATCCAATCTTAAGTCAATGTGATTTAAATACTCGTAATGAACTTTAAACTAATTAGTTGAAGACGTTGGTAATTGATCTAATATCGAATAAAAGGCAAAACAATTCCTACAGAGTCGTCGGGGCCTAATTAATATAATTGGACGGAGAATTTATCGTGATGTTGTTTAAAATAGATTTAATATTAATTTACGTAGCTGATTGTTCAAATCAGCCTGCTCCCAAGACTTGATTCTTTCACCCGCCAAAGACGGGGTTTAGAACTTAGACGACAAGTCTCGGGGTATTAAACGGTGAAAACGAGATATAATTTGGACGTGATAATTATTTGTTAAGCGAACGGAGTAATCGTAATTTCGAAACTAATTAATTAAAATAAAATAAACGATCGCCACCGCTAGTCACTGGCAGGCAGGAACTGGCGGGTCAAGACTCAAGTTGAGATATTAAATTTAGATAATTCGAAACGGAATATTAAGAAAACGAAAAAGGTATAATAAGTTAAGTATGCGTAAGATAAAACAGAAATAACGTGAAACGTAAAAAGGAGCCTAACTGGTGTGTTAGCTAACCTTCGTAATCGATTCGCAGGGTCGTATTCGTAAGTCGTGTGTGAGCTAGTCGGCGGTCAAACAGGGAATCATCTTGTCCGGCTCAAATCATGATTTCCTCGGTCGAGGCTTAATCGCTCTGGTGGTGAGTTCGAGAACTAGCCAACAGCTGATCGGAAATTCGCCTGTTGAGCCGGTCTAGTTGTCGTCTGTCGTTGGTCAACAAACACCATTTCGAGGTTAAGTGATGTTGTCATCGGCGTTAGATATTCGTAAAATCGGTCGTTTTAACTTTATTATGTGAAACGAAGTGCTATTATGAATAAATATGTAGTTGTGGGTGTGTTTGTGTACTTCACTGTTATTAAAAGTAGGCCTACGTTCTTTGGCCCATAGCTCAAGCTATGGCCAACACATAGGCCTAGGAGTAGGATGTTGTAGATAAAAATCGGGTAAGTTATGGTGTTTGTTGACTAGCAATACGTTTTTACCCCCCTTAAAATTTGGTACCTCACAAATTTATAAAATATTTATAAAAGTAAATTTTATAAGTATGTCTTTAAATTTTTATCCAAATGCTGAATTTGTGACACAAAAGCTGAATGTTTACAGCTGTTATGTTAAACAAATTATTTTATGCCAAAAGCTAGTTTAAAATCTTAGCGTCGGCTGCTAGACTTTTCAAAAATTAAAACTCAATTTCTAAAAAACTGGGACCCTAAACTAAAATTATGGCTTCGACATTCCCTAGTTCTCAAAATTATCTTTCTTTCAACACAAAAATCATGAAAATCCGTGGAGTGGTTGATTCAGAATCGTGAAATAAAAAAACACACTTTCGTTTTAATATTATAGATAGACGAGGTGTTAGCCCGTCCTACGTACGGGAATATAGTAGTCTGTTAAAACCGTGTACAATTCAGATCAGCTAGTTTACACATAAAGACAAAGTTTCTTGCAGTTTTAATGTGAAAAATCATCTTGTAAATAAGTGTTGTGTGACCAAATATGTTTTTATTCCATCATAGGCCTATACGATATGCATTTTAAATCCGATAATTTTACAATAAAACAGTAATTTTTACGAAAAGCGTTGAAGTGAGATTTGCAGCCGATTCGCACAGACGCACACTGATTATAAGTATATTACAGTAGAGAGTAATATAATGCACTACATACTACTAATAGTCAATTGAGAAGTGTATAGACCTAGTCAACGATACCACCTTCCATAGCATACCTGCCTCTTCCATAATTATTATCACCACAATACAACTACTATACACAATTTCCAGTAGGTCTGAATAGAAACGACCTAAAATAAAACGATAGTATCCAATAGAATTCACAGTACACATAATTTAACTTTGGTGTCCTAACATAAAAACTAATCGTCACACCTATACTTTATATCAATTTCACTGCATTTATCCTATACTCTAATACGAGCAATGTTTGCTTGTATGTATGCTTGCTTGCTTGCTTGCTTGCAGAAAGATCCCGAAAACGGCTCCGACGATTTTCTTCAAATCTTGTAAATAGTTTATTTTTGGCCTAAAAACAAGTTTCATGCAGTTAGAACTACCAACAAAAATCTAATTAATTACGTAGAAAAACGAAACTGAAAGTGACATTTTTTTAACATTAGTCTTATGGGTTGCTAAGTAACCATGTTGGTAAAATTAAATAACAAGGAAAAGGTAAACAAAAGACTTGAAGTTGTAGCACGTGTTCATAATAAACCAACTACCCACAGTATACTAGCAAATTACAAATACAGTACAAAAGGAAAAACATCACTTGTTAATATTGAGCAAAGATTATACTTAAGATTACTCGAGACATTGTAGTCAAGGGTAGCAGTGCGAAGTCTAGGATATGTTTATGACGAATACATTAAGGTATCTGCAATCCTAAAATGCTATGGGAAGGGAAGGAAACAGGTCCGTGACGTAGGAAGTAGTGAAGGAAGTAGTAAAGGCAATCATAAAATGCTATGGGAATAGAGGGAAACAGGTCCGTGACGTAGGAAGTGATGAAGGAAGTAGTAAATGCGAGCAGTCCGGAGTATGGGGACTGTTTATGACGATAAGATTAGGGTATCTGCAATCCTAAAATGCTATGGGAAGGGAGGGAAACAGGTCCGTGACGTAGGAAGTGGTGAAGGAAGTATTCAAGGCGAGCTGTCCGGAGTGTGGGAACTGTTTATGACGATTAGATAAGGGTATGGGCTATCCTAAAATGCTATGGGAAGGGAGGGAAACAGGTCCGCGACGTAGGAAGTGGTGACGGAAGTAGTCAAGGCGAGTTGTCCGGAGTGTGGGAACTGTTTATGACGTCATATTGTTGTTTATGACGATTAGATTAAGGTATCTGCAATCTTTAAATGCAATGGGAAGGGAGGGAAACAGGTCCGCGACGTAGGATGTGGTGAAGGAAGTAGTCAAGGCGAGCTGTCCGGAGTGTGGGAACTGTTTATGACGATTAGATTAATGTATCTGCAATCTTTAAATGCAATGGGAAGGGAGGGAAACATGTTTGCGACGTAGGAAGTGGTGAAGGAAGTAGTAAATGCGATTAGTATGGAGTGTGGGAACTGTTTATGACGATTAGATTAACGTATCTGCAATTCTGAAATGCTATGGGAAGGGAGAAAAACAGGTCCGCTACGTTGGAAGTGGTGAAGGAAGTAGTCAAGGCGAGCTGTCCGGAGTGTGGGAACTGTTAATAACGATTAGATTAAGGTATCTACAATCTTAAAGTGCTATGGGAATGGAGGGAAACAGGTCCATGACGTAGGAAATGGTGTAGGACGTTGTAAAGGCGAGCCGTGTGGAGTTTGGGAACAGATTTATGTATCTCCGATACTAAGACTGCTTTCAGAGTGAACTAATGATTTTCTCCGAGCAAAGCTCGGTCCCCAGGTACTTGTTAAATAAATAAGCGTAAACAAAGAAAAGTAAAAACAATAACTGTTTGTTTTGAAACAGCTGTTTGGTTAAAATAACATTCATTTGAAAAAAAGAACTGGTCACATGTAGCAGGAATATAAAAAGTAAACACGCTAGTAAAGCTAATGACGTAATTGACAATGTTTACTATCCATACCGTTATCAGTTCTATCCTTGATAATTACCCACCCTCATTGAATAAATGTACATCGTAATTTCCCATATTCGTTAATTTAAACTACAATATATTCATAGTTGAAATAAAAGTGATATTTTCACGTTTGGGGGCGCCTATATCAGCGCCCCCAAACGTAACCACAACTGAACACGATTTCATAAAAGGATGGTTTGTCTTATTGCAGTATCCTAGGTCAATGTTGACGTTGTGTTCAATCTACGTCATCCATCTGTTTATCTTTGTATAAAACCCGGCTGAGGTTGTGGTGGTAATTTAAAATCGTGATTCCTGATTATTCTTGATCTTCTTTTTATGTCATCAATATTTCCGGGCCTAATCCTAACAAAGTTAAAGCAGACAAACATTAATTGTAAACAAAAAGCTACCATGAAGAATTAAAACATGTAAACATTGTTTTTTTTATAATCTTTCCTTGAAAAGTGGAGCAGTAAAATAATTTGCATTTATCTTTTTTTATTAAGACTCGTGTACAGAGCCTCGATTTGTACTGTGGGTTAATTTTGGTTAAAACTGCGGTTTAAACTGTGGTCTAATTATCTCTACTAATCTTACTTATTTCCTATAATCAATGACAAAAATAAAATAACCTCTTAATTCCATAGTTAATATTTAACCAGCTGTTAGTTAAAACAAATTATATTGCTCTAAAACAAAACGAAGATTACAAAGATTGATTTAAAAAATAATTTGAACATCCTAGTACTATTCTATGTATATTTAATTAATCTGTCATCCTCTTACAGAAGAATTGAACGTATCAATGATTAGCATTACACATAGTATAAATAAGTCAAACCTAAGTATGTCTTTACATTTTTATCCAAATGCTGAATTTGTGACATAAAAGCTGAATGTTTACAGCTGTTATGTTAAGCAAATTATTTTATGCCAAGAGCTAGTTTAGAATCGTAGCGTCGGCTGCTAGACTTTTTAATAATTAAAACTTAATTTCTAAAAAACTGGGACCCTAAACTAAAATTATGGCTTCGACATTCCCTAGTTCTCAAAATTATCTTTCTTTCAACACAAAAGTCATGAAAATCCGTCGAGTGATTGATTCAGAATCGTGAAATAAAAAAAACACTGTTCGTTTTAATATTATACATAGATAAGATTATCCACATGGCTAAAATGTAAACAAAACTGTCGAGGGATATTTAAAGGCTTCTGGGGCAGAGTCCTAAGGGAATTTACTTCGTGTTTCTGTTGATAAATCGTCTATAAATCAAGGCCTGATTGTGGAGACCTCTACCATGTTTCTACGTCCAGCCGTTCTCAAATTAGTGGAGACAAAGTTTCCAATTAAGTATTTAGATTCCCCCATGTTAATCTTATGGGAGAAAACTTAACTTTGATGGATGATCTTGACCAAACTAATAAAGATTTCAAAAAATTAATAACACTTTGCAAAACTACAGATCAGGGCCATTTTTGTGACACTTTAATCATCAAAATCGGTCCAAAAATGAGGGAGGAGTTCTGTTCACAAAAATCGGCTTAGCGTATTATATATATAGACTCGCCTTTGGCTCGCTGGGGGCTCCGCCCCCAGGCCCCCTTTTTGGTTGGGGGTAAATGAGCCACGGGGGACAGGGCGCAAGACCTACAATCGGGCAAAATTTCAGACATCCAGTTAATCTAGAAATGGGTAAACGTGATTTAGACTTAGGCACCTGTAAGAATAACATTGGGGCGGGGGAGGATATAATATTAGGGAGGGGGGGGGGTTGGAAATACGATAGGGGGATTAAACTTTAAGTAAACCAGAGTATATACAAAATATTAATAATGTTTGCAAAAAGAATTTACTTAGATTGGGAAAAGTAGCGAAAATTGGGGGTAAAATTTTGTAAGTACAAATGTGCCACAGGGGGACAGGGTGCAAATTTCAGGATTTTTAGCTAATCTAGAAATTGGTAAACGTGATTTAGACCGATGAATCCGTGGTGGCTATAGAATAGATATAAGGGGGATTTCGAGAGGGGGGGACTTTTTAAATGGTCCTTATTATATTCATACCTTGGTGTTAGCTCTAATACAGTAAACTTTGTATAGTTTTAATAACCTTGTGCATACAGAAAAGGTAAAGAGTCTATTATTACCTCGTGAAACTGGTGAAACCTTTTAAATTTTGATATTAAACTTAAATTTTGGGGGTCAAGGAGTAAAGTTACGAAAAAAACATGTATGATTAAAACCGAAATTAAGCCAAGGAAAATACAAAGCATTAATAACATTTGCAAAAAGTGATTATTTAAGTATGTAAAAATAGCGAAAACCGGTAAAAATTTGAAAAATACCAATTTCTGAAAGTAGGACGTTTTTTAGGGGTGAAGGGGAGAAATTTTCGGAAAACACGTGTAAGGGTTTTGTAGAAAATTAAATTCCTGAACATGAAAATCCATTCAAATCTTGGCTAGCTCCTATTGCTTTTTAGTTATAGCCGTAAAAAACGTGTTATATCGTCTTTAGATATCCGCCATTTTGGATTTTTGGGGAGTTAAAAATTTTAAAATGTGACTTTTGCAAATTTCACCCTTAACTTAGTATCCCATACTACAATACTGCCAAATTACAAGTCTCTAGCACGATTCTAAACGATTCTGATGACAATAACAAAGTCTTTAAATTTCAATGTTATTCTCCATAATAATAACATTGGGCTCGTAGTTTTGGGGGTCAAGGAGTAAAGTTACGAAAAAAAAATGTAATAGTAAAATTTAAAGCAAAGTAAGGGAAAAGCAATAATAATATTTGCAAAAATAAATTATTCAAGTATAAAAAAATTGCGAAAACCGGTACAAATTTTATAGAAATTTACCAAATTTTGAAAGTAGGGCGTTTTTTTGAAGCTGAAGGAGTGCGATTTTCGGGTAACGCTTATAAGGGTTTTGTAGAAAATTTAATTCCTGTTCTTAAAAAATCTTTCAAATCTTTTCTAGCTCTTACAGTTTTCGAACTATAGCCGATTGAAAAATACGTGTTTTGTCGTTTTCAGAGGTCCGCCATTTTGGATTTTTGGGTGTGTTAAAATTTAAAAGTTGGACTTTTGCAAATTTCACCATTAACTTAGGATCCATTACTAGAATACTAACAAATTTCAAGTCTCTAGCACATTTCTAAACGATTCATTTGACCATACCAAAGTCATCAAATTTCAATCTTATTCTGCATAAGAATAATATAGGGCTCGTAAAAGTGGCAAAAACTTAAGTATTTTGGGTCAAGGAGTAAAGTTACGAGATAACATGTATCGTGTAAAATTTTAAGTAAAGTAAAGAGAACACAAAGCAATAATAATATTTGCAAAAAGGAATTGTTTAAGTATGAAAAAATAGCGAAAACCGGTAAAAATTTGAAAGAAATTTACAAAATTTTAAAATTAGGGCGTTTTTTGAAGCTTAAGGAGTGCGATTTTTGGAAAACGCTTGTATGGGTTCAGTAGAAAATTTAATTTCCTTTCGCTAAGATCCTTTCAAATATTTTCTAGCTCTTACTGTTTTCGAGCTATATCCGTTTAAAAAAAACTTGTTTTATCGTTTTCAGAGGTCCGCCATTTTGGATTTTTGGCGGGGTTAAAATTTGAAAATGGGACTTTTGCAAATTTCATCATTAATATAAGATCCCCTACTACAATAATACCAAGTTTCAAGTCTCTAGCAAGTTTCTAAACGGTTCAGATGAGCACACCAAAGTCTACCATTTTCAATGTTATTCTCCATAAGAATAACATGGGGCTTGTAAAAGTGTTAAAAAACCTTTAAAATTTGACATTGAACCTAAGTTTTGGTGGTTAAGGAGTAAGGATACAAAAAAACATTAAATGAGTAAAATTTAAAGTAAATTAAGGGGAACACAGAGCACTAATAATATTTGCAAAAAAGAATTATTTAAGTATGAAAAAATAGCGAAAACCGTAAAAGATTTCAAAGAAATTTACTAAATTTTGAAAGTAGGACGTTTTTTGAAGGTTAAGGAGTGTGATTTTCGGAAAACGCCTAATAGGGTTTTGTAGAAGATTTAATTTCCTTTCGCTAAGATCCTTTCAAATATTTTCTAGCTCTTACTGTTTTCGAGCTATATCCGTTTTAAAAAAACTTGTTTTATCGTTTTCAGAGGTCCGCCATTTTGGATTTTTGGCGGGGTTAAAATTTGAAAATGGGACTTTTGCAAATGTCATCATTAATATAAGATCCCCTACTACAATAATACCAAGTTTCAAGTCTCTAGCACGTTTCTAAACGGTTCAGATGAGCACACCAAAGTCTACCATTTTCAATGTTATTCTCCATAAGAATAACATGGGGCTTGTAAAAGTGGTAAAAAACCTTTAAAATTTGACATTGAACCCAAGTTTTGGGGGTTAAGGAGTAAGGATACAAAAAAACATTAAATGAGTAAAATTTAAAGTAAATTAAGGGGAACACAGAGCACTAATAATATCTGCAAAAAAGAATTATTTAAGTATGAAAAAATAGCGAAAACCGTAAAAGATTTCAAAGAAATTTACTAAATTTTGAAAGTAGGGCGTTTTTTGAAGGTTAAGGAGTGTGATTTCCGGAAAACGCTTAATTGGGTTTTGTAGAAAATTTAATTTCCTTTCGCTAAGATTGTTTTAAATCTTTTCTAGCTCTTACCGTTTTCGAGCTACATCCGGTTGAAAAAAAAGTGTTTTTTCGTTTTCAGAGGTCCGCCATTTTGGATTTTTGGGGGGGTTAAAATTTGAAAATGGGACTTTTGGGAATTTCACCGGTAATATAAGATCCCATACTACAATACTACCAAGTTTCAAGTCTCTAGCACGTTTCTAAGTGGTTCAGATGAGCATACTAAAGTCGGCATTTTTCAATGTTATTCTCCTTAAGAATAACATGGGGCTTGTAAAAGTGGTAAAAAACCTTTAAATTTTGACATTAAACCTAAGTTTTGGGGGTTAAGGAGTAAAGATACAAAAAACCATTAAATGAGTAAAATATAAAGTAAAGTAAGAAGAATACAGAGCATTAATAATATTTGCAAAAAGAAATTATTTAAATATGAAAAAATAGCGAAAACCGTAAAAAATGTGAATGAAATTTACAAAATTTTGAAAGTAGGCCGTTTTTTGAAGCTGAAGGAGTCCGATTTTTGGAAAACGCCTAAGAGGGTTTTGTAGAAAATTTAATTCCTGTTCCTGAATATACTTTCGAATCTTTTCTATCTCTTACCGTTTTCGAGCTACATCCGGTTGAAAAAAAAGTGTTTTTTCGTTTTCAGAGGTCCGCCATTTTGGATTTTTTGGGGGGTTAAAATTTGAAAATGGGACTTTTGCAAATTTCACCGGTAATGTAAGATCCAATACTACAATACTACGCAAATTTGAAGTCTCTAGCACGTTTCTAAGTCGTTCAGATGAGCATACCAAAGTCGGCCATTTTTAATGTTATTCCCCATAAGAATAACATGGGGGGGAAACCCTTAATTTCGGGGGGGTTAACATTTAAAAATGTCACTTTTCCGGGCACTAGACCTACAAAACACCGAAAATTTCAAGTCTCTAGCTCATCTAGAAGTGGGCTAGAATTTGTATCCCCCAGTGAGTTACACATGCGGCTGTATAGTTATTTAGATAGATAGATAGATATATATAGACGATTATGAGTGGTTAGAGGCAGTTTCCAGTGTTAAGGAATTTTGAATCTAGGTTCACGCTTTAAGATCTGGAACAGCCATCGCTCTTGTCATCTCCAGAATATTTTATTTAGCTATTTTAGGTTAGCCAGTGTTTGACTAGATGATCTCGGCGACCTGATGACCTTCTTAACAAGGTGAAATCGCCACCCGGAACAACTCGTAGGACGTGGGTCGACGTTGACAGTCCCCGAATTCTGAACAGGTTTTGACTGAGTTATTGATCAAAACCATAGTAACTTAAACCACTGTTATTTGATTGTACAGTATAACAAATTATATAATAAAATGCAGTCTTATTACCCGTGCTTAAATCCTGTAAAAGAAAGGTAATTAAATATATCCCCAAGTTGAGTTCGATTTTAAAAGTATGTTCATAACATTACTGAAAATGTTATGATTATTGCGCTAATGGTATTGGTGCATGTTTCCACTGTGTTTTCTACCTCGGTAATTGCGCCTACTCGACCGTGATGTTGTGTGCAGACCTTTCATGCTGTGCTGAAGACAATCTGATCATACCGGCTCTACAAAATACCTGCAACCAAACTACATATGTTATATAATATAACAATCAATTAGGAATACACTGTGTAATATCTTTGACCATCCAAAAGTCAATTGTAAAATGAAATTATGAAATTAAATTATTAAGTCCTGAATTTCAGTGTCTTTTGCCCTTTTCAATAATTATTATCTTTGATCTAACTTTAGCTGTTGTTCAGAGGTCTAAGTATGCTTTAAGATTTAAGGGTATAAGTTTTAACACCGAACCCCTATATAGGCATACTTGGTCACAGATCAGACCGAAAGTTTTTACCGATAGTAGGGTCCACTCTAATGTAATCCTATTGAAGAACAAGTTAATAATTGTAATTTGCTTGAGAGAGGACATAATAAATCCATCCATACTGCTATAATAAAATGAGGTAACTATCTCTCAATCTGTCTATTACCATTGACTATAATGCTATTACGCAAACCCACTTAACAAAGTTTCGGAAAATATTGCAATACTAGCAGAGTACCCGTCCTTCGTACGGGGTTGGCATATACAAGTATAAAATGCTTATTGCAGTTATACTCAAGCTTTGCGTTTGGAATGGGGGAGGACACAGTTTGATAAAATTTGCTTTTTAAAAATTTACGGTATAATATTATATTACACATCTACCATAGCCATAATGTTCTATCACTTCACCTAAACAATAAAGAAAAAATTCAAATCACTTCACCTAATAAAAATTCGCTAAATATCACAAATTATTAATGAAATTAAAACATAAACATAACTTTAAACAATCCTACTTTGACAGTTAGTTCTCATTGCGTATCACAGTTTTTTGTTGCTGCTTAGTTAAAAATAGCTGTTTTCATAAATGCAAAAAAAAATATAGTGCTGCACCCTGTTGGTGAATCTTAGAACTTTTTAATGCTTTTGCATGTCATAGAACCAACTTTTTAAGTTGAAACAGCTGACTAAATTCATTAATTCCCTTTATAAGGTTAACATGGGGAACTACAGAGCCACTGGGGCGGAGCCCGAAAGGATTTTTGAGATAAGAATATGCTTATATATTAATCATGAATGTGAGCTATCATAATGCCAAATTTCAGCCCAATCCGTACAGTAGTTAATGCGAGATTGAACTTCAAACAAACTCACAAACTTTCACATCTATCTATCTATCTTCTTCTATATATAATACGCTAAGCCGATTTTTGTAAACAGAACTCCTCCCTCATTTTTGGACCGATTTTGATGATTAAAGTGTCAAAAGAATTGCCCTGATCTTTAGTTTTGCAAAGTGTTTTTCGTTTTTTGAAATCTTTATTAGTTTGGACAGTATCTTCCATCAAAGTTGGATTTCCTCCCATAAGATCAACATGGGGGAATCTAAATATTTAATTGGAAATTTTGTCTCCCCTAATTTGAGAGAACGGCCGGGCGTAGAAACTTGGTAGAGGTGTCCAAAGAAAGGTGTTGGGCTGTAGATGAGTTATCAAAAGAAAAACTAAGTAAATTCGCTTAGGGCTCTGCCCCAGAAGCCTTTAAAGATCCCTCCACAGATTTATTTACATTTTGGTCATGTGGATAATACTTTTTAATAAAACAGCTGTTAATTTTAAAATTGTTTTTTAAACAACACAGGTACTGAATAGTCCAAAAGAAGTATTTGCAATGTTATTTTCTGATTTTAAAATTGATTTTCTTCTGTATCATGTCATGTGTTGCAATATTTTATCTATGATATTTACATAGTCAGTACCAACAGACGCAATGATCATATCACTCTATTCTTGACATCATCTAGCACATCCCTCTTTCTATGATATTTACATAGTCAGCACCAACAGACGCAATGATCATCTCACTCTATTCTAGTATGTGTAGGTCCCTTAGTTGCCATTAGCTGTATGGGCTATTAATTAACAGCTGTGTCTAAGGAACATGTCGGCCTTAGTCACTAACAAGACTACAAGATCGCGCCACTCATCCTACACTCATCCTTCACTCATATTTGGGTTAAAATACGCACATAGTGGCGTCCCCATCTTAAATAATTGATAATTGATAATTGATAATTGATAATATATAAAGTTCCATTACGAAATCAGTGGAAAATCCTTTTATCACAATAACTCTTAGAATTATTTCTTATTGAACTATCATATCTGTTTTACGGGTTGGTGTCGGCCTTTTTCACACCTTTCCCCTATATTTTATCATATCATTCTAGACAGATCATCATAGGTTCATGAGATTATTGTCATACATGCTTTTAATCATTAGAATAATTTTCTATTGTGTAATACAATCTTCTATATATATAATACGCTAAGCCGATTTTTGTGAACAGAACTCCTCCCTCATTTTTAGACCGATTTAGATGATTAAAGTGTCAAAAAAATTGCCCTGGTCTGTAGTTTTGCAAAGTGTTTTTCGTTTTTTGATATCTTCATTAGTTTGGGCAGGATCTTCCATCAAAATTGGGTTTTCTCCCATAAGATTAACACGGGGGAATCTAAATATTTAATTGGAAACTTTGTCTCCACTAATTTAAGAGAACAGCTGGGCGTAGAAACTTGGTAGAGGTTTCCAAAAAAAGGTCTTGGTCTGTAGATGAGTTATCAAAAGAAAAACCAAGTAAATTCATTTAGGGCTCTGCCCCAGAAGCCTTTAAAGATCCTTCCACAGAGGTCATGTGGATATACTTTTCAATAAAACAGCTGTTAATTTTAAAATTGTATTTTAAACAACACACATTTATTGGGAGTTATTGAATAGTCCAAAAGAAGTATTTTGCAATGTTATTTTCTGATTTTAAAATTGATATTCTTCTGTATCATGACATGTGTTGCAATATAAAGTTCCATTACCTACGAAATCAGTGGAAAATCCTTTTATCACAATAACTCTTACAATTATTTCTTATTGAACTATCTTATATCTATTTTACGGGTTGGTGTCTGCCTTTTTCACACATTTTCTCTATATTTTATCATATTATTCTAGACAGATCATCATAGGTTCATGAGATTATTGGCATACATGCTTTCAATCATTGGAAACATCTTTGATTGTGTAATACAATATAAAATAATACAAGTGCAGAAGGGCACGGTGCCCATTTGAGCCGTGTCCATATTTTGTTGAATTAATAGTGGTTTACAGCAACTGGATAAACCATTTAACAATATATATGTAGAAATATGTGCATGATTCAGAAAGTCATTAAGCTGGAAAACTATGCAATATACTGCAGTCTTTTCAGAGAGGTTACTTCGATGTATTCATTCAGCTTGGTGAAAACATAATATAGATATGTATACAAATAAAAACTTGAACTCTTAGAGAGCCTTTGAATGTTTGAATAGACTAACAAGAAGTGTTGTGCATGTTTACTAGCACTACTCAGCAACAAAAACCATTTAATTTATCTCTAAAATATATATTCCTAAAGTGCACTGAGCAGCAGCCTAAAAAATCTATGTAACTTACTTATATAATATAGTTACAAAATGCTCAAACTGGCATTGTGACATTTATAATTCCGCTTATATTTCCCCAACAGAAAATTCATCAGAAGAATGTTATTGTGCTCTTACCGTTTCTAATAACATCCAAACACAGAACCTTTGCCTAAAATAGTACCTATCTTGACAAATTATTTGCAGTGGCCTATATTACGGACCGTGGCCCACTGGGTTGGTAACATTATTGTAAATAACACGACATTTTGGCTGTAAAAATGGTCCAATGAGTAAATACTATTTAAACAGCTACTGTCAAGACAGAAAGGTCATATTCCTTTTAAACTAGATCACACCATCCTTTATATGATACGTTGATTAACAATGCATGTAAACGTCAATATTTACGTAACAGCCAATTTAAATTATTTTTTGCGTTTTGGAAATGCCACATTACTATGTCATTCGCATTATTTGTTGCCAATGAAGCTGCATGACCATATAAATGAGGAGGCCTCTAACAGTTCAAGAATAAAAGCCAACTTCACTTCAAGTATATTCCACTACACCTAACATTCCGTAGAGAGATTACATTGCCAACTTTATATAACTGATAAGGCTGAGACAACTAACTGACAACCCCCCATTTCAAGGAATTTCAGCTTTAACAGTAACCCCACAAGCAATTTCTCAAAATTGTGCTAGAGGGGTTAAATTTTGGCAAATTTTTAAATTTTTAAATTGGCACAGAAGTACGATATGAACTGACACGACGAGACAAAGGAAAAATCTAACTTACACTGTAATGGATGTACCTCCCTTTGAAGTTAGAACGTGTCTTCCCAACAAACAGATTTTTTTTCCAAATAAAATCATAGAATAATCTGCATTACACGGATGAAATAAGTTTTTGTAGTTAAAGTGTTTAACTACAAAATATCCACCAATACGATTTTAATACTATTTAAAGGTTCTTCCAAAGGAAGAGATACCAGATATCATACTAACTATTCCTATGACGTAAAGTATGGGAAATATTTTATTCATTGAATGATTAACCATATTTATATTTGGTAACTAACGCCAATTAATATCATTATTGTTTTTACACTCATTAGTCTTTAAACAATGCTAAATGCTCAAAATATGTATAATTTCACTAAATTTATCGCAGTTAGATGAATTAGCCTAAGCCTTGAAAGTAACCGTCGATTTCGACGGGTTTCACCTAGTACAAAATAATACAAGTGCAGAAGGGCACGGTGCCCATTTGAGCCGTGTCCATATTTTGTTAAATTAATAGTGGTTTACAGCAACTGGATAAACCATTTTACAATATTTATGTAGAAATATGTGCATTATTTAGAAAATCATTTAGCTCGAAAACTGCAATTATACTGCAGACTTTTCAGAGAGGTTACTTTGATGTATTTATTCAGCTTAGTGAAAACATAATAGAGATATGTATACAAATAAGAACATTATTGGGTTGGAACTGGGTTGGTAACATTATTGAAAATAACACGACATTTTGGCTGTAAAAACGGCCCAATGAGTAAATACTATTTAAGCAACTACTGCCATGACAGAAAGGTCATATTCCTCATCGCATCATCCTTTATCAGATACGTTGATTAACAATGCATGTAAACGTCAATATTTACGTAACAGCCAATTTACATGATTTTTTTTGTTTTTTTTGAAATGACACATTACTATGTCATTCGCATTATTTGTTGCAAATGAAGCTGCACGACCATATAAATGAGGAGGCCCCTAACAGTTCAAGAATAAAAGCCAACTTCACTTCAAGTATATTCCACTACACCTAACATTCCGTAGAGACTTTATATTGACAACTTTATGTAACTGATAAGGCTGAGACAACTAATTGACATCCTCCATGTCTAGGAATTCTACCTTTTACAGTAACCCCACAACCAATTTCTCAAAACTGTGCTAGAGGGTTATTCCTTGGAACAGAAGTACGATATGAACTGACGCGACGTGACGAAGGAAAAATCAAAATTTCACTGTAAAAACGGATATACCTCCCTTTGAAGTTAGAACGTGTCTTCCCAACAAACAGATTTTTTCAAATAAAATCATAGATTAATCTGCATTACACTGATGAAATCACGGAATTGTTTAACTACATAAGATCCACCAATACGATTTTAATACTATTTAAAGGTTCTTCCAAAGGAAGAGATACCAGATAGCATACTAACAGCTCCGATGACGTACAGAATGGGAAATATTCTATTCATTGAATGATCAACCATATTTGGTAACTAACGCAATTAATATCATCAATGTTTTTACACTTATTAATCTTTAAACAATGCTAAATGCTCAAAATATGTAAAATTTAACTCAATTTATCGCAGTAAGATTAATTAGCGTAAGCCTTGAAAGTAACCGTCGATTTCGACGGGTTTCACCTAGTTTATAATATTAGGATATTAGTAAGATGATAAATATGAACCCAGGATTATTATAGGCCTATTGGTGTCCCCACATTTTTAAATCAATACACATTAATTAAATATCAATAGAACAATAATAACTATAAAACAATATAACATATTTAATTCCCAAACACTAATACTAATATTTGTCAGTGAGTATCACTAGAATGACAGTAAATTTGAAAAAAATAGCCTGTAAATAAACTGGCATTACAGTTTTTGAGCGGATCGAAGCGAAACTCTTTGGGATCGACTTCAAAAAGAGAACTTTATAAACCATTAACTCAATAACGTCTGAACATATTTAGACAAACTTACCAAGGTTGTTTTGTCAAATGTTTGGAAGGGTTAAACTAAACTAATTTAAATTTTTGATAATGCCTGTCTAATTAAAAGTAACTCAAAGTTTTTTAATTTTCACATTGGCCTTATGGGTTGCCATGAAGTTACATAGTCAGCACCAACAGACGCAATAATCATCTCACTCTATTCCAGACATCATCTAGCACTCCCCCCTCTCTATGATATTTACATAGTCAGTACCAACAGACGCAATGATCATATCACTCTATTCTTGACATCATCTAGCACATCCCTCTTTCTATGATATTTACATAGTCAGCACCAACAGACGCAATGATCATATCACTCTATTCTTGACAACATCTAGCACATCCCTCTTTCTATGATATTTACATAGTCAGCACCAACAGAAGCAATGATGATCTCGCTTCACTCTAGACATCATCTAGCACTACCCTCTTTCTATGATATTAACATAGTCAGTACCAACAGACGAAATGGTCATCTCGCTCTATTCTAGACATCATCTAGCACTCCCCTCTTTCTATGATATTTACATAGTCAGCACCAACAGACGCAATGTCATCTCGCTCTATTCTAGACATAATCTAGCCCTCCCCTCTTTCTATGATATTAACATAGTCAGTACCAACAGACGAAATGGTCATCTCGCTCTATTCTAGACATCATCTAGCACTACCCTCTTTCTATGATATTTACATAGTCAGCACCAACAGACGCAATGTCATCTCGCTCTATTCTAGACATAATCTAGCCCTCCCCTCTTTCTATGATATTAACATAGTCAGTACCAACAGACGAAATGGTCATCTCGCTCTATTCTAGACATCATCTAGCACTCCCCTCTTTCTATGATATTTACAAAGTCAGTACCAACAGACGCAATAGTCATCTCGCTCTATTCTGGACATCACCTAGCACTCCCCTCTTTCTATGATATTTACATAGTCAGTACCAACAGACGCAATGGTCATCTCGCTCTATTCTAGACATCATCTAGCACTCCCCTCTTTCTATGATATTTACATTTACATAGTCAGCACCAACAGACGCAATGGTCATCTCGCTCTATTCTAGACATCATCTAGCACTCCCCTCTTTCTATGATATTTACATAGTCAGTACCAACAGACGCAATATCATCTCGCTCTACTCTAGACATCATCTAGCACTCCCCTCTTTCTATGATATTTACATTTACATAGTCAGCACCAACAGACGCAATGGTCATCTCGCTCTATTCTAGACATCATCTAGCACTCCCCTCTTTCTATGATATTTACATAGTCAGCACCAACAGACGCAATGATCATATCACTCTATTCTTGACAACATCTAGCACATCCCTCTTTCTATGATATTTACATAGTCAGCACCAACAGAAGCAATGATGATCTCGCTTCACTCTAGACATCATCTAGCACTACCCTCTTTCTATGATATTAACATAGTCAGTACCAACAGACGAAATGGTCATCTCGCTCTATTCTAGACATCATCTAGCACTCCCCTCTTTCTATGATATTTACATAGTCAGCACCAACAGACGCAATGTCATCTCGCTCTATTCTAGACATAATCTAGCCCTCCCCTCTTTCTATGATATTAACATAGTCAGTACCAACAGACGAAATGGTCATCTCGCTCTATTCTAGACATCATCTAGCACTACCCTCTTTCTATGATATTTACATAGTCAGCACCAACAGACGCAATGTCATCTCGCTCTATTCTAGACATAATCTAGCCCTCCCCTCTTTCTATGATATTAACATAGTCAGTACCAACAGACGAAATGGTCATCTCGCTCTATTCTAGACATCATCTAGCACTCCCCTCTTTCTATGATATTTACAAAGTCAGTACCAACAGACGCAATAGTCATCTCGCTCTATTCTGGACATCACCTAGCACTCCCCTCTTTCTATGATATTTACATAGTCAGTACCAACAGACGCAATGGTCATCTCGCTCTATTCTAGACATCATCTAGCACTCCCCTCTTTCTATGATATTTACATTTACATAGTCAGCACCAACAGACGCAATGGTCATCTCGCTCTATTCTAGACATCATCTAGCACTCCCCTCTTTCTATGATATTTACATAGTCAGTACCAACAGACGCAATATCATCTCGCTCTACTCTAGACATCATCTAGCACTCCCCTCTTTCTATGATATTTACATAGTCAGCACCAACAGACGCAATGGTCATCTTGCTCTTTTTAGACATCATCTAGCACGCCCTCTTTTTTTATGATGTTTACAAAGTCAGCACCAACAGATGCAATGGTCATCTCGCTCTACTCTAGACATAATCTAGCACTTCCCTCTTTCAATGATATCAACATAGTCTGCACCAACAGACGCAATGATCATCTTGCTCTATTCTAGACATCATCTAGCACTCCCCTCTTTCTATGATATTTACATAGTCAGCACCAACAGACGCAATGGTCAAACAGATGCAATGGTCATCTCGCTCTATTCTAGACATCATTTAGCACTCCCCTCTTTCTATGATATTTACATAGTCAGCACCAACAGACGCAATAGTCATCTCACTCTCCTCTAGAGATCACCTAGCACTCCCCTCTTTCTATGATATTTACATAGTCAGTACCAACAGACGCAATGGTCATGTTGCTCTACTCTAGACATCATGTAGCACTTCCCTCTTTCTATGATAGACCCATTATTCCAAATATAATAAGTAAAAACGGATTGAGGTTTAGGATGAAATAGAATCAATAAAACTCATAAAGTAACTACAAATAGATAGGTAATATAAAAAATAACTTTAAAATAAGAAATAAATTATATTTGAATTGAAATTTTTTAGTTGGGACGAACATAGCTTTATCTTGCATAACTTGAGGTGCCCGGGTTTTTGTAATGGCTATTCGGTAGATATTTTCCTTGTACAACGAATGACCTAGTATTTGGAACTAGTGGGCCTGGAACACTTTTACGTTCTCTTTTCTTTGAACGTAGTTCATTATTAGTTGGCATCCTACAACAGTTTCAGAGGAGAAAGTAGCACCCATTATTGGACTTCCCGACCTCCATGTATTTTGCCTTGATAAACTTGTCCAAACACAAAATTTGAATCAATCCGAAAATTGAAATGAACCAATGTGTACACAAATAGTGTTATACTATTTCAAAATTCATATATGAAGATTAAAAAACATACTATAGACTAGCAACAGTGCCCGTTGTGGTTAAATACAACGGTCTCTAGTAAAATAATGGTTATGAAATCTATACACCACTTTACTCACTAATATTAATGGTAGGCCTACAGATTAAGAACATAACATAAAAGTCACTGTAGATTTAATTGTACAAAGTTTAACAACAACATCTTTAATTCAGTGCCTCTATAATCTTTAATGACTCTATAAATTGGGAGGTTGCTTAACGTTTTTGCAAATAACTTTGAAATGGTGAGGAAATTGACCAAAGTGGAAGGTGATATTCTGAAAGAGAATAAAACTTCCTACAAATTACTATTATGAATTTCTTGAAAATATTCAATAAAGACAGCCTAAAGTTGGCCACAAATATAAACTTGGAAATATAAACTTGGAAAAAAGGAGTTTTAAATGTATTATTGTTTATTTTTATTTTTTTCACCTCAAATATCTAATAAAATCAAACTTTCATAATTATTTGCAAATCTACACAAATTAGGCTTTCCAACGACCCATTAAGTCAAGAAATCGGTCCGGTAGAAGTCTAGATTTAGTTGTACAAAGTTTAACAAAAATATGTCTAATTTAGTATTTTCTCACCCCTATAAATTTGGAGATCACTTAGCTTATTGCCAATAACTTTTATAAGGAGGGAAAATGGATGTGATATTCTGAAAGAGAATAAAATTTACTACAAAGAACTACTATGCATTTCTTTAAAATACTTAATAAAGGCAGCCAAAAGCTGGGTTCAAAAATAACCTTGAAAATGGAAACTTGAAAAAGCAATTTTTAATGTATTTTTGTTATTTTTACTTTTTTACTACAAATATTTAATGAAATCACAATTTTATAATTATTTGCGAATCTACATGAGTTAGGTTTTCCATTGACCAATTAGTTAACAAAATCGGTCCAGTAGAAGTCTAGATTTAGTTGTACAAAGTTTAACAAAAATATCCTAAACTGAATATTCTTTTTACTGCTACTACCATTACTACCATTACTACCATTACTATAAATTCAGAGGTTGCTTAGCTTTTTTGCAAATAGCTTTTAAATGGTGAGGAAATCGACCAAAGTGGAAGGTGATGTTCTGAAAGAGAATAAAATTTCCTACAAATTGATACCATGCACTTCTTGGAAATACTAAAAAAGGCAGCCAAAAGTCGCACCCAAAAAAAGAGTGAAAAACACCGTTTTCAATGTATTTCTTATGGAAACATGTTTTTAGCGAATTTCCCTATAGGGAAGTAGCTATTACCGTAGGTGGCACGGTAAGACCTAGACCCGGGACCGATTTACTTTTTCATTTTGATGTCCCCAGAGGCCAAAAACACCATTCGTTAAAATTTTTATATATGTATATATATATAGACTTATATATATATATATATATATATACGTCCGTGAACGCGATAACTTGAGTAATTTTTGTCCGATTTTGATGAAATTTGGTTTAAAGATGTAAAGCGGGATAAACTTGAATGAGTTCACGAACCAGCACGATCGGACCATGGGAACGGGGCTTTACGGGGGGTTTTATGGGGTAAAAATTGGGTTTTCTCACTTTTGACCCTTAAAACACAAAATTTCCCGATTTCTCTTTAGACCTCTTTAAAGAGCTTAAAAAAACAAATAATTTAGTATATAAAAGTATTTTTGTTCAATTATTATTAACGAAGAAAATTAAAAAAAATTTAAATTTAAAATTCCCATGTTATTCTTATGGAGAATATTGTCAAATGTTGTAGTTTGCTTGTTTATGGATATATTTTGATCAAACTTGGCAAATTTATTTATTTTTTACTAGGCTATCAATATTTTACTCAAAAACACACTTTATTAGTTTCCTTGTAGCAGCAAACCTAGGTACTCGTTAAACCTAATGTTATTAAAATATATTTAACTGAAAATCAATTCAGACAAATGGAAATTCGCTTAGTCGGCAGGTTTGCTGCGGCGGGGGTATTTTTAATTTTCACCATTAATCATAACAAAAACAAACTTCCATAATTATATTGCAAATCTACATGACTTAAGCTTTCCAACGACCCATATTAATTAATAAAATCGGTCCAGTAGAACTCTAGATTTAGTTGTACAAAGATTTTTAAAACTGAATGATATAGAATAGATAAGATTATATATATAGAATAGATGTTAACTATAATTTTACTTTTATTTTTAATAAGCGTTTAAAGATTTTGCTGTTTTTTGGAAATAAAAAATGTTTTTACCTTCTTTACAACTTGTGCATTCATTAATTCATAGGTTGTATTAGATCTATAGTTTTAATAATGTAGTTTAAATCACGTTTCAGCCAGTTCTATACAGAATGAGTTTAGTTCTTGTTCTTATTCATGGTGAGTGAGTTTATGTAATGTGTAAGAGACAATTGCAGACAATTTATGTCACGTTTAGTAAAAAAAAAACATTGTTTTCACGATTTTTAACTCAGTGGTAGACCGCGTGTTTTGTTGATAATAACAAACTTACATAAACATTAATTTGACAATATGCTTTATTAGTTAATTAAATACAGCTTATTATTATTTTAAATTTAATTTATATATAAATATATAAGCCTATATATTTGCTATCAAACACAAAAATATGGCCATATTTAGTCGACATTGGCACACTTATAGTTGCCAGTTTCCCGACACGCTCAAACGGCTCAACATTAAATTTCACATTAGGATAAGAAGTTTATTTGCACTGTTTAAAGTAAATAATAAGACCGCGTCTTCATAATAGCCTTTTTAGATAAAAAATATTTATTTGATAATTCCTTGTTATTTAAAACTTCTGATTCATGTAGTTGTTTTAATTCCCAATCACTTAAGATAAATATTATTTGTTAAACCTAATTTAGATTACTTACAAAAAATATGTGAACACTGTACCTATTCGATCAGTGGTAGTTTCCAAATGGCGTGTAATACTTTCTCTGTATTATTTGATCATCCAAAGGTTTATGCTCTGTACTGTGTTTAGGTCTTTATTGGCTTGATATGTTTAAATGCTATGATTCTTTGTTTTGTTTATTTACGTCGCTATTTTGTAACCATCATGGCAATCCAACATTAGTTAAAATTTAAAACAATTTAAAATTTGGCTATATGTTAAAATTAAAAAAAATCTAGTTACTTTTAAATTATATAGGAATAATCAAAAACTGAAATTGTGTCGTCTTAAACATTCCAAACGTTTGTCGAAACAACCTTGGTAAGTTTGGCTAAAATATGTTTAGCCGTTATTGAGTGGTAGTGTTAGAAAGTTTCCATTGTTCCGTAGAGCTTCGCTTCGCTCCGCTAAAAAATGGCAAAATTCTATAAACCTTGGCGCACGTTGAAGAATTTTTTTTGCGTTTTCAATACCATTGTTGCACATAGTTCAGATTGGTCAAACATTTGTTTTGTCCGTAACTTTGCTTCTCTACAAACCATAGTTCAGAAACCAAAATGTGTAAATTATCCTGCTGTGAAATTTCCACCATGGTCTATAAACTTTAGAGTGATATACAAGTAATGAAAACAACTCCTTTCTTTGAGCATGTTAACAACATTTTATTTCACACTAATTCACACTTATAAATATTTACACACACTCAATAAATACAGTCATACAATAAATACTTGATCCTTCACTACATTCTCACTTCGTTTTTGGTTTATCAGCTAAGTCACATTCTTATTACAAGTTGCTTACGAGTAAAATAGCCTCTAAGACTAATATTGTGACACAACAAATTAACTTGATTTAAATTCTTAATATCTGTAGATTATTTTGAAATAATAAAATTTCAAACTTTTACGTACGTTTGAGTAAAAAACTGCAAATACTGTAAATAGTGTATGTTGCATTTTAATACGGTAGAAAATGTGAAGAGTAAAAATTAACACAGCATATAAATAAACCCAAACTCTACCATGCAGTCTACGTTTTATGTCATAATATTAAGAAAATTACTAACAACTCGTCCTTATAAACAATAATTATAGATTCTTACTCCTTTGGTGGGGCCATTTCCATCCATTTCTTATTTAAGGCCAATTATTAGAATGTGATTAGAGCTATAAAATGTCACGATAAAATATAATTAAGACGAGGCTAAAATTTTATTTTATAGGTAACCATTTCTACCTTTAGGATATTTTGATGCCATGTTTTATTTTTAAACTAGCTGTGGCACTGGAAATCAAGTGTTAGGTTAAACTGTTGTTGATTCATTCACTGAAAATATGGCTACATTGTCCATCGCGAATACATTCAACATAGGTTTAAGTTAAGAAAATAACATGTCTAACTTTTTTATGCTTTTTAAGAGTTTTAAATGTTTGAAGAGTTTTACATGCGTGACAAACGCAAGAGTTTCTTCTCAAAAGGAAAGGATATGTTACTTCGTCCATCTAATATAGAGACTATACTATCTAACGTATTTGGAACCCCAGAAGTTACTTTACTATCGCACTTTACTATTTTATGAAACCTATAGAATTACTATTTAATAATATCAACAAACACTAGCGTTAGCAACGCTTGCACAACGCCTCCATACCCTTATAGCTTTATAATTCAAATATTTATTATTCTTTTTCAATAACCATATTGCATGGAAGCAAAAGGTATGTCGATTCGAAAGCAACAACAGCTCTTAGTTATTGAACGTAATTTCTACTCCGCTGATCAATTTATACATCTAAAACACATTTACCAATCCCAAAATAAAATTTGCGATGGATACACGTTCACGATGTTTATAGTCATTTATTGTACCAATAACAAAAATCGGTACCCACTCCACGTCCAAAGCACCCAATCCCAACAACGATATTCGATTACGTTTGATCAAAACACTAGATATTTTGGTCGAACGTGATCAAAGTAGTATTTTAGTCAGCACCCACGGACGTGAGTGGTTCAGGCGAGTCTCCTGGCTTGAACTAGCTTGTCGATGCTGTTGTATGTGGTCAACATGGGAGCCCGCGCCGGAGCCTCCAACGACACCGCACACCCTGGGTACGTCCTGTCGCACTCCGCGCCGTCCTGTCCGTCCTTGGCCGCCTTCATGTAGCGGAAGAACCGCAGGATCTCCGGGTTGTCGGTCGACGGCTTCCTCAACTCGTTCAACTCCCTGAATCAAGAAAAACACAACGTAAAATAAATATACAACGCTTTCAATAGGCATCCTCAGTGGCTAGGCTGAGACTCTGAGGCTACAGCCATGTATTTTATTTTACATTTATATGTGCAAAACATTAGTCACATTGTAACATGTGTTTTTTTCACTTTATATAACCATTGGCTATTGTATACTGAAGAATCAGTTGTTGGTATGAATTGTAACTGTTGTATCAATAGTCAAAGGTTTAACATACTGTAGTCACTTCAGTAAAGTGTAAGAAACATATAAATTGTTCATAAAATTTGAATTATTATTTTTGTAATGATCGTTTCATCGAAATAACGTGTTTAAAGAATGTTTAAACTACTTATATAAAAAAAACTCCCAATTTCTAAACAACGCTCCTTTTAGCGAATTTCCCTATAGGGAAAGAGCTATTACCGTAGGTGGCACGGTAAAACCTAGGCCGGGGACCGATTTACTTTTTCATTTTGATGTCCCCAGAGGCCAAAAATACCATTCGTTCAAATTTTTATGTATGTATATATATATATATATAGATTTATTAATAAATGAAATAAATAATTAAACATTTAGTACCCTTTTTTCAGTTATTAAAAAATTAGAAATAAATTATATTTGAATTGACGTTTTTTAGTTGGGACGAACATAGCTTTATCTTGCATAACTTGAGGTGCCTATATATATATATATATAATATATATATATAGATTTAATAACTTAAAAAAGGGTACTAAATGTTTAATTATTTATTTCATTTATTAATAATAATAGTAGCCCTCAATAGTGAACGATATATTTATTCAATACTAGCTGTTGTACCCGTGCTTTGCAACGGGAAGAGGACACAAAATAGAAACATTTTAATCTTTATCTCTTGCATATAATAGTTACACATCCGCCAACGCTTTTAGAAACAAAATTCAACTTTTATGGCCTTAATAGAAACGTTTTAAGTTATGACTTTTAAATCTGGTAAGTAGGGGATACCACCATTTTGGTTTTGATTAATTTTAAATCTTGTTTAGTCTGATATGAGAAAAACTGACCAAATCTTCGAGTAAAACTTTGACATACATGATTTACCAGATTTACCTTCATCTCCCTTAATTACACATCTTTTAATTTATTATTGACATTTTAATTTTCAATTTTGAAGTTGCAAAAATACTAATTATTAAATTTAAATATCTTTATATTAAACTCTTCTTTATATTAAATAAAAAATCCTTTCATCTTCAGTTTTTTCACTCACAATAAATCATTAGCAAAACTAAGTCAGCTGTTATAAACTTTTGAAATAAATATTGCTGTGCCTTATCAATACAGTCTTTTGAAATATTAAAGAAACTATATCTATAGGTACTATAAAAAATTGCAAAAAAATAATTTAGCATTAAAGACGGCAGACAAAACTAATATGATTATCAAAGCATCAAGGCCTAAAAAATGTAATAGCAAATTCAGTATATGTTTCATTGCATCTCTGATTCTACTACCTATACAAAAATATCAACAAACAACTTAATATACAAACCAGTTCTTTTAATCAGTTCCGTCGTCCATTGCCTTTATATTTTCGCACTTACCATTAAGAAAGCATAGTAACAGATATTTCATTGATTTTAGAAACAAAAGAACACTGTGTACTGTTTAGTTTTATGATATTTTCCTTGGTTTAATTTAATCAGTGGTGTGGCAAAACACAAATGTATCAAATAAAGTAAATGTGAACTGAAAGCTATGTTAAGATAAAATAAGAGTATTTTGTATTACCATTTGATAGTTAAATATAGTTACACATATACAACAGATTTTAGAAAACAAAAATCAATGACAATTTAGTTATTGATGATATTCTTTAGTTTAATTTAAGCAAAACACAATAACTTAATTTACCTAAATATACATATAAAAAACAATGTGATGTGCAAGTTATGTTAAGTTAATCTAACACATGTGAAGCAGTTAGATTTTATTTAAAGTAGCCTCCAAATTCATACAAAACATCTATACATGGTAATTTTCATACTGTTTCCATGAAAACATATCAATAACATTATTTTCTCTTAAGATTATTGACTTAAAACGCTTTAAAAAATCCAAAGCAGAGCCGGAGTTGATACAGCAACGGTTATACATTTTTTTTCAATAATCATTGACATAGTTTTAGAATAAATAATCCATTCTTTGTTTGAAGTTCATTGTTGGTGATGGTGAGTTAATGTTGTTCAAAGGTTTATTGCGGAAACGTTGTGTATTGTTTTTTACATTCGTGATGGAAAATGTCCGCAATAAACCTTTGAACAACAAATAATCCATGATAAAAGGTTAGATTAAAATAAACCTACCTCATATTTGATGCAAAATATTATATTTAATTTCTTTGTATCAGCTGTCTGAAATTGTGAAATATGCAGTTTAGCAGTTCTTCTTGTTTATATTTAAATGTCAAAGCAAATGAAAACAAACATTGTTAGTGTTCTCATCACAACCATGGAGACCAATCAATATTTACTTTTAAAATGTTCACCTCAGAACTTTTAAAGCCAAAGGGGCAAAGCCTACGGTCAGTATCGAAATGTGAATAGTCCTATGATGGTCCTTGGTATGGTAGCTATATTTTTGTAAAATTTAAGCCCAGTTGGTTCAGTAGTTTTTGCACCTATTAGTAATACACATACAGACAGACACCATTAGATTTTTATATAATAGTATAGATAGATTTATATATATATATGTCCGTGAACTTGATAACTTGAGTAAATTTTGTCCGATTTTGATGAAATTTGGTTTAAAGGTGTAAGGCAAGATAAACTTGAATGAGTTCGCGAACCAGCATGATCGGACCATGGGAACGGGGTTTTCCGGTGGGTTTTATGGGGTGAAATTGGTTTTTCTCATTTTTGACCCCCAAAACACAAAATTTCCCAATTTATCTCTAGACCATATTAAAGAGCTTAAAAAAACAAATTATTTAGTATGTCAAAGTGTTTTTGTACGGTTATTGGTAACGGAGAAAGTTTGCTTGTTTATGGATATATTTTGATCAAACTTGGCAAATTTATCTATTTTATACTAAGCTATTAATATTTTACTAAAACACACTTTATTAGTTTCAGTTTCCTTGTGGCAGCAAACCTAGGTACTCGTTAAACCTAAATAGATTCAATTGAAAATCATCCAGAGAAATGGAAATTCGCTTAGTCGGCAGGTTTGCTGCGGCGGGGGTATTTATATCAACTACAGTATATCAATCCAGTATATGAGTCATGAACGCATTTCAGTACGGTATTTCTACTTTAAAAATCGACATTTTAATATATTGACTGTATTAGTGAGTTGAATAAGGATTGCACACAACACCTATTTTGCCTCTTTTAAAATTGGTATAGAGGAGGAAGACACGGACATTTTTGCTTTTCTTTCGGTTAAAAATTGTCATATCGTGTTGAAATTCATAAATGTTAACAGTAATAAAACGAAATAAACGGTATCAGCATTCTGACACATACTTTCTCCCATAAGCTACAATGACCTGTGGTGACAAAGGCTGCGCTCTACTGATTTCAATAAGGTGAGTGATGCCCACAAATATTTATCCAAACTAAATATTTATTTTAATAAAACCCGGGTTTTTTCTAAAATCCGATTTTTCGTTTTTTATGGGGGTGGGTGGGTTTATGGGAAAATTACATAAGTTACAATAACTTTTGAACCGTAATTTTACGTAAGTGGGATTTGTCCAATTTCGTACAAAACTTGGAAGGACCATAACATACTAATCTATACTTATTTAATACGCAAGCAGGTTTTTTGTGACAATTACTCCTCCGAAACTACTGAACCGATTGACATGTTTTTGGTGTTATTTGAAAGAGGGTAACGTGAAGTTGTGCAGAAAAATTTCTTTTTAGGGAAATAATGAGAGATTGAGGCCCTGGAGCCCTTTAAAGTTTCGTATTTCTCCATAAGGATAACATGGGAGATAATTTGTATTTACAGAAACATATGTTTGTTACTTGAAAATAGTCAAAGTCTAATAATTGCTGTGTATTATGACTCTAAATGTATACCTACTACATTTCAATCAAGGATTGTGTACCTTAAAGTTTACCCATAATGGATCTTACTACTTTATTTTAATAATGGGAATAGTAAAATTTAGTAGAGAATAAGTTACCATGATTTAGAAAACTTTACTGTAATAATTTATGTATTTAAATCACAAATCTTTGACATTATTAATTCATTTGAAACTAAACAGCTGATCGACAAATCAAACAAAGCATCTACTTCATGTGAATAATGTTATTACACAAACATAGTTTTTTTTTAACCAATATCTTGATTCTTTTTTACTTGTGGGTGTATTTTGAGTTTGCAGTTATGAAAGCACCAAGCCAAAGAAACTTTTATCTAATTTTTTTTATAAACTAACAGTATTAATGAATTACTACATGAACTTGACAAGTCGGGTAATTAATTGTCAGTATACCAAGGGGAAGAATATAGTGGGTCCGTGAAAACAGACGAAGGCGGAGACACCCATCTAGAAAAACCAACTGAGTTTTTAAATATAGAGGTCAGTGGATTGCCAAGACGCAGATTAGTTTAATAAAAGGGGGCAGGGGTTTTATTGATGAGGAATATTAATACACCAAATGGGCCTTATTAATGGCACAAGGCTTCATGTGATCAGAATGGTTAACAACTTAATAGAATGTAAAGTCTTAACTGGAACAAGTGAGTGGGGACGTATTTTAATTTCGAGGATAAAAATTTACCCAAACTTACCTTTTAAAATGGAAAGATGCTAATTTCTGTTACCTTTGGCATTTGCAGCGCTGTTCTTACCCAGACCAATTTCAGTCATGAGCAACTATATTATATGTTGTTTTAAGTAATTTACTAAAATTATAATACACAGCTAGAAAATGGCTGGACTGCTCTCCTTCCAAGGCTTCATTATTACTGTTTAATTTACGTCGTCGAGTCAATATATAATACGATGAATTTGTTTTCTAAATTCATGTGTTATTTTGCGGGGCATTGAGCCGCACAGGTTCACTAGTTTCAATAAAAACCTGCCTGTTTCTAAAGTCTGATTTTTTGTTATTTAATGGGATTTTATGGGAAAATAACATTCAAATAACAATAACTTTAGAACCGTAATTTTTACGGAAATGGAATTTACACCATTTAGTTTAGAATTTAAAGGGCTACAACATACTAAATACCTATAAAAATCGTTTATTCATTTTCGAGAAAATCAGATTTTCCATTAATTTATGGGTTTTTATGTGAAAATTACCTTGAAAAAATTTCGAAATATTGAAAAAAACGCCTGGAGATACCATGGATTAGTGCCTATACATACCAAATTTCATAAAAATCAGACTACTCGTGTGGTCTGTAGCTCTGTACACTTCCACACACACACAGACAGACAGAGAGAGATCACTTCGTAAACCACTTTTTTTGGTTCAGGGGAGTCCAAAAACGGATATATCCACTCAAAACTCAAACTCAAAAAGTTATACAATTAAAATAGAACAAATTGAAAGTAATTCCCGTTGTCATATTTTAATAATATTTTTGATAAATGTTCAGAAAAGATTCTAGATTGATCAAATAAAAAATCATATTTTACCATACTGAACCCCCAAAAAGAAACATTTTAATATATTTGTCTGCAGCTAATAGTTTTGTTCACAAAAAGCTCGAGAAGCTGTGGAATTAAATCGTTATAAGGCTCGTAATATCACGAACGGATTAAAGTATAAAGACCAGTCGTAAATACATTCTATAACGTTGTCGTGCAAAATAACGAGAACGTTCTCAATCAAAAAGCCTAGTTTGTTTATCGCTTCTGAAAAATACCGACACAAAATACATCAAACTGTGTGGTTTCTTCGTAATTATATACGCCTGCTGATCCAATTTGACAGGTTAAATAGCACCCTCCCAGTACATCCTACTTGTTAATTAAAACAATTCATAAACAAATTCTAAGCAAAAAGCGGTCAGTGAAAATCTCTTATTTTTTCTCTTCTATTTTGTCCTCTCAACTTCAAATTTTCAGTCGACAGTGTGAACAGCCATGTAATTGTATCTGCTACATAGGATAAACTAAATGAAAATGACAGCAAAACGCGTAATATTGTTCGTACACGCATGACCATTGACCACTACACTAGAAATCGTATTTAGGTTGAAAGAGACCAGAGAACGGATCAAAACTATTAGAACGTATGAGAGAGGAAGTCACGTGTGCTACTGACGGCTGATTATTGACTACTGACTATTGACTATAGCGGTGGATGTCCCACACGTGACGCATTGTCACACATTTCAAGTAATCATGTATACAATGATGGATGAGCCAACATGCTCGGGACTTTCTCTCCAGCTCCTTATCTCTCTTGTACTTGCTAATGGCTAATGTTGACCTCAAATCTCAAGTCAATATTGATTTCAAATCGGCCCTAACAAGAGAAATTGTTTACCCTCAGGCATGTTGAACGTCTCGATTCATTGTTGTGTGCCAATTGTTGAAGTGCTAATTACTGCCTTGTCATCTTTACCGTTCATCGTATTGGACATTAAATAAATTACGCTTGATGGACGTCAATTAACTTTCACGAACAAGGTGAATGAACCTAGTAGTTAGGTTCGCTACATATATTGCCTAACGTTAAATACGCTAAAAGTTAAACCTACAGTTTAAAATAGTTAATTTAATCTCGAAGATTGGGTAATCTTAGGGAAAGGGAGGTTTTGTTGTGTTTGTTACTGTATTACCTGCTGAGCTGGGCGGAGACGAGGTTGCTGAAGGGAGCGAACTTGGCGGGATTGTTGTACATATGACACACGAGCCTCTCTCTGCAGACCTCATCAGTGTGGCCGAGCTGCTGGAACACGGCGTCCAGACGAGACAGCAAGGGGCTGTAGAAGGGATCGTAGTTGGCGAGGAGCTGAGAACTGGCGGGGATGCCGTGGAAAACTTTAAAGTCCTGGAGCTTGTCACGGGAATAGAAGCTTCCCTGGTGTTGGTACGAGGACTTGACTGCTTGGTACCTAGACAGACAGTCTCATTAATTATATAGGCGATGTGAGCTCAGACTATGGTGTCCCTTGTTAATATGGTGCAAATGAATGGTCGGTAGTCACAAGACGCTTACTACACGCATTGCAGGCATTCCAATTATTTGTTTTCGTTTAATTACACATGATATTCACGACAAAAACTGAGACGCCACGGACCCCACTATTCCTTATTAGACACGTCATAAAGTAATATTATACAGGACCTCAAAAGTCCGCAAACGGTCTATTATTTTTTTTAATCTTCGCAGATAATGCAACAAAACTTTGCAAATGAGTAATACTGTACACCTAAAAATCTATTTTTAAATACTAAAAATATCAAGTTTTCCACCATACTGAATACTTTGGTCTACGTGGTGTTTGAATGGGGATTATTAAAGAAAAGCATACGTCAAGAAATAACGGCTTAGATTTGTTTGACATATCAAGTTTGAAATTAAAAACCGCCGCCGTTTTGGCTAGGGAGAACGGGTGAACCTTTTGAGTCGGGTTTGCGGCACTGTGTTCTCCTAATACCGTTAATTTGATGTACTTCTCGACCCATGTTCTCGTCTAAAATTTCCTACAGACTCCTTGAGAACCATCCCTAGCATGATGGAAACATAATTTATTACTTCAAAAAGTAATTGTGTAGTTACTTTGTGCATAGTACCTATGTGCAAAGCTTCGTTGCATTATCTGCAATGGTTCAAAAAATAAAATGCTGTTCCGGGATTTTTGAGGACCCTGTATGTATCTAAAGAAATTATAATACAATTTTGACTGTAAGAAGTTTATACTTGGGTTCATCACGGGGAGGCTACTGATATTTTCACTGGCTTTTACAGCAGCCACGGTTTGCGGTCCCCTGACCCAGCCGCAACCCGGTTAGTTGTCGCATGTGAGGTTCCAGCCAACGGCGACCCTCGTTTCACTGGCGAGGAGAAAGTTATAGTATTTATTGCAACTTTCTACAACCTGCAGTGGACTTAATTATTACACTAGTCATGTTATCATAGAATATCTACATTCTACTGCATGCATAAGAAAAGAGACTTTTCATCAACTTACTATGCTTGTTTTAATCACTTTCATTCTTGTAGCTGCAACTAAAATATCCACTAATGTATGTCTGGAGCAAATTTATTATTTGAGTTGGATACTATGAAAAGGCATTTGATTTGGTTGCTAATAATGACACCAGAACATGGGTAACGCACGCTTGAGGTGTAAGGTGTGTTGGGGTAAAAAAAAAAAACACAGTGGAGCAGGGCAGGCAGCTGGTTGCCTAGCAGGTCGTTTAATCTCATACTGCGATGTGGTGCGTTCACACAAAAGCTGCTTGAAGCGCTTATTGGGAAGCGCTTGCAAGTTCCGGTGTCTTCCATTTTGCGGTCAGTCCATTTTCCGGTCAAGTGTAGATATACGTGGGGGGTGGGGAGGTTCTAGGGGTAAGAGGGTTTCGATTCCTAGAATACGTGACTATACTGAATGAATAGTGGTTCCATGTTAATAGAGCAGCAACGGTTCTTGATTTTTTTACTTTTTCCACCTATACCATAGTATATGGAGAAAGTATTGTTTTCGTAAAAATTTTCGAGTTTGAGTTTTGAGTGGATATATTGGTTTTGGGTCCCCCTGAACCCTAAAAAGTGGTTTTCAAAGTGATGTCTGTGTGTGTGTGTGTCTGTGTGTCTGCGTGTGTGTGCGTGTGTCTGTGTGTAATTACTGTGTCAGAGCTAGGGGCTACACCTGTGGTCCGATTTCAGCGAAATTTGGTATGTAGGTTCTAATTCATTGGTTTTTTTTAACAGAGGGCCAGGCTTATAAGTTATCATGGCATTGCATCGTAGCTAGAGCTAGAACAGCTTATTGTGCACCCTCGTTCACAGGTCCTCATTCTCCGTCAAATCCCAGGTCCTTGGTGAACCGTGAGAGCCTTTTGACTATGGTGACCTGTTCTTCCCTTTGATCTCCTATCAATAGACCAAGGGATCTCATACGCAGACCTTGTAGGGATGGGCACATAAATATACCTTCACAGCTTTCACAAGGTCTCTGGCTGGGGCAAGCCGTAGCGAGATTTCCCTGAAAGGACTCAGCTCCTGAACTTGCTTGACCAGCCAATCCTTTGTGCCTGCGTCAGCACAGCCTCCACCTTTCTTCCTGGAGGCTTCATTAGAGTCAGCTTTGGGGGTACCACCCTTGCCCTGCTTTTTCCCAGCATCCTAGTTCCCGGAGGAACTGGCTTTGCAGGCAGCAGAGTTAGGGTGCTTGGCAGCCCACGCCAGCCTCATCTCACTTCTGGATAGCACCTTTTCGCCTTTAGCTTAAGCATCAGCTGTCATCCATCTTTGCAACTCGCTCCTGGAAAGTTGTTTTTCGTTCCTTTCCGGTTTCTGCGAGCTTGTCGTCATCGTCAGATTTCAGTAGACCTTCCTCCTCCATTTGGGTCAGATTGTCTTCATTGTTCTCACGAATACCGGATATTTAAGTCTACCTCCCCAGTGAGCCGATAAGAGAGGTAAGGGGTGCGTACGACTGGGCCCTGGTTCCCAGAAGGCTCCGTCAAGACACTGAATATTAGGCTCCCAGTGCCACAAGACTCTTGGCACGGATTGCATTACACCTTAGTCTAGGGCCCCCCTCACTTGGTTCTGTAGGTGGACCAACACCCAGTGGCAGAAGGTAGCTCTCCGCAGCTAACAAGTGAGAGTTGGGGTTTAGGTTGTGGCCAATCAGCCGAACCAACCCCGCAAGCGAGGTTTGGCCGGAACGGCGCGAAATTTTCTCCCACTCACTAAACCCCCATACATTCCTTGTAATCCATCTCCAGGCATTTTTTTTAATTTTTTTTAAATTTTGATTTTTATGGGGATTTTCCCATAAAAACAAAAAAAATCGGAAAAATCGAATTTTCTAAGAAATGGCCCGAACGATTTTGCTAAAAATTTAGTATGATTTAGCCCTTTAAATTCTGAACAAAATGGTACGAATCCCATTTCTGTAAAAATTACGGTTCAAAAGTTATGGTAAATTATGTTATTTTCCCATAAAAACCCCATAAAATAACGAAAAATAGGATTTTAGAAAAAAATCCGGTTTTATTTTAACATAGTTTGTTATGGTCCTTAAAGTTTTGTTAGTTTTTTCATTTAAATTTTTTTAATGGGAATTTTCCTATAAAACCCCATAAAATATGGAAAAATAGGATTTTCCCAAAAACGGCCCAAACGATTTTGATAAAAAAATTGGTATGTTATAGTCCTTTATATTCTGAACAAAATGGTACAAATCCCATTTCTGTAAAAATTGTAGTTCAAAAGTTATTGTAAATAATGTTATTTTCCCATAAAAAAAACCCCATAAAATAACGGAAAAATCGGATTTTCACAAAAATGGCCCGAACGATTTTGATAAAAATTTTGTATGTAGTCCTTTAAATTCCGAACAAAATTGTACTAATCCCATTTCCGTATATTTACTCTCACCCCTTACACATGATAAAGGTTGTTGACAAACTTATTGGAGAAAGTATGTGTCAGAATGCTGATACCGTTTGTTGGGGGCGTAATGGGTGAAAATGAAAATAATTAATAACTCGAAGGACCAGAACTAATTAATAGTTCAAGAGAAAAATAATTAAATTAGAGAAAATGGCGAATCTGCAATTTGAAGGGCACTGAGGTCCCGAGATGGAATAAAATGTCTTGTGAGGGGCAAATGAGATTAGTTTTAGAGTCTAATTAAAACACACACAAAACTTTAAGGTTGTACCTTGAGTCCAATTGTCCAAAGGTGGAGAGTATGGCAGCGGCGTCGTCTATGGTGGAGCGATGGCGGATGGCGGAGTCCTTAGACCGAGTGCTTCTGTTTTGTAGAATTTTGGAGTACGCAACGCACCCAAGTTCATAATCACAAAGAGCTCACTAATACGCGGAAGTCACGGTGAAAACGTACGGAAAGTCTAGAAGTAATACACGGACGCGCACACACTGTCTTGAGGTTTGAAGAGTCTGAAAGCACTAGATCACAATTTAAGTAATTTAATCACAAACAAAAGGGGGAAATTAAAATGTATATATAGTTAAATGTACTATAGAGGAGAGGGAGGCCAGATATAATTAATCTATAGCCTAAAAATACGTTTAAGAGAGGTAAAATGGGCAATTAATGTCCCGAGATACGAGAAACGGAATACACCGTGAGTTATGGACGCCGACCGTGGACAGACAGACGCCGATCGCCGGCTTCACACTTTGAAAAATGCAATTGCGGTTTAGAGGGGTCTAGGAATTCGATGGCCAATAGGAAATGCGATTGAAGCAAACACGGCGTCAGGTGATTCATGGGTATGTAGTACAGGAAAATAGGCCTTACTGTGGCGGGAAATTCGAGCAGGCTTAGCAATCTCATTTGAATATTGAAAGCGGGAGTCTATTTACAATAAATTGTTACTGAGACTAAATAATATTACAATAAATGTGGTGATTTATATACACATTAGCATGATTAATTAACCAGTGACTTAATTAACATAATGATTAATTTCTAAATACTCTAAAAATATGAATACCGAACATTCCGGCCCCCTTGAAGCATTACAGCTTCAACAGACAATTAATTAAAAAACACAAGAGCAAACGTAAACCACACTTAAATCTAATATGTACATAGAGTAGGTTTCTTGGACTTAGTCTTCATTGCATGGCAGAGGGAAGACCTTGTGAACAGGCCGTGTGAAAGTCCCAGAAGCTGTCTTCACTGTGACGACTCGAACTGTTCCATCAGCGCCAGGGTGAGTGGAGACGATGCGTCCAAGAGGCCAGGTGAGTGGAGGTGAATTGGAGTGAATGAGCACCAAGTCTCCGGTCTTCAAATTCTCATGAGGGGTGGTCCACTTGGATCGCTGCTGGAGGGAGTGGAGATATTCAAGCTGCCAACGCCTCCAGATACGCTGGTGAAAAGCCTGGACAAGCTGCCACTGACGAAGACGATTGAAGGGCACTTCAGACAGGTGAGGTTCCGGCAGGGCAACTAATGGAGCTCCGATGAGGAAATGTCCAGGGGTCAGCACAGAAATTTCGGAAGGGTCTGAACTAAGAGCTGTAAGAGGGCGCGAGTTTAGCATTGCCTCTACTTGAATGGACAAAGTTTGAAATTGGGTTAAAGTTAAAATGGTTTCACCAATTACCCGTTTCAGATGGTATTTTGCACTTTTAACGGCACTTTCCCATAAGCCACCTTGATGAGGTGCAGAGGGGGGGTTGAAATGGAAGTTAATTCCTTTGGGGGTGGTGAAATGAACAATTTTGTCCTGCGAATCAGGTGTAAGGATGGTTTCACGGATTACCTTGCGTAATTCCGAGTTTGCACCAACAAAGTTGGTTCCGCAGTCAGAATACAGATCGGAACAGAGTCCGCGTCTCGACACAAAACGTGTGAGAGCGGCAATGAAGCCTGAGGTGGTAAGATCGGTGACTACCTCTATATGAATAGCTTTGGTAGCCATGCAGATAAAAATACACAAATAGACCTTAATCTGTCTAAGAGCTTTGAGACTGCAAACGCGAACACTAAATGGTCCGGCGTAATCTACGCCTGTAGATGAGAATGGACGAGTAGGATTGACCCGATGAGCAGGTAAATCACCCATTAGAGGGATTTTGTTTCGTGGTTTATTTTTAAAGCACACAAGACACTTAAATATGCGCGAGCGGATAACGCTCCTGGCCGATAGAATCCACACTTTTCGGGCGAGTAGTGATTGAGTTAGTTGCGGACCTGAGTGCAAGTGTACCTGGTGGTAAAAGTCTATAAGCAAATTCACTACAGTATGAGACTTGGGTAGAACAATAGGGTGACGTATGTCATGAGCAAGCGAACAATGTGACAATCGGCCACCGACGCGTATGAGACCATTAGGGTCGAGGAAGGGGGTGAGTTTCTGTAATTGTGCAGAACATATTGAGCCTTTGTTCAATAATTTAATATCCGCACTGAAATGGAGTTTTTGCACTAGTTTAAAAAATGTCACTTCCGCTAGATTTAATTCACTGAGTTTTAAGTGTCCAGAGAGTTTGTTTTTAGACCTGGAATAGTTTATGAATCGTAGTACATAAGCTAGCACACGGGTTAGTTTCAACCAAGATGAATATTTAGACAATAAGTCCCATTCCGAAGGGGCGACTGTTGCACTAAGTACACTAAGAGGAGTTTCTTTAATTTCGTCCGTGGGAGTGAGTTCAGACGGCGAAAAACATGAGGGGGGCCAGTTGGCTTCAGGGAGCTGCAACCATGGTGGGCCAGTCCACCATAAAGGATGGTCAATGAGAGATGAGGCTAGAATTCCTCGTGAGGCACAATCAGCGGGGTTTTCCGTCCCTTTTATGTGCCGCCACTGATAACTGGGAATGATTTCTTGCACTTGGGCTACACGATTAGCCACAAAGGTCTTTAGTCTGTATGGAGGGGTTTGTAGCCAAGTAAGAACTACAGATGAGTCACTCCACAATACAGTGGTATTCGTAGTAAGAGAGTTAAATTGTTTTTCACAATAATGCACTAGTTTTGATAAGAGGTGAGCTGCACACAATTCCAAGCGGGGTAAAGTTACCTTTTTTAACGGGGCAACACGAGTCTTAGACAATATTTGTTTCACAATGACTGTTTTGTCACTAGATTCACACCGGAAATACACTACCGCGGCATAACCGCATTCCGATGCATCACAGAAACCGTGAAGCTCGATATCAGAGGAGTGAGCGAGCGGAAATGCTCGGGGGATCTTAATTTGACCGAGGTGGTCTTTAGTGTTACTAGTGAACACATGCCACTTATGTGCGAGATCAGAAGGGAGATGGTCGTCCCAATCAAGACCTTGAGTCCATAGTAATTGCATGAAGCATTTTGCTACCATGATTAATGGGGACAAAAATCCGCAGGGGTCATATAGTTTGGCAATAAAGCTGAGCACGGAGCGCTTAGTCAGCTTTTCAGACGGGGGGTTGAAAGCGTAACAGAAACAGTCTTCTTCAGGAGACCAATGGAGACCTAGGATGGAGTACTGGGGAAGCTGAGCGTCTTGCAGGAAACTTGGAGTCTCTAGATGTTCCGAAGGAAATTTTTCTAGAAGAGCAGAGGAGTTGGAGGCCCACTTGCGAAGTTCAAAGCCACCACGATGTAGAAGTTGGATAAGTTGGTCCTGTAGTTCAAGAGCAGCCTCAACGGAGTCAGCACCCGTGATAATGTCGTCCACGTAGGTGTGATGACGTAGAGAGTGAGAAGCCTGAGGGAAGGCATCACCTTCGTCTTCCGCTAACTGCATTAAAGTTTTAATAGCAAGGTAGGGGGAGCTGTTCATGCCGTAGGTGACGGTAGTAAGTTGAAACGTAGAGATTTCCTTTGAAGGGTCGTCACGCCACATAATCAGTTGAAACTTTTGATCGTCAGGGTGCACTTGTATTTGGCGGTACATTTGCCGAATGTCACATGAAAACACAATTTTATGAGAGCGGAAGTTCAAAATTACGTCACAAATGTCAGTTTGTAATTTACGTCCTGTCAAAAGAATATCGTTTAAGGAGTGACCGGAACTGGTTTTGCTACTGGCGTCAAACACTGTCCTTAAATTGGTCGTGCTAGAGTCCTTCAGTACCCCATGATGAGGTAGGAAGTAGTGTGGGTGTATGTCTTCAACAAAATCTAGTTTTGTCATATGGCCGAGAGTTTGATATTCAGACATGAACGTCTTATACAAGTGTGAAAACTGGGGTTGAGCTTTAAATTTCTGCTCAATAGACAACAAGCGCTTTTCAGCAATGGGCCTAGATTGGCCTAGAATGGAGGGGTCCGTCTTGAACGGAAGTCGCACAACATAACGACCTGATTGATCACGAGAGTGTGATTTTTTATAGTATTCATCACAAAGAAGCTCTTCCTGTGACTTAACCTGGAAGTGAGGGGGTTCCTCCTGTTGCCAGAAACGTTGAAGGGAAGAGTGTAGTGAATTATCACTAACAGAGAGAAGAGAGATTGCAAAACCTGACACGGGTTCCGAGTTAGTTGCACAGGGAGCTTTACCCATCAGAATAAAGCCAAGATGAGTACCTATCACATGAGGCATGTGCGTGCCGAGGGAGTAACTTTCATGAGTCCAGAGGAGGGGTAGCAGAGAACTACCTATAAGCACGTCAATGCCACCAGGCAAGTGAAAAGTAGGATCAGCTAGAACATAGGGCTTGATTTTTGTTAGCACTTCCGGTGATATAGGGGAGCGAGGTAAGTCGACGGAAATCTTATCAAGAATATGGAATTGATGGTCAGTGGCTATTACTCGACCTGAGAGAGTTTCAAGATTCAAGTAAGTTGACCCTTTAGTACAGGAAGCCATTTGAGAAAGACCAGATATTTTGAGTTGAGAAGACTGGCGTTTTATATTCAGGAGATTCGCAGCGCGTTCTGAGAGCAGATCACACATACTGCCAGTATCTAGTAGAGCACGAAACACATGAGAGATACCCTGAGGGGAAGTCAACTTGACCAAGGCGGTGCCGAGTAATACAGTATAATTACCCGAAGTCGTACATGAGTTATTTTGGGCAGAATAATTGCTTACATCCGCGACAGTGGCGGAGATAGAGGCTTGTGAATTAACATCACCAGTCTGAGTGTGAGATGGACCTGAAGTGGTCGGGGAAGTTCTTTGACCTTGAGGTCGAAAAGACATCTGAGAGGTTTGATTATTATCACCAAGGTGTAAGAGAGAGTGGTGTCGCTGTTTACATGTGCGACAAGTGAACTGAGAGCGGCATTCTTTGGAGCTATGTTCACCCAAGCAAGAAAAACAACGATTATGTTTTTTAACAATGGCGTGTCGCTCTCGAGGAGATTTATTTTGAAATACGTCACAAGTGTAAACTTTGTGATCATTTTTGTTACAAACAAAACATTTGTTATAGACAGGACTATTTTTAGTCTGAGAGCTATGAGAGGGGGGAGCATTAGATCTCGAAGTAGCTACCATGGCTAGGCCTACGTCAGACCGGAAATGCACCTTTTTTGGTATGGTTTTGTGAGGTGAAGGTTGAACGCTTCTGTGGGCCGATGACATGTTATGTATGTTAGCATCTTCTGTCTGCGAACATTCTTGGTTAAGAAATTTTATTATTTCACCAATTTCTGGTAATGAATGAGTAACTGGATCTTCGGTTTGACTGGAACGGAACGATTCAAGTTTTTTACGTAGTTCCTGGTCCATTTTACGCAAAAGGAGTGCGGACAATAGGGGGTTGTTGTCACTAACGTCACAATTTAATGCCTTAAGAGCTTGTGTGTGTTCCGTAAACAGGTTTACAAATTGGCGCAAACCTTTGAGTGAAGTTGCCGTAATGTTTGGCAGGTCCAACAATTGGTTAAGATGCAATGATTGCAATCTTCGATTGTTGTGATATCTGTCACGTAACAATTCATAGGCGACTAGATAATTAGGAGCGGTGAGATTTAAACTCCTTATTAAATTGAGAGGCTCTCCATTTAAGACAGAGAGTAAGTACTGGAATTTCATAACAGAGGATAATGAAGCATTACGGTGGATTGCAGTGTCAAAAAGATTGATAAAACTTGTCCACGTTAATGGATCGCCAGAGAATTTTTGTAAGTCCAGTTTAGGTAATCGTACTTGTGAGCTTGGATGAGTTTCTGAAACAGAAAACGATTCACTGAACGCGGAAGGGGTTTTTGGTGGTTCTGAGGGAACCAGAGTTTCAATCGTAGCTTGAATGTGAGAGAACATGTCTTCAATAGCATCTTGATCATTGGAAAGAGTCTTATCATCGATCCCTTCATCTTCCAGAACGAAGGCACGTTGAAGGTTATTTTCAAATTCACTGCGTTTCTTTTTTATTTCCAACGCGTAAGCGGATAATTTCTTAAGTTGTAATGGTGTTAGAGGGTCGATTTGAGTTGATAATTCATCTACTGTAGCCTTAAGTTTTTCAAAACGTGATTTAATCAGCGCCGTAGAACGGGTGTAGATTGCGGACTTAAAATCAGATGCTTTAGGAGGCATTGTGAAGTGTTCACTTGAAAGTATTCACACGAAAATGGAAGTTATGGGTACACAAAAGGCTTGTAGCTAGGCCTATGAATGGTATTAGCTTAACAATGTAGTAATTAATTGTCCGCTGAATAATATAGAGATAAAATATTATAAATATCTAAAACATATATCCACCTACTTTGTAGCTTAATTGAGGCAAATAGTGAAAAACACTAAGTTATCAACACGTTAAATAGCAATAAAATATTTTTAAATGAGTGTGGCAGGTTTAATTCGATTTTCAAACCATAAATCAACAATTGAGCTTAGTTGAAAGTATTCAAGTACGGTAATAATAATGCACAATAAAACAAGAGATATGATAGAACAAATGAATGAGTCACATGAAAGTTCACCGTTATTTACAAAAATAATAAATGGATCTAAATAAGTTTAATGAGAGTAGGCCTCATTAATGAAACAGTGTAGAATAATCCTTAGTAAACAAGAATTGCAACATAAAGAGTAAGTTATTACCCTAATAAATGAGAAAGGAACATAAAATTATAACCATCAATGAAATATGAATCACAATACAAATACGCTAGCTAACAGTTTTGTTTATATGTACAACACTAGTAATAAGAACCAGTAAAAACGGTTATTTTGAACTATTTATTAAAATGTTAATTGACAAGATAAAATTACCTTAAATATAATATCGCACGTTTGTCAACCAAAATTACAGAGATGAACTAATTTAACTTTACTTCATTTAAAATCAAAATTCAGAAAGCATAAACAATGTTAAATAACAATGACAAATTATTGTTTATTTAGTATGATATTCAAAAGAGCAATATTGATTCAAAGAATAATAGTAAATACCTAATAATAACCTAATAGTTGGTTATTAATAATATCAATCAACCTTATTACACAATACACCTTAAATGAGAAAATGTAAACAACAACAAACGCTGTACAGTGAGTGTGAGATATGCGTCTGCTACTAGTGTCGGCCGTCTGCACGCGACTAAATCCCGCAACTAAAACTAAATCCCGTTTTCGGGATAAAAAAGCCAAGTAGGGAAAAATTGTCTACTACTAGAGAGAACAGCAAATTGTACATGATTGTGACCTGCGCAGACGCGCGAGTGGAGAGAGATTGCTAAACCACGCCCACGAACGGAACGAACGCGAGCCGATATTTTACCAATATGGCGAAAATTGAAAATTGCAGATCGCTAAAAATATGGTTGATGATGAAAATTGGCTGAAATTAATTACCACAGGACTTTAGACTATGAATCCGGCTCGAAGGACCAAATGTTGGGGGCGTAATGGGTGAAAATGAAAATAATTAATAACTCGAAGGACCAGAACTAATTAATAGTTCAAGAGAAAAATAATTAAATTAGAGAAAATGGCGAATCTGCAATTTGAAGGGCACTGAGGTCCCGAGATGGAATAAAATGTCTTGTGAGGGGCAAATGAGATTAGTTTTAGAGTCTAATTAAAACACACACAAAACTTTAAGGTTGTACCTTGAGTCCAATTGTCCAAAGGTGGAGAGTATGGCAGCGGCGTCGTCTATGGTGGAGCGATGGCGGATGGCGGAGTCCTTAGACCGAGTGCTTCTGTTTTGTAGAATTTTGGAGTACGCAACGCACCCAAGTTCATAATCACAAAGAGCTCACTAATACGCGGAAGTCACGGTGAAAACGTACGGAAAGTCTAGAAGTAATACACGGACGCGCACACACTGTCTTGAGGTTTGAAGAGTCTGAAAGCACTAGATCACAATTTAAGTAATTTAATCACAAACAAAAGGGGGAAATTAAAATGTATATATAGTTAAATGTACTATAGAGGAGAGGGAGGCCAGATATAATTAATCTATAGCCTAAAAATACGTTTAAGAGAGGTAAAATGGGCAATTAATGTCCCGAGATACGAGAAACGGAATACACCGTGAGTTATGGACGCCGACCGTGGACAGACAGACGCCGATCGCCGGCTTCACACTTTGAAAAATGCAATTGCGGTTTAGAGGGGTCTAGGAATTCGATGGCCAATAGGAAATGCGATTGAAGCAAACACGGCGTCAGGTGATTCATGGGTATGTAGTACAGGAAAATAGGCCTTACTGTGGCGGGAAATTCGAGCAGGCTTAGCAATCTCATTTGAATATTGAAAGCGGGAGTCTATTTACAATAAATTGTTACTGAGACTAAATAATATTACAATAAATGTGGTGATTTATATACACATTAGCATGATTAATTAACCAGTGACTTAATTAACATAATGATTAATTTCTAAATACTCTAAAAATATGAATACCGAACACCGTTTATTTACAGGGTGACGAGGTTTAGATCTTTATGACATGAGAAGCTGTTGACGGAGCCACTTTTATATTAACAGGCAAATTTTTCTTAACTCGCAAATCATGTTTCATCTATATATGTAAAAGGCAAAGCCCTCACTGACTGACTCACTCACTCACTCACTCATCACTAATTCTCCCACTTCCCATTTACCTAGGAGGCTGAAATTTGGTACACTGATTCTTTAGGCATTAAATAGGAAAACTAAGTTGTTTTTATTCTGATCGGACTCTCGGGCTCCGCCCCAGTGGCTCTGGAGTTTCCCATGTTAACCTTATGAGTACTCATATTTAAATGGAATTAATGAATCTTAACAGCTGTTTCAATTAAACAAGTTGGTTCTGTTCTATGATGTGCAATAGCATTAAAGTTACAAGGATTACCAACAGGGTGCAGCACTATTATTTTTTTTTTAATTTATGACAACAGCTTAATTTGCAACCAAAAGGTGAGTGAGCGTAGCGAACGAACTTTAACCTGGAGGTGAGTTAGCGTAGCGAACGAGCTAACCTGAAGGCAAGTGAGCGCAGCGAACGAGCTCCAACCTAAAGTTGAGTGAGCGTAGCGAACGAACTTCAACCAGGACGTGATTGAGCCATGCGAACGAGCTCACTTATGAAGTCAAACGGGGCAAAGCCCGCGGGTACAGCTAGTATATTATAAATGGCTGTTTATTCTAACAAACTTGTTATACATCGGTTACAATACAGTTACAATGTCCTCTCGAGTCCGTTTTTTTGCTGAAAACACCGCCTTGTTTACATCAAGAAAGGTTTCTTCTGGCACATAATCGCAGCTTTCAACATTGTCTTAAATTAAAACACTATTCTGCCCTTGCGTCTGGCGGATCTTTCCTTTAAGCACTCCTACGTCACAAAACCTTGTTTGTTTTCTTTATATATCCGATGAGAATAGCATACCCATTATAATGCAAACTTGTCTTTCCCCTCACACTCACAGTTTCAATCAATTCCATCGTAACACTTAACAAAATACGAAATAAAAAATCCACTAACTATATGATTCTTACTTAAATAATACGATTACTATCCACACACGTAAGTGTTAACACTTATCCGACAACAGCTAAGCTAATCTCGCAAAATAAATTGTTAGTAAAAAGTAAAGCGGGCGAGGGGTGCATAATTTCAGGTCACATACCTATTAGGGCATTGGTACTCCCCATACCTACGCAACTTCAGGCCCATCGACCTAGTCTCCGCTATGAATCGTCAACCTGGCTCACATGTTCTCGGGATTTTCAGAATATGTGACCGCAAAATGGAAAGCTATTTTTCAGACACCCCACGAGATTTTTGGGTTGACCGGTAAATGGACGATTTTACCCTTGACCGGAAAATGGACGACCGCAAAATGGACACAACCGCAAGTTCCAACAGACGTGAGAAAAATCGACATTGTATCAAGCGTGTGCGTTCAGAGACAAAACTTGCCCCGGCTAGCAAGCGCTTGCTACAAGTTCTGACAAAGACAATCACGCAAGAACGTTGTTTTCTGTCTTTTATTGACCGAACCAGTCAGTGACAAACAACTGTGCAGTATAGATGTCGATGAACTGATATTTTAAGTCTTTAGAAGAGGGGCTATTTGGGACAAACGCCTTAAACTACATGCTAATAGAGTTTCTTTAGGATATAACTAAACGTGATTAACTCCATCCTCAGATAAGAAAAAACCTCATTTGTCCAATGCGAATTAAGGAAATAGGTGGTGGTATTATTCTGCAAACCTTTTTTTTCTAGTAAATTTTCTAGCAAAAATAACTGTTCATCCCTTGATAAAGACATTGTCAGCAAAAAAACTAGCTTGAAATGCAAGCTTTTGTTGTGTACACACAATAAAATTCTCGCTGTTACTTGTAACCAGCTTTCTTTGTGAACGCAGCCTAGAATTAATTATACAGTAGCGCCATAGATAAAAGGAGTATGGTAGCGCATAGCACCGCGGCAAGCGCCAAGAATTGCCAAGTCAAATTGTTCGTCTAGCTGTAAGCGGAGATGGCTCGAATAGGGCATGCGGAATGGCACTTGACAACGATTTTACATATTCCACACAGGACTTTTCACTGTGTAACGGATTTTGACCCGTATGCTCTATTTACGGGGTGTTTTTCGTGTTGGTTGATTTGTTTGGTTATTGTTTTGTGCACATGAATTGAAATAATATTTTTCGAAAAATTATAGCAGCTGATGTTTTCATTCGGTTGCTTCTGTGGTGTCAACCCCATTTAGACCACCATATTCATCACATTCTCATTGATTTTTAAAATAAAAAAGCAAATGATTTAAGAATTAAAAGTAAGTTTAAATCAATACTATGCAAATCAAACTTGATCACAGTTTTTTTTTTGCAAATTTCCCCGAATACGGAGGAAGCGGAAAAAACTATTACGGCACCGTAGTCAACATGGTAACACCCCAATATCTAGGCCCGGTACTTTTTGTTTCGGCTTGAGGTTCCCAAATGCCAAAATCAGCATTTATACAAAAATATAAACTGCAGGTGGTTCCTAAAGCAGCAAACAAGCGTACTCAGCCCCCTTGTTATTCTAATTAATAATAAAAAAAATGTAAAATTAAAGTGTGACAAAATGTTTGTTAATGAATTTATGCAAATGAAACTTGTGTACCATATGTACAATAAGATTTAATGTCTAGTACAGTCAGTACTGTAAAAGACAAAACAAGACTCAGCAACCAATCAGATTCTTTGGTAACCAGCCGGTATGCAATTATGCGACCTGCCCTGCTCCTCTGTGTTTTTACCCATGTTATGACGTCATTAAGAACTGATTATTGACATATTTGACATTGATATTATTAGCAACCAAATCAAATGCCTTTTCATAGTATCCAACTCAAATAATAAATTTGCTCCAGACATACATTTTAGTTGCAGCTACAAGAATGAAAGTGATTAACAAGAATAGTAAGTTGATGAAATGTTCTTGTCTTAGTTAAGTAATAATTACGATAACTGTAATAATTAATAATTAAGTCCACTGCAGGTTGAAGAAAGTCGCAATAAATAGTATATTGTTTCCGATATAAATACGATATATATAATACTAGAGCTCGCCACGTAGTCTAAAACTCGACCAAAAGTGTGTATTGTGCAAACTTCTCTATTTTTACCCCACGCTGTAAATAAAACATGTGATTGGAATTTCTTCCATATATTTTGTTGTTATATCATCACCAAATTAGCAACCCATAAGGCCCATGTTAATTTCTTTAAATTCATTTGTTGGGCTTTTTTAGCCTATTTTAATTTATAATGTGATTCTGCACATCTACAGGCAAATATCTTTCTAACAGTATGCGTAGATTTTCCCTGCGATGCACAGGAGCTGAGAACAAAGGTTTTCAATAAACATGTGTCTATTAATATATAGAATTAGCCTCATTATCTCCATAAGAAAAGTCGAATTTCCATTTTTGACCCAATTAACATAAATATTTTCAAAATACAAAAAAACCTGCACATATAGGACCGATAACCCTTCTTTTGGTACAACCCGTGTGTAATTCGGTCCAGTAGTATAGTCAGGCTAGCTGCCATAAGCTTTAAATTTTGGCCCCATGTTAAATCTCCATAACAAGTTTATTTTTATATTGGCTCCTAGAGGTTGCTCCGTGGTCGAAAACTCCATCAAAAGTATTTAATGTACAGACTTATCTATTTCCACCCCACACTGTAAATAAAACATGTGATAGGAATTTGTTTGGATTTTCTGTTTATATTTTGTTGTAATTTTTTCACCAGCACGACAACCCATAAGGCACATGTTATTTTTTCAAATTCATTTTTTGTGCTTATTTGTTTAAATTCCCCTTTCATCTTAAACGACGTGGTATAGTTTCCAGCCCACAGTTCCTAAGTGGATTATAAATTTCAGGAGAACCTGATTAAACCGAAAAAGAAGCCGCTTTGACGAAAATAACTGTTTAATGTGGATATTGAAACGGTTAGTCAAGCGTTGATTCGTAGGGTTGATAAGATCAAGCATTGTTTTGAGATCACGGGTGGGACGGCAACGTTTGATGGACGTTTTATATAATGTCGTTTCCAGACAGTTTACTGTAGCATACAAAATAACATATTTCAAAGCATCATTCAAGCAATAATCTTCACTCGTAATTTATGCCGAGATGAGTAATTGAAGAATTTAAGAAAAATATTTAAACCTGCGTAAATGAAAGTAGACTTTACCTGGCTGACAATGTTTTCCATACGTAGGGCATCTGACGAATGCAGCTAATAGGGTATAGTAAATAGTGTACATATTTCCAAAATGGCAAGAGTTTACAAACATTTTATGAAATTAGAGCTATAATTGACACAAACACGTAATTGTAAAATAATTTAACCGTTGAGAGGAATAAATAAATAAAGAATATTGTATGTCACATCAACTATCCTGTATAAAAAAATAACATAGAATTTTGATTCACTCTGTGAGCAGCTCATGTTCATTCATTCATGTTCTATTTTTGGTTTCAGTTGGTGTATAATTCAGTATACAAAAGTCAATGCTAGTGTAGTTAGTGTCTTGGACTTCGTTGCGAGAGTGCGGGCTCAAAACCAGCCCATCCAGATGGATTAAGCGGCTCAGTCGGCAATAAAAATATCTTTGACCTTGATGTGGAAAATGAATTACTATCTTCAATAGTAAAACATACTTTTCTTTGAAGAATTGTTGGGCACCAACAAGGGTGAAACCAGCGACAGTTATTATTGTTGTTAAGTTGATTATATGGGAAGATTTCCTTGACAATCATTCAAAACAGATTAAGCGTTGGTTGGCCGCAAACGGGGTCGTTCCACTTAGCCGACTGAGACTGTTGTTGGTATCATTCAAAAATAGGAGATCACATGTTCATGGCTTGAATGATGCCTTGAAATATGTGATTACTTTCTCCCCCTGTACATATTATAGGCCTATGTATTGTTTTCGTAAAAAAACTGGCGACAACTTAAGCATGGGGATGGAATGTCTAGTTGTATCAATAGTTAAAAATACTGTATTAGATATAGATTATTCATTGTCTGTCTTCGTCGAGCGAAAATAACTAATAATGGGTTTCAACGACATTTTTGAATGAGAGTCAACAATGGGTTTTCTAATAGAGGTGTGAACTGTAGCAAACTCGACACATAAGTAAAAGTTAAATTATATGGCGTGTTCATCATAGTCTGAAGGAGAGATGTGATTCATTAAATGAACAAGGTGGGATTTGAAACGGTTTGAACACACAACGGTACAGTGTTTCCCACGGCCTGGCCCTGCCTGTGTTATTAACCTATTTGAGCCCCAAGCAAAAAATCACTTTATGTGAAATTGAGAAATTAAACGAGACTAGAAGTGAGATGGTGAGAGAAGTTTTACTTCCCTTTAAATTCGTGTATAGGTGTGGTATATACTAATGTGTTAATCCCGATAAGAGAAACATATTATGCCAGAAATAATGTTTGCGTATGTTTTCAATCACTTTAAATTAATCCTTAGTCTAGAATTCATAAAACTTTCCGACCTCGGTGATTTCCTCATTGGGAAGAAGTTTTTTTCGATATTCTCTTCGCATATTATTTGCCACAGGGGTGAATGTACCTGTCTTGCGGCTGCTTGAGCGCGGCTGCCGCGGCCGAGGTGGCTCCCAGGCCCGAGCTGGTGTACGCGGGGAAGGGCTGTCTGCCGGAGCTGTCCGGAGGGTAGGTCCACACTCCGGTGTTGTCGTCAGAGCCCGCCCCCAGGCTATCGTAGCCTCCACCACCTCCGCCAGTCCCCGTGTCCTGCATAACACACAAGATAAACGAGTCACATTCGTGTCTGTAAAGTATGATCACTGAACAGAACTGCTTGGCAAGAATATTGGCTGGCGACATTTATAACAACTTCATCTCATTCAACAATACCTAATAAATAATAACCTGTTACAATAGATAGCGCTATATCATGTCGAACCTCTCGTCATGTTAGAGTAGTATCTCTGACTAACAGTAGACAATCCGCTCCATGTTAAAGTTGTAGCTATGTTTTTAATCTAGGGGTACAATGTCATTGTCTGCGTACAATATTAAGCGGACAAAGCTTATACATACATCCATTACTTTTGAGAAATGTAACCACGAATTGATTGTTCTCAATGAGTTCGAGTTCACACAATGAGATGTGTACTTAATAGTAAAATACACACACATCCCTGGTTCGCATTAATAGGATTTTTACTTGCAGTATCCAAAGTCAATGCTACATTCATATGGTTCCCGTGATTTTGATGTCTACCCAGACAGCGCAAGGATATTTTATAAATATGTTTTAAACATATATCCATGTTAAAAATATTTTATATATTTTAATATTATTTATAAAATATATTTTTTTAATTTTTGAACAATATGTTAACATAATAGTTTTAAAATTTTTTTAAATGATTTTTAATGGTCTTAAAAATATAATTTGTAAATATTTTTTATTTTTCAGTTGAATATATTTAAAAAATATTTTTAATATATTAAGACAAAATAATTTAGTAAAAGATATTTTTAAAATATTTTATTTGCCAAAAAATATAGCTTTTAAGAATATTTTTAAAGAATATTATAGAAATATTTTATAAATAGACTGTTTAAGTTTTTAAAATATATTTTGGTAATTTGTTTCAACTGAGCTAGGTAAAATATATTTCCCACACGTTTAAAAAATATATTTTGACAACAAATCTCTTTTTCCTTAAAGCATTTTTTTAGGGCCATGACAAAAAATAATTCAAGTAGCCTATCGCATGTACCGTATATTAAAGATATCTTAAAATCACTCCAATAATAATTCCCTTTTTTTCCCAAACAGTTAAACAAAATGTTTAGACTATCTCATAAAAGTAAACTTTTAACATACCGGATGTCCGCCCAAGTAGCACACATTGTTAATGTTGGCCCAAAGTTCGGAAATGGTTATAGTAGTACGTTTTCTGTGGAAATGGTCGGCACGGTTGGGATCCATAGTAAATTGGATCTATAATAAATTGGATCTATAATAAATGTAGTCAGATGATGTTGTGATACTAGATACAGTGGGGAACGCCTGCTTAAAATATTACAATTATAATAATGCTTTTTTTATTAAAATTCTTTGACTTATTTGAGCTAATTTTTAATAGTTGAACAATTTAAGGGGAAAGATTAATTAATCTTATAAGAATTAATTATAATAACATTACTATTATAATGGTAATTAAATAATCTATATTCAAATACCAGTATCCTATCCAACTCCCAGAAAAACAATTCAACTACCTGATGCCTAAACAGATTAACAGATTAACTGTAATATCAAAAATATTTTAAGTATTGCGTCTATTGCAACTGTTGGCTACTCTTTGACCCCTCGAAAACTCTCAGTATCAATAAGGACATGTAGCTCAGAGGTAAGGTAAAAGGCTCACAACACAAAGGTACCAGGTTCAAGACCTGACCCGGCAGAACAAATTTTGTTCTAGTTTTTTTTATCAAAATTTGTTTTTATGAACTATTTAATCAATTTACTCAACTAATAATTATTATGCTTTTCATACTAAATCTTTATTTATAATATTTAAATCCTTTTTTAAATAATATTTTGTAATAACATTTATAAAATATTAATACAATTTTAAGATACATCGGGGGTGGAATAGGATGCATTTTTAAAATATACTTTAAAGATTGAAAAAAATTTATTTTTAAAACATCCTGTGCTGTCTGGGTAGGCCTACCGTAGTATCTTTAAATCAATGTTACATCTGGTTCAAGAAAATAGGAGGCCTATTTAACGATGGTTCACGTAAATGTGATGTCTACTTGCAGTGTCCAAAGTCAATGGTGCTTAGACCCTAATTGATTATTCATTTTGTAGTACAATATGTTCAACTGTATTATTCCAATTATTACAGTTTTTACTGTGTTTGTTATGTGCTGGTTTACTGTAGATGGTTTGCATATTTAAACATATGTTACAACTCCTTTGTTTAAGTTTTTATCGTTAAGGACACCCATGTTAATTTCCGAAAAGCTTAAACTCAGGCAGGGTAAAGCCCTGTAGTCCGATTTATTCAATTTAATATTTATACCTTTTCATAGTAGGTTACAGTTGGCTAAATTTTGTGCGGATCGCTTCAGCAGTTCAGGAGGAGTAGGCTATTTGGTAAAAAAATCAGGAGTGTAGTATAAGAGCTTCGCTCGCTCAACTCAGTGAAAATGGCCGTAGTTAATAAATTAATTGAGCCACCAAAAGAGTCCGCGATATATATATATAACACTTTATGATTGATCGAATGCACCAACTTTTTAACAAAGGCAAACTGAAAGGATACAATTAAATGTAAACTATAACATCTTTTCTGTTACACCATCAATCAAAATATCTAAAACTAGGGGACAGTAGCAAACTCTGTGAGTGGCTAAAACCCCTGGCTACGACTCCTTATAATATGTGATGTCTACTTCAGTATCCACAGGTCAATTGTTTGTTGAATTGAAACTCTTTTTCTAAGAGTACATCTATAAGACCAGGATTACGCAATAGTTTGTAGGCTATATTTGGAGGTTGCTCACCTTGAAGTCAAAGTCTGAGATGGTGTCCTGACCGGCACCGTGAGCTGAGCTGCTGGAGCCCTGCGCCACGGAGGTCAGGCCCTTGCCCATGAGCTTGGCGATGCCGCCGATGATGCTGGGCAAGAACATGGCCAGTAGCACGGACTTGACGATCTGTGCGCCGATGAACACTGGCAGCAGGAGCTTCTTCAGCCCAAACGCTAGGAACCCGAGACCAAACCCCGTCAGGAATGAGTTCTTTCCAAATGCGAATCGAGCTAGAAAATACAAAGATGTTTAACATCTGCAGTATAACATCCTAAACAAACATACTCTCTTATTAGAACGGGTGCAATAAGATCCAATCGATCTAGGAATGAAAGGAATTTACGTATTCTTATAAATCATGAAAAGCAACCAGTTTCAGTTATATTAAGCGAATCTACCTTAAAGGGGTGTGTTATGATTTGTTAGTGTTTAGTTCAAAGACAATTTTGGGAAGTAGATGGCTAGACGAGATATACTTGGTAACCAATTTTTTTTTAAACCTATTTTGGCTACTTCAATGAATCGACAATGTTAATTAGTATAATATTCCCAACAAGCATACATATATATGATGTTGATTTTCCTTTACAGTTTCTTCTGTGACAATATTTATACTTAAAACGTTTCCAAGTTTCAATAGTACGGAACTACCGAACGTTTCACACACTGCCTTGTGCAACTCGGTGCTCAAACTACTCCTAGACGACTGGAGCGACTGCTTTCCAACTTTGTAAGGCTATCATGCCAATTGTGCCATGCCGAGTACAACATCTATATACGAGGATTATGCGTAAATTAAGGTATCCGTCGTTTCATCGAGCTATCGTCACGACCAACCGAGCTACTTCAAATCTGAGACCAACGCCATGTTATCAACTACATTACTATTTATTCTAACTATCACTGATCCCGATGGGGGATTAGTCTCGTCCTAATATTCAAAAAAGTTGTGAAAGATAGTGTTACCGTAAGTAGCATGGTAGGACCTAGACTAGACTGACGTTCCCGTTAAGTACAAATCTCGTTCTGTGACTAGGTTACATTAGGTAGGTAGAGGGTGGACCACGTGTGATTTTTGTTACCAGTTGACCAAATGTGTATGTCAGAAAGTGGTTCAACATAGACAATGTGCATTTAATGGCCGAACTCCCTCCACACATTTTATATATCCAAACACTTTATTCCATTCATGTCCGTAGACTGGCGGTGAACAGCTGAATTAGAATAAGAGACTAAGACAGGTACTGCAGCAGTCGACTTTATTGGTATCACATCCAGATACCTTGAGTAGTAGTCCTCTATCACAAAAAACAATTGACCCTTGACTCTGGTGAAGTCACACCCAACTAGGGACCACGGTAGTTCAGGAAATGGAGTATTGATCACGGATTCTCCCTTTAAAACTCTCGGATAGGTCGCAGAAAGATCAGGATAGTCTAAGGATGCAATATCCAAGGGTTGTTTATTACCAAGTTCAGTGTATATAATCAGAGATAACGCTTTAATGGCAGTACGGCCAAGTAAGGGTTGCTTAAGTCCACGAATGACATAGAGTTCTTCTTCACACTTCCTATCGCGCAGTTTTAAATGAGATACTAATTTTCCAAGGCAGCTAAGAGAATATTGGCCAGCAGACTTGATACATCCATTGAAAGGCTGTAATGCCAAACATGAAAAACTCTTTTTCCACAAGGCTTCCGGTATACATGAAACGTCCGCTCCAGTATCAATTTTAAACACTACCGGAGTTTCATTTACGTGCAAACATACCTTATATGGTGGAGTGGTGGACAAGCTATCCACTGAGAACTCAACAGTACCCAGCGAAGCATTTGTGTCACTACCAGAACATTCATCTTCAAATGCCTCAACCTCTTTAACTTCTTTCTTCTTTCTTTTGCAACATCGTTCAAAATGCCCCACTATATTGCAATACCTACAACGTACTTTGTATCCTGGGCAGTTTTCTCTGGAGTAATAGTTAGTGTCCCCGCAACGAAAACATTTGAATCCTCTTACTTCTTTACTCATATATTTATTACATTTAGAACCTGAGTCTGAGGACGAGGAATTATCATGTCGGGCTGAAAGAACATCAATGTCCTTTGACGTCACACCCCTAATCGTTCCTTGCTGCATTTTAACTGATTCCCATAGCTTAGCTTTTTCTACTGCTTCATTCAACAACAGGTTGCTATTCATCTGCAATGATTCTGAAAGTTTGCTGTCACGTACCCCAACCACGATGCGGTCACGTAGCATCTCATCTTTAAGTGCCCCAAAGTTACAATTTTTGACCAATCTATGAAGAGCTGTTAAGTATAGTTCAAAAGATTCCCCTTCAAGCTGGTTCCTCTTATTAAACCGTGCTCTTTCATAAACAATGTTGACAGCTTTGTTAAAGTAATTATTGAAATTGCGTACAACCTCATCATAAGAGGCGTTAGACAGCCCAAATGAATCAAAAATATACTCAACTTCATCACCCATGGCAAGTAATAAAGAACTGATCTGAGTTTCCTGAGGTTCGTGGTTTAAAAGTGAAGCAACCCTATAGCGTTCAAATTTCCTTATCCAGGATGTCCAATCAGATTCCCGGTTTTCAAAAAAACAATCAAAAGGCGGTGGTACGTAAATGTACCTGCCATGAGGAACCAAGTCAGATTTGTGAGTCACTGTAGTAGAACTTTGCTGGTTACCTGAATTTTCATCTTCTTCAGTTTCTGCATCAGCCTGGTATCTTCGTGACTTTCTGATCTTCCTATTTGGCATGGTTAAATCCTGTCTGACACCATGAGTTATCCCCAAGATTAATACAGTGATAATTAATAATGTATTTATTGTGTTAACATAATAATCACAACATTCAACTACCACACTTCTTGTTTACCCAACTCCAATATAACATAACATTTAAATAAAACATATGATTTATATTAAAGACAGATGAAGAGGATCAAGAGACCAGCACATATATTATGATTTAATTCTATAGTTTCATGAAAAATATCTTTATGTTTGTCTTCAAATGATTGTACATTTTCATGATCGACTACATTTCAAGTAGTTGATCATGGTATTTGTGAACTGAGAACATTATGTTTATACTATTAATTTGTTATATATTCCTAAAATATATCTTTTATTTTAATATGGATCATATGACTGGAATAATTTCATATTGTAGATAATTCAAAGTTTACCTATTATTATTAAGATATAAACATGTTCATATTCCTAAAGTTGTGCTCATATATTCCGTATTAATTTATATTTAACTAGCATTCATACCCGTGCTTCGCAACGAGAAAAGAACGCTAGAGAAAATAATTATGTTCCATAATTTGCGGTATGTAGATAAACTTTTAGTGATCCAATAAAAGTATTAACTGGCTACTCCGCTTCCCAAACATTATTTTTGGGGAAATAAACGATACAAACACAATAGATTTGTGTTAACAAATATGAAAAAATGTCAATAAGTTAATAAATTATGCACTTAAAAATTCCCAAAATATCAAAAATTATTGATTAAATTTAAAACATAAACATACCTCTGTAAAAAATCCTAATTTGACGGTTCTCATTTTGTATCACAGCTTTTTGTTGTTGCTTGGTTCAAATTAGCTGTTGTCATCAATTTAAACTACTATCAGTTTTAGTAGGAAGTATAAAATATCTTTTAGTAGGTGGCGTTGGCAGAGGCATCCACAAAATTCAGCGGAGTCAGCAAAGGTACGTAATATTGTTTTTGTCATACTGCAGAAAAAAATGTCGTCATACTGCAGTAAAAAATGTCGTCATACTTTACTACTTCCTAAGACACTTCCTACGTCGTGGACCGATTTTCATCACTTTCCATAGCATTTACGTATTTTAGATACGTTAATCTAATTGCCACAAACATTCCCCACACTCCGCACTGCTAGCTTTTACTACTTCTTTCACCATTTCCTATGTCGTGGGCATGCTTCCATCCCTTCTCATAGCATTTCAGCATTGCAGATACATTATTCTAACTGCTACAAAAGGTTTCCAGTTCCCACACTCCAAACTGCTCTTATTACTACTCCCTTCACCTCTTCCTACGTCGCGGACCTGTTTCCCTCTCTTCCCATAGAATTTTAAGATTGTAGATACCTTAATCTAATCGTCATAAACAGTTCCCACATTCCGGAAAGCTCGCCTTGACTACTTCCTTCACCACTTCCCACGTCTCGGACCCGTTTTCCTCCCTTCCCATAGCATTTTACGATTGCAAATACCTTAATCTAATTGTCATAAAAAGTTTCCACACTCTAGACTGCTCACCTTTACTACTTCCTTCACCACTTCATACGTCACGGAACTGTTACCCTTTCTTCCCATAGCATTTTAGGATTGCAGATACCTTAATCTAGTCGTGATAAAAAGTTCCCACACTCCGGACTGCTCGCCTTTACTACTTCTTTCACCACTTCCTACGTCGCGGACCTGTTTTCCTCCCTTCCCATAGAATTTTAGGAATGCAGATACCTTAATCTAATCGCCATAAACAGTTTCCACACTCCAGACAGCTCGCCTATCACTTCCTTCACCAATTCCTACGTCGCGGACCTGTTTCCTCCCTTCCCATAGCATTTTAAGATTGCAGTATTACTGGATTGCAAATACCTTAATCTAACCGTCATAAAAAGTTTCCACACTCTAGACTGCTCACCTTTACTACTTCCTTCACCACTTATACGTCACGGAACTGTTTCCCTTCCTTCCCATAGCATTTTAGGATTGCAGATACCTTAATCTAATCGTCATAAACAGTTTCCACACTCCAGACAGCTCGCATTTACTATTTCCTTCACCACTTCCTCTGTCGCGGACCTGTTTTCCTCCCTTCCCATAGCATTTTAGGATTGAAGATACCTTAATCTAATCGTTATAAACAGTTTCCACACTCCAGACTGCTCACCTTTACTACTTCTTTTACCACTTCCTACGTCACGAAACTCAAGCTAGTGTTGTCATTTGATTATATTTATGATCCTTACCGTTTCTTTTCTAATATCTGTGGAAAAATACTATCAGCTATTTCTTTCTATAAGCTATAACTTCTGTATTCAAAAGTCAACAGCTGATCATATGTCTTTGTTTATGTGTCAAATACTGCTTCCATAAGGATTACATTGAGACTTTGAGACCCAGTGGGGCGGATTCCTGAGAGACTTTTTTATCGCCATATAGATGTTGGCACTCACCGATATGGTTTTATCACCATGCAAAATTTGAAAACGATTGATTCAGCCGTCTAGGAGCAGTTTGCGTATTACGAAATGCATAAGAGTCGAAGTACAAGAGCTTCGCTCAACAATTGATAGTGCTGCACCCTGTTGGTAAACCTTATCACTTTTTAATGCTATTGAACATCATAGAATCAAATTGTTTGGTTGAAACAGCTGTTAAGATTATTGAGCGGAGCGAGCGGAGCTCTTGGACGTCGACTCTTATGCATTTCGTAATACGCAAACTCCTCCTAGACGGCTGAATCAATCGTTTTCAAATTTTGCATGGTGATAAAGACCATATCGGTGAGTGCCAACATCTATATGGCGTTAAAAAAGTCTCTCAGGAATCCGCCCCACTGGGTCTCAAAGTTTCAATGTAATCCTTATGGAAGCAGTATTTGACACAAAAACAAAGACATATGATCAGCTGATGACTTTTGAATGCAGTAGATAAATAAATAGCTGATAGGATTATTCCACAGATATTAGAACATAAACGGTGGTATGGATCATAAATATAATCAAATAAAGACACTAGCTTGAGGTCCGTGACTTAGGAAGTGGTGAAGGAAGTAGTAAAGGTGAGCAGTCTGGAGTGTATAAACTGTTTAAGACGATTAGATTTAGGTAGGTATCTGCATTCCTAATATTCTATGGGAAGGGAGGAAAACGGGTCCGTGACGTAGGAAGTGGTGAAGGAAGTAGTCAAGGCGATCTGCCCGGAGTGTGGGAACTGTTTATGACGATTAGATTAAGGTATCTGCATTCCTAAAATTCTATGGGAAGGGAGGAAAACGGGTCCGCGACGTAGGAAGTGGTGAAGGAAATAGTCGAGGCGAGCTGTCCGGAGTGTGGAAACTGTTTATGACTATTCGGTTAAGGTATCTACAATCCAAAAATGCTATGGGACGGGAGGAAAACAGGTCCGCGATGTACAAAGTGGTAAGAAAGTAGTCAAGGCGAGCTGTCTGGAGTGTGGGATCTGTTTATGACCAATAGATTAAGGTATTTGCATTCCAATAATGCTAAGGGAAGGGAGGTAAACAAGTCCGTGACGTAGGAAGTGATGAAGGAAGCAGTAAAGGCGAGTTTTTTCGGAGGGTGGGAACTGTTTATGACGATTAGATGAAGGATATTGGTATCTACAATCTTAAAATGCTATGGGAAGAGAGGGAAACAGGTCTGCGACGTGAGAAGAGGTGAAGGAAGAAGTAAGGTGAGCAGTGTGGAGTTTGGGAACTGGTAGCAGTTAGATTAATGTATCAGCAATGCTGAAATGATATGAGAAGGGATGGAAGCATGCCCACGACATTGAAAATGGTGAAAGAAGTAGTAAAGGCTAGCAGTGCGGAGTGTAGGCAATGTTTGTGGCAATTAGATTAACGTATCTAAAATACTAAAATGCTATGGAAAGTGATGAAAACAGGTCCACGATGTAGGAAGTGGCCTAGGAATTAGTAAAGTATGAACATATTGTAAGAACCGTCTGTGGCAGTTAGATTAATGTATCTTCAATCCTTAAATGCTATGAGAAGAGAAGGAAACACGCCCCACGACGTAGGAAGTGGTGAAGGAAGTAGTAAAGGCTGGCATTGCAGAGTGAGGGAACCGTTTGGGCAGTTAGATAAATGTATCTAATACTTAAATGCTATGAGAAGGGAAGGAAACAGGTCTATGACGTAGGCAATGGTGAAGGAAGTAGTAAGGCTTGCAGTGCAGAGTGTGGGAACTGTCTTTGGCAATTACATTAATGTATCTGCAATCCTAAAATGCTATGGGAAGATAGGGAAACAGCTCCACGACGTAGGGGGTGGTGAAGGAAGTAGTAATGGTGGGCAGTGTTGAGTGTGGGAATGGATTAATGTATCTGCAATTCTAAAATGCTATGGGAAGAGACTGTAGACTGAAGGTTAAAATGATTATGAAGCACGAATCGTTACATATTTCAATACGTATTCAATCGTTTACAATAGAAATTTACAACTGAGTTGACAACAGCTGAGTTTTACTCCATAGAGGCTTAAACGAATTTTACCCAACCCGCCATGTTAAACTTCCCTATCCCAAGCGTGATGTATACAACTCCCTTACTTCTCGAGTGATGTAAAGTTGAAAAAAACTCACTCGGTGATGTAATGAAACCCATTTAAATAACATTGAGTGGATAACTTAAAAAATATACCTCTATGGAGCCAACGACGTTCAACGCTAGAAATCAGCTGTGTGTTTGAATTTTATTGTTATGCTTTGAAGAATTTTCCTAACCTAGCTTTTGTTTGTAAATGAACGTTACTGTTAGAAGATGAGTGAAATTGATAATGAAGCATATTGCTCGTAACCTCCTGAATATTGTCGGGTCAGGTAAAATCTTGTACGTTACACGTTACGCAAGAGCGTGTTTACATCACTTCGGTGAATTATGCAACTCGCCTTCGCTCGTTGCACAACATTCACCTGCGTGATGTAAAAACGCTCTTACTACACTTGTAATGTAATAGCTATTTACCTTACAAGTGTAGTAAGAGCGTTTTTACATCACGCAGGTGAATGTTGTGCAACGAGCGGAAGCGAGTTGCATAATTTACCGAAGTGATGTAAACACGCTCTTGCGTAACGTGTAACGTACAAGATTTTACCTGACCCGACAATATACAGGGGTTACGAACAATATTTTTCATTATCCATTTCACTCATCTTCTAACAGTAACGTTCATTTACAAACAAAAGCTAGGTTAGGAAAATTCTTCAAAACATAACAATAAAATTCAAGCGCACAGCTGATTTCTAGCGTTGAACGTCGTTGGCTCCATAGAGGTATATTTTTTAAGTTATGCACTCAATGTTATTTAAATGGGTTTCATTACATCACCGAGTGAGTTTTTTTTCAACTTTACATCACTCGAGAAGTAACGAAGTTATATACATCACGCTTGGGATAGGGAAGTTTAACATGGCGGGTTAGGTAAATAGCTATTACTCCCTAAAGAATAAAAATGCTACTTTAGTCCCGCAACGCATGCACCAATGACGACTGTTTTTACTGCAGTATGACAAAAACAATATAATATAAACCCTTGATGACTCCGCTCAATTTTGTGGATGCATCTGCGAACGCCACCTAGTATCTTATTATGGTGACTGTGTCTACCATTACTGTGAGAGATCTGCTTACACGGAGCTACCGTCTGTACAGGGGTGATGGCGTACGTGAGCATAATGTTGTTTTTTGGAGACCTCCAGAGAAATCAACTGATTTGGGTTATAACTGTAGTCAAATGAGTTTTTTTTTAGTTTGATTAACAATATGTAAACGTCAATATTACGTAACAGCCAATTTACAGAATTTTTCCTTTTTGGAAATGTCCCATTGCTTGCTATGTCATTTGCATTATTTGTTGCCAATGAAGCCGCAAGACCATATGAACTAACAGTACAAGAATAAAAGCCAACTTCACTTCAAGTATTCCACTACGCCTAACATTCCGTAGAGAGATTATGTTGACAACTTTATGTTATTGATAAGGCTGAGATAACTAACTGACACCCCCCATGTCAAGGAAGTTCAGCTTAAACAGTAACCCCACAATCAATTGCTCTAAACTATGCTAGAGGATTCATTCATTGGCACAGAAGTACGATATGAACTGACGCGACGTGGCGAAGGAAAAATGAAACTTACACTGTAACGGTTATACCTCCCTTTGAAGTTAGAATATGTCTTCCCAAATAATATTTTCTTTTGAAATAAAATCATATTACGCTGATGAAATCACTGAAGTGTTTAACTACAAAAGATCCACCAATACGATTTTGATACCATATAGCATACTAATAATAACTCCGATGACGTACGGTATGGGGAATATTTCATTCATTGAATAATCAACCAAATTTGGCAACTAACGCAAATAATATCATTATTGTTTTTACACTTATTACTCTTTAAACAATGCTAAATGCTCAAAATATGTATATTTCACCCAATTTATCGCAGTTAGATGAATTAACGTAAGCCTTGAAAGTAACCGTCGATTACGACGGGTTTCACCTAGTTAGCTGTAATCTCTGTTTCATACAACAGTTAAATACACTCCTCAAATTGGAAAAAATGGCTTACAAACGTCTATGTTTTGTATGACTTGCAATACAAAATTATATCAATACTTAAAGCAGTATAGGAGTTTTAATAAAAGTTTTAATAATAAAGCTTTAATAATAGGAGAAAAATAAAATACAAATTATTAGCCTACTAAAATTGTATAGGCAAAATCGTTTACGAATTTACAAAAGTTACACTTATTTCAAACCATAATAAATTTAAATTAATATAGTTAAATAATAATTATAAGCTTTAAAATGCGAAGCGATATTAACCTTAGTAAAACATTTTACAATCGTAAATATTTTAAAAATCACAGTACAGTACCTGTAAGTAATATCTTATTAATTTTCCAGAAAAACTAAATCACATTATTGGCACACCTCAAAAACGAACTTATACTTTAAATTTGATTACAAAAAGAATTTTTTTATGTTTCCTTTGTTAAATGTTATTGAAAGAAATTATAAAGTTTGGTTATTCATTAAAAAGTCCATTATAGCCACTTTTAGATGCAGAGCAACCTTTTTTTTTTAAAAAAAAAGAGGTTCAAGCAAATTTGCAGTATATTGCTGCATAAAAAGGTAAAATCCGTGATCGCAGCACACAAGTGTAACGTAGGAAAGCTCATGAAATCGTTAGTAAAATGTATTATTAAATAATTGTGACCTGTGAATTTCAGAATCTTTCATAAGTATCCACTCTTTGCACGGACTTTTTGAACTTCTTACATAGTGGTTTTTAAGTTTCACCTCCAGTTGTGAATCTATAATTTTACTTGTAAAATAAGCTAAGATATTTCTTTTACGTCTTATTAAATGGCGAATTTGACGTCGATAAAGAGGATTTTCATTGAAGCCAGACCCAGACCAACGTTTTAGCGAATTTCCCATATAGGGAATAAGTTATTACCGTAGGTATTATGGTAAGACCTGGACCCACTGTTTTAATTTTTCGTTTATATGTCCCAAAGGCCAAAAACACCATCCGTTCGAATTCAAATATATTTTTTATATATAATATATATGTCCGTTAGCACGATAATTCGAGCAAAAATAAATTTGGTATGAACGTTAAACCTACATTTATTCGAACGAGTTCACGAACCAGCACGATCGGACCATGAAAACTGGGGTTTATGGTAAAAAAATCGAGTTTTCCCAACACTAACCCTAAAAGCATAAATTTTTGCAATTTCTTTTGAAAGAAATTTGTAGAGCTTAAAGCCAAATAATTTAGTATATCGAAGTGTTATTATGCACCATAATAATTACAGATAAAATGCCAACAAATTTTAATTTTATAATTTCCATGTTATTATTATGGAGAATAAGTACATTTTTGTAATTTCCTGTAAAAGGAGTGTATTTTGATTAAATTTGGAAATGCATTTATTTTACACTTAACTATTGAAATTTCACAAAAAAACGCTTACTACTCTGCCTCTTGCAGCAAACCTATGTGTACTCATTAAACTAATGTTATTTAAATAGGGAATAAATAGTATGTTTTGAAAGAGATATTTTACTGGTAATGCAAAAACAACTACTTTTACTTTACCAAAACAACTACCGTAGATATTAGGAGTGGCCACCGCGCGGAGTTGGACTTGACACTAAAAGTGTCTGTGGAGTTGGGCTGAACCCTTCGGGGGCCATAAAACCTTTCCTCGGATTAAATTTGACCACTGCGCGGGGTTGGGCAATCCCCGTGCCAACATCTATATGGAGTTAAAAAGGTCTCTCAGAAATCCGCACCACTGGGTCTCAAAGTTTCAATGTAATCCTTATGGAAGCAGTATTTGACACATAAACAAAGACATATGATCAGCTGTTGACTTTTGAATGCAGTAGATAAAGAAATAGCTGGTAGCATTAATCCACAGATATTAGAACAGAAACGGTATGGATCATAAATATAATCAAATGACGACACTAGCTTGAGGTCCGTGACGTAGCAAGTGGTGAAGGAAGTAGTAAAGGTGAGCAGTCTGGAGTGTGGAAACTGTTTATGACGATTAGATTTTGGTATATGCATTCCTCAAATTCTATGGGAAGTTAGGAAAACTGGTCCGCGACGTAGGAAGTGGCGAAGGAAGTTGTAAAGGCGAGTTGTCCAGAGTGTGGAAACTGTTTATGACGATTAGATTAAGGTATCTACAATCTTAAAATGCCATGGAAAGGGAGGAAAACAGTCCGTGACGTAGGAAGTGGTGAAGGAAGTAGTAAAGGCGAGTTGTCCAGAGTGTGGGATCTGTTTATGACCAATAGATAAAGGTATTTGCAATCCGATAATGCTAAGGGAAGGGAGGTAAACAGGTTCGTGACGTAGGAAGTGATGAAGGAAGTAGTAAAGGCGAAATTTTCGGAGTGTGGGAACAGTTTATGACGATTAGATTAAGGTATCAGCAATCCTAAAATGCTATGGAAAGGGAGGGAAACAGGCCCGTGACGTAGGAAGTAGTGAAGGAAGTAGTCAAGGCGAGCAGTCCCGAGTGTGGGAACTGTTTATGAGGATAAGATTGAAGTATCTGCAATCCTAAAATACTATGTGGGAAGGGAGGAAAACAGGTCCGCGATATAGGAAGTGGTGAAGGAAGAGGCAAAGGCGAGCAGTCCGGAGTGTGGGAACTGTTTATGACGATTTGATTAGTGTATCTGCAATCCTAAAATGGTATGGGAAGGGAGGAAACAGGTCCGCGTCATAGGAAGTGGTGAAGGAAGTTGTAAAGGCGAGTAGTCCGGAGTGTGGGAACTGTTTTTGACGATTAGATTAAGGGATCTGCAATCCTAAAATGCTATGGAAAGGGAGGGAAAGAGGTCCGTGACGTAGGAATTGGCGAAGTAAGTAGTATAGGCGAGCTGTCCGGAGTGTGTGGAGTCTGTTTATGACGATTAGATTAAGGTATCTACAATCCTAAAATGCTATGGAAAGGGAGGAAAACAGACCGTGACGTAGGAAGTGGTGAAGGAAGTAGTCAAGGCGAGCTGTCCGGAGTGTGGGAACTGTTTATAACGATTATATTAAGGTATCTACAATCTTAAAATTCTATGGGAAGAGAGGGAAACAGGTCCGCGACGTAAGAAGAGGTGAAGGAAGTAGTTAGGCGAGCAGTGTGGAGTGTGGGAACTGGAAACCGTTTGTAGGAGCTAGATTAATGTATCTGCAATGCTGAGATGCTATCAGAAGAGATTGAAGCATGCCCACGACATAGAAAATTGTGAAAGAAGTAGTAAAGGCTAGCAGTGCGGAGTGCGGGCAATGTTTGTGGCAATTAGTTTAACGTATCTAAAATACTAAAATGCTATGGAAAGTGATGAAATCAGGTCTACGATGTAGGAAGCGGCTTAGGAAGTAGTAAAGTTTGAGCATAGTAGAACCGTCTGTGGCATTTAGATTAATGTATCTGTAATGCTAAAATGCTATGGGAAGAGACTGTTGACTGTAGGTTAAAATGACTACGAAGCACGAATCGATACATATTTCGATACTTGCAATCGTTTACAATAGAAATTTAAAACTGAGTTGACAACAGCTGATTTTTACTCCATAGAGGGTAAAAACAATTTTTCCTCCCTAAAGAGTAAAAATGCTACTTTAGACCCGCAACGCATGCATTAAAAACTACTGTTTTTACTGCAGTATGACAAAATCAATATAATATGAACCCTTGATGACTCCGCTCAATTTTGTGGATGCCTCTGCGAACGCCACCTAGTTTAAATTCATTTACATATGAGTACTCATAAAGTTTCACATGGGAAACTTCAGAGCCATTGGGTCGGAGCTCTTTTGACGGATCTGCACCAAACTTCACAAACCATCCTTGAATAAAGCTTAATACTGCCTGAAAGTGTCATTGCAATCTGTCGAGTGGTTTCGGAGTCCATAGGGTACATACATACATACTTCCTCTTTTATATAGATATATAGATAATAATTTGGCGACGAGGAAGAAAATGAGTGAAATATAAGACCTTATAATCAACTTAAAACAATTTTAAGACATTAATGAAACACCATACAAGTCAATAGACAGAACAGCCTAGATCAAAATATAGTACCAAGGAACTACTACAGAGCAATGCCTTGATGTTTGATGCTTATGATGAAAGTAAGGAAACGATTGAAAGCTACACTCAGCGTTTAGAACTATTTTTTTTATAAAAGGATTGATAGACATTATTTAGAGACAGAACAAGTGAAATGTTTATTTTTAATCAATTGCTTAGGTTCTAAGCATTACAATGTGATCTGCAGTCTAACATCTCCAGACAAACGAGACTCAAAAAATATCAAGAGTTACTGATATTCCTAAATAAGCCCCCAAGCCCAAAGAAGAACATACTTACAGAACAGCATAAACTCTTATCACGTTTACAAGATGGAAATAAATCAATTACAAATTATGTTACAGTCCTCAAACAACTGGCTTTGTTCAGCGGATTTCAAATCTGGGTGTAAAGAAGCTCAAGTAGTTTGAAAGAAGCAAGGAGCACAACTAACATTGGTCTCGGCTGTGAAAGGAGCTCGTAGACCAGAAAAATGTCAAGAAAATAGACGGTTGCTGTGCAAAAGGTCGGGTAGTTTTGATTTTTGGATATGTTGTTAGTGTAGGGCCCATAACATAAAATCCAAGTTATCCATCCACCTCGAGATACCAAGGCGCGCCGCGGGGTGCGCCACTTGTTAACGAAATTTGACCACTTTTTGGGTTTTCAATCTATCTCGCGAATGTTTGGTTTTACGGAAAGCATTACTTTATTAAATTTAAAGGGGATAAATTTGTGACAGTTTAAGCCCAACTCCAAGTATGTAGTGTAAATAATAGTCGAAATACAGTCCTTCAAAATAAACAAATCCTTGAAAGATGTATAAAATGGAGATTTTTCAATATTTCTCCAATGTAGTTGTTTGAAACAAACGCCGTATGGATTTAGTGAGTATGCTAGTTTATTTGTTAAAAAATATAAATGAAAGTATGAATAAAATACCCCCAGCGCAGCAAACCTGCAGACTAAGCAAATTTCCATTTGCCTAAGGGATAATTGAGTGGAGTGAGCGAAGCGAGCGTAGCTCTTTGGGATCAACTTCAATGCAACAAATAAAGCAACATCACTCAATAACGGCAGAACACATTTCAGCTAAACTTAACAAGATTACTTAGACTTAATAGTGAGATGGTTAATAAACAAACAAATTTCAATTAGATAATGCTAATGCAATTTAAAACGAACTTAAAATTTCCAAATTTTAACATTAGGGACTAAAAAGTTGCCATATGACAGTTTTTTGTCTACAAGAAAAATGTAAACAAGAGAATCATAAGGTATTTCTGAACTTTCTAGACTTTTCGTTTAAACGTTTTTAAACCATTCCTATGATTTTAATAAACAATAAAATGCCGTTAAAACATTTTTTAAGGGGTGGAATCCACTAAAAAACCGAGAAAATATACAGAACTACTTTCCCAATGCGCGGAGCATATACAAAGAGCGGAGGGATACGGACCAGTGACTACTTTCTTGGGAACCTATTTGTGTTGCCAGCTGATTAGAAACAGCAAATGTTAGAAATCAGGATTTAATAAGCGATATATCGAACCGCATCGAAATCGATATTTAATCCGATAATACATCACAGATTATATTATGTTGAATTACATCGACGGTGCAGTAAGTTATTACACTTATTAATAAAACGCAGATTGAACACTGATCTAATTTAGGCATTTGGGAAAGGTAGGTCGGGGTTTATGAGTATTCGTGACTACATTAAGTGTTTTGAAGTAAGGTTAGATTAGGGAGGTAAAGTGTAGGTTATAGGCAGGTGATCGAGTTGTTTATTTGTGTTGCACCATATAATTTTTATCTTTGGGAATAGTTAATTAAACGGGGAAGCGATTTCAAAAATGTTTACATAATGGTCTTAACAAACCATCTACTGTATTCTAGCATTGACTTTATATAAAGTCCTTATTTCTAGCAAATTACTACATAAAAACCAAAAGAAAAGAACATTTGGATTTGGACCTTTGCCCATAGCAAAACTAACATATAATTTATGAAATGTGAAAAGTTGTATATCATTAAATACTATTTTGTAATATTAATAATTGTTCGGCAAATCCTCATTTTAATGGCTTGGCTGAAAATGGAATCTGCATTTTGTGAAACAGTAATTTGGTAATCAGTAATTTCAAATTTTTATAACAATAGCCTATCCTATATAAATACTGTAATTTTATTGCCAAGCCACGGACTATACACACGTCCAGTTACAACCGTAATAATAAGTAAATAATTAATTACCGGTACCTGGGCTTATAGAAGTACACTTTTAACCACGGTATGGATAATTGTCTAGGCCTGTCCAGAAGTAGGCTACTAATTTCTAATTATATTATCTGCATTGTATATTTAAGGCATGTCTTCCCTTCTTATTATTATTCTGTTTTCACTTAAATCAGCTGAATGCGATTTTTACTTAAATTACTTATGTTTAGGCCTACATTTCAGCCATTTTATTTTATTTGAACAATAAAATAAAATAATAGTCATAAATTAGTCTTTTTGCAGTTTTTACGTTTTTACACATTGAAAAACATGATTGATAATTCAGTTCATTTTAGTCTTTTAAAGGTGTTTAACATTCGTGTCTTACATTAAAATAGCCCTGGAAGAGGTGTCTGAATAACAAGATGTAGTAAAAACAAATTTGAATTATTATAATTTTAATCAATAAAACAAGCATTAATACATCTATTGACTTTTTTTGCATTTAGTTACTTATACAAATATGAAATCACGTTTGTTCCGCTCAACTGGCTTTCACCTCTCTGAAAGCAACCCTAGTTAAGTATATATATTTTTTTATAATAATAGTGTGGTAATGGTAAGAAACAAATATGGTTACCAAATTTTTAAAATCTGTATCCAAAACAGGGAAACTACAATAGTTAACAATATTCTCCATAAGAATAACATCGAAATTTTTAATTTGCTTTTTTTATTTTCTCTGTAACCAATGCCTGTAAAAAACAGGTTTATCTTTATGTACTACCTTATTTGTGTTTTAAGATCTAAAAAAATGTTTAAAGACACATTGACACATTTTATGTTTTGAGGATCAAAAATAGAAAAAATCTATTCTCACCGATAAAAAAAAACCCATAAAGCAACTGTTCCCATGGCCTGATCATGCCGATCATGCCTCGTGAACTAGTTTTAATGAATAAATGTAGGTTTACACGTTTGTACCAAATTCCACTAAAACCCATGATTTTTTTCTCGAGTTATTATCATACAAATGGACATTTATACACTCACTATACAGAGTGCCCGAAAAAGAACTCCTTAGTTTGAAAATGTATTTATTTATTGTACAATATACAAATTACAATGACTGATACATTAAATGAAAGGTATTACAATAAAAGCTTTTTAACACTAGTACACATCGACATGTGAACCATTTGTAGTCCTGCAGATATTTAAGCAATTTTTGCTCCTTTTTGTCATTATTATTTTATTATTTTTACTATAATTTATTACGCTCAAGGTCAAACAGGTATAGGCTACTAAACTTATTGCCAACGTACGAAACTAATACTTACAAGTATACTAATAAGTAATTACAAGAAACAGCACCAAAGGATTATTACTGATCAATTTAAACAAATACTATCGTGAGGTATTTTTAAAACTATGGAGTTCTTTTTCGGACACATATATATATTTATAGAAAATATTATATTAATTTGGACCGACAGTATTTTTGGCCACTAGGGACATCAAAATGAAAAGTAAATCGGTCCCGGTTCTAGGTCTTACCACGAGACCTACTGTAATAGCTTGATTATTCCCTATATCGGAAATTTTCTAATAATCAGCACATCATTAATGTTGAATGGTGTGTGTTGAGAAAACCACTTTATAAGCTTTTCACCAATTTTACTGTCTCGAGAAATGCGAGAAGGGCGTACGTCAACATGTTGCTCACTAGTCACTGATTTCATTTTATAATACTTCTGAACTTCCTTACAGATATGATGAATATGGATCATCCCAGGCGCCCATCGAGTTAGACCATCGCTGTTATCCCTCGCCCTCGAGTCAATCCACTCTAGAACTTTTCATTGTCTTTATGAGGGCCTGTTCGATGACCATTCCAAATTTCAGACCAGAGTTTGTCTGTACGCCTGATATAATAATGAAATTTCCGTTCTTAATGAATTTTTCGTATTCTTCTATATCAATCCTGTATTTCAATTCATATTCAGCATGTTCTGTACATATAGATGGGCGCATTTGGCATAGAAATATTGACCGCTGCGTTCAAGATATTATGTAGAGTGATTGTAATTGGAAACTTTTTTACTGTTTAAACTGTCAACCTGTTAACTATGTTAATTTGTTTTAAAAGTTGTTGTCATGTAAAAGTATTGTACCCAAATTTTAGTTTACATTTTTTTGTATAAACTTTTGGCAGCTTTGAGAAGAGAGTTTTGTCGTTGAAGGTATATTTTGAAGGTCTGTTTTTTGGCAAGTAAACCTACATTTATTGAAACGAGTTCGCGAAGCATGATCGGGCCATTTGAACGGTTGTTTATGTTTAATGGGGGGTTTTATCGGTAAGAATATTTTTTTATATTTTGACCATTAAAAACATAAAATTTTCCAATGTTTCTTAACTTCATTTTGTAGAGCATAAAAAAACAAATAATATAGGACATTGAAATATTTTACAGTTATTTGTTACGGGGAAAATTTAAAAAAATCAAATTAAAAATCCACTTGTTATTCTTATGGAGAATATGTTAACTATTATAGTTTCCCTGTTTATGGATACCGGTACATGAAAAAAATGGTTAATGTATTTGTTTCTTACCATACTATTATTATTTTAGTAAAAAAATATACTTCATTACCTTCCCTGTAGCAGCAAACCTAAGTACTCGTTATACCTAAAGTTATTTAAATAGGTTTGTGAAAATCAAATCAGGCAAATGGAAATTCTTAGTCTGCAGGTTTGCTGCAGCGGTGGTATTTTTATTCACAATTTCATTTATTTTTATTAACAGCAAATAAACTAGCATACTCACTAAATCCATACGGTGTTTGCTTCAAACAACTACATTGGGGGAAATTGAAAAAATAGGATGGCTTATCTTGGTTTCAGGTTTCTGTGTTTATTTATTGTAGCACCTGAATTTCATGTTTTTGGCGAATTTCCCATACAGGGAATAAGCTATTAGATTATAAAAGGTATAATGTTACCTGGATCTGCCAAAGTAATCCAAAAATCCGCAGCCATGATAAACCTGCGCGCTCGCGGTTCGTAGGCCTACTATTCTCCGTATATGTATGTTCGTAAAAATTATATTTATTTGACGACCTCTGATGAGGGAAACGTGTTCTTGAGGACCTGATGATGAAGCTAATAATGCTTCGAAACGCGTAGTTGACAGACAGCCTTTGGATTACTTTGGCAGATCCAGGTAACATTATACCTTTTATAATCTAAAAACAGTAATCCTGAGACAAGAAACTACATGAAAATAAGCTATTGCCTTACTGTAATATTACTTATTATATTACTATTACTTACGTCTCATGGTAAGACCTACACCTGGGACCGATTTACTTTTTCATATTGAGGTCCCCAGAGACCAAAAACACCCTCCGTTCAAATTCACATACTGTGTGTGTATATATATATATATATATATATATATATCCGTTAGAGCAATAACTTGTAAAAATGGCAAATTTTGATGAAATTTAGTACAAACGTGTAAACCTACGTTTATTCGAACGAGTTCGCGAACCAGCATGATCAGACCATGGGAACGGGGTTTTATGGGGGGGGGGGTTTATGGGGTAACAATTGGTTTTCCCATTTTTTACCCTTAAGTTTCACAATTTGTTTTCAAACCATTTTGTAGAGCTTAAAAAAGAAATAATTTTGTATATTGGAGCGTTGATGTATGCCTATTGGTTAAGGAGATAATTAAAAAATGTAAAATTAAAATTCTCATGTTATTCCTATAGAGAATAAATAAACTATTGTAGTTTGCTTGTTAATGGATATACTTAAATAAAATTTTGACATTTTATTTATTTCATACTAAGCTATCAACATTTCAATAAAAAAAAAAAAACACACCTCAATACACTCCCTGTAGCAGCAAACCTAAGTATTCATTAAAATTAATGTAATTTAAATTGGAAATAAATCTGACACTTTTAAGGGAATATTTTAGTATAAATCCAGCCAGGTAAATTGAAATTCAGATTGTCTGCAGGTTTGCTGCGTCGGGGGTATTTGTAACGTGGACTGTAGCTGTATTTAGTCTATATGTACTATAATAGAGCCTACGAGTAACGTTTGCGCACAATTATTTCAAAAACGGCTAGGTCATTTGTTTATGTTTATGATCTATACTGAGTCTATTCTGATATTTTTGAAATGCTGTAATAATATTTTACAGGGAATAAGTCAGACTCTTATCCTTATGAGGATTGTTTTTCAAATACATTTTTGTGTAAATAGTAGTATAGTAGGATCGTATAGTAATAGTACTATAGTAATAGTAGTAATTAGTAGGATACCCCTGCCGCAGCCAACCTTCAGACTAAGCAAATTTTCCATTTGCCTGATTATAATTTCACAAAAATCTATATATCTAATTCCGTAAGCCCAAAATTTTACAATGAAATTGTGAGCGAACTGGAGGCCGTAGAAAGCTGGGAGGGGTCTCATTTTAAAGGTCTGGGCATGAAGTTTTGGGGAAAAATACTCATTTTTCTTACTTATGCACCAAAAGGTTATTACAGGATAAAATAAATCACATTTAAATAGCATGGGAATCCAGGTCATGTCCGATTTGTTTACTTTAAAACATGTGGTTTAGATTTATTTAAAGCATATGGTAATATCATTGACTATTGGCTACAAAAGTTGTACTAATAGTGTTAAAGGTAGTATGTAATATATGTATTGTATGTAACTATAGTGCATTTGAAAGTAAACATGCGTGCAAATGAAAATGAAACAGCATTTTGTGATTGGCTTCTACGCTTATATTAGGTAATGGAATCTTAGAGAGCAATAGGGCAACACCGGCAATTGACATTCCAGATAACTTTGTTCTCTCTGATTGTGCAATTGTTTATGACAACTCAATAAATCCAGAAAATATTCAAAACTACTCCAATCAAATAATTGTATGTCCTTTAAATGAACATTGTGATAATTTAAATGAAGAAGTATTAAAAATCTACTACAGTAATTATGAAGTAGTTTCAGAAGACCCTACAGAGAGGTTGAACATACCAATTGAGTTTATAAATTCAATTACACCATCTGGAATGCCACTACACAAATTAGTTTTAAAAGTTGGTTCAATAGTGATGCTCATAAGAAATAGGGTCTGGATTAGTTAATGGAGTACGATTGGTTGTGTTGGGTATGTCTGAAAAAAGTGTAAAGTTAGTAGTAATTACTGGAGTAGGGAAAGGGAACATATTTTTCATGCCAAAAATAAAACTAATATCTACAGATCCTAATATGCCCTTTAAATTTACAAAGGATTCAATTCCCATTGCGATTATCTTTCACCATTACTATAAATAAAGCGCAAGGCCAAACCTTCCCAAAAGTTGGAATTTATTTGAAAAAAAAAAACAGTGTTTACCCATGGTCAACTTTATGTTGCTTTTAGCCGGGTAAAGCGGCCAGATGACGTTAAAATAGAAATAGAAACAAATAAAGACCAAGGAATGGACCAAAATGGATACTACACAACAAATGTTGTTTTCAGAGAGATTTTGTTACAGAATTAGTATTTTACAATTTGGAAGATGACATTATCTCTATGTGTTGTGTTTTTCTAAGTGAATTTGTCTATATTAAAAAAAATGTATATATATTTAATTAATAGTGAAGATTATTGAAAATGTTCTTTTGCTGTATTATGATTAGAAAATTTATGTTATAAACCCACCACATGAAGAGTCCTTTTGAATTTTTATCCTAAACAGAGCAGACATAAAAATGAATTATGCAGGTATGTGATAACTGTTATACATTATTATAATATACAAAAAATTTAAACGATAATTCAAGGTAGGGTACGGTAACCCATGAGACAAATCATTTGTACAAAATAATTATTACAATATATTACATATACTGTATATAGGGGCTATTGCCCCTACAAGCCACTAGTAAGTTAAAATACACTAATGACAGGTTTGGAACTATTGTGATAGCTTTTCGTTTATAGTACAAAACATTCAACATGTTATTTGATTTTACCTTATCATTGGTTTTTGTATCTTAGGTAGCCCAACTAAGTGTTTAAAGTCTGAGTTAACAAAAACGTACTATTATCAAGTTATGTAATACGGTTCAATTTCGTTTCTAAATTAAATGGTAGTAGTGAAACAATTGTTAAGCCATTTTCAAAGAACAGACAATGTCTCTTTTGCATACTGACCCCGTTGCAAGGCACGGGTATAGCTGCTAGTTTAAAATAAAGTAAATAATCATTTACTTAAAACACAATTTGTATTGCATAATAGCGCGTCTAAAGTGGTCTAATAGTGGTCTAAAGTGTTATTCCAACCGGGAACACTAAGAACTAAACTTGAATTTTGATGACCAGGAAAGAACCTAGGAATTGAACTATTTTTAGTATGGAAACGAGGAATTCAAAGATTTTAATAACGACCCTTTCAATCGACTACAAATCGCTGTCTGTTGTATTTTCAAATTTTCACGTCGTCAACGTTTTTTTATGTCACGTAAATCGCGTTTCCGGTAAATGAACTCGATGTTTCGTGATCTCAGAGATGACAACGACGTTATGTTAATATATTCGAAACGGTTACGACGGTGCCGTGATCGTTTGAGATACGACGGTGTTGCTACGATCGCAGTAGGTGACCAAGACATTGCCGTTGTGACGGGAGATGATCAACCACGGAAATTTGGATACTACGTATAAAAGAGAAATTTTCTAATTTTACTTAAAATTTAGGAAATGACACGCTGTCATCCAGAACTGCAAATTAACTGTATTCGTGTTATTTTCGTAGTTTTAGAAATGGATATTCAAGTTAAAATCAACAATAAGAGTGACAGCTGCAAAATCACTAGTCTGAGTCCACTAATATTCAGCTATTTAGTGGCCCAATGAACATAAAAAAGGTTAAAAAAATGTTTGACGTGTTGAGCTACATATTGTTACGGTGACGAGTGGGAGTAGGAGGACGTCGGTCAAGCTCTAGAGAGAGAGTGGGACTGGCCGTACAATGGCTAGCACCAACGCACTGACAACAGTTAAGAGGTGAAAGTAGAGCATTGGTGCACTAACTAGACCCCTCGTCCTCGCTCACCTCACTTACACTTGTCGTTCATTAGACTTTCGCCTCACTTCCTGGGTACCAACAATGTATATCGCCTGTATACCTATCTATCTTCTTAGGTTTCCTTTTCTTATAATTACGATTGGACCTTTAGGGAAAAGTCATTAAATATAAATCTTTCATACAAATAATCTTTTAAGAAATACTTATCTGTTGCGTCAATTACCAGATTATTTTTTTCATCGTCTTGTACTTAAGTCCAGTGGATTCAATACTGATGACATCGTGTTTATTTTTATGTATAGCTAGCTGTTGCAACTCCCAACATACTTTTAGGTTTTATTACTACAGTAGGCCTACTGTACTATGTATTGGCTGAAGCTGTGACATATTCGATACGCCTAGGGTATAATCAGTGCTGATACTGAGTGATATGGTAAGAACTTTAGTGTTGGTTACATTAAGTGAGAGGACATTTTGATCTAGGCTCTTTTCTAGAAGTGAGAGGTCACCAAGTACTTTGGACCTGACATCCTCAAATGAAAAATCATTTATCACAACTAATGGGTCATCAGCAAACTAAAATACTAGTTCGTAATTTAGGCTCAGTTTCGAAATGTTTGTATAAATTCTAAATAAGTACAGGCTCCAGCGTACTTCTCTGTATAACCCCCTACTCAATTGATTTTTCATTGCATTACTATTCACACCACAGATGGAAACCACTTGATGTCTTTCAGTAAAATAGTTTTTGAACCAGGTGAGAGCAGTGCCTCTGACACAGATCTGTTCCAATTCTGTCAGAAATAAGTTTCTATCGATTGAGTCGAATCTTTTTTATCTAAACACATTTACAAAGATCGATTTTTACTATTCATTGAGTTAATTAAATATTTACGAACTTCGGAAAGTGCATCAGAGGTGTTTTGTCCTTTCTGAACCCAAATTGTGAATTAGATAATATATATTGTTATTATGAAGGTACTCCACGAACAGTTTTTTAACAATTGGAAAGTACGCTTAACAATCAGATTGGTCTAAAGTTGTTTCTATCTTTTGGATTACCGGTTTTAAATAAAGGAATAACTTTTGCTGTTTTAAATTAAACCGGAAATATACCAGTCAATAGAGATAAACTAATTAGGTGTAACAGCGGAATGTAAATTGTAAGTGTGCTTTGTTTGAATCAGCCGAGACTTCGCCCATACCCGGAGTTGAGCCACCGCTCTACATTTTTCCACATCAAGAGGATATATTATTCACTTTAACCGCAATTACTTTACACAATCAACGATACATCTGTGCGATGGAAACGTAAATATCATCCATAATCAAACGTTTCCCGCAATGGGCATACATGAATAACCTAAATTAACCGCTAATCTAAATGATTGCGAGGAATCACGGTTGACATCCGTGGACATCTCCCGCGATGGTGGCGAAAGCGTGAACAACTTTGCGTTCGTGGTAAAATCGTAAACATCTATCACAGTAACTGAGACATCACTATAGTCTCCTGGATTGCAGAACCATCGTGAATATACCTCGCAATCGCAGAGACATAGTCATCGTCCCCGCCATACCAAGACATCTCCCGCGAGGAGGGTGGAGACGTCATCTTCGTCACTCGCGACGAAGTGAAATTGCTGATTGTTGGAAAAATTCCGTTCTGCCCAACAAATTCCCAAGCAATGCCATCTTAAAGCTAAAAAATATATCATCCCTCAAAATATCCCGAGATTTCGGGACCCGTTCATCCCTTCCTGGGCCTAGACGAGTAGTTTACTTTAATCTTTCTCCGTTGAACCTGAACTAACACATAATATGTTCACTCCTTATCCTGGGGTAGCAGATTTATACCCCCGGATATTTACTCCCATTAAAAAACGCCTGCGTAATTTCGACGTCACGAGGGGAGGGACCAATACACGGTAAAGAAACAGCCCGCGACTGGAAATTTACCCCTAATATATTAATAAATAACATGTACTATTGTTGGCTCATAAGTGATTTGCCATACCACGGAATTTTACCCCCGGAAATCTATCACCGAAAATCTAACCCCGAAAATCTACCCCCATGGTTGGCTACTCTACGTATCGGCCAAAATTCATTGTTGTAGTTGATTTTATTAATTGGTTTATGTAAATCAACGGCTCTTCAGTTAATTACCTTCTAATATACAGACAAGCATGCGATATGTCGTTGACTTGTTTAACATTATCTATCTTCCTAATTCAATAAGCTGTAGCAGTTCTTTTTTACCCGAACTACTTCGCCGATTTTTACGATTGAGGTGTCATTTTAAAGCTTAAGATCTAGTGCAGAGCCAAATGGTGATTAAAAAGGATATTTTGATTTAGGGTTTCAAACGGTTGACCCCTAAGCCTTTGATTCATTCCTAGAAGGTTCTTTCAATGGTTGACCAACTTTCACACTATAGGCCTTACAGTATCTAATAGTCAAAGGTATCATTTTTAAAGATGAAATGTGATCTGATTACCATCAGATAAAATTTTAAGTCAAGTTGAAAACATGAATAGATTGTCTGCAACTGTAAATAAGAGATGAAAGAAGTTATAAAAATAATATAAAATTGCGCACTCGTGCATGGGACCCCTGTAAGGGTTAAATCGTACGGAACAATTGTTTTTACACACATTTCTTAAGGGATAAAGTTAATAAACTGTGGTGAACTTCCAATATATTCAATGTATTCTGGGTGATTTTACATATTCGCTTGTCCTATCGTCAGTATTAAATTTACAGTATATCTTCCAGTCTAGTTTGTAGAAAGGTAACGCATGTGAATAAATCATAAATGCAAGTCAAGTAAAAAGAAACTACTTAAAATCCATAGTTGCTCTAAAATGACATCTCAATCGTAAAAATCGATGAATTAGTTCGGGTGGAAAAGACATTGTTAAAAAAGACAACGACATGTCGTATGCTTAATACTAGATAATGATACTAGGTAATTATTAACCGAAGAGCCGTTGATTATTTACATAAACCAATTAATAAAATCAACTAAAACAATGAATATTGGCCGATACGTAGCGTAGCCGACCACGGGGGGTAGATGTCCGGGGGTAGATTTGCGGGGGTTAAATTCCGGTGTCAGGTTTATTGGTATTTTGAATAATTACAAATTTCAAGATAACCGTGAAATGTGAGTTGATTGAAATAAATAATAATTCATCCGCCCTAAAAGTTCCCGGCCGAAAATCTACCACCAGACATGTGACATCAAAATGACGTAGGTGTTTTTTCATGGGGGTAAATATCCTGGGGTAGAATTCCGGCAACCCTTGTTTGTAACACTAAATGTGCTAATACCGGTACGATGCTACAAGAGTTTAGTAAACATATTCATTTATAGTCCAGGAAAACTAAAGTTAATAGATCTTTATCCGTGGAAAAATTGCAACACAAGCTTTTTAGTATGTTTTTTATTTTTATTTATAAATTACTGCTTTATAACATATCCAAAATCAGACAAAATCCGACCACAGGAAACCCCGCATAAATCACTTCCAAAATGGTGGACAGACCGCAAGTCAAAATCTAACTAATTTTAAGATTCATTTATTTTGTTTCCGATATTATTTAACACTATACATTTTCAAAATATTTGAAACTATGAGATGGCAGCCCTGTTTTAGTATACTTCTTGTATTGTTATTGCAAAACAGCTGTTATATTGTTGTTTTTAGTTTGTTCATTTTTAGCCCTATTTCCATATTTGTAAGCAAACATTTTAAAACTTTGTAAGATACAGTTGTGATTCCTTTTTTGTATATTAACTAATTTGTTACGTTATTGATATGTAGGATAAATAATCATGGAAGTTGACGATGGCATTGTTGATGTATGCGTGATATGTAATCAGAAATTATATATCGTAGGATACACTGTTAAGCTTTCAGAAAAGGGGAAAATAGCATAGATGAAGCAACCCGATCCCACAAAAGCAATTTTTTGCAACTTCCGGGGAAAGTGTTCATGTATTAAGTAGAAAAACATTTACCGACAAAAGTATTGCCATTTTAAAACTAAAGGGTAGCTTTAAAGATTTAAAAAGAAAAAGTATGAGCTTGATTGATAGTCCGGTTTCAATTACTAATCGCTGTTTGTTTTGTCGAAGATTGGTGGACTTAAGCCAAAGACCGAAAGTGTAAACCACACAGTTTGTTGGAGCCATAAAAAATGCTGTGAACAATGCTATGATGAGTGGTCATTAATGTACGCGAAAGGTTGGCATACTGCTCAGAAGACCATGTGTCTGCAGGTTGTGTCTTTCATCAATCATGCAGTACCAATTTTCGTAGTTGGAGAAATATTCCTTAAGAATACTGCACTAACAAGAGCTCTACAGAAAAAGAGCGGTTAGCTAATGAAAAACTGTATCAGGACTTTCTTCGTACTTGTGATTTTTTGACGAAAATGATGAAGAGTGGAGGGTTTTTGGAGACCTAATTTCTAAAATGGGAGAATATTTTCAGGGTGGACAGAGTACATGAAGATACAGCTGCTTATGATCGTAAGTACATGAAAATAAACAATCAGCTAAGCAAAGCAATAAGCAATTAGCTTTTGGAATGCTATGGAGAAAACATTATAAAATCTGCTAGTGTAGGGAAATCAGACATAGTGACGTTACGTGATACAACTAATGGCATTCTTCGAAGTTACCATAAAAATACATCACATTCTCGTGATATTGAGCTGCTGAAAATTCAGTTAATAGAAGCTGCTGTAAAAATAATAAAAAGTGATGTCAAACCCCTTACCAATACAAGAATGAGTCAATGAGTACACATCACCCAATGAACTAACAGTTTATAATGCATTGAATTTCATTCCTAATACATTAAATTTGCTGTTATCTAAATTTGTTTGTTGGAAAGGATACGTTAGTAGAAATTGGTTTTGTGGGTCAGTCCATCATGCAATCTATCCGCCCTAGAGCATTAGGCCTACTATGTTATTTACAAATTGGTCCGTCTGTTCAGCTTCAACATTATAGGTCAAGGTGCTTTATTGACGTTCTACACAATCTTGGATTTTGTTCATCTTACGCAGAAGTATCTAGATTTGATAAAAACACAGCGGTTTCAGGTTTTGCTCCCCAATGAACATGGAACTTCCCAAGAATTTGCCGAGAAAGCTTGTCACATACCCGACGGTATTATGACCGGTCAAAAAACAATAAATGTCATTGAGCAAAATGATGTGTTATCTTAAATTGACACTGCTCTGGAGACAAAGACCACTCATTTGCAATCCTCCTCGAGAACTAGTCAATTGTGGTTGGAATATCATCAGCGAATGATTAATATGACTGTACGAATGTTGATAGAAGCCGACACAATTAACTCCTGTCCTGGGATCTGCATTTGTATGCTATAGGTGAGATTCTACCGATAGTTACAGCATCCAGAAGATGGCTGGTATAAAGAAAATAACGTGTACTATCCAATACTCAGCGACTTACCACCAGCTCCAGACTAACTTATAAATACGATCCGATGATCCTGCAAGACAAACTGCGTTTCTTTACACTGTTGCATGCGCAATGGATTACCATGTTAAAAAAAAAAAAAAAACATGTGGGGATTGTCAAATGAATTTTATCAATCAGTTGTACAGTCAAATCAACTTAAGAAGTATCTTGTGATTCTAGAGAAATAGTAGATGTTAACATTATGTACTATATGAAAATCAATTATAATTTTTTAAGTCGTAAATACGCATTATATATCCGTACACAGCTTAAACTAATAAAACTTTTTCCTAACTTTTCAAGATTTGTGTCCGCCATTTTGAAGTGTATTTTTGGGGTGTTCCCATTGTCGGATTTTGTCTGATTTTGGATATGTTGTAGAGCTATAATTTGTAAACAAAAAGCCATTGAGAAAGTTTCTGTTGCAATTTTTTCCATGTTACAACACTATTTTCTTGGACTATTAGTTAGAATCTATATCGTATTCTATGTCTAAGATATTGTGTAACATCTGGAAAAAAATGTGAACTGTATGAATGTGAATGTTGAGATGTTTTCAAAACAAAATACCCTCGCAGCAGGAAACCTGCAGACTAAGCGTATTTCCATTTTCCTGGTTTGATTTTCGCTTTTTAGTGAATTTTTATTTTCTTAAACGTGTCACATTGATTCCCTATTAAATAAGACTAGTAACAAAATCCAACTTTGTCCAGTTACAAATACAATGTAAAGTAATTGATATAGAATCAGTTTTTTTTCATACACGTACAAAAATCATGGTACTATCGTACCATTAAAACCTAGTAATATGTGGAGTATTCTTTCTCTATGGTAGAACATTATAGACCAACGTCACTACTATATCGCACTTTCCCATTCTATTTTGAAAGTCATAAAACACCCTAGAATATTGTAGATCACCCTGGAAAACTCTAAAATAGTGTCCAACAAAATGCAATATTTTTCAAGAGCTGCAGAAAAAAAATAGCCTGTCTAAATGCAAATTATCACGGTTTGTGTTGGATAGAATAATGGGAACAGCCCAAAAAATTAAAGTGAAAGTATAATAAATACCTTTTTGCAAGAGTAAATTTGCTTACTGAACTTGTAGTGTAGTGGGGTACCCCATGTGTCTTCTTCAGTGGCTAACACGGAACTAGCTTCACAGATAACGTTGGGGTTGACCTTTGATACTGAGGCTGTTTATACAGGTTGGGTGACTAAGGAATAGGGAAATTGTTAAACTTGATTGTCTATACCGCCCACCAAAAAAAAATTTAAAAACTTTTTTTTTTACACAAAATTGAAAAACAAAAGCAAACACCTTGTTCAAAAAACTAAAAAATCTTCTATGGAGTATGTAAATATACTTCTTCTTACTCCATGGGGAGAGGACAGAGCTTTGAGACTGACCTCTTGAAAACTCCATTTGAAGTTTTGACGCTCACAACACGGACAATACCGTCTTCGCCAGGATGAGTTTCAATAATTCTGGCAGTTAACCATGATGCAGGTGGCAAGTTTGAATCCTTTATTAAAACTAGTTCGCCAATCTTCAGGTTAGGATTTTGGACGAACCATTTTTGTCGTTGTTGTAGTTGGTGCAAGTATTCTAGATTCCAACGATTCCAGAAGTGCTGTAGAGTTTGTTGAATTAGTTACCACCGTGACAGTCGATTCATAGGTGTTGAAGTGAAGTCTGCTTGTGGTAAAGCAACTAAGGGTTGGCCAATTAAAAAGTGACCAGGAGTCAGCGGTTCGAACTCATTAGGGTCAGACGATAGACTACAGAGGGGTCGTGAGTTGAGAATAGCCTCAATCTGAGTCAAAAGTGTGGAGAATTCTTCAAAGTTTAAAATTTGACTGCCTAGAACTCGTTTTATGTGGTGTTTTGTTGATTTAATGCCAGATTCCCATAATCCGCCAAAATGAGGTGAGGAAGGGGGTATAAAATGCCATGTGATTCCTTGATTTGATAGTTTGGGAAGAATTGAATCAAATTGTTGAGAGAAGAATTGATACAGCTCCGTAAGTTCTCGATTCGCTCCAACAAAATTTGTTCCTTGGTCAGAGAAAATGTCACTACATAAACCTCTTCGAGAAATGAATCGCTTGAAAGCGGCAAGAAATGCTTCAGTAGAAAGGGATGACACCATTTCCAAGTGCACAGCCTTGGTTGCCATACAAACGAACAGACAAATGTAACTTTTAAGAAGTTGTGGCTTCCTCAACTTATCAGACTTGGTAGAATAAGGACCGCCAAAATCAACACCGACTTTAAGAAAAGGTCGAGTGGAAACTATTCTCTCTTCAGGTAAGTTACCCATAAAAGGTTGTGGAGTTTTACCTTTATATCTTGCGCAAGTAACACATTTGGCTAATCTATGTCGAATGACAGTGCGGGCAGATATTATCCAAAATTGTCTGCAAAGCAGTGATTGTAGAGTTCTAGGGCCGACATGTAAATAATTCAAATGGTAATGATCAATAAGCAGATAAGTTAGATGTGAATTCTTCGGCAAAAGCATAGGATGTTTTGCGTTGTAAGGAAGCTGGGCTTTCTCTAGACGTCCGCCGACACGTAGAATACCAGATGAATCGATGAAGGGGTCCAGTCGTTGCACTGCAGGAGTACAAGTCTTCTGTTTCAGAATACAATCGAAGTGTTCTTGGACGAATTTTTGCTGAGTAAGCTTCACTAAAGTACCAAGAGAAGTATTCCGTTCAGTCGCTGTCAGGTACTTTGTTTTAGTTAAAGGTTCTACCTTGCGGCAGTTACGAATAAATCTCAAAATCCAACCAAAACAATTTTGGAGTTTAGTTAGATTAGAAAAGTCTTCCAAAGTTGAGTACAATGGCGTTGGTTGAGGGATGCCAACTGAAGCAGTAACTATTTTTGAGGCGGGGCGAAATTCATTTAAACCCTCCTCAGGGATGTTAGTTTTCTGCACCAGGGTAATGGGTGGCCAAGATTGTTGGTCTTCGCTAAGCCAGGTAGGACCATACCACCAAAGCGAGCAGTCTAGTAGTTGATGAGGGAGCAGGCCTCGAGAAGCTACATCAGCGGGATTACTTGTAGTCGGAGTGTGCGACCAGCAGGACGGTTCGATGAGGTGTTGAAGTTCAGCTATGCGGTTAGCAACAAAAGTTTTTAGGAGATGCGGAGAGGTATGAATCCAGTGTAAGACCACCATTGAATCGGTCCAAGCGTAGAGGGGAATATTTTCATACTTGCATGAAATAATAATTTTGCAAAATGACATTGCTTTACTTAGCAGAAGTGCACCACAAAGTTCGAGTTTAGGAATACTTATTTTCTTGAGGGGAGCAACTTTTGACTTCGCCATTAGCAGATTGGTCATAACAGAGCCATCAGAGGTGACAACTCTGAGATAAACCGAACATCCATAACCAACTTCCGAAGCGTCAGAAAATCCATGGAGTTGCGCACCAGTAGAATTTTGAGGCAAAACGTTCCTTGGAATTCGTAATTTACTTAGAAGCGGCAAGTCATGAAAGAAGTTTTTTGACTGAGTGAATAAATCATCGGGAAGAATCTCATCCCAATCCAAACCAAGAAACCATATTTGTTGCATCATACACTTGGCCCAGAGTACGACAGGGGTGACTAAGCCCAATGGGTCAAAAATACGGGAAATCATAGACAAAATTCCTCGTTTGGTTGGTAAAGTTTTCTGAATAGGAACTTCATAAGTAAACTCATCGGTGTTTTGGTTCCACTTTAAACCAAGTACCTTAATGAACTGATTGTGGTCCTTATCTTCAGAAAATAAAATATCTTGAGACTTGCTTACAATATCCTCTAAAAGTTCACGAGAATTACTGGCCCATTTACTTAGTTCAAAACCACCACGCTTTAAGAGCTCAATCAATTCAGATTTGAGTTTGAAAGCTTCATCTAGGGAATCGCTACCAGTGAGACAATCATCAACGAACATGTCATTCAAAATAGCCTTGCTAGCGAGTGGGAAATCAGCACCTTCATCAGCTACAAGTTGATGTAGCGTTCTAATGGCCAGAAATGGTGATGAACTAACACCATAGGTGACAGTATTCAATGCATAAGTAGCAAGCGGTGAGTTTTGGTTTTCTCTCCAAAGAATGGTTTGGAAAATCCTATCTTCAGGATGGATCAATATCTGACGATACATCTTACAGATGTCTGATGAGATAACAAAAGGGTGAAGGCGAAAGCGGGTCAAGATTTCAGAAACATCATTTTGTAGTTTCTTGCCCGTTAATAGCTTGTCATTGAGAGAAAATCCATTTGAACTGCGGGCCGAGGCGTTGAATACAACTCTCAATTTAGGATTTTGTTCTGAGTTCTTAAAAACTCCATGATGCGGAATAACGTAGGTTGAAGTAGTCGAAGTTGAAGAATGAAGCTGAGTCATATGGCCTAAATCCTCATATTCCTTCATAAAATTTACATAGGCCGATTTGAAGTTGAAATCACTCTGGAAACGTCGCTCAAGAGCGTGAAAGTTACGTTCTGCATGGTGGAAAGTGTTTCCTAAGTCAACTGGATTTTCACAGAACGGAAGTCGAACAATATATCTTCCAGAAGGATCCCTGGAATGTGTTTTAACGAATATTCTCTCACATGCTTGATCTTCAGGACTTATCGGCTTAGATTGTGGTAAATCTTCAAGTTCCCAAAATAGTTTGAGATGTTTCTCAAGTGAGGACTCAGTAATGGACAAGTTAGTGCAGATAGAAGAGCACGTTGGTTGGTTTCAAAATAAGACAGACTGGTTCTACCAATTAAGGTCCATCCATAAATGGTTTTGAATGGAGTAGGGAATCCAGGAGGGCTATTTGACCGCCCACCGTCACAAATCAAGGGGAATAAATCAGCTCCAATGAGGAAGTCAACAGGTGAAGGCTCATAAAAATGTGGGTCGGCTAAATTCCAATCCTTAAAATGATTGATAATGTCCTTGGTTAACCGTACAGACGGTAAAGGAGAAGTAATCTTGTTCAAGACAATAGCAGTAGTTGGAATTAGAGGAGTATGAGCTTTGGTAGGCTTCAGTATACACGACACTTTGCCTTTGGTCGAAGTGACAGCAGTTTGTGAAATACCTAAGACATGTTGTTCTAATTTTGAACGAGGAAGCCCAAGTTTTTTCACACAGTGATCAGTGATAAAACAACTCATGGATCCAGGATCAATTAGTGCTCTAAAAGTCTGAAAGTTGTTGGTAGAGTCTCTAAGCTGAATAAGGGCAGTGCCAAGAAGAGTAGTTACACAGGGTGTAGGAGCATTTGTGTGATGAACAAAGCTGACTTGAGAAACTGATGTTTCCTTGTGGGTTTCAGGCTGTAACGTTGAGTCTAAGTTAGGCCTTGGAGATTTATTTTGGTCAAAAGTTGAATTAGTCTTGAGGAAATTATCTTCATGCAGGGAAGTGTGATGTTTTTTGCCACATTTTCTACATAAATGAATTGAATTACATTTATTCAGCATATGTGTCGCATTTAAACAGTTAAAGCAACATTGTTTACTTCGGATGAAATCACGTCTGGCACCAGGAGTCAAGTTAAGATATTCAGGACAAGAATACAGGTTATGGGCCTGAGTGCAAAATAAACAAGTTGGAACCTGAGTTTTGGCGAGAAAAGTTCTTTGTACAGACTTATCTGACTTTGAGTACTTGTTAGGCTTACTGGTGGAAGTCGAACGCAAGTCGGTTTGCCGGGAAGTGGTGTGAGTTGAAGCAGGAGACGAGCCCTGAGCTGCATCGAGAGACTTGCAGTGATCCTTGAGAAACTTCAAGAAATCATCTAAGGTAGGGAACTCTTTGTCTGAGAATTTTCTTTCAAAAAGTTGGCGAGTGTGCTTATCTAACTTTTTCAATGAAATATGTAAGATAATGAAATCTTCTAGATTCGGAAGTGAACTAATTGCTTTTAGAGCCATGGTGTTTTCTGTAATTAAGTCTAACATATTTCTCAGCAACTTGGGATTTTCATAAGTCACTGATTGTAAACATAAGATTTCTTCAATGTATTGACAAGCGAGTAGACGTTTATTATCATACCTGTCATTAAGTTGGGTCCAGACTAAGTCAAAATTATCTGAACACATAGGCAGTGATCTTACAAGTACATTTGCTTCATTTTTCGTACAAGAAATCAAATAGTGAAACTTTTGAATTGGTGTAAGTGAATCGTCTGAGTACACTAGGGCTATAAACATTTCCTTAAAGTGGGGCCACTCTTTCATAGTGCCATCAAAAATAGGCAAGTTAATTCTAGGAAGTTTTACATTAGAAGTCGAAGTAGATTTTTCTATTTGTGAAGCATCAGACAACTGATCTTTAGAAAATAATTTATTTCTAATGGCTAGTATACTGTAATAGTTATCATCTACTTCATTGGTCACAATTTGTAATGATTTCAATTCCTCAGGCTCTTTTAACTGAATAAAACATTTAGCCATATCGTTTTGGTATCTTACAAAGCTTTCATAATGGGCAGGTAGCCGCTCACAGCGAACCTTGAACTCGGAGAGCTCATCTGGACTATGGTCTACAGATAAACCTAAACCCTTTTTTTGAAGTAAATCAATTTTCTGTACAAATGAATCCCTCTTAAATTTAAGAAGTTCAATTTCCTTCTTGAGCTTTTCAGTCATTTTGATAGGTTACGCATAAATCAAATAAAGTAGTTTATAATAATGTCAGGCCTAGTGAAGTAAATAATAACAAAGTTGGTCATGTAGGCCTACTTCATAACAAACATGAAATGATTCAATATTCATTGTAATGATAGAAGTCTACTTTCAGCATTAAGTAGAAATAATAATAAAAGGAATACACACCAGTAACATGTTCAATAAATTCTTCAATCTTCTTGTATTATTCAGAATACAGTCATAACATAACCTCAATGTAAATGGAAATTGAAGAGAATGGTTGTCAACATTGAATAAAACCAAATAAGTTAAAGTAACTCTGGGAAATCAGGTGTACCAGCAGTGATGCAGGCTTTGACTCTCTTTACCCTCTTGATGTAGAAGTAATAGAAAAATTACCCTCTTCTTGAACAAAAATTTCCCTGCTACTCTTCTGGGTAATAAGAAAAATTACCCTCTTCTAGCACAAAAATTCCCTGTCGAGGGACAAAGTAAAATAGGTTGTTGGTGGAACAGTGGACTTGAAAGAATTAATTGAAATACTCTGAGACAGTGGAATTGAAAGGTCCAATGGTCCTGTCCACATCACTTGAACTAACTTGAAATGCTTGAATGTGACTTGGCTTGCATGAAATTACAAGAAAACAATCATTCTTTTCCTGAATTGAAAAATCATAAAAATATAATTTAAAATACTTCTTGAGGTTAATGTCTTGAATAAAATTACCAAATAAATTTTGGAATTGAAATATGTGTTACTTTAGTTATTAAATAGATTTTCTTGGAATTTATTAACTGTTGTAATTTTATTTCTTGATGTGACTTGATGGTGGGTTAAAAATTAAATTGGAAATATTTAAGTTAGGTACTGGATTGATTATCAGGGTTCGAAGGACCAAATGTTGGATAGAATAATGGGAACAGCCCAAAAAATTAAAGTGAAAGTATAATAAATACCTTTTTGCAAGAGTAAATTTGCTTACTGAACTTGTAGTGTAGTGGGGTACCCCATGTGTCTTCTTCAGTGGCTAACACGGAACTAGCTTCACAGATAACGTTGGGGTTGACCTTTGATACTGAGGCTGTTTATACAGGTTGGGTGACTAAGGAATAGGGAAATTGTTAAACTTGATTGTCTAGTTTGCATATGAGCAATTGCCTTGTAAACAAATTTCATGTGGCCACCTTTCATCATAATATACAGGGTGGCTGAAAAGTAACTTACACCCCTCTTAACTTTTCAACCATTTGAGATATTCTAAATCTGTTTGTAGCAAAACCTTCTTAGCTATGAGAGGCTACAACAGATGGTCAATTTTGAAAATTTTGACCTTAGGGGTCGTGGGGGTAGAGGATAGCTCAAAATTTACAAATGACAAGTATATTCGAGTTTGGTATCATTTTACAGGTATTGCCTAAACATAAAAATTGACATAAATAAAACCAAAATCGGCCCACTAACAACAAAATGGCGCCCTAAAACGTTTCAAATCCAAATAACCATGAGGGTGAGGGTGGCTGAAAATTAACTTGCAACCCCTTTAACTTTTTAACTATTCGAGATATTGGAAATCGGTTTGCGGCAGCTTGTTTGGATATGCAGTGCTACAATAAATTAGTCAGATTTGGTGGTAGGGGGTAGGGGGTAGCTCAAAATCTTATAATAGCAAGTATACTCGAATTTGGTATCATTTTACAGGTATTGACGAAACATAACAATTAACATAAAGAAAATAGAAATCGGACCATTAATAACAAAATGGCAGCTAAAAATGATTAAGACAATGGTTATTAAAAGTAATTTTGAATTTTAAATGATACCAAACTCGACTATACTTGTCATTTTAAAATTTTGAGCTACCCCCACTACACCTAAGGACAAAATTTTCAAAGTTAACCATAATTATTGTAGCCCCTCATATCTAAGAAGGTTGCCGCAAACAAGCCACCCTGTATGTGTGAACTCATATCCAAGGAAACTGACATAAATAAAATAGTAACTTAAGGAACGAATGAAAATTGATGATTGCAGACTACTTACGCATGCTTTGTGCTAGTTGTCTCGAACCACGCAGTACTTCGGACAATTTGATATCCAACACATGAGTCCCCGCACCATAACCACTCCCTGCCACCCCCACAGACAAGTCGTCTGACACCCTCTTGATAGTCACTCCTGTTATCACTGGTATCTCCGACTGCTGGGCCAACTCTGCGTGGATACATGACCATACCGCTGCCAAGGCAACGGTCCTTGCAAACCACTTCATCTCACGACACTGCTGAACACCGCGCCGACATCTGCAACCCACAACCAACTATACTATTACATGGAATTCATGGAATTATAAGACATCCCTTCTGCATGTAACGGTATCTATTTCTCTTTTAGCAAATTTCCCTATAGGGAAGTAGCTATTACCGTATGTAGGTGGCAAGGTAAGACCTAGGCGGGCTTGAATGAGTTCGCGAACCAGCATGATCGGACCATGGGAACGGAGTTTTAAGGAGGGTTTTTATGGAAAAAAGGGTTTTCTCATTTTTTACCCTCAACACACAAAATTTCCCAATTTCTCTCTAGACATTTTTAAATAGCTTAAAAAACAAATAATTTAGTATATCAAAGTGTTTTTGTACTGTTATTGGCAATGGAGAAAATAAAAAAAAATTTAAATTTCACATGTTATTCTTATGGAGAATATTGTAAAAAATGTAGTTTGCTTGTTTATGGATATATTTTAATCAAACTTGGCAAATTTATTTATTTTTCACAAAAAAATTCACATTTTACAAAAAAAAAACACACTTTATTAGTTTCCTTGTAGCAGCAAACCTAGGTACTCATTAAACTTAATATTATTTAAATATATTTGATTAAAAATAAATTCAGACAAACGGAAATTTTCTTAGGCATCAGGTTTGCTGCGGCGGGGGTATATTTTAATTTAAGATGAACATACAGTAGTTTAATGAGCCGCTCGCAGTCCAGAGTGCACCGCAACAAACATTCTCTCTTCGTTTTTGTTTCTTAGATAAGACAATTGATGTGGCATGACATAGAAACAAATGTCCCTTCAACTTGGCTTGATATATATTCATACTGACGTGAATCAGCGCATTCTGTTGGTGGCGCAATTCAACTACGTTCAAAACTGGCTGCAACCTTAACGTGTAAATAGAACGAGTAGTTCTATCCGTGGTTAAAGATATTAACTTGGGGGCATAAGTGTATTTAAATTTTAAAAAAATGTAATAGCTTACATTTTGATCTAAACTTTGATGCGTCATCACACCAATTCAGCAGCATGCGTTGTTTGAGGTGGAAAGTATATTGTACTATACAGACGCAATAATTAATTATCTTGAGTTATTATGCCTACTAATGAAAGGAAGACTGAAACCACCTAGGCCAAATAAAATAATAAGGTTCACCAGTCACCTTGATACGAGTTAAGTTTGCACGCACCATGATTTAAGAAACGGCTCCATGGATTTAGTTGAAATTGTTCTGAAGTACATAAAAATGCATCTAATAACACTTGAAGTAATATATTTACATTGTGGACACGGTAAATACATATAAAATATGGTAAGTAGTAATCGATTTAGAACCAATAGGCGAATGACATAGGTAGTGTATTTAATAACACCTTTGACTATTAATACAACTAGCCATTCAATCCTCATGTTAAAGTTGAAGTTGTCACCAGTTTCTAAATCAAAATTGTCGTAGTTGACGTGGGCCACCGATAGATGGTGCTGATCTCAATTACTGATATCTGTCTGTTAAGTATTTATTAGTTTTAATTTTTTAAATATTATTTATATATTAATTAGGCAAACATGTTTCTTCAAAACCTTTTTTTCTCAGCTCGTTTACATAGTAGGGAAAATCTACGCATACTATTAGAAATACATTTTCCTGCAGGTGTGCAAATGCAGAATCCCTTTATAAATTAAAATGGGCTCTAAAATAAGCACAAAAAATTAATAAAAAAATAACATGGGCCTTATAGGTTACCATGCTGGTGACGAAAAAACAACGAAATATAAACAGAAAATCAAAACGCAATGACCATTGGGAATCCACAATGCGTGATGCTGTTCTGACTCGCTCTCCACAACGTATCGGACATCTATTTGCAATCCTAGTGAGCGCCTGTGGGCTGTCAAACCCCTTACAACTTTGGGAAACCTTTAAAGACGACATGGCCGAAGACATATTGGTGCGTTTTCGTCGTGAAGTTCCAGATACACCTTACAATGAGGTAGTTTACAATGAAGCGTTACTGGCAATTGCATCTCTGGTTTCGACTATGTGTGGTAGAGATTTGAGTTCATTTGGCCTTCCTACACCTCAACAAGAGGGTAATGTCAATACCGAAGTTCTCAAAGAAATGTCACACAATACTACTGACATTGCATGACATTTCTTGCTAAAATGTATAATCTGGATCTGGTAAACTTGTAAGTGCTTTCCCAGTTAAGAAATGACCAGGTGTTAGAGGAAGGGGATCTTTAGGATCATATGACTGAGGAGTTAGAGGTCTTGAATTCAGGCACACCTCTATCATTGTAAGCACAGTATACATGTCTTCAAATGTGAGATTAGCGTTCCCCACAACCTTCCTTAAATGCTGCTTTCCTGAATTAACTGCGGATACTCAAAGCCCTCCAAAATGGGGTGAATTTGGCGGTGAGAAAAGCCATTTGATGCCTTGAAAAGATGTAGAATTTATGATTTGTTCTTGAAGATCATTACTTTTAAGAAGGGAGTAAAGTTCCTTTATTTCGTTATTTGCTCCAACAAAGTTTGTTCCGTTATCGGAATATTATGTAGTTACACAGGCCTAGCGATTGAATGCTGCTAAAAATGCGTCAGTTGTTAAGTTCCAAATGAACTAATTCCAAATAAATAGCCTTTGTGGTAAAGCAAACAAAGACTAATGTAGCCCTTATTAATGAAAACTTTCGAAGGCGGTTTGAACGTAAATATATCGGGTCAACACCGACATCACGAACCTTATTATCAACACGTGCCCCCTTCACCCCCTCCCACCCAACTCCAAGGAATAACGTAAAAATATTTTTTACTTTTTTCCGATACAGGATGTGCCAAAAACTGAGGGTCACTAGTTCGAATCTCGGAATTTTCAAATGTAAACTTATGTTAAGTTATACACCATTTTAAAGGTATTTAATAGACAAACATTCTGGCGAAAACAGAAATTAATTATCTTTCTTCGTTTCAAAATGGCGGCAGTTTAATGGAAAAATCAATACTTTTTTTAATACTCTGTGTTTCTTATATCAATGCACTTAGCCCTTCTCCGGTTGAATTTTCTTACTTGTTATGAAATTAACTTTACTCTGATATGCTAAGTAAAGATTTTTTGAAACGACAAAAATTCCAAAAAAATATTTTTTTTGCAAATGCCCATTTTTCCAAATTTATAAATAGAAACCCATGTCAAAAGGCACATTATTTTATAGGTTTTTTCAATTCTGAACAACTGTGTCATTTACACTTACTTCATATCTCTTTTAGTTTTTGTGTAAATAACAAATAACCTAATTTTCCTATATCAAATGCATGTTATTTACGTTTAACACTAAATTTTTTTTCTGAAATGGGTAAATCCCAAATAACATGCATTATTGATATAGGAAAATTAGGTTTTTTTGTTATTTACACGAAAACTAAAAGAGACACAAAGTAAGTGAAAATTACAAAGTTCTTCAGATATAAAAACCCTATAAAATGATGTGCCTTTTGACATGTGTTTCTATTTGAAAATTTTGAACAATGGGCATTTGCAAATTTTCAAAAAAATATTTATTTTTTATTTTTGTCGTTTCAAAAAACCTTTACTTGTAGCATATCAGAGTAAAGATAATTTCATAACAAGTAAGAAAATTCAACCGGAGAAGGGCTAAGTGCATTGGTATAGAAAACACAGAGTATTAAAAAAATATTGATTTTTTCCAAAAAAAATGTCAACAAATTTTAAATTTAAAAATCCCATGTTATTCTTATGGAGAATAAGTCAACTGTTGTAGTTTGCTTGTTTATGAACATATTTTGACCAAATTTAGAAAATACACCAATTCCTTACTAAACTACAGTATTAACATTTTACAACAAAACACTTTTTTATCCTCCCTGTTGCAGCAAACCTAAGTATTCGTTAAACAAATTTTATTGAAATAGGGAATAAATGTGATATTTTTAAGGAGACATTTAAGTGTAAATCCAATCAGGCAAATGGAAATTCGCTAAGTCTGCAGGTTTGCAGCGGCGGGGGTCTTGCCAATTAATGCTGAAAATGAATCAAAGAATGGCATCCATTCATCAAATTTCCCATAAAAGCTTGGTAGATTTATGGTGGGTAGTCGAACTGTAATGGACGAGTCTGAGAACTGTGTACTGTTATTTGAATTAGAATTGTGATTAACAACAACTTCGTTATTTTATGGTAGTGGATACGTCTGTTGTTCAATAAAATTAGCTATTTTTGCAAAGCCTAAAATATTGCTGCTCAAGCTCATCCTCTTCAGCTTCATGATTCAATTCTGAATCTGAATCAATGTCTTCAATCTTAGATTGCACATTTTCAAATTCTATATTATAATTGTTGTAACTGATCTTGCTTTGACATGGTTTGTTAATGTTCAATAAAACTTTAATTAATGTACAACTGAATAAATACTGAACAGTTTGTAAGTACTTTTAATTTACCTTAAGGTTGTGGTTTTATCCGGCTCGAAAGACCAAAATGTACAATGCCGGTGTGTCAAACATTGTTATGTATGAAAATGAATTGAATCACATAAAAATGAAACTTTATTTAACTTGAAAAGAATAACATGACTTGCTTGTAAAAACTGTAAACATACATTGACCTATACTGTTTTTGTTTTGAAAAAAAAAACATTCTATATAATTATCATCACAATCATGTGCTGTTTTGAATACAGTTGGTTAGGAGATTGAACCCAAGGCATGAGGAGAAAGCATGTTTAATAAAATGAGTAGAGTGGACAACTCAATGTATCCAACCAACCAAATAATTTTAATAGCACAATAATGGTAAATTATGTTTCATTTTATTGTCATGTATTTATAATTTCCATCTCAATACAATTAAATAAAGAAGTTGTTTATAATAATATGTTAGTCGTTTTATTGGATTAATGGTAATATTTTAGGAGCTAAGTGTGAACGTTAAAAAAACTAAATTCTATGTTTCGCCTCTACGACAAAATGTGATGTTTTATTCTTACATTAGATCAGATCCGATTTTCAACTTTCGTTCCGCTAACAGTTAAAAGCATCGTATTGCTATACTGTACTAAATTATTGCACTAAGGTCAGGATTCGTGGCATATCTTTAACACCACTATTAATTGCAAGAATACAGAAGGGCAAACCGGACAATCGTAATTTGAAAACGAAACGAAAAGCTAAAAATAAAATATTAGAATATCACCTATTAATTTTGAATGCGGTAATTTAAGTTGTGTACTGGTTAATAAAATATTGTCTTTATTGGCCATAACAGTAACAGTTAATTATAACTACGGTAATGGTTAAATACGGGAAGCTCTCCAAAGTTCCTTTACAGGTCTTGGTCTAGTGAAGTGACGACACTCCACCCGGTTCCCCTTCCTATGGCTGGGTGCTGGAACATCCGGAACCGTCGTTATCTAGGTTATGTGACCAGCAGACACTAACATCTCCCCCCCCCCACACACACACACACTCTCACACACGCGTTTAATTGCTTACTGACCCAATAATGGAATTGCAAAGGCATGTCACCTCGGCGTTGACGTCTGTGACTCTTCACAGACATAACGGACGGGATAATAATAGACGTGTACTATCCTACTAATATTACAATGGGAAATTACTGTATAGGCATTTGTTTGTGAATCTGATATTCCATCAGATTAAAACTATCGGACTGATTGAAATGTATTTAAAATTATAAACCAACATTCCGAAGACAATCATTTAATATTTTATTAATTAAAATATTAATTTATTTAAGTGAATTAATATTATGACTACATACATACAATGCAGTTTTCTGCTTGCATTATTGAGCGCCGAGCGGAGCGGCGACTTATTCTAACTCAACTCTGGGTAACGTAAATCGGATATATACGTGTGTAGTACGATAAGTCAATGCTAAATTTGGTTAATTTATATCTCCTTACAGTATCCAAAGTCAATGGTACATCTGCTTCACATAAATGGGATGTCTATTGTCTACTTGCAGTGCCTATCTAAAGTCAATGGTGCATCTGGCTTACCTAAATGAGAAATCTTAGCTCAAATGACCAAGCCTGTCATGCCACAGCTTCATTTATGTTTCAGTTGAAGACACTGACAAAGCTTTGTGTTGCAAAAAATTTAACATATATAACTGAGAATTGTTTCTTTTTGCAACCGCAACAGTTTGATTATCTTTCTTAATCAAGCCACATGAATTTTGAAAGATAACAAAAAAACCATTCATTTCCAATTTTCTTACTGAAAGTAAATTGTAACTAATTCCAGGTACAGATAAAACATCTTTGATTGTTATTTTAATTTCCTTCCCTTCCACAACACTAGTGACATACAATTCCCCTTTACATTTTGCTTCAAGATAAGTTCCAGACTTGGCTACTTTGATTTTAATAGGTTGTTCTAATTTCTTAAAGTTAGAGAGACATACCTACCTCATTGCTGTTAACCAGATGTTCTGTTGCTCCAGAGTCTAATATCCAATTTATGGTATCTGCTGAACAGTCTTCACTTGATGTTCCAAAACAAAATGCATCTTCCTGTTTGGTGTTGACCACGTTTGCAGAATTATTTTTCTTTGATGGGTTCTGTGTTAATTTGACTCTGCAGTTAGCTCGTTTGTGTCCAAGCTTTCCGCATCTGTGACAAGTAAAATTGAACGAGTTGCCAGAAGTTCCTTGATTTCCTGGAAAATTTTTCTTTTTCCCTGGTTGAGACTGGAAGGCAGTAGTAGTCCAGTGCAGTTAGACAAAAAATGACCTTGACCCGGACAAAATTGATAACAGGCTCAAAATTGGTGGAAACGTTCAGAACAATGTCCTGAGTGGCCCACACAAAGTCCCAAGAAATCCCAGTTGGGGAACGGCCGCCATCTTGAAAAAAATGCCGCCATCTTGGAAATTTAGATTTTTTGCTGTATCTTTTGAAGTAATAGTCCGAAAGGCATTATTTATGTCTCAAATTAAGCGTTTTGAACTCATGTATGAGGGTAGTATATAATTAAAGAGTTTAATACGTTATAAGCATAAATATTATTTATATTAACCTAAAAATATATCTATAAAAATGATACAAATTTACAAAATAAAATGAAGCTTTTTCTCTTTTGTTCTTAATTGACTTGTTAAAGCCATTAACCCTTTTGACATTTCTTGCAATTCACTATGTTTAGTCTTTGGAATTGGTTAAATAAGGGGTGATTAAAAAGTCAAGGCCCCCCCCCCCTCCTCTAATATTTTTCTAAGTAAATATACAGAAATATCCTTTTGGTGGTGTTGCAATCTTAGTAGGAAGTTTCATTTGATGATTTTGAGTGTCCCCAAAAAAGAGGGGATTTTAAGGGCAACTCAAAAATTTTAAAGTAAATCCTATTCAAGTGACAACTCATCTTGAAGTGTTTACAAAAACTTAAAAAATGGTGAAAACCAGAGTTCACTATATCTTCTCTATCCTAAATGGTAGCCCGTCAAAAGTTTAATCACGATATTGTTACATTAATTTTCTTTGTTACATTAATATTCACTTAGAAAATATTAGAGAGGGGGGTATTGACTTTTTATTCACCTAAATGCTGTAATTTGTTATTTATTTATTTATTCCAACGGCAACATCACCAATTTACAATGTGGATTCAAAAAGCCTAAATGGTAACAGCATGCATTTTAACAGAACATTTTACTAACTTAAATCTATGGCAGGAGCAGAGCAACATTGGTAACAGGACATCTTGACTAGGAAAGCAACAATTTCTAACAATTTCTAATGAAGTACAAAATAAATTTTGAAAAAGCAATTAATAATTTCGTTCGTTCCGATATGAAAAATAGAATCATCTTGATATAGTTGCTATAATTGATTACCATTATATTTTAATATTGCATATAAACTTATAATGTAACTACTCGCTGTTAAACAATATTGTCGATGATGTAATCTTTGTTGTAACTAGCGCGGTTGGCACATCCGTGTCCAGTGCAGTATCCATGCATCGTGGTGTAATTAAGACCATAAGGGTCGTTGTACTGTAACCATGAATCCATTTCAACCTGCACTTGGTTTGTCACTCAGTTGGTGGTTAATGAGCCATAGGGTGCCAGAAAGACAAGCATCTACAACTATTTTTGGTTCGGAAAGGGCTGTACTGACATCTCCCAACACTACTAAAGATGCCCCAGGCTTAAGCGGACGTTGGTTAGGTGTCACTGGCTGAAAGCCATGAGATAGAAGGACACTTTTTGCTTTTGGGATTGTAGATCGTGGTACAGGAGCACTTGCACTGACACATTTCGGCTGGTGTTATGCACTCAATGCCACCCATGGCATGAAGAGTACCATGTCCATCAAGGGTTTTAACGTTGTAATCCGCGTTGTTGAAAACATTATGAACGTAAGCTCCGTCATCTATTGAAGGTGATACATTATCAGCTATCGAAGTCTCATAATTGACCTTCTTATATGTCGAGCAAACTCCGAGCTACGATAGAATGTCTAACGGCAACTTTGAGCCATACCGTCTGTGAAGGTCGAGCAGCAGGGGCGATATGAAAGATCGTGGTCGAGCTGCAGCAATAATAATTGCATGAGCTGTATTAGTTGTCTCCTCTTTAAAGCTTTATCATAGTTAAATGGATATTATATTTATATCTAACTAATTCCAAAGACTAAGCATTGTGGGGTGCGAGAAAGAGAAAAAACTTATCTTGTATATATTTTGTATATTTATATCATTTATTTTAGATGGGGACGCCGCTATGTGCGTATTTTAACCAAATATGAGTGAAGGATGAGTGTAGGATGAGTGGCGCGATCTTGTAGTCTTGTTAGTGACTAAGGCCGACATGTTCCTTAGACACAGATGTTAATTAATAGACCATACAGCTAATGGCAACTAAGGGACCTACAGTTTATAGTGGAATCTGAACCACATTTTTTCCTTGTAATTAACGAATTGGTCTAATTATCAGGATAGTACTGCGGATAGTCATAGTACTCACTAGTGCGGACGTTAATCCACACCAGGGAGCATCGCATCCACCTTGCATGCCTATAAATATCCACAATTCTTATAAAAGGGGGGACATAACCGTATCTATATCATTATTATAGATATTTTTAGGTTAAGATAAATCAAATTTATGCTTAGAACATAATAAACTCATTAATTATATATTACCCTCATACATGAGCACAACACGTTTAATTTGAGACATAAATAAGGTCTTTCGGACAATTACTTCAAAAGATACAGCAAGAAATCTAAATTTCCAAGATGGCGGCAGTTTTTTCAAAATGGCGGCCGTTCCCCAACTGGGATTTCTTGGGACTTTGTGTGGGCCACTCAGGACATTGTTTTGAACATTTCCACCAATTTTCAGCCTGTTATCAATTTTGTCCGGGTCATAATCTAATTGCACTGGACTAGTAGGTGGTGATGTACAATCAAATTCCATGTTTTCAACGCCCCTCCTCTTTGTCTCCTCTTCCAGCAGTCTGACCTTCACAAAGCTTAGAGATAAGTCCTTCATTGATAGAGTCTCTATAGCTGTGACAACGATGTCATATTCTTTGGGCATGGTCAGTAGTAGGTGACAAACAATGTCAGATTCCTCGACAGTTGCTCCTGTAGAACGTAACTCTCTTATGACTTTGTCAAATTTCAGAAAGTGACGATTTAAAATGTCATTCTTCGCATCAAACTTCATTGTTAGTAACTGCTTCCTTAGTAGAAGTTGGCTAGCAATACCTTTCCTTTCAAATGTGTTGCAGAGAGATTGCCATAGTTCAAAAGCAGTTGCCTTGTCTTTTGCATATTCCAAATGGCTGTCGGCAATACGCTGTATAATCTGCGACTTGCACTTTCGATCTTGTTTCGCTAATTCCAACAACCTTGCTTCCTTCCTCTCTCGTTCATCTTTGTCTTTATCCAGAAATACAACTTTGGTAACATAAGATTCCTTTACAAAAGAATTCCTCCAATAGAGTTTCAATTCTAAATTTCCAATTGCTGAAATTGGTTCCATCAACAATGGTATTCGATACTTTTCATGTTCAGTTGCCATATTAATTCAATTTGATTAGCCAGGTAAAAAAATATTAACAAATTCCGTATTTAAACAGAACTGGGCCCATAACCTGTAAATATGTGGTTTCCCTGGACACTAAATTAAAATACCTAGCTCAATTAAATAAAAGGGCAAACTGAATTATTAAACTCAACACTTTTAATTCAACCAACTAAAGAAGACATAGATTTGACTATTATTGTTTTTAACAACACATTTTACAATTTAACCATGGTATTCATCAATGAAGTATAACATTAAAAACAGACATGTGGCAAATATTAAATTGCACTCAACAATTTTGATAAAAAATAATCAAAAACAAACATTTTGTGACATATATAAATTAATGTTATATAAATAGATTTTTATATGATTTTATATAATTAGATATGCATAATTAATTTGTGACAGTAAATAAAATTTTACCTACGACCACTTTTTAAAATTTAATTCCCATAAGAATAACATTAGAAGTTAAAGGGCGTTTTAGGAGTCAACCCGTTGGTAAAATCATAACGAAAACTTTTTAACTTTCCTTTTTTAACGGTAAGCGGAGCGAGTGCCGTCCTATTTTTACTCCCCCCCCTCTATACTTATTATATGGAACAAGTCATGTTTTCGTCAAAATTTTCGAGTTTGAGTTTTGAGTGAATACATCTGTTTTTGGCCCCCCTAAACACAACAAAGTGGTTTTGGAAGTTATGTCTTGGTGTGTGCGTGTGTGTCTATATGTGTGGATGTGTACAGATCTACGAACCACACCTGTTGTTCGATCTTTATGAAATTTTGGTACGTAGGCACTAATCCATGGTATCTACAGGATTTATTTATTTGTTTTAAATTTTGATTTTTAAATTATGACTTTCCCATAAAACACATAAAATAACGGAAAAATCAGATTTTCTCGAAAATGGCCCGAACGATTTTGATTTAGTATGTTATAGTCCTTTAAATTCCGAACAAAATGGTACAAACTCCATTTCCGTGATAATTACGGTTTAAGAGTTATTGTAACTTATGTTATCTATGAGTATAAAAGAGGATGTTGGTTTGTATATTTGTATATACAGAGTGGTTTAAAAGTAACTTGCACCCCTCCCTAACTTTTCAACAATTTGAGATATTTGAAATCGGTTTTCGGCAACCTTCTTAGAAATGAGGCGCTACATAATTATGGTTAATTTTAGCTTTACGGGTTTGGGGGGGGGTAGGGTGTAGTGGGAGTAGGGGGTAGCGGTGGTAGGGGGTAGCTCAAAATTTGCTAGTCGAGTTGGGTATCATTTTACAGGTCTTGACAAAACTAAACAATTGACATAAAGAAACCCAAAATTGGACCACTAATGACAAAATGGCACCCTAAAAAGTTTCAAATCCAAATGACCACGAGGGTGGCTGAAAATTAACTTGCACCCCCTTAACTTTTAAACCTATTACGATTATTGAAATCGGTTTGCGGCAACCTGTTTAGTTTGTTTTTAGTAGTTCCATATGTCTAAATTATTATCTCAGGTGATTAGGATATTTACGAATGGATTCAATCCTTAATAACTGTTACTATACAGGAAAATAATACCAAAGGTCATGTTAGAACGTAGTGCAGTCACAACTTCAGCCAGTTCATAATAAAACTGAAAAGTATGTCGGGCGGAGAACTACTTTCTCCATAAAAACCCCAATAAAATTACAGAAAATCGCATTTTCTAGAAATCTGGTTTTGATTAAAAGTAATGTGTTATGGTCCCTAAAAATTCTAAACAAAATAGTTCAACCCCCATTGCTGAAACAATTTTAGTTCAAAAGTTTTGCAGCTGTTGTGATTTTATTTTTCTTATAAAATATCATTGTTACTCCCAAAGCTAACCCATGATAAAGGTTGTTGACAGTCTTATGTGAGAATGTATGTGTCATATTGCTGATGCCGTTTATTTTTGCCGTCATAAACTGTCAAAACCGAGTGCCGTCTGACTCCTCAGAGCGTAAGAGTGATTCAGGGGAGGGGTTTACTAGAAGTGGTATACTGTATACTGTACCGAACTGTTCTGTACTGTACTGTACTGTCCTGTACTGTACTGTACCATAGACTAAGGCTGTGGTTTCCTAGACGCGTAATAGATGCGCTGCGTGTGCGCATCTAAGACGCAGCACACTTGTCTTATGGAGTTTCGTGTAAGCGGTTTCCTAGGCTGCGTATCTAATGCGCGCGCATCTAATACGCGCGCACCAATAGCTGCGTATTTGGCCGACTGCTTTCGGAGCAGTCGAATCTGAGTTACGCTGCGTTTTAGACATGTCTTGTGCAATGGATTCGGAAGTGAATGTTGTTCAGAAGGCAAAATTCTCCAACAACGACGAAAAATTGATTGAATTTGTCTCTTCTAATGACATATTATGGACATAATTTGTTCATACAATTACAATTTTATAGTATTATAGATATTTCATATCATTCTTTATGTAGTGTTAATTTCCCCATAATGTGTGATTTTAATATTTAATCCCCTTGTTACATGTTCCCTACAATTAATTTGTCCTCACATATTTTTATATTGTTGTTACTGTATTAATAAATAAACCTAATATTGACAAATATTCTTTTCAAGTCAGCACAACCAACTCATAAATATAAGTGCCCCCATAATTATTTTAAGAACTCCTGAACATCTTAGTAATAGCTCTATATTAATTACTAGCATAGTACCCAAACTTCTTATGGGGTTGGCGTATAAGTATAAAAGGTATTTTCATCGATTCGGTAAATCCCGAATAGGTAAATATAATAACAGTAAAAGCAAAGTTTGATAGATTTAGATTAAGATTAAGATTTATTGTTTTCATTTTAAATTGACATGTTTGCTTTAACACTACAGTTAAAAGATGCGTGAGGGCCACGTACAGTTCCTAACATGTACTTTTCACTGCTTACGTTTCTTCAAAGCTTTTAATGCCAAAATATCCATTTCATTATCTAAATCATCGTATAACACCATAGTAGTCACTAGTAATCTCTCCCGTGAACTTATGTTACGCACCAACCGTGTGTATTGTACGCAGTCTAGGAAACCACTCACGGCAGCTGCGTTTTGGGACCTGGATAAAAGACGCTGCGCATCTAAACCGCTGCGCATCTATTACGCGTCTAGGAAACCACAGCCTTAGACTTCTCATCCCACTTTAAATTTTGGACCTGAACCGGACATGAACTCGACTCGTATTTCGTGTCAAGTTCATATCCGGTGACACTGATCATTAGTGTCGACGAAATTTTGTTTCTATTATTTTATGATTAATTTCTTGTGTTGTGCCTTAACTATATAACTAGGGGACGAGTTATTGTTTATGATTAGATCGTTTTATTTGGTAAACGAGGTTTTAAATGACTGAAATAACTATTAACAAATGTATAACTAATAACTAGTACAAAACACGACCTCTACAATGCACCGGGCGGAACTAACAATAAAATTAGCTTAAGCTGATTTATAAGGATGAGAAATCTACTGGGAGTATATTTTATGTATGACTTGTACCTTTGACTATTAATACAACTTCTGTATCCAATAGTCAATGCTTGTACCTTGTATTGTACTGTAGGTGGGTATAACCATTGACTAAATAGTGAGTGCACCGGATAGCGAGGCCTTCTGGCTAGTCTAAGAGTTGGAGTAGTGATGAATCAGTCAGTCGGTCAGTGAGGGTTTTTTTGCCTTTTATATGTTTAGATTTAAATATGTTATTATAAGAGTAGAAGTTGCGTTGGAATTAATTGGTTTCAAATCAAAATTACACTTTCTGAAAGCTTAGCTCAAACCTAGTGGCGGTTTGGACAGCCTCCCTAACACGTGCAATGCTCGGTCCCTGGTACTTTTTATTAATAACACAAATAGCGTTGATTATCTAGATAAAGCTGAATAGGTTAAGTCTAACGGAACGGAAATAAAACATATTTGTTCTTAATCCTTGTTTTGTGTGCGAGGGTTAGCTTACTCGTATATCTTTCTCTTAAAGAAATCAAGCATAGTAAGTAATCCTGATGGATAGATTATTAAAAATATATATAACTATAGCAAGAACCTTCAGTTTTAAATTGTATTTATATTTTTATGAGTGCATTATGGCTTTTGTTGCTCAATTGCGAATTATACAAAAGTAAACTGTTAAAAACAGTTGATTAAACCTTTGGTAAAATTTGAATGTCCGCATTTCAGTAGGCTATAACCGAAAATCAATTTATTTCCATCCTTGGGCACATTGGATTTTGGCATTTCCCGTAAAGATTTAACAGTCCTTTGCAAGCAGCGTGAGTCACAGAAGAGTATTCGAGGAACCGTAAGGTAAGTGAATACCGCGCGAGAAAGTGGTACACATTGCCCGGGGACTCACCAAGGCCGATAGCAGGTCTTCCTTTCCTGTTTAGGTTACTGGTACCTTGTGGCTAGGAACCTTTACTATTAACAACGTTAGAATATATAGATACTTTGGAATTCAGATACCTTTCGTCGGGAATTCTACTTTTGTAACGTAGTAGTGCTAAACACTTCAAGCTTTGGTGGTAATTAATTAGGCTTACAAGAAGAGAATCAATAAATATATGGTTGCTCTTTACTTAGAATATAATAATTACAACTACATTTTTCATTTTAATTATGAACTAGAGGAAGTTTAATTCTACTTTGAAAATGATTTACTAGGCCTAACTGTCTACAGAGACCTTCAAATGCAAGTTTGATATATTGAATTAGATAAGGATTGAAATAAAATGAACATCGATCGATAGGTAGCTAACAAAATGTTTGCCATTTTTGTGGAGAATTTTTGTATGGTATTCATTATTTGTACACATCCAATATACTTCTGAAACCATTCGTGACTAATAACACTTTGAATTGAGTTTTCATTACCGTACAGTATTTACCAAGTATTGCCACAACATTTACGTATAAATGTGTTGTATAGACATAAACCTCTGCGGAATGCCCCAACAACTACGCCTACAAACTAGTGTATCTTATCTCTTCGTTATTCGTGATAATGCCATAGCATGGCCACTCACCCCGCTAGTGTGATATCCTAAGTCTGTTGCTACCACTGCCACTGCCACTAGTTCCACTGCCACTGCCAACACTATACCGTCGTCCGTCGACGACGAGCTATCCAGGTCACTGGGTCCAAGGCTGCCTCTTGTCCTTCCTGCAGGATCCTGCCCCTCTCTCAACCCCCCCCCCCCCCCCACCAAACCAACCATCATGCCATCCAGGGGTCACTTATTCTGCTTCCCGAAATATATAATTTTCTAAATAACACAATGTTCTCCTTTTGTTGTATCCATTCCTGGGGTGTATAGTAGGTAATACCTTTAGAAGACTTGCAAATTGTTATCAATGTTTATACAAAAACCCCACTGCAGTACTTTATTTTATGAGTAGGCCTAGTAACTTACCGGGAGACTGAGCTTTGCTCGGATTGAATTAAATATTCAATATATTAATTTTATTAGTTTATTAATATTAATTTATTAGTTATAAGTTTATTATAGAATCGAAACCTATTCAAACCTTCTCATTGCCCAGTAGCATTTGGATAATTTCGTTGTTTATCTTTCCTAGTTTCAGCATAAAATTGAGCAAGGATAGCCCGATATTTAAAACTAGTGTCCCTGTTGCTCGAATTCGAGCAATTGCTAAGTATTACAGGTGTTATTTTAAAATGAATAACAGTCATAATTTACACTCAGATTCCACTAAGAGATTATGGAAATACTCAATATTATGTACATAACAGATCGATATAATCAACCTTTCTTGTAAATATTTTATCATTTTTCAAAAGCTGATCTTGTTTTTTAGTGTTTTCTACAAATCGCCTTACTCATAGCCGCATTAGGTGGTCCATAATAACGATTATAACTTCTAAAAAAACATTATTTCTATGTCTTCTCCTTGGTGGTGTTCTGTGACTTTCCTATGTTCCCATAGTTTGCAAATCGGCTCTTTCAATAAAAAAAAACTGTTCAATTAAGAAATGCAGCACATTATGTTAATTCAGATTTCTTTTTAGTATATCACTTTAATCAGGCTCTCTCGCTTTTTTACATTGTAATATTTACGCGAACCCAAATTCAAATAGTAAATAATTTATTTCAACCGTCGGTAATTTTTTTTTTAACTGTTAAATTAGCAAACTTATTGATTGTTTACAACTAACATATGTTTTTCTTGTCACTTTTAATTTCTGACAACAGGTGGAGTTTCATAAAAATTTTTGTTTACCATGTTAATCTTATGGAGAAATACAAAACTTTAAAGGGCCCTAGGACCTCACTCTCTAATTATTTCCCTAAAAAGAAAGTTTCCTGCACAACTTCACGTTACGCTCTTTCCAATGACACCAAAAACATGTCAATCGGCTCAGTAGCTTCGGAGGAGTAATTGTCACAAAAAACCTGCTTGCGTATTAAATAAGTACTAGTGGTCGTCCAGTGGTAGAAAACTCGACCAAAAACATGTAACGTACACGTATTGACTATTGGATACTGAAGTAGACATCCCATCTCTATGAACCAGCTGTCACCTTATTTTTAAACATGTAGTTTTGTGAGCCATTCACCAAAAGCGTGTCTTAAATTCTATTTTCTACCTTATTTTTTGTTGCTGACAAAGTTGATGGGTCATAACAGTTGCTATAGCTCATTCAAACAGTTTGACTTGGTAAAAACATCGTGTATTCGACAGAAATTTAGTCATTTAGATCAGCGCAGTCTGTTGGTGGCTCACACCAACTACGACGAATTTACTAAAAAAACTGGTGACAACTTTATCATGGTAATGGAATGTAAAGGTTCAGGCTTCTCTATTTTCACCCCACGCTGTAAATAAAACATGTGATTGGAATTTCTTCCATTTGTTTTTATTTTCTGTTTATATTTCGTTGTTATTTCGTCACCAGCATGGCATCCCATAAAGCCCTTGTTAAATAAAAAAAAAATCAAATTCATTTTTTTGCTTATATTTGAGTCTATTTTAACTTATAAAGGGATTCTGCACGGGATCTACAGGAAAATAGCTTTCTAATGGTATGCGTTGTATTTTCCCTACGATGCACACGAGCTGAGAAAAAAGTTTTTAAAGAAACATGCTTGCCTATTAATTGATACTAGAGGTCGTCCAGTGGTCGAAACTCGACCATAAATATGTACATAAATATGTAATTTAATTATTTTCAAAGCAATTAACCATCACTTAATTTGAAGGCAATAATTAAATAACAATTTATTCATTAGTTGATTTGGATAATATTTTCTAATGATTAGCTAATGACTAAGTGATTTTATTAAAGTAGATTAAGTATGTCAAATTCCAAGAATATATTATGCCAGTTTGTTTGTTTTGATTTGACACGAATGAACACATGATCGTATTAAAAAGGTCCATCTTCAAAGGTATTCCACCACAGCTTAACCACTTCTAGCTAAAAAAATCCAATTGCACTTTACATACTTCTCTATTTTTCACCCCACTCTGTAAATAAAACATGTGATTGGAATTTGTTTTGATTTTCTGTTTATATTTCGTTGTTATTTCGTCACCATCATGGCAACCCATAAAGCCCATGTTAATTTTTTGTTAATTTCAAATTCATTTTTTGTGCTTATCTTTGAGCCTATTTTAATTTATAATGTGATTCTGCACACCTACAGGAAAATATCTTTCTAACAGTATGCATAGATTTTCCCTACGACGCACACGAGCTGAGAAAAAAGGTTTTAAAGAAACATGCTTGCCTATTAATATATAGATATAGAGATAGATAGATTTCTAATATTGTCCGCTTGCAATGTGGGGGCATAATGCTTTTTCAATAACATCTCTCATCCACCGACATGGCGACTTTATAGGTTTGGGGAATTAAATACTTCAGTGCGCTAACGTTCTTAAACATGCAATTCGTCGACTCTCCTTTTTAAAATGATCAACCTGTTGTTCATCATATTGCTCGGCCATAAGATCTTAATTTACTTGACTCCTTTCATTGTTCTATGCGTTACTTGACCGAGATTCTGAAACATCTGGTGAGATTATTGTGAGTTGTTTGGATCTGGCTTGGTTGTAGACGAAGTGGTAAAATTTATTTCTCGCAGTCGATTGTAGTTTCTCTCCCTTGCAGATTCTGTAAATATTTAAGCTGCGAATGTCTTCCACGTTTCAATTTAATCTTGGAAATTAACCTTGTAACATTCAACACTGATATCTCACTAATATTATGAATCTGAAAGTTTGTGAGTTTGTGTGTTTGTGTGTGTGTGTGTGTGTGTGTGTGTGTTTGTGTGTGTGTGTGTTGCTCAATCACGCATAAGATAATGGACAGATTGGGCTGAAATTTGGCATGATGATGGCTCACATTTCCGATTAACATTTAGCCATATTCTTATCTAAAAAATCCTTTGGGGCTCCGCCCCAGTGGCTCTGTAATTCCCCATGTTAACCTAACCTTATGAGTACTTATATTTAAATGGAATTAAAGAACCTTAACAGCTGGTTCAAACTAAACAATTTGATTCTGTGATGTTCAATAGCTTTAAAAAGTTAATAGGTTTACCAACAGGGTACAGCACTATTATTTTCTTTTATTTATGAAAACAGCTAATTTGCAACCAAAAGGTGAGTGAGCGTAGTGAACGAACTTCAACCTGGAGGCGAGTTAGCGTAGCGAACGAGCTAAACCTGAAGGCAAGTGAGCCCAGCGAACGAGCTCCAACCTAAAGGTGAGGGGGCGATGTCTACTTGTACCGGCGTCTAGTTGTACCTGCTGCATTTTGGTGACAGGCGTCTAGTTGTACCCCGTCCAAAGCTGTAGAGACAACTTGACGATGGTGCGGACGTCTAGTTGTCTCTACGTCTAGTTGTCTCTACGTCTAGTTGTACCTCTTAAAAATCTACAGGTACAACTAGTCGGGAACGTCACCGTCTACTTGTACCTCATACGTCTGCGTCTACTTGTACCTACGACTACTTGTACCTACGACTACTTGTACCTACGACTACTTGTACCTACGACTACTTGTACCTACGACTAGTTGTACCTACGCCTACTTGTACCTACGTCTAGTTGTACCTGCGGCTAGTTGTATCTCCCCTTCAACTTGTTACCGGTTTAAGAGATTTATTTTATTTCTTTAAAAATCATACAATCTTACAACAATTTATTATAAACAACTTGCTACAAAAGCCAGGAAAATTTGGCTTGTCTGCAGCTCATTGAGAAATCCCTGTTCTTGACAACAACGTACTTGTGTCCCTTGGTCAGTCCTTATCCATATTACACTTTGGTTTTCCTTATTTCTTGTCAAGATCTGCTATCATTGTTTTTTCCACTTAAACTCTACCTTTCTATAGAAAACTAACATTAACTAGCTTAAACAGCAACTTTAAACAATTATCTTAAATAAATAAATTCAGAGTTTACAAAAACAAGTAATTGAGTATAATAAAGTGTTTTTGTACGGTATTAGTCACGGAGAATATTACAACAAGTTCAAATTAAAAATGTATATGTTATTCTTATGGATATTAGGCCTCGAGGTACAAGTAGACGGAGGGACAACGAGACGCGGTCCCATTGATAACACATATAAAAATAAGTCACATAATAAGGAAAAGTAATGTAAAGGTATATCTTATAAAAATAAATTAGATTAAAAAAATAAATATAGCGTATTCCAAATACACATTAGTATATAGTATACACATTCACAATTCAACAAAGCTGGTTTGAAAACTAAATACAATAATAAAATATAAAATAATAAAAAAATTGATTAAATCTTGAACATATGTTTTGAAATTAAAACAAAGCAAAAGTTTTCCATTAAATCCTGAATCGTTTATTTTTTAGTCAATGTGGTTATTTCATGTTAAACATTCCTTCAACACAAAAATAACCTTCAAGTTATGAGAAAAAACTTCATTATTTTTTCAGCTATTCTAAGTTAAATTCCTTTGATTTGAGCCATCTCCGATGATTCAACTACTTATCACGTGTTTAACTAATTTACAAAAAAATACACAAGTTTGTAAATTGCACAGTTAAATAATGATTTCAACATTGTAAGACTAACTAAAAAGTCTGAATTATTATAAGTAAGGTTATTCGTGGTTTTATATTGTGTACAGTAGGCTACATTGCAGAATTGGCTGGCAAATAAGTAGTCCAAAGGTAATATATTTAATTATTACTAGAGGTTAAAATACCTTAAAATCCGTCAGTGTGATCAAAAAGTCACACTGACGTATTATAAGGTATTTTAACCTCTAGTAATAATTTAGATATTGTGGGAGGAAAAAACAACAAAAATGAAGTAACATATTGCTTACTGGCTTGATGATAAATCACAATCAGCTGTATTGAAGTAAACAAAAATCAGCAGCAAATGACTTCCAATGCTATTCTTATGGAGAATATTTTACGTCATATCTAATTTTGTGTTAACATTTCACTATTTTTCCCGCCGTCACGGGGTCAAGACCTTTAATTTGAGCCCCCTCCCGTCGTTCTACGATTTCCCAGTCTCTCACCACAATTTTGACGCAAAGAATCGGCTTACGTAATTAATATATAGATAGAATAGATAGAGTGTAGATGTAACAGTTGCTCATACATTACTAGACAAATTTTACTTAAGCCAAATTCAAGTCTGGAAATGTATGAAGCGGCCTTTTGGTCTTTTCAGTTGTATTCCTATATGCTGTTCTTACCATGTACATTCTTAGCGGCCACTATTTACATCAACGTTATTAGTAATGTACAATATTTACAGTTTCTTAATTACAATTAATTATTTATCGCTCAATTCTGTTAGGTTTGAAGGTTTAACTAACCTATTTTACATAGCTAAATGTAGTAACCAGCCAACGCGGAATACAACGTCGCAATCCCTTGTTAAATATCTTTAACTGTAAAAGTTATAGTAACATATAAATACTATTTTTAACATACACAAATCTGGGTTTCAATCAATGTTGCTTCAGATAATAACGTTGAGCTACCATTAAACATTATTAGTTTTAGGAGACACTTTATTTTGGCTACGTTATGATTTCTGGTCGCTATCTTATGCTGGACCAAAGGATCGAAAGAAGACGCAAACAATACCGGTATCATTACAATAGAGACATAGCTCCGTGTTTAAAGCGATATTATACCTCCACAAACTCGGGTAGTAACTATATTTAACTATATATAAGTTTGTTAAGACCAAAAGAACTGACTAATGTAAATAGTTTTAATTTAGAAACTGTACTATTGTAGATTACTAATAACGTTAATTGTAATAGTAGCCGCTAAGTATTTACATAATCAGAACTGTAAATATGAATAAAACCGTCAAGGCCGAAAGACCGCTTATACATTTCCATACGTGACAATTCTGTCTAGTGTATGAGCGGCTGTTACATCCAACAATCACATAAGACCAAGTTACATATACATTTATTTATCTAGATAGTAATTTAAAAGCGGTATATTTTTATTACTACTTAATATAGTTAGTAAGTTGTATTTTATCAGTGAGAACTGATTGGTTGCTTTAGTCAAATGTTAGTCTAATAGTCAACACCAAGCCGTGGTTCTTGTTGGTGTACGCAAACTTCGCTTGTCAAATTCCACTGACACAAAGGCCAGGCCTTGTCTCACCCTCGTCAAACATCCACCTGGCGGGTCACGCAGTCTTCGCTAAATTCCAGCTGTACGCAAATTTCGCTGTACGCAAACTTCGCGTAACCACTTGGTAGAGGTGTCCAAAGAAAGGTATGTATTGGTCTGTAGATGAATTATAAAAAAAAAAATAAGCAAAATCCCTTAGGACTCTGCCCTAGAAGCCTTTAAAGATCCCTCCACAGAGTTGTTTACATTTTGGCCATGTGAATAATACTTTTTAATGAAACAGCTGTTTATTTTTAAATTGTATTTCAAACAACGGAGTTAATGTTATTTTCTTTTTTTTAAATTGTTTTTCTTATTTTTCAGCCATGTTTTGCAATGTAACATTCCATTACGAAATCAGTGCAAAATCCTTTTATCACAGCAATTCATAAATTATTTCTTATTGAACTATCTTATATCTATTGTACTGGATGGTGTCTGCCTTTTTCACCACTTTTGCCTACATTTTATCATATTATTCTACACATATCAAATATTTATTTACGAATATCTGCTCTTATCATGTCCAATAAAATCCAAACATAGAAACATTGCCTAAAATGGTACCTATCTTGACAAATTATTTGCACCTGCCTATATTACGAACTTTGGCGACTAACGCAATTAATATCAATATTGTTTTTACATTTATTATTCTTTAAACAATGCTAAATGCTCAAAATATGTAGCCTATATTTTATCCAATTTATCGCAGTTAGGTGAATTAACGTAATCCTTGAAAGTAACCGTCGATTTCGACGGGTTTCACCTAGTTACTATTAAATAGTATTATAATAGTTAATATATCGATGAGTCATCAGCTCTATCCCTAGTCCGTCGGTCATTACCCCTCGAGGCACCGGCCGATGGACCAGGGAACAGCTATGATTTACACTATCACCCTCTACTACGACATTTTTTTTAGGTAAACATTCCAACGCTTATGATGACATCGAACACTCATGCATATTTGTATATAGGCCTAGCCAGTCCAAAACCTGAATACACTGTACTGTAGGTATGAATCAGACCGCTTATATCATAAACAACTAAATATTAAGGCTAGTTTCCTAACCAGAGAACACACAAGAATGGCACTTTACAAGACTTTTTATACCAAGCCTTCATAAACTAAGAGTATTTCATAAGTTACGTTGCCTGTGTAGATTTAGACTTAAAATCAGTATAAAGTCAGTAATGGATTGAAAATCTAAGTGTTATTTACGTTTTGTTTGCACTATAATGTAGTGTACCTGTTTCTCGAAATCGACTAATTTTTAAGCTATGTGTATTACCAGGAATTATTTCAAAACTAATAAATAAATAACGTCTTTGTTGTGCAGCGTACATCAGATTATAGATCTGTTTTACATTAAAACTTTTGTCATTCAAGGAGTTTAAAATACTCAACTAAAAGCTTATGTTATTAATAAAAAAATCACACTGTTCATAACAGTTTGATATAATCAACATTTTTTTTTTTAATGTTTAATACTGTGAGTGAAAGAGTTTTTTTTAGCAACTACCACAGTACTACGTAAAATCAAAACAATATTTAGGTTGATTGGAGGTCAATCACTTTCTCGCAACTACGCGATAGAGGGCTGACCCAACACCCCAATAACTGGAATGGATTGTTGTGAAAGGAAACTCTAAGAATTTGCAAATGAAGTCCATTCGGAGTAACGTGTGGGGATTAACGGGACATTCTGTACGCTGTTTACAAAATATTTCCTTTGCCTTTCCAAGTACCGTACTGAATCTATATGGTTTTGCTTATATTAAACAATAAGTCAAATACGTTGTAGCAGATGTCTTTAGCTGCATTTTACAACAGGTATTTCGTTCACCTTTCTCAGAAATAGCTGTTCATCGTGTAGCAGATGTCTTTAGCTGCATTTTACAACAGGTATTTCGTTCACCTTTCTCAGAAATAGCTGTTCATGGCGTGTTCCTGAATCAACAATAAGGTATAATGTGTTATTGTCCTAATAAACACGAGAGACATTCGCCTATCTTTATGGTCGTATTATATAAATAACATTGAACTGATTAATTTAACAAATGATCATTGTTAATTTATTGTAACAATTAGGCTATTTATGTACTGTACATTTATGTTTTATGTTTTACATTTATGTTTTATATGTTTGTTTTGTGCTGTATTTATGTTTTAGTATATATATATACTGTTTAAATATTTATTTATTCAATCAATGTCCTGACTAATCAATACACAACCTAAACGATATTAAATAGAGATTTGATCATATTGTCATAGCATCTCTTTATAAGAAATCTGTCCGGAGTATGTGCAATTTTGGTTTATTAAACTTATTGGTAAATTGGTGTAAGATTGTTTTAGGTTTATTCGTAATCCGGACGCATACGAAGTTGAAGCTTTTGCTTTGGTATTAACAGTCAAGTAAAATAAATAAATAATTAAAATAAATAAATAATTAAATAATCTTATAAATTTAAGAAAATGGGTTATTCGTTTGGCTCTGCTACCCGACCATTTTTATTATTGAGGTCTCAAATTAAAGGTATGCACGCACAGATTTGCCATCAAGCATCGGCGTATATTTTTCTATTACTGTATCTCACTCGGCTTATACGTAAACGAAATTGCTCCCCATGTTTTTCTTATGGGAGTTAAATTTGGTTTTCATGATTTTCTTCGTTAGGCTAAACAAATCATGTTAACAATTTAATTTTCGAGTTGTTCTAATTCTTATAACGTAGTTTTCTAAAGTTATCTGTTGTGGCTGCCTAGAAATAATCGGACGTTTGTTTCTCCTTTGAAAATGTATTGATAATTATAGTAGTGGTATTTAATTATGTTACAAGACTATGACAAATTGCCAATTATTGAGTCAACTTGGTCCCCACGCACAGGCTTCGCATATGTGGGCCCTGTCGATTTTCAGAAATTACGTTCATTCTGTATCTATTATTCTTTTGTTATGAATTGCTTTTGATTTTATTTATTTGATTTAATTTTACTATGGTATTTTTCCGGACAAACTCCATTAAACATATAGCACGGGTCGAGGTTAATTTAACAACTTAAAACTAATTCATTCAACAATAGTTTACCTGAAAACTATTTTACTAATATTTGTTTAAAGTTTTACAGAATACACTTACACATGATGCTATTGTATGTTTTTATTTATACATGATATAGGTACTTACAACAAAACTTGTGAATTTTTGTGTTTATTTATACATTTATTGTATGGCAACAACGTAAACTTAAAGATAGGAGCGAGTGTATGCAATTCCAAGATAGAGTTTAGTATTCACCGATCCTGCGATAGTTTAAGAGTATATTTCGTACCTAGGGCCGAAAATGACTTTTTTTCAGCTCGGGATCATTTTTAAGTTCGAGACGATGATGAAATCGGTCCGTGGCACGATTGCTGTTTTTCACCAAACTATACAAAACTGAGAAAATATATCAATAATGTAGGCAAGCATGTTTCTTTACAACCTTTTTATCAGCTCGTGAACATCACAGAGAAAATATCCGCATATCGGTGGAAATGTATTTTCCTGTCGATCTACAGAATGCCATTATAAATTAAAATAGGCTAAAAAGACATAAAAAAAAAGAATTACAAATGTTTAAAACTAACATGGGTTTAACGGGTTGCTATGCTGGTGACGAAATAACAACTAATTATGAAAATAAAATCAAAACAAATGGAACATATTCCAATCACATTTATTATTTACAGTGTATGTTAAATGGAGAAGTATGTGTAGTACATTGCATAGTTTTTGTCGAGTTTTCAACCGCTGGACCTCAACTTCATTGTACACTTCATTGTTCATTGATCACTGGGAAATCCATTGTAAACTATAGGATATGCACACTAATCAATGCAAATACTTTAAGGTTATGTGAAAAAATATTTAAAGGAATCAGCAAAAATAGTAATACATAATTGCTGGGCAGCGGTCTATTGCAATTCATTAGGGATATACTGCTTGTATATCTAATGATATATATAAATGTTTTAATTAAATAAGCGATTTTCGGTACTAGGGCTGGAAAATTTTAATCACAACTATAGCTGCCATTTCGACCCTGGACAGCAATGCGTAGCTTTCAGACTCCAATTAACGTCTGTAAAACTACTAAAACATCGTATTGCGGTGAAAAATATTTGCCAATCATACTCAATCGACTCGGAACACTGCAGAACCTGATTTAATTAAGGGTATTATTAAAAAGTACTCGTGCAGTAATCAATTAAACAGGGTAACGAATTGAAGGATAGATACAACTAGACTATAAGGACGCAAAATACGCGTAGGTACAACTAGACGTAGGGACTACTAGACGGAGGGACCACTAGTCGTAGAGACTACTAGTCGTAGGGACTACTAGTCGTAGGGACAACTGGTCGCATCCGTACAAACTAGGTGATACTACTTGTCGGTGGGATACACGTCTAGTTGTACCTACGTCTACTTGTACCTACGTCTAGTTGTACCTCCTAAAAATCTGCAGGTACAACTAGTCGGGTGAGCCACCGTCTAATTGTACCTACGTCTAGTTGTACCTACGACTAGTTGTCCCTAGGCCTCGAGGTACAAGTAGACGGAGGGACAACGAGACGGAGGGACAACGAGACGCGGTCCCAAGGTGAGTAGCCTAAAAGCGTAGTAAACGAACTTCAACCAGGACGTGATTGCGCGATGCGAACGAGCTCATCTTGACAATTAACGAGCATTTGACATAAAACCACATTAGGACAGGACGACGTCTGTCGGACCAAAAAGTTGTAGTACACAATGACAACTTTACTTTTTTATATGGTTTAGGTGTAGTGGTAGAACATTAGGGCTATGGTAGATGTGTGCTACACTATAGGATACCTTATAAATCAAAAGACTAAATTTTCTTAAACCGTGTCCACTCCCATATCTGTGATAAGCATTTTATGCGTGTGCCGAAGGACGGGTACTCTGATAGTGTAGGTACCTATAAACCAAACTAAATACAACTATTCTTTAAAATGTTTACATGTGTCACAAAACGTAGTTTTTCAATGACAGAGTACTTAGAAAAATTATTTTCAGGTATTTACGAAGGCATTGTTGTTGGTCTTATTTTAACTGTCTGGGAGGTCTGGAGAGATCACGGTTTGCTGTAGCAGTGTAGCATCGCCAACAGCGGCGCGCGGTATTGAAAAACTGTCGACTTTGACGCAACAGTAATTCAAGCAAATAAGGAAAAATAGAGGAACAAATCTATGTATTCCCAATTTTTTCAAAAATGTGTCAGGGAGGGTCCCTTAATGAATATATGATAGGTGAGAATAAAATCACCCTGCCGCTCTCTGGTGGTGGGAGGTGTAAATGTCCCAATTTGCGGTTTTTTGCTTATAACTTGAAAACTGTGTGTTGTAGCTTAAATTGGTCAGTGTAAAAGTTAAAGCTTATTAAATTTGCTACAACCTTGGTCAAATACATTATTAGTGAAAGACGCATAGTTTCTGTTAAAAAAGGTTCAAATACCTGCTATTAAGCAATCCAAATTTGTTGTTAGAACAACTAGTTTCGGTGTCTGTGTGACACCATCATCAGGCTGCACAAGGACAGTTTTCTTTCTTCATATGAAGAGCGTCATATTTACACGAAAATAAATAAACATTTAAAGACGACACAAACACGAACACGAGACATTTATGGTAACTGATCAGTTAAGAAACAGACGACGCTAACCCGGCGGAGTTTGAGTCCAGACTGCGGGTGGTCAGTGCAGTGGTGTACGTCCGTTATCTTATCATCCCAGGTTGCGTCCTGTCAATCACACCTCCCCTCTCCAGTGAACCGATGGCAGTGTCATATATAAAATTAGACGAGAAAAATTGTTGGTCATTTAGTACATTATGGTGGTCGGATTTTACTGCCTTATATATCTCAAACTCTTCCAATGTGTTAAGTTTATATCCATCTTTACAAAAATGTAGAATATCCATATTGCTGCTAATGTTGGTGTAATTGTGGCCTTGGGATATTAAATGTTCGGCAAAAGATGATGTTTGGAATATGCTCTTTGAATCGTTTTGTAAAGGAACGTGCTGTTTGGCCGATGTAATATTTCGTACAATCGGTGCAATTGATCTTGTAAACGCCACTTTTATCAAAAGATTGCGTCATCGTGGGACTGCGTTCCTTTAACAATGAACCAAGCTTGTTTTCTGTTCTGAAGGAAACTGTGATTTTGTTTAATATGCATGTCGGTTTCCTGTATATTTTAAACTCAAATTTATTTTGATGCTTTTTTATGGTGAGGTCCAGAAAATTCAAACAATTATTGTTTTCTTCCTCCAATGTAAACTTCATGTTGCTGTGAATACCACATAAGTATGCGTTGAGTAACGATAACTGTCTACTGTTTCCGTTGAACAAAACAATAGTGTCGTCTACATATCTGAAATAAAACAGGATCTTTTCTTTGTAGCGGTTGGAATCAGAAAATAAATGTTTATTTTCCAGGTTGTTGAGAAAAATCTCTGCTAAAATACTGGAGAGGGGGGAACCCATTGCCAGCCCTTCTTTCTGGATAAACTCATCTACAAACATAAAAATAAAACAGGAACTAATAAACAGAACACTTTCATTTCTGAAAAATTTGGCACCTTTATGAGCAATAAATATAAAAATCTCATGGCAAAAAACAAAATCACAGTTTCCTTCAGAACAGAAAACAAGCTTGGTTCATTGTTAAAGGAACGCAGTCCCACGATGACGCAATCTTTTGATAAAACTGGCGTTTACAAGATCAATTGCACCGATTGTACGAAATATTACATCGGTCAAACAGCACGTTCCTTTACAAAACGATTCAAAGAGCATATTCCAAAAGCGTCAACAGCCCACCAAACATCATCTTTTGCCGAACATTTAATATCCCAAGGCCACAATTACACCAACATTAGCAGCAATATGGATATTCTACATTTTTGTAAAGACGGATATAAACTTAACACATTGGAAGAGTTTGAGATATATAAGGCAGTAAAATCCGACCACCATAATGTACTAAATGACCAACAATTTTTCTCGTCTAATTTTATGTATGACACTGCCATCGGTTTACTGGAGAGGGGAGGTGTGATTGATAGGACGCAACCTGGGATGATAAGATAACGGACGTACACCACTGCACTGACCACCCGCAGTCTGGACTCAAACTCCGCCGGGTTAGCGTCGTCTGTTTCTTAACTGATCAGTTACCATAAATGTCTCGTGTTCGTGGTTTGTGTCGTCTTTAAATGTTTATTTATTTTCGTGTAAATGTGACGCTCTTCGTATGAAGAAAGAAAACTGTCCTTGTGCAGCCTGATGATGGTGTCACACAGACACCGAAACTAGTTGTTCTAACAACAAATTTGGATTGCTTAATAGCAGGTATTTGAACCTTTTTTAATATTATTTGGCAATCCGGAGGCTAACAACTACAATGAAGCATAGTTTCTGAGATATCCGCGCTCAAAAAAAAATGTTTGAAACAAAATTTTCATCTCACATTTTTTGTAAAATCTTATTTGTTTCTCCTTCTCTGTTATTTTTCAGAAATATTTACGGAAAGAAGGTTGTAGATAATTAAATTTACTTCAATAGTATATACATATATGTAAATAGATAAGATGTAGGTATAAAGTTACAGCGATTTTAAGATTAAAAGAGAAAATCATGAATTACACAAATAGTTGCAATTAAAGTTTTGATTTTTTATCATTGCACGATTTGATGGTTTCTGATAATTTTGTGATATACTTTCTTTACCTTTAAACATTATTCAATAACTAGTGATTTTACAAATAAAATATTGATGAAAGGTCGTCGTCTGTGGGTGTGGAACCAATGATGCTGGCGACATTTCCTAAATATTATTATAAATATTATTCTGATAATTGTTTAGGCCAAATATAAGTATATTTAAGGAAAAAATTGGTTATAGTTATGTGAATAACAATTTGACAAAATAAAAAGGTTATCTATTTATTTTGATGATCCAAGTTAAAACAATTAAAACATCTATAATATTAAAACGAAACAGTGTTTTTTTATTTCACGATTCTGAATCAACCACTCGACGGATTTTCATGATTTTTGTGTTGAAAGAAAGATAATTTTGAGAACTAGGGAATGTCGAAGCCATAATTTTAGTTTAGGGTCCCAGTTTTTAAGAAATTAAGTTTTAGTTTTTAAAAAGTCTAGCATCCGACGCTAAGATTCTAAACTAGCTTTTTTGGCATAAAAAAATTTGCTTAACATAACAGCTGTAAACATTCAGCTTTTGTGTCACAAATTCAGCATTTGGATAAAAATGTAAAGACATACTTAGGTTTGACTTATTTATACTATGTGTATTGCTAATCATTGATACGTTCAATTCTTCTGTAAGAGGATGACGGATTAATTAAATTATACATAGTAAAATACTAGGATGTTCAAATTATTTTTTAAAGCAATCTTTGTAATCTTCGATTTGTTTTAGAGCAATATAATTTGTTTTAACTAACAGCTGGTTTAATATAAAATATGGAACTACTAGCTGTAACCCGCGGGCTTTGCCCCGTTTAACTTCTTAATTTTCAAGATTATCTCGTTCGCATGGCTCAATCACGTCCTGGTTGAAGTTTGTTCGCTACGCCCACTCACCTTTAGGTTGGAGCTCGTTCGCTGCGCTCACTTGCCTTCAGGTTAGCTCGTTCGCTACGCTAACTCGCCTCCAGGTTGAAGTTCGTTCGCTATGCTCACTCACCTTTTGGTTGCAAATTAGCTGTTGTCATAAATGTAAAAGAAATAAGAACAGAACCAACTTGTTTAATTGAAACAGCTGTTAAGATTCAATAATTCCATTTCTCATAAGGTTAACATGGGAAACTCCAGAGCCACTGGGGCGGAGCCCGAAAGGATTTTTGAAATAAGAATATGCCTATATGTTAATCGGGAATGTGAGCTATCATCATGCCAAATTTCAGCCCAATCCGACCAGTATTTTTCGCGTTCACTTGTCACAAACATACATCCATACAACCATACATCCAAACTTTCTCATTTATAATATTATTAGTAGGATGAGGTTATTTTATTTAATCTTATTTCGTCATTGATTATAGGAAATAAGTAAGATTAGTAGTGATAATTAGACCACAGTTTAAAATAGTTTAGACCAAAATTAATTAAACCCGTACAAATCGAGGCTCTGTACACGAGTCTTAATAAAAAAAGGAAAAATGTAAATTATTTTACTGCTCCACTTTTCAAGGAAAGAATAGAAAAATAACAATGTTTACATGTTTTAATTCTTTATGGTAGCTTTTTGTTAAAAATTAATGTTTGTGCTTTAACTTTGTTTGGATTAGGCCCGGAAATATTGATGTCATAAAAAAAAGATCAAGAATAATCAGGAATCACGATTTTAAATTACCACCACAACCTCAGCCGGGTTTTATACAAAGATAAACAGATGGATGACATAGATTGAACACAACGTCAACATTGTCCTAGGATACTGCAATTAGACAAACCATCCTTTTATTTCAGTTGTGGTTACGTTTGGGGGTGCCTATATCAGCGCCCCCAAACGTGAAAAAATCACTTTTATTTCAACTATTAATATATTGTAGTTTAAATGAACTAATATGGGAAATTACGATGTACATTTATTCAATGAGGGTGGGTAATTATCAAGGATAGAACTGATAACGGTATGGATAATAAACATTGACAATTACGTCATTACCTTTACTAGCGTGTTTACTTTTTAAAACGTTTTTATTAGCTCGCTTTCTTGTCCGGTACAAATTTTGCAATCGATTTTATACTAAGTTCCCGATGAGCTAGAGACTTGAAACTTGAAACATAGCCCACAAATGGATGACAATGCAATATTATATCATTTAATTTTCATATTTGCCTTGGGCTACGCCCCATGGGCTTGTTCTTATTAACTCGCTTTCTTGCAAATTTTGATACTTGCCGATGAGCTAGAGACTTGAAACTTGAAACATAGCTCACAAATGGACGACAATGCAATATTATATCATTTAGTTTTCATATTTCCTTTGGGCTACGCCCCATGGGTTTGTTTTTTTAAAGCTCGCTAGTCGCATTTTAAAGTAAATATAAAACATCTGCTTAGAGATAATAAGGTTTTGGTTATCTATAACAGGCCATATAAAATATATTTAACATATTTACACATTAGACTAAAAAGTTGAAAATAATTTATAAATAAAAAGCTTTTTTAAAACAAAACGTTTTTAAACGCACTAAAAAGTAGAAAATAATTTATAAATATGTTGAGAGTATTAATACTTGTAAGATTTAAAACGAAAAACGTTGGGTGCATGCAATTAATTGATAATAATACATTAGTTCAATAGGTGAAGGTAATTGTAAATTATCTAATGCATGCACCCCACGTTTTTCGTTTTAAATCTTACAAGTATTTATACTCTCAACATATTTATAAACTATTTTCTACTTTTTAGTGCGTTTAAAAACGTTTTGTTTCAAAAAAGCTTTTTATTTATAAATTATTATATTCCTGCTACATGTGACCAGTTCTTTTTTTCAAATGAATGTTATTTGAACCAAACAGCTGTTTCAAAACAAACTGTTATTGTTTTTACTTTTATTTGTTTACACTTATTTATTTAGCAATTAATGCAGTGAAATTGATATAAAGGATAGGTGTGACGATTAGTTTTGACGTTAGGACACTAAAGTTAAATTATTTGTACTGTGAATTTTATTGGATATTATCGTTTTATTTTAGGTCGTTTCTATTCAGACCTACTCAGGTCGCTTAGCGACCTGTGTACTGGTGGACAACCGAGATCGCAGAACTACGACGGGCAGCATTGAGAGCCAGACGTCTTGCAACCAGGGCCAGAGAACCTGAAGATAGACGTCTTAAGTCTGACGCTTACAAGGTGGCTAGGAAGTCTCTTCGCCGGGCCATTAACCGGAGCAAACGCAGTTGCTGGGAGAAATTAAGGGACGATGTCGATTCCGATCCGTGGGGCCTTGGTTACTAGATAGTAACCAAGAAGCTTGGCACCCGCTCTCCACCTTCCGTTATGGACGGGGCCTCTATGGAGAGGATCGTAAAGTCCCTTTTCCCGACTCACACACTGCGCCCATTGCGGGAGTTCGGAAGGGTGGACGACGTACCGCTTTTCAGTCTCGAGGAGTTGGAGGCGGCCGTTCTGTCCCTGAAGAACAACAAGGCTCCTGGACCGGATGGGGTACCTGGTGAGGCCCTGAAGAAAGTCTTTTCAATAAACCCACAAATCCTTTTGAGCACGTACAATGCCTGTTTGGCCGAGGGGAAGTTTCCCTTCTGCTGGAAAACAGCTAGGCTTGTGCTCGTGGGGAAGGGAAAAGGAAACCCAGACCTACCCTCCTCTTACAGACCTCTCTGTATGTTGGACACTGCTGGGAAAGTCTTGGAAAAGTTGATCCGTTCCCGTCTGAATTCAGCCGTGGTGGCTGCAGGGAATCTATCCCCTCGTCAGTACGGCTTCAGGAAGGGACGGTCAACGGTTGACGCTATTGAGGAGGTAAAGCGAGCCGTAATGAGAGCTGAGGAGTTTAACAACTATTCTCGTCGGGTTGTGCTGCTTGTAACACTTGATGTGCGAAACGCATTTAATTCCGCGAGGTGGTGCGATATGCTCGACGCACTGGAGAACACTTTCCACGTCCCGGCATACCTCATGCGCATGATAGAGGACTACCTCCGGTACCGCCTCATCATTTACGACACTACAGAAGGCTCCAGGACGATGGATGTAACTTCTGGTGCTGCTCAAGGATCCATACTGGGCCCGGACCTCTGGAACGTCGCCTACGACAGCCTCTTGAGATCCGAGATGCCTGAGGAAACTGTCCTAGTTGGGTATGCAGATGACGTTGCGGCTTTAATAGCTGCACGTAGCATTGAGCTTGCCCAGCTGAAACTAAATCGAGTCATGCGAACCATTAACGCATGGATGGCAGAACATGGTCTCTCGCTCGCTCTGAGCAAAACTGAGATTGTGATTCTGACTAAAAAGAGGATTGACACCATCGTGCCTTTGATGGTGGGGAACGTTGAAGTCCAAACCACTCGTGCCGCAAAGTACCTTGGGGTCATGGTGGACGGCAAGCTCAGCTGGCGAGACCAGATCACCCGTACGGCGGACAAGGCCGCTAAAATGGTTTCTTCCCTTAGTCGGTTAATGGCCAATGTCGGAGGTCCACGGTCCAGCCGCAGAAGGCTGTTGATGTCTGCGGTCCAGTCCGGGCTCCTGTACGGTGCGGAAGTCTGGGCAGACGCTCTCAATAAGGAGGTATATAGGATGCGGCTCGCCCGAGTGCAGCGTCAGGCAGCACTAAGGGTAGCATCTGCCTATCGAACAGTGTCCGAACCCGCCGTCCTGGTGGTTGCTGGAGTCATCCCCGTCACACTTTTGGCGGCGGAGAGGAAGGCAATTTATCAGCGCCGTGGGGAGGACCAGGCAAGAATTGAGGAACGCACCCGGACCTTCCAGCTGTGGCAGGAGAGCTGGGAACAGGAGACAAGGGGGCTCTGGACCAGGCGACTGATACAACAGGTCCAACCTTGGGTTAATCGGCGGTGCGGAGAGGTGAACTTCTACCTCACCCAATTTCTGACGGGTCACGGCTTTTTCCGGTCGTACTTGTTCAGGATGGGCAAAGCCGTGTCACCCGATTGCATATACTGCCCAGGCATTCCCGATGACGTGGAACACACTTTCTTCCACTGCCAGCATTGGGAAAGGCCCCGCCTAGAGGCTCAACAGTTCGTAGGACTGCTGTCGGTGGACACGGTCATACCGATGATGATGGAGGGTGAGGACAATTGGACCTGTGTGTCACTTTACATCCAGAGTATTCTCCGCGCCAAGAAGCTTGACCTCGACCGGGATGCGGTGTAGGTCAAAAAATAAATAATGCCAGAAACGGTGCGAGCCCTGTGGGCTTAGGTCACATGTTGGCCTGACTTGAAGTAATGTGACAAACAATTCCAGGTCTGTGTCCAACAGAGTAGAGGGGGTTTTTTAGTGAGTAGTCTGTGATAAACTCAGGAGTCTCACACTACAGGCTGGCTACCTGTGTGCGTAAAAGCATTTTCCCTCCTCACCCTAAAAAAAAAAAAAAAAATTCAGACCTACTGGAAATTGTTTATAGTAGTTGTATTGTGGTGATAATAATTATGGAAGAGGCAGGTATGCTATGGAAGGTGGTATCGTTGACTAGGTCTATACACTCAATTGACTATTCTATTACTCTCTCTACTATAGGCTACTTATAATCAGTATATGTGCGTCTGTGCGAATCGGCTGCAAATCACACTTCAACGCTTTTCACATCATAAAAATTGCAGAATTTCTGTTTTATTGTAAAATTATCGGATTTAAAATGCATATCGTATAGGCCTATGATGGAATAAAAACATATTTGGTCACACAACATTTGTTTACAAGATGATTTTTCACATTAAAACTGCAAGAAACTTTGTCTTTATATGTGTAAACTAGCTGATCTGAATTGTACACGGTTTTAACTGACTACTGAATTCCCGTACGTAGGACGGGCTAACACCTCGTACAAAATAAATTCATATTTAATTATAGAACTAATGTTGACTGAGCCTACACTGAATGTGGATCCAGGTGTGGATGCAGAAAAAACGGCATCCACTGTTCCCAGGTATGTACCTGCGAGGGAGCTTGCCTGAACCATGCAACAACAATGTGAAGATGATGATGAAGAAGACAATGAAAAGAATCTTTATCATAACATGAATTTGTTATGTATTTCTCAGTGGCAAGAACTAGAGTATTTAATTATAGAACTATAATGTTACCTTAGCCTTTGTTTTTGCAAGAACAAAGGCTCAGTCAACATTAGTTCTAAAATTAAGTATGAATTTATTTTGTATGTTTTAATTGTTTTAACTTAGATCGTCGTAATAAATAGATAACCTTTTTATTTTGTCAAATTGTTATTTACATAACTATTACCAATTTTTACCTTAAATATACTTATATTTGGCCTTAACAATTATCAGAAACCATACAAATCGTGCAATGATAAAAAATCAAAACTTTGCGACTATTTGTGTAATTCATAATTCTTTTAATCTTAAAAAAACTGTAACTTTATACCTACATCTTATCTATTTACATATTTGTATCCTACTATTGAAGTAAATTTAACTATCTACAACCTTCTTTCTGTCAATATTTCTGAAAAATAACAGAGAAGGATAAACAAATAAGATTTTAACAAAAAATTTGGGATGAAAATTCTTTTTTAAATATTATTAGGCCTAATTTGCTTGAGCCCGGATATCTCAGAAACTATGCGTCTTTCACCAATAATGTATATGTTCAAAGTTGTAGCAAATTTAATAAGCTTTAAGTTTTACACTGACTAATTTAAGCTACGACACGCCGTTTTCAAGTTATAAGGAAAAAACCGCAAATTGGGGAATTTGCAACTTCCACCACCAGAGAGCGGCAGGGTGCTTTTATTCTCACCTATCATATATTCATCAGGGGCCCCTCCCCGACACATTTTTGAAAAAATTGGGAATACATAGATTTGTTCCTCTATTTATCCTAATTTGCTTGGGCTACAATGAGATAACGATTAAGTTAATTTTAGTTCAGTTACTCAAAATGAACTAATTTTAAGCTGGTCGAGAAGTTTGGTTGGGTTAGGTTTGGGTTAGTTTAGTGTCATCTAAACTAACCTAACCAACCAAACTTCTCAAAAATCAGCTTAAAATTTGCAGTACTGTAGTAACTCTACTATTTTGTGTGTTTTCTCCAAATTTATATAGCATGTAATCAAAAACCTTTTATAAATATTGTATTTTTCATTATTTATTACCTATAAAAGGTATCAATAAGAATAAGTTACAGAAGTGGAATTGGAAAAAATAGAGTTGTGGGAACGTAATGGATTTTTACGCAAAAAGGTATTAGCGATAACATGGGCACTTTCAAGAGCTGCAGGTCAGAAACTGGATTTTTCCCAGCATTGTGACCAACTCCAATCGATTTCACGTGGCCAAGTATCCTATATAAAAAAAATCCTCGGACAAAAATAAGACTTCTGTACACGCGTTTGTTTTAGAGTATAGGACAGGGTCGGGTCCGTGCTTTGCAACGGGTAGAGGACGTGAATAGAAACCTTTTTGATCTTTACATCAGTTGAATAATACTATATTTCATCACTAGGACCTAAAGTGACTCTTTTAGACCAGAGGTCAAGTTTTACGATCGAGGGTTAACAAATCCCATTTCTGTAAAAATTATGGTTCAAAAGTTATGGTAAATTATGTTATTTTCCCATAAAACCTCCATAAAATAACAAAAAATAGGATTTTAGACAAATATCCGGTTTTGATTTAACAGAGTATGTTATGATCCTTACAATTTTGATAGTTTTTGTCATTTTTTAGAAAATTTTATTTTTAATGGGGATTTTCCCATAAAACCCCATAAAAAACTGGAAAAATAGGATTTTCTCAAAAATGACCAGAACGATTTTGATAAAAATTTAGTATGTTATAGTCCTTTATATTCTAAACAAAATGATACAAATTCCATTTCTGTAAAAATTACGGTTCAAAAGTTATGGTAAATTATGTCATTTTCCCATAAAAATCCCCATAAAATAACGGAAAATCGGATTTTCCCAAAATTGGCTAGAACGATTTTGATAAAAATTTAGTATGTTATAGTCCTTTAAATTCTGAAGAAAATTGTACAAATTCCATTTCCGTATATTTACTCTCACCGCTTACTCATGAGAAAGGTTGTTGACAATCTTATGGGAGAAAGTATGTGTCAGAATGCTGATACCATTTATTTTATTTTAAGATAAGTGCTGTAAGCTGACTGAGCCCTTACAGAATCCGAGTTTACGAGATTTTTATACATAGAATAGTGTGCCAACATCAAGTCTCTAGTTTTCTTTAATTTCTACTCGAAATTCAACGCTGATTCCGAAAATGACGTTCTTTTTCCGCGGAAAACGACTATAACGCGAAAAAAACTAAAAAAAAACGACCAAAAATGTGTTTTTTTTTTACAAAAAAACACGTCATTTGGGTACTAAAATTAACCGTAATATTAAGCAGATCCCGAATATGCAAGAGATTTCGACGAAAATGTGATACTATCAGCAATAACCCCAACTCACTAGGGGACAGGGTGGGAATTCGGGGTTTTGGGTGGGGGAGACATCTAACGTGGTTCATCATCGGAAATTAGGCGGGGGAAAGGGTAATTTAATGTGTAAAAGGTAATTTAATTCAACGGGAAATAATGGGTAACTGACTTAGTTGGAAGAATTAAGTTAGTATGGGAAATTTGCTTGGAATTAGGGAAATCTTTCGGTACCAACCTAGTCCTTGGTTGTTGTAGCACTGCCAGGTTGCTTGTTAGGTTAGGTTGGTTAGGTTTGCTTAGGTTAGGTTGTGTTAGCTTAGGTTAGGTTATGCCTAGTATAAACAATTATAATAAAATTATGATCAGCTGGTATTTTCACACAGACAAAAGTTGGAGCAAAAATCCAAAATAGCATCGCAGATTTTCAGAAAAATCGCTTATTTGACAAATTACTCAAAAACTATTCATCCTTTAGAAAGACATTAAAGTCAAAAATGTTCGCTAAAGAAAGGGCTACATTTTTTGTATTAGGAATATTTAGATATAATTAACCGTTTAGCCATAAATTATCATTGTATCCTGTTACATAATTGCCCCAACTTTATTCATAATCAGACTGAAGTTCTACTGCTTGCCAAGAGTTTCCGCGTTATTATTATTATGCTAGTTTATTGTGGTAGTCTAACAACGACATTTAAAATTGCACAGTAAATATAAATTGAAAGGAGAAGTTATGTTACTGGTATGAAACTATTCAGAACATTCCAATTTTTGAACTAAAATAATATAAATTTTTTTAAATAATTTATTTAAAACTTTTTGAATGGCAATTAATGGGTTTTTACGAAGTTTCAAATTTATTTTCTAAATGTTGCATTTTATGGCTTAACGGTTAATTATATCCAAATATTCTTAATACAAAAGTTGTAGCTCTTTCTTTGGCAAACAATCTTCACATTTAATGGTTTTTATAGGATGAATAGTTTTTGAGTAATCGGAGAAAACTGGTTTTGGATGCCATTTTCCAAGATGGCAGCCATAGCACAAGTTTTTTTTAGAACTTTTAGTGTGTTATTCCGGAAGTAAAATCTTTATTCCCAGGTTGTTTTCAAAGAGTAGCCATTGAGTAACCATTCTACTCCATACAAAATATTGATTAAACACTAAATAAACCAAATAATCTTAATATCAAATCTCAATTATAAATCCTATACTCTAATACGAGCAATGTTTGCTTGTATGTATGCTTGCTTGCTTGCTTGCTTGCAGAAAGATCTCGAAAACGGCTCCGACGATTTTCTTCAAATCTTGTAAATAGTTTATTTTTGGCCTAAAAACAAGTTTCATGCAGTTAGAACTGCCAACAAAAATCTAATTACGTAGAAAAACGAAACTGAAAGTCATATTTTTTTAACATTAGTCTTATGGGTTGCTAAGTAACCATGTTGGTTGAATTAAATAACAAGGAAAAGGTAAACAAAAGACTTGAAGTTGTAGCACGTGTTCATAATAAACCAACTACCCACAGTATACTAGCAAATTACAAATACAGTACAAAAGGAAAAACATCACTTGTTAATATTGAGCAAAGATTATACCAAAGATTGATTATACTTAAGATTACTCGAGACATTGTAGTCAAGGGTAGCAGTGCGAAGTCTAGGATCTGTTTATGACGATTAGATTAAGGTATCTGCAATCTTTAAATGCAATGGGAAGGGAGGGAAACAGGTCCGCGACGTATGATGTGGTGACGGAAGTAGTCAAGGCGAGTTGTCCGGAGTGTGGGAACTGTTTATGACGATTAGATTAAGGTATCTGCAATCTTTAAATGCAATGGGAAGGGAGGGAAACAGGTCCGCGACGTAGGATGTGGTGAAGGAAGTAGTCAAGGCGAGCTGTCCGGAGTGTGGGAACTGTTTATGACGATTAGATTAATGTATCTGCAATCTTTAAATGCAATGGGAAGGGAGGGAAACATGTTTGCGACGTAGGAAGTGGTGAAGGAAGTAGTAAAGGCGATTAGTATGGAGTGTGGGAACTGTTTATGACGATTAGATTAATGTATCTGCAATCTTTAAATGCAATGGGAAGGGAGGGAAACATGTTTGCGACGTAGGAAGTGGTGAAGGAAGTAGTAAAGGCGATTAGTATGGAGTGTGGGAACTGTTTATGACGATTAGATTAACGTATCTGCAATTCTGAAATGCTATGGGAAGGGAGAAAAACAGGTCCGCTACGTTGGAAGTGGTGAAGGAAGTAGTCAAGGCGAGCTGTCCGGAGTGTGGGAACTGTTAATAACGATTAGATTAAGGTATCTACAATCTTAAAGTGCTATGGGAATGGAGGGAAACAGGTCCATGACGTAGGAAATGGTGTAGGACGTTGTAAAGGCGAGCCGTGTGGAGTTTGGGAACAGATTTATGTATCTCCGATACTAAGACTGCTTTCAGAGTGAACTAATGATTTTCTCCGAGCAAAGCTCGGTCCCCAGGTACTGTTTTTAAATTTACAAAAAAGGTGTAGAATAAAACTTGAACATATGTTTTTAAATCAAAACAAAGCAGAGGTTTTCCATTTAATCTTGAATCGTTTATTATTTAGACAATGTGGTTATATCATGTTAAACATTCCTCCAACACAACAATAACGTTCAAATAGCAAGAAAAACTTCCTTATTTTTTCAGCCATTCTAATCAAATCCTTTGATTTGAGCCATCTCCTACGATTCTACTACTTATCATACGCTTGAATAATTTACTGTAATATGCACAAGTTTGCAAATTGCACAGTAAAATAATTGATTTAATTAAACTTTCTAAGACTTAACTAAAAAGTCTTCTTCATTATAGGTAACGTTATCCCTGGCTTTATATAGTATACAGTACATTGCAGAATTGACTGACAAATGAGTAATCAAAATGTAATATTTCCTACTGGCTTAGGATAAATCACGATCACCTGTATTGAAGTAAACAAAAGTCAGCAGTAAATGGCTTCTAATGCTATTCTTATGGAGAACATTTTAAGTTATATCTAATTTTGTTAACATTTTGGGAATTTCACTATTTTTCCCGCCGTCACGGGTTCGGGACCTTTAATTTAAGCCCTCTCCCGTATTTCTACGACTTCCCAATCGCCCACAATTTTGACGCAAAGAATCGGCTTACGCAATTAATATATAGACTAGTGGCTTGTATGGACATAAGTCCCTAAAAAGCTCAATAATATAAAACAAATTATTCTAATATTCAAACAAACAAAGAAATATATTATCTATGTGTCAGAATAGACATCCCTCCTGTACGTAATATCTTTTATGTAAAAAAAAAAACAGTTTGTTGTTTGTCTTTATTAGCCTTTGTTGAAGTTATTTTCAATAAATTATTCAAATCACTACATATGGTGGTATTCCTCTTAAACGTTGACGTTACATATTTGATCAAATTAGGCCTTATGATCGGCTGATTCTTAACTGTTTTGCTAGCAACAGACAGTACCTGTTTAAAATCTCCAAAAAATATTGTTTTCCTCCATACTGTATTGGAATATCGGAACTTGTCATAGTACTTACTTAATTAACAAAATATGTATTTCTTGTACGAACCTATTCCATCTTTATTCCCATGTTTTTTTTTTTAAGAGTAGCCGTTGAGGTTATTCCACTTAACATATTGAAATATTGATAAAACACTACAATAAATCTCAAATTTAAAATAAAGAAAGTGTTAAATAAATCTAGAACATATGTTTTGATATAAAAACAAAGCAGAAGTTTTCCATTTAATCTTAAATCGTCAATTATTTAGTCAATGTGGTTATTTAATGTTAAATGTTAAAAATAAACAAATTTGAAAATTTTCACAGTAAAATCATTTATTTCCACATTCTATAACGTAACTAAAAAGTCTCAATTACCATAGGTAACTTAACGTTATCCCTGGTTTTATATCTTACATTGCAGAATTGATCGGCTAATAAGTAATCCAAATGTTAACGTTGCGTATTGGCTTGATTATAAATCACGATCAGCTGTATTACTAAACAAAAATCAGCAGTAAATGGCTTCTAATGTTATTCTTATGGAGAACATTTTACGTTACATCTCGTTTTCTGGTAATTTTATGGGAATTCGGCTATTTTTCCCGAGTCCCTGGGGTCAAGACCTTTAATTTAAGACCCCTCTCACTTTTCTGCGACTTACCAGACGTCCACAATTTTCTGGTAAAAATTTTGTCTTACAGAATTATATATAAGGACTAGCAAAAGTGCCCGTTGTGGTTAAATACAACGGTCTCTAGTAAAAAAAAAATGGTTATGAAATCCATACACCAATTTACTCACTAATATTAATGGTACAGATTAAGCACATACCTAACATTAGAATCACACACTTAACATAAGGAACACACTTTAAACACAAATGCAAATTAATTGTTAACAACAACATTTAATCAAAGAAAAATCAATTAGATAACAATATAACAATAAGCTGTTGAATTGTTAGCACATGTTTCGTATGATTAAATTATGCATTATGGTAAACCAATTATTGCCATCTATAAAAATTATTGGTTTATCTTTCCAGTCGGGTTAGCTCATCTACTCGACCGATTTTCATAATTTTGGCCTTAAACTAAAGGTATGGACGTAACACAGATTTAATCAAGCATCGGCATTCATTTTGACGTATATTTCGAGTTATGCACAAACTGCCTCCCTGTACATTTCTTATGGTAGTTAAATTTTTTTTTTAGTTCGTTTGGCTTTCTACCCGCCCGATATTCATAATTTTGGTTTTAAAATAAAGCTATGCAAGCACATATTTGTCATAAGGCATCATCATTAATTTATCTAATATATTACTATATGAAAGAATTCAATTTTTTTTCACTTCAATTAAAGATGTATTCCAGCAGTTCTAATTACATTATCCTATATGTTTTGGTCTAAAAACCTTTAGTGAAATACCAGCTTTCATTTGAGCTATTGATTATTAAGATCGGACCTAAAGCACACTGCTAAATCACGAATCAACAATAATTACAATCGTTTTAGTACTTATCTGCAATCAATGATACGTAACTCTATTTTTATTCAAGTTATTTTATATGTCTTGGTCTTAAAATACTTCAAAGGCTTTCACTTGAGATATTGATAGTTTTAATCAGTTAAGTTCAAGATACTGTATCGCTCAATCAGAAAATATAAATTTGATTATATCTTGGATATGGAATTTAGTTTTAGATATATTTACTTAATTTTAATTACGCTATTTTAATGTTTTGACCTAAGAACCTTCAGTGAAATGCCAACTTCCATTTGATTGATTGATTATTAAGATCGGACGTACCTAAAGCACGCAGCTAAATCACGAAGAATACAAATTGTTAAAAAAAATGGAGTTATTTATCATCGATTTATAGTCAAACGATCTTGCTTGCAACCTCAACAGTAACTGTCGACTTTGACGGGTTTCACCTAGTAAATCTTAAAAAAATCAAAATTTTATAATTATTTGCAAATCTTCACAAATTAGACTTTCCAATGACCTATTAATTAATAAAATCGGTTCAGTAGAACTGTAGATGTAATTGTACAAAGTTTAACAACAACATCTTTAATTCGGGATCGCGTCTCGTTGTCCCTCCGTCTCGTTGTCCCTCCGTCTACTTGTACCTCGAGGCCTAGGGACAACTAGTCGTAGGTACAACTAGACGTAGGGACAAGTAGACGGTGGCTCACCCGACTAGTTGTACCTGCAGATTTTTAGGAGGTACAACTAGACGTAGGTACAAGTAGACGTAGGTACAACTAGACGTGTATCCCACCGACAAGTAGTATCACCTAGCTTGTACGGATGCGACCAGTTGTCCCTACGACTAGTAGTCCCTACGACTAGTGGTCCCTCCGTCTAGTAGTCCCTACGGGTCGCCGGAATGGTCGCCCCCGGAAACATCACCCCCCAGGCTAAACGTGACGTCACGAAACCAGACAACCAGCTGGTATAAAATCTATGTCCGCGACCGGAATCGTTCCCCCCCAAGGGCTTGACAAGTAATTTATCAAAATCTAGTTGATATGAACTAATTATGTTATTAATTTTAATTAAAACAAGTAGAAACGGGAAGGTCTTCCCCGGCAAGACATCCCCTGTGTACACCCCGGAATCGTCCCCCCCTGAAACGCTACCCCTAGTAGGGCTGGGCTGCTAGGCAGCCTACCTGCTGCCCGTCCTCCCCAGCCCATTGTTCTGAGGGTCGGCCGCTCATTCATTGTTATTGTCACTTGCACAACAGCTTTTCCATAGAAAAAATAGCAGACGCTGTGGTTGAGTGTCAATCAGTAGATTTAGATGTGCATGAACTTCTAAGATAACTAAATAATACTAGCAAAGTTTGACTTTAAAAATGATTATTTTATACCTCATTCATAAAAGAACTACCAACGATAATTCGTAAAGTATACATTTCCTGTTACATTAAATAGTAGTTATACTTATCAACATCAGTAAACTCACCTTACACCCTATGGTAATTGTTAAGCAACACATTTGTTAAAAATATAATTATTTCTAAATGTATTAAAAATGAATCTTAGGTTTGGCCCCGATTTCATTAATAATATAAATTAGAAACATATTATTATATAAGAGTAAACATATTAATATCTTTTAGGGGATTAATCCCTTAAATTTAACGAAATAATTAATTGTTAGTAATTACAAATATGTAAATGATACTGTTCTAAAGGTTATGCCAAAAAGTACCTTAATCCAGAAACAGCCTAGGCTTGATTCATGTAACTGGAATAGAGTTAAAATATAATGAAAGTATAATTAAAATATCAGAATCACTTTAAATCGAGAAGATTACTTTCAATTAGTGTTGAAATACCAATAAATTAGTTTTGTTATAAAATGTATATGTTTAGAAAACCGTTTTGCTACTGAAGTTTGCAAAATTATGTTTCATAATTACTAAGGGGAATATGTACGTGAGCTCAAATTTTTAATATGTAATCAAAATATGAAAATATTGAGCTGTAAACTTGTATTACATTGCTTAAACGATAGTAACATTCGTAAATATTTCAATTAATGTATCACAACGTGCCAATTATAAAAAAGAATTTAGGATGTTGTAACAAAGTTTGGAAGACAGGTACTTAAATTGAGAAATAAATACACACAATGAATACTAAATCGTCTATTAGGCTTATCAAAAATATAACTGAATAAAAATTTTATATTATACAACGTGTTAAGGCATGTATACATCATAAAAAATAATTTAAGATTTTGTAACAAGGTTTGGAAGACAGGTACAGTACTTAAATTGAGAAATAAATGCACACAATGAATACTAAATCGTCTATTAGGCTTATCAAAAATATAACTGAATAAAAATTTTATATTATACAACGTGTTAAGGCATTTATACTGTACAAACATAATTTACAATATAATTTAAAACAATAAAATAAAGAAAATTAAGAATCAAGAGCACAAAATACAAAACAGCATAAAGAAAAATCATTAGTATTCCAAAAAAAAAGACTACAAAAAATGTATACAAAAAACTAACTAAAATATCTTAGTAAAATGTTTTTCTGTAATTTTCAACAAGAGCCCTACACACAGGACAGACAACTGTTAGGAGTCCATTCTCGGAATCCCTTCTCCCCGATCTGTGAATCTCTGTACAGTGGCCACACATTGCCAAGTGCCCGCAGGGATCAACAGCATAAGCCCTCTTATAAGTTAGGCATGTTACACACTTCAAGTCATATTCTTGCGCCTCTTCATCTCTTAAGTCCAACTGGACTGCTGCCAGTTGTGTAACTTGAAGTTCCGCTGCTTGTGCCTGGAAACAAAGAATGCCAATGTTAGAGTATACTCATTGTAAACCAGATTTGACTGAAGACCGCTTTAAACAAAGGTATTTTATTATAATAATTATTATTATTATTATTGTTTGTGAATTTATTTTGATATTAATTAATTAAAAAATTAAAACATATACTGTTTCCTAATACATTGATAAGTCAAGTGCGGGTGAACTGCTTTTGAATTACCAGAGCTTCACGTTAAATTTGTTTCTAGAGTATATTTTCAAGTATCCAGTGTTCCCGACCGATATTCTTTATACCGGTGTGATTAAATGTGAATTGTAATTTAACTGGTGTTCGTTCAGTTGAATGTTTAACCTCAGTTTGTTTGTAAACTAGAGACTAGGTACTTTATGAAAATGTATATTTTAAATATTAGGCTATTTTGTTATAAACTGGTACCTATTTGAGGTAAATAAATAATTGTTTATAGTGTAGATATAAAATCAACAAATTTATTGAAAATTAAAAGTTTACCTAATTTTCATCTCATAATCAATCATTCTGAACAAACATAACATTAAAAAGACAAAGGTGTATTGCAATGGATTCATTTTGCATCGGGACCAAGTTTTGGACTGTATTAAACCAAACTGTGAAGTTTGCACTCGGGTTCCCTTGTAATTAAGTATTGCGTGATAAAATTCAATACATTCGTTTGCTTTATTTAACAATGTATTGTAATTTAGCTATTTAGAAAATAATATGATGTTTCGATGACAGTAAACGTCTTCTTACAAATAAAACGAACAACCTAAGCTGAAATTATAAAATACTATATGTTAAGAACACATACAGGTACAGTTCTGGGTTCTAGTTGGATCAATTGGCCGAAAACCAACACCAACTCAAAAACTAAAACTGCTTAAATTCTAAACCGATATAGTTTCTGGTAGAGTGCATAGCGCACATTCAAGGTCAGATTGCAAAGTCGACACCGTATTGTTTGTGAGTAATTTTAGTAATGCACCCGATGAATTTAGTTACAGTATGTTACTAAATCAAACTAAACAAATACTGATAAATTTTTTATAGATAATTTGATTATTTAAACTTACAAGAGCTTCGTCTTCTTCAATATGGAAATCGTCGACTTCGTCGTCGTCAATAGGCCTTACGTCCTGGTCGATGACGTCCTCATCCAGGCTCACCAGTGTCTCCTCGTCGTCCTCATCTTCTGCATCAAGTCTTACAGGGTTGACCTTCACCCTGTACGCCATGGAGGCTAGGAATTGAAAGACCGTCAGTTGGCATGGCTCAGCGACGAGTTTCTGTTGTGCCTCCAGAATTCGCCTGTCCTGGAGGACCCACTTCGATTTCCTCCGTCTAGAAATAGCCTCACCATTCTGGATCCGTGATAGATCTGCTACCCCTTCTTTGGCGATCTGCATCAACGCAGCTAAAAAAAAGAACAACATAAAATGGGTTTATATCTAAAGGATATTTATTGTCTTGCTAGTTTGTTACAGTGTAGATAAAAAACATACCAATGTATAGCTAGATAAACGATCATATCAGATATATGCTTGCAATTGTGTTATTGTTGTTTAATGTATGCATTCTCAAAAAATTATATAGGGTGTCCCACGAGAGGTGTTTCTAATTGATTACGGAAAACCCTTAAAGGATGGTTATAGGGTTATAGGGTTAGGATGGTTTACAGTTATATTTATGTTTTTAATGCCATGAATAATTTGTGATGTTTTGTGAATTCATAATAATCTACTGTATTTTGCTTTATTGTTTAGGTGAAGAGGTAGAATATCATGGCTATGGTAGATGTGTAATACATTTATACACTAATGTGTGATACATTGTAATACCGTAATTTAAAGAAACAAATTTGATCAAACTTTGTCCTCCCTCATTGCAAACGCAAAGCTTGAGTATAGCCGCAATAAGCATTTTAAACTTATATGCCAACCCCGTACGAAGGGCGGGTACTCGGCTAGTTTATATATAAAACTAATTGTAATTTCAAGTAACAAAAACACTTTCAGCAATTATCGGTCTCTTGGTAGGAAATAGACAATTAATACTTCAATAAAAAATTTGTCAAACGAACTCCTCCGCTATTTTATATCCGAGTTTAATAATTCACTTTTCGTTGGAATAAGCGCGCCACGTAAGTATGTAAACTGATTTCAAATGTTTTTAAGTCCCTTGAATTTTGCACCAGTGACTCTAAAATTTCCCATGTTTACCATATAAAGAACGTATTATTTTTTTATTTTATGACCAGCTGTATATTTTAATCGTTGTTAACATTTAAATTGCATTTCAAATCACGTATACAAACGTTACTGACTTGTTTTGTACAGCATCACTAGAAAAAAGTTTATAAATTAAAAATATGTAATTAAAAAAAGTAATTACCCAGAAAGGCCCAGATATTGGGATGAGCAACACCAACGATGCTGTTGAGTTTCCGGTGGTAGCTCTCTTGTGCGTTATTGGTCCTGTGTTTCTGTCCAAACACAGAAAAAGATTTGCCACCCACTCGGTTTATCCACTGTGAGGTGAAATATCTGAAACACACATTTATATACACCAGTTATATAATATATAAAAATATTACATAACATAATACTCAATATGAAATTGAATTAAACATCTGTTATTGAAGGAAGGTTAGGGCACATGGTCCTCTCTTACACTTAACTTGACAAACGTATTACACAATTCGTAAACATTAAAATGTAACGTCTTTGAAAAAAAATTTGAAGCAAGTTAAAAAAAACCTAAATGCAGTAAGCTTCTTTTAAGGTGTTGATTAAAAATATTCCGTACGGTTCACACTTATTCAAAAAAATTTAAACTTGATTAGTTTAAGTGAAGGTTACAGTGTGTATAATAGAAAATTCTGTATTTTTTGTTCGGAGATTTTACAATCGTTTAACTAGTTACACCATTTACACAATTTGGGTCCAAGTTAAATTGTTTAACTAACATTCTTTGTTAATCTTAGCATTTATTCTCTTTAAATTTCGGAAACTTCCTATGAAAGTTTAATGTTCAACTCAGTACTTACTAATATCCGTATATAGCAACGTTTACTCTTGATCCGGATACTTTGAGCCTTTATTTACTCTTTGAAACAACCGAATTTCACTCAATATGTGTAAAAACATCTCTTATTACAGAACACCCCATTTTAAAGAAATGGTCATTTTTTTATCCATGATAAACCATTGTTATACTAACCTCAGTAAGGAGTCAATTTTTCTTGTATCTCCCTCGTCCAGTTGAGGTTTTGCCTGCATTTCAAAATAAGCATTTGTGACAAAGTTTCCTTCTACTACTTTGTCCTCAGGCAAGAGGGCAATGGCCATCATCATGTGTATTCCTTTATTGACAACGGGGTTGTCCCTGAAAAGGGTCCTTAATCCTAGCTTCTGAACCTTCTTGAAGATGCTCTGAAACGTAAGAAATAACAGATTTTATACATAACCTGCATGGCAATTTTTTAGTGTAATGTAAATTGATATGGTGTAAATTTCATTGTAAACAACATAATAATTTAAAATAAACACCTACACTTCATTCAATATTTTGTTAATAAGCGTACTTAAATGGTGTGATATTAAATTATTTGTATTGACAAGCCATACAAAATGGCATGGTAAGACTTAACAAAATATTAGGCTTTCAAAGTCAAAAGACTAAAAGCTTACTTTACTCAATTTCACTCGAATTATCGTTTCACCTCTACAGAGAAGACGTAGTCTTACTTCTCTGTGTTATATCTTCTTAAATTGTTACAGTAGTCCATTTTCTAATGGAAAATGTCTTAAAAATTTCTGCTATAAATTTAAAAAAATCAGCATATGAACATTTTATAAAATAACTATTACCTGTGTGAAATGAAACCAGCATCCTACGTGTTTCACTTGGGGGAATTCAGCAGCAACTGCAGACTTGATCCCTTCCTCGTAATCACTTACAACACATGTTGGAAACATTGGCGTTACTGTTTTTAGGTGTTGTAATACCAGTTTATACAACTTAGCGGTTTTCTTCGTCATTAGACAGAAAGCCACGGGAAACGCCTGGAAATAAGCAAACGCGTCCTTATTATTGAGAGTAGGGCACTACTATGAGATACATATTACATAAATATTAATTTCTTAAGTACCATATGGTAATGAAATAACCCGCCGCAGCAAACCTGCAGACTAAGCGAATTTCCATTTCCCTGAATGGATTTACACTAAAATGTCTCCTTAAAAATATCACATTTATTCCCTATTTAAAAATAATCAGTTTAAAACATACTTAGGTTTGCTGCAACAGGGAGGGTAAAAGTGTTTTTTATGTAAAATGTTAATAGTTGGTAAGAAATAAAAACATTTTCCAAATTTGGGCAAAATATGTTAATAAACAAGCAAACTACAACAGTTTACTTATTCTCCATAAAAATAACATGGAAATTTTAAATTTACAATTTTTTGGAATTTTCTCCGTAACCATTAGGCGCACAATAACGCTTCAATATACTAAATTATTTGTTTTTTTTTTAAGCTCTACAAAATGGTTTGGAAAGATATTGTGATATTTTGTGTTTTTAGGGTCAAAAATGGGAAAAACCAATTTTTATCCCATAAAACCCCCGTTCCCATAGTCCGATCATGCTGGTTCGCGAACTCGTTCGAATAAATGTAGGTTTACACGTTTATACCAAATTTCATCAAAATCGGATCATTTTTGCTCGAGTTATCGTGCTAACGGACACACACACACACACACACACATATATATATATATACATATATAATGTTTTAATTTAGGTGTTCACGTAATAGGGCTGCTGATATATTAAATTTAAGTAAATAAGTAGGCCTACAACTAAACACCCTGAATATTATATTTTATAAAAACATGTCACTTCTTTTTATAAAATATAATATTCAGGGTGCACAGTTGTACTTATTTACTTAAATTTAATACATATATAAATATATATATATATATATATATATATATATAAATTTGAACGGATGGTGTTTTTGACCTCTAGGGACCTCAAAACGAAAAAGTAAATCGGTCCCGGGTCCAGGTCTTATCATGAGTACTACGGTAATAGCTTATCCCCTATATGGGAAATTCGCTAAAAAAACATTTTTAAAAGCTTGGATTGCTTTCTCAGTGAATAAAAAAACGCAAAATATAAATTGCAAGCACACTGTACAAAATATATTACTGCCTTGAAAACTAAACGCTAGACATAATCACATTTCTACTATACAACAAATCACATCTTTGTACTCCAGATGAATGTACGGATAACTAGCATTTCTCGGAGAGGGTCTTGCAGATCAGCTTTCATCATAAAGTATTCTTACATTTTCATAAATTTACACTGTCAATAGGTTAATATTTTTTACGAAACTATATCGTTTTAAGCCTTGGTTCACCAATCCAAATTCTTCATTAGAACAAATTTACACTGACAGAATGTATGTACAGAATGTGTACAGAACGTGAGAGTATGTACAGAATGTGAATGTGTGTATGTACAGAATGTACCATAAAACATGATGTTAATTTATTGTGGCGTAGGTTTTTTGTCTTAGCACTTTAAATTTGGTATGTTCCGTTTCGTATTCTTATTTGTTATTTCTTTTTATAAATACACATTTTGCGAATTGTGATTTTGAACAACCTCCTAATTTTTCACTTACCTGCGAATTGCGAACACTTCGAAAATGCTGGAGGCTGAACATAAGTCGTCAAGATTGCGCACAAATATTTGGAATCGGGGAAAATGGATGAGTCACTGTTTCTTATAATGTATGAGATTTTTTAATATGTACAATTGTTTTAAATGTAATGTTTTAAGACTTGGCTTGGCTACTTCAGAGTATAATTTTTACAAATTACATTAACATTTTAATAGTTGGATTTATTATTTAGTAAGTAACTAACTAAACTTTTCCTTAACTATGTTAAACAAACGTATTTCGTTCAAGTATTTTTGGTAGGAATACCTGAAGTGGGGAGGTCTAAGCTATTTTAGGAAAAAAAAAATACTTTCCGCTATAAATACAGTTGTATTCTACGAATTAATAGTCTGTAAATTACAGACGAATTCCATAAATCAATACTCTGAGAATAGTGGATACTATACTTAGGATTACGTTCTCTTGCAAAATGTTAAGTTCTACGTATTAATATTCTGCGAACGATAGGTAGATTTCAATGTGTAACCTTTCAAAACAATGGGCGACCGTTCTTTGAATAACTGTACTACTTCTATGTCAATTTAGTTATTTAAAATTAGCAGTGTGAAATCATGAAATAAAAAGAACTGTTGCCAGTGTTGCTTGTTTCCCTATTAGCGCAAACGTAATAGTGTGAGTTTTTTCCCCTTTATTGGCAAAGAAACTAACCAATATTTACTTTCTAAACTCTTTTTTTCTATTTTACCATAAACTCCACATAATTTTAAGTGTATATTATATCCAGCATTTATTGCTCAACGTTTACAATTTAAGAAACAGGAAATGTGAAATAATGTTTGTCAAGTGTATACTGTATTATGATGTTACTTGGTTTAAGCATGCTCATATTATTATGAGTTGATTCCTTACTTCATTAGTACTATTACTATATTTGATTTATTAGGCTACCACGTGTTTCAAATACATATTATCCGTTGAAGGGAAAAAAACTATATGTAATTTATTAAACATCATTTGATGTATATAATCAACGGGAAATGTCTAGAGAAAGCACAATATCGAAGTGTTAATTTGTATTTATCTTAATATCAACAAAATTTGCGTTATAATACAAAATCCTTCCCATTCATTCCAGTTATAATCCTTCCCATTCATGCGGGTTCAGTCGAGCAGTGGTAATATGGGACAGTCTCTACCCTTGAGAACAATAGCTGGCTCGAGTCACGAGCCCAAGCCCTAGAGCAGGTATACCGGGGGTGATCATGGCAGGGGGGGACCTTTCCGGGGTGTGCATTTTGAAAACGATCGGGGTTAACATATCCGATTAACATCAATTGGAATTAGAAAATCTGGTAATTGTATATGATAAGTGAATATAGTTATCTAATTAATACTCAAACTCAAAAATAACTCGTCATATCGACGAGTGCAGAAATTGAGTGTCCGCGGCCGGAAACATCACCCCCCGGTCTCTGACGTCATTATGACGTAGGGGGGTGATGTTTCCGGGGGCGACCTTTCCGCGTCCCCGTCCCTACGTCTAGTTGTACCTACGCGTATTTTGCGTCCTTATAGTCTAGTTGTATCTATCCTTCAATTCGTGAACCTGTTTAATTGATTACTGCACGAGTACATTTTAATAATACCCTTAATTAAATCAGGAACTGCAGTGTTCCGAGTCGATTGAGTATGATTGGCAAATATTTTCCCCCGCACTACGATGTTTTAGTAGTTTTACAGACGTTAATTGGAGGCTGAAAGCTACGCATTGCTGTCCAGGGTCGAAATGGCAGCTATAGTCGCCATTTCATAAGAAAGTATTAAAGTATTAAAGTATTGAAGTATTAAGTTGTGATTAAAATTTTCCAGCCCTAGTACCGAAAATCGCTTATTTAATTAAAACATTTATATATATCATTAAATATACAAGCAGTATATCCCTAATGAATTGCAATAGACCGCTGCCAGCAATTATGTATTACTATTTTTGCTGATTCCTTTAAATATTTTTTCACATAACCTTAAAGTATTTGCATTGATTAGTGTGCATATCTTAAAGTTTACAGTGGATTTCCCAGTGATCAATGAACAATGAAGTGTACAATGAACTTGAGGTCCAGCGGTTGAAAACTCGACAAAAACTATGCAATATACTACACATACTTCTCCATTTAACATACGCTGTAAATAATAAATGTGATTGGAATATGTTCCATTTGTTTTGATTTTATTTTCATAATTAGTTGTTATTTCGTCACCAGCATAGCAACCCGTTAAACCCATGTTAGTTTTAAACATTTGTAATTCTTTTTTTATGTCTTTTTAGCCTATTTTAATTTATAAAGGCATTCTGTAGATCGACAGGAAAATACATTTCCACCGATATGCGGATATTTTCTCTGTGATGTTCACGAGCTGATAAAAAGGTTGTAAAGAAACATGCTTGCCTACATTATTGATATATTTTCTCAGTTTTGTATAGTTTGGTGAAAAACAGCAATCGTACCACGGACCGATTTCATCTTCGTCTCGAACTTAAAAATGATCCCGAGCTGAAAAAAGTCATTTTCGGCCCTAGGTACGAAATATACTCTTAAACTATCGTAGCGAACGAACTTCAACCAGGACGTGATTAAGCCATGCGAACGAGCTCATCTTGAAAATGTACGAGCATGTGACATAAAACCACAATAGGACAGGACTACGTCTGTCGGGCCAGCTAGTGTATAAATAAAAACATACAATAGCATCATGTGTAAGTGTATTCTGTAAAACTTTAAACAAATATTAGTAAAATAGTTTTCAGGCAAACTATTGTTGAATGAATTAGTTTTAGGTTGTTAAATTAACATCGACCCGTGCTATATGTATAATGGAGTTAGTCCGGAAAAATACCATAGTAAAATTAAATCAAATCAAAAGCAATTCATAACAAAAGAATAATAGATACAGAATGAATGTAATTTCTAAAAATCGACAGGGCCCACATATGCGAAGCCTGTGCGTGGGGACCAAGTTGACTCAATAATTGGCAATTTGTCATAGTCTTGTAACATAATTAACTACCACTATTATAATTATCAATACATTTTCTAAGGAGAAACAAACGTCCGATTATTTCTAGGCAGCCACAACAGATAACTTTAGAAAACTACGTTATAAGAATTAGAACAACTCAAAAATTAAATTATTAACATGATTTGTTTAGCCTAACGAAGAAAATCATGAAAACCAAATTTAACTCCCATAAGAAAAACATGGGGAGCAATTTCGTTTACGTATAAGCCGAGTGAGATAGTAAAAAAATATTCGCCGATGCTTGATGGCAAATCTGTGCGTGCATACCTTTAATTTGAGACCTCAATAATAAAAATGGTCGGGTAGCAGAGCCAAACGAATAACCCATTTTCTTAAATTTATAAGATTATTTAATTATTTAATTATTTTAATTATTTATTTATTTTACTTGACTGTTAATACCAAAGCAAAAGCTCCAACTTCGTGTAGATATTATGCGTCCGGATTACGAATAAACATAAAACAATCTTACACCAATTTACCAATAAGTTTAATAAACCAAAATTGCACATACTCTGGACAGATTTCTTATAAAGAGATGCTATGACAATATGATCAAATCTCTAGTTAATATCGTTTAGGTTGTGTATTGATTAGTCAGGATATTGATTGAATAAATAAATATTTAAACAGTATATATATATACTAAAACACAAATACAGCACAAAACAAACATATAAAACATAAATGTAAAACATAAAACATAAATGTACAGTACATAAATAGCCTAATTGTTACAATAAATTAACAATGATCATTTGTTAAATTAATCAGTTCAATGTTATTTATACAGGGTGTCCCAGAACTCCCTACCAATATTTTAGGACGTTGTTCCTGGGTAAGAAACATACCTAAATATCATATTTAAACTGTCCGGAAGTCCTTAGTTACTCACACAGCCGCCATTTTGTTTTTTCCAGTTATTAATTTTTTTTCTAAAGAATGGTTAAACATACGAAATGGAAACTTTGCACAAACATTAATGACAACTAGACAAAGCTACAAAAAAAATTATGAAGATTTTTCTAATTCATAAAACTAAATGGCGACCATTTAAATAGCTGGTTGTTTCTTAAATAGCTCAAAAACCGTTGATTTTATAAAAATTTTAAATGGCCGCCATTTTGTTTTATGAATTTGAAAAATCGTCATAATTTTTTTGTAGCTTTGTCTAGTTGTCATTAATGTTTGTGCAAAGTTTCCATTTCGTATGTTTAACCATTCTTTAGAAAAAAATTAATAACTGAAAAAAACAAAATGGCGGCTGTGTGAGTAACTAAGGACTTCCGGACAATTTAAATATGATATTTAGGTATGTTTCTTACCCAGGAGCAATGCCCTAAAATATTGGTAGAGAGTTCCGGGACACCCTGTATAATACGAGCATAAAGATAGGCGAATGTCTCTCGTAGTTATTAGGACAATAACACAATATGCCATATTGTGGGCGCAGGCCGAAAGCCACGAATGTTTATCTCTATAAGCTGGGGGGACGTAAGCCACGACAATTAGCGAGGGGTTGAGAAGTTTTAATCCTGGGAACGAAAGCCACGACGGCGGGCCAGGTAGTTGGGAGGGGCGAGGGAGAAACGGGAATCTTTCACATGAACATGACAATTATAATATGCAGGGATGTACGCAAATAGTTTGCTAAAGCTGTTTGATGATGTCTCGACGGATTTCAAATACAGTCGTAAGAGCTAAAAATAATGAGGGAGCAGTCAAATGAAACCCTATATTCCATGTATATTATGACTGTTAATCACTTAGTTAATTATTTTGCTGTTTTAGTTTCATTTCCTGTAGAATCAATATCAAATATGTAAATAGATAAATTTGTATGTATTGATAAAACTGTTTTCGATCCATTATGAACAATATTCATTCTAAACTTAAGTGTAGGGTTTTTACACGTACTTATGTGTACGAATAATTTACATGATCGGCCATAGGCTGACGAATATTGACGAAAACCCTTATTGTATAACTTCCCACTTGTTTTCAATACTGCTGACGTAAATAAGTTGCTGTTTAGGAAGGGATTTAAATAATTTCTTCTATTACGATTGTGTTTACAATACATTGTAACATCGATATGTCCAGCTACTGTCAACAATAAGCTAAAACTTAACCTATTTAGTCAATTTATAAATAATTGTGATTGATGTCACAATCGGAATATACGACTGTTTACAACAGCTTATTTTTACTCGGAATAAAAATGTTACTTTAGACCCGCAACGCATGTGGTATAAATATCAGTGTTTTTGCTTTAGTATGACGAAAACCCCTTATTGTATTGAGTATTATGGAAGATAATATGCTTATTTAACGATAAAAGTTAAACATAAAACTTAAGTTATACAAGGTTTTACGTCGGGACGGAAGTCCATTACATGTTTAGTTTTACATGTTGTAATGTTGAATGCAGTGATGTGGTGTATCTTCTATCACTCTTTTTTGTTAAACAATAACTGTGACTATTGTCGATATTTAATTTCAAAAATCCAAACAATTACATTTATTCGTATTTATTATAAATAACTTTAAAAACTCCGTCAATATTTTTTTAAGGTTGATTATCACACCCTACACACAACAATTATGTTGCTATATTGCTTACTATGTATCACTATAGCATATTATTATACAAATGTGCACATTGATAATTTATAAATATAAAAGCAGATTTTTAAAATTCTTATCAGAAATCAAGTTAAGTTTTGGAAAATTACTCCGTCGATGAAGAATGCAAATTCAGTAAGAGCCGTTCTTATTCATCAGCATACATAACCTGTGACGAATGTGGTTAACATAGTTTGGGTTGAACTATTAATTTATGCATTACTTTTACTTTAAAGAACCAGCACTATACACCAGTGAGTGTAATATTTTTACGGGGGTTGGTAACAACATAGTGCAGGGTTGTTGACACCCGATTTCCGGCATGGAGGGAGGTATCTTGGAATTAGTCATTAGAATGCTGCGTCAACCTTACATTTTGGCATATTTAGGATGTCGCATCAGTTTTGTACTTTTTGTAGAGTTCTCCTTGACATCCAGACATTTGTCTATGTCAAGATAAATTCACTAAATGGACCACCAAGGCCTTTGTGTGCCAAATACATGAGAAGCCAAGAGCGTTTGGAGGATGCCAAACGAAAGTTCCTGCTAGGCGAAATGTCTAGGAAGGCTTTCGTTGTTGCTGCTAGCAAAAGATACTTGAAGCAGTAGGCATAAACTGTCCTAAAATGGTGACGATTTTGTTCATTTAAAGTTGTACGTATGTTTGTACAAAGCGGGGGGAAAACTATTAGCCTTAACTACTTTTTTAGCATATTTAATAAACTTGTTTTTAATAAACTTTTGGTTTTAGTACTCGGTATACGTTATCTTATTCTTATAAAGCATTTTAAATCTGATATGGATACTATCAAAGGTCTGAACAGTTATTTTTAATCGTGATACAAAACTTTATTATAATAATTTGCCTCCCCTATGTTTGTGATCCATGATTTTTGTAACTTGTATATATTTATGTATATATTTTTTATGTTAATGTAATAATTTGTATCTTTATGTGTAACCCAGATATGTATGTCTTAAAGTTATTGTTTTTATTCCATTACTAATTCAAATTCAAATTGTAAACTAATGATTGATTTTCTTTAATTATAACATGTCACCAAAATATTATCACCTGTAGTTATTAACATTTCCCAACATGTAACATTTCAAAATTGCATTAATAATAATCTGTATTTCACTTTCTCTGTTGTTCACTTTATCTCTTCCTATATTACAAATTTTTTTTTCATTTTAAGTTTGGAGTTTGACTTTTATGAAAAAAAAAAACTCTATTGGGCCACCTCAAAACCAAACAGTGCAGATAATATGGTTGTTTGGATTTGTTCAAATATAAAGCTCCTATAGCTAATTTTTATATAATTTAGACGCAAAGGAAATGTATTCTTAACATTCTTTTTAATAATATGGAAGAAAATTTCTCATTCTTTTTGGGTATGGACATAATGGGTTTGTTAATAAACTTATTTGAGTTAACATAAACCCACACGTTTATTCATATGCATATAATTAGGTAACTATAAAAACCCCGTCGATAATTGTTCCAATGCGATTGTCACGTCCTACAGAAAATAGTGTTGTAGCTATACAGCCTGAGCCTACTATGTATCACTAATGGCCTATTTTAATATTTACTATTTCTATATTAGTATATACCAACTTAGATGCGGCGAATATGGTATAATATGGCATAACATTGTTTGGGTTAAAGTCTTATACATTACTGTAGGCTACTTGTTTTAAAGAACCAGCACCATACCGAGCATGTAATATTTTACAGAACATATAGGGCACACACCTGATTTCTGGCTTGGGGTGGAATTAGGAGGTATTTTGGAATTAGTCATTTGAATGCTGCGTAACCCTACTAGTAACATTCCTCATATTTGGGATGTCATGGCAGTTATGAATTTTAGATATTATTTTGAGGCATGGTACCTGCCTTCTCCAATTACTAAGATTATTTATTCAAGAAAATGTCAAGAAGAAGGTGCTCAAGAAAAAAGATCAGAATTTGTTTATAAGTGCAATCCCGTTCATTCCTACTTATAGCCTAATAAAAATGCAAATTCTTGGAATTGCTGTTGAATAAGTTGCTGTTTAATAGGAGTTCATGTTTTTGGCGTATTGTGTCAACTATACGCGCTTGAAGGGAATTACAAAATTTGTTTAGGTTTTTGTAGAGAAATGTGTATGCATGACATCAAGTTTTAATAGCACCTTTTACTGGTAATTTGAGGAGAACCTGCAACTGTTTAGGGCCTCTGAGGGTTATAAGTACCACAATAAAACATCATACACGGTGTTTATGTAAGTTAAATTTGCATATAACTTTTCAATAAAGTTATTGTGGAACTGACTGTAGCCTTCTATTTAAAAAATATGTCTAAACGTGTAAACCTAAGTTATACATCAGCAATAGTATTCTAGCAACAAACATGATTTTAAGATATTTTCAGAGTGAACAGTCAGAAGATCTTGGCGGTTAATTCTCCCTTAGTTGAACTTCAGTAATCGTCCGTCACACATTAATAACGAATTTCGTTGAGTAAATATGAATAGATTTAATACATATTTGGACTCTGAGGACATTAAATAGAAAAAGTAAAACTGTTTAGTGTTTACCGTGCTGCCTTATCCCTAGATATTATTTGCTTGAAATTAATTATTATATTTGTAAGAGAGAACAAATATGCACTAACGATAACTAGACAGTAGAATAAAATATGTAACAAACACTAGTAGAGCTGAAACAAACACTAGACTGACGACCTTGGTTGATTGAGATACATAAGTAAAACAGGGAGCTTAAATTTCCCGTTCTCCCTGTGAGCTGCCACCCTGACCTGACAGCAGTCGTGGCTTACGTCCCCAGGATTAAAACCTTTTCGACCCTTCACTAATTGTCGTGGCTTTCGTTCCACAGCTTATAGCCATAAACATTCGTGGCTTTCGGGATGCAGCACATATTGTTGATTCAGGAGGAACACGCCATGAACAGCTATTTCTGAGAAAGGTGAACGAAATACCTGTTGTAAAATGCAGCTAAAGACATCTGCTACACGATGAACATCTATTTCTGAGAAAGGTGAACGAAATACCTGTTGTAAAATGCAGCTAAAGACATCTGCTACAACGTATTTGACTTATTGTTTAATATAAGCAAAACCATATAGATTCAGTACTTGGAAAGGCAAAGGAAATATTTTGTAAACAGCGTACAGAATGTCCCGTTAATCCCCACACGTTACTCAGAATGGACTTCATTTGCAAATTCTTAGAGTTCCCTTTCACAACAATCCATTCCAGTTATTGGGGTGTTGGGTCAGCCCCCATCGCGTAGTTGCGAGAAAGTGATTGACCTCCAATCAACCTAAATATTGTTTTGATTTTACGTAGTACTGTGTTGCTAAAAAAAACTCTCTCACTCACAGTATTAAACATTTTCAAAAAAATGTCGATTATATCAAACTGTTATGAACAGTGTGATTTTCTTATTAATAACATAAGCTTTTAGTTGAGTATTTTAAACTCCTTGAATGACAAAAGTTTTAATGTAAAACAGATCTATAATCTGATGTACGCTGCCCAACAAAGACGTTATTTATTTACTAGTTTTGAAATAATTCCTGGTAATACACATAGCTTAAAAATTAGTCGATTTCGAGAAACAGGTACACTACATTATAATGCAAACAAAACGTAAATAACACTTAGATTTTCAATCCATTACTGATTTTATACTGATTTTAAGTCTAAATCTACACAGGCAACGTAACTTATGAAATACTCTTAGTTTATGAAGGCTTGGTATAAAAAGTCTTGTAAAGTGCCATTCTTGTGTGTTCTCTGGTTAGGAAACTAGCCTTAATATTTAGTTGTTTATGATATAAGCGGTCTGATTCATACCTACAGTGTATTCAGGTTTTCGACTGGCTAGGCCTATATACAAATATGCATGAGTGTTCGATGTCATCATGAGCGTTGGAATGTTTACCTAAAAAAAATGTCGTAGTAGAGGGTGATAGTGTAAATCATAGCTGTTCCCTGGTCCATCGGCCGGTGCCTCGAGGGGTAATGACCGACGGACTAGGGATAGAGCTGATGACTCATCCGGTCATGTGAACATCGATATATTAACTAATACTATTTAATAGTAACTAGGTGAAACCCGTCGAAATCGACGGTTACTTTCAAGGAGTACTTTAATTCACCTAACTGCGATAAATTGGATGAAATATAGGCTACATATTTTGAGCATTTAGCATTGTTTAAAGAATAATAAGTGTAAAAACAATATTGATATTAATTGCGTTAGTCGCCAAATTCGGTTGATCATTCAATGAATAAAATATTCCCCTTACCGTACGTCATCGGAGTTATTATTAGTATGTTATCTGGTATCTCTTCCATTGGAAGAACCTTTAAATAGTATTAAAATCGTATTGGTCGATCTTTTGTAGTTAAGCACTTCCGTGATTTCATCAGTGTAATATGATTTTATTTGAAAAGAAAACTTTTTTTGGGAAGACATATTCAAAGGGAGGTATATCAACTAAATTTTATACTGAGCTAGGTATGTGTACACTGGCTATGTAGTCTGCAACTAAACCAAGATTAGTTTTACTAAGAACTAATAAGCGCGCGCAAAAAAGTAATATCTGGGTTATTTTTTCAATGGTATTTCAATACTGAGAGTAGTACCATGATCCTGATTATATCACGTGACCTATTTGTAAAGTAGTATACTGCAAACTAGCACTACTAGGTGATGCATCTATATTACATCATGTGGTACAGTTGTGATAAAAAATACCACCCTGCTTCTTGGATGTCTCTGTGGCTGCATCCCGAAAGCCACGAATGTTTATGGCTATAAGCTGTGGAACGAAAGCCACGACAATTAGTGAAGGGTCGAAAAGGTTTTAATCCTGGGGACGTAAGCCACGACTGCTGTCAGGTCAGGGTGGCAGCTCACAGGGAGAACGGGAAATTTAAGCTCCCTGTTTTACTTATGTATCTCAATCAACCAAGGTCGTCAGTCTAGTGTTTGTTTCAGCTCTACTAGTGTTTGTTACATATTTTATTCTACTGTCTAGTTATCGTTAGTGCATATTTGTTCTCTCTTACAAATATAATAATTAATTTCAAGCAAATAATATCTAGGGATAAGGCAGCACGGTAAACACTAAACAGTTTTACTTTTTCTATTTAATGTCCTCAGAGTCCAAATATGTATTAAATCTATTCATATTTACTCAACGAAATTCGTTATTAATGTGTGACGGACGATTACTGAAGTTCAACTAAGGGAGAATTAACCGCCAAGATCTTCTGACTGTTCACTCTGAAAATATCTTAAAATCATGTTTGTTGCTAGAATACTATTGCTGATGTATAACTTAGGTTTACACGTTTAGACATATTTTTTAAATAGAAGGCTACAGTCAGTTCCACAATAACTTTATTGAAAAGTTATATGCAAATTTAACTTACATAAACACCGTGTATGATGTTTTATTGTGGTACTTATAACCCTCAGAGGCCCTAAACAGTTGCAGGTTCTCCTCAAATTACCAGTAAAAGGTGCTATTAAAACTTGATGTCATGCATACACATTTCTCTACAAAAACCTAAACAAATTTTGTAATTCCCTTCAAGCGCGTATAGTTGACACAATACGCCAAAAACATGAACTCCTATTAAACAGCAACTTATTCAACAGCAATTCCAAGAATTTGCATTTTTATTAGGCTATAAGTAGGAATGAACGGGATTGCACTTATAAACAAATTCTGATCTTTTTTCTTGAGCACCTTCTTCTTGACATTTTCTTGAATAAATAATCTTAGTAATTGGAGAAGGCAGGTACCATGCCTCAAAATAATATCTAAAATTCATAACTGCCATGACATCCCAAATATGAGGAATGTTACTAGTAGGGTTACGCAGCATTCAAATGACTAATTCCAAAATACCTCCTAATTCCACCCCAAGCCAGAAATCAGGTGTGTGCCCTATATGTTCTGTAAAATATTACATGCTCGGTATGGTGCTGGTTCTTTAAAACAAGTAGCCTACAGTAATGTATAAGACTTTAACCCAAACAATGTTATGCCATATTATACCATATTCGCCGCATCTAAGTTGGTATATACTAATATAGAAATAGTAAATATTAAAATAGGCCATTAGTGATACATAGTAGGCTCAGGCTGTATAGCTACAACACTATTTTCTGTAGGACGTGACAATCGCATTGGAACAATTATCGACGGGGTTTTTATAGTTACCTAATTATATGCATATGAATAAACGTGTGGGTTTATGTTAACTCAAATAAGTTTATTAACAAACCCATTATGTCCATACCCAAAAAGAATGAGAAATTTTCTTCCATATTATTAAAAAGAATGTTAAGAATACATTTCCTTTGTGTCTAAATTATATAAAAATTAGCTATAGGAGCTTTATATTTGAACAAATCCAAACAACCATATTATCTGCACTGTTTGGTTTTGAGGTGGCCCAATAGAGTTTTTTTTTCATAAAAGTCAAACTCCAAACTTAAAATGAAAAAAAAATTTGTAATATAGGAAGAGATAAAGTGAACAACAGAGAAAGTGAAATACAGATTATTATTAATGCAATTTTGAAATGTTACATGTTGGGAAATGTTAATAACTACAGGTGATAATATTTTGGTGACATGTTATAATTAAAGAAAATCAATCATTAGTTTACAATTTGAATTTGAATTAGTAATGGAATAAAAACAATAACTTTAAGACATACATATCTGGGTTACACATAAAGATACAAATTATTACATTAACATAAAAAATATATACATAAATATATACAAGTTACAAAAATCATGGATCACAAACATAGGGGAGGCAAATTATTATAATAAAGTTTTGTATCACGATTAAAAATAACTGTTCAGACCTTTGATAGTATCCATATCAGATTTAAAATGCTTTATAAGAATAAGATAACGTATACCGAGTACTAAAACCAAAAGTTTATTAAAAACAAGTTTATTAAATATGCTAAAAAAGTAGTTAAGGCTAATAGTTTTCCCCCCGCTTTGTACAAACATACGTACAACTTTAAATGAACAAAATCGTCACCATTTTAGGACAGTTTATGCCTACTGCTTCAAGTATCTTTTGCTAGCAGCAACAACGAAAGCCTTCCTAGACATTTCGCCTAGCAGGAACTTTCGTTTGGCATCCTCCAAACGCTCTTGGCTTCTCATGTATTTGGCACACAAAGGCCTTGGTGGTCCATTTAGTGAATTTATCTTGACATAGACAAATGTCTGGATGTCAAGGAGAACTCTACAAAAAGTACAAAACTGATGCGACATCCTAAATATGCCAAAATGTAAGGTTGACGCAGCATTCTAATGACTAATTCCAAGATACCTCCCTCCATGCCGGAAATCGGGTGTCAACAACCCTGCACTATGTTGTTACCAACCCCCGTAAAAATATTACACTCACTGGTGTATAGTGCTGGTTCTTTAAAGTAAAAGTAATGCATAAATTAATAGTTCAACCCAAACTATGTTAACCACATTCGTCACAGGTTATGTATGCTGATGAATAAGAACGGCTCTTACTGAATTTGCATTCTTCATCGACGGAGTAATTTTCCAAAACTTAACTTGATTTCTGATAAGAATTTTAAAAATCTGCTTTTATATTTATAAATTATCAATGTGCACATTTGTATAATAATATGCTATAGTGATACATAGTAAGCAATATAGCAACATAATTGTTGTGTGTAGGGTGTGATAATCAACCTTAAAAAAATATTGACGGAGTTTTTAAAGTTATTTATAATAAATACGAATAAATGTAATTGTTTGGATTTTTGAAATTAAATATCGACAATAGTCACAGTTATTGTTTAACAAAAAAGAGTGATAGAAGATACACCACATCACTGCATTCAACATTACAACATGTAAAACTAAACATGTAATGGACTTCCGTCCCGACGTAAAACCTTGTATAACTTAAGTTTTATGTTTAACTTTTATCGTTAAATAAGCATATTATCTTCCATAATACTCAATACAATAAGGGGTTTTCGTCATACTAAAGCAAAAACACTGATATTTATACCACATGCGTTGCGGGTCTAAAGTAACATTTTTATTCCGAGTAAAAATAAGCTGTTGTAAACAGTCGTATATTCCGATTGTGACATCAATCACAATTATTTATAAATTGACTAAATAGGTTAAGTTTTAGCTTATTGTTGACAGTAGCTGGACATATCGATGTTACAATGTATTGTAAACACAATCGTAATAGAAGAAATTATTTAAATCCCTTCCTAAACAGCAACTTATTTACGTCAGCAGTATTGAAAACAAGTGGGAAGTTATACAATAAGGGTTTTCGTCAATATTCGTCAGCCTATGGCCGATCATGTAAATTATTCGTACACATAAGTACGTGTAAAAACCCTACACTTAAGTTTAGAATGAATATTGTTCATAATGGATCGAAAACAGTTTTATCAATACATACAAATTTATCTATTTACATATTTGATATTGATTCTACAGGAAATGAAACTAAAACAGCAAAATAATTAACTAAGTGATTAACAGTCATAATATACATGGAATATAGGGTTTCATTTGACTGCTCCCTCATTATTTTTAGCTCTTACGACTGTATTTGAAATCCGTCGAGACATCATCAAACAGCTTTAGCAAACTATTTGCGTACATCCCTGCATATTATAATTGTCATGTTCATGTGAAAGATTCCCGTTTCTCCCTCGCCCCTCCCAACTACCTGGCCCGCCGTCGTGGCTTTCGTTCCCAGGATTAAAACTTCTCAACCCCTCGCTAATTGTCGTGGCTTACGTCCCCCCAGCTTATAGAGATAAACATTCGTGGCTTTCGGCCTGCGCCCGTCTCTGTTATAGAGACCAAACTAAGTAAGATTGAGGTGGATCTGTCTCTGATCATGTGATCCACAAGAGTTGAATTAGACAAAGCGATAGTTGTTACTCTGTCAAGGTGCATGGAAAAAGGTAAGCTCAGTTGGAAATAAAGACAAGACAAGAAGTAATAATAAATGGTTTATTGTTTGTTTATAGTTAATAAACACATAGAATGATCATCGAGAGTACAGTGGTTAGCATGATGTATCTTGAGCAAAAGAGATTTGTGTAAAACTGACTCAGCTTGAAGAATCCTTTGTCTGAAACGATATTGGTCTAATAAGCTGGTACACCTCCGATCTTCACAGTCTGAGAAGAAAAATGTAGTGTCAAGAGGATTTGAAAAGTTGATCTCCTTTTTGTCTAACTGAGACATGTTGTATTAGCAGGAGAGCTGAAGTAGTTCTGTCGAAAGTCATTAAGGGATAGTGTATTTAAGAATAAAAATATAAAAGTGAGTAAAATCATATAGTTTTGTGTTCAAGCTCTACTCATATTTAACAGATCTTCATGAGTCACTTCTGGAGAAAGGATGTATCTGCCAGTGACATCTTGGTCTGCTGGAATATCTCCACGTTTATGATCGTCCTTTCCACCTCCTGATCTCTGCTGGTCTTTGAAGCGAAGGTATGTGCAAAACGGTGAGTTGTAGCTGTGATCACCAATGGGATCATCTCCTTCTTCCCACTTGAAAAGTCTTACTCCACAATAGACGCACTTGGTAGTATCTTTCAAACTAACCATTCTGATGAAACCTCCTTCTGCAAGATGTTTGGCTGAAGGTGATTTGAGTTTCCAGTCAGTAAATGTTCTCTCCCTCACTGCAGGATCGTTTATATCAACCAGTGTGGGGTTGTTCAAACACCAATCAGCGAGTACGTGAGCGTTGGACTGTGTGCAGTAGAAACCGGGTGCGTACAAATGATGAAACAAACACTGATGTGCCTGCAGTTCATCTACGGGTGGGAGTATTAAAATATCGCTAGAAAGTGGTGGACATCCCAAAGACTCGAGACTAATCACTGCTCGTTGATGGTCCAGTATTTCTTCTAAAACCTTGGCCTTCTCATTTGAAGCAGCGTAAAGTAGTTGAGTACTGCAACAAATGTCTCTCAGTGCTGGAAGAAGAGATTCATACTCGACACTCCCTGTGTCAAATCCGATGCCGTGATAGTGCTTGCTTAGCCACCTATTATGTCCTTCAAAAGTCGATGCGTGCCATACTCCACAGTCAGGTTGAGGTCCGGTATATACTGATGTGCTGGTGTCTTTTGGTAATTTAAATATCCAGTGTTGAGCACATCTAGAATCCAAGTCTAAAATTGTAAGCTCCTTGATTATAACCTTCTTGTTGTTCCCAACAAATGCACTGAAATCTATTACTGCTTTTGAAATCATGATCGTGTTGTTCGCACCAACTGCAGGAAAACGTCTGAGTGAACTGACTGGAAGCTGTGGGATATATAGACTTTCCCCCTCTACATCTACATTATTTTGCGAACTAAATTAGTGGAAGGATCGTATGTGAATGACTTGTCGTGAATGATTAAACAGTATGCAGTAGTATTTGAGGGAAAAGCTTCACTAGCTTCAAACTCCAAACGAATATCAACCGGGGCAGACCTGAGGGATTCATTTTGTTTTGAGCAATCAATCACAACTATAGGAGCATGATTTATGAAACTCTCAACGTCCAAAAGTGGTTGTGAAGGAACATTGTAGTATGATTCCTGAAAACGAGTGTACATATCGTACAAAATTGCGTACCGATTTTTACTAATGTTCAGTTTTAAATCATCATAATAAGGATAATTCATGGAATTAAGATGAAGCTTAAGATTGGATATCTTACAGTGATCGAAACATGCGGCTGATTTCTTGATGTTGTTCTTGCGTTCCTTCTGGAACGCCACCATAACATGCCTAGGTTTTTCCAGTTGAGAAGCTGTCTTCACAGACCATGACTGTTTATCGGACGAAGGTAGAGAGGGATACTCATAGAGTTCCCAGCTCCTAAACTCTACTGGAATGCTTGTGCCCCGTTCTAAATGACGAAGTAAGGCGATCCTTTGTTTGTCACTCAGTGTAATATATGGGACTCTCCAACACAGTTTTTCAAGTTTAACTTTAACATCTTCTGGAGTTGTGTCAGTGTTACTGGCAGCAGTCCATAAAACTGCATTCTTATCTCCTGCTGATCTAATCAGAACCAGTTCATGACGACAGTTGACAATTACTTTTCTATAGTCTTCTGCGAACCCTAAGAGCTTTCCAAGAGGTATGCAAAAGCTGAAATTTCCTTCAGAATCTACTACATGTCCTTCCAATGTTGAAGACAATTTGTCAACTGTAGATGGCCAGCCTGAATTTCCTAAGCCCTTCAAAGAATCCTCGTTTAATGAAGCGTAACCTTTAAGGGTTGATGTTATACCAGGATTTTTTACTCGATCGATCTCTACACCATTGATTTCATACCGCATCTCATCGAACAAAAAGGCAAATGCGTTAGTTGTAAATCTAGTTTTTGCAGGCTTAGTATTGTCCTTGGTAAGAAGCCTCCCTTCAATGTACAAATAGCTCATTGAAGGGAGAACACACAGATCTTGTTGTTGTATAGGTATCCTAATTTCATCGTTGTTCTCAAGGGTGCTAGAAGCATATGGGAAATGAGTGTGGTATTCCATGTGTGATATTGTATCATCAAATGGAACACTTCCTAAAATGTTTAATATATCCATTACTGAAGCACTTGAAACCCCAACGAGCGTAAAAACCTTTGATTAGTACGTGTTAACCGCTTGGGTGGTTGACCAATACTGTTTGCCCTAGGCCTGTGAGTGTCCAATAAATAGCCTCCCTTTTCTTTTCGTAGATTGGAAACATGTCTTGAAGGTGTGGGTGAGAAATAAACATAACCCATTGTGATGTCTATTTTAATCCTGTGACTCTTCTGATATGTAAACAGGTTGTTATACGTTCACCTCTGAAATCCACCAGTCTTTCGTCCTGATCAACAATCTTAAGTGTAATGTTACTAATGACCTTAGTGGTGATTGGGAGGTAAATGACGGAGTTTGGGACTTCAACCAGTTTATATCCGGGAGGTACAGCAGGAAAAAACTGATAGATGGTATGAGCTTGGCGGTTGTTTACGAAGGATCCTGATGTTATGCTGCAATCAAGCCTAATAGTGTTTACTTTAAAGATATCTACTACGTTCTTTGAGTAAAGTTCTTTCCCTGGTTCTGCAACCTCTTTTTGGAAACCCAATAGAGAACCTATAGAGTTTGGTTGAGAAAAATCCACCTGTACAGTGCTCTTCATGGAGGTCTGTAAAGTATTATTGTTAGTTCCTAGGCGTATCCAATACTTCTTCTCAGACGACTGTGGCAACAGCTTAAACCTCTCCCTTATAAACGCCTCAATATCCTGTACCTCGTAAGTACCAGTAGGGATTTTGATTACTTTTCTATTGTCGAAATGAAACATATTATTTGTTTCATCTATATTAGGTATTGAGTTGTAACTCTCAAAGCTGAGAAGTCCAATCTCGTACTCGTAATTAGGATTTAGTTCTACTGGAGGGAAGTAGTCAACAGAGAGTGTAGAACTCCTACCCGAAATCACAAACGTCAGAGACATGACTGGATGGGAAGGCACTAAAACAGCTTATTTATAACAGATATTTATTAGGTCGTGGATAAAAAATACAAACACAAATGCCCACAGTTTTCTGTGTTAATGTCTACATCTTGATAAGCAGTCTTGTTGTAGGACACATAATTCCCCTTCAGATATTCATGAAGTTCTAATGGTGGTGTAAGATCTCCGTAGCTGTCAAAGTACCTTACAAACTCCCCGTTCTTCTTGTAGCAGACCCAATGTGTACCGTGACCAGTGCTGTCATCCAAGTTCACTATTGCAGACTCGTTTTTCCACGGGCTTTTTGGTAGTTCATCCCGCATAAATACTCCTCTAAAGTAGGGAATCTTTAATTTTCTTGCCCAATACACCAAGTCATAATCGTATAGAGCGCGTTTGGGCAAGAAGTTTATAAGTTTTTTGGTTGCTTCTGGTATGGGGCCATGTAAATCCCGAGTCCTTTTTTGTAAGGTCTAAAAAACAAGCCCTTTCCATTGCGTAAAGCGATAGCTTCCATGGTTTCATTGTGCCGCTGTAGCTCTCCCAAGCGTTTCTTTGCATCCTTGGCTTCGGTTATTGCCTTGGCCACACCAGCAGCTCCACCCGCCAAACTACCCAGTGCACTCAAACCTGCGAAAATTGGCAATAATGGCAACACACCTCCTGACTTGGGTAATGCGAGGATGCGTTCTCTACGACGCAAATGGTCAAACGCAGCACGCTTTCCTCTTCGCATGGACTTGATAGCTTGTAGAGCAGATGTGGCAGCCTTTTTCAAACGACGTCTACCTCCATCTCTACTTTCTTTGTAAAATTTCAGTCCAGAGCCCTGTACAGCACTCCTTGCCTGTCGCAATATGTCTGAAAAGGTATAAGGCTTGGTAGTCAGTTTCTTTGTACCACTTCTCCTCTTCTTTCTACAAACGGTCCCTCTACGTTTAGTGGTCGTGCCCATTCCAGATTTGCCTTTGCGAGCTCTCTTCTTCCTCCCTCTCTTCACTGCACCTGCACCAAGCTTCAACTTTGCATTCATTGCACTGGCTACTACCCAGGAGGCGAGCTTCTCACCAAACGGCACACCTTTGGAGCTGAAACGTGTCCAAGCTCTGTCAGCGAGAATTCTGTCTGCAGCGTGACGACTAGGAAGATCTTTGTTCTTGCTATAAGCTATGTCGTGTTCCTTACATGCGCGATCCAACAAGTTAATTCCTTGATCCCCACGCTCTAGGCGCTCCTTAAGCCTTGACCCAGGGCCACAATACTGATAACCGGGCAAGTGAAGTTCAACAGGCAAGGAGTCTATCCCGCGATTAAGTAGTCCACGACCTCTCGAGATCCTGAGCATACTGAACTGGAGATATATCACTGAACCCTTTTATATCACAGCAGCACTTTGTATGTGACGCTTGTGGAGTAAAGATGAAATTTCAAAAGCAACGTGACACGTTCACAGTGGACAACTCAGTGGACAAACTGATCACCACTGACAGTAAAGTTGAGAAACATGGTAGGCTCCTTCCTCAGTCCATTAGGTGTATTGTGTGTGGACCGTCAAACTGTGGAAAAACAAACTTAATGTTCAGCCTGCTAACCGAGCCGAACGGACTAAAATATGCTAACATCTATGTGTTTAGTAAATCACTAATGCAAACAAAGTACAAGCTGCTAGAGCAAATAATTAGGAATCTTCCATACATAGGGTACTTTACATTTGTCAACAGTGACGAGGTACCAGATCCAGGAGAAGCAAAACAGGACTCGATTATGATTTTTGACGACGTGGCTTGTGACAAGCAAGATAACATGAGAGCTTACTTTAGTATGGGCAGACATAGAAATGTAGACACATTCTACCTAATACAAACCTACACTCGCTTGCCAAAACATCTAATTAGAGATAACGCCAATCTCATAATTTTGTTCAAACAGGATGAACTCAACTTACATCACGTGTACAAAGATCACGTTAACACCGATATGACGTTTGAAAAATTTAAAACACTTTGTAGAGCATGTTGGCAAAAGCAAAAGTACGGATTTGTGACCATCAATAAGGACTGTGAAATAAATAAAGGTCGTTATAGGTGTGGTATAGACACGTTCATTACTGATATATAAGGTTGACTGCTTGTCTTCACGTGTTATATCAGTATCAGATCGATCAAGAGAATGGACGTATCTACTAGTGTTGTGACAAGAAAACGCTCTAAGAAGAAGGTTGGTAAAAAATCCAAACTTAGTTTGAAAAACAACCAACGAGCATCGAGTAGAGAGCAAGCTATCAAACAAGAACTACTGAGGTTGACCGATTCAGTTCGAAAGAAGTACAGACAGCTAAGGAACAATGCTCATTATGTGGAACAGTTGTTGGAAGCCCAAGCCAAACCGCTTGTGAAACCCCTACAAGAGACTTTGGAAACACGTCTCAACGACTCTTATAGAAACATAAAGAAGGAAGAAGCAGAAGAAGTGAAAAAAGAAGACATTTTAATGGAAAAAACACGAAATGAAGACTGTGAAATGGATAAGTCAATGGACATGTCTACACAAACACCCACACCCAGTCAAGTACAAAAATACCTTAAACGGCTTTCCAGTCCTGCATATAAAGACAAAATAGACTCTACATATGGAGTTAAACTTGATGGGAGAGGTAATATGAGCATTGGTAGTTTACGGATAAAGTTTACTAACTCGCATGTAATTGTAAAAGATCGTAGCTACGAGGCCACTCCGGGACTCCTGGAACTTATTTTCATGCAGATTCCTGACAAAGGTTCTATTACACAACAAGACCTACAGTCTTATAAGGAGATTTTACAAGCCTCCAACGCCCATCGACAAATGTATTCTGCAGAAAAACCTATAAATAGTAACAGAGGGAAAAAGTACACAACTGTTATTTCAGTGCTGTTTCCACCAAAATACAGTGTGGCAGCATCAAGTACGGGATCCCCCTCTGGAAGTGGAATAACTGTGGAAAACATTGAACGGTATAAAAACAACGCCAATTTACTGGTAAAACGACTTAAAACCTTAATTCTTTCGAAAGAAGCAGGCCACACAGCTCATAGTGAAGAAATAGAACACATAATAGGTTTGTTAAAATTAAACGGAATAATAGCATGACAAAGATGAGAGACAGAGCAGCCAAAGAGTCTTTGTCAGCATCCAAGAGAGGAATTGTCAACGAGCTCCATAGACAAGCCAGAAAGAAATTTGTCAGAAGAAAGGTTTTTGTACGTGGTTTAGATGATTTGTGGCAGGCCGACCTGATAGAAATGATTCCTTATGCTAGGAGTAATGGAGGTAAAAAGTACATTTTGATGGTGATAGATGTGTTATCAAAATATACATGGGCAGTTGCGTTACACAACAAAGCTGGAAAAACTGTTGCAACTGCATTGGGAAGTGTGATTGAAGAAAGTGGTCGTATACCACGCAACATTCAAAGCGATCTCGGTACAGACTTTTATAATAAAGAGGTTAAATCACTAATGAAAAAACATGGCATCAACCACTATAGTACATTCAGCCCTTTAAAAGCTAGTATTGTTGAAAGAGTTAACAAAACGATAAAAAACTGGATGTATAAAGAGTTCAGTGTACAGGGTAACTACAAGTGGGTAGAATTACTTCCTCAATTAATTAAGAAGTACAATTTCAAGGTGCACAGATCAACAGGCATGAAACCACAAGATGTCTCCAAGCAAAATGAACAGATTTTGGTAAGGAAGTTAAATATGCACAAGGCTAGCAGTGTCGCCAAGTTTAAAGTAAACGACAAGGTCAGGATCTCGAAATATAAAACATTGTTTGAAAAGGGCTACACTCCCAATTGGAGTACAGAGCTTTTTAAAGTCGTTCGTGTACGCCAATCTTCTCCCCCTGTATACTACTTACAAGATGAAGAAGGCAACGATATAAAAGGAGCATTTTACGAGCCTGAACTACAAAAAACTAACTATCCCAACACATTTCTAGTTGAAAAAGTACTTAGACGTAAAGGAAACAGAATATATGTCAAGTGGTTGGGACTTCCATCTCGGTACAACTCTTGGGCACAGTAATCAATCCCAACACAAGTAGAAAAAAACCTTTATCTCCTGGTTTACAATCAAATAACTTGGCTTTTCCTTCATACTTGTGGGCTTAAATAGACTTTCAACCTATGTTTTTGACCATTCTGAATTAGATCCTCTTAAGACAAACATATATTGTTCAAGCTATGATCAGAAGACACATTATAGACAAGTTTGGACATGCTTTGTATCAAGAACAGAAGCGTCACTTATCTGATGATGATGATGAAGAAGCATATCAGACTAGTGAAGATGGAACCAAGAGGTTTAGAGCTGCAGTGGATCCTGATGTATCACGACAAAAGGTGTCTAAAGGTTATTTAAATCGATTCTATGTGAACAAAGGTGACTTGAAAGAGGTAGAAGAAAAGTTAAAGACCTTTGCCGTTAGCCTTGATGAGGTCCAGGAAGCAGTCAAGGATGTAAGAAAATCGATAGAGTCCTTAGAGAGTACTATTAGAGTCGACCTAGACAACATAAAAGAGAAACAGTTATCCTATCACGATAGACTCAATAATCTACAAGTATCAGATGGGGAATCGTCTAAATTAATTGCAACCTTGGATGAAAAGCTCAAAAATCTACAAGAATCGGACAAGAAAACATCTACATCTTTAGTATCTTTTGATAAAAAGCTTAAGACGTTGCATGACTCAAATGAGAAAACATCTATATCTTTAGTATCTTTGGATGAAAAGATCAAAATTCTACAACAATCAGACGAGAAAACGTCTAAATCTTTAGAAACTTTATATAAAAAAAATAAAAAGTTGCATGACTCAAATGATAAAACATCTAAATCTTTAGTATCTTTGGATAATAAGCTTAAGAAACTGCAAGAATCAGACGGGAAAACATCTAAATCGTTGGTATCATTAGACGAAAAGATAAAGGAGTTGCAAAAATCAGATGCTAATACTTCAAAATTATTAGCAACTCTTGATGAAAGAGTAAACACGATAGATGAATCAGATGTCAAAACCCTAAAATCATTAGCATCTGTAGATCAAAAGCTCTCTGTATTACTTGCAACTAGTGGTTTAACGTCTTAGTGGATTTGGGCACATATTGTAGAGGAGAATACACGTTTTGCACACATGTCTGTAATAAACACGCTGCTAACTCATCTACGTTGTGTGGGACAAGCGGTAGGAAATTTCAAAGCGATTGTACAAGTGCAATCAACTCTGTGAAAATAATGAAGAAGAAGGACCTTGAAACACACAAAGAACATCCTACAACCGGTTATTGACCACAGGCGTGCTCGTAGACCTTGGAAATTATGGTTTCATTCTTTTTTAAACAAGAAAATAAGTATAGCCTTGAAGCAGTGTATAAAACACAGAATCCTCTCGGTCTCTGCAGTCAGTATGGACAGAGCGACTAAACGATCTGCACCGGTGCCGCGTAAAGACCTTTCGCGTGTGAAACGTCGACGTGCTCGGGTTCCGTCTCCTGTCATCTATCCGGACGTTAACACCATGGACATTGATCATCTGCTTGCCACACTAACTGGGGAAACACTGCAAGAGACACCTGGAGCTATAAATGCGACACAAGTGAACTACTATACCTACGATCACACTTTGCACGAAGAAGGAGAGGAGGAGAAGTACCAGCCAGAACATGTTTCTGCAACTCAATCAGCTGCATCACCTTCCACTTCAGGGATATCCCAAGTAAAGCAGAGACAATCAAGCCAACTAGTCAATCCACAGGCATCAGCAGTTTTGTCGTCTCAACAACAGCAGACGTTGTCTCCGCTAGCACCACCACCTCCGCCGCCGCCGCCGCAGTGTTCTCAAGATGAACGTGAAAATCGACAGTGTAACACCTGGGAGCCACGGCTCTTGCTCAGACAGATTTACAAAGTTGTTACACAAGCAGATGCTGTTGTAGGCCTAGATTCACTCAGTGACTTTAAACCTTCTATTTATTTTGTGAACAACACGACTTCAATTTTGGTATCATTTGAGGATTTATTGAGTTTGCAAAGTGCCAGCGTTACAAGTGCTGTAAGTAAGTTCTTCAATGATAAAACACTATTCAAACCTTTATTTCTGCATACACTTGTGGTAGAGCCAAGGCCTAATGGCTGCATCGCTATCTGTAACTATCAACTCAGGCAAAAACCTCTTAATTACAATATCAATTCAGTAATACTGTCGAGACCAACTAATGAGTCGGACATTGTTCGACAATCTCCCAAACTGCTTTTACACAGTGTATCGTGGAAAGCCCTCAAACGATTGTTTCCTTCTCTCGAGAGTTACCATAATGTTCTAGTAGAAATAAGCCCTGCAGTACAGTTTTTGATTTCACGTTACACCCGATACTTTTCAAAACACTATAAGGCTATGACTTTGCTTTCTACAAACACTCCAACTGATTTAAGCTCAATGACACTGGACAAACAGCTAGTTCGGCATATAAAAACCGACTTGCCCAGACTTCTTCAAGATTTGAACGATAGAAGGCTTCCGCCAGAAACTCAAGACCATTGGTACGAACACTCACCTGTGCGCACCTCATTGATGCCTTGGGTCGACTCTGAAGTGCGACGTTTTTGTGTCTCAAACATAACTGAATCGGTTTTGAACAATTTAAAGTATGTATCTAAATGGTAATTATGTTTATTTTTTACTAATGTTAAACTTTTGTAAATGTTGTATGTTTTATATATTCAATAAATTTAGAATATCATGAAACTGCATTTTTTATTTACCATCTCTTTTTAGGGTGTTATAAGTAAGAAAACAGGTTTACAAAATAAAAATGATTTATTTTCAATATCATTTGACACAAGCTGACACCAGAAAGAGTTTGAAACATACTAATCAGTTTATAAATTCATTTTCTACAAATATTTAAAATACTAACAATGACAGTTCACCAGCCCACTTGCAGCATGCTCACAAAACAAGTACTTTAATATAATATGTTATTATCAGTGCAAAGTATAATTAGATTATTTCTTCTCAAGTAAGAAGTAACCATTAACTTGTTATTTACAGTAATTTTATTCAAAGCTAATAATTTAAGTTTGACATTTCAAAACTGTATAAATAACTTAAATGACTAAGTTTACAGTGAAAGTTTTACAAACTTGTTATAATTGAGAAGAACATTAAAAACGAAAAGGATTATTCAATTCAATTGCTTTATGAGAAGTAACTGATGAAGCATCACTATCACTACTGTTTTCAAAATCATGAACATTTGTCAATTGACTACACATACTAAGATCTAGATACTGAAACAAAGGTTTGAAAATACACCTATCACACCAACTGTTTGGATGTTTCATTATGTGACTTACAAAACGGTCACAGCTCATTTCATAATGTCTGGTAATATTGTAAAATTTCCAATGTCTCTGCTCCCAGTAGGAACGGTAATCAAATTCAAAGTAATCATGAGGTTCTGAAGGAATACTAGTTAGTTCGAAACAACTTTTCCACAATAGGAAAGTGTTTTTGCTACACAAATTTCCATAACTAAATTCATAGTAATTAAAACTTACATGAACAGATTCCATTTCAAATGGTAAAAACTCTGGGGTTCGATCGATTGGGTGATTTATCAACATCAAAAACATGTCTCGACTTAAAGAATAAATATCAACAAATCGATAGTCAAAGTATTCAGGACTTGCAGGAAGGCTTGTCACTGAGAATAGTATTGACTTTAACGTCTTTTTTACATCACGTTGGATACTAAAAGGAAGAGCTGATATTGCAAGGATAAAGTCTTCACTTCCATATTTTATGCTACTGTCTAGATATTGGCTAAAAGCCAATAGGGATTTTTCATACAATGTATTCATGTTATTCATTCACTGAGGATTGTGACGAGCTAGACCTCCGATGCTCGATGTCTTTTAGTTGTTTGATCCTGTAGTGTCCGTGGGCGAGTGTAGAGTATCCATCTTCTAGTATGTATCGTTTGTCATCGTTGAATGACAGCGATCTTTTGTGGACAGTTGCCGAAAATAGTGCAAACCTTTTACATTTTATCAGGTTAAATGTAGCTGAAAAGTCTCTCTTGTTGAACAACGCTGATTTGTAATCCGCGAAGAGCATCTTCTTGTCCACAAATGAGGTTTTTATCCCTTTACATTTTTTTACTTCATCCTTTTTGGTGGTTGTCTGCGAACTAAAACGATGACTGTACATCTTACTCTTGAGCCCAACATGTTCAAATAGTGCTCTGCCTCTGCACTCGTCTTTGAATTTACCTGCAACCTGCTTGTTCAAATCATTCTTCAAGGGGTGTCCTTCGGGATAGTTTGAAAGATCGAGATGTTCTTCTGTAATGACCTTTAGAATTTCATATACATTATCTTGAGTTTCCACTAGGAATATCAAACAATCGGTGTCAGTGTAGCATAGGTAGATACGACAGTTTGGTGGTCTGAACAAAACCAACAGGACGTTGTACCAAAAATGGTACATTAGAACTTTTGAAAGATCCAGTGTTACACTTCCAACAAAAATAGGTCTATCCATTAGAATTGAATTCTTTCTTAGAAAAACCAAGACGATACCTTCTTCATCACCATGTTTTAGGATGGTTCTGTCTACGAAGCGCGCTTGTCTCACATATTTCTCAAACTCCTCCTTTGTCGTCACAAGACGGACATCCATATGCCTCCTATTATTCTGTAGGCTTTTGCCAAAACAGGCATTATTCATTAACTTAAAAAAAGATTTTGAAAAATTATCCGTAGCCTTGCTTCTTAAATCAGAGTTGAAGTCGATGTATTTCTTCATCCAGGGGGACTGGGCAAATTTCAGGATCCTATAAACTCTTGTCACTCGGCATCCAAGTTTTTGCGCTTGCTTTAATATCGTATAGTGAGCGATGTACCGTTCCTTCTTGTAGAGGGTGGCCATAAGTTTTTCAACCTTACTACCTGGTGGTTTACTTCGTTCGGGTAGTGGAGGGAAGTCATTTAATCTATCATGCACGCTATCAGGAACCTCAATATCACATTCAATGATATATCCAAAGGGTGAGTCTGATGGAAGGTTTGACCAGTCTACGTTGTTTGGATTTTCTTCCCACTTGTATGAGGAAACTGGTAGGTACTGGGATAAAGCCCACCCATAGAGATTATTTGCGTCGTAGTAAAGTAACCATGATTTCATTTTGTCTGGATCATAGTCTTCAGGATGTTCCAACAGCTCGTTGTTTGCCTGGGCCCATCGTCTGGAACTTTGCACGAGTCCTCCTCTGATAGACGCCTCCACTAACAGTACCATGTCATAGTCACACATTAACTCCAAAACAATACCAGTATGCTTGAGCATAGCTTGCTATGTTAAGGATGGGGCGGTCCAGAAATGCGCAACATCCAATCCGTAGTGAGTATAGCATAGGTCTCTGAAGGAGTTCAAGACATCGGTGAGTAGACAAACATCGAGTGATAGGTAAAAATCATGGTAGCAACCAAAGTTTGTAAATTTCAATTTCGTCCAAACCTCTTGAGCGTATTTATAGTCTTCTTCGCTCACTTCAGAATCATTTAGTTTGTTAGCAAAAGCCTCTCTGGGAGGTAGACTGGTTTCTTCAAACCTGGATTCAGAGTTGACATAGTCGTACGGATAACATCCTTTGCGATGCACAAGAGATATATGCTCTTCGGGTACAAGCTTAGCACTTTGAATAAATTTACTATGGGGGAGATTTTTAACTAGTTCATCAAGGCTGGCTGACATCATGCGGTAGCTGTCGAGAAATCGTAGCCATATATCTCCAATTTTCACCGATATAGCTATCATCTTTTCTTTGTTGGAGGGAATCATACGAACTTCACAGCCCTTCAGTACATTTAAGTTGCTAATTATATAGGCTTGGTCATAGTTGGATAGGTTATGAATCCAAACCGGAATAAAATTAGGGATTTTACATCTCAAGTTACATTTGTTACACAGTGAGTGTCTGAATTTTGAGGTAAAGTGATCATGATCGGCACATTTTACAGTCTCTGGGGATGCATCGTCAAACATTCTAGAACATAGTTCACACTCTGTAGCCTCTTCATGTTTTTTACGCTCTTCATCAGTCATAATCAATGGTTTGTTACACGAGTAAACAGTTTTGATTTTAGTGGCTACATCTTTCAAGTGTTCAAGAAACTTCACTCCTGCGTTTGGTCCTCTATAAATATAGGGATTTAGTGAAATTTCGTATTCTTCTAACATTGAACTATCGTAAATTGAGGTTATTTGAGTTGCAAAACTATTTGCCTCATGTTTCTGATAAGTACTTCCATCACTGTCCAAATCATCTTCATCAACTTGTCTTAAATTGGATTCAAAATCTGCAGTAATAAAAAAAGGGAGTTTGATCTTAGTTTCAACTTGTTGGAATTTCAAAAGGTTGTTCTCAGGCGAAGGTAGTTTGATTTCCGTCGGTTTATGTTGACCACACAAAGTCAGATGATCTCTTAACCACGCACTTGCATTTGGCTTACAGTTTCTCACTTCTTTATATTGGGAACATCTTTTACAAACTACCACTTTATTGGAGCCCTTCGCAATTTGTTTGTGTATCAGCTTTTCAAAACTTTGAATAAAACAATAATGTGAAGTATTGTTTTTTCCTCTAAGTAAGAGAAGATCACAGTGGTCTTGTAGCTCGTCAACAATCCTAAGTGGGGCGATTTTGTTTTCAGTGTTAATTTCAAAAACATTTACCGAAGCTGATGGGTTATTTCTCTCAAAATATTTAATTTGTTTTATATCTACAGGAAAGCTCAAGTTTTCAAAATTGTACAAATGCATCAAGTTACCGAACGATTCTTCTGTTAAAATTGAATTTGGGTGAACATTGGCGACATGTTTGGTCAAAACCGCATAGGCAAAACATTTATCGTCTGTATTTTGGACATTTACTACGGCTTTACGTTTAGCTATTGATTTAGGCAAAGGCACATAGCTTGAACCACTAGGTTCCTTATATGTAAATTTACTTATGCGTAAAGTTAACCATTTGATATTTAATAGAATCCAACCTGATTTTTCATCGCTGGCTTCGTCTTCCTCTTGGAGCAGCTTGGCACCATCACTGTGGAGCAGCTCGTCCAGGTCGTCTGATTCAGGAAACAGCATACGGGAGCGGGTCTTGAAGTTTCTCGTTGCAATCGTTCCATCTTCGGGATGTTCGTAACGAGCTTCCAAAACCAGGTTGTACTTGAGTGATCTCGAGATGTCCAGCTCTCTGGTGAGGATCGACTTTACAGTTTTAAGCGCTGCCTCCACAAACAGCTCCAGGTCGGCAAACGAGTCTTCACATTTGATTGTGTAATCACGTGCTGTGTTGAGGGCCTTTTTCAATTCCCATGTAAGGCGTGGATGTGAGGTGGGTGCAGGAGGACTGTCTCCCTCGAAGACTGGAGGCGGCGATGGCAGTGCAGGCGGTTGAGATGGCTTTTCTAGTCTTTTTAGCTTTTCAGCTATTTGACTAGAATGTGAAGAAGGTTTTCTTTTTGAAGGCTTGCTAGATGCAACAGGACTAGAAGAATGTAAATTGGAGCTCCTTCCGCTAGCGATTCCAGCTCCCGTAGAGGGCGTCACTGCAGCACTACAGAGTTCATGTATGTGATCAGAGTCAACGTGGATAGGTGGAGCGTAGAAGTTGGCTAGAGTAAGGCAGACTGTCTGATGTTTGTCTCGAGCCTGGGTAGATAAGAAGAATGCCTCTTTGCAGACTTGACACAGGTACATTGCTGTTCCATGTGAGCAGACTACAAGTGGGCTGGCGAACTGTGCCAGACATCTCCAAACAGCCTGCTTATATACTCGTTGGCCTCTCACTTACACAAGGCTGTACAGTGAAGGCACATGCACAATGACAACAGTGAAGGGAACTGGTGAAAGGCTGTGGTGTAATTGAGTGAAGGGAAGGCTACGGTACTCCTATAAATATGAGATGTTGCTCGCTCGCGAACCACACTACTGCTTCATCACTTCAAGAGACAGCCACCATCTCTTCAACACTGTAAGTGTTTTATAATAATATTTGATTACTTTTTTATTACATCAACTAACTATGCAACTAATTCAGAGTTTATCTGTTTGTAGTAATTATTCAAATTGAAACAGGCTAGGGGTTTTTTCATTAGTAAACTACAGTATATTTATATTTAATATTTGCATTTCTTTTATCATCTATACTATCATGTTTTATAATAAAATCGGTAATGCTTTAGCACGTCATATGTTATTACTGAGAGCTGCAAGGGTTAAAATCAGAAACAGGGTTCTCCAATCTACTTCTATTTTCATGAGCATAAAATTATTTCATATCACTACTGCTTTTTCTATACTATAAATAGTATTTTGTAAAAATACTTTTAGCGATTTTATTTTTACTGAGGACAGTCTACTGACACAACACTACTCATAGTTAAGAGATAACTAGACTATCTGGAGAGGTTGGATTTTAACTGATTATAATAAATGTTCAAAATCGCTCGAGCTAGGATTTTTCTCTTTCAATATATTCCAATACAGAGTTTATATGCAATATTTGTTTACTCATCTTTCATCTGTACTCTCGTTTTCCTAATACTTTGAGTTAATAATTTTAGTATTAACATATGTCGTTACAATGTCCTTAGGATATATAAGAAGCAGGGTTTATCGGACTACGTTTATATTTTATAGTGAATCTAACACAGTTTCAATATATTTCTCAGCTCAACTTGTGTTACTGTTTGCCAAACATGCACATTTATAGCATAAAACCTATTTTGTATCCAGCTTGGTTTTATTTAAAGTTAACACGTTCTGGATTCTGTGTTTGGTACTGTGATATATACTTGTGAGTTTTATTTGACTCTCACTTATACAAAACTAATACTAAAATATTCTTAAAATTTGGGTTTCTAGGAACATATACACAGATCATTTAAATTTTTTATTTGACTTTAAATTTAATATTATAGATATTTTTCTTGGAAATAAACATTTGTCCAACAATCTTTTTTGTATTATTTTGGAGAGACCTCCGTTTGTTTCTTCTCACACACCTCCTCGCCCGCGTCTGGTCTCCCGAGTACATCGGAGGCTGGTCTTGCGGCCTCCTGGAGACCCTCTTCGAGCGACGAGGGCGGACACGTGGAGGTCTCTCCAACATAGGGGCTCCTCCTCTGGTGTCACCAACATCGGGGGCAGGGGCTCCTCCTCCTCGAGTCTCCCCAAGACTGGGACTAAAGATGGGTTATTGTCCGCTTCCTCATTTATTTGGTCCCAGTTTGGGTTTTTATTGTCCATAAAATGGACGACTGAGAGGGAGTCTGTAAAGTAAAAAAAGAAGAATATTAATTTAGCAGTATTCATAATATGTTTAAGATTAATTTGATTTTATCAAAAACATGGTGTTTTATTTCAGAATCATGTCTAACTTGAACAAAAAGCTTCAGGCTCTCCAACACGTACCGTCTCTGCCAATTGTCTCTACTAAAGAGCTAAAACACCAAGATGGCTATGCTATCGTAGATGCTAGAAGAGTGGAGACTAGGTTTGGCATCTCGATAGTTTGCGAGATTATAATGCCTGATAAGAGTCATGCGAACACATATCTACCGACTAGATTCAACCTAGAACTGACGGACGAGGACTTAAAACAAATAAAAAACTCTGGCTACAAACTGAAAACAACAGGAATGACTGGCAGGGCTATAGACCTTCTTATTTTCAAGGAATAAAAGCCCCAATGTCGTAGAGTTTTAGTAGATACAGTACTCATATGTATGTGTTAGAATTTAATATTACATTTGGATTTGTACTGAAAATTAAATGTTGTTATTTTTCCGTCTTTTACACACTTGTTTTAAGTTGAGTGAACATATCACACTATTTTTATACTGAATATTTATGATTTTTGTACACATATCTTCGGTTTATAATAGCTATATATAAATTTTCATTTATTACAATGATTTTATATTATATGAAAATAATTTATTAGATAATACTTACTGCTTTTCATCAGTTGGTCTTTGCAAGGCATTGGCCCTGCCCCATACATAAGAGCCAGGATAAAAGCTGTATCCTCAGCTTCCTCCACCTTCATAGGCCCAGCTGTAAAGTTGATGTAGACTACTGGTGAAGGTGAAGTCATGCTGCTGGATTGACTGACTTGGTGTTTGGTCCAGCGGCTTTTATATTCATCGTTGAAGGGAAAAGTGTTGCAGAGAACTAACATTCACTCACAGTGTTTAGCAACAGATTGATGTTGATTACTATCATAAAATTGGAGTTTGTAGTCCCAGTTGCGACATGTAATCACCGGTGTCAAGTATCATTATGGCTGGAGATTGAAATCACGGTTGCAGCATTATTCTTCGCTGCTGAATGCCATTACGTGCACCTTTCACTTTTGGCACAGAATAATACGCTATCAACTTCAAATTGATAGCTTGTGCAATAACTACGTAAAGGTCTACAGACTGCTAGTTTATGATAAAGCTTGGAACTTGTGATCAGTACTCGGTTTACCATTATTTAATACTTTAATATAATTAATTGATGATATAAGACTTTGTAAACTCTGATTTCACTCAATATACACTTAAACTAAAAGAAAGGATCATAGATACAATTCATAAGATAAATTTATTCATATATTTGTACACTGACAAAACTTTACTATTAAATTTTTAGCTAGATTATTATTTGATATGTTTTATTGCTTGATAATATTTTCTCTTGTTGCTTTAAACTGTTGAGCTACACAGGTATATTGTATTGTACATATATTTAATACACCACATAAGTATTTGTATTTTCACTTTCTGCTCTAAAGAACTGCTAGGAATAATCAAAATCTTTTAAACTCGTATCTGGTATTATTTTTATCTCAAAATCTTTTAAACTTTGATCTGGTATTATATTTATCTAGTATAAAATTGTTTCCATAACATATTGGTCCATTATCGTTTGTCAGGTAAGAATCCCAAATTACTTGTAAAACAATATTTTTACTCTCACTAAATGAGCAAGGTCATGAGCCGGCCGCTGCCGGATACACTTTCTCTCGGCACCGTTACTTTAGCGGTACAGCCAGTCTCGCTATAGGAGCCTCGGCGCTCGGGCGGCTGGTGATGTCTCGCGCTGTTACAAGGTATGTTGAACTTATAATTTTGTCTATATCTAGCTTGTTCTATTATCTAGTCACGTGATAATATCAGGATCCCCCTACTACTACTGAGCTTTAATTACGTTTGTGTAGAAGGTAATTAAGATGTTTTTTTGAGAAAAGTTAGTAGTTAAGTGTGAAATAAACTAATTTGTCAAAGTATGCATCAACTACCAAACTACGCCAGTTTACGTAATATCCATAAGAATAACATATACATTTTTAATTTGAACTTGTTGTAATATTCTCCGTGACTAATACCGTACAAAAACACTTCATTATACTCAATTACTTGTTTTTGCAAACTCTGAATTTATTTATTTAAGATAATTGTTTAAAGTTGTTGTTTAAGCTAGTTAATGTTAGTTGTCTATAGAAAGGTATAGTTTAAGTGGAAAAAACAATGATAGCAGATCTTGACAAGAAATAAGGAAAACCAAAGTGTAATATGGATAAGGACTGACCAAGGGACACAAGTACGTTGTTGTCAAGAATAGGGGTTTCTCAATGAGCTGCAGACAAGCCAAATTTTCCTGGCTTTTGTAGCAAGTTGTTTATAATAAATTGTTGTAAGATTGTATGATTTTTAAAGAAATTAAATAAATCCCTTAAACTGGTGACAAGTTGAAGGGGAGATACAACTAGCCGCAGGTACAACTAGACGTAGGTACAAGTAGGCGTAGGTACAACTAGTCGTAGGTACAAGTAGTCGTAGGTACAAGTAGTCGTAGGTACAAGTAGTCGTAGGTACAAGTAGACGCAGACGTATGAGGTACAAGTAGACGGTGACGTTCCCGACTAGTTGTACCTGTAGATTTTTAAGAGGTACAACTAGACGTAGAGACAACTAGACGTAGGTACAACTAGACGTCCGCACCATCGTCAAGTTGTCTCTACAGCTTTGGACGGGGTACAACTAGACGCCTGTCACCAAAATGCAGCAGGTACAACTAGACGCCGGTACAAGTAGACATCGCCCCCTTTAATTCAGTATATTCTGAAAGAGAATAAAATTTCCTACAAATTGATACCATGCACTTCTTGGAAATACTCAAAAAAAGCAGCCAAAAGTCGCACCCAAATAAAAAGTGTGAAATACACCGTTTTCAATGTATTTCTTATGGAAAACATGTTTTTTAATTTTTCACCATAAATTATAATAAAATCAAACTTTCATAATTATTTGCAAATCTACACGACTTAACCTTTCAAACGACCCATTAATTAATAAAATTGGTCCAGTAGAACTCTAGATTTAGTTGTACAAAGATTTTTAAAACTGAATTATATATAGAATAGATGATGATGATGATGATGATGAAGATGATGATGATATGTGTCCGTTAGCACGACACCTCAAGCAAAAATGATCCGATTTTGATGAAATTTGGTATAAACGTGTAAACCTACATAATATGTAACATGTAATATGTTACATGTATGTTAGTATACATGTACATGTAATATGTACATGTATGTGGTATATTATATTCGAACGAGTTCGCGAACCAGCATGATCGGACTATGGGAAAGAGGGTTTTATGGGGTAAAAATCGGGTTTTTCCATTTTGACCCGAAAAAAAAACATAAAATTTAGCAATTGCTTTCCAAACCATTTTGTAGGGCTTAAAAACAAATAATTTAGTATATTGAAGCGTTATTATGCTCCTAATGGTTAGGAAAAAATTCTAAAAAGTTTTAAATTTAAAATTCCCATGTTATTCATACGGAGAATAAGTCAACTGTTATAGTTTGCTAGTTTATGAACATATTTTGATCAAATTTGGAAAATGCATTTATATCTTACTAAACTATTAACATAAAAACACTTTTACCCTCCTTCCTTGTTGCAGCAAACCTAAGTACTCGTTAAGCTAATTATATTTAAATAGGGAATAAATGTGATATTTTTAAGGAAACATTTGAATGTAAATCCAATCAGATTAATGGAAATTCGCTTAGTCTGCAGGTTTGCTGTGGCGGGGGTATTTAAGAGTGCTGCGACCAAAATATCACTAACACATAGTGGCTCTGATTTACATTATATCTCACACATTCTACAGTTAAGATAAAATCAGTCACGTGGCAAAGAACCCATCCGTGAGACATATTATGACAAAAGATAAATACCCCCGCCGCAGCAAACCTGCAGACTAAGCGAATTTCAACTTGTCTGATTACATTTTTAATAAAATATTTCCATAAATAAGACATATTTATTCCCAATTTAAATAACATTAGATTTAACCAGTGCTTAGGTTTGCTGCTACGGGGAAGGTAAAAAGTGTTTTTTGACCATATGTCAATAGTATAGAATGAAATAAATAAATTTGCCAAATTTTATCAACCTATATCCATAAACAAGTAAACTACAACAGTTTCCATTTTCTCCATAAGAATAACATGGGAATTTTAAATTACACTTTTTTGATTTTCTCCGTGACCGTTAGGCATAAAACAGCGCTTCAATATACAAAATTATTTCTTTTATTAAGCTCTACAAAATGGTTGTGAAAGAAATTGCAACAATTTTTATTTTTAGGGTTAAAAATGGGAAAAATAAATTTTTACCCCATAACACCCCCCATAAACCCCTGTTCCCATGGTCCGATTATGCTGGTTCGCGAACTCGTTCGAATAAACGTAGGTTTACACGTTTGTACCAAATTTCATCAAAATCGGATCATATTTGCTCGAGTTATCGCGCTAACGGACACATATATAAATAAATAAATATATATATATATGAATTTGAACGAATGGTGTTTTAGCCTCTGGGGACCTCAAAACGAAAAAGTAAATCGGTCCCGGGTCTAGGTCTTACCATGAGACCTACGGTAATAGCTTATTCCCTATAGGGAAATTCGCTAAAACCACCTCAACATTTCTGAAGTCTTTAAACAATGTTCCTGCTGCTCTAGCTTTTAACCTTGGTGAAGCGGAACGTGTTCCTCTAGGGATTGTGAAGTCTATACCGGACTACCTGTGGTAATTGAGGCTGTACCGAAACTGCCACGACGTTTTATGATCATAATCCATACTGAAACTGCCACGCCAATTCGTGAGGATTATAAGGGTGTTTTTGAGAGGGGTAGAAACACTGAAACTGCCACGGCGGATTCCTCAGGTAGGGAAGGTTGGTTTGGCAACGTGCAGGGAGAAACGGGAATGAGAATATACCTCACTCATCACAGTGACGATTTTGAAACACAAAACTTTACTTTGCTCATAACTTAGTTAAATGCTTTTCATGTCGCTACTTAAAAGAGGCCATACTAACTTTGTACTTATTTAAATCAAGTACCAATAGAAAAAGTCTTGTAACTACCGATGAAGTCAGAAATAATTAAATAATATGTTCTAAAGGGTTGAGATTGCAATGGAATGTTAAATGTTTCTTACTAAATGTATCATATGAATGCTCTTAACCCGTTATAGTGAATTACTGGCGTTAAAAACTCGACAAACACATATTTTATCATTAGATTCGAAGTTTTAAGTTTATAAATATACCAAGGTGTAGGTAGGCATTGTCAAAATTGCACAACAAGAAACATAATCTAATGCAAATAATAGCACAGCAGGATACGAGTCCTGAAGTATAAATAAAACACAATTGTGATAAATACGTTGATCATATTTGGGGAATTTATTGATTTCATCCCATACTAATAATATTTTGAAAAAAAACCTTTTTTAACCTCGCCGTAGCAGTAAACCATAGGTATTTGCTAAATCTAATGTTATTTAAATGGGGAATAAATATGTCTTGTCTATGGACAATTTTAGTAAGAATTCAATCAAACAAATTGAAATTCACTTAGTGTGCAGGTTTGCTGCGGGCTGCGATGGAGGGAATGTATTTAGAAATGAGCTGGGAATACCATGAAAACATGCTTTACCTACGACCGTTTTTTTAATGTAGCCGTTTCAGTACAGGTCTTAGAATTGAAAAGTTTCTCATAACAGCATTGTTTTACTTTCATAACAGCATAGTTTTACCATAGACTAACCAACACAAGGGAGTATGTTTTATCTATGGTTTTACTCATAACAACACGGGTAACGGACCAATGAGGTTCAAGGATTGAAAGAGTAGAAGTAAAATTTTAATGATTCGAAGTTCAACTAATCAGCTGTTCAGGCCAATTTAATTGTTGATTGGTGCAATTAGTGTGTTTCGTTGCATCACTGTCATTGGCAATGAGAGGTTATAAACGAAAACATAACCTCTTTTAGAAGTTATGAGTAGTGATTTTTAGTAATTAAAACAATGTCGTAGGTAAAGTAGTGTACGCAAATCGCTTAAATAATGTTAACGACACTCGTAGAAGTTTTTAAGGCACTCGCCAAGGCTCGTACCTTAAATTTTCTACTCGTATCGTTAACACTATCTTTACGCAATCGTTGCGTAAACTACTATTTCAGCGATGAGTTGGAAATACTGCGCGCACTGCGTTCCAATTGTCTTAGGAATTAAGAGTCCTAGGTTGAGATTGTCCAACCTAAGTATGGTTGAGATTGTGCGTTTGATTGTCTTAGGTATGAGATCCTTTGTGATGACTAGAATACACAGAATTGAGTTAGAGTCTGTCCAGATTTTGTTTAGTACGAAATACAAATAAAATACAAGACTAGGCCAAGAAATATACAGATACAATTATACTTGTATACATAAGACGAATAATGTGCAGGTTTACATTAATAATACCAGATAAAAACTCCATAATTGATAAGTATACATTTTAGATACGGTTGATAAAAAATAAATCTTAATTAGCCTAGGCTACTTGTAGTGATAATTCAGGGTCACCTAATTCTGCCAACCTAGAAACCGGGAATAGCACGTGAATTTTAACTATCAGGAAAAAGTCCATGAGTTGTAATTTAATTTAGTAAGAAACTGGGAAATTAAAATGGTCAAATATTTGCCGTAAAATCCACCCGAAAACACAGAGTTTACACGTTTTGCGTAATCGAAAAACGCCATTGCGAGAAACTACTGTAGAAATGACCACGGACATTGCCGCAATATCGATAAATCATCACACACTGAGCCGCAAGTGCAAGATGATCATTAATTTTTCGTCGATCGCGAAAAATCGTTACGGGTGTGTGTAATCGCCTGAGATGAATACGAATGTTGCCGCAATTGTGAAATCATTACCGGTCATCATCATTGCGGTCGTAGTTTACCATCACAGTTATTTCTGCGTTTGATCGCGAGAAATTATCACGGATTTTGCCGCGATCGTAACATACTATCACGGATGTTCGTTAAAGTTTCTTACGACGATTCTCCATTTTTAGGCGTTTCCATGATCGCAAGTAATAATCTCGGTCGTTTCTATGATCACAGAAAATTGTGGATGTTACGCCTGGTGGGAAATCGACACGAATTTGCTTCCCATTTTCTCATGTTTAATTAGAATGAAATGAGACTCGGTGTATGTTTTTGCATATTTATTTTACAGGGCTGGGCAAAAGTATGGACATCACCAGTTAACTTTTTAATGGGTTACGCCAAGAAAACAAAACTCTGTACACGTCTCTATGGCACGCAAGTGAACTTTTTGTTGTATTCAAATTTTGTTCTTAAACCCAAAACGGGTTATTTTGGTGACCCCATCGAGTGACACCTCATATTAATAGGCCATTAGTAGAATAAAGAAGAACATATTCTTTCTTCGATATGTTTCTTACATATCGATGAAAGAATATCGACAAAAGCTAGAGGTCTCTACCTAAACTCAACCTACTACAGTGACTGAAGAATGGTTGCCATTTATATTTTTCACCCTGAGAGACCCCAAGTAAAAATATACATCAATATCCCTTGTTAACAATTTTATGAGTTGCAGCATGATAAACACAGTACCTTTTTATATACGCGTTAAAATAGTTTCAGTACTGTTACTCATTGTTACATATAATCTGTGAAGCATTTTGCTCGACATCCTCCCCGATTTTTTCTCCAGCAAAACCACTTATCAACACCACACTTTGAATAACAAAACGGTACCCGTCTACTAACAACGCCGCACCCCTTTTCACCTCGATTCAAATATCTTATCCTCCATCGAAAGACTATCAACTAAGAACTAACACACCAAATCCCTTACTACTAACTCTCTGAAGGATGGCACAAAACTGTTGAGAAATACCGAATTTGAAAAATATTACATGAGTCAAGCGAATAGGAGGGCATTCCACTGAGATTCCACGTGAACACCCCTCTGCAGACCATGGAGGTTGGGTACAGTATTTGTAGTTCTGCAACCTAGCGTCTTGGGCGAATAAAACTATTTTTTGAATATTACAGTTTTACAGTATTATATTAGTTTTTGGTCAACTCTAGTGTAATTAAAAGCGTCGAACAGATCATATAAAATGCAGTGTTATATAAGTGGTAAATTAACATAATACTATTCATTAAAGTGTAAATAATTATTCATTAAAGTAAATATATTCTCAAGAGACGGAATAAATATTTATAAAGTAAATACTACAGTCGCAACACCACAAACTTAAATTGACATAAAAATAACTCCTAAAATATAAATAAGAAAGGGCAAATCAATCACTTATTTTTCTAATGAACGTATTATTGTGAAAGAAATTAAAAGGTTAAGACAGGAATGGGAATTTTAAGTCTCCCGTTTCTCCCCGTCTATGTGGGGAGTCCGCCGTGGCAGTTTCAGTGTTTCTAGCCCTCTCAAAAACACCCTTATAATCCTCACTAATTGCCGTGGCAGTTTCAGTATGGAGCATGATCGTAAAACGTCGTGGCAGTTTCGGTGTCCCCGTAATTGAAGAGTACTGACTGGTGAGTCTGTATTTTAGAACAGACTCTAAAATCATTAGTGGATCTGCGCGTGCGCCAACTGATACGGATCCCCATTGATAACAGAAACAATACTAGATTGTAAAACTTAAGTCATAATTTTTGTTTGGATTGATGATACAATACCAGTTTTGAAGCATAGATAAAATGCATATTCCTACCTTCATCGAAATAAACAAGTATAAATATTAATAGCGCATTGTTTTTTTTTTTTTTTGTTGTTGTTGCTATATTTATTGCAAACAATGACTATACACAGAATAGACTTTATATGTAATGTAAACATTTGAAGCCGAGAAAATTAATGAAGTTCAGGACCATCTCACCAGAGGGTACTAGTATATTTTGTAAAATCTATATACTATTATATAATACCCCCGCCGCAGCAAACCTGCAGACTAAGCGAATTTCCATTTGCCTGATTGGATTTACACTAAAATGTCTACTTAAAAATATAACATTTATTTCCTATTTAAATTGAATTAGTTTAACAAGTACTTAGGTTTGCTGCATCAGGAAGGGTAAAACTGTTTTTTTTTTTGTAAAATGTTAATAGTTAGTAAGAAATAAAAACATTTTCCAAATTTGATCAAAATATGTTCATAAACAAGCAAACTAAAACGGTTTACTTGTTCTCCATAAGAATAACATTGGAATTTTAAATTTAAATTTTTTTGAAATTTTCTCCGTAACCATTAGGCGCATAATAACGCTTCAATATACTAAACTATTTGTTTTTTTAAGCTCTACAAAATGCTTTGGAAAGAAATTGCTAAAAAGAAAATGGGGGTCAAAAATGGGAAAAACCTATTTTTACCCCATAAAATCCCCCGTAAACCCCCGTTCCCATAATCCAATCATTCTGGTTCGCGAACTGAATAAATGTAGGTTTACACGTTTATACCAAATTTCATCAATATCGGATCATTTTTGCTCGAGTTATCATGCTAACGGACACACATATATCTTACTAATATTATAAATGTGAAAGTTTGTGTGTTTGTTTGTTTTATTATTTTTTTGTTTGTTTGTTTAAAGTTCAATCACGCATTAACTACTGGACGGATTGGGCTGAAATTTGCTATGATTATAGCTAACATTCCCGATTAACATATAGGCATATTCTTATCTCAAAAATCCTTTCGGACTCCGCCCCAGTGGCTCTGTGGTTTCCCATGTTAACCGTATGAGAATTCATATTTAAAGGGAAACAAAGAATTTAGTCAGCTGTTTCAACTTAAATAAACGGTATCAGCATTCTGACACATACTTTCTCCCATAAGTTTGTCAACAACCTTTATCATGTGTAAGCGGTGAGAGTAAATATACAGAAATGGGATTAGTACAATTTTGTTCAGAATTTAAAGGACTACATACTAAATTTTTATCAAAATCGTTCACAAAAGTTTTGTAAAAATCCGATTTTTCCGTTATTTTATGGGGTTTTTATGGGAAAATAACATATGGAAATGTTCAGTAGTAGTGTTAGTCAATTCGGCTGCACTTTACTTTAGGTCCTACACTCATTCGAATGAACATATCTTTTGGTTAGTTAGATAAGGTTAACCTAACCTAACTAACCAAATGATATATCGAATGAAACAATCGAAAAAGTTAATCGATATTTTCATTCGAATGAGTATAGGACCTATAGTAAAATGCAGCCATAAATTCATATAGATTTTTTACTATGGTCATTATTTTGTTATGCTTCATTCTAGGTGTTGAACTTGGTGAAGTGGGCGAAAGAGAACTTATCGAAGAAGAACAATTTAATTTATTGTCAGAATCTGAGCAAGTAAATGAAACGGAAAGTAAGTAATCCGTTGTAAGGAATATGATAAGGAAATATATTTTTAAAATAAGCTTACAAAAAACGTAATTCATTATAATCTACTTATTAATACGTTAGGGGTTTTTTCTTCCTAGTCATAAGTTGATAAAAGCTGGACGGATTTAAATGTTTACAGCTGTTAACTAAGACTGGTTCATGCAATGATCATGTGATCACTGGGTTCATCTATACAATAGTTCCTTACTAAGATGTGACAACTAACTCTCGCAAAGTTTTGCGGGGATGCAACCAATATGTTTAACTAGTTGAAACCCGTCGAAATCGACGGTTACTTTCAAGGCTTACGCTAATTCATCTAACTGTGCTAAATTGAGTGAAATTATACATAGTTTGAGCATTTAGCATGGTTTAAAGAGTAATAAGTATAAAACAATGATGATATTAATTACGTTGGTTATCAAATTTGGTTGATCATTCAATGAATAAAATATTTACCATACCGTACGTCATCGGAGTTATTATTAGTATGTTAACTGGTATCTCTTCTTTTGGAAGAACCTTTAAATAGCATTAAAATCGTATTGGTGGATCTTTTGTAGTTAAAACTTCCGCGATTTCATCAGTGTAATAAAGATTAATCTATGATTTTATTTGAGAAAAATATCTGTTTGTTGAAAAGGCAAGTTCTAAAAACAGGTCCATCCGTTATAGTATAAGTTTGTTTTTCCCTTCGCCACGTCGCGTCAGTTCATATCGTACTTTTGAGCAAATGAATAACCCTCTGGCATAGTTTTGAGAAATTGATTGTGGGGTTACTGTTAAAGCTAATAGGACACTTCTGCACTTGTATTATTTTGTATTGTATTACACAATCGAAGATCTTCCCAATGATTGAAAACATTTGTGACAATAATCTCATGAACCTATGATGATCTGTCTAGAATAATATGATAAAATATAGCCAAAAGTGGTGAAAAAGGCAGACATCAACCCGTGCAAGAGATATAAGATAGTCCAATGAGAAATAATTGAAGAGTTACTGTGATAAAAGGATTTCCCACCGATTTTGTAATGGAATGTTATATTGCAAAACATGACATGATACAGAAGAAAATCAATTTTAAAATCAGAAAATAACATTGCAAATACTTCTTTTGGACAATTCAGTAACTCCCAATAAATGTGTGTTGTTTAAAATACAATTCAAAAATTAACAGCTGTTTCATTAAAAAGTATTATCCACATATCCAAAATGTAAACAAATCTGTGGAGGGATTTTTAAAGGCTTCTGGGGCAGAGCCCTAAGGGAATTTACTTCATTTTTTCTTTTGATTACTCATCTACAGGCCAAGCCCTTTCTTTGGACACCTCTACCAAGTTTCTACGCCCAGCCGTTCTCTCAAATTAGTGGAGACAAAGTTTCCAATTTAATATTTAGATTCCCCCATGCTAATCTTATGGGAGAAAACCCAACTTTGAAGGGAGATCCTGCCCAAACTAATAAAGATTTCAACAAATGAAAAACACTTTGCAAAACTACAGATCAGGACCATTTTTTTGACACTTTAATCATCAAAATTGGTCCAAAAATGAGGGAGGAGTTCTGTTTACAAAAATCAGCTTAGCGTATTATATATATAGATAGATAGATGGCCTAATCGTTACTTTCAAAATATAACAACGGAAATGTTCAATGGTATTGTTAGTGAGTTCATAGATTATTTACTTTTGTTATTAATTTTTTGCTTCATTCTAGGTGTTGACCTTGGTGAAGTGGGCGAAAGAGCAGTTTTCGAAGAAGAGAACAATACAATCGACGAAGAACAATTTAATTTATTGTCAGAAGAAGTTAATGCAGATATTATCATTGACAAAAATGTCAATATAGAAGATATATTAAATTTTAATGGCATCAAAGTCATTTTCGAAGAAAAGGTTGTGGAAGAGTGTGATGATGAAAATGGATTTCATGTATCAGCTGAAGAAACAGTAGAATTTGCAAATAATAATGACAACAGCCTAGATAACTTACAATATTATTTTGGTGTTGAGAACAACCACAATGAAGAGGAAATAGAAGTAATTGATAATAGGCTGGTAATTAACGGAGTAATTAACGAGATAATTAACAAAGTCGTAAGTGAGGTTGAGGACAAAAATAATAAGACTGGAGAATCAACAAGTAGTGAACTAAGTGTGGACTTAAATAAAGAGAATAAAGAAAGACGAGTAAGAAAAAGAAAAGCTGACCCCTCAACATGGGAGAAGAATGTAACCAAGCTAAAGAGGATGACTGGAAAGGCGTACGTTGGTTATGAAGTAAAGAAAGAAAATGATAAAAAATCAGTGATTAGAAGTAGCGAGAGAGAAGAGAGAAGACTTGGCCCTCTAGTCCAGGAGCTGAGGGGGTTTGAGCATGCATGAAAGTAGTACGCAATGTTATTGCTGATTATTGTAATATGGACTGTGGTGATCAAAATTACGTATGTCGCCTATTTCAAAAGTGGTCGATAAGGTGGGGGGGGGGGGAGGGGGCAAACATGGCGGTTTGCGCTATGCGTTAAAACGCTGATAGTTCGAAAACAGTAAAAGATAGAACATCGGTTAAAACGTCGTTGGAATTCTAAAAATGTGTACAACAATAATGGTTATTGGGTCCGAGGTCGTATCTCTATAAATAAACAAGTTATTGTATAAAATATGTAAAAATGGACTTTTCGTGTAGTTTTTTTAACCGAAAGTAGAATTAATTTGTGAGTGTCGCAAAGAAGTAATATCAAATATCAAATATCAAATATCAAATATCTATCCTCCAAACGCCTTGGGGTTCGTCCGATAGGTTGCGTCATAAATAATGCGCAGTGCTGCTGATATCGGCACAACTGTTAATAAGAACTGAATAACTGGCAAAATTGAATAAGAATCTGTTACATAATCATATTGTAATAACCTACAACTTTATAATAATTAAAATTGGATTTGTAGTGGTAGTCTGTATTATGCATTTGATTGCGGCGAAACCCCAAGTATTATATGTAGTTTGGAGGCCGTGTTTTACATTTTAAACCAAATGTATTCGTAATAATATTTTTTTTCCTTATAAGAAAATGCATCTAGTTAATAAATAGCCGAGTAATTAAGGAATTACACTATTATTTATCAACAATCCATACGGTTTTCGAAAGAAATAGCTGTACGATGTAGATTTTGTCAAACTTATTATTGTTATAACTTTTTTATTAGTTAAGATACAACTTTTTACCCAATGACCTTTTCTATTGGTAATATTTTTTGGATTAAAAATAAGTTTTAACCGATGTCCTATCTCGTACCGTTCTCGAGCTACAGTAGTCTCGATGCATAGCGCGTTCCGCCATCTTTGCCCCCCTCCCCCCAAGTTCTCGACCACCTGAAAAGTAGGCAACATGCGTATTTTTTATCACCACAGTCCATATTACAACTATCAGCAAAGATATTTGATATTAACTTACTTATTTGCGACACTCACAAATTAATTCTACTTTCGGTTAAAAAACTACACGAAAAGTCCATTTTTACATATTTTATACAATAACTTGTTTATTTATAGAGATACGACCTCGGACCCAATAACCATTATTGTTGTCCACATTTTTATAATTCCAACGACGTTTTAACCGATGTTCTATCTTTTACCGTTTTCGAACTATCAGCGTTTTAACGCATAGCGCAAACCGCCATGTTTGCCCCCTCCCCCCCACCTTATCGACCACTTTTGAAATAGGCGACATACGTAATTTTGATCACCACAGTCCATATTACAATAATCAGCAATAACATTGCGTACTACTTTCATGCATGCTCAAACCCCCTCAGCTCCTGGACTACTCGTTGTAGTTCTAGCATTTGTAAAGTAGGGAAAAAAGGAAATGTTTCGAATTTACAGACGATGATAGAGAAAATATTTTCAATAAGTTTTGGAAGTTGACATGGGGGGAAAAGGAGTTGTTTGTATCTTGTAATACAACCATAACAAATCCAAAAAAGAGAACAAGTATAACTCCTTCCAGGCGTAATGGTACTGTAACTTATACCTTACAAAATGAAAATGATGGAACTCGTAAGACAGTTTGTAAAAAAATGTTCTTAAACACATTAGGACTCAATGCGTGGATGGCTTTGAACTGGGCAAAAAAAAGGACTAAAATTAATGACGACAACAAAGACATCGATGATCCTGATGACATTCATGCTGAACCGAGTGTTAAACGTTCTACTCTTCCATCTAGCATTGACAATTCATGCAAAGGAAAAATTTCCGAAAAACAGATTCACGTAAAAGCTTGGTTAGATGGATTACCGAAACTACCATCACACTATGCAAGAAAAGACTCTACAAAAATGTACCTGGAGCCTACTTGGACATCCAAATCTGCCATGTACTCTGAGTATAAAAATCAAATAATCAAAGAAAAAAAACCATGGGGAAGTACTGCACTTTTTGATAAAGTTTACCAAGAACTAAATTTATCACTTTTTAGCCCACGAAAGGACCAGTGTGATATGTGCTTAGCATACAAAGCTGGGAATGTTTCAAAAGAATGTTGGGATCACCATATCACAGAAAAAGATCGTGCTCGCAAAGAAAAAGATAACGACAAGTCGCTAGCGATAGAAGATCAAATTTACTGTCTGACATGTGATTTACAAGCAGTGAAGATAACACCTTTAACTAAAGCCAATTCTATGTATTATAAAACAAAACTATGTTCCCATAATTTCACAGTGTATAATTTGGCAAGTCACCAAAGTACAAGTTATTGGTTCAGTGAAGTGGAGGGCAATCTTGATGCCACTACATATGCTTCGTGCCTAATCGATTACTTAAAAAAAAATGTTTAAGCCCTAATAGAAAAATTGTAATATACAGCGATGGTTGCACTAGCCAAAATCGGAACAAAATTCTATCAAATGCTCTTCTACAATTTTCAGTCCAAAATAACGTTGAAATAGAACAGAAATACCTTATTAAAGGTCACACTCAAATGGAGGTGGACTCAGTCCATGCCCATATTGAGAACATATTGAAAGACAAGGATATTTATGTCCCATATGAATTTGTCCAGTACACAAAGCAGGCCAGAAAAACACCATTTCCATATGATGCGGAATACTTAACCCCATGACTTTTTCCTCGACTACTCAAAGTTAAACTACTACGACTCTATTCGACCCGGCAAAGTTGTTGGAGACCCAGTTGTGACTGACATTCGCTGTCTTTTGTATCAACCTACTGGTGAAGTATCATAAAAGCTTGAATTTGATAAGGAATACCAGCTACTTCCCAGAAGACCCCAACCTGTAGATAAATATTTTGAGCCTCCACGGTGCTACAAAAGCCGTCTTCCAATACTTGAGTCCAAGTATAAACATTTACAGGAATTGAAGTACGTAATCCCATCTGATTTTCATGGTTTTTATGATAACTTACCATCCATAAATGACACAGTAGAAAATAAAAAAGAGAAGAAACAAAAATGTTTGGACAAAGAAAAGAAGGAGAAGACATGAACTAAGAAACAGGAAAAGGAAGGAAGTAAGGAAGGAAAGGACAAGACAGGAAATAAGAAACAGGAAAAGAAAGGAAGGAAAGAAGGAAAGACAGGAAATGATAAACACAACACACCGAAGAAAAAATGACAAGTAGGTCTACAAGAAAATGAGTACAACAACATAGTAATCATTACAATAAAGTGGTTGTAAGAAAAACTCTTTTAGAGGCAAGGACATTTTAAAACAGTAAAAATACTTCATAACTTGTTATAAAAATTATTTTCTTAAGTTTTTTGCCAAGGAATAATTTTATACTCTATTTCAATAATACAATTAAATAGTAATTATTACAATAAAGTTGTTATAATAAAAATGCTTAGTGTTTATTTAGCAATACCTCGTATCTTACAAATTGGTAAATTCTAATAACTCGTATACCCAATTTCAATACCACGTAAGTTAAAAAAGTTGATTACAATACCTCGTATCTTACTTTTTTTATAATAACTCTTGTAAATAATAAATAAACATAAGAAGTGGTTTGTTTTATCAAATTTAATAACTACTTGTACATTTCTATAAAGTAATGAGCTGTTTTTTTGTAAAACCATAATAATTACAACCTTTTTTTGCTCTCCTGTAAAGTAGGCATTTTCCTTATACGTGGTATAAGACTTAGGCCCTCGATAATTTGCAATAACTTTTGAACCGTAATTTTTACAGGAATGGGATTTTGTTCAGAATATAAAGGACTATAACATACCAAATTTTTATCAAAATCGTTCAGGCCGTTTTGGGGAAAATCCTATTTTTCCGTTATCTTATGGGGTTTTATGGGAAAATTCCCACTAAAAATCAAAAATTTTTAATATGAAAAAACTATCAAAACTTTAAGGACCATAACATACTATGTTAAATTAAAACCGGATTTTTGTCTAAAAACCTATTTTTCGTTATTTTATGGAAAAATAACATAATTTACCATAACTTTTGAACCGTTATTTTTACAGAAATGGGATTTGTACCATTTGGTTCAGAATTTAAAGAAGTACACTATACTACATTTTTTGTGTTTTTATGGAAAAATAACATAATTTACTATAACTTTTGAGCCGTAATTTTTACAGAAATAAGATTTTTGTACCATTTTGTTCAGAATTTAAAGGGCTACATCATACTAAATTTCTATCAAAATCGTTCGGGCCATTTTTGAAAAAATCCGTTTTTTCCGATTTTTTATGGTTTTTTATGGTAAAATCCCCATTAAAAATCAAAATTTCAAAAAAATGAAAAAAAACGCCTGGAGATACCATAGATTAGAACCTACATACCAAATTTCATCAAAATCGGACCACAGGTGTAAGTAGGGTTTTTTAGCCGCTCCTGCGGGAGTTAGCGTGAGGAGCGTGATTGAGCGTGTGACGTCACACGACGCCACCCCCGCCCCAGAAGCCAACCCCCCCCCCCGACGCCACCCCCACCCCCGACGCCACCCCCGACCCGTCGCTAACCCCTTCCACAATCGGGCAGATTCAAGGCCATCCTTTGTTGTCTGGAACCACCCTACGCATCGTGGGAGGTCTCCAAGCCAACCCTCATTACACCATCACTCACTGTCAGCCGCAGCTGCTCCCCAACACCTGCTCTCCAAGCGGCAGTGCCACACGCTCCTCCCTTTTATTCTTTGTTCTCCGCATAGCGCACACTTACTTACCACCAATAGGATGTTAGCTTATTTAGACCAATCAGAGAGCAGTATTTCACATATTTCAAATATTTTACCGTTTTACCCACCTGACTGTAAAGGTTGTGGGAATAGTGATGTAATTGACGTACACTATGAAAAAAGCGTACATATGACACAAAATTTTAAGAAAAGTGTATTTTTTCAAGTCCAATGGCTACTGTATTTTACTTTGCGGACTATGAAGACAGAAGATCCAACTCACATTTAGATAGTATTCGTTTAAACTAAGAATAGAACAGACTGAAACATTATTACGTAAACCTATTCTGCTAAGGTTACAACATATAATAGAATGTCAAAATGTAAACCACGAGTTATGTTTTGAAAAACTATTAAAATATTTTGTTGGCACACCTGCAGTGGCTTGCTCACATCAATCCTAACTCATTGCACATCACGTCAGTCACAGTGGAGCAGCCGAACAGTGTGAATATGAATCCCTCTTGCAGCATTGACGAATACATTCAATCATTTATGCAAGAGATAGACGGTATGACGGACAACGCAATTCAACAGACTCCAATCACAAACAGTACTAGTGGTAGTAGTAGTAGTAGTATGAAGAAAAGGAAGAGTTCCCCGGCTAAGACCAAGGTGGAAAAGTCAGGATGGGTACCGAAGCCGCCAGCGAATTGTCCCATAGTATCATGGATGGATAAAGGTAATTTGTATGCAGTGCAAAATCCAGCAAACAAAGGAAGTGTTTTATTGAAAATGGAAGTATATGAAGGTGTCGACATGAAGTTCATGTGCGGTTTATATTTGGACAAAGACAAAACAATGCAAGAGAGTGTTAATGAAACAATTGAAAAAATCTAAAACATGTGGGTTGATAAAACAACTGGTGCTCCGAAACTCACGTGATTAACTCAAACTGTTACACCATGCAAAAGTGGCGAGCTAGATGTAAAACCGAAGAAACGTGTGGTACGGAAAAAGCAATAAACATGTTTATAGGAATTAATGAACACGTGTGCCCATAAACTATCCACATGTAACAACCGACTCTTTTTTTCTAGACATTTGTAAACACGTGTGTTAAAACAGCTGCGTTCATTATTAATCCCACCACTCTCCCACCAACTAAAATGGCCCCTGATCCGAATAAAAAGCCCCACTCTGTCTGAGACAAACATCAGTCTGCTCCAGTTCATCAACGACTCACCACTAGCACCAACACTATGAGCGACATTGCTGAGACATACAACGTGATGACCACTGAGGCGGATACACCGATGGACCTGAAGACCTCACTCAACACCTGCAAGAACAACTCCCCAACGTACACCAGAATAACCGACTTGATTGCTGAAGTTCCATACCTTATAACGATGATGGAGAGAGTAGTTACACCATTCGGCGAGACGGTCATCATCATCCTGGAGGGTCAAGTGGGAGATGACTACTACCTGTGAGTTTATCTGCCGAGACGCTTCAATAATGTGGTGAGCAATACGGACATCTATCGCTACAACAACGGCTTCGGAGACCGCCTTCGCTTAGTGAAACACGCAGCCAGACCCGGCACCTCCTTCACACCGTTGGAATTTTTGTAAGTACTGTAAAGCAAGTAACGTCAAGACGTAAAAAATGTATATGTTCTTAAAATAACCAATGTAGATTTTGATAGTTTTCGTAAGTAATAAATATTTCATTTATTTGCAAACATAAATACTTGACTAAAATGATTGACTTATACCCAATGGTAATACTATAGTTAAAGCAATGAGTGATTGGTATCAGTAGTTAGTATGACTTTGAAGTGGTTACACCCATTCTCCGCCATTGTGGCGGGGCCTTCAGGTAGTGGTAAATCAGTGTTTGTCTCAAGGTTTATTGATACTATTTCAGAAATGTGTGACACATCATTCTCTAGCATATACTGGCATAATGGTAGCGGTGGAGGAGGAGTTGGTAATTCATCAAACTCAAAAATAAAATACATTGAAGGTTTACCAAACATGGAAGACTTTGACGGTAATCAACCGATACTTGTGGTAATAGATGATATGATGCGAGAAACAAACAACATAGTGGTTGATCTATTTACAAAAGGTTGTCATCATAGGAATATAAGTGTGTTTTTTATAACTCAAAATATTTTCCACCAAGGACGTGGCCAGAGAGACATATCACTAAATGTGCATTACTTAGTTTGTTTTAAGAATCCTAAAGATAGGGTGCAGATCAAGTGTTTAGCTAGACAAATCCATCCAAAAAATTCAAGGTTTATCGAGGAGGCGTATGCCGATGCAACAAGTAGACCACATGGCTACCTATTGATAGATTTGAAACAATCAACACCTGACGATATGCGAATACAGAGTAATATATTTCCAGATGATGATAACCATTTTGTGTACGTACCGAAACAAAATAAGAAAACAAAATAATTTAGTCGTCATCATGTCGTGCTTGAGGAAGGACAGAGCGCTACTCAAAGTGTTAATACATGCTACTCCAAAAGAGCGCAAAGGGCTATTAAAAGTGTGTGACTTGAGTACTATTCGTACAGTTTGTGAATGTAATTACAATGTTACGAGGTAACGTTCCTCTATCAGACAAGACAAAACAAAAATTGCGAAGACATAAGACTACTCTTCGTCGAATTGTAAAACAAGGTGAATGTTGGAATAAAAAACGCAAATATTTAGTACAAAAAGGAGGTGGAATTATTCACCCATTATTATTAAGCACTGTGTTACAAGCAGTAGTACGATCAGCTTTGAATAACTAAAATTGTATTAATCAGGTGACTTCTACGTTTACATACATATAAAGATTTGTCATTCTATTCCGAGACACCGTGCGTGAAGTTACACAGAGCACACGACAATGTAGCATGCAAGAAAAATGGTCATTGTTCCACAAGAGTTAATTGAACGTTTAAAATCGCCTGCTAATCAACAGCAACTTTCAACTGAACGTTCATACAAAAGTTTGGATGATGAAATGGAAGAGATAATGAATAATAAAAAAACTCAATGATATTGCGCTTCATAACACGCGACAACAGTTTGATTAGCTGGAATGAAAATTTTGAAGTGATTATACAGGGTAACAAAATATCAGGATCCAATTTAGTGGACGTGACACATGCAATAGTACGAGTTCGAACAGCACATTCATTACCACCAGGATGGAACGAAATGTTGAGAGCATTGAAACTGATGAATGTTCCTAAAGAATATATACATAACAAACAGGCGTTAGACTATTTAATGTTTGATGAGGCAACCGACGAATCAGTATGACTCGGTAGAAGAAACAATGGACGAACCTGATGATGGGACAAGAGGAGGAGGAGGAGGAACCGCAGTATCAGTTACACGACGAAGAAGATATTTATTACCAGATCGTTTACAGTCGGCATATGTGAGGCGAGTGGGTCACGCTCCGTATCCACAGAGGCAAGTGGCTGATCACCGTGCAGTGAGAAGAGAGGTGCTTGAAGATTCGATTGTGCAGTCACTCAACAATTGGGAACCGTACGAACCGAAAACAATGGAACAGTTAGTTGTATTATAATCCAAACGATCCTGCCTCATATGGCGGCGTAGCTCCGTTAGTACGAGGAGCGAGAGAGAAAAATATTTCCAACGTAAAATAGTTGATTGGTTACAAACACAAGACACTTACACTTTGCATAAACCAGTCAGTAAACGATTTAAACGCAATCCGTATATGGTGTTTCGACCATATGAACTATGGCAAGCGGATTTAAACGATATGCGAGGATTGAGCAAATACAATGATGGTTTTAACTACTTGCTGTCAGTGATTGATGTGTTTAGTAAGCGTCTTTATGTTAGGCCGTTAAAGAAGAAGGAAGGTGCTGATGTGGCTACCGCTTTTGAGGATATTTTCAAAGAAGCTATTAAAACACCAACGTGCTTACAAACCAACAAAGGGAATGAATTCACAGGTAGAAAGGCCGTACGATTGTTTGAAAAACATAAAATAAAATATGTAACCACACAAAATCCAGACATCAAAGGCGGCGTTATCGAAAGAGTAAATCGGACCTTGAAGACTCGTATGTGGCGATACTTGACTCATAAAAACACTTATCGTTACAACAAAGTGTTGGAAAAATTGGTGAATGCGTACAACAACAGTGTGCACAGGAGTTTGGGCAATAGATTACGTCCTCTAGATATGGACGGTGGTGACAAACATGTCATCTACAATGTATTAAAACATATGTTTAAAAAGATACCACGACGAGTGAAACCAAAACTAAAAGTAGGCGATACAGTTCGAATAGCCAGGGAGAAAGGGAGATTTAGCAAAGGCTACGAGACAAACTGGAGTAAAGAAGTGTTTTCGATACATCGAGTGAATGTGTTTATGCCACGGCCTTTGTACACACTTACCGATCTCAATGGTGAAGAATTGAATGGACAGTTTTATGAAGAAGAAATACAAAAAGTCACATTACCCGTCAATCACTTGTTTAAGATTGATAAAATAATTGAGACCAAAGGTCGAGGACACAGTAAGCGATACCTGGTGAAGTGGGAAGGTTACGGAGACGAGTTTAACTGCGTACTGCGCACTATATACAAAATGTCTAACATCAGTCAATTTTTCATGACATTGCCCAGCAATAGTTCTATGAAATATTTCCCACAAAATACAGTGACCAGTTATATCACACACTTGTCCAAACACATCCAATTAGACGGGAAGTGGGAATTGGCTTTGGTGGACATTCACTATCCTTGTTCATTTGTGGTGAACGGAAACAATGTTGATGACGAAACAATACGATTCCAGTATGATAGTTTATTAGCGAGATCAACGATCCGTGATACAGAACATTTCGCTGTTAAAATAACAGGCGGATACTATAGGAATCTTGATGATCTATTGAATACAATCAACAAACTTGAAGACATCCATGATTATATGGAATTTTCATACGGCACGAGAATCAACAGAGTTAAACTCAGGATCATGAACGAAAACGTGTCGAATGTGAGTCTGAGTGAAAAACTATCACAGCAGTTGGGTTTTGATTATGATGAGAAAAATATATTAAATCCAAATATTACCGAACTGATTGGTTCTAAAGCACCAAACCTCGCATTGGGTATTCCAGCACACATTTATGTGTATTGCGACTTGATAGAGCCACAATTTATCGGCGATACTACAGCGCCATTATTGAATATTGTCAACGTCAATATAGACACGTACAAGTATGGATCGTACAATTCAGTGTCATTCACAAGTCCGCACTATGTACTCGTTATGAAATCCACATTTGAAACAGTGGAAATCGACTTGAGGGATCACACAGGGAAAAAACTGCCATTCATGTTTGGAACGTCGTATGTGAAACTTCATTTTAGGAGAGTGCAGCAGCAACATCAGCAATAATGATAATCAATTTGAATGATCCCTATTTGGCATACTACCGACGGCAACAATTACAACAGACTGGCGGTGCTATTGATCGAGTATTTCATGGTGCACCATATCAGCGAGGACATGGAATCGGTAGTTTTCTGGGCGGTATGATTCGCACTATCGCTCCGCTGATCAAGTCCGGAGCAAAATCGGTACGACAAGAAGCGTTAAGATCCGGTGTTGGATTCCTAACCGATCTGACAGGTGGTAAAATTACAGATCTAAAAACAGCCGCCAACTTACGACTTAGAGAGTTTACTGGATCGTTGAAACGTAAAGCTGACGAGCAGATGGAACGTATGATGCTTGGTGGCAGCGGTGGCATTTGCACGAAAAGACAACGCGTAACGTGTAAGAGTAACGCGAAACGCGCAACGAGAAACACAAACCGCCAAACGCGCAATGCACGGCCGTGGCAGAAAGCCTCTTACACCACAGTCGTTGGCTAAACTTCTTAGAGTGCGGACGTCTGCATCAAGAAGAGGAGGAGTGAAACACAAGAGACTAGTAGGGAGACGACAACAACGACAACGACGAGGAGGAGTAGAGTCAAGGAAGAAGGTGACTTCGCCGAAGAAGCGTACTTATCGCAGTGAAAATTTAAATTCTATTGGTATTTTTAGTTAGTTAAAGAAGAAGGAGTAAAATGTCTTTCCTACATCAAAAAACATGTGAATGTGTCAAGACCGAGCTGGATTTATTCTCCTTACCACCTACGCAGACGAGTATTGAAAGCGGCAAATGGGTCCAGTACAAACCAATATCCACATTGACCGATGATGCGCCAATAGAGTTTGTAGTTCCGGGCAATGGCGATGAATATACTGACCTTTCACAAACAATGATACAATTGACCGCGTCTATTGTTAAATCTAAGGGAACTGCGGTTACTACCGACGAAGAGGCGAAAACAGTTGGGCCGGTCAACAACTGGTTACACTCACTATTCAGTCAAGTGGATATTTTTATGAATCAAAAACTTGTCACACCACAAAACAATACATATGCATATCGAGCGTATGTTGAAACGTTAATAAACTATAGATACGATGCTAGAAAATCACATCTAACATGCAGTCTTTGGTACACGGACGATGGTATTGACATGAACGATTGCGTGGAAGAAAATGAAGGACTCAAAGCAAGACGGGAGCTAACTAATAAAAGCCGTGAAATTAATATGCTCGGACATTTGCATGTGGATATTTGCAATCAGAATACGTTCATGCTAAATGGCGTAGAGTTGAGATTTAAATATATTCGATCAAAAGATGCGTTCTACATTATGGCCAGCGCTGGTGAATTCAAGGTACATATTGTCGATATTAGTCTCTGGATTCGAAGATGCAAAATAAGTCCCACCGCACTTAAGTTATAAGTTGGCGCACAGTAAAGCACTCCAGACTGGTACGGCAAAATATCCAATCACACGAGTGGAGCTGAAAACATTCACACTACCGTCTGGAATACGTAACAAGACTTTGGACATATGTTTCTCGGCCAAGTGCCGAAACGCATCATAGTGGGAATGGTTACGAACGCCGCATACAATGGAGATTTTAAAAAGAATCCCTACAACTTCGAACATTATATAACAAACTTCTTTTGTCTATATGTTGACGGAGAACAAGTTCCATCAAAACCGTTACAGCCACACTTTGAAAAATCAAAGAATAAATATGTTATGGCATATCATTCGATGTTCTCCGGTTCTGGTGTACATTTAGCGATGCCGGTACCGTTATCAGTAGGGAAGACTTTGGACAAGGATACTGTTTGATGGCATTCGATCTAACATCAGACTTATCTGCAAGTGACACTACACATTGGAATCTGGTGCGTAACGGTAGTGTTCGAATGGAACTAGGATTCGACGACGCGCTTGCCTAAACTGTCAACTGTTTGGTTTATGCCGAGTATGACAATGTCATCGAGACATCGTCTTCGTCGAGATGTTAATCGTCTTCAATAAACATTCGTTCGAGATGGTCCGTTTACGCAGAGCATTTAAGAAATTGAATATATCATCACCTATCATTGTGGACATTCAATGTTTTAAGGACAACCAAAATGAATATACACTGAAAGAAATTTGTATCTTGGAAGCTGACACCGGCGTTCTACTTATGCATCATATTGCTAAACCACCTTACGATCGATCAGAGTTATCAGATGAAAAACTGCGGGAAAGCTACTGGCTCACAAAACACTGCCATGGACTACGATGGGAGTTCGGTGATATTGCGTACTATGAACTTTTTAACAAATTGACTGATTGTATATCAAGAAGACCGACGGTTTACGTCAAGGGATTTGAGAAGAAAGAATATTTAAAGCGTCATCATGTGATGGACTTCGTCACTACCAACGTAATCGATATTGGTGCAATTGGTTGCGAATCAATCACTTCAATCAATAATTTAATGTCAACAAACGTTTTGCGATGTCGAAATCACAAGTCTATAAACAGTCGATGTGCGCTCACCAACTGTGTCGCAATACGTGGTTGGTTACATCTGACATAAAATTTGGATGAATGTGTGGATACCAGTGGAGATGCGAGATCCTACTACTGCTCTTGTTTTAGCACCTCTACTAGTACAACTACTACTGCTGCTGCCACTGCCTCTGTCTAACTGCGACTAACCGAATAACATACGAATTACAATAATGAATTTAAAAAACGTACACGGATTAAAAGAAAAGAGTAAGGATAAAAGAAAGGGCGCGAGACCGCTCGCGGCGGACCTTCCGTCGTTCGCTACATTCCGGCACGATCTGAGGCTTCAGCATCGCCCAAGCGGAAGCGTCAGCGTGGTCACATGACCATCGTCAGCCAATCAGCGCACGCTGAGCGCTCAGCCCATAATTCAACGCGTGGACAGTTGCTTGACAGGTGCTGCAGCCAAACGATTACAATGGTCGTTAATGAAACTAATTGTAGCGGGGAACTGAGTCTAGAAGTGTAACATTGCTTATCGCGACACACGTGCATGCAAAGTTAGCACATTCCAAGGCACATCCGGCCAAGCCACGACGTCTGGTTAGGATTATTGTAGGGTTACAAAGTAATGAAATGAATTGGAATATGAGTTTTAAGGTTCACTTGGAGACTTATGTGAAGTTAAATAAAATTCAATATTGCTAAATACGGTTGACACATCAACCTAGCAAATATTCGGTGATAGCCAACGGGCCAGGTTTAGGGAGTAAGGCCAATCAGCTTAAGCTCAAAGTTAACAAATTACAACAAAATGAGGCAAATATGCCAGGCCGTTACACTCCCCCCACCTCAAGTTCATGCCGTCCTCGGCATGCATCCTGCCCTTCCAACTGGGCCCTCTGCCGCAGATTCAATCTACTGAAGTACATTATACAAATTCTGTCGACGTAGCTTTCTCTGTCTCCAAGTTATGTCAAGATTTGGAAAGGTTTTTGGAAGGTATCTGTCATGTGGCTTGGGCGGATTTAAATTTTATCTATTCCCAAAAGTTTAAACCCCCCTCGAATTTTGATAATACGTCTCTTACTCTTTTCTTCGAATACAATAACAAAAGTTACTAAACAATTTTCCAACACATTACGATTAATAGTCCTTCCAAATTTACAAAGATTACTTAAGTAAATTACTACAAAAAAACTTAACTACATGGTCCACTTGACCATCAATCAGAACAATAACGATAACCAAAAAAACACTTACTGCACTAAATACAAAACAAAACTAAATACAAAACAAAACACCCGGTGCAATTACCGTACTAAACAAAAAGAATCCACAGTAAAAATTTGCAAGATACAACAACATAAAAGGAATTATAACTTAATAAAACTTAACCCCTCATACTAAGTTTTAACAAAAAAACATTTCACGCAAATTCATTATGTCTCATTAAATTTATGTCTCTACATTAAACAACCTAACGCCTATTAATCCCAACGGTGATACAACATGTATCCCTAACACCTAACATACACCTAAAATGTATCCTTATCAAACACTTAACCCCAGCACACAGCATCAGTAAATCGAATTGGATTAATGCCCAATTCACAAATAAAAAAAATAAATTAATTAACAACAACAACAAAAAAATTACGGTTGCATTTTCCACAAACTACTTTCGTAATGATTTAATTACACATCGCAACCCAGCAGACTGTCAACAAATTTTAAACTCATGATTTTAATTTTACTATATCATTCATAGGTAAGGCGTGCCGAACGCTATCATTTATGTCCACTTAGTCACAAGCATAATGTGTGTGCTCAGCGCATTGGTTTAAATTTTGAACGCTACTCACTCGCTCTGGAGAAGCCGCACGAGCTTTCACTTGGGGTCGATCCATTACTCAGTCACCCCTGTGCATGACCAGTCTACTTGCCCCCTTTTTACATTAACCTTTATCCAACTCATTAACATAAGAGTAAACACAACTACACAAACAACCCACGACACAACATTTTAACCCAACTACCGCTATAGTTACTTAGACCAGAAAACTTAATGTTTCTAGGAGTGCTCACCAGCCAGGGTTAGAGAGCCGGCTATTCTCTAAACAAGGCCTTTCCAGGCTTATGCCAGTTAAATTCTTTAACATATTACTGATTATTTGCAATTTTAACTTTCAAAACTAACTGGTATGGACGAGTCTACGATCCAGCCTATTTATTCGGGTGGGTTAGGAAAAGGGTATAGGGAAGTTAATGGGAAACAGCGCTGTTTGAACCTTCTCGTAGTTCCTCCATTCCAGCTCTACAGGTGGAAATATCCATTAATTTCAGGTATTTAATTAAATACCAGACGCACGGGTCAAGAACTAAAGATTTTTTTTTTTTACCTAAAAGTTGAGCACTCTTTTCAACAAACAATATAGGAGCCTAGTATTCCGCGATAACCCTACAACCGCCTAGGTCCTTCGTCATTGAAACACCCAATGACCTAACAATAATAACCACCACACATAACCGATAGCATAATAACATAAGAACAAATCGACAGTCACAACACTTATCAACTACCTAGATCAACCTAAGTAAAGTTGTCCATAGGAGATCTCCTGTCAATAAGTAACATACTAGCGTTAGACAAGTTTTTCAAATTTGTTACACTGAATTACTTCATGGCCATGAAACTTCTTCCACGAATTCACGCTCCTGCAGGCGCACTATTCCGTTTTAGTGTCTTGCTTTCCGTATAAAAGTCTTCCCGCCACGTTTACCGATAACTTGATGTCGAGCTCGTTCGAAACATGGTACCATTTACCTTCAGGGTTCGGTGATCACCTCAGTCTATCCTCAATAGCGCTATTCACTCAAACAGTGACTCTGTTCACTCCAACAGTGACTCGTGACTGGTTTATAGTTGAAACCTGCCACTGGAACCTCCTGGTCTCCGCCAGACGTTTCCGTTGTTGTCAGCCCCCCTCACATGAATAGTGGCCCTGTCTGCGTAGGCCATGGTTGCAGCTCGCTACCCTCCAGGCCGTCATGGAGCAGGTCAGCAACTCGTACTCTCCACCCTAACAGAAGACAGACAACAATCGTCACTAATTCCACGCTCGAATTCACCAGAGAACGCTGCTGATAAATCAGGCAGGCATTCTACAACTGTCAGTAACCAAACTACCCATGGTTCTGACTTGAGATATCACAATTCACATCAACATGACACGTGTCACTTTCTCCAGGGGAAGCTTTCACCACTCTCCCCTACAGCTCAAGTACAACTGGCAGCTGCCAGCAAGTTAGGCCAGGCAGGCGTACGCAGGTACGAGCAAGAGTACTCTCACATTCACAGCGCTAAACACATTAGGCTCAGGGGACGCTCTCTTATCACTCCCCTCCACGCTCAAGTACAACTGGCAGCTGCTAGCAAGTTAGGCTAGGCAAGCGTACGCAGGTACGAGCAAAAACACTCTTACACCTGAGTTACAGGGGGACCACCGGCAGAAAGATTTCTCGCCAACATTTATAAAAAAAAACACCATCCGTACCAGGACTCTCAGGGTCCCACACGAGTTAATTGCTGCCAATGAACAGGCCTAACTCAACAGTACAAATTTGCAGAGTCTTTAATGGAGCTCATGCTTACTTTGTGACTTCGACTTAATAAACGGTCCCCCACCCAAAAAAAACACAACACTTACACGACACCTGGACCTAGTCCACAGGGAATTTAGCATGTTGCCGTGCCTAATGTAATACAACGCGGTAAACAAGGCAATCCCAAACGTGGTCAAACACCTAAGGCTCAGACCACACCTCTACCTCGCTGACCACTCACCATTGAACGATCCTACTGGATATCCGAATGGGGCATCCTCCAATGCACAAATTTTTTCAGTCTATGCGCCAATCCACTAACCCACGGTCAGCCAAAACTACACCAGAAATATACTTGATATACTTCCTTTCAAAATAAAATTTTCCTAACTGCTTCATCATTTTTCACATTTTCGAAATAATTTTCCCCCGCAAGTTACATTTTTTTATATATACTTTTACAACTAGGCTAAAGCAAGCATAATTTGACAACCCCAACTCAGTTCAGGGCCAATTACAGGTACTAATTTGGGTTATTTTACTGACTTATACACTAATCAAACCAGATCCATCGGCAGGGACAGTGTCGAGCTACTGCTCCACCAGCAATCCGCAGCAAGGAGTTTCCATGTGTCCCAGTCAACAAGAACAGCAAGGCCTGACTTACACTCCTATATAAAACTGTTCTGTATAACAAACAAAAACAATTATCCAGTGCACATCTATATGAATAAATTTACATATAATTATCACAAACTATTAACCAGTTTATCAAAATAATAAGAATTAATTCCTTTTGCTAACATCAGCTTGACCGTTTATTTTTAACCAATCAAGGGTTCCTCCAATTTTTCACGCCAGCTTCCTCTGGCGAGGGATTAGCCACGTCTCAATCACAATTGTTGCACGGATTAAGGTAAAGCCCTGTCAAAAGCAGGGGCAAAAGAAAATACACTCCAAATCTTCCCCCATCTCGAACAAACATTGCAAGCAAAATCGTGACATTTCCCTCGGCCCATTAGAAACTCAACCTTTTGCAAAACTAACGTTTATTCTATGGATAATGCAATTTATCTACAGAAAAATTAATTTATTCATTTTTTTTTATATAATGAACGTATATAATGAACACGCCCTACATGGACAAAACCAATTGACATGTCACTTAATTCCTGTTTACACTACACAACGTCTTAGCCCCGCTTTGTTCACTAAACTTATAATTTAAAAACCAAATAAAATATTCCCACTTCACGGTTGTACATCCCCACGTCTATCAGAGGGTCTTGGACCCCTACCGGGTCCGAAGGAGCACCTGCTTGATCACGTATCACATTATCCCTGGGTTAGGTGCATTGGCCTACCGCGGCCCCAACACGCTACCCAGTAGGCTGTCTTAAAAATTTTCCTACCTCGCCACTTATTGTCTACGCTAACGTTAGTGGCTCAAATTACGTTTCAAATACTAAAATTCCAAATTAATTTCCTGCCGCGTCCCATAAAACTCATTTTCCGGTAAAATGTAAGAAAATCAAAATTCGAATTTAACTAGCCAAAGGTCAGATTTACCTGTTTCCATTATTTTCGAAAGCATTACCCATAGTTCACAGCAATTACGACAAAACAAAAATAATATTTAAAAAATAGGTAATTAAAGAAAATAACTTCCTCCTCCATCCCAGTCTTCGCCCTACTTCCCGCCAGGTAAGACCCAGTGAACCAGATATCGAACACTCCAAGGGAGAAAACTGCACACACCGTGCAAACGATGAACCGACGAGCCTACAACACCTCATGCAAGAGAGGAAGAGTGCGAACCACTATCGCACTGCGATGCTCTCTACACCACCTAAGTCTCATTACAGCGGAAGAGGTAGAGAAAAGTCGGGGGGGCCGGGATACTGGTAAAAAAAAGAAAACACAAAACAAAAATACCGTTAAGTCGTAACAGACTTAAATTATCCTGAATCTAAATTAAAATAAACAAAAAAACTAAATAAACAGTATTCTTTCATTAGGGACCAACATTTTAAAGACTTTTCGAACTAAAAAGAACCGCAACAGTCAGTCTTCCCGCCCAATTTAATAAAAATCCCCATTCCAGGGAAAAATGTATTTTTATCCCGCGAAAAAGGATACAAACACCTGTGGAGGGATAAAAACTCGTTTCATCCCTGCCGCAGTTCGAAGTATCCCAAGGCTGGGAAAAACCCCGATGTGGGGACAAAATCCCGCCAATGACAACACTTATCCCTGTTACAATTGGTTACTCAATATATTTGCAAGTTACTTTTGTATTATAAAGAAATACAGAACGCATGACCCCATTGCCTACTCATTCAAGGACTGAATAATGGAAACCAGGCAATATTTCATCGACTCATCACATAATAATAATTCTCGCTTTAACATTCTCAGTTTCTCAAAGTAATTAACCAACAATTTCCAAAGATTAATCCGTCTTTCCCTAATCAATAGATAGTGCAGGCCTACACCAAATAATTTATTTCTCCAAATTATTTTACGATTACACAATATCACTGGTAAGATTCCAGGAAATTTCCTAGTCCAATTATCATAAAGTACGAAATCCAGTTCTTATTTTTATAATACTTAAGGCTAACAGAACTGTCAAGTGAGTTGGGCCCTTTGTCCTGATCAATGGAGTAAGCCAGTAATGCTGCCGTTACATAAAAAAAAAACTTACAACAAAAATAAACTTTCAGTAAACAACTTTTACCAATAAATTTCTTAATTATCTATTTTTTTCCAAACCTTTAAACTCTATTCGGTCTAATTAATTTACAATCAATTCTAGTTATTGGCTCCTCCATTAACGCCCAGGCTTTACCATCCAACTCACTTTCAAGTTCAATCCACTTATGTTAACTTTAGACTAAGTTAGTAAATCACCACTAGCCTACATGCATGTTAGTAAGCCAATCTCAAATGTTTCACAACGATTTGTTTTTCTCTCAATTTCTCCTGCTAATTATTTAACAACAGTAGGCCTAACACCATAATATTCCATTAATGATTCACATTCACAACGTAATTCCGTTTTCCAATCACTTTAACGACAAGCGGTATTTCCCCACAACAATTAAAAATAATCCCGCATTTATCCCACTTGCGGTATAAAAATTCCCTTATCCGGGATAAAATCCCGCGGATGGAACTGACAACCTGACACCAAGCCAACCCGGCGGCCATCTTGAGTTCACGCAGAACGCATCCACTTTTAATTTTCACTAGTACAAAACATTTTAGTTTTCGAAATTTTGCTTCCCATCCTCCCACAATAATTATTTCTTTATCCCCTTTCTTTCTTACTCCTTATACTAGCAACTTTTAATCAAGTATCTATTACCAATTGTTCACCAACAACCAAACAAAATATTCCAATATGGCGTCTTCATTCACAACGCAACATACAACGTACGACAACTCTGACAAGACAATAGCAGAGTGAGAGTGCAACACTGTGGGAGGGGGAAGAGACCCAATGCATCCTAGATCACATGTACAATGGCGAAATAAGTTTACGAACAAAATTTTCAATTTACTTCAAAATTACCTAATAAATCGAAAAACAACTCTTTCTTCACGAAAATTTCACGAAAATGATTCTTAGTTTACTTTTAATCGATTCAGACATAAAAATTTTATTCCAAAAACATCTAAACTTTGATTTTTGAAAATGATTATGAGTAAAATGATTTGATCAGGCAAATCCCTAATTCCACTTACCTTTAGGTTGACATTGTCGCAGTCAACCCCACCAGCTGACACCAGATGTCACAGCAGCCTCTCTTCTAGTCTTCGTAGCGGTTGGGAGCAGGAAGAACGAATATTAAAACAAGCGAATAGGGATCAGCTAACACTTTATTACTTAAAATAAATTAATCATTAACAATTTCATCGATTAAAAATTACACATTACAATTTACAAAGCAAACCGCGACTAACCGAATAACATACGAATTACAATAATGAATTTAAAAAAAACGTACACGGATTAAAAGAAAAGAGTAAGGATAAAAGAAAGGGCGCGAGACCGCGCGCGGCGGACCTTCCGTCGTTCGCTACATTCCGGCACGATCTGAGGCTTCAGCATCGCCCAAGCGGAAGCGATAGCGTGGTCACATGACCATCGTCAGCCAATCAGCGCACGCTGAGCGCTCAGCCCATAATTCAACGCGTGGACAGTTGCTTGACAGGTGCTGCAGCCAAACGATTACGATGGTCGTTAATGAAACTAATTGTAGCGGGGAACTGAGTCTAGAAGTGTAACATTGCTTATCGCGACACACGTGCATGCAAAGTTAGCACATTCCAAGGCACATCGTTCAGGCCGTTTTGGGGAAAATCCTATTTTTCCGTTATCTTATGGGGTTTTATGGGAAAATTCCCACTAAAAATCAAAAATTTTTAATATGAAAAAACTATCAAAACTTTAAGGACCATAACATACTATGTTAAATTAAAACCGGATTTTTGTCTAAAAACCTAATTTTCGTTATTTTATGGAAAAATAACATAATTTACCATAACTTTTGAACCGTTATTTTTACAGAAATGGGATTTGTACCATTTGGTTCAGAATTTAAAGAAGTACACTATACTACATTTTTTGTGTTTTTATGGAAAAATAACATAATTTACTATAACTTTTGAGCCGTAATTTTTACAGAAATAAGATTTTTGTACCATTTTGTTCAGAATTTAAAGGGCTACATCAGACTAAATTTCTATCAAAATCGTTCGGGCCATTTTTGAGAAAATCCGATTTTTCCGATTTTTTATGGGTTTTTATGGTAAAATCCCCATTAAAAATCAAAATTTCAAAAAAATGAAAAAAAAACGCCTGGAGATACCATAGATTAGAACCTACATACCAAATTTCATCAAAATCGGACCACAGGTGTAAGTAGGGTTTTTTAGCCGCTCCTGCGGGAGTGAGCGTGAGGAGCGTGATTGAGCGTGTGACGTCACACGACGCCACCCCCGCCCCAGAAGCCAACCCCCCCCCCCCCCCCCGACGCCACCCCCACCCCCGACGCCACCCCCGACCCGTCGCTAACCCCTTCCACAATCGGGCAGATTCAAGGCCATCCTTTGTTGTCTGGAACCACCCTACGCATCGTGGGAGGTGTAACCCTCATTACACCATCACTCACTGTCAGCCGCAGCTGCTCCCCAACACCTGCTCTCCAAGCGGCAGTGCCACACGCTCCTCCCTTTTATTCTTTGTTCTCCGCATAGCGCACACTTACTTACCACCAATAGGATGTTAGCTTATTTAGACCAATCAGAGAGCAGTATTTCACATATTTCAAATATTTTACCGTTTTACCCACCTGACTGTAAAGGTTGTGGAAATAGTGATGTAATTGACGTACACTATGAAAAAAGCGTACATATGACACAAAATTTTAAGAAAAGTGTATTTTTTCAAGTCCAATGGCTACTGTATTTTACTTTGCGGACTATGAAGACAGAAGATCCAACTCACATTTAGATAGTATTCGTTTAAACTAAGAATAGAACAGACTGAAACATTATTACGTAAACCTATTCTGCTAAGGTTACAACATATAATAGAATGTCAAAATGTAAACCACGAGTTATGTTTTGAAAAACTATTAAAATATTTTGTTGGCACACCTGCAGTGGCTTGCTCACATCAATCCTAACTCATTGCACATCACGTCAGTCACAGTGGAGCAGCCGAACAGTGTGAATATGAATCCCTCTTGCAGCATTGACGAATACATTCAATCATTTATGCAAGAGATAGACGGTATGACGGACAACGCAATTCAACAGACTCCAATCACAAACAGTACTAGTGGTAGTAGTAGTAGTAGTATGAAGAAAAGGAAGAGTTCCCCGGCTAAGACCAAGGTGGAAAAGTCAGGATGGGTACCGAAGCCGCCAGCGAATTGTCCCATAGTATCATGGATGGATAAAGGTAATTTGTATGCAGTGCAAAATCCAGCAAACAAAGGAAGTGTTTTATTGAAAATGGAAGTATATGAAGGTGTCGACATGAAGTTCATGTGCGGTTTATATTTGGACAAAGACAAAACAATGCAAGAGAGTGTTAATGAAACAATTGAAAAAATCTAAAACATGTGGGTTGATAAAACAACTGGTGCTCCGAAACTCACGTGATTAACTCAAACTGTTACACCATGCAAAAGTGGCGAGCTAGATGTAAAACCGAAGAAACGTGTGGTACGGAAAAAGCAATAAACATGTTTATAGGAATTAATGAACACGTGTGCCCATAAACTATCCACATGTAACAACCGACTCTTTTTTTCTAGACATTTGTAAACACGTGTGTTAAAACAGCTGCGTTCATTATTAATCCCACCACTCTCCCACCAACTAAAATGGCCCCTGATCCGAATAAAAAGCCCCACTCTGTCTGAGACAAACATCAGTCTGCTCCAGTTCATCAACGACTCACCACTAGCACCAACACTATGAGCGACATTGCTGAGACATACAACGTGATGACCACTGAGGCGGATACACCGATGGACCTGAAGACCTCACTCAACACCTGCAAGAACAACTCCCCAACGTACACCAGAATTACCGACTTGATTGCTGAAGTTCCATACCTTATAACGATGATGGAGAGAGTAGTTACACCATTCGGCGAGACGGTCATCATCATCCTGGAGGGTCAAGTGGGAGATGACTACTACCTGTGAGTTTATCTGCCGAGACGCTTCAATAATGTGGTGAGCAATACGGACATCTATCGCTACAACAACGGCTTCGGAGACCGCCTTCGCTTAGTGAAACACGCAGCCAGACCCGGCACCTCCTTCACACCGTTGGAATTTTTGTAAGTACTGTAAAGCAAGTAACGTCAAGACGTAAAAAATGTATATGTTCTTAAAATAACCAATGTAGATTTTGATAGTTTTCGTAAGTAATAAATATTTCATTTATTTGCAAACATAAATACTTGACTAAAATGATTGACTTATACCCAATGGTAATACTATAGTTAAAGCAATGAGTGATTGGTATCAGTAGTTAGTATGACTTTGAAGTGGTTACACCCATTCTCCGCCATTGTGGCGGGGCCTTCAGGTAGTGGTAAATCAGTGTTTGTCTCAAGGTTTATTGATACTATTTCAGAAATGTGTGACACATCATTCTCTAGCATATACTGGCATAATGGTAGCGGTGGAGGAGGAGTTGGTAATTCATCAAACTCAAAAATAAAATACATTGAAGGTTTACCAAACATGGAAGACTTTGACGGTAATCAACCGATACTTGTGGTAATAGATGATATGATGCGAGAAACAAACAACATAGTGGTTGATCTATTTACAAAAGGTTGTCATCATAGGAATATAAGTGTGTTTTTTATAACTCAAAATATTTTCCACCAAGGACGTGGCCAGAGAGACATATCACTAAATGTGCATTACTTAGTTTGTTTTAAGAATCCTAAAGATAGGGTGCAGATCAAGTGTTTAGCTAGACAAATCCATCCAAAAAATTCAAGGTTTATCGAGGAGGCGTATGCCGATGCAACAAGTAGACCACATGGCTACCTATTGATAGATTTGAAACAATCAACACCTGACGATATGCGAATACAGAGTAATATATTTCCAGATGATGATAACCATTTTGTGTACGTACCGAAACAAAATAAGAAAACAAAATAATTTAGTCGTCATCATGTCGTGCTTGAGGAAGGACAGAGCGCTACTCAAAGTGTTAATACATGCTACTCCAAAAGAGCGCAAAGGGCTATTAAAAGTGTGTGACTTGAGTACTATTCGTACAGTTTGTGAATGTAATTACAATGTTACGAGGTAACGTTCCTCTATCAGACAAGACAAAACAAAAATTGCGAAGACATAAGACTACTCTTCGTCGAATTGTAAAACAAGGTGAATGTTGGAATAAAAAACGCAAATATTTAGTACAAAAAGGAGGTGGAATTATTCACCCATTATTATTAAGCACTGTGTTACAAGCAGTAGTACGATCAGCTTTGAATAACTAAAATTGTATTAATCAGGTGACTTCTACGTTTACATACATATAAAGATTTGTCATTCTATTCCGAGACACCGTGCGTGAAGTTACACAGAGCACACGACAATGTAGCATGCAAGAAAAATGGTCATTGTTCCACAAGAGTTAATTGAACGTTTAAAATCGCCTGCTAATCAACAGCAACTTTCAACTGAACGTTCATACAAAAGTTTGGATGATGAAATGGAAGAGATAATGAATAATAAAAAAACTCAATGATATTGCGCTTCATAACACGCGACAACAGTTTGATTAGCTGGAATGAAAATTTTGAAGTGATTATACAGGGTAACAAAATATCAGGATCCAATTTAGTGGACGTGACACATGCAATAGTACGAGTTCGAACAGCACATTCATTACCACCAGGATGGAACGAAATGTTGAGAGCATTGAAACTGATGAATGTTCCTAAAGAATATATACATAACAAACAGGCGTTAGACTATTTAATGTTTGATGAGGCAACCGACGAATCAGTATGACTCGGTAGAAGAAACAATGGACGAACCTGATGATGGGACAAGAGGAGGAGGAGGAGGAACCGCAGTATCAGTTACAGGAAGAAGAAGATATTTATTACCAGATCGTTTACAGTCGGCATATGTGAGGCGAGTGGGTCACGCTCCGTATCCACAGAGGCAAGTGGCTGATCACCGTGCAGTGAGAAGAGAGGTGCTTGAAGATTCGATTGTGCAGTCACTCAACAATTGGGAACCGTACGAACCGAAAACAATGGAACAGTTAGTTGTATTATAATCCAAACGATCCTGCCTCATATGGCGGCGTAGCTCCGTTAGTACGAGGAGCGAGAGAGAAAAATATTTCCAACGTAAAATAGTTGATTGGTTACAAACACAAGACACTTACACTTTGCATAAACCAGTCAGTAAACGATTTAAACGCAATCCGTATATGGTGTTTCGACCATATGAACTATGGCAAGCGGATTTAAACGATATGCGAGGATTGAGCAAATATAATGATGGTTTTAACTACTTGCTATCAGTGATTGATGTGTTTAGTAAGCGTCTTTATGTTAGGCCGTTAAAGAAGAAGGAAGGTGCTGATGTGGCTACCGCTTTTGAGGATATTTTCAAAGAAGCTATTAAAACACCAACGTGCTTACAAACCAACAAAGGGAATGAATTCACAGGTAGAAAGGCCGTACGATTGTTTGAAAAACATAAAATAAAATATGTAACCACACAAAATCCAGACATCAAAGGCGGCGTTATCGAAAGAGTAAATCGGACCTTGAAGACTCGTATGTGGCGATACTTGACTCATAAAAACACTTATCGTTACAACAAAGTGTTGGAAAAATTGGTGAATGCGTACAACAACAGTGTGCACAGGAGTTTGGGCAATAGATTACGTCCTCTAGATATGGACGGTGGTGACAAACATGTCATCTACAATGTATTAAAACATATGTTTAAAAAGATACCACGACGAGTGAAACCAAAACTAAAAGTAGGCGATACAGTTCGAATAGCCAGGGAGAAAGGGAGATTTAGCAAAGGCTACGAGACAAACTGGAGTAAAGAAGTGTTTTCGATACATCGAGTGAATGTGTTTATGCCACGGCCTTTGTACACACTTACCGATCTCAATGGTGAAGAATTGAATGGACAGTTTTATGAAGAAGAAATACAAAAAGTCACATTACCCGTCAATCACTTGTTTAAGATTGATAAAATAATTGAGACCAAAGGTCGAGGACACAGTAAGCGATACCTGGTGAAGTGGGAAGGTTACGGAGACGAGTTTAACTGCGTACTGCGCACTATATACAAAATGTCTAACATCAGTCAATTTTTCATGACATTGTCCAGCAATAGTTCTATGAAATATTTCCCACAAAATACAGTGACCAGTTATATCACACACTTGTCCAAACACATCCAATTAGACGGGAAGTGGGAATTGGCTTTGGTGGACATTCACTATCCTTGTTCATTTGTGGTGAACGGAAACAATGTTGATGACGAAACAATACGATTCCAGTATGATAGTTTATTAGCGAGATCAACGATCCGTGATACAGAACATTTCGCTGTTAAAATAACAGGCGGATACTATAGGAATCTTGATGATCTATTGAATACAATCAACAAACTTGAAGACATCCATGATTATATGGAATTTTCATACGGCACGAGAATCAACAGAGTTAAACTCAGGATCATGAACGAAAACGTGTCGAATGTGAGTCTGAGTGAAAAACTATCACAGCAGTTGGGTTTTGATTATGATGAGAAAAATATATTAAATCCAAATATTACCGAACTGATTGGTTCTAAAGCACCAAACCTCGCATTGGGTATTCCAGCACACATTTATGTGTATTGCGACTTGATAGAGCCACAATTTATCGGCGATACTACAGCGCCATTATTGAATATTGTCAACGTCAATATAGACACGTACAAGTATGGATCGTACAATTCAGTGTCATTCACAAGTCCGCACTATGTACTCGTTATGAAATCCACATTTGAAACAGTGGAAATCGACTTGAGGGATCACACAGGGAAAAAACTGCCATTCATGTTTGGAACGTCGTACGTGAAACTTCATTTTAGGAGAGTGCAGCAGCAACATCAGCAATAATGATAATCAATTTGAATGATCCCTATTTGGCATACTACCGACGGCAACAATTACAACAGACTGGCGGTGCTATTGATCGAGTATTTCATGGTGCACCATATCAGCGAGGACATGGAATCGGTAGTTTTCTGGGCGGTATGATTCGCACTATCGCTCCGCTGATCAAGTCCGGAGCAAAATCGGTACGACAAGAAGCGTTAAGATCCGGTGTTGGATTCCTAACCGATCTGACAGGTGGTAAAATTACAGATCTAAAAACAGCCGCCAACTTACGACTTAGAGAGTTTACTGGATCGTTGAAACGTAAAGCTGACGAGCAGATGGAACGTATGATGCTTGGTGGCAGCGGTGGCATTTGCACGAAAAGACAACGCGTAACGCGTAAGAGTAACGCGAAACGCGCAACGAGAAACACAAACCGCCAAACGCGCAATGCACGGCCGTGGCAGAAAGCCTCTTACACCACAGTCGTTGGCTAAACTTCTTAAAGTGCGGACGTCTGCATCAAGAAGAGGAGGAGTGAAACACAAGAGACTAGTAGGGAGACGACAACAACGACAACGACGAGGAGGAGTAGAGTCAAGGAAGAAGGTGACTTCGCCGAAGAAGCGTACTTATCGCAGTGAAAATTTAAATTCTATTGGTATTTTTAGTTAGTTAAAGAAGAAGGAGTAAAATGTCTTTCCTACATCAAAAAACATGTGAATGTGTCAAGACCGAGCTGGATTTATTCTCCTTACCACCTACGCAGACGAGTATTGAAAGCGGCAAATGGGTCCAGTACAAACCAATATCCACATTGACCGATGATGCGCCAATAGAGTTTGTAGTTCCGGGCAATGGCGATGAATATACTGACCTTTCACAAACAATGATACAATTGACCGCGTCTATTGTTAAATCTAAGGGAACTGCGGTTACTACCGACGAAGAGGCGAAAACAGTTGGGCCGGTCAACAACTGGTTACACTCACTATTCAGTCAAGTGGATATTTTTATGAATCAAAAACTTGTCACACCACAAAACAATACATATGCATATCGAGCGTATGTTGAAACGTTAATGAACTATAGATACGATGCTAGAAAATCACATCTAACATGCAGTCTTTGGTACACGGACGATGGTATTGACATGAACGATTGCGCGGAAGAAAATGAAGGACTCAAAGCAAGACGGGAGCTAACTAATAAAAGCCGTGAAATTAATATGCTCGGACATTTGCATGTGGATATTTGCAATCAGAATAAGTTCATGCTAAATGGCGTAGAGTTGAGATTTAAATATATTCGATCAAAAGATGCGTTCTACATTATGGCCAGCGCTGGTGAATTCAAGGTACATATTGTCGATATTAGTCTCTGGATTCGAAGATGTAAAATAAGTCCCACCGCACTTAAGTTATAAATTGGCGCACAGTAAAGCACTCCAGACTGGTACGGCAAAATATCCAATCACACGAGTGGAGCTGAAAACATTCACACTACCGTCTGGAATACGTAACAAGACTTTGGACATATGTTTCTCGGCCAAGTGCCGAAACGCATCATAGTGGGAATGGTTACGAACGCCGCATACAATGGAGATTTTAAAAAGAATCCCTACAACTTCGAACATTATATAACAAACTTCTTTTGTCTATATGTTGACGGAGAACAAGTTCCATCAAAACCGTTACAGCCACACTTTGAAAAATCAAAGAATAAATATGTTATGGCATATCATTCGATGTTCTCCGGTTCTGGTGTACATTTAGCGATGCCGGTACCGTTATCAGTAGGGAAGACTTTGGACAAGGATACTGTTTGATGGCATTCGATCTAACATCAGACTTATCTGCAAGTGACACTACACATTGGAATCTGGTGCGTAACGGTAGTGTTCGAATGGAACTAGGATTCGACGACGCGCTTGCCTAAACTGTCAACTGTTTGGTTTATGCCGAGTATGACAATGTCATCGAGACATCGTCTTCGTCGAGATGTTAATCGTCTTCAATAAACATTCGTTCGAGATGGTCCGTTTACGCAGAGCATTTAAGAAATTGAATATATCATCACCTATCATTGTGGACATTCAATGTTTTAAGGACAACCAAAATGAATATACACTGAAAGAAATTTGCATCTTGGAAGCTGACACCGGCGTTCTACTTATGCATCATATTGCTAAACCACCTTACGATCGATCAGAGTTATCAGATGAAAAACTGCGGGAAAGCTACTGGCTCACAAAACACTGCCATGGACTACGATGGGAGTTCGGTGATATTGCGTACTATGAACTTTTTAACAAATTGACTGATTGTATATCAAGAAGACCGACGGTTTACGTCAAGGGATTTGAGAAGAAAGAATATTTAAAGCGTCATCATGTGATGGACTTCGTCACTACCAACGTAATCGATATTGGTGCAATTGGTTGCGAATCAATCACTTCAATCAATAATTTAATGTCAACAAACGTTTTGCGATGTCGAAATCACAAGTCTATAAACAGTCGATGTGCGCTCACCAACTGTGTCGCAATACGTGGTTGGTTACATCTGACATAAAATTTGGATGAATGTGTGGATACCAGTGGAGATGCGAGATCCTACTACTGCTCTTGTTTTAGCACCTCTACTAGTACAACTACTACTGCTGCTGCCACTGCCTCTGCCGCTACTATTGGTTATGATACTGTAGAATGAACACAGTACAGATAGAAAGGCATCTATCTGTCACAGCAGCCTCTCTTCTAGTCTTCGTAGCGGTTGGGAGCAGGAAGAACGAATATTAAAACAAGCGAATAGGGATCAGCTAACACTTTATTACTTAAAATAAATTAATCATTAACAATTTCATCGATTAAAAATTACACATTACAATTTACAAAGCAAACCGCGACTAACCGAATAACATACGAATTACAATAATGAATTTAAAAAAACGTACACGGATTAAAAGAAAAGAGTAAGGATAAAAGAAAGGGCGCGAGACCGCGCGCGGCGGACCTTCCGTCGTTCGCTACATTCAGGCACGATCTGAGGCTTCAGCATCGCCCAAGCGGAAGCGTCAGCGTGGTCACATGACCATCGTCAGCCAATCAGCGCACGCTGAGCGCTCAGCCCATAATTCAACGCGTGGACAGTTGCTTGACAGGTGCTGCAGCCAAACGATTACAATGGTCGTTAATGAAACTAATTGTAGCGGGGAACTGAGTCTAGAAGTGTAACATTGCTTATCGCGACACACGTGCATGCAAAGTTAGCACATTCCAAGGCACATCCGGCCAAGCCACGACGTCTGGTTAGGATTATTGTAGGGTTACAAAGTAATGAAATGAATTGGAATATGAGTTTTAAGGTTCACTTGGAGACTTATGTGAAGTTAAATAAAATTCAATATTGCTAAATACGGTTGACACATCAACCTAGCAAATATTCGGTGATAGCCAACGGGCCAGGTTTAGGGAGTAAGGCCAATCAGCTTAAGCTCAAAGTTAACAAATTACAACAAAATGAGCGTCACATATCCAAACTACCTGTGAGTAATGTGGGAGTTTACGCTGCTGACCAAATCCCACAACACATCTCTTCATCCACCGTCATGATTGTCAACACTGATCCGCACAACGAAGGGGGTACACATTGGGTTTCATTATATTTGAATAGAAATGGAATAATTGAATACTTTGACAGCTACGGCCAGCCACCATAATTACCGACCTACCAGGGATTCCTGAAAAGTAACGCCAAGTGTCGCTACATCTACAATGATCACCGCCTCCAAAGTGACGACTCTTCTGTCTGCGCTCACTACTGTCTGTTGTACCTGTATCTTCGTACCACTCACTACAATATGAAGATGATGGACTTTTTTCACCTTTTTGACAACACTTCGACTGCTCAAAATGATGGAATCATAAAAAAGTCTTTACTCAATTGTACCTAAAAAAAGATTTGCAAAAGTAACAATATTCTTGTATAATGAAGAATATATCCCTCTGTACTGAGAGTGTATGATTTATTTCAAATAAAAAGCTTTCAATTATAAAATCAATGTCTTTTATAATTTATACTTACCTATACCTATAGTTTAAAGTTACCTTATTATTTTTACAAGTGAAAATTACAAATTCGGTTTTATTCAAAACAGGTTGATGGGATAAAAAATATAACGCACAAGTTACACAAAATGTGTCTGGTTTATTAACAGAAACAAACAAAAATATCGAACAAGGACTAGAATCATAACTAAAATATTCAATCAATCAATCAATTAACTTTATTCAGAAATATAAACATTATATAGATTACTTACAGCAAATATTCTGAAATTATGTTACTGTAAAGCAAAGCGTGAGTTCAGGGACCAAGTCGTAAACTTTAAATGAAAATATCATACAACAAATTATAAGGATATCACTATTAAATTGAATTGTAACATAAATCTGAATGCTATTAACTATATTATTATAATATGATAATCTTCAAAGTGTCTATTCACTGTTTATTGTTTTATCACACACATAAACGCCCTATAAACATCACACTCATGCGACTTGTTACCTATACAATTTAATTTTCGTCCAACTCCATCGGTGCTTGTAAAAATGGTGCTACGGTCAATGGTGGTGCTCTGGGGGGTATAGCATAATGACCCCATTGCAGTGTGGATATTCCATCCTCTGGCATGACATACCTATTATCGTCAAATGGTGCCAGGGATCGTTTCCTCACCACGACTGTGTACATAATATGATGCCTACTTTGGAACCGCTGATTGTGCTCTTACAAGTTTTGTTATAGAGACAGTCCAAGTAGTCATCAACAGTCAATTTATTTTTAACAACATCACGATTAACGCCCTTTGCCCTCTTGACAGGTGGTGGCGCACCAATATCGTCGTTATCATCTCCATTACCCACAGAGCAAGAACTCTTACCGAAAACAAAACAATATAGTTTAGCCATCAACCCTGTGAACATATTGATAGTGACTCCTCCTGCTTCGTCCTTAAACTTTCCCAGGACTCTTGCGTTGCTTCCGTCATAGCAGATGTGATTGTTGGGGTAGTTGCTAGTGTCGAAGTCATCGAGGTGTTGTATCATGTCGCGGTAGACGTTTCTGGTACGGATAGCATAAATAATCCCATCAGTGTCAATATACGTCATCCGTATTCTATTTAATCCGTATCGTTCTACCATGTCGTAGTGAAACCCGTACATCCATCTCTTACTATGGTCCAGAATACACATTCCTGCATATACTGGCTTATTTAGTACAATTCGCACTTTTCCCATTTGAATCAGAGCCAGGCTCTCGTTATACCAAACTCTGTCATTGAAATTTGCCTTGGCCACATACTTTGTGTAAATTTTGTGGGAGGCTACCAGTTTGAGATTTTGATGTTTCCTCACATTCTGGAGACTCATTCCGTAGACAGAGTTTACCATCAGCTTAAACATCTCAACTTCAAATTTATTGCTGGCACGCTCTCTGAGTTCGGTATTCAGTGTCACGTACGGTTTTAACCACGGCGACTGTTTGAATCGGAGTGCTCTGTGGATATGACAAAGACGTAGTCCATTTTCCATAGCTTGTTGGAGGTAACGATGATGGATCACATATTCTTCCTTATCCGTTAGTGTGGCCGTAAGTTTATTGGATCTTCCCGCACCGCTGTTGGTGATGTCATCCGATGAATATGGTAATTGATAAATTGGTGCCTTTCGCACCTTTGGACAGAATGGTAAGCCACTGTGCTTATCATGAATGGCATGATCCTTCGGGTACTCCAGATCCACTTCCAGCACATAACCATACTCACCGTCCGATGGAATGTCAGCAATGTTCAAGTCATCACACTCCGCACGTGATAGCCACTCAAACTGGGCGTAAGGTAATGGCTGAGACATTGCCCATCCATACAAGTTATTGGCGTCATTGTGTATTAAAAATGTATCATCATCATTCTCTTCACTTGTTGATGCGCACTGACCGTTTCGATCACCAATTTTATTTTCCATCCTGGTAAACTTATTGTTTGCGGTGACGTGTCTGGTGACGCATTGGGTTAGTCCACCTCGAATACCCTTTTCAAAAAATAAATACTGATCTACATCTTGAAGAGTATCAAGTATCACGCCGGTCTTGAACAACATGACGTCCCACGCATATGAAGATAATGTTAAATAATGTGCTGGGTCCAAGCCGTAGTGTGTTAGACACATCTCCCTGAACCCCTCAAATACATCTGCCAACAGTAGTACGTCTGTTTGTAGGTAGATGTCAGCATATTGTCTGAGTGTTGTGCAGTTGAACTTGGTCCAGACACGTTGAGCATGCGCATAATCATCATCTGTCAAATTATTTCCAAAAACCTGTTTTGGTGGTAGGATTTCTTTGTTTAGTACATCCTGTGATGTAATATGCTCATAAGGGAAAATGCCTTTCCTACGTAGCATGTCAAACTCTTCTTGATCCGGGTAGCGAGCTCTTGTTATGTTCATTCTATGAACAGGAAGAATTGATGCCAATATTGCAAGTGATTTTGACATCAGTCGGTATGAATCGACAAACTGCAGTTTGATGCTTTTCCTCCGACCTGCTCCCGGATGTTTGAATCGCTTCGAAAAGGTAATGTATTTTTTCTCGGTGTTGGCGAGCACATCAATATCACCTTTATCCACTGCGAGCTCTCTGACAATAAAGTATGCATCATAGTTGGATAGGTTATGCAGGTACATGTTCACTTGTTCTTGTTCCTTGTATCGGAGGTTACAAAATCGATGTGCCGCTCCTCGGAACCTTTATGGTGGTGAATGTTGATGATCCCTCATCTTATTGTCTTCACCAGCAGGGCCAAACTCTTTTTTGCAGATATGGCATACTGTGGACTGCTGATATATTACCTGCTCTTGTGGTGTTAACTGTGGGGGATCATTTGGTATCCGATGTCCATAGAGGATGTCACCAATCTTCCGCACGTCATCCCGTACAGAGTTGATGAAGTGATTAGCGGCATCTTCACCTCGGTATAGTCGCAGCTTGGAGAACGTAGTGCAGGCTGGGTCGTCATCATCAGCGTCACCATCGTTGACATCCCTCTGGTCGTCATGAATGTAATAAGCATATGCGTACGGTGTATGGATATTCCTGACATTATTAAGTGCATTTGCATTTTTCTGACCTCCCCCTACAATTCTATTACCTGCTGGGTCCCAAACAGGCGGCGCTATAGTCGGTGTAGGTTCGATAGGTTGGTCAGCTTCGTGTGGTACAAGTGCGCACTCAAAGTCTGCGTATATCGTAAAACGACTACGCTGAGTTTGCTCATAATTTTTAAATTTAATTTCCTTTTCTTCTGCAAGGTCAGTTCTCAGTGGTGTGTGTTTTGAGCAGTAGCGTTTATGTTCTTCTAATCGCTCCGCCCCTATGAGCCCTAATTTAGTCGGTTGGTTGTCAAAATATGCAAAGCAACGTTTACATATAAAAATCATATGTTTACGACGAGTCAACTGATTAGTTACCAACCACTCAAAATCCTTAATAAATGAAAAATGCGTTGTGCTTTTATTTGTCAGAAATAGTAAGTCAAAGTGATTAACCAATTCTTGGTCGACGACACGGAGTGGATATACAAATGTTTTATCTTCAGTCCTACCATTGGTCTTATTCTTCTTCTTCTTACTGTCCAAACCGTACACATTTACGCTAACGCCAGGGTTGTTCCGCTCAAACGTGCGGATCTGATCTAATTTTGTTGGAAATTCAATATTATTAAAATTTAAATTTGCTGTTGCACGAACCTCTGCAGTTAACATATTTGGACGAAGTTGTTCGCGGAAAGGATTGTCTATATATTTGGATAAAATGGCATATTCAAAACACCTTTCGTCTGCATCGTTCAGCACATTAAGTACGGCTTTTTTGCGGTTATTTCCTGTGGCAGTGGGATGTAGGAGCTACCTCTGAGAGGATTATAAACATTAACTCTCACTTCCATAGTCATAACCCTAACAAAGCTCCATCCCGATCCTCGTAGCTCGCATGTCTCCTTTTCCAACAGAAGTTTCAGAATAAACTCCCTACATATTTCTTTAACATCTGATGTTTGGAGCAGGACTACGCTGCAGGTTTTAAATACTCGCCTACATGTTTCACCGTGAATATTAACAAATTCACATTCAATCCAGAGATTTACCTTAAGGGCATGAATGATGGCTAACAAATTGCGCATGAGTGTGATTACCTGACCACGCACATTGTTGAGGAACTCCTGAAGTGTGATGGCTTCATCGACAGGTTCAATCAGACGGTATGTCTTTAACCGCCCGCGGAATGCAGTCTCGACTTCTGCGAAGCCCTCAGATGCCAGGTCGGATGAAATGATTGGTGCTTCATCGTCATCCCCTCCTCCGGATGACGACGTTGACGGGGCTGGGAAGGTGGAGGTTGTAGTCCACTGAAGCCTGGTAGTGCTGAGGTGAGCTCGATTGGATGACAGCGGCGATATCGGGTATGACGTTGTTGATTATCTTTCCTCTAGAACGTCTTCCCGCATGTCTCGCACACGAATAGTCCTGAAAAACATTAGTACACATATTACACAGACGGATAAGTATAAATGATTATTTTACATGTTTCTTTTTGCCTAATTTCATTTACTGTTTCAGAATTATATTTAGCTATATTATATAAATGATATATTAATAATCTTTATTTCACTTGGTTTTTAGGTAAAAAAAATTACTAGAGTTTAGGATTTTTTAAATATTTTTAGTGGATATAATTTAGTTTGTTTTAGGAAACAAAATATATAAGTACATCAACTTCTAAAAGTAGTTTGTTGGGTTTTTTTAATAATGTAAATATCAAACCTGTAATGTAAATACCTGTTAGTAAATACCAAAGATAAGGATAGTAAAACAAAGAAAAACAATACATACCTAATGGACGGATCTCCTCATCTTGAACTGTTGGTTGTAGTGGTGTTGTATATGGGGTTGATGATGGTCCTGGTATGGGTTCAGGCAATGGTCCTACTCTAGACGCAGGTACTGTGCATGCTGCCGGCGTTGGAGCGTGAACCGTTCGTTAGTGACGTAGGAGGTTGCTACGCCGATTGGATGCACGACCGCACTCGGGACAATTATGTAAATCGTTGACGTTGCTATGAACTGTCCTGACGTGCTCAACAGCATGCTGTTTTAGCCTGAAGCTGCTGCCGCAAATGGCGCACACATATGGTCGTTCTGGGACACTCTCCATAATCTGAATCATCGAAATGTGATTAGTGTACTGACTAAATAACCTGTTTCCCCAATGCTATTGCACACATATGTTTGTTCTGTTAGTACAACAGAAAATTTTAATATGTGATGGAATATCTGTTTGCACACTACTTATATACAGAATGTAAATAAACATCATTTTTATATAAAACCCACTTTAAATACTAAATTTGATACGTAGCATGATAGCTGGAGATGTATGTTACCCCACTACAAATGCACAAAAGTCTTAATGTAGTAATTACATGAAATACTTTTTTTAAATTATAATATGTGATGAAGTGTCTGTTTCCGCACTACTTATGTACAAAATTGAAATGTAGTAGTCACTTTGATTACTATCTTTGATAATTTTAATACGTGATCAAATGTCTGTTTCCACACTACTAATGTACAAAATGTAAATGTACAATCACTTTCAATGACATATTTTTAATATTTAATGTGACGGGTGGGAATGTTCCATTTCCCCACTACTAATGCATAAAATGTAAATGTAGTAATCACTTTAAATACTATCTTTGATAATTAGTTGTATGGAATACTCTTTTTTCCCACTACTACTTCACAAAATTAAAATGATTATTTTTATAAATATAATAATAAAATGCTTACATATATCAATACTATTAAACGTAGTTTGCAATGTGATATTTAATAATCATAGTTCACTTCTAATAATGGTCTTTACACTTATAATTAATAGACATTTTTATAAAATAATAATAAAATACTTACAATAATTATTGTGATGATCCAATGATGACACAAAGCGCGAACTCGCGATGGATAAATTACTCAATTTAATAGAGCCACGAATAGTCTAATCACTGTGGTAGCTGGGAACAGACTGGATAGAGATCGACGGGGGAGCGTGAGATGACCGACTTGTTGCAATGCAGAGAACAAAGGTGTAGTCCCTAGCTCTGTACACATCCAGACACACACATCCCCGGTTACAAATATTTGTCGGGACACCTGTATAAACACAGTTGTCGGGACTTTTGAACCAAACAGCATTATGTACCCACTGCTGTTCGTACATTAACTACGTAAAGGTAGATTTTCTTTACACTCCATTTAAATATCAAAAAACCTTAAAACTGACTGTCGGGATGTCCCGACAAACATACAAGTGTGTTAATAGCCCCGACAATAGTAAAAGTGTGTTTGTCTGCCCGACAAACATATAAATCAAGAACTTGACACTTTCTGTGTGAACCAACTGCAGATGAGTCATTCCAACGTTGCCACATCGCCTGGTTTCTCAGCGCCAAGGCTACGCACCCCCCACGCGCTTTCATGAGTGGTCTGCCGGCATCACGTAGCATTCTATTTCGCAACGTTTACGATCCACCCCCTCCCCCAACGTCCTTGTATACGTCATAGACGTGTTTTTGCTTAACGCTTATCAACATGCAGCATCTTTGATTGCTGTCTATATTATGTTAGGGAAAAATTTATGTTTAAAATCGTTCTGGTAAGTGTCATTTTATTCATGTACAGGGTGTCCCGTAATTAAACAGCAAAACTCCTGGAAATTGTTTTATGTGTCAAAACAAGGTGAAAATCAAGAATAATTTTTTTCCAAAATCGCTTTGTTGGCCAGATATCCACTATTTTGTATTTGTTTTTAAACATTTGTAGCTTTGGCGTTTTTAACCGATGTTTGTGAAACTTGGTATGTACGGTAAGGTTAACAAGACCAGTCTGAGATAAAAACACTCATCTTAATTCGGCGAGAAATTATAAAATGGTGGTCATTTTAATTTTTAAAACTTGAATTACTCTTAAACGGCAAATTGTATGAAAAGATGTCATGAATACTTATATTTAGCATTATTAATTTCCTATCAAATAATACCAAGTTCAAAAATTTGGAATAAGAAATGGCTTAAATATAACGATTTTTAGTGGTAAAATGGGTCTAACAGGAATATTTTAGCCTTTTTAACCCAATAAAAGTATTCTTGGCATTTTTCATAAAATTTCCCGTTTTTGAGTAATTTAAGTTTTAAAAATTAAAATAGCCACCATTTTGAAATTTTGAATTGAATCAAGATGATTTGTTTTTCTAACACTAGTCTTGTTTACCTTAAAGTAAATACCAAGTTTCATAAAGATCGGTTAAAAAACGTCAAAGAAAACAAATGTTTAAAAAATACAAAATTGCGTATAATAGGCCTATCTGGTTAACGAAGTGATTTTGGAAAAAAATTTATTCTTTATTTTCGACTTATTTTGACCCATAGAACCATTTCCCGGAGTTTTGCTGTTTACTTACGGGACATTCTGTATACAAGGTATCCACTCACAGGAAAACTTTGAAAAACATTATGCGCAAATTTGTGTTTCAACAGGGAATTTTCAAATTCGTGATTTGCCACATAAATTCTGTTCTTGAGCAAACTCGTAGCTGCAGTAAATGTCGCCGCTATTGTTACATATTTTATGTTCTTATCTTCTTTTATCTTTGATCTTCTTTTATGCCTATCGCACAAAATACATAAACAGAAAATGAAAACTAATGGTAGAAATTACAATCGCATGTTTATTGGGTGAAAATAGAGAAGACTGTAGATTATTTAATTTTAGTCTAGTTTTCGGACGACCTCTAGTTATATATACTGTGTGTTTGAAAAGTCCCGGAACTGTGTAATGCATTTTTTAAATATTTTTTAATGTTATGTTCACTTTTTAGTGCTACTTTGATGGGGGCCCATCAGGAGTCAGAAAAAATTCACAATGCCACAAACCAAATCCAAGTGGACAATGGAGTAAAAAATTACAGCTGTTCAAAGATTCCTGTGATTTATGCGCGCGCTAGAAGCCGGAAGAAAGTAATTATGAAAGCATAGGTCAATCAATGCACATCAGCTTGAAGTTCTTTATTAGTAGAATACAGTTCCACAATAATTATTTTGGGCTCAAAATAACAGCAAGGTAAAAAAATGACAGTCGGTCAAAGATAAAAAAATTTCCTGTATTTGAGCAAGACAACAGTCCTTTAGCTTATTTAAATTACATAATTGCAGTATACAGTAGACCCGTCTTACCCGACCCTAATAAGAACGGACCTAAGTCGGATAACGCAAAAAGTTGGTTAAAACTGGTAATCCCATTATTTCTAAGTTGTGATTACATTATTATTTATAAAGTAAACTACACTTACCTCCTTTGTTTTAATTGATAGAAAAATCACAAATAAACACAAAATACGGTTAAGTCAAATACTTTAAGTGGTATAATTATACTTGTAGGCAAGAGTCTATAGAAAAAGCTTATTTTAATAACTTTGGTACTTTAGCCTAATATTAATTTATGATTTAGAAATCTATCGTAATACAGTACAGAACTTATTGTCGAAATTGAAGAAACTAGACACCATTTTGTTACGACACACTGGATGATTTATGGCCTCTCACTGGAGGCTCCAGTCACAGAAACTATCTTGACCTTGGAGTTGTTATCCTTCATCCCCTGCCCTCCATACAAGTTGCATTTTTCGTTTACTCTAGCGATCAGTTAATTAGCTATAAAAATTGTAACACAATCTATGATTTTGCCGCACAGATAACAAATCAGATGTGCTTGTGCTTGATAACAAACTGGCAACATGCAATATTTTTGGGATGAATAAAAAAAAAAAAAAAAAAACTATTCTTAGGCACATCCTGTGGAGATAAGCGTGGGAGCGGAAATCCCCGAGAGTCCTAGAAAGTGGTGGTTAAACCGAACTGCTCACGAAGCAAGGTTGGTTAAAAAAAACTGTAATATTTTACAATCAAGGGCGGATAATCCGATTATCGGTTAATGCGATGTTGGTTAAGAGGGGTTGACTCTATTAGTGAATAGACATGCCTCATTTAACTATTAACAAAATAAATAAGTAATAAAAAAGTTATAATAGAATATATAGGCCTACAATTGTTGCCTACTACTCTAATTTCATAATGTGAATTGTAAAAAATGTATGGGAAGAATTTAAAAACTCATCATAAAAAATTCAGCCATTCAAATGTATGAAACTAGCTAAATTTTTTAAATAAATGACCTTTTCATTATATGACCAAAACAGTCATAAAACCACTCAAGAGTTCATCAGATATAGTAACACTTCGGCCCAGTAACATTTCGGCCAAACTCAAATTTCTTAGAAAAACAGTATCACTTCGTCCCACTCGCTTTTACAGATGATTAAATAAGCTAATGGAGTAACATTTCGGCCCGACGAAAAATTGACAAGGGTTGAGGAACGCAGTTCAGGTAGTAAGAGGTACATGACCTGTATACTTTGCAAACCACCCTCTGGTGGAATGTCGCCCAACCGTCACCCCTTGCATCCTCTGACCTCACATGACGGAGAATCGGTGGAATCTTACCTAACCTAACCTGTCAAATATTTTGTTGGGACGAAGTGTTACTAGTGGGCAGGTAGAGAGTTGGACCGCAGGCCACATCTGAGGGTTTCGGGCCGAAATGTTACTGGGCCGAAGTGTTACTTGGGCCGAAGTGTTACGACACGGTAAACTACACGTCAGCACCAGTATATAGAATAGCCAAGAAAATAGACAGTATAATTAGTAAATAGGGTGAGTTTTAAATGAGTTCCCCCCCTTCTTTTTCTACATTTCTTAAGATATCAACTCCGGAACACGTCAGATCATTGTGGAGTAGTAAGTACTTTATTTTGGCTGGGTGTACAATTTTGGCCGCCATCTTGGATCCGCCTTATTAGATACAAGTTTTTTTTTCAAATGTAAAGGTAGGGTTGGGACCACAATTCGTTTAAAAAAATCTTGATCCATAGTGCTAGATAAAGATAAGTAACACCACCAGTCATTGTCGACCTATTTTCACTTGGCTGTGATGGATGTATTTTTTCGGCCTCCATCTTGAATCCGCCATTTTGAAATGTGATAAATTATTTTAAATATGAAGGTGGTGTTGTGACCCATCATTTTGAATTACTTTTTTATGCTGAACTCAATGCCGCAATCCATTTTTTGTTATCAAGCTTCCTTGATGAAAAATTATAATTATTTTATTTACAATGTCAATATTTCAAAAACTAAATATGAAAATGAAAAACGGATTGCGGCATTGAGTTCAACATAAGAAATTAATTCAAAATGATGGGTCATAACACCACCTTCATATTTAAAATAATTCATCACATTTCAAAATGGTGGATCCAAGATGGCAGCCGAAAAATATACTTCCGTCATAGCCAAGTGAAAATAGGTCAACAATGACTGGTGGCGTTACTTATCTTTATCCAGCACTATTTTTTGATTAAATCGTCTTGGTTTTTAAATGCACAATGTTAAAATGGACTAAAAATAAAGTTATAAAAAGTCAACATTTCAAGATATTTTAAAAGAAATTGTGGCATTGTAATCAGCGTAAAATTTAATTTGAAATGATGGATCACAACCCTACCTTTACATTTGAAAACAAAACTTTGCATCCAATATGACGGATCCAAGATGGCGACCAAAAATTTATACCCAGTCAAAATGAAGTACTTACTACTCCACAATGATCTGACGTGGTCCGGAGTTGATATCTTGAGAAATGTAGAAAAAAGTAGGGGGGAACTCATTTAAAACTCACCCTGTATGTTTTAAGTGTTATAAGATGTTTCTTTTGTTTACTTATTGTAAATTTAATAACACGTACAATGCTGACCAAGTAGTAATTTAACTTAGTTAGTTTACATTTACATTTAACATTGTTTCAATAATTCAGTCATCATTGTTATCTTTCTACTGTTATCTTGTTGAAAACCTAAATTTTTTTGTTAACTCTACACCGTCTTTCTTTGTTTATGTATTGTTAACGAATTAAAACTTTATTTTTTGTTACCTATTATTGTTATCTACTCAAATCAAATTTATTATTGTTATTCTTTGTAACGCTTTTATAGATTTTTTGTTGCAACCGCTGTCTTTTTCCCATCTTGTTGCCTTTTCTCTTTTTTGTTTGTTATTAGTTTATTTTGATTGTTTTTTTTTCACTCAACTTTATTGTATATGTAGCTTTAAGTAAGTCTTGTTTGTTAATACACTGAATTGTAACACATATCAAAATGGAGCCGTTCGTTGGAATGTAAATAAATAAGTAAAACACTTCAATAGTTTCACTTGGTCTACCTAATTAAATAAATAAATAAAAATGCCTTTTATTAGCAAAAACTCCTCAGTACAAACTGTTTTACAGGATGACTCTTGTCAATTAACTAATCCTAACTTAAAACTAAAGACAAAACAAAATACTGATACCCCTATTTACAAGATTTTAGCTATTTACAAAAATACATTTTCTTTAGTCTAGATCTAAAAGCTGGCACACCCAGCATCTTTAGGTCACAGGGGAGGTCATTGTACATTTTAGGCCCAAAGTACGAAAAACCTCTCTTTCCTACTTCCAACCTCACCTTCGGGAAATGAAGCTTTTTGTCTTGTCGGGTATTGCGCTGAGACACCCGATCGCGGGTGATCAGTCTTTCAATGAGGTATAGATTTTATTAGGTAAATAGCTTGGCATAAGATTGATTATTTTTCATGATTTTTTTAACTTAACATATTTAATTTTAATAGCCCTGTACCTATTGATTGAAACCATCATTTGAGAATATCTCTTAGTAATGAATATATTTAACCTACTTATATAGGTTTTAAAATAAAACTGTAATAATCTAACCTAACCAACCAAACTTACCGACAGTGAACGAATCGATTTAAGGTTTACTAATCAAATTGATAGTTTCAATATATATTAGCATAGCCCAGTTAAGAAACTGTACCCAATATTTTATATAACAAATATATGGTAAGATATAATAAATATTTTAACTACAGAAAATTAATTACAAAACTTATTGGAATTAATTACAAATTAATTAAATGAATTGCAAGTTAGCAAGGCCTAAGTTTAACTAAATTGGTTCTATAAATTACTTAACCTATCAATTGTATGATTTGCCATAAACGTAAATAACTAAATTGATTTGATTATTTTATTCCACTGATAGTTTTTCAGTATTTGGTGATCTTTTTGTACGGGAATAATCGGAATAACTGACTGAAAGTTATTAAATTCCTCACCGACAAAATCAATAACAATAACATAACCTCAACTAACTTCAGTGAGTTGAGAGTTACTACAGTAGAAGAAAATATATCGCCATTAGGCAGACAACAGCTAGAACTACAACGCTGTCTAAGTCAGAGGAGCAACCGCAACATGCAAGGTCAAGCTGATCCACTCCACGACACGACCACCAGCAGTCAGCACTAGATGATGCAAAAAACGGTTGGAACTTCGAACTGGCAACATTGCATCTCTTCAACATGAAACCTGCATTTGAAGTGAGTGTCGGGACAACCACACACTTCATTAGTTCCGCAAATCACCACTGCCGCGCCACCGTACGTGTGAGATGTAGGGCCCGACTAAGATAGACATCACTGACTCCGGGGGCGTACATTGACTGTCGGGACATTTACAACAAAATTTTATAAGTGTTACTGGGACCCGATTACAACGTTTCAGGCATTCTTTGCTTGTCGGGACGTGTGTGAGTCCCGACAACCGTGTGTTAGCCCGACTGTCTGGCCGTATGCAGGCGTGTGTCCCGACAATGATATGCAAACGTACGCACACACACACACGCACGCACACACACACACAGACATCACTTCGAAAACCACTTTTTTGGGTCCAGGGGGACCCAAAACGAATATATCCACTCAAAACTCAAACTCGAAAATTTTGACGAAAACAATACTTTCTCCATATAGGGGAGAAAGTAAAAGTTGGTTCTATGGTATGCAAAAGCATGAAAAGTTATAATATTTACCAACAGGGTGCAGCACTATTACTTTTATTGCTGAACTAAGCAACAACAAAAATCTATTATATGCAATGATAAATGTCAAAGTATGATTGTTTACAGTTACTTTTATGTGTTTAATTTCATGAAAATTTTTGATATTTTGGGAATCTTTAACAATTAATTTTTCTGTATTGTTTAGTTGTAGCGGTAGAATATTATATTATGGCTACGATAAATATGTAATACTATAGTATACCGTAAATTTTAAGAAGCAAATTTGATAAAATCGTGTACTACCCTTTGCAAACGCAAAGCTTGAGTATAACTGCAATAACCGTTTTATACTTACATGCCAATCCCGTTAACAAATTATCAACAATGTATATGAGTTTGAACGGATGGTGTTTTTGGCTTCTAGGGACCTCAAAACGAAAAAAATCGGTCCCGGGTCCAGGTCTTACCATGAGTACTACGGTAATAGCTTATTCCCTATATGGGAAATTCGCTAAAAATGTAATGGTGTCTGTCTGTATATGTGTATTACTCATAGGCGCATAAGCTACTGAACCGACAAGGCTTAAATTTAACAAAAATATAGCTACCATACCAAGATTTTTAATGTGCGGAGTATATTCAGAAGACTTTTAGGAAGATGGCTGCAAACATACATGAATGGGTCATTCTTGTTCTTGGAATGTTGCTGATATATTTCCGAGCTCGCATGATAACCAAATACTGTACAGTACTATGATGTTCAAAATTCTTTAGGCACCAAAACTTGCTGACTATTTAGCGAAAGTTTGGCCATAACCTAGAAACAACTGGAATCAGAGCTCGACATTAGGACAGCTAGGACAGCGGCACACCCACGGGGAAAGTGCGGGACTAATTTGTGAACAGATCTGCGACACACGGACGGCACGGAGACGTGCACTGCACAGTGCTTGGGAGTTGGACGATTCACATGATCGACTACAAGACAAGGACAATTTGATATAAGCTCATTCAAAGCTAATTAAATCTAACTAAATGAACCAGGAACTGTAATATGTAGGTAGATGAGACAGGGCTAGTCATAAGTGCTTTTTTTATGTTCACACAACTGCAAAGGAGATTCCTTAACTAGTGCTACATGTTACCTACTGTATATTTTAAACAGTGACGTAGCTGGAGCGGAAAAGGGACGGAACACGTCGGGTGCAAGGACAGGTGTTAATGTGTCTTAGGCTTAACTATACAAATGTTCCCAAATGATTTGTAGTGTATACTTGTTAAGAACTCATAAAATGTAACTTACCATTTCGTCAAAGGTGAAAACGAATGCTACCATCAGTGAAATGAAATGAACTGTGTTAAAACTAACCACTGTGTCAAAAAAACACATTTTAACCTCGCCGTAGCAGTAAACCATAGGTATTTGCTAAATCTAATGTTATTAAAATGGGGAATAAATATGTCTTGTTTATGGACAATTTTAGTAAGAATCCAATCAAACAAATTTAAATACTTAGTGTGCAGGTTTGTTGCGGGCTGCGGTGGAGGTAATGTATTTAGAAATGAGCTGGGAATACCATGAAAACACGCTTTTCAGCAATGAGTTGGAAATACTGCGCGCACTGCGTTCCAATTGTCTTAGGAATTGGCGTAGAAGTATGAGATCCTTTGTGATGACTAGAATACACAGAATTGAGTTAGAGTATGTCCAGATTTTGTTTAGTACGAAATACAAATAAAATACAAGACTAGGCCAAGAAATATACATATACAATTATACTTGTATACATAAGGTGAATAATGTGCAGGTTTACATAATACCAGATAAAAACTTCATAATTAATAAGTATACATTTTAGATACGGTTGATAAAAAATATATCTTAATTAGCCTAGGCCACTTGTAGTGATAATTCATGGTCACCCAATTCTGCCAACCTAGAAACCGGGAATAGCACGTGAATTTTAACTATCAGGAAAAAGTCCATGAGTTGTAAATGAATTTAGTAAGAAACCGGGAAATAAAAATAGTAAAATATTTGCCGTAAAACACAGAGTTTACACGTTTTGCGTAACCGAAAAACGCCATTGCGAGAAACTACTGTAGAAATTACCACGGGCATTGCCGCAATATCGATAAATCATCACACACTTAGCCGCAAGTGCAAGATGATCATTAATTTTTCGTCGATCGCGAAAAATAGTTACGGGTGTTAAAATAATCGCTGGAGATAAATACGAATGTCGCCACAATTGTGAAATCATCACCGGTCATCATCATTGCGGTCGTAGTTTACCATCACAGCTATTTCTGCGTTTGATCTCGAGAAATTATCACGGATTTGGCCACGATCGTAACATACGATCACGGATGTTCGTTAAAGTTCTCCACGACGATTCTCCATTTTTAGGCGTTTTCGTAATCGCAAGTAATAATCTCGGTCGTTTCTATGATGACAGAAAATTGTCACGGATGTTACACCTGGTGGGAAATCAACACGAATTTCCTTCCCATTTTCTCCTCGGTGTATGTTTTTGCATATTTATTTAGTAATATACAGTACCTCATTATAAATTTTGTTTATTCAAATATACAGGGCTGGGCAAAAGTATGGACATCACCAGTTAAATTTTTAATGGGTTACGCCAAGAAAACAAAACTCTGTACACGTCTCTATGGCACGCAAGTGAACTTTTTGTTGTATTCAAATGTTGTTCTTAAACCCAAAATGGGTCATTTTGGTGACCCCATCGAGTGACACCTCATATTTAATAGGCCATTAGTCGAAGAAATATATATCGAAGAAAGAATTATCACGGATCGACAAAAGCTATTGACAAAAGCTGTCGACAAAAGCTAGAGGTCTCTATCTAAACTCAACCCACTACAGTGACTGAAGAATGGTTGCCATTTATATTTTAAATGTAAAAATTTACATCAATATCCCTTGTTAACAATTTTATGAGTTGCAGCATAATAAAAACTGTACCTTTTTATACACGCGTTAAAATCGTTTCAGTTACTGTTACTGGTTGTTACATATAATCTGTGAAGCATTTTGCTCGACATCCTCCCCGATTTTTTCTCTAGCAAAACCACTTATTAACACCACACTTTGTATAAAAAAAACGGTAGCGGTCTACTAACAACGCCACGCCTCTTATCTTCGTTTCAAATATCTTATCCTTTATCGAAAGACTATCAACTAAGAACTAACACACCAAATCCCTTACTACTAACTTTCTGAAGGATGACACAAAACTCTTGAGAAATACTGAATTTGAAAAATATTACATGAGTCAAGCGAATAGGAGGGCATTCCACTTAGATTCCACGTGAACACCCCTCTGCAGGCCATGAAGGTTGGTAGCCTACAGTATTTGTACTTCTGCAACCTAGCGTCTTGGGCGAATAAAACTATTTTTGAATATTACAATTTTACAGTATTATATTCGTTTTTGATCAACTCTAGTGTAATTAAAAGCGTCGAACAGATCATATAAAATGCAGTGTTATATAAGTGGTAAATGAACATAATACTTGTTTCTTAGTGGTAAATAATTATTCATTAAAGTAAATATATTCTCAAGAGACGGAATAAATACTCATAAAGTAAATACTACGGTCGTAACACCAAAAACTTAAATTAACATAAAAATAACTCATAAAATATAAATACAAAAGGGCAAATCAATCACTAATTTTTCCATTGTGAAAGAAATTAAAGGTTAAGACAGGAATGGGAATTTTAAGTCTCCCGTTTCTCCCCGTCTATCTGGGGAATCCGCCGTGGCAGTTTCAGTGTTTCTAGCCCTCTAAAAAACACCCTTATAATCCTCACTAATTGCCGTGGCAGTTTCAGTATGGAGCATGATCGTAAAACGTCGTGGCAGTTTCGGTGTCCCCAGACAGACATGGAGGGGTCAAGATAACGCTAAAAGGAACGATAATAGTAAGGAATGTGATTCACTGGGTCGCCGGAATTTTACCCCCCTGGAATTTTACCCCCTGGGCAAAGCTGACGTCACTATGACGTAGTAACCTGAGTGGCCAAAAGTTTGTTCGCGGCCGGAATTTTACCCCCGCGGATTTCGAAGTCTAATGAAAATAGTCAGAGCGTGATTAATTCAATTAGCGATAAAAACCGGAATTTTACCCCCTGTCTATATAACAAGTGTTTAGACAACTGAAATGTACGGGCCGGATTTTTACCCCCCGGAATTTTACCCCCCGGAATTTTACCCCCGGAATTTTACCCCCCGGAATTTTACCCCCGGATTTTTACCCCCCGGAATTTTACCCCCTGGCCGATTTTAGAAATTGAATGATTGGTTTTATTATTTCTGTTTTTAATTAATTGTAAACATTTCATTATTTAGTGGCCTATCTTTATTTATTTATTTTGTAATCTCAACTAGGGTAAGTCAAACGAATTCGAAAAACAATGTATTGTTTGATAAAAACACGAAAAACAATGTTTTACCATGGTTGTATAATAAATCGTTAAAGAAATATTCGAAACAATTATCATTCAGTTGATTGTATATACGTCATATTAACCAAAAGCTGGCTTCAAAGATCGAATCCTAATACTTGAATCTCAAAATTAAAATTAAAAACATGTTCGATTAGTTAATGTCACAAATAAATTAAGATAGGCTACTTAATAATAAAATGTTTACTATTAAATTAAAACAGAATGAAGATAATTAATCATTCTCACTAATTTTATATCTAGCCAGGGGGTGAAATTCCGGGGGTAAAAATCCGGGGGGTAAAATTCCGGGGGTAAAATTCCGGGGGGTAAAATTCCGGGGGTAAAATTCCGGGGGGTAAAAATCCGGGCCGTACACTCTAGGTTTTTATAATTTGATGTGTTCTGATTAAATTCACAACCGTGAAAATATATTTTTAATTCAGCGTTTAATCCATCGAGCTGATGTCGCGAAACTCACAAGTTCGCGGCCGGAATTTTACCCCCTGGTTTGTGACGTCACGTTTGCCCAGGGGGTAAAATTCCAGGGGGATAAAAATCCGCTACCCCGATTCACTGACAGGGTTTCGAATTGGTGGGTAATTACCCACTTTGTGAGTATTTTAAGCTATAGTGGGTATTTTTGTGGGTATTCTATTTTAGTGGGTAAAATAGGGTATTTCATGCTCACTTCATGGTATTTTTCGTTTTTAGTGCATTGGGAAGTTTCTGCTTTAGCAGGCTTCATGTTTAGAATCAAACCCTAAAAACATTGGCAACTTTTTTGCGTTTAGCACAGCCTTTTTCTTCTTCCACTTCTTCTTCTTCGATAATTAATTAATTCCTTCTCCTTGATTGTGCAATGTGCAAGTGCAATTGGTGGATGTGAATGCGAATGATAGTCATACTCAAGCAAGAAGTATACCTAGTGATCTTTCCCTTGGGTTTTGGTTTATTACAAAAGCATTTCTCGAAGTTGATATTGAAATCTGGACATCTTGTATTTTTGCTTTTTATGTTGGCCTAGGCTTATAAAAACACTAACATGCCTTAGGCCTAAGTTAGCCTAGTTCTCAATTATTGTACAGTAGATTAGCCCTAGTGTAGTGAACCTATTAGAACATTTGCTTTGAAAACCATTAACCATGTTCACAGAACACCTTTGGGGGACGTTTGAACGAACAACCAAACAGACAAAACCTACGAGATGAGGCTAGGTCGAGGTTGGTCACGAATGATCTCTCACGCGAATCTAGCCAAACTAATCAAATATAACGTTTGGATAGTGCACATGAACCACAAATTTCAAATTATTGGTGACTGTCATTCTGTACGTTTGGGAGAGTTAATATTAAAAATAACGTCCAACTCGTCAGTGGAAAGACGGAAATTAATTTCTGTGTGGGGGGTAGTAAAATTGAAGATGCTATCACGTTATTCAGAGATAATAAAGATAAATTATGTCATGTCATAGTGTGTAATAGTATAAAAAGTTGCACAGAAGATAAGACAACAGAAAATGAAAAGAGCATATACCTAAAATATGGCACGTGAAATCTACAATAAGAAATGCATTTCCTCTAACACAAAATCAGGCACTACTCCGCAGTAAATCGGCAGCATTGTATGCTAGAGAAACTCTTACTCTCCACACAAAATGTGATACAGAAAAGATATTAAAAGAACGAAAAGTTAAAAGAAAAATTGTAGGTCCAAAATTGACAGATGAAGGATGCAAACTGCAGTCAATAAAAGAACACAGAAAACATGTCAAACTTGGTAGCAAACACAATAAGTCGGAGACTAAAATTGTATGGACTTGTTACAAGTAACCATTCCCCTAATGATTCCCCTTAAAAAGACTCACCAATAAAATTCTCACTTATATAGAAAAGGTTAAATGAACAGCCCCATGGATTGGCCAAGTAAAATTAGATTTACAAAAAGCAAAAATGTACTTAACTAGAAGATGTTATAGAAAAATTTTTAGAAATAAGGTAAAAGGTGGGTAGTTTTGTCAGAGAAAAGGCACCAAAGAAGCCAGGAACTAAATGGACAGAAGAGAGGAAAAGGAGACATGGAGAAAAGATTAAATAAGTAGGCATGGAAGAAAATGATATCAGAATGCTTTGCGTGATCCGTCTGGGTCCATTCGCGATAAGTAAGTATATATTCTTTACGGCATGAGGATGCCGATAATGGGATGAACCGCATTGTAAGTGGGCTCGAGAATACTATCATCTATCTATATATTTAATAGGCCAACATGAATTTTGTGATAGTTGTTTTGATCCGATGACCATGTTTAAGGTGTCATTGGATAGGTTGTGGCCTGTATATTTGCTATCAAACAAAAAATGTTTGAAATCTTCAAAGTTCCCATGTTATTGTTAGGGAGAAAATGTTTGTTTGGATTTGAACAGATGAATACTTTGAACAGTAATATTTGAAACAGCTGGTCATACTAAAATTGAAATTAATGGAACCATGAGCTATAAGGATTTATTAGATTTGTAGAAAAGAAGAAAATCCACTCTGTTTATGTGATTTAAAAATTGGAGTTTCACTGCAAAACACGTTTATAAAGGTGCAATGAATTTAAAAGCCAACTGACAGTACAGGAGTTACACTATTTGTTGTAATTTTTAAGATCTTTGTTTTACTGAAACAAAATTACAGGACATTATTTAATGAGTGAAGAATATCAATACTGCATCGAAGGAACAATTTAACTTTTAATCCGATTTGATCTATTGTAAGGGATGGCTATGGCACCTGTATTCTACTGTATCATTATTTATGATAGGTGCACAAGAATAATGATAAGAAGTTATTTATATTAGTTTTAAACATGTTTTTTTATCTCCGAAAAGAATATTTGATTATATCAGAAGAAAGGATGAAAACCCTACCTTTCAGGCAGGTCCCAACAATTCTAGAAAAAAACATTGATGTTGAGTTAAACAGGAATCTTGATATCGCCAGGCTTGATTAAGGAGTGACTGTACGTAAAGGAATGCATTTTGAAAACACGTGGAGGAAATGTGCAAAAATATTATAGGAGTCTTCGCGAAATTAGCAGAACAGGCCAGAGCTACTAAAATAGGCATGATTGGGAAGCATTTGATGACGTACAAAGGGTGTTGAGACAGCAATGCTTTACGGATACGAGTTCTGGGGTAAGGATGCTAGGAAGATAAGATTGAAAAGGCATATGCAAGAAGAGTTTTGTTAAAAGTAGGGAAATCATACAATGCCGTATCGCATGATTCGATTAGGGTTTAGCCGGAGCCATTCCACTCAACCTGTTCATTGAAAATAGCATTAGGATTTTGGAAGACATGGCCTGGGTAGGACTACGTCGGAAAGTAAGAGTACCAGAAGAGAGGAAACGTTAGATGAGTGGCAATTACGCTGGGAGCATATAAGAAAGAAAGGGAAACGTTCGGATATATACAAAACATAAAACATTATACAACTACCTACAATGGTGGTACAATGCAGGTTTATCAATAACCAGGATAAACATGGACAACCTTATGCGGATATAAGCCAGAAAATGTTTATAAAAAAACTAAAAACCAATACCAGCGTATGAAATATAATGAAATATTTACAGGAAATGTTGATTAATTATATCAAACTGTTATATACATCGTGAGTATTTCCATGAGTTACACACCGGTAATCTTTGAGTTGACTCTTTTAAACTCACTGTAAATATGACTGTTATTCGTTTTGAAATAAAATTCTGTAATACAATGCAATTGCTCGAATTCGAGCATCATGTAGTATGTACACTAGTTTTACTTTAATTCACTAAAACATTATCCATTTTCGCATGGATTTAAACAAAATTGTATTTTAACCATCTGTTTCTTGATGTAAACTAGAAAAAAATCAGATGATTGACAGCAGAACTATTGAGCACAAACTCTGAAATTAAAAAAAAACCTATTAGGACAAAGGGCTTTCACGGGATATCATCCAACCCTGCAAAACTGGCTGGGTAGCTGAATCGAAAGGTCGCCGGCTCGATCCTGAGAAAAGTCAGTAGCTTTTTGATGGTTCGAAACTGGACCCATAGTTGTTCCTGACCATTGGGCTTTAAATAAATGATCCTGACTAATGAAACCGCTGATCTTAGTCAGTAACAAAAGCTACACAGGTCATCACGCACCATTCTACACTCATCCTTCAATCATATTTGGGTTAAAATTAAATACGCACGTAGGTGGCGTCCCAATGTCAATGATTGATAATTGATATATAATAAAAAGGAACTATATAGAGGACTAGCAGAGTACCCGTCCTTCGTACGGGGTTGGCAGCCAACCCCGTACGAAGGACGGGTACTCTGCTAGTCCGGTTGGCATATAAGTATAAAATGCTTATTGCAGTTATACTCAAGCTTTGCGTTTGCAATTGGGGAGGACATATTTTGATCAAATTTGCTTCTTTAAATTTACGGTATACTTTAATATTACACATCTACCATAGCCACAATGTTCTACCACTTCACTAAACAATAGAGAAAAATAAATTATCAACAATTCGCAAAATATCACAAATTATTCATGAATTTAAAAACATAAACATAACTGTAAAGAGTCCAACTTTGACAGTTCTTACTGCGTATCACAGTTTTTTGTTGCTGCTTATTTCAAATAGTAAATGGTTCGAATTAGCTGTTTTCATAAATTCAGAAAAAATTATAGTGTTGCACCCTGTTGGTAAATCTTATAACTTTTAATGCTTTTGCATATCATAGAACCAATTTTTTTAGTTGAAACAGATGACTAAATTCTTTAATTTCCTTTAAAAATGAATACTCATAAGGTTAACATGGAGAGCTACAGAGCCACTGAGGTGGAGCCCGAAAGGATTTTTGTGGTAAGAATATGCCTAAATGTTAATCGTGAACGTGAGCTATCATCTTGCCAAATTTCAGCCAAATCCGTCCAGTAGTTTATGCGTGATTGAGCAACACACACACACACACACACACTCACAAACTTTCAGATTTATAATATTAGTAAGATAAGATAAGAGCATTGTTACCCAATATGCCCAAAAATATACAAATTTATGGGTCCGGGGCGATGTGCTGAATTCAAAAATACAACAAATTCTTTTAATAATACAGATGCCAAATTCTCAAAAAGCTTTGTAGACATGTATTTGGATAATATGTTTGAGTACAATTAAAACGATAGATTATAACGGAAGCCCTGCCCAATTTACTTATTTATTTACTGAAACGAAGGAGGTGCCAGAGTTTACAGTAAGTAAAACAGACAAACAAAATATGCAAAATTGTTCAGTTAGTTTAGTTGTTTGGAGTTAAGCGCTACAGGCAGTACGGGGCAACCGTTCCAGGTTCCAGTTTCAAGTAGATTGTGAAAGGGAAGAAAGGAACTATTTGCAGTTAAGATAATAGTTAACACACTCAATGATAATAGTGACCTAGTGTGATTTTCTGAAACGGCGAACGGCGGCAGCTGCAGCTGCTACGAGTTAGTAGCGCATGCACAGAAGGGTGGCTTTTCCCTGCAATGAAAGGCTCGCAATAGTCGGTTTTTCACCGTCGTGAAGTTAGCGGCTCTTTTCATCGGCGCTTTATCGGGTTGTAATAGATATGGGTTGGTACGCCTGCGGACGCAATTCAACGACAATACGGTGAGAAATGATGTTTTTACATTTATATAATATCAATTATACCTTGATAAAACGTGTATACAAGTTAAAACTAATTAATTGACGTATTTTAAAAGGCATATTTGAGACCGTATTGTACATTATACGTAGCTATGGCTTAACATAACGCGATCAATTAAAACTCCGAACATAAAAAGTGCACAATCTTTTTCCTAAGTCCATCACAAAAACTGTGATGTATTCTAATTAATGGTAATATACAATGTTTAGAATAATCAGTATGAGTATGATTGAGGCAGTCCCCTAAATTACGAAGTTATATGGCAAAATATATATGGTTGATAGGAACTCGCATCAGGAAAAAGTGCACAATGTTGACCCTAAGCCCATCACATCAAATTTGAGGTATTCTAATGGTAATATACAATGTTTAGAATAATCAGTATGAGTATGATTGAGGCAGTCCCCTAAATTACGAAGTTATATGGCAAAATGTATATGGTTGATAGAAACTCGCATCAGGGAAAAGTGCACAATATTGCCCCTAAGCCCAGCATATCAAATTTGAGGTATTCTAATGGTAATATAGAATGTGTATTATAATCAGCATGACTATGATTGAGGCAGTCCCCTTAGTTACGAAGTTATATGGAGAAATGTATATGGTTGATAGGAACTCGCATCAGGAAAAAGTGCACAATCTTTTTCCTAAGTCCATCACATCAACTTTGGGCAATTATATTGGTAATATAAAGCGTGTACAATAATCAGTATGAGTATGATTGAGGCAGTCCCCTAAATTACGAAGTTATATGGCAAGATTGTGCACTTTTTCCTGATACCTAGAGTTCCTATCAACCATATACATTTTGACATATAACTTGTTAATTTAGGGGACTGCCTCAATCATATACTCATACTTTGATTATTGTACACGCTTTATGTTACCATTATAATTGCTCAAAGTTGATGTGATGGACTTGGGAAAAAGATTGTGCAGTTTTCCTGATGCGAGTTTCTATCAAACATAGGCTATACATTTTGCCATATAACTTCGCAATTTAGGGGACTGGCCCAATAATACTCATACTGATTATTCTTAACATTGTATATTACCATTAGAATAGCTCAAAGTTGATGTGATGGGCTTAGGAAAAAGATTATGCACTTTTTAATGTTCGGAGCTTTAATTGATCGCGTTATGTTAAGCCATAGCTACGTATAATGTACAGTGCGGTCTCAAATATGCCTTTTAAAATACGTCAATTAATTAGTTTTAACGTGTACACACGGGATCCCTTCAAGTAGGTAACCTTTCAAACTGGTGAAGGGACCTACCTGCCCGATATTGAAATCGGTCAGGTTGGTTACTTTTCAATTTGGTGAGGTAATGAACGCCCTCTTGCTCTTGTGGTGGGGGCATCGACTGCTCTCATTGGCTGCAAGGTTTCTGGGGGAGGGAGTAGTTGTTATGGGGTGAACAGTGCTGCCAACCCAAAAGTCTGGAGCAATAAACATTCCCATACAAGGGTAATGTTATGTGGGTAATTCATCTTGCGAACCTCATATTCGAGCAATAATCAAATTTATAAATTTGTATTGAGTATCTTGATCTTAACTGATTCAAACGATAAATATCTCAAATTAAAACCTTTAATTAACTTACTATTTTGCGTCAAAAACATGAAAAAACATAAACAATAGTGGACCTATTGATTTTTAATCATAGAAAACCCTTATAAAAAATAATTTATATGTTGGTTGTTCACATTGCAATTGCTTGTAGTCCGTCCGATTTGGATAACTAATTAATAGCTTAAATGAAAGCCGGCATTTCACTGAAGGTTCTTAGACCAAAATATGTAGGATTATAGAATTATAACTGGTGAAATGCATCTTAAATAGCAGTAAAAATTCGAAAAAGTCAAATATGTTTTTTGGACGAGTAATACAGTAGATCAATATATATGCCGATGCTTAGAGTGAAATCTGTGCACACCTTCAATTCGAGACCTCAATCATGAAAATCGGTTAAATTTATTTTTAAATATAAGAAGATTGACTCTATTAACGTTTAAAGAAAAGTATCACCGTTTTACAACAAATTGTGTAGCAGTTCCGGTTAATGATAACAACCTATACTGAATTGAAGCTTTAGAATAGAAGATTTCAAATGTTTACGGGAGCAAGCTCCTAAAATGTAATAATATCGGTAGCTATACTTGCGATAGTACACTTGATAGGTTTTTAACAGCTTTTATTGATTTATGCATTATTATTATATCATAAATAATGCTATTTATAAAATAAAAGATTGGTAATCATATGGTTAAACTTACCGCGGACACTGACTAGTTTTTATAGGTGGTGGAACAAGCAAATTTTCACAGTTTTGAATGTAAACCTATTTTACTCGAAATATGTTTGAGATAGAAAAACACTCTTGAAATACAAAAGTTGTGGATAGTTTATTCTACACTACCGATCTTCCATAAGATTTAAGATCCAAGCATTGTAGCTTATAAGTTACAGACCAAAATATAATATCTTGCATACTCGAATTTCTTCTGAAATAGATTTAATCCCCTAAACCACCCTTGAATTTAGAACTTTGCAAAACCCCCAACTTTGTACATCTACACCATATACATGGATTGTCGTCGCAATGCAAAATTTTATTATTCTAGGTCTTATATATGTTTTGAGATACATTATAGTGATCATTTGTCAGTGATATTATGCCAATCAATATAAAGGTAGGTCAATGGAAAGCATTTATCTACGTGGTGATCGGATGCATAGCAGCTTCAAAACGGATACGTCACAAAATTCGTGTTTGCCTATTAAATATATTGGGTATCTATATTTAATATATAGATACCCAATATGCCTATAAACATTCAAACTTATGGGTCATGGGTCAATTTGCTGCACACAAAATCCAACAAAGTCTAATAATAGTAATAATATAGATACGTATAAGGTTAAGGAAACTCCAGAACCACTTGGGTGGAACCCAAAAGTCAGATCAGGATAAAAACTAATTAGTTTTTCTATTTAATGCCTGAAGAATCAGTACACCAAATTTCAACGTTCTAGCTAGTCTGGAAGTTGGATTAGTAATGAATCATTGAGTGAGGGCTTTTACTTTTATATGTTAAGATTATTAGCTAAATATAACACATATGAAAGGTACAAAATAAAATCCATAAGTTAAATACAGTAGTAGAATATATAAAAACGGAGCTCCAGACAAAGTTGTCTTTAAAATTTTAAATAGGTGTTGCTGCAGACTTTTAATTTTATTCAGCGAGATTACGCCCCTGAATTTAGTGTTACTCCCTCAATATGACAACACTGTTGGATAAATCTAGCTCAGTGGGATAAATGCAGGGATGCAGCAGGCACTTGTAGAGCGAAATTTCCCACAATTTCCATGTAACCGTTTGACTGGTTTTCAGGTTATGTGACAAAATCCAAAACACAATTGAACATAGGATGCACAATAAATCGGATGTGTTTACTTTTGGGCTATTGACTTAATTATTACATCAAACAATTAAATGTATACAATTGTATCAATTGTATTAAATGAACTTGTGTACCCGTTGCGAAATAGAGCGTTCTATAGCTAGCCGCCATATCCGTGCTTCGTTAATGGAGCGCTAAAGAGAATAATTTATTGTTATGTTCCATAGATCTGTTGTATGAAAAGTTAAATAACTCATAAAATAAATGCCTAACATTTGCATTTAAAGCATCAAACGAATTATTTTCAAAAACGTGTTTTATATCAACTAGGCAGCTAGCTGTTATCCACGGGCTTCACCCCGTTCCGTTTGACTTCATAAGTATTAATAACACTATTGATTGGATAAGTTAAGTTAACGGATAATCATTTAGCGTTGATCTTACTAAACAACATCACAGATGCAATTTACGGACTTGAGAGGCCACCAATTCTGGACCTGCCCTTCAGATTTTTGTAAAGAGTTTTATCGAAAAATTTGTTGTTAACAGCTATTTTTAATGTTCAAAAGTTACTTTGTTGTATTGCATTGCATATTTATCATGAAAATATGCAATTTCAAAAGAATTTCAAAAGAAATTTACAGATATTTTTAGTTGTACATATTCTTTAAAGACATCAAGAGAGTTATCAAGATCCCTTAGTTCGCTGACGAAATAAATCTGTTTGTGGAAAGTTGCTTCCCTCTATGATTATGAGTCATTTTGCCTTAGGCTTAATACTTTAATTTGAAATGGCAACCATACAAACTACAAAGTAGGTATTTTAAGCCAAGTACCAGTATGCATGGAGATGAGTGTAGGATGGATGAGTGGCACGATTTGTAGATCCTTGTTAGTGACTAAGGCTGACATATTCCTTAGACACAACTGTCAATTAATAGCCCATACTTTGGGCTAATGGAAACTATAGGGACCTACAGTTCATACGAGTAGTAGAATCCGAACCACATTTTTCCTTGGTATAAAAAAATTGGTCTAATTATCAGGATAGTACTGCGGATAGTCGTAGTAAGGGCGTTAATTCAAACCACGAAGTATCACATCCACAGTACATGCCTATAAATATCCACAACTCGACCTCTTATAGTAGCTGAATTACAGGATGACACCACCGTCTCAGTCTCTTAATGATGTCTTAGCTAAGACTTGACCAAAGATAATGGTTGATTCCACCAAGAATAAGTTAAAAATTGTTGGCATTAACAAAAATCTCTGGATATTGACTATTTCCCAGATTCTTATTGACTCGCCATGTGCATTTGGGCTTTGGGCCAGACATTCAGCACATCTGTGCCAAGACCTCTGGCACTCTCAAAATGATCTGCAGTGCAAGACACTGTTTGAGCATCCATGATTTTTGTATCCATACCTGCTATATATCCAGTATAATTTTTATGTGCGGCAACAACTAGGGTCTTCGGTCTTACTGGTCGCTTTTACCAGCACAGCCTTTTTCAATGTCTTAGGCCCCCAATACAGGAAGAATGAGCGTACGCCTAGTATAAATTGTCCTTAAAGTAGTTCTCGTATGTCAAGAAGTTTACAACATAGATTTACATTGTAAGAAAGGGGATTAACCCCGTACCCACAGTGCTCATCTAAGCAGATACTCTGTTTACATTACACTTATAGTCCTCGCCACCCTAAGTTGAGGCAGCCCAAGGCCGCACGGCGTATATCTAGTGGTAGATAATTCTGAAAAATAGTTTAGATTTCCTAACAATTATTTCTTCTTATGAACTTCAGAATCACAATGCTTTGGAGTTTTTTTTATCAACTATGACTATTTATTTTTTATTTTTAGATAACCTAGGTATAAAAAAAATTACTCTCGGCCGTGCGCCCTCTGGGACCTTGCGCCCATAGGCCCGGGCCTATTGGGAAATCCGGCCCTGTATATAACTAAAGTTTTGTAAAACAAACAAGTCATATAGTTTGTCAGTAACTCATTCTTTTAAATTTTTCATTGATTTTCTTTTCTTGTAAATTATAATGTTGTAAATTTATTTATCTTATTATTGTTGATCTTTGCATTTTCAAAGTTTTCTTTTGCTTTACTTTTGTTGTTTTTCTTAATTTAATTTTGTTCATTACACGTTGAGCAACACCCTCTTAAGCAGTCTTATGTCTCATTAACCTAACACCTCTAGACTATGAAGTTCAAACATTTATTCAGAGGAAAATTCTTGAGTGATTTTATTGGGTTGGCTAAATAGAGTTTTTGTTTCAACTTTTGAATTACTTATTTCATTTTTACAGTACACTCAAACACCAATTTTTTTTTATTTTACTAGCTACTTATTAACTTTGCTTCTTAAGATTGGCACTCGCATATATAATATAATTATAAATATCAATTTATCTTTATGTATAGTTATCTGAGACATGTACGAACAAGAACAATAAAAAATATATCTAAATACCCCCGCCGCAGCAAACCTGCAGACTAAGCGAATTTCCATTTGACTGATTGGATTTACACTGAAATGTCTACTTAAAAATTTAACATTTATTCCCGATTTAAATAGAATTAGTTTAACAAGTACTTAGGTTTGCTGCATATGGGAGGGTAAAATTGTTTTTTTTTTTTTGTAAAATGTTAATAGTTAGTAAGAAATAAAAACATTTTCCAAATTTGATCAAAATATGATCATAAACAAGCAAACTACAACAGTTTACTTATTCTCCATAAGAATAACATGGGAATTTTAAATTTACAATTTTTTGGAATTTTCTCCGTAACCGTTAGGCGCATAATAACGCTTCAATATACTAAATTATTTGTTTTTTTAAGCTCTACAAAATGGTTTGGAAATAAATTGCAAAATTTTAAGTTTTTTGGGTCAAAAATGGGAAAAACCTATTTTTACCCCATAAAACCCCCCGTAAACACCCGTTCCCATGGTCCGATCATGCTGGATCGCGAACTCGTTCGAATAAACTTAGGTTTACACGTTTGTACCAAATTTCATCAAAATCGGATCATTTTTGCTTGAGTTATCGTGCTGACGGACACATATATATATATATATATAAATATATATATATATATATATATGAATTTGAACGGATGGTGTTTTTGGCCTCTAGGGACCTCAAAACGAAAAAAAAAATCGGTCCCGCGTCCAGGTCTTACCATGAGTACTACGGTAATAGCTTATTCCCTATATGGGAAATTCGCTAAAAAAGAATATTTTATCTATAAAACTGTCAAAATAGTTAGAAGATCAAAATAAAATATATAATCATTTCTACATGTTTTCTTTACAAATTACAGAGAAGTTTACTGGTAAGAATTTTAACAAAATTAACTGCTCTAGATAAATATAAGGTTTATTGGTAAAGTATAAAAACAGTACATAACAATAAAAGGCAACATATAATAATAACTATAGCTGCCCTGTACAGCGGCCAACCTTCTCCATAATATTTTTGTCCAGAGCTGGGGCTACATCTTTCTTCCTGAAACAAACATTTTAATCTTGGTAAAGAAAGTCACAATTTTAAAATACTCAGGGGTACCAAATTATGCGGGTTGGTGTAGTTGGTAGTTTCAAATAAAAAGGTCTTATTTTACAATAAATTACCACCATAGGTACCCTTAACTAAAAGTTTTTAACTGGTTTATTCTGCCTACAAACGTGCGACACAAACTCGATCTTTGAGGGGCTTTCATTGCTTGTTAAAGACACATGTTAACCTCTTGCCACATTACCAAGAGTTATTCTTCTTAAGAAGAATAACTCTTGTTAATGTGGCAAGAGGTAGATATCTTCCTGAGGAGGATCTAATTGGGAAGCTACAGGCTTTTATCGGACGCCTGAACTTGTAACTTCAAGAAAACAACTGTATGGGGTGTGCAATAATTTTATTTTTGGATGAAGTGCTTTATGGTCTTGGCCTGCCCCTGTTAACAGTTTTAACAGGATCAGCAACAGGTAAATTAAACCTTTTATATTTTGTCTAGGCCTATATTTCCCTGATCAAGTTAGTGCAAAGAAGTTTTTGTTGAATAATAGTTGTAAAGGCTTTAATTTCCTGAATTGAAATAAGTACCTGGGGACCGAGCCATGGCGTAGTTTATTTTGATTGTAAAAGCAATATACAGGAATGGATGCTTTAGAAGAATTTGAAATTTATAAAACTATCAAAATTCAAGCTAACACATTATTAAACGACAAAATCAGTTTACAGTCTAACGCTCTGTATGATACTCTAATAAAAAAACAAGAACAGCTGATGAACAAGGAGCCGAGCTGTACAAAGTCCACTTCCCAACCATCTTCCGCATCGCAGTCATGACCCTCATCTGCAACTGTGCGCACGATATTGGGGTTGCACATTGTAAGTTTTTGTCAGTAAGCCTACTCGTTTTGTTCATAAAACGTCTATGACTGTAAATAGTATATGTCCGTGTTTCGCATTTTAACTCTTGATGACCCTTTCGAAGTAACAGTGTTAAATGTCCTCGTACAAGATCTCATGATGAGGACTTAAGTCCTTAAAACCCGTAATCTATAAGGACTAAACAGGATCAATCTGGCAGTACTGAGGTAATTTTATACCTTTTATAGTTGGTTCATTGATCTTGAGACAAAACAACTCAAATATGAAAATGAATATTATGTTATTATTTTAACGTAAACAGTAGGGCAATTACAATGTTGGTCATAATTGTTTTTATATAGTAGGCCAACATTTGGTAGCTTTTGTTCATAAATTCGGACTACTTAACAACTGTTTGGATTAGGCGGTATAGTTCATCTTCCCGTTGCGAAGCACGGGCACAAAAGCTAGTAAATTATTAAGTGATTTAATAAATAACTCTATATATAATATTTACAATAAACTATACCTTCAAAAACCTGGCTGTTTAACGGATGATATGGCAGACATACACTTATCTCACTAGGTGCTCTTCCTTAAGTTCTTTTACGGAGTACAGCGGCCTATAAATTAGTATTCCTTTCAGCGCCTTCTGAAGGAGGGTGCATCCATCTCCTGCAAATGAGTAGGCAGTTATGAGTTGTAGTTAATAGTAGAACGAGGATAGCTATTCTAGGTACGTTTGAGACGACAGCAGGAAATGTCTATATTTTGTGCTCTTCTGGTATAGTACTCCTGCACCCCAGTGGCGGATCCAGAGGGGGGGGCAGTCGCAGTTTGGAAATATATGTCATATATTTTTGACTGCATGTAATACAGTAGTGCATACAAATTGCGTAAAATAATTTGTCACACTAACTTAGGACAAAGAAATGGTATAAAACTGCCATTTTTGAAGACTTAGTTTAAACAAATTTTTGGAGAGGGAGGGGGTACCCCCGAACCCCCTCCCCCTTGTGACTGTTCTAGATCCACCACTGCCTGCACGTCATCTTTTCTAGGGTCAGGATATCAAGCACTACGCCGTGAGTACCCTTAAGCTACATTTCCATTCCTACAAGTCGCAGGCACAAGTCGAGGCACATGTCGCACGTAGTTTGTCATGCCGTTTCCATTCCAGGCACAAGTCCCGCGACTACAACTGGCAGACAAGGCAGTGTTCTCTTTTATTGTGATGTGGTGAGGTTCGGTGGCTGATTTTGATTATATTGTGTTCTACAAATCACCATGGATGACATAACAGCCTCTGCTTTTTTATTTATGGCTGGTGCATACAATGAACTTAGAAGAAAACTACCTAGATAGTGGATAAGAAGTTTTTTGGCTAAGAGCATTGGAAGGTGCATTTAATCAATTGATGAGAGATTTGCGTGTACAAAGTGGCTTCGAAAATTCCCTCCAACGGACTCAACGAAATTTGAGGTTATGATTACCTGTCATTTATGAGCATGCGGTAGTTTGGAGGACCTGCGCATGCGCGAGTTGCAGGCACATGTGCCCGCGGCTCGGGCACATGTTTTGTCGCACAGTCGGCGGGCACAAATTTGTACCGCGACTTGAGCCAGGATGTTTCCATTCCTACAAATTTGGAGATTTGTGCCGGCACAAATTTGCAGGAATGGAAACATAGCTTAAGATCCTTTAAGATTGGCCGGCAATGATCCAAATGCCACACAACTGTAATCCTAAAGGTTCTGAACAGCATCGTTGTATCATCTGCAAATAATAATGTTTTCCCATTCAGATTAAGGCAGGATTTTGTATAGGTTAGGCCTAACTTATACCCTTAACCTCATTGACGGGTAGGGCAGTCAAAATCGAAGCAAAAATTAAAAGCCGAGTAGGCTAAGTTTATGGGAAGATTTCATTAGCTTAGTGTAGCCTAATGTTTTTAATGTCATAAAATAAAAATGTCTTAAAATATTATTAGACTAGCCTAGGCTATTCATGGGGTTACAGCTCTTTGGCTTGATGCATTGAAATGGATTTGATAAAGTAGAACTACATATTACAACAAGTACTATTACCCCTGATCTATTTAACTGCACAACTATACTTATTATTTATTTTAACGTTGATAGAGCCTATATATTTGATAGGCTATGCATAAAAAATGTGACTGTGATAATAGGCCTATATCGCTATTGATCAAGTAGCCTATATACCGTGAGTTAATGTGTCTCAGACGAAGTCTATACCTAGTAATCAGTGATTATTCAACGACCAATAAAATGGGCCTACTTAATTACTTGATGTCTTTAAGATGGCTAAGTTATTTCGTTAGTAGTATCAACTAAGTTTAGACTAACCTACAAGGTTTATTATCACACATAAAAATGTTTTGATGGCCGTTGCCCTGGTGGTAGGTTAGTTGCGCATTTGCTACCTACAAAATCCGGGCCCTGTAGGGTGGGTTATAATGCGTTAGAATGGCGATAAACTTAGGTTAGTTGCCCGTTGACGCCTTGAACAATAGATCTCTTGAAATTGTAAAGAGCAATGAAGCGTAGGCCTACGAAAAAGCCAGTCTACCGAAATATGCAAATCATTATGAATTTAATGTGTACCATGTAACCTTGTCAAGTTATAGCCATCCACCTCCACCTGTCACGTAAAGCCACAATAATCAAAGAAAAAATCACACTACTCCAGCTGCTGAGATTATCAAATACGTATAGGCTATGCTATAAAATGCTAAAAACTCAAATGGTAAACTAAAACTGTCATACGAAAAACTTTATACTTTGTCAACATCTTATAAAAATCAAATTAAAAAAAAAAACTAGTGCACTTTTTGCTTGAAATCGATCAATAGTCTAGTACCTGAAGTTATATTAAAACTAATAGTCATAATTTCCTATGAGTTTAAAAATCCAACTAAAAGCACAGTATGCAACTAATGGATAGACTAGGCCTATTTGATGTATCGATTCATTTGGTTAGCTAAGTTAGGTTAGGTTAACTTTACTAACCAAACTTGATAACTCATATTGAATGAAATAATCGATTTATCGATCGATATATTTATTCGAATTATAGTGTAGGACATAAGGCATAAAGTGCAGTTTAATTTTAAAATAGATATAGATAGGCCTAGCCTACGGTATTTTAAATATCGATTATTAATCAATATTTTCAATTTGATAGTTTCAATCGATATTAGCGAAGCCTAGGAAACTGTACCCCCAATTTATTTTATAGGCTACCAGAAACTAATTTGAATTTGCTTGAAACATTAAATTCTAATGACCATGTCCATGTCAATAAGTTACACCTTTCAATTTTGTGATGACAAAAATGGTTCTTTAAACTGTAGTAGTTGTTGTAACTTAGGCCTAAATTGAAAATACACACCTAAAATACAAATTTGTATGACAATTGATATAGACAAACAATAAATTCTCCAAAACAAATTCCAACCTCAAACTTAGAGCAGCAGCAGATCTATAAGAGAGAAGAAGAAGAAGAAACGCAGAACAGAACAAGAAACTAGACGAAGGAAGCCAGGATCTGTTCTGGGACCTTTCTTTTTTATAATTGCCATTAATGATCTTCCAAAGAATCTTAAATCTAGGTCAGTAATATATGCTGATGACACATCAATTTTTGCTAAAAATTCAGACAAAATAGAACTCTTCAGTGAAATCAGTGAAGCCCAGGGAGATGCTCTAAACTGGTTCTTCACAAATTAACTTCTCTGTAACCAAAGTAAAACCCAAAACATTATTCTTAGCACCTCCTTAAATCTGGACCTACAAACAGTAAAGCTATTAGGTATTCATATTGATTCCAAGCTGTCTTGGCATGCTCACATAAACAACCTCTGTAAAAAGATTTCACGGGTCAGTTATCTTTTTTGGAAGCTGAGGGATTCTGTGTCAGATGTATACCTCAGAATGACTTACTTTGGTTTATTTCAATCTCATTTATCTTATGGACTGGTTCTCTGGGGACATGCAACGGCCGTATCAGATGTGCTTCTGATTCAGAAAAAAGTTCTTAGAATCATGTGCAGAGCTAATAGATTGGACCACTGTCGACCTTTATTCAGACAAATGAAAATTTTAACAGTAACTAACTTATACATTCTACATATTCTAATTTACACTAAAACTAATCTTCACCTTTTCCTCACCAGGCAAGATATACACCTACATGAAACCCGAAACAGGACAAAACTCAATATTCAACAGCACAGATTGGCAAAATTCGGCAAATCACACAAGGCAAATTGTATCAAATTTTTCAACAAATTACATGAATCGGCAAGGACCACCACACCAAAAATCTTCAAAAATAAGGTAACTGCTTGGCTCTTAGACAATCCATTTTATAATATTTATGAATTTTTAAATACATGTGTAGAAATTAGTTTCTAGCTATAGGTAGATTTTTATGACAACCTGTTTTAATTTAATGTAACTCTGACAATGCCTATCTCATGTATATGATCAATGGCAAATAAACCATTTCATTTCATTCATTTCATTTCTGAAATTTGGGTGGAGTAGAGGTAATTCAAAGGGCAGAGGATACACGTCCGGTAACCAGACGTGGATTAGACGTCCGGCAATTACTGTCATAACCTAACCTAACCAACCAAACTTGCTGATAATGAAAAAATCGAATTAAGGTTAAATTCTTTCTCTATAAAAAAATTATAAATGCTAAAAATTCTAATAAAAGATGTACAGTTAAGAATAAATGGTATTCAATGCAAACTCTTCGACAAAAAGTTAAAGTCATCAATGGGATTCGAACCCTGGACCTCTTGCATATCAGCCAAGCACCTTATCCATTACACCACGACCACCGATGGCTGAACATTGTATTGTTGTGGTAAAGGCGTTCCAGGCTCCCGCAACCTCATGACGTCATTGCCGTACGCCTTATCCACGTCCGGTTACCGGACGCGTATCCTCTACGAATTCAAAGAAGTCGCGGGAATTTTCAGAAGTGTAGAGGGTAAGCGACAGCACCGCGAAACACGTGACCACGGCGAAGCCACGCCCTTCCCCCAGAAGGGAGGGGCCGGGACCTAGCTGACCGATTTGAGTTGTCGGTACCAACTTGATATGTGATTTAAGTGAAATGGTACCTAGATGAAAGGTTGCCTAAAAGAAGGCCTCCCGTACACACGTTTTATCAAGGTATAATTGACATTATATAAATGTAAAACATCATTTCGCACCGTGCCGGTATTGTCGTTGAATTGCGTTTCCGACATCCCTGCAAAACGCGTTTGTGGCGTCCGCAGGCGTACCAATCCATATCTAACTCACTGAGCTTGAGCTATAATTCTAACTGGAGGTAGCACTGAATGACAAAGATGCGTGTCGCCAGCCGCCATGTTTGCGTGAGGTGTGAGTTATAAAGAAGCCATGTTATTGGATGAAAAAACTCACTGCTATGCAAACCTAGTTATAGAAGCCATGTTATTGCTATGATAAGGAAACTTGCTGCTATACCAACCTAACAAAATCAGCGACACGCTTTTGACAGACTTCTGCCATGGCGGTGCTACCTCCAGTTATAATTTTAGCTCAGTGATCTAACTTCACGACGGTTCTTTCTTTACCTTTGGTCTATAATTTTAGCTCAGCTCGAGCTCAGTGTCTATGACCGACCAGGCGACCAATGACACCCAATGAGCGCAATGAGGGGTTTTGTTTTTCTCACCATCAAAGGTCTAAGTCCTAACCTTCAAAATACGAACAATAATATTGTTTTACAGCTTGAGCTTATTTCCATTTAGCACTTCAGATCAGCTTCTAATACTGTAGAAGGAAAATGTAAGTATCTCAGATTCAATACATATTTTCCGAAATAAGTTAATGAGATTTTTTAGGTACCGTAACTGAACTTGCTAAGTTAGAGCAAGATCTTGGGAACAAATGGGCAGTCTATTATATAATAGGCCCTATCACAGTATTATGTGCTCGTTTTATTCTCTAGGTTCTCCTATAACTTGAGCCTAGTGTTAATGCCTTTTTAAAACTTTTCTTACGGGCCCAAGTTTTATTATTCAGTCTCACCGAAATACAAAATTAGGCCCAGGTAGGCTAGGCCTAGGCTAATTAGATCAAAAGTGCGCCTAACCTGGTAGGCCTAAATTAATACTATTAAGTTAAATAGCCTATTACTAAGGACATCCCATACAAATTTAAATTTTTATATGTCTGCTTAAACTTCTTATAGGTACGGTATAACGCTAACTTAAATCAGAAAATGAAAGTGTAACTTAGGCCTGGATAGTTAGTTTTTGTCAGAAAGAGTCCTAGCCTAGTGTATTGCTGTGAATATTGCTCAAGATACTTATCGCCGTAAAAATATTACAACATCAGGGTAAACTTCCGTCTGTTGGCACAAACAACCGAATGAAAATATCGATTATTCGATTGTTTCATTTGATGTAAACGATATTGAATAATTTATATATCGATCGATATTTTAATTCGGTTGTTCTTGTGCCAACTTTACGGAAGTCTACCCCAACATCAAAATAAACAAGGTAGGACGGGTGACATTTACATGTGGAATGAACTGTGTGGGTGAAGTAAGCAAACAGCTGATTGTTTTCAATCATAGTCAAGCAAATGAAAGTGACAACTTCATTAGCTAACTCTGATTCGGCAATTTGAAAATCATCTGATTGAACACTTTTCACTTTCTAAGGCCAATAAGTTAACACATTTAATGTAATTTATTACAGTATTGTTACCAACCAGTATTTTATTCTTATTAATTAATGGTTTATATTTCGCCATTTAGAAATTACATAAGTTAATAAAATGGTGCTATTCTAACATAAAATAACCAAACCTAACCTCTAGAACAATAATAGCAAACTCCTTTTGATGTCAGAAAAGGCATGTTAGGGTGGTTGGCAGTGTTTTATGTGAATTCGTAAGTCCTTTGAAGTTAGGTTAGATTAGGAAGGTAAAGTTTAGGCTATAATGCATCGAGTTGTTAGTTTATGTCGCCTGCAGACTTTGTTTTTGTAAAATAAAAATCCTGAAAAAACATTTCAAATTATTATTTCAAAAATGCAGTCAACAGGCGACATAAACTAACAACTTGATGCATTATAACCTAAAATTTACCTCCTAATCTAACCTAACTTCAAAACACTTAATGCAGTCACCAATTCGCATAAAGCACAAAATTCTTACCACCCTGAAATGCCTAAAAAAGAACTACCTAGCAGGCCCGTTTTTGACAATGTCAGCGCCCTAAGCACAACTAATAGTAGCGCCCCTTTGAAATATACAGGGTGTCCCATAAGTAAACAGCCAAACTCCAGGAAATGGTTCTATGGGTAAAAAAAACAAAAATCAAGAATAACACAAATGGCTTTGTGAACCAGATATTCGCCATTTTGTTTTTTTTTTCACATGAAATTTTTATCTTTAAAGTTTTTCAAGCGATCATTATGAAACTTGGTATGTATGTTAAGGTAACAGACACCCATGTTAGAAAAAATCATTTTGATTCATCATAAATCTTCAAAATGGAGGCCATTTTAATTTTTTTAAGCTTAAACTACAAAACAATGGCAGATTTTATGAGAAAACGACAAGAACATTTTTATTTGGAATTTTAAATTCCCTATCAAACGATACCAAGCTCAAAAAGATTGAATAATAAGAGATAGCTGAAGTATCACGATTTTTAGTTGTAAAATGGGACAAACCTGACTTGCTTAGCCTTTTTCTACCCCATTTTACAACTAAAAACCGTAATATTTCAGCTATTTCTGATTCGATCTTTTTGAACTTGGTATCGTTCGATAGGGAATTAAAAATGCCAAATAAAAGTGTTTTAGTAAATTTTTTCATAAAATCTGCCATTTTTTTGGAGTTTGATTTAAAAAAATTAAATGGCCACCATTTTGAAATTGTATGATAAGTCAAGGTTAATTTTTTTTTTTACATGGGTCTCTCTCTATATCATCTATGCCAAGTTTCATAAAGATCGGTTGAAAAACTTAAAGATAAAAATGTTAATGTGAAAAAAATGAAATGGTGAATATCTGGTTAATGAAGCCATGATTTTAGAAAAAATAATTCTATTCTCGATTTTATTTTTATATTGACCCATAGAACCATTTTGGAAGACCCATAGAGTTTGGCTGTTTACTTACGGGACACCCATATAAAAGGGTGACCCTTTTAAAATAAAAGGGTGGGCCCTTTTAAAAGGGTAGGCTAATCCGGGAATTATGCATGAATAATGTTATATTTTTACCTGGAATTGTCAATTTACCACGATCGCGCATGACAACAGTGACCTTTACATGATCGTGGGAGACGATAATATGTCTACACAAGGCCGAGAGGGATGATCAGAATATTACCGCGACCGCAGAAGACGATGATGATCTGCTCACGACTGCGGGATATGATCAACATTTTGCCGCAATCGCGGGAGGCAATTACGACGTCTTCACGACCGCTAGAGACGATTACGATCTCTACATTACCGAAGGATCACAATCGGCCGCGAGGGATTATCAGAATTTTACCGCGATCGCGCAAGACAATAATAATGTCCACACGACCGAGGGAAAAGATCAGAATTTTGCCTCATTAGCGGTAGACGACGATAATCTCTTCACGACCGTGGGAAATATTTAGAATTTGCCGCGATCGCGGAAGACGATAATGATGTCTATACGGCCACGGGAGACGATAATGATGTCAACACGGCCACGTTGGATTATCAGAGGTTTACCGCGATCGCATGTAAATACAATTACAAAATATTTTTTTATTTTCCAATTTTTGGCGCCCCTCAAAAAAACCAATTGCCTAGCGCCCTAGGCACGTGCCTACTGTGCCTATTCGGTAAATCGGCCCTGCTACCTAGGCTACATGAAATTATTCCACCAATCCATCTAGGCCTATATCTCCATAATGGGACCAAATTCCTTTTTATAGAAAACATAATTGACTACAGAATCACTTGAAATTTTTCTACACATTATTATCATGTTTTATCAACGATGTTATTCTTCTCATCGACCATGTTACATTACCATCTCCTGCAACATTTTACCATCTTACCTTTACTTGCCACACATCACACTGCCACTGCTGACACACTGCTGAATATCATAGCTGTTAGTGCCCAACCCTAATTGCCTACCACGGTCAATATTCTACCCCTGAACTTTCTAAACATGACCTGATTTTCTGTGTATATAAATTAAAAAAGCCCAAATTCAGCCCAAATTTTATTAAATACAGAGACTATCGAAATCTTAATCTCAATGCTCTGCTTTTAGAGGCTTCTACCTTACCGTGGGATGTGGGTTACTCATGATCCTGATGTCAATTCAATGGTTGAAAATTTTACTTCCCTGATTTCTAATCTTCATAATAAACATTGTCCAATAGTATCAAAAAGAGTTTCAAAGCCACCTGCTCCTTGGATAAATGATTTTATATGGCAACTTAAAAAAATAGAGATACTGCATTTTGTAAAGCCAAGCACACCAAGCTACCTGATGACTGGGCCTGAAACGATCCTCCAAAACTTTGTAGGCCAAAGTTAAGAACCTTGGTATCGGCAAGTCTGACAATTTAGGTACATAAAAATAAATATCAGTCTCGACACAATTAACAACTTTTTTCTGGATAGGCCTATTCCTATAAGTTCTGCAGGTGCCTTTAACTATGTTGCCGATATCACATCTAGACCACTTGATATGCCAGAAAATCAGTTTGTCTTTTCCCCAGTTAGTGAATCAGAGGTCCGCAGGGCAATTCTGTGGATGACAAGTAACGCAGTCGGCGCCGATGATATTCCTATCAGGTTTATTAAAGACACTCTTCCAGTTACTCTCCCGGTACTAACATCCATATTTAAAAGATCATTAGCAACTTCTACCTTCCATCTGGAAAACTGTCATTGTTCGACCACTTCAGAAAATTTCTTCTCCCAATACCCCTTCTGACTATAGACCAATCAGCATTCTTCCTGCCCTTTCTAAATGCCTTGAAAGAATAGTGCATAATAAATTCTCTGTTTTTTTGGAAGAGAACAAAATTATATCGGAATTCCAATCTAGGTTTCGCGCTAAATATAGCACTTAACCACTGCTTTGTTGAAAATTACAGATGACATCCGCTGTGCAATGGATAATAGACAGGCCACGGCCACAATTTTAACCCTCTTTGACTTTTCAAAGGCGTACGATCCTCTTTTGCTCCTTAAACTCCGCTTGGCTGGTTTCTCTGACAACTGTGTTGACTGGATTTAGTCCTATTTATCTGATCGTCAGCAGTGTGTCAAAGTGGGTGACAAATGTTCTACCTGGGAGCAGATTACTAGAGGTGTTCCTCAAGGATCTGTTCTTGGCCCACTACTGTTCTCAATTTACATCAATGACATCACAGAACATATCACTAATTCACACTACCATCTGTATGCTGACGACTTACAGATTTACTCACTTCAATGTAGACGAGATGGATATTGCTGTACGACTCATGAACATGGACATTGAATCGATAACTCACTGGGCCACAAACAACGGACTTAAACTCAACATTGACAAAATACAAGCAATGATTGTTGGGTACCCTAGACTAATGACTATTGCTAAGTATTACAGGCTTAATTTTAAAATGAATAACAGTCATAATTTCTGATGACTAAAAGATTGGACTCAAAAGATTTTGGAAATACTCATGATGTTGGTACATAACAGATTGATATAATCACAATTTCTTGTAAATATTTCATCATTTTTCAAAAGCTGATCTTGTTTTTAGTTTTCTACAAATAGATTTACTCAAAGCCGCATTAGGTTGCCCATAATAACGATTATAAATTCTAAAAAAAAATCATTTTCAAATCCTTTTAATTACTGTTATAGGATACTTGTTACATAATTAAATTAAAAATATTCAGCCTATGCTATCTTTTTACCAAACATGTGGTTTTATTTTCCATCTAGCTTCCCATTATCTATGACGTATAAACTATAAATAACAAAATAAATAATAAATAAATAAGGTCTTTATTTATGAGCCTATTGCTCCCGGGTCAAGGTTATACAATAACTTTTATAGTTTATTTCCTATAGGGAAATTTGCTAATATGAGATACTACGAGTTGATTCAATTCAACTCTATTTAATGCATCAAATGTGTCTAGCTTTTTTTTGTTTTTTTAGCCGGTAATGGATAGTATCTTACTTAGGACGTATAATTGCCCACGGTTGTTTAGTTTACTGCAACAGTATAGTTCCTTAGGATTGTCTATTTAAGTATATTTAAGAAAGTTGTTATTAGGTGTATAAGTCGCTCATCAAGCGTCATGAGAACTACCTGTACTTTCATTTGTTTAAAGCATAAATGTCATAATTAAATTCTGTACTTTTGTGTATACTGTGTATCTCTGTTGTGAACGCATTAGAGTGCATATTATTAGTGGATCGCAAAAAAGACAAGAGCATCTTTGTTAACAAAAATATCAAACTGAATAAAGTTTGCAATGGTGAACTAATTTATCCAGTGTGTGCAGTAGCTTTCAATTTTATCAATTATTTTTTTAAGATCTTAATACAAAATTTCCCAATATTATCTATTTCACATTTGATGCATTAAATAGAGTTGAATTGAATCAACTCGTAGTATCTCATATTAGCAAATTTCCCTATAGGAAATAAACTATAAAAGTTATTGTATAACCTTGACCCGGGAGCGATACGCTCATAAATAAAGACATTATTTATTTATTATTTATTTTGTTATTTATAGTTTATACGTCATAGATAATGGGAAGGTAGATGGAAAATAAAACCACATGTTTGGTAAAAAGATAGCATAGGCTGAATATTTGTCATTTGAGAACTTGGTTTTGTTTAATGATCACATTTTTGTTGGCTTTTCGATGACTTGGGGTTGTGAGAGGTTGTATTAAAAATATTTTGGGGTTATGATTACTTGGGCTTATATTTACTTGGGTTAGTAAGCACTTGGAAATAAATATACTTGGTGTTATGGGATGATCCCAAAAATGAGAAAAACCAATTTTTACCCTGTATATCCCCCCAAAAAACCCCCTTCCCATGGTCCGATCACGCTGGTTCAGGAACTTGTTTTAATAAACATAGGTTTACACGTTTGTACAAAATTTCATCAAAATCGGATCACTTTTGCCCGAGTTATCGTGCTAACGTACACATACACACACGCACATGTATATATATATTCTGTATATGAATTTGAACGGATGGTGTTTTTGGCCTCTGGGGACATCAAATGCAAAAGTAAATCGGTCGCGGGTCCAGGTCTTACCATGAGACCTACGGTAATAGCTTATTCCCTATATGGGAAATTTGCTAAAAAGGTTAAATCAACAGGGAATTTGGAATCCCGCCTAACATTTTATTGAAGATTTAGAAAAACCAGTGAAAGTATAAGGCTGAAGGAGGATTAATGAACAAAAAAAAGATGTAAGAACGGTGAGTTGTAAGAATGGGCGAATGTGTTTTAATGTAAAACAGTGTTGGAATAAAAAAATGTGTATATCAGGACCGATTTTTCAAGAGAAGGCCATTCAATAATGCCATTTGTATGCATGATAAATTGTTTTATTTTGCTTCCACAGTTTTACTTCAATACATATAAAGTGTCAGAAAGTATAATGCCCAATTAAGTTAATAAAGGTTTTTTGTGTGAAAGTCTACTTATAATGTTTGTGACGTAACATCATTTAGAATCCAGCACCTCGGTATCTCAAATTTTCTGTTTAGCACATTCATAACTCAAACCTCGCTTACTCAAAAAGCTCGATAACTCAAATTTGTTTCGTACCCCCTTCAGATTTAAGATACGAGGTCCTACTGTATTTCAACAATTTTTTTATCCTTTCTTAAAATCTTTGCTGGATGTGATTGATTTTAGTTTCACTCAGCTTCTAAAGAAATTCTTTAGGAGTAAAGCAGTAAAGCCTCCTATCATAGAGCTCTATGCTAGGTAATCTCATCTCTGACTGGGAGACGCTCAAAAAAGTAGACAGGCTCATAGAGGGACAGTACTATTTGTGTCCTTCAGAACATAACAACTTGCACCTCTGTAGGAAGTAATCCTGCTGCTTAAAAGATCAAGTTTTTCAAAGGCTAAAACAATTGATTTCATTCCAAACATTCTTTACTCTCGGAATGGCCCTCGTATGTACAGTATATGGGAGAGCTGCAGTTTTAAAGTTGCCAAACTATTGTTCATTTTATTATGGTTATCTTTTTTGCTTGTAGGTTCAGGCGAAATTATAAAATTGTATCCGGACAGTACATTGATGCTCCTCGAGGGGATTACTACGTAACCTGTTCCTTCGATCCAAACCATGTTGTGCTTTACTCAAGAATGCCTTACCATATTGTTAAGTGTATTAAAAATCACCCGAACCATGGAAAACTTCAGTGTCCCTTTGATGCTACTGAATACATTGACAGTGACAAATATAGCGAGCATATCTTAATTTGCCAGTCCAAACGTAGTGTCGAAGATAGAAAGTATGATAGAGAAACTCATATGAAAGCAGGTGATTTATGTGATTTAAAGTCCATTCCAGTATTCTCGAGTAAACTTACAGAGCAGCAGCCATCCGACGAATGGGATGAGAATAATGAAGAAATGTATGACTTTAATGAGGATTGGTCCGGTGATGTAGTCGGTGTAGGACGAGGGAATCGAGGTAGAGAAAAACTAAGAAATCTTGGACGAGGAGAGATGTTGAAAAAGATCGAAGAAAAATTTAATAATAGAAGATCCTCGCTCGGTTCAAACAAATCAACATCAAGTAGTGGTGAATGTGATACAAAAAGTTATGTTTGCAAAGGTCAGTTTGAAGATTTGTGAAATTATAATATTGGTCCTCCTCACGTACTGATAGATTAACCTAACTTGGTTCATATTAAAAAGAGTAAATCAGTGGCAAAGAAAATGTAGGGTCAAGTTTATACCATTTTGAGTTTCTTCTTTTAAACATAGTTCGGTGTTAGATTTGGTTTTATTCACCTAAGTTAATATCTTTAGCCTATATTCATTAGAATAAACAATTTGTAATGCTTTGTATTGACAAATTTTATTGGTCGTACGAAAATGTTATCAAACGATCGAATCACTATTACAAAAAAAAAAATGATTGAATTATAAATCCAAACAGATAAAAATTAGAGTGTCCAAATGATACTACTGAATACAAACACAAAGTGTGCTAGTTTATGTTATGTGTAATTTAGTTGTACATTACATTGTACCCGTGCCTAAATAGGTCAGCTCACACTATTCTTCAGTGTTTACCTTATCAAACATGAGTAGTATTTACCTTATAAGAATTAGAGAATTTAAGCACAAAAATTACAAACTATAGATTCCTTAGTGTTTTGCTTTAAGGATTGTGAAGTTAATAATTAAATCCATATACAATATTTTGTAGACTTCATTGTACCATTTCTTCTTGTTACACAGTACAATTACATAAAGATAACTGTGCAATAATAACCATAATTTCAAATGCTATTAGTAAACTAACTCAAATTTTCCTTGTTAAATAGTAGCCTACTATTTAATGACTTTAAGAACAAACTAATACTAGCCGTATATATATGTTGACAACCTTAAGTTGTTGTTGTTCAAAGGTTTATTGTGGACATTTTCCATCACGATGGTAAAAAACAATACACAACATTTCGGGATCTGGAATCTGATCCCGTTCTCAAGTGAACCGAGCCGTCTTTATAAAATGCGAGGCCTGGGGCAATACATAATTGCGAGGCCTTGTTTAACCAAGCTCACCGGGGGGTCTGTGGTTCCCCCCCCCCCCCGGAAAATTTTTGTAAAATTATACTTGTAAAGTCGTCATTTTAAGCACTTTGACGGAAAAAAATGAATATTTTACACTCTGAAAATAGGCGTGAATATTATTGCTAATTACACATATTATTGTTCCAATTCCAAAGTGGATATCATAAATATTGCACACGAAATTCTTTACAATCATTAATAAAAAAAAATTAACACTTCTCCTTTACTGTGGATTGTGAATTGAATTAACACTTTGTAAATTAAACAAAGTGGCGGGACGACAATTAATAGTAAAAGCTTATAGGCTATCTTGTTTATTTATTTTTTGTCAAGTTAGGTTTATTGTGTTTTCGGCAATTGGTCTGTGGAGGGTGTACAATAATATACATAAAAGGTAAAAAATATTACATAAATAATTGTCAAATGATGAGATACTTGCAAATTCGTCATTTTAAGCATTTTGATGAAACAAAAGAATCTTTTACACTCTGTAAATGGCCGTTAATATTATAGCTAATTGCATACGGTATATTATTGTTCCAATTCCAAAGTGGATATCATAAATATTGCACACGAAATTCTTTACAATCATTAATAAAAAAAAATTAACACTTCTCCTTTACTGTGGATTGTGAATAGAATTAACACTTTGTAAATTAAACAAAGTGGCGGGACGACAATTAATAGTAAAAGCTTATAGGCTATCTTGTTTATTTATTTTTTGTCAAGTTAGGTTTATTGTGTTTTCGGCAGTTGGTCTGTAATTGTGGTTTTAAAGGTAAAAAAATATTACCTATAATTGTCAATGAGTTTTTAATAATAAATTAAAAGAGGTAGTATCATTACAGTGTAATTGATTCACAGTATTACTTTTTACTTAAATGAAAAATATTGTCATAGGTTTATGTTTATTGCAAAATGCGAGTAGTTTACAGTCAGTCTTATCCACGCTGATTATCCATTCAATCCAGTAAACATTTACATCTGTAAATAAATTGAACTTAATTAATAATACAATAGAAGTTTAATGGCACCAGTACCAGTAAGAGTAAGCGTATGACTCATTCACATTCACCGGGGTGGCTGCCGCGAGGCTCGGGTTCCGTCATCGCCGCCGAGCTGTCAAACGTTGTTTGATATTCTTTTGTGTTTAAAATGTTGTTCGTAGGTTTTTAACCGATACAACAATTGATATAGGCTAATTCATAATAAATAAGACATATTTTAGGCACATGCATCTGTCTGTCCTTTATTTTTTTATTTTCATTCGTAAACATTAACTTATTTCTAGCGATAGTAAGGCATCGGCGGGCAGGCCACGCTGGGCAGGCCTCGCCGGGCAGGCCTCGCTGGGCAAGCCTCGCCGGGCAGGCCTCGCTGGGCAGGCCTCGCCGGTCAGGCCTCGCTGGCGAGGCCTTCTCCGGCGCGAGGCCTGGAGCGGCCGCTCCACTTGCTCCACCCTAAGGACGGCGCTGCAAGTGAAAAAAACTTAACTAACGCATTACAACTAACAATACACAAACACCCAACCTAAGTTAGAATACACCACAAAGCGTAGTAGTAAAAAATATGCACTGTATAGCAGTCAAGTCATGATACAACATGCAAATAATAACCAATCAGAAAACACTATAGACTATGAAAGGTGTAGTGTGAATAGCTCAAACAATGGAACACTAATCGCACAGTTCGCAATGACTCCACCAATGAGACTGAAGTATCATGGCCGACCAATCAGAAACACGGAGACAACCGGAAATGGCGTCCGGTCCTTTGAAGTCAGATTCCAGATCCCAAAACGTGAATTGTTTTTTACCATCGTGATGGAAAATGTTTGCAATAAACCTTTGAACAACATTAACTCACCATCACCAACAATGTACTTCAAACTTAAGTTGTTCATATTATTTTTAAATTTAAATGATTTATTATAGTAGGCCTAATTGGGTTAACAGTTGGTTATTGTTTAAAGTTTAAATGTGAATATTGTTTAGATAAATTTGATAACTAAGTCAAATTGTACTTACTTACTTACTTACTTACTTATAAATTTGATAAGTAAGTTGTGAACTGTTACTCTATCTGAGTATATTTATTATAAGATAGCTTTAAAAGAATATTTCAATATAATCTTAAAATGTAATTTTAGAGTTTAACCATTTTAACTGAGTAAACAGCCAATCATAAAATATGAATAAATTAATAATGTCACCTAATAAAATGTCGCATACAATATTCAATTTTATGAAATCAATATTGTTTAATACACAACATGCTTTTATCATACATGTAGCTCAGAAAAAAAGTTAAAAATATTGATATCTTCAGTTGCTTAATGTCCCCATAAAATGGTAATTTCATATAGGACAATAATTAGAAGTTTAGTGATGTTTATTATGTATCATTCTGTTTGTGCTTTCTGATACATGAAGACAGAAAGATCAGTTATTTCTTACATTGCTGAGAGTCGCTAAAATTAACCCAATCTACTACCAAGTCGGCAAGGTATCATAAACTCGTTGTTATTTATTTCTCAGTTTTTGTGTTTTGAGTTATTTTTCATCCATCAAGTCAAATCGTTTTAAATCGATCACTTCCCTAATAATCTGTAGGCAATGACTTCTATATGATTCATGAACAATACAAATTTATGGTGACATGTTTTTTACAGTTTGCTGTTTGTGTTTAAGTACATATTTTTTCCTATTTGTCATAAGTAGTAGATTTTTTTGAGTTAGTTTATAGTGATATGGGTTCTCTTACAATTTTGTAATTGTATCAGTATATTTTCATATGATATTTCTTGTGAATCCAATAGAACAAAAATAAAATATGATTGGTTTAGATTGCTTGTGTTGTTTTGATTACCCAGGCCTCTTCCTGCAGTGTGGGGTGGAAGATAAGTCACTGCCTCTTTGTAAACATTTTCAGATTTTCTGCTTAAGATCGTTTGATACAATTTGCCAATGTACATTCTGTAATTTTTGTGGACATATTCTATCTAATACTAATACCCAAACAACATGGTATTTAAAATTATGAATGAACTCTTTATACTGTGTGAACTGTAATGTTTCACCCTAACCCAAATTTTCAACCTATTTTATCATTTTCAAAATCTGATCTGGTTTTTAGTGGATTCTACAAATGTTACCACTTATAGCCGCATTAGGTTGTCCATGTTGATCTTCAAAGATAATGTGTAGTCTGCATGGTACCACCCATTGTTGCCAGTATGTGTACAAATTTCAGTCATTTTTTTATAGCGATAACATTTGACCTTACTTAAGAACTACCAGATTTTCTGCATAACCTCTCTGTCACAATTTTATTTGCTCCAATTGGCATTACTTTGGCTAGTTACTGTTATAACGTAAATTTTATTTACCTGAAAAAATGCAGAGTTGAAAGGCCTGATGTCTTTCAGATGGGTTTTTGTTTCCCTTAAATGTGAATCCTTCAATGAAAGTTGTAATAAGGTTTCTTGGATGTAGTCATATTCTTTTAAAATCACTTGATTTTTAATTCAGCCTTAGAGGGGTTTCTTTTACAATCATCACAAAGTTAAGTCCATGTTTCCTGCAAAAATAGTAGCACTTCGGCTAATATCCTTGTTCATTGTTTGTGGGAATCTTCATATTGTAGGTGTTCTTCATTATATAGGTTAATAACGATAGTAAATTCTTTTAAAAAATCTCTATTTCTTCTTCTTGGCCGGCATAGCTCTCGAGGTTGTCAGAGCACGCAAGCCCCACCTCCACATCAAGGCAAGGATACCATCAGGATTTTTTTACCCACTACATGGGGGAAATATACAAATCACAAATTTTTCAGCAGTTTTTCAAAAAACAATCTATTATATCATTTTGTAAGTGATTTAGACTTCAAATGTTTATCTACGTTATTCGATCAGCTGAAACATGTGAGTTCAATTAATCAAAACAAACAAATATTTATTTCTCAAATCCAAGTGTTTTGATTTTACTTCATCCATGATGACAAAAAACTTTGTCTTTGCTTTCTACGATTAATAATCCCGGAAATGAAATCCGTGTATCTATATAATTAATGCGCTACATGAAACTTTGTCGGTTGAACTCCTCCGCCATTTCTTAACCGATTTTATCCATTGACGTCTCATTGGAAAGAGCGTGACGCGTAGATTTGCAAACTGAAAAAATCCCTTGGGCTCTGCCCCAGTGGCTTTGAAAGTTCCCATGTTATCCTTATGAAGAACATAATTGTTTACATTTTGATTAGCTGTATAATTTAATTGCTGTTATTTATATTTAAATTCAATGAAACGCATTGAGTACATTTATTTACTATTTGAGTTTGTGTAAACATAACCCTCAAGACTATGATCGTGTTAGCATGGTTGTATCTTAAATTTGTGTTTTTATCGTTGTTTTGTGTCGCTATGACGGATTGTGTTAGCATGATTGTATATAAGTTTGTGCATTCATCGTTGTTTTGTGTAGCTATAATTTGTTTATTTATGAATTTTAATGCCTCCGAAGCGACGGCAACGAAACATAGACAGGAGGCGTAATTCGTGATAACGACCGCAGCTACAGAACAGTGTTCTGCGTAATAACATAGATAAAAGGAGTACTTCTTTTAATCTATGGTAATAGGCTCAACTCATCACAGTCAGAACCTGACCCTGGACAAACTCAACTATTAGGTTACAAATGCGCCCTTTAACACTACCCCAAAACGACTTTTCGTTCTCAATTAGTCCTCTATCATGACCTGTGTTGCCTGTACAGCGAGGCATTTTTAAGAAGGAGAAAACCGGCCAGAATGCTTTAGGTTTATCAATAACGAAGATAAATATGGTCTGAGTTACACACCGGTAATCTTTGAGTTGACTCTTTTAAACATATTTTGTAAATTTGACTGTTATTCGTTTTGAAATAATTCCTGTAATACTTTGCAATTGCTCGAAGTCGAGCAACATGTACACTAGTTCACTTTAAAGAAGTCTAAACAAGAAAACTCAAAAGTAAGTACCGCTATATACTTTATATACCTATATATACCGTAGGTATATATAGTCAATGGTACCGCATGGCTTCTTTAGCTTTCATATTTCTTTATTTACGACATAGCCTTCATTTGGCTGCAGTTAAGTATAGGACCTATGATTTGTTATTGGATGAATACGGATGGTGAGATTGGTAATAACAGTGCCTATGGATGGGCGCAGTTAAATGTGGTGTGCATAAAAACTTTATTTTTATTTGTTAGCAGTGATTTATAACAGCTTTCAGTACATTATACATAGTTATATTAGTTTATTTTCTTAAATTTTGAACCAGCTAACAACAACCGTAAGTTAACAAAATGATTTTACGGCTCAATATTAGACTTAAGGAAAAACTAAAATGGGCCATTCTTCAGAAAAGGACAGATTTCAATTTTAAATTTTTATTTTTTTTTAATTTTTTTGCTATTTTAATGTATGACCCTTTTTAATATTTACCCATTGCAATGGTCACACTAAATAAAAATCACTTTCCCAGATTTTTAGTATTTAAAAACTAGCATGTCCACGGAAGTGACAATAAGTCCACAGAAGTGACTATCGCAACTGCAAATTTTACAAAAAAGTTAAAAAACAAACATAGATTCTAGCAAATAGGTTAGGAACAATGTTTGCTCTTATTTGTGTAGAGAAACACATAAACTACTGTAAATTAGTGTACCTATTAGGTTTAATTGCCATTTAAAATAATAGTTGTTAAGCGCAGCAACGCGCGCCGGGTAACTGCTAGGTGTCCACAGAAGTGATGATTTAATTAGCATTTTATGCCTATAGTGTCTAGCAAATAGGTTAGGAAAAATGTTCGCTCTAGAGAATCACATAAACTACTGTAAATTAGTGTATTAGGTTTAATTGTCATTTAAAATAATATCAGTATTTTTACCTTTTGGTAGCCTAAGGTGTCCAAAATTCTTATCTCCTGCGAGACGTGTTTCGCATTAATTACAATGCATCTTCAGTCGCTGTCACAGGTCTCAACATTGCCCACAGAAGTGGTTGTCACAATATAAAAAACATTTAACACAGTTCACGAAACACATATTTATATACAGTTTTACGACCATGGTCACACACGTACTGTACATCAAGCGAGCGGGAGAAGACACGCGATACCGCACAAGGTTGTAGGCCTACTGGTCATTCCTCCCTTATCTCGTCTTAATCAGTTGTTGTGTTATCCATGGTAACCTCTTCCCCCTCTAGTCTACTGTACAGACGATAGGTAACTTTATCAGAAAAGTCTTCTTTAACATTTAATAAGCTATGTTTACCCATTGAAGTGACCTTTTTGAAAATAAAATACTCCTCCCATATTTTCGACCTTTGAGCGTTATCACAGGCTTTTAGCACATTTAGCGATTTATCAAAACTTATATTGTGGGAAGGATGTTCTTTCAGGTGTTGGGCAACTTTGGACGTGGGATTTTTTTGGTTTCGGGGCGTTATGCTCCTTAAAACGTTGTTTGAAAGATCTATTAGTTTGTCCAATATATTCTTTATCACAATCATCTCCATCATTGAATTTAATAAGATAAACCCCCTTGTCAATACTATGTTTTTCTTTTTGTTTCATACCAATATTCCTGCTTATTTTATATCCCGGCATGTAAGAAAACTTCTTAAAAATATTACCTACGTGAAGCGAGTTTTTGTTTTACATATTTGAAAGGGATGAACTTGTGTGGTTGACCAGTCCTCTCATCAACCACACAAGTTCATCCCTTTCAAATATGTAAACAAAAACTCGCTTCACGTAGGTAATATTTTAAAAAAGTTTTCTTACATGCCGGGATATAAAATAAGCAGGAAACAGGACCAGTAGGCCTACAACCTTGTGCGGTATCGCGTGTCTTCTCCCGCTCGCTTGATGTACAGTACGTGTGTGACCATGATCGTAAAACTGTATATAAATATGTGTTTCGTGAACTGTGTTAAATGTTTTGTATATTGTGACAACCACTTCTGTGGGCAATGCTGAGACCTGTGACAGCGACTGAAGATGCATTGTAATTAATGCGAAACGCGTCTCGCAGGAGATAAGAATTTTGGACACCTTAGGCTACCAAAAGGTAAAAATACTGATAACTAATAGGTGCCTAGGCTAATATCTACAAATTAAAATAATAGTTGTTAAGCGCAGCAACGCGCGCCGGGTAACTGCTATAGTCCACAGAAGTGATGATTTAGCATTTTATGCCTAACATAGAGTCTAGCAAATAGGTTAGGAACAATGTTTGCTCTTATTTTTGTAGAGAAACACATAAACTACTGTAAATTAGTGTATTAGGTTTAATTGACATGCATAATTACCTTTAAAATGTGGTAACAGAAGTGGTTAGCTCGACGATCAATTAAAACTCTAGTTTCACATGATATAAACAACTAATAACTGAACAGAACACAACCAAACTGATTCTATGTTCAAGATGGTTACTTCTTCTCTGTAAAAAAAATAGTGAAAGTTGGCCAGTGCTGCCTGGTGGATTTTTTGGAACTACATGTGCCTGTCCACAGGAGTGATGCAGGCTTTGGTGACAGAGTTTCTTTGTTTTTTTTTTTACCTTTAATAGAATGGAAAAAGTAAAATAAACAAAAAATTATTACTATTCAATGTCTAGATAGCCAACAGCAATTGGGTTTAATAATTTTTATTTCAAATTTGTTAGTAAAATCAGCTAATCTTAAGCTAAACCTAGAGGGGGTGACTGTCCACAGAAGTGATATGTCACCTTCTGTGGACATAAAATGTTCATTAAATTTCATTTAGATTTTTTTCTTCTTTACATAAAGTATAAAAAACGTTTACCTACATATTTAACAACAAATTATGTATTTATTATCTTAATTTTTATTTATTATCCCTTGGTGACCGTAATCTGTCCTTTTCTGAAGAATGGCCCAAATAGGCTTGGTCATTCACCAAATTAGTCCTAGTGCGCATCTACCTATGCGCCGCAGCCAACTGTAGATATTGAAATATCACTAGCTGTTGGACTTAGTGACAAAGTGAATGCCTGTGCCATCTGTCAGGCATCACTAGAACTACGGCTGGTGAGGGGCTATGCCTGCAACTACCCCAATGCAATTCACCATCCATCAATGCACTGCACTTCAAGTCTTCGACCCAAATAATGAAGGGACTTCAATAATCTGTCCTAGTTAGACATTTAAACAAACATATTCCAAAAAAGTTTTTTTTGTCCCGACTTTGCAGGATTACATTTTTATTATAGTATACAAAATGTTAAATAGTGGATGTGAGACTATTTTTGAATCAGATGTGACTCGGGATTCTGCCATAGAAAAACTTGTTTTTAATTTGACCCAAGAACTAAATAAATTTACATGTAACTATCCTGACACTAATTTTCACATAATGACAAGTATAGTGTCAGAGTTGCTTTGTAATTTTGACTCTATCAATACACAGTTAGACAAAAGTGTCTCAGCACTGGAATTCTCAAAACAAGATCTTGATGTTTTGTCTAACAAACTTGAGCTAGACAAACAGTAGAGGGAGAAGGAGCTGAAAGTCAGCCTCGCAGCGCAAGACATCCTCGAGGAAGAAAAACGTTCTCTCGAGCTTCAACATCAATCCTTGAAATCCACGCTCATTGAACGAGATGCCCAGAAAGCCAGCATGATTCACGAAAACATTGTTCTATCTGATAAACTTAAAACTATTAACCAAGGTTAACAGCTTACAATCAAGCAATGTAAAGATGTGTAATACTGTTTGAGATTTAAGGTGTTAACTAGATGTGGCTACTGCCAACAGTCTCTCTAAAATCCCTGTTAAATTTAAGTCTCATGACAAGTGGGTAGAGGATGACATCATAAACTCATATTTTGTCAGAGTGTGTAGATATACACACACTCTTTTTTGGGCCGGATACCACTCAATTTTTAAAGCTTGCTGTTTCTCAGGAAACGGTAATCGATATATTGTCCAAATCACCTTTTAATCTTGTAAATATGCATTTTTTTGTGTTAACAATAATGAGGATACGAAAAGTAGTTCTTCAGGGTCTCACTGGTCTTTATTATTTGTCAATAGAAACAGTAATGAGGCTTTTCATTTTGATTCTCTAACAGGTGTAAATGGAAAGTCTGCAATAATATATTTCGTACCTAGGGCCGAAAATGAGGTTTTTGTCTCGAACTTAAAAAGATCGAGAGCTGCAAAACCATTTTTGGTCCGTGATACAAACACTATTTTTCACCACACTACTACTATTCACAATGATAATCAATGCACACTGATAGTCAATGCAACGTTAAGGTTATGTGAAGAAGTAATTTCAGGAATCAGCAAAAATAATAACTAGGAGTACGCTCCGAAGTCACGTATGAGAATGAACGAAGACCATTTCATACATAAAAATATGTTATTTAACAGTAGGTCTACCCATATTCATATCAGTTGATCAGCTGCTCAAGCAGTTTTAACTTCATTAAGGCACTAACACGATTACTAGAAAAATACCGGTATGGATCATAAACATAAACAAATGACGTTTTTGGCCCAAAAATAAACATTATTTAACATTGCTTAAATGGAACTGCCAAAACATATATTCAATGCTATTAGTTTAGGATTCGGGCCAACAACGTCATTTTGTTTATGTTTATGATCCATACCGGTATTTTTCTAGTAATCGTGTTCACTAACACCAAATCCATAATATTTTTTCACCAAAGCATTTTCTGTACTTTGGGCTTGCGTCATTAAAGCAGGACCAGGAATCAGGGAGTTGGTATATGTAAGGGACCTTGGTCCAAGGTCATTAGGCAGGTTTGAGAAAATTCACTAAGGAACTATGTATAATCAAAGAATGTATTTCGATGTATTAAAAAGCAGCAATATTGCTCAAAAATGCTAAATAATATAGGTTTGTCAATCTATAGAAACTCCAACAACTACTTTGTGATGTTTCATTGCTGTACAACATTCAGAAATAAACAGCATTATAACAGTGAGAACCGTTATACATCGAGGGTAAGGACATCCCCTTCATGACCCATAAGAATTATAAACATCACAAAATACAAGAATTTAAGCCTTGTAGGTGTGGCATGGGAGGAAACACTATTTTGAACCATCAGATACTGCTGAATTTGTTGTGTGAAGGATCAAACAAATGTTAACCGGAAACAGTTTTAAAACTTGATATATTTGGATTCACATATGTAGCCTATGTGTATTTTAATAAATTTACCAACGACCGTTCATTAAATAGCCGTTTCAGTTCAGTTCTTAGAATTTAAAAGTTTCTCATAACAGCATAGTTTTCTCATAACAACACAGGTAATGGGCCAATGAGGTTCAAGTCATGGTGGAAAGAAAATACATGGGTGTGCTATTCCCGTCATATGCTGACGTCACCTAGATTGCAACGAATAATCACTTGATTGTACAGTATTGCCATAATTAAGTATATATATTTGTTTTGATTTGATTGTTATTGTTTATATAATTTTGTTCTAAAATTGAGAAATGGTGTTTGCAATCTTGGTGACTGTGACTTCAACGGCATAATGAAGGGAATAGCACACCTTTGTATTTCCCTTCCACCATGGGTTCAACTATTGAGATAGAGGAATTAAAATTGTAATGATTCAAACTAATCAGGTGTTCAGGCTAATTTCATTGTTGAGTGGTTGTGTGGTACAATGTTTTTGTGCATAGCATCACTTTCTTTCAGTGGCAATGATACGTTATAAACGAAAACATAACCTCTCTTATTAGAAGTTATGAGTAGTGATTTTAAGTAATTATAACACTGTGGTAGGTATAGTGGTTTACGCAACTCGCGTAAATAGTGTTAACGACACTCGTAGAAGTTTTTAAAGCACTCGCCAAGGGTCGTACCTTAAATTTTCTACTCGTGACGTTAACACTGTCTTTACGCATTCGTTACTACTGTAGCCCTACTACTTTAACGCATAAACTACCATATCATAAGATAGTTTTAAATGCAAAATTACTATGCAGGAGTAAATATTTTATATCAAGTATTTTTTTCTCCTCCTACTTCACACCCAACCAGCCCATTGCAGAGTACTGTCAGATGGTCAACTCTCTGGAGGACGAGATCCTAAACATCAATGGTGTTGGTGAGGTGACTGTTTGGAGGGATTTCAATGCTAGGGCGGTGGAATGGGGTTTACCCCAAACAAAAACAGGGGGGCAGTATGTTTTAGAGATGGCAGCCAGGCTACCTCCCTACATCCTTAATACAGGTGACATTTTCACCATCCGTCACCCCTGGCAAGGAAAGATGATCCCTAACATCTTTCTGACATCTGAAGCCCTAGCCCACCGGTCACGGACTGGCGAGTCTCCAAGGACTACTCTGCAAGGGATTTATCAGGCAATCGTCTTCAGGGAACTTCCCGAGCTTTCCTGAGTTGGGTATCCATATGCCAATTCAGCCCATCCGTCTCAATGTTGGGACCTCAGTTGTCTTTGCCAGGCTACTTTTCAGGGTTACATAAAATATCAAACTGTTGGGACATTAGAAGTACCGAATTTCAAGCCCTGTTGAGGATGCCTCCCACCATCTTCGGCATTTGACCGTTCCATGCCTAGGACTTTTGCCCACCGCAGAATTCTTTCAGTTTACTGGTGGAAACCCAAGATTGGAAACAGTTCGTAGAAATTACACACTTAAACAATCATAACCAGATGGTTAAAACAAGATCACAGTTGAGAACAATTAAACATGGTGTACCACAGGGTTCTATTTTGGGTCCTCTACTATTTCTTACATATATCAATGGATTACCCAATGTTATTTCAAATTCAACAATGAATACCATATGTTTATATGCCGATGATTCTAATCTTCTTGTAAGCGGAAAATCTGTTCATGAGATAGAAAAATCTGCCATCGATAACTTGATGAACATCAATAACTTTTTTCAGATCATCAGCTATTACTAAATCTTTCCAAAACTAATTTTACACGCTTTAATCTAAAAACTAATACCAATTCAGATTACCCAGCACTAACATTAGCCGGTGAAGATATACAAATTGTTGAGAACACTAAATTTCTAGGATTATACATAGACAGTAAATTAAGCTGGAATGATCATATTGATCATGTGGCAAATCGAATGTCAACAGGCCTATTTGCACTTTATCGATTAACAAAATTTTGTAAACTTGAATCCCTAAAATTGGTTTATTTTGCTCATATTCACTCACATTTATCCTTTGGTATAAGTATTTATGGAGGAACATCACAAGCTAATTTAGACAGAATTTTAATTCTCCAGAAAAGAGCAATACACATTATGTTGTATTTGGATTGGCAAGATTCTGTTAGGGAAAAATTTGAAGAACTAGGCATAATGACTGTATATAGCTATTACATCTATCAATGTATATTATATACTGTCCAAAATTCAAATAATGTCTCACTGGTAGGGGATTCTCATCAATACTGTACCAGAAACAGAAATAACTATGCAACACCTCTACATAGATTAAGATTTTTTGAAAAAAAACCAATGTATATGGGTAAAAATGTTACAATGCTCTTCCAACAAAACTAAAGGACTATACAAGGACTACAAAATTTAAAAATAATCTAAAAATGTACTTTTTAACCAATCCCCTGTACTCAAAGAATGAATATTTCCTCCTACATAATATATTAGAATAAGAACTTTTTCATTAGTTACTATTATATCTTGACTCTATTATATCTATTATATTATATCTTACTATTATATCTGATTATATCTTGTACTTTTTTAGGATTAAGCATTATGATTTTGATTCAATGTAATGACACCATTCGTGCACATGTTTGCAAAGTATGAATAAAGTTGATTTCATTTCATTTCATTGCGAAATCCCGGAGAAAGTGCCTAGGGCTCTGACGAGCAGCGCAGCATGCCAGTAACCGGCCTGATGGTAATGCTAGATCGGCAGAGCACAAGGCCCCCATGCGAGATGACCATGGTGATATCAACTGGAGTAACATCAGGTGCTGGAAGCAACTCTATCAGGACATCCAGAATAATCCTTGAGTGATAGGCTACAAGATTGTAACCCAAAAGCTAGTGACTTGACCACCCTCTACGGTCATGGATCATGGAACCTGTCGCCGTGGCTACTGTCATCGAAGTGTTATTTCCAACCGTGACCAGCAAGGGAATTTGGAGACAAGGGCGCGTTACCAGCTTTTCGGGAAGAGGAACTTTTCTTCGCTGTCCGATCCCTGAGAAATGGAAGAGCACCGTGACTACAATCTTACTTTACATTGTAAAAAAGTAACAACTATACAGACAGGGTATATTCAACCCCAAACCCCTGCCACACAATCAATACTTTGTAGTTTTTTTAAATATTTTTATAGTTATTACCATGAACTATACCTAGCGAAACTCAACTAAGCCAAGTGTAAAATATTCTTCTTAAAAATAACCTGGGCCCTATGGCCCAAAATGTTAGTAATTGCATTTTTAAGTATTTCATGATGCTTAAATTTGATCTAGTGAAACATGTTGATGTTGTTCAACATGTTTAGCTGATGGCATTCCTGCAGAATTCTTAAAGCTTGTTGGTGTTCATTAGACTGTTACTTGACATACAAGTCACTAATACTCAAAGAATTCAGTACACAATACAGCACTTGTAGTCATGGACTCTGCTATGCTGTATGTTAGTTAAAACCAATCTTTAAACTTAAAGTGTGACCTATCTTTACATTCTAAGTGCTATTGAACTTGGATTTTAATGCAATGTAGTGTAAATTTTAATTGGGTGCTTGTTTTTACGGAATTTAACTTTAAAATTTTAAAGAGGGTCCCCAATTTCAAAGTTTTACATCGAAGGATGAAGTATTATTTTGTTTTATTTTGTTTTGTTTACTACAACAAGCGAAAGCCCTCCCACGAAGATAAGAATCCTTCAATGCAATCTTGAGCGATCCAGGACGGCTGACGCACTTCTATGTCAGCTTGCCCTAGAACACGATGTCGACGTGCTTTTAGTCAGCGAACAGTACCAGTACCGTGATAGGGACCCAGCTTTTTGGTTCCCTGATAGTCTTGGTACTGCTGCAATCTGGGCGCGTAATGCAGCTACAGTACAAGTACGGGGTCACGCGAAGGGCCGAGGTTTCGTTTGGGTTCGGTGCCGGGATGTCACTTACTTTAGTGTCTACCTCACTCCCAATGAGGCCATCCGTGACTTTCGTGAGAAGATAGACCGCCTGGAAGAGAGCGTGCGCAATACGACAGGACACGTCGTCGTGGGTGGGGATTTTAATGCTAGGGCTGTCGAGTGGGGAATGACCCTCACAAATTCCCGGGGCAAGTACATTCTGGGCCCTATTGCATAAAACTACAATTTTACAATTTTACAAGTTTACAGGCAAATTTCTGAAGAATTCATCAGAAATTGTAATTACAGGTGTTGCATGAACTACAAGTTACAGACTTGTAACAACTACTCAAAAACCCAAATTTACAGGCATTTTTTAACAATTATACAGGTGTGTAAACTTGTATTTACAATATAGTTATTACAATTTTACATATACCTGTAAAAATGTAAGAATTTTTTACCTAGCTTCTTTGGCCTGTAAACCTTTGTTGCTATTGTACAAGTTATTCTTTTTTAAGACAAAGATGTGGAATAGTGATGATTCTTCTGATCCACAACACCGAAGAAGGACCTTCAAACTGGAACTTAAAACTAAACACTGTATAATATTTTTATAATGTTATATAGTAAGTAAGACGAAGCAGGAGGCCAAACCTCCACCAATCTTCCTTCCCGGAGTAACAAATATTGGACCAATGGTCAGAGCTTTGGATGCCTTGGTTACCAATACTGGATATACATACAAGTGTCTTGGTCAAGATAGAATCAAACTGTTTCCATCGTCATCTGATGATTACAGAAAAATTGTAAAAGGTCTAAGGGAATTGAACGTAAGCTTCCACACCTACCAGCTTAAGCAAGAACGAGCTTACAGCGTTGTTTTGAAGGACATGCACTACTCAACAAGTGTTGATGACATTAAAGCTGCAATCGAAGAAAAAGGACATGTGGTAAGAAACCTTACTAATCTTAAAAATAGATTCACTAAGAAACCCATGTCTATTTTCTTTGTAGATTTGGAACCTAACGCTCAAAACAAGGATATATTTCAGATCCAGTTTTTGTTAAATGCTAAGGTTTCATTTGAACCACCTAGAAAGAAAAAAGAAGTTGTTCAATGTAAACGTTGTCAACAGTATGGCCACACCAGATCCTACTGTCACAACGACTTTCGTTGTGTAAAATGCACACAAAATCATGACACTAAAGTCTGTCCTATAAGCCCATATCAGAGCCTCCGACCTGTGTATTGTGCTCCGGAAAACACCCGGCAAATTACAAGGGTTGTCCCGTATACAAGGATGCTCAAAATAAGCAATTCCCTCCCCTTCGGCGAAAAACTCCTGAAAAAACTCAGGAACACACAGGTGACCGAAACTCTAGTGTCCCCGGTAAGAGCAGTTTAATAACTGAAGGTATTTCGTTCGCACAAGCTACTAGAAACAGTTATGAGGGCTGTGACTCAAGAAAGCAAGTCGAAGTCACAGAACAAGAAGCAGGTTTGTCATTCATAATCCAAGATTCGTTTGCTCGCTTCGAAAGTATGCTATCGAAGCAAGCAGAACAGATTAATACACTTCTTAATCTGTTAACAACAGTCATTTCTCGTTTAAAATGAATATTGTTCTCAAAATTGCTCTTTGGAACGCTAATGGCTTGGCTCAGCATGGTCAAGAAGTTCAATTGTTTATTAATAATCATAAAATAGATGTTTTACTTATTTCTGAGACTCATTTTACAGATAGAAGCTATTTTAAAATTCCAAATTATACCTTATACTCTACAAACCACCCTGACAATACAGCTCACGGAGGTAGTGCCATATTGGTTAAAAACTGCATAAAACATCATGAAATTCCAGGTTTTAGGGAACAGTACCTGCAAGCTTCAAGCATTGTTCTCGAAGACATGCAAGGACCTCTTACTCTTTCTGCAATTTACTGCCCTCCAAGACATGTTATAGCTTATGAACATTTTGACAGATTTTTTACTACTCTAGGGACTAGGTTCATCGCTGGAGGAGACTATAATGCCAAGCATCAAGAGTGGGGTTCACGCTTGGCCACACCAAGAGGTCGACAGTTGCTGAGGGTAATTAATGACAACACTCTGAATCATATTTCAACAGGTGAACCTACTTATTGGCCGACTGATATGAGGAAAACTCCTGATTTATTGGACTTCTTCATATCAAAAGGTATTAATCAAAACTACACTAATATCTAATCAAGTCTCGACCTATCCTCTGACCATTCACCGATAATATTGCAAATCAGCACGCAAGTCTTTCATCAAAAAGCAACTGAACGGTTATACAACAAGGGCACTAATTGGGACCTTTTTCGTCAAGAAGTAAACAAAAATTTAAACTTAAAAATTCAATTACAAAGCAATCAAAATTTAGAAGACGCCATTGGCTTATTTATAACTTGTATTCAAAATTCTGTGAGATCATCAACTCCTGTCCTTCCTTATTTGTCGAAACCTGGATTAAGTTACCCTATTTTTGTTAAAAAGAAGATTGCGGAAAAAAGAAGGTTGAGAAGAATCTGGCAAAATAGCAGGAATCCAGTCGATAAAGCAAATTTTAATAGGGCATCTCGAAATTTGAAGCGACTGTTATATGATGTAAAAAATCGCTGGTTTGAGAATTACACCCAATCTCTATCACCTTCCGAAGCTACGGATTATTCCCTCTGGAAAGCTACGAAGCGAATGAAGCGCCCAAAGATTCGAATTTCGCCTATTTTAAAATCTGATGGGAGCTGGGCAAAATGTAACACAGAGAAGTCTGAAGCCTTTGCTCAATACTTTGAGAATGTGTTCAAACCAAATGCGGCAGTAAACAACGAGGAAGAGATACTTGAATATTTGGATGCTCCGCTACAACTTGACTTCCCATTGCAGAAGTTCAAACCATCAGAACTAAAATCAATCATCACCAACAATCTTCATTCTGACAAGGCTCCTGGTTACGACCTCATAACTGGTAAAATACTTAAAGAGCTTCCACGAAAAGGAATAATGTTTTTGACTATTTTATTTAATACAATGTTAAAACTTGAATATGTACCAGATCATTTCAAAAGAGCACAATTGATAGTCATTCCGAAACCTGGGAAGCCTCTTGACCAGGTAAGTTCTTACCGACCCATAAGTCTTTTACCAATAATGTCTAAGTTATTTGAAAAACTTCTTCTGAAAAGAATACAAGAACTTATTGGCGAAGATGTGATTCCTGCACATCAGTTTGGTTTCAGACGGAAACACAGTACCATAGAACAGGTTCACCGAGTTGTTGACGTGATACGTCAATGTATGGAAGATAAAAAGTTTTGTTCAGCTGCCTTCTTGGATGTTAGCCAGGCATTCGATAAGGTGTGGCATGTTGGCTTGTTATATAAAGTAAAAAAGTTTTTACCCCATTCAATTTATAGCATTTTAAAATCCTACCTTCAAAACAGAACTTTCCAAATTAAATATCAAGACGTCCTCACTAACCTACGTCCAATTGAATCTGGGATTCCTCAAGGAAGTGTCCTCGGGCCGTTTTTGTATATTCTCTACACAGCAGATCTCCCAGAAAATGAGTTGGTAGAAATTGCTACATTTGCGGATGATACTGCGGTTTTGTCTGTTCATCGTGATCCATTTCAAGCTTCTCTAAATTTACAGCAAAATCTAAACTACTCAAACCAGTACCTACTCTGCAAAGGCTATCCAGCAACTAATTGGCCCAGCACACCTTGGCCTCAACCTAGGTGTAGGTCAAAGGGCTGTTATCAGTGAGATAACTGTGCATAGCATTGCTGACCTATCTGTTTGGTTTATTTACTTAGTGATTTTGCCGGAACTAATATTTTTATGCAAATTTGAAGTTAAAACATTTTTAGAAGTTAAAAAATATTTTGTCTTTACATGTCTGTCAAAGATAATAGTACTTTCATTTTAAGCCTAAAAATAGTGGACATTAGTAAACATAAACAAATTCAATTTTAACTGTTATGGACAATAAGTATAAATTTAAAAAGGGTGATAGGGTTTTTGCTAAAGTAAAAGGTCATCCTTATTGGCCTGCTGTGATTGAGGGGATTGATGCATCCAACGACAAGGTCAAGAAATATAAAGTTATTTTCTATGGCAGTAACGAAGTAGGCTTTATCAAGGAAATTGATATCTGTTTGTTTCAAGAAAACAAATCTAAGTATGGTGTTCTTAAACAAAAAAACGTCAAATTTAATAATGCTTTGAAGGAAGCTGAACAAAGTTTTAATTCAAGCATGAAACTTAGGCAAAATAATACAAAGTCCAGATCTACTAACGACACACACCAAAGTGATACAAGTATGTTACATTCGACCTTTGAAATTTCCGAAACATCATGTACCATAAATAGTCCCACAGAACCCAACCTACATACAATCACATCGACTCCAAAAGAAGTACCTCAAAATAAATATAATAATACAATAAATGAAATCGAAGATAAAGGAAATATAACTCTGTCACTACTAGAGTCTAAATGGCTTACAGATGACACAATTAGAATTATCTTTGACATTTTGAACGATTTATTTCACAAGGAAACATTTTTTGTTAGTCCTGTCATAGCTTTGGCCATTAAAACCCTTAATGATTATGAAGACATCCTCAAGCCACAAAACCTTGATAAGAAGCGATATTTGTGTTTATAGCAGTAAATGACTCATCCAACATTCAACCAATAGGAGGATCAGGAACACATTGGAGCCTTCTGCTGTGGGATGTGCTCCAGAAGGTTTTCTATTACTTTGACTCACTAAAAAATGCTAACCTTCCACATGCAATGACAATAGCTGATAAGATAATGAAAGTCTATCACCCTTCAATGAGCGCAACGGTCACAAACGTCACATCGCCGCAGCAATCAAACTTAGCAGATTGTGGAATCCACATGCTACTGTCTGCGGAGCTCATAGCCAACAGACTCCAGAATGAGCCAACTTCATTATCTCTAACAGTACTTGAACAGACCCTACCTAAAGTATTTTCTGAATCACAAATTTTATGTGAAAGAGCAAAACTGGCATTAATTACCCATAATAATTCATTTATGCATCTAAACAAAAACACATTACTCGATCTTTTGTTTGATGGGTTAGGTACAAAAAATAAAGAAAATACATCAAGTTCACATAATGGTAATACGGATTCAAAGAAGACTAAACTACCCAAAGCTCAACTAACAAAGAATTTCAATAACAATAAAAAAAAGAAGAGGAATCACAACATAACAGCGCAGAATAACTCACCTGAATTAAAACCTCAATTGCTAAATCATCAAAATCAAGACAATAGTAAAATAAAAATATCTGTGTATTCGGATAGCCAAGGAAGAAATATTGGTCCTAAGATTGAACAAAGTAACCCTGAAAAATTTCGGGTGGTAGGATCAGTAATGCCAAATGCAGGGCTTATACAAGTCGCTGAAACTGCATTGCATTGTAAAGAAGAAATCATTACCATCATAGGAGGAACAAATGACACCCTACGGCATGATCTATCCGGAATATTTTCCTCCTTAGAAGAAAGATTAAAAAAATTAAGTCTAACTAAACCAGTTATAATAACCTCTATACCCCACAGACATGACCTATCAAACACACATCCGATGCATAATGATATAGTTTTGGCTAACCACTATATCAGAGAATTAGGAGCTCGACTGGAATCGGTACATGTGGTGGACCTTGATAACCTCAGGAGATATACCACTTTACGAATCATGGCCTCCATTTAAACAATACAGGAAAAAACGTACTGGTTCGCCTTATCACTAACAAAATTAAAAAAATAATGAACTGTCAGGCTGATATTGATAAAGAAAATCATCTTGAAAAACCTAGAATCTATGTAACGGACAGGCACATGTCAAAGATAATAGAAGAGTATAGGAGTGATCGGACCGTAGCTTTTGCACATAGCATCTCGGCTGACTTCTGTGATTCCCGCCATATGTCTGCTGGTGTGGCAGTTGTTTTCAAAGACTATTTTGGCAAACCAAGTCCCTCCCAATGCCTTAGTCACCACTTAGCCCTACAAAACACCCAAGGGGCCTCAATCTACAGCCTTATAACAAAGAACCGTTACTATGGCAAACCTAACAACTGGGACTATGACATGGCCTTTCACCAACTGAAAAAAGACTTCAAAAGAAGAGGGTTTCACCATCTAATATGCTCACCAATCGGATGTGTGCGAGATAAAATTAAACTGGAAAAATTTACTTCAAACATTGTCGACTTTCAACGTGAAACCGAGGCAGATGTTACTATTGTCTCCTATCATCAAGACTCCCACAGAGAATTGAGAAACGGCTTGTCTCATACAGAATTTCTCCACAAAATGACAAATTTATTGCACATGAAGACACAACTAGTGAGCATAGCGGCAACCACAGTGGTTAGAGCCCCACCTGCTGCATCCCCGGTGTCGACAACTGAGAAATTGTCCAGCCCCCAGGCAACTCCAACCCAGTCAACTGTAGTCACCATTGAGGGAGGGAGCAGTCCTACATCAGCTTCACCAACTTCAGCTTCTGTAGTGTCCAGTGAAAGTGCTAATGGTCATTCTAGTGAGTCCCAAAGTAGTAATGATGGGATTAGTCTACCCGTGCCCTCTTTAAACTGCTCTCCAAAGATAACTCAGGTCACATAGCTAAAACTTTAAAATTCAAGGATACAACAATTTTCCATCAAAATATCCAAGGCTTAGCCTCAAAATTAGAGTCCTTACAAATTGTTCTTGATGAAATAAACCCCGATATAATAGTTTTAACAGAACACAAAATAAAATTGCAGGAAATTGATCGTTTGAACATTGAACATTACAAGCTCAACTCTTATTTTTGCCGTACAAGTTCTAATTGGGGAGGAGTTGTAATTTTAAGTAAAGAGCACTTAAGTTGGTCACGGGTGGCTATTCCCAATCAGGAATGTATTCTGGAAGAAAAGCAGTTTGAGTGTTGTGCTACAATGTTTGTAATTGATAAGGTTAAATTTGTCTTGTTAGGTGTATACAGATCCCCAAAGAGCAATGTCAATGTGTTTTTGGATAGGCTTGAGAGTATTATTAACTCTTTTGTTTCCAAAAATTTGAAAAATACACATTTAATAGTTGCAGGTGATATTAATATCGATGTACTGGAAACCGACAACAATCGAGCAAAAAACACACTTTGTAGGTTGAATAACATTTTAAGGAGTTTTGATATGAGTTGTGCTGTAAATTTTCCAACCCGAGTTTTTAATGGATCAACTTCAGCAATAGATAACTTTCTTACAAACTTTAAAAAAGATGAAATTAAGGCAAGCGGTGTAATTACATTACTGTCAGATCATGACGGTCAAATTCTCCAAATTTTAAATTCACAAACTAAACAATGTAATACTGATTATATAATTGACAATAGGAGACAATTTAGTAAAGAAAATAAAGAATTGTTTAAAAATTACCTTGAAGCTGAAAATTGGCAGACAGTTATTTTTTCTCCAGTTGATAAAAAATTTGATGTTTTTTTCAAACTGCTCTTATACTACTTTGACTTATCATTCCCAAAAAGAACAATGAAATTAAGAACTACAAGAAAATCTTGGATAAATGACAGTTCAAGGGAAGAGAAAAAACAGATTATTCAAATAAATAAACACGCTCGTTTCAATAATGACTTAAATTTGGCAAAATTAAGTAGATTAAGGAATAAAATCTATAGAAAAAAACTGATTGAAGTAAAAAAACAGTTTTATGATAACAAGATTAAGAAATCCAAAAATGTAATTAAAACTACTTGGGATATTATAAACTCAGAAACCAGGAAAAGTTCAGTTAATTGCACAAATAATATATTTTTAGTAAATGGAAACAAAAGAGTTACAGATCCTCTTGAAATTAGTAATTTATTCAATTCTTATATTTTATCAATGTTGTGAAGGACAGGCCTTATTAATGTGTCCCCTTCTTGTAGCCAACAGACTTCCAGAGATATCCATGAACAACTATCTCCGACCGGCTTAACCTGTGTCAATATTCAAAATCAATTCTATTTTCGTGACACTAATAAAGATGAAATTGAAAAAATTATAAATTCTTTTAAAAACAAACTATCCTCCAGCCATGACGGGATTCCAATGTCAGTCATAAAATTTGTAAGAAAGCAGCTAAGTAAAATTCTCTCTCATTTAATCAACTCCTCTTTTGTTAGTGGCATTTTTCCAGACAATTTAAAAATTGCTAAAGTAATACCAATTCCTAAATCTAATGAGGCTACAGATATTGGTAATTACCGACCAATATCTTTGCTATCACCAATATCTAAAATTTACGAGAAAATTGTTTCTAATCAATTAACTGTGTTCTTAGAAGAAAATTCAATCCTAGAAGACATCCAACACGGATTTAGGAAAGATAAGTCCACTATTACAGCGATTGTTAGCTTTGTCGAATCAGTCATTGAGTCAATTGACAAGGGTGAGCACGTGTTGGGAGTGTTCATGGATTTATCAAAGGCGTTTGATAGCGTTAATCATGAACTATTACTTTTTAAATTAGAAAAAATTGGAATCAGGTATAACTCTCTTAATTGGTTTAAATCATACTTATCAAATAGACAACAGTTTGTTGAAATAACTCACATCACTAAAGACAATTATAAATCAAAATACAGTTCAAATATGGGCACAATAAGATCTGGTGTACCTCAAGGATCGGTCCTGGGACCTTTACTTTTCATTTGTTACTTAACAAATTTTAAAAAGTGTCTAAATTTTGCCCCATGTACAGGTTTGTATCTTTATGCAGATGACTCTAATCTTAAAGTATCTGGGAAAACTGCAGAAGATGTTGAGTTGCTATCCACAATAGAAATAGCTTGTATTGAGGATTTTTTTAATAATCACAATTTAAAATTAAATGAAAGTAAAACCAAATGTGTCACATTCAAAACAAAACAAAACAAAAACAATTCCAATCCTAATATTGAAGTAAATAACCAACCAATTGAAATAACAGAAGCCGTAAGGTTCCTTGGCCTGACATTGGACAGCAACTTGTCTTGGGACAAACATTGTAAACTTGTTATCAATAAGATAAATTCTGGTCTTTGTGCGATTAGAAAAATGTCAAAACTATGCAGTGTTGATGTTTTAAAAATGATCTATTTTTCCCATATTCAATCCCATATATCTTATGGCATATGTGTATATGGAGCCACCTCAAATTCGAATCTAGACCAAATTTTGACAATACAGAAGCAATCAATCAGAGCTATGTTAAAAATGAACAAAGATGATTCTGCAAAAGAACACTTTAAACGTTTAAGGATCCTCACTGTTTATGGTTTGTATGTTCTTGAATGTATTATGTTTGTCAAAAACAAAAATTTTATTCCACCAATTAAAGAAAATAATCATAACTACAATACACGTAACAAAAATAATTTTGTAATTGGAAAACACAAATTAGAGCTCTTCAAAAAAAAGACTGTCAATGCAGGACATGAATTTTTAAAATTTATTCCTTTGAAAATTAAAACAGAACAAAAACCCAACATTTTTAAAAAACGTCTCAAGGAATATTTAATGGACCTGTCCTTGTACTCTTTGGACGAATTGAAAATGGCGTTTCATAGTTTTAAGCATTAGTTTTAACTTATTTGACACTATTCATGTACAACTATGTATACTATGAATAAAGATTCTTGACTATGACTATGACTATAAACATAATTACTGATTGGTTTAAGACATGGAGGTTCAAAATTAATGAAACTAAATCTGTCCACATTACTTTTACTCTAAATCAAAATTCTTGTCCTCCTGTCACAATAAACAACACCCAACTTCCCGAAGTAACTGAGGTTAAATACTTAGGTATCCATTTAGATAGGAAGTTAACTTGGAAAACACACATTTGGAGAAAACGGCAACAACTAAATTTAAAATCTAATCAGTTAAATTGGCTCATCGGAAGAAAATCAAAACTTAGTCTAGAAAATAAATTATTGCTATATAAAACTATATTGAAACCAATCTGGACATATGGAGTGCAACTATGGGGCTCAGCGAGTACTTCTAATATAGAAATTCTCCAAAGATACCAATCGACAATGCTGAGGAAGATAACAAATGCACCATGGTATGTCAGCAATAGGACACTACATCAAGACCTTAAGATGCCTACAGTTAAGGACGAAATCATGACCATAAGTGAACAATATATTACGAAATTGGAATCTCATGAAAATCATTTAGCTCTTAACTTATTAAACAACATGGATACAATTTACAGACTTAAGAGGCCATCAATTCTCGACCTGCCCTACAGATTTTTGTAAAGTGTTGTTATTGAAAAATTTGTTGTTGAGAGTGCTTAACAGCTATTTTTAATGTTCCAAAGTCAATTTTTCGTATTACATATTATTTACTTATTGTTCAATATATAATAGAACAGATTGTAAAGTAAATAAATAAAAAAAAATAAAAATAAAAAATATAAATATAGTAAGTGAAGATGACATAGTCAAATAAGAAATATAGCATTGATGATCACTAAATTAATCAGTTAACTATTGATTAACATTAATTCAATAGACTATCCACTAACTATAAATACCCCCGCCGCAGCAACCCTGCCGACTAAGCGAATTTCCATTTGTCTGAATTGATTTTCAATTAACCTAAATCTATTTAAATATCATTAGGCTTAACGAGTACGTAGGTTTGCTGCTACAAGGCAACTAATAGTGTATTATTCAGTAAAATAATAATAGCTTAGTAGTAAATAAACAAATTTGCCAAGTTTGATCAAAATATAACAATAACCAAGCAAACTACAACATTTTACAATATTCTCCATAACATAGTATAAAATAAATAAATTTGCCAAGTTTGATCAAAATATATCAATATACCCAAGCAAACTACAACATTTTACAATATTCTCCATAAGAATAATGGGAGTTAAAAAAGTCTAGTTTTTTTTAATTTTCTCCGTTACCAATAACCGTCCAAAATTACTTTGATTTAAGTTACTAAATTATTTGTTTTTTAAGCTCTTTAAAAAGGTCTGAAGAGAAATTGGGAAATTTTGTGTTTTGAGGGTCAAAAATTAGAAAACCATTTTTTACCCCATAAAACCCCCCGTAAAACCAAGTTCCCTTGGTCCGATCATGCTGGTTCGCGAACTCGTACGGATAAACGTAGGTTACACGTTTGTACCAAATTTCATCAAAATCAAATAATTTTTGCTCAAGTTATCGCGCTAACGGACACACACTCACACACAAATATATATGAATTTGGTCGGATGGTGTTTTGGCATCAAATCGAAAAAGTAAATCGTTCCCGGGTCTAGGTCTTACCATAAGACCTACGGTAATAGCTTATTCCCTATATGGGAAATTCGAAGACGTACCGTCTCTCCCTTACAATAAAGTGTAATTTTATTGTAAAATTGTAATCAGCTGTTAACATTTTTTGTACTTGTTCTTACAAGTATACAAATTATTCTAGCAACGCCTGTAATTGATAAATTGTAATTACAGGGACCTGTAAACTGTAAATATGTAAACTTGTACTTGTAGTTTTATGCAATAGGCCCAGGACTTTGCTGCCAGAGCCGGACTCGTTGTCGTCAACGAGGGCAACACGCCAACTTTCCGGCGCCCTGGGATGCGGGGAACGATCCCAGACATTACCCTTGCATCTGAGTCTCTTTTGCCAAGGATCAGAGCCTGGAGAGTCCTGGAGGATTACACGGCCAGTGACCACCAGTACATAATTTTTGACGTCCTGGATGGTCATCAGAGACAAGTGGCAGCGTTTCGTCAAGTGCCCGTTCGATGGAACATTAAAAAACTGGACGTGGCAAAATTCAATGAAGCCATCCTACAAAGAACGCCGGTGGTTCATCCTGCAACTGGTGTGCCTCACGCAGAGGCGTTAGTTGCATCCACGATGAAACTGATTGTCTCGGCCTGCGATGAGTCTATGCCTCGCAGGAGATACCGGTGCAATAAGCGTCCTGTGTACTGGTGGACTGCCGAGATTGCGGAATTGCGTCGAGCGGCATTGAGGGCCAGAAGACTTGCTACCAGGGCTAGAGAACCCCTAGACAGACGGCGTAAGTCGGATGCTTATAGGGTGGCTAGGAGGTATCTTCGTCGAGCCATCAATCGGAGTAAACGCAGTTGCTGGGATAAATTAAGGGACGATGTTGATTCCAACCCGTGGGGCCTGGGTTACAAACTTGTAACCAAGAAACTTGGAACCCGCTCTCCACCTTCCGTCATGGACAGGGTCACTATGGAGAGGATAGTCGAGTCCCTTTTCCCGGCTCACGCGTTGCGCCCACTGCGGGATTATGGAAGGGTGGACGACGTCCCACTTTTCAGCCCTGAAGAGCTGGTGGCGGCCGTCATATCCCTGAAGAACAACAAGGCTCCTGGTCCCGATGGGGTGCCCGGTGAAGTCCTCAAGAAGGTTTTGACTACCAACCCCTTGATCCTTTTGAGCATGTATAACGCCTGCCTGGTTGAAGGGGTTTTCCCCTTGTGCTGGAAGACAGCTAGGCTTGTGCTTGTTGGGAAGGGCAAGGGAGACCCAGATCTGCCATCCTCTTACAGACCTCTGTGTATGTTGGATACGGCTGGCAAAGTCCTCGAGAAATTGATCCGTTCCCGGCTAAATTCAGCCGTTGTCGCTGCGGGGGACCTCTCCCCTCGTCAGTATGGATTCAGAAGGGGCGATCAACGATTGATGCGATTGAGGAGGTGAAGCAAGCCGTGATGAGAGCTGAGGATTTTACCCACTACTCTCGCAGGGTTGTGCTGCTCGTAACGCTCGATGTGCGAAATGCATTTAATTCGGTGAGGTGGTGCGATATGCTGGATGCTCTGGAGAACACCTTCCACGTGCCGGCATACCTCATGCGCATCATAGAGGATTATCTCCGGTTTCGCCTCCTAACGTATGACACTGCGGAGGGCCCGCAGTCACTTCTGATGAGTGTCACTTCTGGTGCTGCCCAAGGTTCCATACTCGGCCCAGACCTCTGGAACGTCGCTTATGACAGCCTTCTGAGGTCTGAAATGCCTGAGGAAACAGTCTTGGTTGGGTACGCAGACGACGTTGCAGCTTTGATAGCTGCACGTAGCGTTGAGCTGGCTCAGCTAAAGCTAAACCGAGCTATGCGTACCATAAACGCATGGATGGCAGACCACGGTCTCTCGCTTGCTCTGAGCAAAACCGAGATCGTGATTTTGACAAAAAAACGGATTGACACCATCGTGCCGTTGAGGGTGGGAGCCGTCGAGGTTCAAACTGTTCGTTCTGCCAAGTATCTTGGGGTCATGGTAGACAGCAAGCTTAGCTGGCGGGATCAGATCTTCCGTACAGCGGACAAGGCCGCTAGGGTGGTTTCTTCTCTTAGCCGGTTGATGGCCAATGTCGGAGGGCCTCGGTCCAGTCGTAAAAGGCTGTTAATGTCTTCGGTCCAGTCCGTACTCTTGTACGGTGTGGAGGTGTGGGCAGACGCACTAAATAAGGAGGCATACAGGATGCGGCTCGCCTGAGTGCAGCGTCAGGCAGCACTGAGGGTAGCATCTGCCTACCGAACAGTGTCCGAGCCCGCCGTCCTGGTGATTGCTGGAGTCATCCCCGTCAAACTTTTGGCGGCGGAGAGAAAGGCAATTTACCGGCGCCGTGGGGAGGACGAGGCACGAAGAGAGGAACGCACCCGCACCTACCAGCTGTGGCAGGAGGGCTGGGAACAGGAGACACGGGGACTCTGGACCAGGCGACTGATACAGCAAGTCCAACCTTGGGTTGATCGGCGGTACGGAGAGGTGGACTTCTACCTCACCCAATTTCTGACGGGACACGGCTTTTTCCGGTCGTACCTGTTCAGGATGGGCAAAGCCGTGTCACCCGACTGCATATACTGCCCAGGCATTCTCGATGACGTGGAACATACATTTTTCCACTGCCAGCGCTGGGAAAGGCCCCGCCTGGAGGCTCAACAGTTAATAGGACTGCTGTCGGTGGACACGGTCATACCGATTATGACGGAGGGTAAGGACAATTGGACCTGTGTGTCACATTATATCCAGGGTATTCTCCGCGCCAAGAAGATCGACCTTGACCGGGATGCGGTGTAGGTCATTAAGAATCTAAATGCCAGAAACGGTGCGAGCCCTGAGGGCTTAGGTCACATGTTGGCCTGACTTGAAGTAATGTGACAAACAATTCCAGGTCTGTGTCCAACAGAGTAGAGGGGGTTTTTTAGTGAGTAGTCTGATAATTTTCAGGAGTCTCACACTACAGGCTGGCTACCTGTGTGCGTAAAAGCATTTTCCCTCCTCTCCCTAAAAAAAAAAAAAAAAAAAAATTATTTTGTTTTAAAATATGGGACTCTTTTTATCTTAAACATTCAGTACATCCCAATATTCATGAATTGGCTCTAAAAAAATACCTCCAACTCAGCAAACCTGCAGACTAAGCGAAATTTGATTTGCCTTATTTGAATTTCACTTAATCTATTTAAATAACATTGGTTTGACGAGTACTTAGGTTTGCTAATACAGGGAGGGTAATAAAGTGTAATTTTTAGTAAAATACTTAATAGCTTAGTATAAAATAAAAAATACAATGGGAATTTTTAATTTATAATTTTAGCGAATTTCCCATACAGGGAATAAGCTATTGCGGTAGGTCTCATGGTAAGACCTAGACCCGGGACTGATTTACTTTTTCATTTTTGGCCCCAAAGGCCAAAACACACTCCGTTTAAATTCATTTATATATATAAGTTATCATACTAATATTATAAATGTGAAACTTTGTGTGTTTGTTTGTTTGTTTTAAGTTCAATCACGCTTTAAACCGATGGGGGCTTGTGGATTAGATACCTTAACTTTTTGATCAAAGGTTTTTACTTTCTGAAATGGCGTTATTTATCAATTTGCTGTAATTTAAAGTCGGATCTTTATTTAAAGCATGTATTTTGTTAGCGTTCAAAAACGTTTTTACCTTATTTACATAATCGGTTTTGTACATTATCACAATTGAGTTGCCCTTATCAGCCTTGGTGATAAGAGCGTTGTGGTTGGCAAGCTTAGGCTTGACGCTCGCTCGCTAGGACACGTCTCATGGCATTGAACTTCAAATGTTTTCTTGTACGTGGGGGATTTTTTATGATGTATCTAGCTTTATCACTCATAATGATTCGAGCAGCTTCACGTACTTAATTATTTTTTATTTGTTTGATAGAAGCTTCATCCTCTAGTAACTGAGTAAACAGACTATTTTTCTTGCTGTTAGGAAAATTAAAATTTAAGCCTTTGCACTGTAAATTTTACTCCTCATTTCCAAATTCAATTTTTGTGTTATTTACAACTCTTTTGAAAAACTAGTTGCTCTGCCCGTGCTTCGCTATGGGGTTAGAATGAAGAAAAGATTAATTCGGGTTTTTAAACCTACTTTGAGAAACAGTTACAACACACTTACCATGAAGCATATGCAAAGCTCAATCGTACTTATTAATTATCAATCATTTTAGCCTCTGGATTGCTTATATATTAATTGATACGAGAGGTCGTCCAGTGGTCGAAACTCGACCAAAAATATGTAATGTACTCACTTATCTATTTTCACCCCACACTGTAAATAAAACATGTGATTGGAGTTTCTTCCATTTGTTTTGATTTTCTGTTTATATTTCGTTGTTATTTCGTAACCAGCATAGCAACGCATAAGATCCATGTTAATTTTTTCAAATTTTTAAACTCATTTTTTGTGCTTATCTTTGAGCCTATTTAAATTTATAAAGGGATTCTGCACACCTACAGGAAAATAGCTTTCCAACGGTATGCGTAGATTTTCCCTACGATGCACACGAGCTGAGAAAAAAGGTTTTAAAGAAACATGCTTGCCTATTAATATATAGATAGATTATAAGGCCTTACCTTAGCAATCCTGTTTTTTGATCCGAAATTAATTTCGGGCCCGAAGGCCCATCATCAGTCGGAATCTAGTAGACCAAATTTTGCTAAACACAGAGGATACGCGTCCGGTAACCGGACGTGGATTAGGCGTCCGGTAACCAGACGTGGATTAGGCGTCCGGTAACCAGACGTGGATTAGGCGTCCGGTAGGGGGTCCCGGAACGCCATTACCACAATGATACGATGTTCAGCCATCAGTGTTCGTGGTGTAGTGAATAGAGTGCTCTCGACTGATATGCGAGAGGTCCCCGGTTCGAAACCTATCGGTAACTTTAACTTTTTGTCACAGATTTTTCTTTGAATGTAATTTCTTCTTAACTGTACATCTTTTGTTAGAATTTTTGGCATTTATAATTTTATGTTATGATGAGAATGGAACCTTCATTTGATTTTTTTCACTATCAGCAAGTTTGGTTGGTTAGGTTAGGTTATGACAGTAACTGCCGGACGCCTAATCCACGTCCGGTTACCGGACGCGTATCCTCTGCGTTTTCTAAAATAGAATCCACCCGTTGGGTTTCGTAGAAAGTTTCACAACATTTAAGACAATACAAACAAGTCATAGTCAATGCGAAAAGAGTAAAACAATTAGGTTGAAAACCATGTTTTTTTTAATGTCAGATAACCCTTTAGTTAAGAGAACCTGTTGCCGGCAACTGTCAAAATCAACGGGATTGTAGGTTATGTTGACTACGGATTGAAAAGATTCTGGTCTTAATTGGATCGAAGTGGACAGGTGTTTGATTGAGTATTTATTTTCAGCAATGTGTAAAAAATTATGTTTCCTGAAAAATCTTAATATCAATTACCATAGATTAAACATACTCCTCAAGTAGATCTATTACCCCCATGCTAAGCGTTGAAGCTCGGGAAAATTGGCGCGACCGCTGCGGTCTCTGGTGGATTTCTCTGAAACGTACGTTCTAGGCAGCCGTTCAATACTGCCACGCGGCCAATTCAGGAACTAGAAGTGTGATGGCGAGCGGAAGGCTGTAGCGACTGGCGAGGCGAGCGACGACGGGCCACTATCCAGACAGGAAGTACCACTTTAAATCGTTCCAGCACTCACGCGACTGCAATATTATTTCATCTTGTCCCTGAATCGAGAAATAAAATATCCTATTTATATCTCGACACAATACCCTGTCATAATTTAATTTTTAAGTATATACACAAGTATGCTCTACTGTATCACCCACGCCGTATACAATTTGTTCTGTTCAAGTTATTGCCTTAAGGCTGACGGGCCAAAAATTAAGTTTGGTAGCAATGTAATAAAAGTGAAATTTGAGATGTTTATCCTACAACAGACTATTTTCTATGAACATGCAGATTTTTTTATCCTTTTAATTTTTTCGGGCGGAGAGGAAATCCTCATGGACACTCAAAAACCCGTGTCAATGAGTAGTGCCGGACTCTTACCGGCTAAAAAAACTCCGCATGTACAAAAGAATGTAAGAACAATTTTAAGAATTAAGAATTTTAAGAATTTTAAGAATGTAAACAAATTTAATACATATAAATAAAGTATTATCTTTAGAATGAATATTGAATTTCCAGTCTAAAATAAGAATTGTAGTGAAGTCCCTCTATTTGTTTTTTAATTTCATGATTTTCTCCCAGTGGCCACCATACTTGCCACCAGGCTGTCTCAGCTCCCTTGACATTGACTGGAGGGATCTTTTAATTTTTGCCAAAACAATTTTTTTGAGGAGGTAGATTCTGTGGTCATAACAATTGGAATTGTTGTTAAGCCATTGTGGATATAATTTAAATATTCTCCTCTTTGCCCTCAGCATTACATGCGTTGTTATGCCTACTTTGTCTATGTTAGTCTTCAGAGTCACATTCAATATATCGAGTAGCATGTCCACCACATCCACTGTTTTGTCAGATGGGTATGACAAACTGTTGCGCTCTGCAAGGTATTCCTTGTTTTGGATAAGGGCTTCTTCAGAAGTTTTTACATCTGAAAGTGGCTTCAGAAGGTCCCCTTTGCAGTCTGCGCATTGAAATTTCTTCAGAGTAGCTCTGACGCCGTAGCCGGTGAAATACCTGATAGAATGTTACAATTTATTAAATAGTAATTAAGAGAATCTCACTTTTTATATGAAACCTTTATACTTTTATTTGCTTTATAATGGTTTGATTTTTATTACATAACTCAGCTTTATAGCTTATGACAACGCTAATAAGTGTAGTTACTTACTTTATCAATGCTTAATTATTACAATAATTGTTCCTTCATACAGTTGTGGAAAAGTTATTATTCATGTTTGATTTATTTCAAGTGATTATCCTTTTTATCTTTTGCTCAAAACATTTATTTAAATTGACAATTTATTTTGCTAAAACATTAATTTAAATCTGCAATTTAATTAACTTAATTAGAAATTAAGTTAACTTGAGGAGTATGTTTAATCTATGCAATTACTTATTAATTAATTAAATGCATACCGGTATTTCTTAATGTTTTGCCATCACTTTATATAGTGTATTGCAATATATGCAAAAGTGTAATTCATTGACCACATGGCACCAAGAAACAAATCTTCATAATAAACAATTTTAATTAAATAGCAGAACAAAGCATAACAGCTGGAATAGTAAATTTTCTTCATAAGAAATACATTGGGACTAGTGGAACCCAATAATAGAGATCGATGGTGAAACCCCGTCGAAATCGACGGTTTAATCTTGATGTTTTATGTAAATTTAGCTAACTGCGATAGTTAGAGTGAAGTTATTAAAATCTTAGTTAAATGAGGGAGGATAAGCATAATAATAAGTATGACGATTGTGTTCCCTAAAAAACGTGATTGATGAATTCGTTTAACACAATATTTCCTACCTTTTTATCGGCTTTAGGTTGCCCAAAAGGTTTTTTAGAAGTCTTATAAATGTTTGTTCATGAGTTTGTTTCATGTCAAAGTCACTTTCACTACATGGGAGAAGGAGTTCATATAATTAGTCTATCATGTTACGGAAAGAGTCAATATTACTAACGACTAATTCCATCTGCTTTAGGAAAATCATTCAGATTGTATTCGGATTTATAAGTGAATCTTCATCTTTGGTTATAAACTTACAGAATTTGATTCACATATTAAATCAGTTTTTTATTCGATAAAAATATCTGATTATCCAGAAAGCAGTAACATTCTTACTTCGATCCAAGCAATTTTAACTCCTTCTCTTGCCGCATGGACCCATGTATTTAATCATCCTGTACTTACTTGCTAATTGATTAACTTATGGGGTCGTTTTGACTTGGCCATATCGATTACATAAAGCTGTGCATGTATTTCGTTGATGGAATGAACCATAATTGTAGGAAATTTGACCACAAATCTTAAACATTTGTAGAACCAAATCCATAACCTAGTCCAGCCTTGGTACCTAATAAATGATGCAAATGCGATGAGATGTGATGGCACTGTTGTGTTTCAGCATTTGTTGTATGTAGTGAGGTTTATAGGCGTTGTTCGACCTAGCTAGATGTGTACATCAAAGTAAAAATCCTGTACACATTTTTTTTAATACTTGAATTAGTGAATTGACATTAATTTACCTACCGTACTTCACCAAAACCATAGATGAAACATACTCCGTAAATAGCCTATTCCAAAACTTGAACACAGCTCTCATTCTCAATGTACTCATCTATAACACAATTTTCAACCCGATTATAGAAAACTTTTAAACCAATGAATGAATTTCTGGTCTTCTTTCTTGAATTCAATAATATTCTTGAACCTTACAATATGTATAAGCTAACCCGATAAAGAATAATTATATGTTCCTTTGAAACTGATATGTCACACTGATTTCAAAATTTCAAATTTGTTAAGAGCAATAAAGCATAGATTTTTGAACAAAACATTTAAAACGTATCATAAATTCATCATTTTGTTGAAACCATAAAAACTTGCCATGCAGTGGAGAATCAGTTTTAAATCATACACAAGCTGCTATACCTGTGCTTTGCAACGGGAAGAAAATGTGACTTAGAGAGCAATTAAAGTGGTTCTGATTTGTGTTTTAAAATACAGCAACTCTATGATTTAGTTTGAAAATATAAACTGATTTAAAAGTATAAACCTACTTACTTTAAAACCCCTACTTTTAATGTTGATAGATCAAAAAGAATAATGACAACATACCTTAGTGTAGCAATAGCTGCTTCATATTGATGCTTCATGAATGACATGTTTTACCATAATTCTTCAATTTTAGTCAAGCCTCTTTACGTATAGCTTACTATACAAATTACAAAATGAAACTTTGAACAATACTTTAAAAAACGTATACAACGTTTCTTTAAGACCAAACATAACCCTCCTCAATCTACATAAAGCGTCACAAACATATTTTTCGAGTAAATAAACAAACGCCAGTTCATTGTATTGACCAGCTGTTTCATTAACTAAATTAAATTAAATCATTTAAACTTTGGAAGCATGCCAGGTGTAGGCCCTTTGGAAATCAGCCTGTGGGGCAGAGCCCTTAGGATATTCGTCCATATCGATACTTTTCGGCAAATCTACACACTCTGAGCTTCATTTTGTTGTGCCATTAGCCTATATTTTTATTTGGTAAATGGCCTTAACCGTTTACATAAAATTTGAATGTATCACTTTAATAATATAATAGATAATAATGTGTAAACATTTAATTTTGACAGTTTCAGTAGTAGACTTTTGAATACAATTTTAATATTAACAGCTGGTTCATTAAAAGTAGTGTAAAATTATCCATATGGTCGTAATGTAAACAAAACTGCTGAGTGAACTTTAAAGGCCTCTGGGGCAGAGCCCCAAGGAAATTTACCTCGTTTCTCTTTTGAGGGCTCACCTACAGACCAATACCTTTCTTTAGACACCCCTACCAAGTTTCTACACTCAGCCGTTCTCTCAAATTAGCTGTGACAAAACCCCGTTTTTCCTCCATAAGAATAACATGGGATGGGAATTTAAAGGCCACTGGGGCAGAGCCCCGAAGGAATTTACCACGTTTCTCTTTTGATGGCTCATCTACAGACCAAGACCTTTCTTTAGACACCTCTACCAAGTTTCTACGCCCAGCCGTTCTCTCAAATTAGCTGTCACAAAGAAATATAGATTTTGATGGCCTGTGGGGCAAAGCCCGAGGACTTTTATTACAGGAATTGGTGAAAGGGGGAGTCTACACAAAAAAATACTTTATTTTGATACCTCATTTGTAAACATCCGTCCATTATTAACGGAGGAGTAGTGTTTCGTAGAAATCGCCTTCTTGTATCTCTATATATAAATATGAAATTCCCATCAACGCACAGGCCATACCATAGCACCTAGAAGCATGAGATTTTGCATACATGTTCCTCTCATAGCGTAGTAGGCAGACAATAAGAAGAGATTTTACCAAATTCCCAATGGGTTCCGCCCCACAGAAGATCAAAGTTAGCATGGAGTTCATATAGGAAGAATAATTTGTTTTGGGTTTTTGTTTACATTTGTCTGCAATTTATTTAATCGTCAGCTGTTAAAATAAAAATTAAGTTTACTAAGGTTATTTTGGACCATATAAACATCATAGTTGTGTACATATTAGTGAAATTAACCTAATTTATTGTGGTATTTTAGTTGTATCAACTTCTAATATGTGTTGAAGAAAGTAGAATCTAACTTAGTTTTTTATTGCATTTTAATTTTTAAGAACTAACTTATGATACAGTTATGTTAATATTTTGTAGTTGTTTAAACCTTTTCGTAGTATGGACACTAAGGTTTTAAAATGTTAATGGCGAATTCGTTTCACACAATATCATTCACATCGGAGGTGATGGTGCGTGTTTATTTACTTCACTCTCATTCATTATTCACCTTACACACATACACACACTAACTGTGCGCGAAGAAATTGTTAAACATTGCTGTAGGAAACTGGGACTACTTATCCCACGACAGTTACAGGAATAATTCCCATATTTCCAGGGAATACTTCTATGAAATGTCTAAGCCGTTTACTTTTGATGGGTTGTGTGAGCTGGTTGCGGCTTCACAACTATTCACATTTGTTTTCGAAGTTTATCGGAATGGTGAATTATATGTCAAGTTTGGTGATGAACGTAATCCCGTGAAAAGATCAGATGTACACAATCCCTGTCTAGCGGGACTTGGACGTTTTGGAGCCACAAAACGAGCCCGATTCTCCCGATTGTCAGCCGATCCCGGAGTTTCAACAATATACATCAAGGCGTAAACGGCGTAGCAGGTGCACAGACAAACCAAGGAAAAATTAGGTGAAGAACTCAAGCAAAAAGTATAAACAAACTCAACCTGAAAGACATTCGCCAAAGATTCAATGTATGGTGAAAAATTTATCAGCAATGGCATATAATATACAACAATGATACAATTGTTGACTGACAACTGATGTTGACTTGACTAAAAGTATTGTTGACTTGACAACTCTGATACAAAAGTACAGAGTTATTGCTAAAAGATTTTTCTAACAATATTAACAAAGAATTAGGGCAGGGCAATCAAGTAATAGTAACTTTTATAGACTTTACTAAAGCTTTTGATACACTGCAGTTTGATAAAATATTGACAGCACTCAAGGACATAGGAATTTCTGGCAGGTTTTTAGAATGGTTTAGAGACTATCTGAAAAACAGAAAAATTATTGTAAAAGTGCATAGTACATTTAGTGAAGAGGCAGAACTTTTTTCTGGGGTACCTCAAGGAAGTATTTTGGGCCCAATCTTATATATAATATATGCAAATACACTCCCAAAATATATAAAAGAAGCCACGGTTTTTATGTACGCTGATGACACTGCAATTGTCGTATCAAACAAAAATATAATAGAGGCAGAAAAAAATATGCAGAATGCTGTTAACAACCTTTTAGAATGGTGTCATGATTATGGATTGGTAATAAATGACAAAAAGTCCAAGGTCATGAATGTGCATTCACCTGCATTTAAATGTTCTAATGTAAGCATTACTTACCATAATTTTGATTGTTTACATAATCATACTTACTCACTTATCCCAAAAAGTTGTTAATGTAAGAGTTTAGAGAATGTGCATGATTTTAAATATTTAGGGGTTCATGTTGACCACAATTTTAAATGGGATATACATGTTAATTATGTTTGTAAAAAAATCAGATCATGTGTTTGCAAATTTTTTTATTTAAAATGTGTCCTGTCATTTAATGTGCTATTGGTGATTTACCAGTCATTGTGTGAATCAATATTAAGATATGGTGTGAGAGCATGGGGCAATGCTTCAAAGACTTCTCTGAGGAAAATTGAGCATCTGCAGGAGCAAGCGCTCAAATGTATTGTTCCAGTGCACATTAAGCAGTTACCAATTATAAAGATTTTTCATTTTGTTAGACTGCTACCTGTTAGTAAGTTATATATTTTTTTGATATCCACTGATCATTTATTTGATGACAGCTTGAAAATAGTCAATAATCACCCATATGATGTTAGAAGGAATTATTATTTTGTACCAAAGCACAGGAATAAGTATGGAAGTAGAACACTTGAAGTTTTTGTTCCCAAATGTTTTAATAACCTCACAAATCATATGGTTTTTGCAAATAGTTATAGCATTTTTTTTTTATCACAATTTTATTTACAATCTGTTCATTTTTAGAACATTTAGCAAATACAATAACAAATTTTAATAAAACGTTAGTTAATCTCTGTCCATTGACAGAGCTAACTTAAAAATATTTCAATGAAAACATAAATATGTAAATAAACAAGGGAAAATTAAATTGTTCAAACAAAACGTGTGCTTAGATCCAAAACATGAATCCTTTTTAGCCTGTATATACTGGTGCTGTTGTCCAAGAGGTTTAGAGCCAGGTGATTAGGGTGATTTTCAAGTTTCTTTAGATATTTTGCACTAAATTTGGTTATTTCCTCTTCAACCGTAGGAATTCCACTGTCCTTGTGAAGGATATTGTTATTAACATACCACGGGGCTTGCAGAATGAACCTTAAAACTTTTGACTGAAATCGTTGGATAATGTTTATGTTCGACATACTGGACGTTCCCCACAGTTGGATTCCATAAGTCCAAATTGGCTTCAGTATTACTTTGTATAGTAATAATTTATTTGCAATGGTCAATTTTGATTTACTATTTAGGAGCCAGGAAAGATTTTTAAATTTTAAATTTAGGTACATTCTTTTATTCCAGATATGGGTTTTCCAGGTTAATCTTTTGTCAATCGTCATGCCGAGATATTTCACATCGTGGGATTGCGGAATTTGGACATTATTTAAGGTTACAGGAGGACAAGTACCTAATCTGGTAGTGAAGGTCACAGGAGTAGATTTGCTCTCATTCACTTTTATTTTCCATGTTTGCAACCATTCTTCTAAGTCATCTAGGGAATTTTGAAGATTAAGTGAAGCTACCACTGGATCAGGATGGGACGCTAAAATAGCTGTATCGTCAGCAAAAGTGGCCACAGAAGTATTCACATTTTTAGGTAGATCGGCTGTAAACAGAGTATATAGTACAGGTCCGAGAACACTTCCTTGGGGAACGCCAGCTTGAATTGGGTACAATTTTGTAATGCTATCTCCAAATTTAACTCTGAAATATCTGTCGGTTAGGTATGATTTAATTGTCATGTAAAATGTATGAGGAAGCCCAAGTAGCAACACAATATTGTTAAAATGTTGAAATAATGTTGCTTAACATTGTCAACAATATTGTTCTGAGAATATTGTTTTAATGTTGAAGCAAGATTTTCCCAACATTGATCAACGTTTTATGAAAATATTGTTTGATAATATTGATTAATGTTGAAAAAACATTATTTCAACATTAACACATTATTTTCCCAACATTGATCAACATTTATTGAAAACATTGTTGTCAATATTGAATAATGTTGAAATAATTTTTATTTCAACATTGAAACAACATTAATAAGATTGAAAACTGTTTATGGACTCAGCTCATCCTGAAAATCAAAATAAATATAAACTAGGCTTTTATTAAGTAATAAAGGGAATAAGGTTGATGCTAAAAACAAAATACTAAAATAAAAATTCTACCCAAACGGGTAGAAACAAAAATATCTTCAATTTAAATTAGAACTATTTTCTTGTGCGCGCCATTAAAACGCGCGCGGATGGATCTATCTATTAGCTAGCATCTAGCATGGTAGCATCCATCTTCTTCATCTCATCTTCCATCATCGGCACTCGGCAGCTCCAGCCCAGAGCATCTTTCATTTCAATCAATCATCTCTAGTCCTAGTCTCAATCTCGTAATTTCTATTTCACTTACTTCACACCATGTTGCAATGATTGTATTTTTCCCTTTCCTTTGAGATTCTGATGTATAATAATACAATTATTTACGGCTGAATACAGTTTTAATGGTGGTCAACTTGAGATACCAGCTTTAAGGTAAGTGCATCTTGTTATCAAGTTAAGTTTTGCATTCATAGTTACATATCAAAGTAGGCTAGGCTTGCACTCTAGTCGTAACTTAATAGAGCCAAGCCTAATTTATTAAAATCTTTTAACCTACAAATGCAGTACCAACTGCTAAGATTGATTGTTAACACACAAATAAAATATGTAAGTGTGATAGTACGCAAGGCTATGTAGGCTAAATAAGTTAGGCCTATAAGGCTAATATTTATAAGCAAACAAAAAAAACTCATTTGAATGCTGAAAGAAAAAGTAAAACCTAGCCTAATCATTGAGATCATTGTGAATGCATTTGCCCAGAAAATTGAAGTTATAAGTTATGAAGTTATGAGCTCCAAGGCTTGAATCATCTCACATCTTTTTTACCTAACCTTAATTTAGACGAAAATGAAAATGCGTTTTCCTGTTATGCCATTGCAGTTTAACCTTTGACATAGCCTAGGATGTCAATATTATTTTACCTAAACTTAAGTTACATACCAAAGCCAATTTACAACTTCAAAGTAGGCTACAATTTAATTATCCTATGAATTGGTCAATAATTTGTAAATTTAAAGTAGGCCTAGGCCTAACTTACATTAAGTTACCGTTGGCCTTTTTATAAGCGGAACAACTTAATAAGTTATTTAATCCCAAGAATAATTTTAATGCTAGGGACTGCATTGATCGATTTTACTACACTAATTTCGCTAATTTCGACCTCTAAAGTTAAGTAGCTTAACCTACCATTACAACTACTTACAGTAGCCTTAACAGTAAAAAGTTAAGCTTATACTAAAATTATTTTAAAACTGAAAGATCAGTTGCTAACATTACCGTATCACTTTAGTTGGGTATCTGTGTTATTTTAGTTCATAGGTACCTAACTAACTTAGCGGCTGCACTTTACTTGACGTCCTACACTCATTCGAATGAAAATATCGAACGATATATTGATTAATTTGTTGCTTCATTCGATATATCGTTTGGTTAGTTAGGTAAGGTTAACCTAACCTAACTAACCATACGATATATCGAATGAAACAATCAAATGAAAATATCGAATCAAAAAAACAATCGAATGAGTGTAGGACGTCAAGTAAAGTGCAGCCAACTTAGCCTTAACTTAGGCTATTTAATTCGTGGGTAGCAGGCCTAACTTGTTCTGTACCGGTCAAGGTTGCTGTACTTTAACTTACAGACTATTCTTATGTTTGTTATGACTTAACTTAAAGTCACACTGCTTATGATTAAGTTATGGCAGTAATTTGAACTTAACTCGAACAGTAACCAACCTGTACAATTAGCACTTAAATACAAAAAGCACTTAAACACACATTCTTCACAGGTACGAGGCAGAATAACAATACTGGTATGTTATTTAAAACATAAAATAACTTTTATGCTAGGGCCTAAATTGATTTTACGATAGGCTCTACCTTAACCCTCCGAGTGTTATGTGTCGTAAAAGCGACTCATAACACACCCGCTGTGGTGTTATGCGTCGCTTTTGCGACTCACAAACACTGTTTACGGCAACGGCTCTGGGACTGGCTGAATCGGATTGAACTGGATCGAGTTAGGTATCATTTTTTTCAGCAGATTCAGAGCTTTCTCCTGATGTCTGTTTCTTCATTTTAGTTCTGAAAATATTGTAGCAGACAGCTGACGTGCGTATTTGTAAACAGCTTGGTTAACCTCGCACCGATGACTGATGTGTTTTATTACGTTTATCATTGAATTAGTGTTAAAATCAAAAGTAGTGATATACGTGGCGCATTATAAGAAGATTTAAGTGATTTTGAAGGGCTGGTTGATGATCCTGAAGAAGTAGGTAGTGATATTGATGTAAATTATCAGCCAGATTCCTAGCTATGGTTAGGCTATGCATTCTTAGCTAAACGCTATGTACCGAAATCGGTTTTTGCCCATAACTTAACTTATTTATTTGCAAATCTACTTCCTTATATTGTTATATTTTTGGAATCCTCATAATATTCTGAACAAAGTGGCTATTTTAAAATATTTGTAGACCGATAAATTATAATAAACTTATTGAGCGCGAACTTAATTTTTTTTCATTTAGCCTATTTTATAATGTTAACCCCACAAAAATTGTTGAAAATTTTTTTGTAATGTTTTATATGTTAGGGCCTACCTTGAAGCCCATAATTTTCCAAACAAAATAATATATAAAACAGTATACTTTACATTGTTTTTAAGTTTCTAAGATACATTTTAATAAAACCCTGCGATTGCGCAATAAATGGGCGAACATTAAGACCAAAAGTAACTTAGAGACACTTGGAGGGTTAAGTTACTAAGTTAATTTCAACCACTAACTTACCATTACAACTACAGTAGCCTAATATCAGTTATAAGTTAGACTAAAAAGATATTTTAAACTAAAATATCAGTCGTTAACATCATCACTTTACATTAGTGTAGTTGGGTTGTGTTATTTTAGTTAATAGGTACCATTAAATTACTCTTTAATATTATAATAGCCTACCGCATTGTTTATGTTGAGTTTTTGTTTTCGTTAACCAAAACTAAGATCGTAAAATCATCAATAATAATGAATGTTCTCTCTTGGAACAGGAAAGTACCCCTAACTAACTTACAATAATTTGTTGGTAGGCCTAACTTGTTCTGTTCCGATCAAGGTTTGCTGTACTTTATATAGGCTATTCTTATTTGTTTGTTTTAACTTAGTCACACTGCTTATGAATATTGCACAGTAATTAAAGCCTAATTCAAACAGTAATCAACCTGTACATTTTTGCAGGTGTCTTAAGTTACATAAATACAAAAATCCCTTAACTTAAACACTCTCATTCTTCACAGGCACGCAGGCATGTATAAAACCATGGGGCACGAGGTCAAAATAAAATCAGTAGACTCTACACAAGACTGACCAAGTTTCTAACATCCTTTGAAGCTACAGGTAATTGACCTTTTCAATTGATTTCCTCTGTCAGCTCAGCATGTTAGCCTAGATAGTTTTAAGAATGTGATGTATGCATAGTTGATTGTATTGTAAGGCCCTTTTACAGACTTAAAGATTTTTCAAAGCGGACTTTAGCTCTATTAATCTTGCATGATGTTTTTCTAAAATATAGCTATCAGTACTCTTATTTGGTTTTTAGTACAATGAACTTATTAACTTATTTTGCTTTAATGTATCATATTTTACTGTTGTATGACTGACTTGTGCTTTTCAAGCTTTCATGACAGTATCAATTGCATGTAATTGTCTAAATATTAATAATTGCTTTATATCATATTGTATGGCTAGGCCTATCGTTTGACTAGATTAATCAAATCACAAAACATGTATTTATAATCATAGGGAGTGTTGTGTCTGATGAGGCTACGTTGTAGGTAATCTCAGCCAAGATCGATTAGTAAAGTAGGCTAACCAGATGGTAAAAACTAGGTAGGCTATCAAGGTGAGCACTTTTTTTGTCTAAAAACGCCGTGTGATTTCGCAAACTGTCATAACCTAACCTAACTAACCAAACATGCTGTTAATGAAAAAATCAAATGAAGGTTTACTATCGAAAAAATTGTTCTGTTCATAAAATAAAATTATAACTTAAATGCCTCAAATTCTAAAAAAAGATGTACAGTTAAGAAGTAATCACATTCTAAGCAAAATCTTTGACAAAATGTTAGTGTCACCGGTGGGATTCGATCTGATAAGTACTTGATTATGAGCCGAACACTATCCACTTCACCTCGAACACCGATGGCAGCACTTCGTACCGTCGCGGTACGGTAACAGTGTTCATTATATGTATTCATTCAACCATTAAGCGATTGAATCGAGCCTATTTGGTCCGAAATAATATAAATACTTAGTATTTCGTTATTGAACCGATAGTACATGGCGTTTTTGTACGAAAATTTGCTCACCCTCTTAAAAAGATTTAACAAATTTGATCATTTCACAAAAAAAAAAAAAATTTAGTTAGATTCTGACACCTAATGTTTGAAGTACGGTAGCCAAGAAATATATTGACTACCGGTTTGAAAAATATATTGGTAGGCCTATATACGGTTTGATATAATGGCAAAAAATAGCTTTTGGTTTTGTTGTATGTTTAGGAAATCGTTCCTCGAATGACTTATTTTACAACAGCCTACCGCATTGTTTATAATGAGTTTTTGTTTTCATTAACTAAAAATAAGGCAATAAATAGCAATATTAAAATATTTCTAGATAATTTGAAGCTTGTATAAGAGTAAATAAATAAGCCTTTATACTCTCTTCTGACTCTATCTCTGCCTAACTAAATTTTTAAATACATGCCTTTCATACATAATATAGGTTAATATAGGTCTTGTATTATATTTGGCTATTAATACAAGTAGGCCCTATTCAAAAATTTAGTCAATGGTAATATGCAAAATTTTTTTGACAGTGGAGAAAATAGTGAAAAAGTGAGTATTTAAATTACAGACCTTGCAAACCATTAACAATCTCCAAGGCCACGTTTAACCTTAAAATAGTTATTTTAAAGTGGGCCATGAGGCACAATTTTTATTTCAGCTGCGGTTTTCAATACGGACAAAATGAGAACATTCTATTGGCTGTCATGGTCTGACGTCACTCTCTTCTCTTGAGAGAACACCATTAGCGCAACGATACGAAGTTCAACTATCGATGTTGTGTAGTGGATAGAGTACTCAAACGATGTCTAAGAGTTATCCAGTTTGAATCCCTCCGGTGACACTAACTTTTTGTTAAAGATTTTGTTTAGAATGTGATTACTTCATTTTTTGTTAGAAATTGAGGCATTTATAATTTTATTTCATGAACAGAACAATTTTTTCGAATAGGTAGTAAACCTTCATTAGATTTTTATCTTATATCTCTTTTTATGTTATTAGCAAGTTTGGTTAGTTATGTTAGTTTATGACGGTTAGGTTTTATATTTGTTTTTTCCATTTTTTTACTCTCATTTCGTCCACAATGAAACCGCAGTATTAGCTGAAATAAAAATTGTGCGGCCGTGAGAGCGTGGAACATAGATCAAACATGCCTGATGTACTTCATAAGCTCTATCCAACCCTCAACAACATGAAATAGCAGCTGTTCTTGTTCTATACTTTCAGATACTCCCAATTCCCATGCAAAATAAACTTGACACAAAGACTTTTTTTTAGGAAAGGGAAGGATGCCGCTACAGTCGAAGAGAATCGGGCCTATGGAGATGTCAGCGAAGATATAAACACTTTTCAACAATCACTAGGCCTATACATTGAGCCTACAGTTATTAATTTTTAAATCTTGAAAGTGATTTACTTTTGTTTACAGATTTGATATATTATAAGAATATTTTGTTCGCTTGGTTTTTTGGTCTCTTTTGTGATTTGACCTTCTATAAAAAATGTATATTTTGGGCTTTGTGAAAGAATAAAAAATATATATTTAAATTGTGACGTTATTTTTTACCTTTTTCTTGAAATAAATATACATAACTTATGTCAACAATATTCCACAGAAATACTTTTTGCAGATTTTATGAAATAGCATAGCCTACTGTTATTCGAGAATAAAATAATATATTAGTAATAGTTTTGTCAGTCAATAGAGTATTACCTAAAATGAGTTTTTTTTTGACATTTTTGTTATGCATTTATGCAGGCCGAAGTATTTTGAATACTTAGATTGTTTAACAATTATTTTGTGATTTTTTTAAAATATTAGCTTAATATTGACAGGATAATACAGACGATACAAAAATACTTTAACAATGTTGTAAAAACAATAATCAAAATACTGTTAATGTTAACAAAATATTGTTAATTTATTATTTCTACATTTTTTTTCAAATTGTCTTAATATTGGCTTAATATTTCCATATAACATTGAAACAACGTTGAAAAATATTAAGACAACATTGTCAAGACAATGTATTTTGTTTCACGAAAACGTTGTATCAATATTGTTACCACATTGATCAATATTTGGGCAATATTGAATGAATGTTGTTTAAATGTTGAAAACAACATTGAAACAACGTTGAAAAATATTAAGACAACATTGTCAAGACAATGTATTTTGTTTCACGAAAACGTTGTAACAATATTGTTACCACATTGATCAATATTTGGGCAATATTGAATGAATGTTGTTTAAATGTTGAAAACAACATTGAAACATCGTTGAAAAATATTAAGACAACATTGTCAAGACAATGTATTTTGTTTCACGAAAACGTTGTAACAATATTGTTACCACGTTGATCAATATTGGGGCAATATTAAATTAATGTTGATTAAATGTTAACAACAACATTGAAACAACATTGTTATGCTACTTGGGAGATTCAGTTTGAGTTTATAAAGTAGGCCTGTGTGCCAAACTTTGTCAAAGGCTTGACTTACATCGATAAAGACAGCTGTACAATAGTTCTTTTTCTCAAGGTCTTCTTTAATTGTATTAACCAATCTATGTACTTGTTCAACTGTGGAATGCTCCCGTCGAAACCCAAACTGATGATTTGGAATCAAGTTTCTGTCCTCTACTTCTTCAAGTAGACGATTCAAGAAGAGCCTCTCAAACAATTTTAATAATTTTAATTTTAATTTTAAATAGTTATAGCATGTTTAAACATTATTTAAAGGAACTTGTTTGGAATGATTTGTTACAATTTTAATTTATTACAATTATGCATTTAATTTATTTACATTTTTAGTTGAAGTTAAAGTAATATATTATTGTTATTTATTCCAATAGTTTATTTGTTATTGTTACCGTTGAATTTTTACAGATGTTTGTGTCTTTGTTGTCTTTGTTTTTGTTATTAATTACTCAAGAGACAATTAAGAACTCATAAAACTGCATGCTACTGATTCAAACTGACAAAACTGTATGGTAAATAAGAAACAATATTTTTAGTGCAGACAAACCATTTGTGGTTTTTGCACTTTTGTATCCTATGTATTGGCAATTATTGTGTAAATAAATTTCTTGATTGATTGATAATATGAAAATAGACTATGAAGGAGAAAGCTCTGTAGCGATAGGTACCATGACATTCAAATATATTTGGAGCAAAACAGGTTGTGACTGAATTGTTGACTGATGGTTGTTGGCGCTTTTAAACACTAATTCATTTAAAACTTCAACCATTTTTAAAGTTACCGTAGCGAAGCACGGGTATTCCGCTAGTTATATATAAGGATGTGTGAGAGCATTTTATGATTTCTTCTTTATGTTGAGATTCCATTAGACTCTTAACTTTTAGCGAATTTCCCTATAGGGAAGTAGCTGTTACCGTAGGTGGCACGGTAAGACCTAGACCCGGGACCGATTTACTTTTTCATTTTGATGTTCCCAGAGGCCCAAAACACCATTTGTTCAAATTTTTATATATGTATATATATATATATATATATATATATACGTCTGTGAACGCGATAACTTGAGTATTTTTTGTCCGATTTTGATGAAATTTGGTTCAAAGGTGTAAGGCGGGCTAAACTTGAATGAGTTCGCGAACCAGCATGATCGGACCATGGGAACGGGATTTTACGGGGGGGTTTTATAGGGTAAAAAATTGTTTTTCTCATTTTTGACCCTCAAAACAAAAAAATTTCCAATTTATCTCTAGACCTTTTTAAAGAGCTTAGAAAACAAATAATTTAGTATATCAAAGTGTTTTTGTACGGTGATTGGTAACGGAGAAAATTCAAAAACTGTAAATTTAAAATTCCCATGTTATTCTTAGGGTGAATATTGTAAAATGTTGTAGTTTGCTTGTTTATGGATATATTTTGATCAAACTTTGCAAATTTATTTATTTTATACTAAGCTATTAATATTTTACTAAAAAAATTAGTTTCCTTGTCGCAGCAAACCTAGGTACTCATTAAACCTAATGTCTTTTAAATATATTTAATTAACAACTATTTCAGACAAATGGAAATTCGCTTAGTCGGCAGGTTTGCTGCGGCGGGGGTATTTTGATTTGAGTTTTCTTTTTGAAACTGACCTTTCTGCAAACCTGTAGTTCGATTTCAAGCAAAACATTGCTTTGTTGAGCTATGTGTAAATTGTTCGTTAACTCTAAATGTTTCTTAAATAATTTATAGCATTTTTCTTAAAGTAAAGATGTTTTATTTCATTTTGAATCCAAATGGTCTCAGCAGACTTTGTACAGCCTGATGATGGTGCTACACAAAGGCACCAAAACTAGTTGTGTCAACAACACTGTTGGATTGCTTAATAGCAGGTATTTGAACCTTTTCTAATATTATTAGGCAATACGGAGGCTAACACCTACAATGAAAAAAACGCTTATTTAATTTTTAGGTATAGTCTGATTCACCGTTGTATTATAACTTTTTTTTCCCACTGGTATCGCATCAGCGACGTGGTCGTCAGGTTTTTATACTTTTCTTGCTTTTAATTTATATAAAATTGATTCATTTCCTCTTCAGGGATGCACGCATGGCCTAGACATATATTTCATCAACACTGTAGTAGGCCGCTTGACTTCAAAATGTTTTTAGCAGGTTCTTGAATTTGTTGATAGAAGGCTCTTGCGTGATCTACTGAGGCAATTTATTGTAAATCTTTATACTATTGAAGTAAGGGCTCTTGCTTGCAAGGGTGGAATTTACTTGTGGTACATGTGGATTTGTTGCTCTTCTTGTATTGTAATTGTGGACCATGCTGTTAGTTACAAAAATATTAGGACTCTCCTTAACGAGCAATGCAGATTCCAATATAAAGAGAGACGGAAGTGTGAGAATGTTCAGTTCTTGGAACAGAGGTTTACAGTGTGTCCGTCTATGGACTCCACATTTTCTTCTAATTGCACGTTTTTGAAGGATGAAGATGCGTTTTGCCTCACTACAACTACCCCAAAATACCAAACCATATGAAATTATGCCATGAAAGCAGCCATAGTAAACCTTAAGGAGAATCTCGATGTCAACCAGCTTTTGCAGTCCAAACAGCAGACAGATGACAGTCTGGGCGCTATTGCATCGACATGGGTTCCCCAATTAAGGTTCTCCGTAATGTGTAGACCCAAGTAAACTTTATTTATGAAATGAGTATCATAATCATGTCGTTGGCGCAACACTGGTGGCCTCGTCAAGCAGAGAGCAGAGGCGAAACCCGGAGCTTGTATCTAGCGAAATTTCTAGCCCCCAAGATCCAAACCAAACAGGGATACCAACATATGACCTGGTTTTGTCTTACAAGTTGTAAAACTTTCTCACAGTGGTTGTAATTATTTGGGCTTTTGGAAAAAAGAACACCCTGTATATGTGTGTCCATAGCCATGACAACTGAAGCAAAAATTATCCAATTTTAATTAAATTTGGTACAAATATGTATACCTATGTTTATTCGAACGAGTTTGCGAACCGATATGACCGGACTATGAAATGGGAGTTTTGACTTTTTACACAGTGGTTGTAATTATTTGGGCTTTTGGAAAAAAGAACACCCTGTATATGTGTGTCCATAGCCATGACAACTGAAGCAAAAATTATCCAATTTTAATTAAATTTGGTACAAATATGAATACCTATGTTTATTCGAACGAGTTTGTGAATCAATATGACCGAACTATGAAATGGGAGTTTTCATTTTTGACCTCCTATTAAAAAAATGTTGCTATTCCTTTCCAAACTATTTTGAAGAGGTTAGAAAACAATAATTTAATATGTTGAAGCATTGTTACGCACTTAGGGTGGATAGTTAGGGAGAAAATTCCAAATAAATATAAAATGAAAATTCCCACGTTATTCTTATGCGGAAAACAAAACTTCATGTTGCAGTTTGCTTGTTTATGAACATATATTAGTAAGATTTTGATACACATTGGCAAACTTATTTATTTTATTCTATACTAATAACGTTTGGTCAAAAAAACACTTCTTACCTTTCTGTAGCAGCAAACCTAAGTACTCGTTAAATCTAATTTTATTTCAAATAGGGAATAAATGTAACATTTTTAGGGAGATATTTTAGTGGCAATACAATTTATATCAGGTCTTCTTAATCAGGGTTCTTCTTAGGTTAATGGTAATGAAAAAGGTAATTTCCTTAAGTGCTTCGGCCCCCATTTCAATTATTTGTAAGAGATCCATAATGTTGCTGACAAGCTTTCTTTATAAGGGTTTAAAATATGAATTGTAATCTAACAGCTGATTATTCAGTTGAATGTTTTTTGTTGAAAATGCTGTAATAGTCATACAGATGATATGAATGTTGTTTTTACTATCAGCTGTCTGTTTTGTTGTCCAATATTGTTCCTTGTCATGAAAACATTAATGAGAAATACATTTGATTATTTTATAGTTTAAATTCCTTTTTCGTCGTAGTTATACTTAGATTATCCCTAAACACCTCCACTTGGGAGAATAATTCAAGAGGTTATGGACCCAGCATCGTATTAAGTACATAACAGTGTTGGGAAATCTAGTCTACTACGTACACGGTAAGAACAATTTATACTGACGTATTTTTCCGTCTCAAGAGTATTATTTCTATGGTATATCTTTCGATCGAGTTCGTCCAGCTCTACAAATGGAGTACGTAAAAGGTATAAAACCATTGAAAGGAGCAGAAGATTGGCCGACGTGGAAGGATCGAGTGTTGGACGTTCTAGAGTTGTTCGACGCGGTTGATATCGTCGAGGGAAAGAGAGAAAAGCCTACCCTCTCTGAGCCTCCGACTAAAGCCGAAAAGGAGGAACTTCAGAAATTCAACAAATCCACGACTCAGGCAAAAATAGTTATGTCTCAGTGCGTTAGTGATGATCTACATCAACGTATTTCCGGAAGATTATCAGCTAAGGAAGCGTGGGACATTTTGATTTCGAGCAGTTCGATAACAAGGCAGAAGATCAGTTGTTTCGTCAGTGTTTGGATTTCTTCAGTATAGAATGGGATGATACCGAGGATGCCCCGACTGTGCTTTCAAGATTGAAGAATCAAAACCGCGAATTTGCAGCTGGCCTCAAAACGCGTAACATCCAAACAGTCGAAGATTTTCTTGATCTCCTGTTTGTGTCAAAAGTGTTAAACATTTTGCCGAAGCGTTTTGAATCGTTCAAGTCTAGCTAAAGGGTGTCCCAATAAGAACGCCGGATTTGAAATGTTAACAAACCATATATTTTCTCACTAAATTTACAATATGAAACATGAATCTTAAAGCATAGTATCTCCGATTAGTAATTGAGTATTGTGTCTTGTAAGTGCCAACCTGCTGAATACTGACAAGCTCGACATCTCTTGACAAAGTTTTCCATCACTTTTTCACACACTTCCTGTTGAATTCCATTAATGGCACGAATCATTTCCTCCTTCAAGTCTTGGATTGTTTGAGGATTATTGGCGAAAACAAGCGACTTTAAATATCCCCAAAATAGAACTGAGCCAATTTATTCGAACTAATAAATCAATCTTCGGACAGATGGATCATTTGGTGCATTGTCCCGGCCGTAAATAGTGCGCAGCTTCCGTGCTTGTAGTGCACTTTATCTATGACCACGCGTTGATCCGTCGTGTAACGATTCATGACTACAAAAGGGACCTAATACTGATAACATCGCTGATAATTTGGGAATTCCTATTGAAATACAGATAAGGATAAGACGCTCCTCAAATCCGGCGTTCTTACTGGGACACCCTTTACTTACTTATGAAAGCAAACAAGAGCAAGAAACTTGAAGAGGTTTCATCTGCATTGATCCTTCATGAGCGTAATGTTGCTCCTACTTCAAAAGCTGGTGACATTCTTAATGCCACAAACAGCGGTGGTCAGAAGAATAGGAAACCAAAAGGTGACACTTCGTGCAAATACTGTTCGGGGAAAGGTCATTGGATTCGCCAGTGTTCTAAATGGAAAGCTGACGGCAAGCCTGCGTATCCAGCTCCAGCTAACGGCATTAGCACTAGTTCAAAAACGAGTGACACTGATAAGAAGAGAACGAAGGGCTCGCAAGTTAACGTGACCGACAACCGAAGTGCGCTGATTTCCATCAGCAGTGACATGAATATCGTGACCACGAACGACCAGTGGTGGATCGACAATGGCGCTACGCGGCACATTACGTCAAATCTGAGTTGGTTCACGGAGTACAAACCTTTTCCTGCAAACTCGAACACAACAGTAAAGGCAGCGGGAAAGGAAGTTATAAAAGCTCTTGGCAGTGGAGTCGTTGAAGTAGCGAACTATGAAAATGGAAAACTGGAAACGTTCACACTCAACGATGTCTGGTATGTTCCTGACGTTTCTCGGAACTTAGTGTCCATTCTCGCAGCTAATGATTGAAACCCTAATAGCAGGTTTGAATCGACTAATACCGAGTGTCGGTTCACTATTAACGAACAAACTGTATTCAAAGGTACTTGAAACTGTGGTGGAACTTTGTATTGTGCCTCATTTCACACAGTTCAACCATCTGAGGTTTGCGCTAATGCAGTAGAAGACAATCGCATTCTGCAGTTATATCATGAGCGCTGGGGTCTCATGGATAAATGCTACGTCCGATTGAAGCTTGAATCCGAAATGGGTATCAAAGTGCCAGCCAACTACGAGATCTGCGAACCGTGTCAGTTCGGAAAGGCACACCGTCTACCATTTGGAACTCGAGAATGCCCCTCAGCCCCCGGTGAGTTGTTATCCGGTGATGTTTGTGGCCCGTTTGACCCATCCTTCAGAGGTCGCCGATACTTGATCGTCATAAAAGACCACTTTTCAAGGTACCAATACTGTCTTGTCGCAAGGGAAAAATCTGCTGTGAAGGAAGCGTTGCGTGAAGTGTTGTCTATAGCACGCACAATTGGTCATCACGTCAAAGAGATTCTCAGCGACAACGGTGGTGAGTTTGACAAGGCTGAAGTTCGTCAAATTCTCAGAGAATATGGTGTTAACCAACGTCTGACAGCGCCGTATACACCCGAGCAAAATGGTGCTGTGGAGAGAGAAAACAGAACAATCGTCGAAATGGCCCGGACCTTTAAGTACGCCAATCCAAATGTAACATTTCCTGCAGCGATCTGGGCGGAACATGTCATCTCTGCTGGCTACGTTTTGAATCGAGTGGGAAAGTCAGCAGTTGCCAACAAATCACCTTTTGAGCTCTGGTTTGGTCAAAAGCCGGGGATCAAACATCTGCGAGTGGTCAGCTCAAAGTGCTACGTCCATCTTCCTGTTCAGAGGAGGCTAAAAATGGACAGGAAAGCTGTGGTTGGTTACCTGGTTGGATACGATGGCGAAGAACGATATCGAATCTATGTTCCAGAGAGAAGAGATATCGTAGATTCTCGCGACGTCGTTTTTCAAGAAATCGTTGGAGACTGTGACAAGAAAGTTGAGTGGCCCATCAAGATTGAGAAAACAATGACGTCGAAGAAGATTGGCAAGAAGTTGAAGAGAATATTGACGAGCCTAGTTCTCCAGTGAAGGGTAATGATGAGCCTATACCGACTGAGGACCCGTCAAGTAGCAGTGATAGTGAAGATGGAGAGTTATCCAACGATCCTGCCATCACACAGGACAAAAAATTTTTATCCATCATCTGTAATAAGAAGATCTCAGAGAATACTGAAGAGGCAATAAGCTGATTCTTTTCCAGGGAAGATTATTATATCCTGTACATACAATCAGCTGATAATATTAAATTAAATGTTCTTTGTTTTTATTGTATATTAAACACCAACTTTAATAACAGTTATTTATTAACAAGTTTAACAAGGATTCATAATTTAAATATGTAGTAACTCTAACTGAAGTCTTATTTTGTTTGTTTTGCATTCATAATAAACAAAGAACATTTTATTTAATATTATCAGCTGATTGTATGTACAGGATATAATAATCTTCCCTGGAAAAGAATCAGTTTATTGCCTCTTCAGTATTCTCTGAGATCTTCTTATTACAGATGATGGATAAAATGTCTTTGTCCTGTGTGATGCTTGAGGAGAGTCATTTGGTTTGTTTACCACTTGTGCATGTTTCTGTGACTCAGACTCTGAGGCTTCGTCGGACTGTTCATTTAAAGATACTAGTGTAGAGCGCATTCGATCAACATGGCATTTAACCATTAAACCTTCAACTTCAACTTCATAATGGCAGTTTCCTAATATTTTGACCACCTTACCAAATTTCCATTTAGGATGATTACTTCTGTAGTCTCGAATTTGAACGTTATCGCCGGTGCTAAAACATCTTAAGGTACCAACGCCTTCTGTGTCAGAGATCCTTTTCGCCTTTAGCAGATCAATTCTTGTATGTATACTCCGTTTGAACATCATCTCCGCAGGGCTTCTTCCGGCGCTTATGTTCATAACTTTACGGGTTTGTAGAAGGAATCTACATAAGTTTGTATGGATGTCTCCAGAATCTTCAGCCATTGCACTTAGTTTCCTTTTTAGAGTTTGTACATAACGTTCCCCTTGTCCATTTGAAGCTGGGTGATATGGTGCCATCAGTTTATGTTGGATACCATTGGATTCCATAAAATGTTTAAATTCATGTGAAATGAACGCAGGACCATTATCACTAACAATTGTACTTGGAATGCCGAATCTTGCAAACATTTCTCTTAAGATTCTTATAGTAGAGAAACTAGATATGCTTTTTGTTTCCTTTACTTCCAACCACTTTGTATATGAATCTACTGCTATAAAAAAGTATGTACCTCTGAATGGTCCTGCATGATCTATGTGCACCCTTTCCCAAGGAATATTGGAGTTTGGCCATGGTTCATGGTACTTTGGAGGATCGTTTTTATTCAATGCACATGGTTTACATGAATTTACATAGTTTTCTATGTCAGAATTCACTGTAGGCCACCAACAATACTGCCTGGCTAGCTCTTTCATTTTTGTTATGCCTGTGTGAGCTTCATGTAGTTCTTTCAGAATAGTTTTTCGTAAAGTACATGGAATTACAACTCGAACTCCTCTAAATAAACATCCGTTTTCAATTGACAGTTCTCCCTCTAAACCTTTGTATTGTTCAGGCTTCGTAATGTAAGAGGATATCATTAGGGCATTGTATACCAACTTTAATTCTGGATCGTTCATAGTTTCCCTTCTTACTTCATTACTTGTGACAGTTGTGAATTAGTGGCCCTCAGTTGCAATGGTTGCAATACTTGAAATATTTTTGATACTATAGTTTAATAGGATTCTGTTAATCTGTTTTGGCATCAAGTAGTTGAGTTGAATAGTGCTGTAGTGAATAGTGAGTAGTCTCCACGAATACAAATACAGTAAACTACAAAAATTAATTTAAATACTATGACAAATATTATGTAATTTATGGCATATGTAAATCAAATAATTATTTTTAGAACATCATATACAACAGTCATTAGTTTCTTAAAAGGTCGCCAGTCACTAGCACCCTTTTCTAGCCAATCATTCGAGATTTCTATGATCACATTCATCGTCACATATTGCAATTAAAAAAATAAAACCCATCAACACTTTTTTTTGTTTGACCCAAATGTAGCTGTCGAACATTTATCCTGCCTCTTAACTATATGCTATTTTTTTCTTTACGTGTATGATAGAGTGACACCATTCAGAGTACGTATTATTATTAACTTAATTTTAACGCTTTCACAATAGCAATTACCATACAAAAAATGCATGTATAAATTGATAGACACTATAAAAAACAAAAAGATGCAAATTATTTATTTGCTAATTATAAAAGATTATAGGCTATATATTCTACAAATATAATATGATTTTATTAATAAAAATATCTGACATGTTTTAAAATATATTTATAAATAATTTAAATATATAATATAGTTTCAAAAATATTTTATATATATATTTAAAATATTCTCAACCATGGTGGAAGGAAAAAACATAGGTGTGCTATTCCCGTAAATTCTGACGTCACTTGGATTGCAAACAAAAGATCACCTGATTGTAACTGTCATTTTGGTATGTGTTTGTTTTGATTTGATTGTTATTGTTTTTGTAATGTTTTCAAAATAGTGGAATGGCGATTTGTGCATTTTCCGGTTGTAAAAATTACTATCGCAAAACTAAAGACTCCCAAATAAAATAGTATAGATTTACAGAAAATGATTATCTAAAACGACAGTGGTTACGATCGTGTGGTCGGTTTGGCATTAATGTGAAAAACGCACGGGTCTGTTCGGAACATTTCGTAACACCTTTAAAATTCGTAACCGCGTTTTAAGAAATCGGATAACAACTTAAAATGTAATGATCGACAAACCCTTTCTAAAACTGAACTGAACAACGTTAAACTTTCATTTTATTGTATAATTGACTGTTAAAAGTATCGAATTCAATATATTGTGGTTATAAAAGTGACCAACCTCTCATTAAAATAGAGTTCATTTTAGTCGGTAAAGGTTTAATTAAAAATTAGGTTTATTGTTATAATTGAACTAGGATACAATACATAAGACAAAATACCCTAAGTCATGGCATAAAAAAACAAACAAGACATTGCAGTACTGTACAGTGTGTGATAGTTGTAGGCCTACAATAAAGACAGTGTTCAATAGTTACTAATTAGCCTAGTTATGATTGTTAAATTTCTAACTCTATGACTTTTTAAATATTTAACATTGAAAATTACAAACATTGGAATAAATATCAAACAAACTTTTAAACACTCATTAAAACTTTTTGTTTTCTTACAGGCTCGTCTACCTTTTTAACTTCTTTAACTTATTTGTCATTTTTTTCCTTCCTTCCTCAAATGCAGCATTAGAGTTTGTGTTGAGGTGCTTTATTCGTATATAAGTTCTAACTTGTATCAGTCGTAACGCCGCTTCATCGGGGATATTTGGATACAATTCTTTGGTTTTAATCACTTTATCAAACACTTTGTTTATTATACCACGCTCTTTGCAAACACATTCACCATGAATTTCATTGAATGCATTTTCAATCTGTCTGGCAAAGCCTAAGAAATCGTCTGAAGGGACGCTTAACCCCCCTTTGGAAACAGTCTCGATCCACTGCTGAGATGTTTCTGGATCAACGCTCAATATGTGGCTTGAGGGTGTTCCCAGGTGGGGATATTTTTTCTTCAACTTAAATGCGACATAACCAGCCACATATCGCAGTCCTTCGTCCCCTATGATGTCTGCTGGTTTTGACTCTGGAGGTATTATGAATGACAGATCTAGAGACAAATCTTCTTCGTCATCGTCCATATCGTCATCTGGAGGCGTTGTAAGCACAGTGCCTAAAATCTTTGCGCTTTGGCAGAACTCCATTTCAACTCCTTCGCAAGCTGTAGGTACATATGTTTCAAAGGTTGAAACCAAGCACGTTTCATCATCCGGTTGGACATTTCCTTTCACAGCAAAGGCTGTAGAGGAATGTTTGCCTAGGATATACCATCGTAATCTATACGAGAACTGCATTGGATCTGGGTGGTCATACGCCCTACCCATACTTCTTATGTAGGAGAAGAAGTTTTCCAAGACATCTTGGTTCAGTTTTGATGTAATTATAAATTTAGTTTTATATCTTTTGTGTAGATCATCAAACATATCTTTGAGTGATTTATTCGTGATTAGAATTCCTTTTTGGAATGGCAGTAAGGATTTCTTTCCAAATACTAATATGGTTGAAATGAACTGAGACATATTATCCAATATGTTAGTCTGTTTCTCGATCTGAACACCAAATGCACATTTCTCAGGAATCTTGTGATTTGGTATTTGGGAATTAAGTACATCAAACCAATCATTAAATAACCCAATCATTTCAGAAGTGAGCTTCCAGTTAGGATCCGTCAATAGACCTTTTTCTCCTAAGAATTCCACAGCCTTAGAGGTACAGTTTGACATTAGTTGGGCAGCCAGTTTGACGTTTTGTTTATTTTTGACATGTATGTGGTCACTTTTCAGCTTGAAAGCAACTTTTAAGTCGGAATCTTGAAGCTCCATAATTTCTTCAAGACACTTAGAGGTTATGTGAGTTCCGTCAACAGTAATGAACCCTTTGTTCAAAAAGTGATTTCTAGCCAGTTTCAAGAGGTGTAGAGCGTCACCAAAAACGTAAATGTTTCTTGATTTGTCGAAAGGATTTGGAAAATAAGTTTTATTTGTAGTTATTCCTAATGAATTCCAAACTGCTCGGTTTTCACCGCCCAAATCGCACGTTACTGATACAATTTTGTATCCAGTCTTTTCAACTGAAGTGATTATCTCATTTAGAGTTCCAAGCGTCATTGGTTTGTCAAACTCGTAGTAAACAGGTTGCTTCCACTTTCCTGTTAGTCCTCTGATAAATGCGACTTGCACTTGCTCATGAGGACCAACAATCTGTTCATTTATTTTATCGAAACCCATTCGACCACTCACACTCATTTCGTCAAATGAAAGACATGTGAGTTTTTGAAATTCGGTCATTGTCTTAGCATATTGTTCAAGGACCAGTAACACATGTCTCATTATTCCTGGCAAACATTCAAATTTGGAGGCCAATTTTCTGAGAGTGCTCAAAGCAGGAAGAGGGTAATTTAATTTGCTTCGCATGTAGCGGTAAGCTTTTGCACTTATCGATCTGAGGCTGATGGCGCAAGCAATGTCCTCGTTTGACCAACGGACCCGTTTTTTCGGATTTAATAAAACTTTTGTTTGTCCTGGTGTAAAGACTTTGGACAACACAGCAGTTAATTTCTCATCTTTATGTTTACACTGAGCATTTAGTTCTTTCATTTCTTCGTACAAAGAAGATTTTTCTAAAACTGTTTTACAAACTAAAGATTTCATTTCTTGTTTTAGTTTTTCGTTTTCGTTTTCTAGGTGTTCAATTTTTTGTGACATTAATCTCAATTTTTCTTGCAAATCTTCAATTTCGTTAGGTAAAGTTTGGTGTTGGATTTCAATATCATTTGATGACGATTCTTCTGTTGTTTGTGAGGTTGCCAAAGTGTTCTTCGTTTCCAAAGTGCCATTTTCGTTTGATTGTTGGATCTTCAAAGTTGGGATTGCATCTTTTTTTAGGTTCCTAAAATTGGTTGGTTTATAATTTAGAATTTTGAATTTTAAAGGTGTTACGAAATTGTCCTCAGTAAAATGTTCCGAACAGACCCGTGCGTTTTTCACATTAATGCCAACCCGACCACACGATCGTAACCACTGTCGTTTTAGATAATCATTTTCTGGAAATCTATAATATTTTATTTGGGAGTCTTTAGTTTTGCGATAGTAATTTTTACAACCGGCAACTGCCCAAAACGCCATTCCACTATTTTGAAAACATTACAAAAACAATAACAACCAAATCAAAACAAATACATAGCCTATACTAATTTGACAGTTACAATCAGGTGACCGTTTGTTTGCAATCCGAGTGACGTCAGAATTGACGGGAATAGCACACCTATGTTTTTTCCTTCCACCATGATTCTCAACACATATTTTTTTTTATATTTAATAGGAAAAATATAAATATAAAATATGTATATTATAGATTCTATACTTGTTTTATCAATATATATTATGAATCTATTTTATATATTCAAAACTTGTATTTAATTTATATTTTGCATTGCTTTTTGGTAATATTTTAAATATATATTTGAATATATCAAACTATTATTAAAGATATATTATATATATACAGGGTTAGTAAAAAGTGTGGAGACCCCCTGTTATTTTTTTAACGGCCCATACTAGAAAAACTAAACTCGGTACACCTTTATGGCATGTTATGAAGTACTTTTTGGGCATAACCGTCACTTGGTGTACATCCCCAAAATGGGGGATTTTGGGGAAACTCAAAAATTTCAAATACAAAGACCTACCGAGTGACCCCTCATTTTGAAGGTCCTGGTAAAAGAAAACCAAAAACGCAAACTAGAGGTATTTATCTCAATCCAGTAAAAAATGGCAGCCAATTGAAATTCTCAGAAATTGAATTTAACTTGCAGCTTTCCAAGTCTGGAGACCCCCTGTAAATTTTGTAGCGGCTCACACTAGGAAAACTGAACTCTACACACCTTTTTGGCATGTTATGAAGTACTTTTTAAGCATAATAGCCACTTGCTTACCAAACCCAAAATGGGGGATTTTGGGGGAAACTCAAAAGTTTTAAATGATAAGCCCCATCAAGTGATCCCTCATTTTGAAGGTCCTGGTAAAAGAAAACCAAAAACGCAAACTAGAGGTTTCTATCTCAATCCAGTAAAAAATGGAAGCTGATTGAAATCTTTAGAAATTGGAAATAACTTGCAATTTTATATTCAATTGGCTGCCATATTTTACTGTGTTAAGATAGAGACCTATAGTTAGCGTTGTTAGTTTTCTTTTATTATGGCCTTCAAAATGAGGGGTCACTCGATGGGGCTTATCATTAAAAATTGTTGAGTTTCCCCCAAAATCCCCCATTTTGGGTTTGGGAACTTATGAGAATTTCAATTGGCTGCCATTTTGTACTGAGCTGAGATAGAGACCTCTAGTTTGCGTTGTTGGTTTTCTTTTACCAGGACCTTCAAAATGAGGGGTCACTCGATGGGTCTTTGTATTTGAAATTTTTTAGTTTACCCCAAAATTTCCCAGTTTGGGGATGAACACCAAGTGGCGGTTGTGCCCAAAAAGTACTTAATAACATGCCATAATGGTGTGCCGAGTTTAGTTTTTCTAGTATGGGCCGTTAAAAAAATAACAGGGGGTCTCCACACTTTTTACTAACCCTGTATATTATTCGAGGTTCTATCAAATACAACTTTAAATATATAAAATATTTATAAAATAAATATTTGAGCTACTAGGGATATTATAGAACCGACTTGTAAAGTTGAAACAGCTGACTAAATTCTTTTATTCCCTTTAAATATTAATACTCATAAGGTTAACATGGGGATTGGGGAACTACAGTGCCACTGGGGTGGAGTCCGAAAGGATTTTTGAGATAAGAATATGTGAACTATCATTATGCCAAATTTCAGCCCAATCCGTCCAGTAGTTTATGCGTGATTGTGCAACACACAAACACGCACACAAACGCACAAACTCACAAACTTTCACATTTATAATATCAGTAAGATAGTCATACAGATTATATGAATGTTGTTTTTACTATCAGCTGTCTGTTTTGTTGTCCAATATTGTTCCTTGTCATGAAAACATTAATGAGAAATACATTTGATTTTTTTATAGTTTAAATTCGTTTTTCGTCGTAGTTATACTTAGATTATCCCTAAACACCTCCACTTGGGAGAATAATTCAAGAGTTTTACAGTCAGATTGTAAACAAGAGAGTTTGTAAACAGTTTATGGAAGTGGATTCTAAAAAGGCCATAATATAATTGATATAATTGAAGCCTGATTGAGGTACGTAATCACTCTTCCAACAGTCTTTATGGTGTAGAAGATCTTTGAAATGTAAAAGAGTATTGAATGAATTGTTATTTTAACATGGAATTAAGTTTTAAAACCTATTGAAATGTGCAATTTGCGCATGTTACAAACTAAAATTCACTTATTCTGGCGGCAGTGTTTTTTAGCGAATTTCCCTATAGGGAAGTAGCTATTACCATAGGTGGCACGGTAAGACCTAGACCCGGGACCGATTCACTTTTTCATTTTGATGTCCCCAGAGGCCAAAAACACCATTCATTCAAATTTTTATATATTTATGTGTTTGCCGTCGTCGTTGTTTTCTAAGTCTACTGCACAAAGAGGGAGTGGAAGTTTGTTTTTGTTGAGTAACCTAGTGACTCTAATGACAGGATAGTTTTGATCCGTTAGCTCAGTTATAATTTCATTCTCAGATAATGATGTAAGGATGTTCCTAAATTTCTAAAGTCATCTATGTTCGACAAGTTCTTTTTAAGGAACTGCCCTCGAACTTGATGAGTTGAAAAAGTTGCTTTTACCTTATTTCGGACATCTTTTATTATTTCTTGGTGGTTGTTCACCTCGTGCAAAAATATAGGAGGGATTTTTAACTTTGGGTCATTTACTTGATTTTCCAAAGTAGAATATCCATCTCAAGTGATTGATCCACGTCATTACCATTAGAACTATAAGAATGTTCAGATATTGCCTTTACATAGTTCACTTGAATCTCAAACATATCGTTTGGGTTGAGATTCAGAGGAAGAAAAGGTAAGTTTACGTTTTGGAAAGACAAAATCATCATCAGGGTCACTTATATTTTCATTAAAAGGCATAGTGCTATGCCTTTTAATGAAAATATAAGTGAAATAAAAAATATATGAAATAAATACAACAAACAAAAAAGTTCCTTGCTCAAGGAACTTTTTTGTTTGTTGTACATTATACTTAGCTTTGTTTACATTAGATGTTGACATTCTTGTAACAGGAGGTAGGTTAGATTTATGTTTGAACAAAGTTTTATGGTTTAATTTAACTATTTCTGCGATACTATGAAACAAGTACAAAGTACAAAGAACAAACAAAGAATTAAACTTGTAACGACTTTAAAGAGAGTCCGAGCTCAAAAGTACGTAAAAAAAGTTTATTATTCACAGAGGGAAAATCAACACAGTCACTATAAAGAAGAACCAGTTGAACTCTCATGTTACTGAGTGAAAATTTAAAAACGTACGTTTTCATGTCCCTGGCCTTTTACTTCGTAGACACTGGATTTGTAGTTTATTATTATGTGTTTTAATATTTTTTGGGACGGGGGCAACATGTTACACACATTTATTTGGTTTTAAATAGGTTCTAGGTATTTTTTTCGTATTTTTAAAGTCTCGAAATTCACGACCATGACGTGTCCCTAGGGTGCATTTTCCAACTTTCACGCTGTTTTTAGACTAATTATTCATGCCGAAATATATAAAGCCATATTTTTATGTCATCAATGGTTATTAAACTTACAAAAAAGGAGCATATTATAATTTTATTGTCATTAAAAACTGACTACCATGACAAAATAAGTCTGTCCCTCGATTTGGCGTCACGACCATTTGGGAAAAATTTTCAACTTTGGAGCACGACAGTGGCAAGCCTGTCGTCGATGGAGTCAGTTGGTTTTAGAGACTAGTTCGGGGTGTATGTCAGGATTGTAGTGCCGGTCGTTTCGAGTTGAAAGGAGGAATTACAAGATTAATAAAGGAAAGATTGTGTTTTTTGTAATTTTTGTGTGTCCATGACTGTATGTAGTCATTCGATGAAGTAGACATGGTGTTAATTTTTGTTTATAAGATATTTCAATTGCTAGATTAACCTAGAAGTCCACTTTGTATCCTCGAACATGAGGTGCAGGGCTACCGCCAGAACAGAGTCAAATAACACGTAATTTCACGACCAAAGTTTCACGACCATCGCGGGTTTTTTCACGACCAATCCAGCCTTATGGATTATAGTGTGTTTGGTCGTGACAATAACTTTAATATAATTGTAAATTGAACAGTTTAGTTCAATTGAAACACATATTTTTATTATAACTAACAGGATAATTGAAGGATTGTTTAGAAAGATATGGATTATTCCAGACAATTCACGACCGTACCGCTTGTCCCTGACCATCACGTTTATGATTTCTATCATAAAAAATTCAAAAATTAAAATATCGTCATATTTTAATGTTTTATACACAAAAGAAGCACACCTCTATACAAACATAACGATTTTTCGGGTCTCAGGTAAGTTTTTTCGGAGTTATACAAACTTAAAAAGATTTTATTGGCTTTTTTTCAATTTTTTGAGTTTTTTATTTTTTTCCAGAAAAACCAAATATACCAAAAGCTCAGTGACCTTTTTATTGTATAATGGTCATAAAAGTAAATAGGTTTATAGCGAAACATAGTTATAAAAATAATATTAACTATTTTTAATATTCATTTAAAAATCCGTTATGGTCGTGACAGGATTTTGTGTTTTTCCACTAAAGATGCTCTTTGAAAAAGAAACTACCAAAGATATTGCGTTACCATGGACATTTTGTGAAACTTCAAATAATGTTAATGAAATAGAAATAATAATAAAAGTTTTGAAAAAAGGGGAAAAGAATTTGCAAAGTGCTTTTCCTGAAAACGTACGTTTTTAAATTTTCACTCTACTACCACTGATTGTGTGAGAGTTGTTCTAAGATTGAGTTATGGCTAAATCCACAGAAAAATGCCCCCGCCTCAGCAAACCAGTAGATACTACAAATTTCGATTAGTGTGTTTGGATTTTTACTTATATATTTCCATAAACAAGTTGTATTTATTCAAGTAACATTATAGCTTACAACGAGTAGGCCTACTTAGGTTTGCTGCCACGTGAAAGAGAGAAGTCTTATTTTTAATAATAGTATAGGATAAAATTAATAATTTTTTTACAAATTTGATCAAAATATAGGATAAACAAGCGAACTACGACAGTTTTTTCTCCCTTCATAAGAATAACATTAGAATTTTCAATATACAGTTTTTTCCGCAATATTAAAACAATGTTTACTATACAAAATTGTTTGTCTTTATAAGCTTTACACGATGGTTGCAATACAGATCACTATTTGTTACTTGTAAAACTTTAATGGTGGCTTAGAGAATGCTAAAATATTCCTCAATTTACAGATCCTGTATTAAAAGGAGTTGCACTTTATGAGACACAAAGTCACAGAGACACTTCACTAAGGGGAAACGGACAAACCTTCCCTAGTGGAAGAGATCAATATATATCAATACAAAAATTGTATATTGATACGTATTGATACGTATGTGTATTTGGGCCAATACACATCAATACACATCAATACATATCAATACAAGTAAATAGGATCTGAGTCATTAGCTTTTTTGAAAATTATTTGTAGCTTGTTAAAAAACCATTTTTAATTTGTTTCAAAACATTAAATAATATCAACTATGCACTAAAAATAAAATAAAAATTAAAAAGTAAAAAAATTCTTGGTATAAAGTTCAGTGGGATCCCGAGATTTGAACCGGGGACTCCAGCATGGAAACCGGTTGGCTTAGTCATTACACCACGGACGCTTCATGATGGACTGAGTAATGATAGCCATTTTGAATGCGAGAAGCTGTGTTAGGCCTCATAATTTAACTTGATAAAGATTTTCAATGACATTTGTGTCATTTCAAGCATGCTTTAACATGTTTCAAAACTGTTTTATTACCAGTTCAAACTGTTTTCTTGCTACTTGGGTGATATGAATAGTGTCAATACAATTTATTTTTATTGATTTCTAGAAATAAGGAATTCAATAATGAATTTGTGAGGCATTTTTATCCCTAACGATAACCCAATAAGCAAAAAAATTGTTTAAAGTTGTCGAAAGCTGTATTACAATAATTGTTGTATAACAATTTTAAAACATTTTGATTTAAACTTCATATTACAACAATTTTGATATAAGATTGAAACAATTTTAAAATTGTTTAACAATAAGTTTTTTTGAGTTGAAAAAAATAAGTTTCAATACGAGCTGTAAGTGTTTTACAACAATTTTAAAATAGTTTTACAACCACTTTTTTGAAGTTTAAGAAAATCAGTTTTAATACAAGTTGTAAACTGTTTTACAACAATTTTAATGTTTAGCAATCAGTTTTTGGAAGTTTAAAAAATAATTTTTAATACAAGTTGTAACTGTTTTACAACAATTTTTAATGTTTAGCAATCAGTTTTTGGCAGTTTAAAAAATAAGTTTTAATACATAAGCTGTAACTGTTTTGCAACAATTTTAAAATTATATATTTTTAAATTACCTATATTGAGTTTTAGGTACCTCAGCTAACGCCTATGACCTAGAACTAGAGTTTTTCCTTTTTTTCAAAAAATAACATTTTTATTACTGTTTATTTCACAAAGTTTACATTGGTATTTTGTATAATCCATAATGTTCATATGTGGTACTTTTTAGAGATATTTTGCATTTTATTTATCTGTATTGATGTCTACTGATTTATATTTACATCTAACATATTTAAAAAATATTCTCTATTGATATCAATGAACGATTTGTTTGCTCTAATGATCTATATTGATATATTTTATGTTTATAGATGTCTAGTGATATGTATTGACTAAGTTTTCAGTGATGTCTATTTGTTTGTATTTACTTGTAATGATGTCCATGAACATCTATTGATATCACTAAGCATCTAGTGATATCAATAGATTTTTTCTATTGATTTCTATTGATGTCTTCCACTAGGGTTTCCCAGGGTTAAAATTGACCTGCGAATTTCTGGCCTGTTTTGCAAGGATGGACAACCTTTCCCAGCACTAATGAAGGGTCGGGATGGGATAGGTTGGCCGCCCCTGCTGCCAGGATTTCATCGAGTTTGAGGATAGTTGACAGGGGATGCAATATTATATTCTAGCCTTTACACTCCGATGCACTGGAAGATCATATTACAACCGAAGGATTGCTACTTAGAGGGTGGCAATATCATGAAAGTATGCTCCTTTAGTAATGGTCTACAGTAAAATTAATACGCAAAATAAATATTCTTTAAATGTGTCAGTAGGTAAGCACAATAAAAGGTGTCCTCCATAAGAATCATATGGGGACCAAGTAAGCAGTTTAGCTGCAATAACAACTACAAAGGGTGTGTTTTTAAAAAAATATAAAAAAAAACAATAAATAAATATTCACAAAATAAATCAAAATACAAAATTGTCAATTGAAAAAAAAATTGAAATAAGAAATTTCTATAAGAAATTGATTTTTGCTTATTCTCTTTAACATTCTTAGGGAAAATCCAATGAGGCAAATAGAAATTCGCAGGTCGCAAAAAGAAAATTAGTCTGCAGGTTTGCTGAGGCAGAGATATTTTTATTTTTTAACTAACTACTTTAATCGGCTTTTTAAATGTTTTAAACTTTTTGGTTATCATTTATATAGATTCTTTTGCTATTAAAATTCCACCGCCTGTTAACTTTACCAATCAATAATACCATTTATTACAGTCAATATAATAAATAGTTTTACATTTCCCTCTATGTAATTGCAGTTAGGATGACAATGAATAAACAGTGTTCTTATTACAAAGTACTACATCAAACCAGTGCATTTGAATAAAATAGGTTATTCTTTTTACATGTAGCATAAAGCAAAATTTCTGCTGAACAGAGTCATCATCCATGTTTACGTATATGAGCCTGGCAACAGTAGATCTTCAAGGTCTTCCACTTTCTGTCCCACTTTGGCACCTTCAGCTGCTACTCCTTGATCCAGTTACACTTGTGTTGTGCTAGTGAAAGGAACACTTCACATTTTTATCTACTGTTAAGAGTTTCTTAGAATTTTCATTTATTTTAAATAAAGATCCATAAGGTAAGTAATCTTTAACAATTGGCAATTGTTTTATTTATTCATTTTTACATTCAGATATATATTATTCATCTCAACTTTACCGTGCATGTTTATAAAACTTTGCCCAAATTTGTGTCCATGGGAGGAATATATTAAAAATACTATAAATGGCTTTCTAAAATTAAAAAGTATATTTTTACCTTTTTTGACCCTCAAGTTCAAATCCATTTATTTATAATTTCATCAATCAAATGGTACTTAATATTTGTTATTCACAGACTTTATTAAAAAAATTACACATTAATAGTAGTTAATAGTAATAAACCTCAAAGAATTGGATGCACTCAAACACTAAAACTTTTGTATATGCACTCAAGATCTCACTAAGCTTGAATTGTTACAACACTGTTGCTACTTAGACCTGTAACCCAAATAAATAAGTTGATCAAATACTGGTTATCTGTACTGTGCTCTTCAAGTGTTTTAAATAGGTGATAGGTAATAATATAAGATCACTATTGTTGTGGTTTTTAAATCAGAGTCAACATTTGTGCATTGTATTATTGTGAGAATATATTATATTTTTTAATATCATTATATCCAGAGTAAGAAAAATTTGTCAGCAAGTTAATGAGTTATTCATTGTTATCAAATGTTTAAACAGTAGTTGCGGCTTTAAAAACCCTTGGTTAGTTTCAGTTTGATGAAGTGCTGAATCTTATTCATAGTTTGCTAACTAAATATCTTAAAGAACAACCTGAAATTACATGTTATTGGCAGTGGCAGTATTTTAGTCATTTACTTCACAGTATTAAGAAAAACTATTATCATTCTGTAAATTTTGAACAAGTTACTCAATAAATTGTACCATACTCTGTATCAATTTGAATAAAAACCCATTACCATCTGGAGTGATCTATTACATAATGTTCAGTAAGACTGTACACATTACATTTTAAAGTAAAAATTAGATATGTAATGATGGTATGGTTAGTTTCTTACCCTGAAAACAGAATAAAATATAAAAATCAGACTTCAACACCTAAAATTCTGTTTTATTCTGCATCTCCCTTTAATCCTGTGTCTTTAGTCTAAAATTTCAAGATGAAAAATGGAGACACACTGTTCAATTCAAACAGAACAATAAGCATGTAGAAAACATTGGACTTAACATTGTTGTCAGGATTTGGGAATTATTGTGGTGTAACAATAAAATATAGCAAATGCTAACTAACTAATTGTTATGATTATTATGTGTTTTATTTAGATTTGTTATATGAATTTCAAAACCTGATGTAATTATTAATAAATAATGAAAGCATATTTGTGGTAAGAAAAGAATATTTGTACAGTTATCTTTGTACAGTGTTTCCAATATTTAGCTCTGGATAGAACTGGACACAAGATTGAATTATATTAATGGTAATTTTTTTGTTTGTTTGTGAGTGATGTGGCCTGAAGACCCTGGAGTGACCACGTGGCGTGGTCTTGACCTTAACTCCCTTCAGGTAGACGAAGCCTACCTCAATATCACTTCCAACAAAGACGAGGTCTACCTCTATTCCATCTCTGAAGACTGTGATCGAGTAAGATATCATTATAACAGTATGTTGAGACCAGTGACCAGACCCTGTGTTGGATCTTTATTTGTTTTCTTTTTATATGATGTCTGCACACTATATAGTATTGCATATTTTAGTGACTATGACATTTAATTTTCAATACATGATACATACACAGCTAATTGTACGAGAATACTGAGAATACATACAAATGTACATGTGAATAGTTACAAGTAATCAATACATACAAATGTATATGTGAATAGTTACAAGTAATCAATCAACTAAAATTTAGATTTCTTTTGATCGTATATGGCCGGGTTAGGTCCAGCATTATATACCATTGACTTTATAAAAGTCAATGATTATACTCATTTAAGGAATGCAATGTCATTGATATAACATACCTACTGCTTTAATTTAATTTCCAAACTTAAACTCAAATCTGTGAGGGTCAGTATCACATAAATCAATTACACTCATAACAAATACCCCCGCCGCAGCAAACCTGCCGACTAAGCGAATTTCCATTTGTCTGAATTGATTTTCAGTTAAATATATTTTAATAACATTAGGTTTAACGAGTACCTAGGTTTGCTGCTACAAAGAAACTAATAAAGTGTGTTTTTGAGTAAAATATTGATAGCTTAGTACAAAATAAATAAATTTGCCAAGTTTGTTCAAAATATATTCATAAACAAGCAAACTACAACATTTGACAATATTCTCGATAAGAATAACATGGGAATTTTAAATTTACAATTTTTTTTTATTTTCTCCGTTACTAATATTCGAACAAAAATACTTTTATATACTAAATTGTTTGTTTTTTTAAGCTCTTTAAAAAGGTCTAACGAGAAATTGGGAAATTTTGTGTTTTGAGGGTCAAAAGTGAGAAAAACCAATTTTTACCCCATAAAACCCCCCGTAAAGCCCCGTTCCCATGGTTCGATCGTGCTGGCTCGCGAACTCATTCAAGTTTATCCCGCTTTACACCTTTAAACCAAATTTCATCAAAATCGGACAAAAATTACTCAAGTTATCGCGTTCACGGACGTATATATCCTTATATATAATTCTGTAAGACAAATTTTTTACCAGGAAATTGTGGACGTCTGGTAAGTCGCAGAAAAGTAGGAGGGGTCTTAAATTAAAGGCCTTGACCCCAGAGACTCGGGAAAAATATTCCGATAAAATTACTAGAAAACGAGATATAACGTAAAATGTTCTCCATAAGAATAGCATTAGAAGCCATTTACTGCTGATTTTTGTTTACTTCGATACAGCTGATCGATCGTGATTTATCACCAAGCCAGTAGCAATATTAACATTTGGATTATTGATTTGCCAGTCAATTCTGCAATGTACTATATAAAACCAGGGATAACGTTTTATTTAATAATTAAGACTTACTTTAGGTTACGTTATAGAATGTTGAAATGCATTATTTTACCGTGAAACTTTTCAAATTTGTGTATTTAAACGTTTAACATGAAATAACCACATTGACTAAATAATTAACGATTCAAGATTAATGGAAAACTTCTGCTTTGTTTTTATTTCAAAACATATGTTCTAGATTTATTCTAAACTTTCTCTATTTTAAATTTGAGATTTATTGTAGTGTTTAATCAATGTTTTGTATGAAGTGGAATAACCTTAATGGCTACTCTTAGAAAATAACCTGGGAATAAAGATGGAATAGGTTTGTACAGGAAATATATATTTGTTGATTAAGTAAGTAGTATGACAAGTTCCAATGGGAGGAAAAACAATATTGTTTAGAGATTTTAAACATGTACTGTCTGTTGTTCGCAACAGAGTTAAGAATCATCCGATAATTAGGCCTAATTTGATAGAATATGTAACGTCAATCGCACCTTTAAGAGGAATACCACCACATACACTAATTGTAGTTTTTTTTTATGTTGATCAGAAAAAATCTAGGGTTAAGGTCAATTGGATGCCTTTACTTTACACTAATGTTGTTAAACCCAAAAGGAGTATAAACTTAGAAATATTAACTGGGTAGGGATGCTAATTTAGCGGGTTTGGTCAAGAACTAAGCTTACCTCAACATACCTTTATTTGCCTTTTCATATTTGACGAAGACAATTTCCAATATTCCAATCAGGGAAGTCTTTTTTTATCACTATTAACCACAAGACCAAAGCTACCTTAATAAACCAGTATTCACAACAAACAATTATATTTATTCACAAACAATTTTATGTTTGCTGCCTTTAGCAGAGTTAAACCTATGTAGTGATTCGATTTGAATAATTTATAGATAATAACATCAACAAAGACAAACAAAAAACTGTTTTTTACACAAAATATGTACATGTATATCTATTCTGACACATAGATAATATATTTCTTAGTTTGTTTAAATATTGGAATAATTTGTTATTTTTTATTGAGCTTTTTAGGGACTTATGTCCCTACAAGCCACCAGTATATATATAAGTCTATGTACAGGGTGTTTTTTTAAAAACTTGCATCTTTATTTATGTAAAAACCGCAATAGATAGAAATATGCAGTTTGCGGGAATCATCTATTGACGTAGGGGGCCCAATTGTTTTGAATTCAACGTTACATTCACATTCCCCCCCTTTCCCCCCCTGCCCCCAACTTATTTTTTTTAAATAGCAAGGTACCGCTTGTGACATATCAAATGAAAGAGCATAAAAAAAGAAAATGTTTGATGAAAAAAAATTAAAAATTGGTTTATAAATTTGCGAGATATTTCCCCCCCCCCTTCCCCGGAACTTGATTTTTTTTTTAAAGCAAAGTACCCCTTGTGACATATCAAATGAAAGAGCATGAAAAAAGAAATTTTTTGGTGAAATTTATTTTTCATTTGATATGTCACAAGGGCGGGTACCTTGCTATTAAAAAACAAGTTATGGGTAGGGGAAAAAGGGGGGGGGGGGTTATCTCACAAATTCATGAGCCGATTTTAAATTTTTTTCCACCAAAAATTTTCTTTTTTCATGCTCTTTCATTTGATATGTCACAAGGGGTACTTTGCTATTAAAAAAATAATCAAGTTCCGGGGAAGGGGGGGGAAATATCTCGCAAATTTATGAACCGATTTTTAATTTCTTTTCATCAAATATTTTCTTTTTTCATGCTCTTTCATTTGATATGTCACAAGGGGTACCTTGCTATTTAAAAAAAATAAGTTGGGGGCAGGGGGGAAAGGGGGGGAATGTGAATGTAACGTTGAATTCAAAACAATTGGGCCCCTACTTCAATAGATGATTCCCGTAAACTGCATATTTCTATCTATTGCGGTTTTTACATAAATAAAGATGCAAGTTTTTAAAAAAACACCCTGTATATACAGGGTGATTGATATAAGTGTGCCAGCCGTTTTATTCGAAAACTATAAGAGATATAAAAAAAGTTAAATGGTAAGTGCCTTGGATTTTTTATTTAAAAAATTATAGTCAAGTCAAAAAAAATATTTTAGCCGCCATTTTTTCAATATGGCCGCCAACTTTGATTTTTCTTGCGGAATACCCTGTATTTTATGATGTATTCTGGTAGAAAAAGTAATTTTAAGACGATTTTATTCTTGTGATTTTTTTCATAAACCTAACCGTTTTAAAGATAATAATGGTTAAAGTTTTGAAATTTCTGCTTGAGAAAGAGTTTCGAAGCAAGCATGCCAGCTGTTTTGCTCGAAAACCATTCAAAATTTCACAACTTAAACCATTATTATCTTTGAAACGGTTAGGTTTATGAAAAAAATCACAAGAATAAAATTGTCTTAAAATTACCTTTTCTACCAGAATACATCATAAAATACAGGGTGTTCCATAAGAAAAATCAAAGTTGGCGGCCATATTGGAAAAATGGCGGCTAAAATATTTTTTTTGACTTGACTATAATTTTTTTAATAAAAAATCCAAGGCACTTACCATTTAACTTTTTTTGATATCTCTTATAGTTTTCGAATAAAACGGCTGGCACACTTATATCAATCACCCTGTATATATACAGGGTGTCCCATAAGTAAAGTGCCAAACTCTGGGAATAGGTTCTATGGGTCAAAATAAAGAGAAAATCAAGAATAAAGTTTTTTTCAAAAACGCTTCGTTTACCAGATATCCGCCATTTTGTATTTTTTACTAAATAATTTATATCTTCTGATTTTTTCAACCGATCCTTATAAAACTCGGTAAGTATGTTTAGATAAAAGAGACATACTGTAGAAAAAAAATTCAACTTGGTCCAATTTAAAATTTCAAAATGGCGGCCATTTTGAACATTTAATCTAAAATTACGGGAAAACGGTAAAAAATACAAAAATGTACTAAGAACACTTTTTTTTATAAAATTTTATTTCCAATCTATCAACACCAAAAACATGAAAATCGAACAAAAAATAACCGAGATACATTAAAATGTGTGTTAAGAGGCAGCAAAAAATCCATTTGTTGTAAATAGCCCCAATCAGCTGAACAGCTGATTGAAAAACATGTGTTTGTTGAGTTGCATTGTTGCATTGTTGTTATTATTGTTCTGTTTACTTTAAACATCATCATTGTGATCAGGTTAGGTTGATATTTTCTAAGTTTATTTAAATGCCGAACCATAGCTATTCTAATGTCGAGCTAGCTGATATTCATTTTTTTTACGGCTTAGGTAATGGGAATTCGCGTGAGGCATGCCGCCTTTACGCAGAAACGTTCCCCAACCGACGAATTCCGTGTAGGAAAGTGTTTGTAAATGTTCACAGGAATTTGAGGGAACGAGGAACACTAAAATTCACTGAGAAGACCGGACGGGCTGTTTCTGTAGATACATTAAATAATCAAGAAAGAGTTTTGACGGCCGTGGAAGAAGACCCAAGTACTAGTGTTAGAAGAATATCGCTTGAACATGGTATTTCAAAAAGTTCTGTGTGGCGGATTCTACATAATCAGCAGTTGTATCCTTACCATATCCAAAGGGTGCAATGCCTAACCGATAGGGACTTTCCACCCCGTATTAACTTATGTCAATGGTTCTTGCAACAGATCGCATTACTTCCTCTGTTTCTCTCCAACATTTTATTTACCGATGAGGCTGGGTTCTCGAGAGAAGGAATTTTTAATTTTCATAATAATCACTTCTGGGCCGATGAAAATCCCCATGAGATATCACAAAGAAGGCATCAAGTGCGCTTTTCTCTCAATGTTTGGATAGGCATTGTTGGGGACTATCTTATAGGGCCATGGTTTTTACCCAACCGACTTAATGGTGTGTCTTACTTAAACTTTTTAACACAAGATCTTCCCGGATTGCTAGAAAACTTACCCCTTCATTTGAGAAACAATATGTGGTTTATGCAAGACGGTGCGCCACCACACTTTTCATTGGATGTAAGGCGACATTTAAATCAAGTGTTTGGAAATAAATGGATAGGGCGTGGGGGGCCCATCCCATGGCCTGCCAGGTCTCCTGACCTTAATCCCCTGGACTTTTTTGTATGGGGCTATTTAAAATCTTTGGTTTACCATACCCCTGTTGACAGTATTGAGGACTTAAGGGAACGAATTGTAGCAGGTTGTGAAGTGATAAGACAAAAGCCTGGGGTATTTGAAAGAGTGAGGGAGTCGATGAGAAAGAGGATGGTTTGTGTCGTAGAAATGAATGGAGGACACATGGAACATTTGTTGTAGTTGATAACTTTCAAAAAAGCTATCATTTGTTAAGATTTGATTTTGTATTTAATTAGTTTCCTCATTTTTTATGTTGTCACTCAATAAATGGTTTCAATGTATCTCGGTTATTGTTTTGTTAATTTTAGATTACAAGTTTAAAATGGCCACCATTTTCAGATTTTAAATTGGACCAAGTTTAATTTTTTTCTACAGTAGGTCTCTTTTATCGAGTTTTACAGGTCGGTTGAAAAAATATGAATTATACCAATTACAATTATTTTCTAAAAACAGCTGATCTGGTGATTGGGGCTATTTACAACAAATGGATTTTTTGCTGCCTCTTAACACACATTTTAATGTATCTCGGTTATTTTTTGTTCGATTTTCATGTTTTTGGTGTTGATAGATTGGAAATAAAATTTTATAAAAAAAAGTGTTCTTAGTACAATTTTGTATTTTTTACCGTTTTCCCGTAATTTTAGATTAAATGTTCAAAATGGCCGCCATTTTGAAATTTTAAATTGGACCAAGTTGAATTTTTTTTCTACAGTATGTCTCTTTTATCTAAACATACTTACCGAGTTTTATAAGGATCGGTTGAAAAAATCAGAAGATATAAATTATTTAGTAAAAAATACAAAATGGCGGATATCTGGTAAACGAAGCGTTTTTGAAAAAAACTTTATTCTTGATTTTCTCTTTATTTTGACCCATAGAACCTATTCCCAGAGTTTGGCACTTTACTTATGGGACACCCTGTATATATACATATATAAAAATTTGAACGAATAGTGTTTTTGGCCTCTGGGGACATCAAAATGAAAAAGTAAATCGGTCCCGGGTCTAGGTCTTACCGTGCCACCTACGGTAATAGCTACTTCCCTATAGGAAAATTCGCTAAAAGGTAACAGTTTGGCAATATTTGGATTACAAGGCAAGCTCTATCATGGTGGAAGTAAATAAGGTGTGCTACTGCGCATCGTAGCCGGCTGTGGGCGGTGCGGGGGAGGGGTATCGTGACGTCACCTTGGGGGCAAACATGCCTCGCGACCATATCGAGCAGTGACAACGCTCTAATAAAATTGTAATTTTTAATAGTAAGAACCGATAAAAATTCCTGAAACTTTGCATAGTCTTGGACTATTAACATAGGATGCTTATGATGTAAATTTTATTAATTTATTTGAAATAAAAACCATTCAACCACCGATCAAACTTCAAACCTTTTCATACTAACACAAAAAAGTTAGTCGGCTACCAAATCACGTATTATTTGGTCAGGTTTATCAGACCTGCGGGAAAGTTTTAGGGAAAGGTTCTAATTTAACTGTAGTATCGGTTGGATTTCGATAAAAAATTTACTTTTTTAGCTACGATGAATTATATCAAGCGGCAACGAAGCGCGCGCTCAGCCGATGACACCGTTTATTGGATAAATAAGGCCACGCATTTATTATCCAAAACACTGTAGCCAGACTGTAGCTACATGTTATAAGGATATACTTTGTATTTTACATTTTAAATTAAATATGTAATATTAACATGTGACAGATATAATAAGTTTTACATTAAAATGCGTTGCAACATCTTCGTTTATGTACAAATTAACTCTCTTTGATAACAGTTGCCATAAAATTTGTAGGATCAGAAATGAATAACATTTCCTTAACCAAAAACATAGTTTTTTACATTTTGCACTCTTATAAAAATATTTACGTAAAAAGTAAACATCTAAAAAATTAAACATTTCGTCACCTCTGGATTTTTCTAAACTTTTTTAAGTTTCTTTAGAAATTTTCTTTTTTTGCCACTAGCAAAATTGCATTGTCTTAGCCTCCTGTTGATTTGTTTGATTTTGATATATGTTCGTATCGTTAGATATCTTCTGACAACGTCCTCTTGTAAGTCACCATTTACTAAGTAAAATTTATTGGTAATGGTAGGTACAGATCCTGGTTGCATTGTTAATGTAGGGACTGTGAAAATCGGAAAAACATTTTTCTGTTTTCTGTATAGCAGCAAAAAGTTGTTGTGATGGCGACATTAACCGTCCTCTTGTAATAAAATTAATCCAGGTTGGGTTTTCATTTCTAACTGAAGATTCTGAGTTTTCTCGAAGCTCTGAATATTTGATGAAAAATCAATTTCACCAAACATTTTCTTTTTTCATACTCTTTCATTTGATATGTCACAAGGGGTACCTTGCTACTAAAAAAAATTAAGTTCCGGGAAGGGGGAGGGGGAAATATCTCGCAAATTTATGAACCGATTTTCAATTTTTTTCATCAAACATTTTCTTTTTTCATGCCCTTTCATTTCATATATCACAAGGGGTACCTTGATATTTAAAAAAATTAAGCTGGTGGCAGGGGGGAAAGGGGGGAATGTGAATGTAACGTAGAATTCAAAACAATTGGGCCCCCTACGTCAATAGATGATTCCCGCAAACTGCATATTTCTGTCTATTGCGGTTTTTACATAAATAAAGATTCAAGTTTTTAAAAAAACACCCTGTATATTACGTTAAATACATTCCTCTGCGTTAAAAATCATTTATTATTTAAACCACTATATGCAAACTTTGGTTTTAACTAATCAACAACGATTTGCAATACTTTAAATGCAATTTGGCAACGTTAGCCCTATTCACAGAGGAGACAATATTATATATTCTCTGTGAACCATTACGAAATAACCCATATTCAAACGGGGGAAAACACACTGAAGTCAACAAAACAACAATTTTTCACATAAAAATATAAATACAGGAATAAAAACATCACTGAAACTATATTCATGAAACTACATTATTTGTTGGATGGCAATGTGTGATTAATGCAGTACAGTACTTGGCAACTGACTCGACTCGCAGCACGCGCTCCGATCACGCGCTTATATAACTAAGCATATCTCAGGAAATAACGCCTCTAACGGTATATAGTTTGAAGAAAAGTTAAATTTGGATCTTTATCTAAAACTTTCCCGCTGGTCAAATGCTTCTAACCAAATAGTCCGTGATTTGGTAGCCGACTAACTTTTACATGTTTAGTTTTAAGAAAGGCCAAGTATAAAGAGTGATTTCACGCTTAAGTTTTTAAAAATAACAAACTATTTTTTCACAACACGCATCGTCTACTTATAATTGACGTCCATGTCAAGTTTCATAATTTTTCCTCAATTCTAACAGTTCAAAATGTTGATGTTAATAGAGCAGTGTCACGCTGAGCTATATACGCGCGCGAAGCGGTTTGCCCCCAAGGTGACGTCACATCACGATGCGCAGAACGGTCTCAAACTCGTCCGGCTGAGTAGCACACCTTATTTACTTCCACCATGAGCTCTATGACTATACTTTGTCATATCAATTATAGTAAGCTAGTTGTTCTACCCTTGATCCGGGTAGAGAAACAGAGAAGATGAAGATATTGTGGTTTTTCCAGACCGATTTTGTTACTTAATGGGTCGTTGGAAAGCCTAATTCATGTAGATTTGCAAATAATTATGAAAGTTTGATTTTATTACATATTTGAGGTGAAAAAAATGATACATTTAAAACGACTTTTTTCCCCAAGTTTATATTTGTAGCCAACTTTAGGCTGCCTTTATTGCAAAATACGTAAAGCAACCTCCTTATTATAGTGGTGAGAAAATGCTGAATTAAAGATGCTGTTGTTATATTTTGTACATTTATAAAGAATTTCTTTATAAAAATAAATACGTCTGCCTTAAAAAATAAGGTTGCCAATGACACAGAAAAAAATGTACACTTAAAATATTGAAGGGCTATAACAGCTATAACACTGATTAATTTTGATGTTTGCCATATAAATGTTTTCTCATTATAGTCAATGAACCTCTCAACAGGGCTGATTTACTGAATAGGCATGGTTGGGCCTAGGGCATGTGGCAATTGGCTTTTTTGGGGGCGCAAAAAAATTGGAAAATAAAAAAAATTGGCGGTTGTATTTGCATGATTGCAGTATCCTTCTGATAATTCCGCCCGGCCGTTTAGACGTCGCAACTGTCCCCCGCGATTTAGGCAAAATTCTGACTATTTGCCACGGTCGTGTAGACATAATTATTGCCTTCCATGATCGTGGCAATATATGAACATATCCCGCGGTCGTGAGGAGATTATCATCGTCTACCGCGAATGAGGCAAAATTCTGATCACCCCTCGCAGCATGGAAGACATCACTAATCGTTCCCCGCGGTCGTTTGTACATAGCAATTGCCTGCCGCGATTGCGGCAAAATGGCAATAATTTCCTGCCATCTTGTGAAGATCATCATCGTGTTCCGCATATGAGGCAAAATTCAGAACTTTTCCTGCGATTGTATGGACATTATCATCGTGTCTTGCATTATCGCCATTAAATTCTGATCACCCCTCGCGGCCGTGAAGACATCATTATATCGTCCCCCGCGATCGTTTGTACATAGTAATCACCTCCCGGGATTGCAGTAAAATGGTAATCATCTCCCACTCCCTCGGCCATGTATTGTATAGAATATAGATCATCGTCTTCCGCGAATGTGGCAAAATTCTGATCTTTTCCCGCAGTCATGTGGGCATTATCATTTATTTATTTCGTTCAAAGTACAATTGCCTCACTCGAGAAACCATTCCTCACTCGCCTACGGCTCGTGAGTAAGGATGTCTCTCGAGTGAGTCAATTGCTCACTTTTCTCACTAGTTGCACAAATAACTATAGAGATACGGTAGTTTAAATTTAGAGAATGAGGCAATGTTTTTAATCCCAGCGGGTAATTTATTGTAAATTTTTTCCCCATATACTGAGGGGATAAATGAAAGATTTTAAGCCTATGTTGAACTTGTTTTATAATATTTTTGAATCTTGTGTTATGTGGATGAGATTGTTGACAGTCCATGAATGTGTCGAAATCACTTTTAACCATTAATGCCAATTTGTAAATATAAGAGCTAAAAAAAGTTAAAATTTTAAAATGAATAAATAAATCTTTATAATGTGTTCTACGGGAGACTCTGGCCATTAATCTTACAGCTCTTTTTTGGAGAATAAATATTTTTTTGGCCTGGCTAAATGAGCCCCATACAGTAATTCCATAATTCATAATCGATGAAAAATATGCGTGATATACTACTATTTGTGTTTCTAGATTAGTAGTATCCCGAATTATTGTGAGAACAAATGTTGCTGAGCGTAGTCTTTTTGATAGGTTTTTAATGTGTTTTTGCCAATTTAGTTGTGAATTGATTTCTATTCCCAAATAATTTATTGACTGTTGTGAATGAATTGTAGTTAAGTTTGTATTTACAATTATTTCTTGGTTAATATTGGATGTAGAGAACTGAATTAGTTCAGTTTTTGCCACATTCATGGACAGGCCATTTACTGCAAACCAATCCCCGAGGAGTTGAAATCATTGTCATTGTTTTGCGCGATTGCGGCATAATTCTGATCATCCCTCGCGGCCGTGTAGATTGTATCTCCCGTGGTTCTGTAGATATCATAACCTTCTCCTACGGTCATGAAGACATTGTTATTATTGTTTCCCGCCATTGCGGCAAAACGTTAATCATATCCCGCAGTCGTGTGGCGTTCATCATTGTCTTATGCGATCGCGGCAAAATTCTTGCTGTTTCCTGCATTGGTGTGGACATTATCATCGCCTTCCGTGATCGCGGCAATATTCTGATCATCCCTCGCGGCTCTGTAGATATCACCCTTGTCATCTGCGATCACGGAAAATTTTGATAATCCCTCGCGGCAAATAAATTTAAAATTCCCATGTTATTCTTATGGAGAAGACGGTAAACTGTTGTATTTTGCTTGTTTATGGATATACTTTTATCAAACTTGTTTATTTTATACTAAGCTATTAATATTTTACTAAAAAATACACTTTATTAGTTTCCTTGTAGCAGCAAACCTAGGTACTCATTAAACCTAATGTTATTTAAATAAATTTAATTGAAAATCAATTCAGACAAATGGAAATTCGCTTAGACAATAGACAATAGACAATAGACAATTAATCTTTATTTACACATTCATTAAGAATAGTAGTAGCGTCAATTTACAATTTTTTCTAAATGTGTGGTTGAGGTGTTGTTTAGTCAAAGACCTGTTGATGGTATTCTTCTAAGGAATAGAAAGGTCGATTAATGAGCCATTGATGCAAAGCCGGTTTGAGGTCATCTTCTGACTTGCTTCTTAGATCTGGAGGTAGCCTGTTGTAGATTTTCATTCCTGCGTATGAAGGTTTCTTTTCAAACTGTGCCGTGCGATGTTGTGGAAGGTTGTACTGCATGGTGTTTCTCAGGTTGTGTTGGTGCATTTTGCCACGCCTTGTAGGGTTATTTCTTACTGCAAATAACACAACTTCCTGGATGTAGAGTGCTACAAGGGTAAGTACTTTGAGTGACCTGAATGCTTCCCTGCAGCTGTCGAGTCTGTGGAGTCCTGCAGTTATTCTGACTACCTTTTTTTGTTTTCTAAGAACTCTTTGCATGTTAGTGGCAGAGGTTCCACCCCATGCTACAAGTCCATATCTCATATGCGACTCGAAAAGTGCAAAGTATGCTACTTTTGTTGTCATGTCATCTGTTGCATTTTTTATATGTTTAAGAGCATAGATGGTTGAACTTAATTTTTTACATATATTGTCCACATGAGGGGTCCAGGTTAAATTCTTGTCGAGTGTGATGCCCAAAAACTTAGCTTCATCTTCCACTTCTACATCTGGGAGTCGTGGCACTTCTTGAGATTTACGGCCAAAAGCTATTTGAGTTGTTTTAGACGTGCGAGATCATTGTTATAGCAGTATTGGTAGACCATACTGAGTGACAAATAGGATTTTACTTCTAGATTTTCAGCTAGTGGTTCATTAAACACTAAGGTTGTGTCATCAGCATACATAAGAGTAAGGCAGGCGTCTCCTATTTGTTGCGGCAAATCGTTGGTAAAAAGAATAAACCGTACCGGACCCATAACTGACCCTTGGGGAACTCCTCGATTTATTGGTTGAAAATTTGATCTTGTTTTTCTTATTAGGCTGTTATCTCTGTGCCTTAGTTCTACAAACTGACTCCTGTCTATAAGGTAGCTTTGAAACCATTCTCTTACTATCCCTGACACCCCCAGGGAATCCAGCTTTTTAATGATTAGCTGGTGGTCAAGGCAGTCAAATGCCTTACTGAAATCAAGAAAGATTCCTGTTGTTAGATTTCCTTCATCTAGGCTGTCAATCAGGGACTCAACCATCTGAATTATTGCTGTTGTTGTGGATTTTCCTTTTGTAAATCCATGTTGCAGGTTGTTTAGTAGGTTGTGATTTGTGCAGTGGTCTAAAAGTCTTTTTAAAACAACTTTTTCGTTTTAGATGCCTTGTTTTAGGGACTTATTTATCAAATCAGCCAATGGTAGTGCTAGTTCGTTGCAGCAATACTTAAGTATTTTTGACGAGATTTCATCAATTCCAGACGAGTTTTTTGCTTTAAGTTTGTTTATAATCATTTTAACTTCCTTCTCGTCTGTGCTTTGAAAGGAGGAAAACGAGTCGGTTAGTCGGCAGGTTTGCTGCGGCGGGGGTATTTAAAGATTTACTAGGTGAAACCCGTCAAAGTCGACAGTTACTGTAGAGGTTGCAAGCAAGATCGTTTGACTATAAATCGATTATAAATAACTCCATTTTTTGAACAATTTGGGTTGTTCCTGATTTAGAAGTGTGCTTTAGGTACGTCCGATCTTAATAATCAATAAATCAAATGGAAGATGGTATTTCACTGAAGGTTCTTAGGTCAAAACAAATAGAATAACGTAATTAGAATTGAGTAAATATATCTAAAACTAAATTCTATAATGTTATGTGCTTAATCTGTACCATTAATATTAGTGAGTAAAAGTGGTGTATGGATTTCATAACCATTATTTTACTAGAGACCGTTGTATTTAACTACAACAGGCTCTGTTGCTAGTATATATATATAAAACAATATTTTTATGTTTCAGTGTCCTTTCAGTTTAGAGGGTGTGATTCACCATCACAGAGTATTCAAAGTCAATACCAAACATCCCTCTAAATGGCGTTTGTACTCTCGAAGTGACAGCATTATCTCTAGCAATGATACCAGGTACTGCAACACTTGCTTTTAGCAAATTTCCCATTTTAGGAATAAACTATTACCGTAGGTCCCATGGTAAGACCTGGACCCGGAACCGACTTACTTTTTGTTTTAATGTTCCCAGAGGCCAAAAACAAAATCCGTTCAAATTCATATACAGGGTGATTGATATAAGTGTGCCAGACGTTTTATTCGAAAACCATAAGAGATATCAAAAAAAGTTAAATGGTAAGTGCCTTGGACTTTTTATTTAAAAAATTGTAGTAAAGTCGAAAAAAATTATTTTAGCCGCCATTTTTCCAATATGGCCGCCAACTTTGATTTTTCTTATGGAACACCCTGTATTTTATGATGTATTCTGGTAGAAAATGTAATTTTAAGACGATTTTATTCTTGTGATTTTTTTCATAAACCTAACCGTTTCAAAGATAATAATGGTTTAAGTTGTGAAATTTTGAATGGTTTTCGAATAAAACAGCTGGCATGCTTGCTTAGGCCTGTATCAAAACTCTTTCTCATGCAAAAATACAGGGTGTTCCGTAAGAAAAATCAAAGTTGGCGGCCATATTGGAAAAATGGCGGCTAAAATAATTTGTTCGACTTTACTGCAATTTTTTAAATAAAAAGCCCAAGGCACTTACCATTTAACTTTTTTTGATATCTCTTATGGTTTTCGAATAAAACGGCTGGCACACTTATATCAATCACCCTGTATACAGGGTGAGTTTCTACTGACCGTGTTAACTTCGCCAGTGGGTTCTACTCACTAAAAGGAACAAAAAAGTTTATGGGAAGGTATGTCCGAAAATCCATATTTACCCAGATATCCGCCATTTTGTTTTTTTACAAAAATATTTTTATCTGTGAAGTTTTTTATTCGATGATTATGAAACTTGGTAAACATGTTACCATACACAAGACCTATAAGAGAAAAAATAATAAAGTTGTTCCGATTGTAAATTTCAAAATGGCGGCCGTTTGAATTTTTCTAACTTAAATAACTCGAAAACGGCTAATTCTATGAAAAAATGTCAAGAATACTTTTTTTTAGCATTTTTAATTTCTTATCAAACAATACCAAGATCAAAAAGATCGGACAAAAGATAACTGAAATAAACCGGTTTTTGTGTAAAAATAAGGCAAAAATTAAGGGTTCCCCGACTAACTTAACATTCTTGTATTCTTGACATTTTTTCATAGAATTAGCCGTTTTCGAGTTATTTAAGTTAGAAAAATTCAAACGGCCGCCATTTTGAAATTTACTATCGGAACAACTTTATTATTTTTTCTATTATAGGTCTTGTGTATGGTAACATGTTTACCAAGTTTCATAATCGTCGAATAAAAAACTTCACAGATAAAAATATTTTTGTAAAAAAAACAAAATGGCGGATATCTGGGTGAATATGGATTTTCGGACATACCTTCCCATAAACTTTTTTGTTCCTTTTAGTGAGTAGAACCCACTGGCGAAGTTAACACGGTCAGTAGAAACTCACCCTGTATATTATTCTTGAGGATTTCTTGTTAGCGTTATGATAAATGAGACATGAAACATTGCAAATTTTCGTTTAATACAAACTTTTCAAGCAAAGAGAAATTAATGAAATATGTAAAAATGAACAAAACAAACAAATATGAACTGGTTACAAATACAGTAGTTGAATTTTGAGAACATATGATTGAGTACAGATAAAAGAAAATAATAAAATCAGCCTAAAAGAAAATTAAAATTTAGCTGAGTTGAATCACTTTTTTACTATCTTAAATTTAAACCAGAGGGGAACATTGTTTTCAGTACCAACTGGTGAGCCAATTCAGAATTCCTTAAGACCAGTTGGTTGCATTTAGGGTTTTGATGTGGGTTTACTTTGTGAAGGTCTTAAAAAAAAGGGCTTTGTTCGTGTACCCATCACTGTGCCTTTAATTTGTAAGAAGTGTTTGTCCATGAATCTGAAATTGTTCATGGTTAGTATCATTTGAATGAGAGTTGCCAAAAAATCTGTAGAAGGTTTAGAATTTGTGGGTCTAGAGTTAAGAAAGTGTTTGGCAGCCTTCAGACCATCATCGTGGGGAATATAAGTGTTTCAACATCAACTGTTACAAGTAATAAGTCTGAATTTTGAGGGAGGTTTAAAACTGCAATTTTGTTTAGAAAGCCGTTAGTGTCTTTTATGTAGGATGGTAAATTTTGTACTAGTGGCTGTAAATGTTCATCAACAAAGGCAGATATTCTTTCAGTTGGTGATCCAATACTTGAGACGATTGGTTGGTCTTCCTGGTTTTCCTGGTGTTGGTCTTGATGGTTTATGCACTTTAGGGAGAGTGTAAAATACTGGAGTTTTTGCATGTAAGGTGTCAATAAATCAATTGTTTTCAAAGATAAATTTTCATTTGGACCGCATTTTTCTATAAATTCTTTTATGTCTTCGTTGAATTTTATGGAGCAGTCATCTTCAAGCTCTTTATATGTTGAAGAATCTTGTAATTGTCGTTCACATTCGTTAATAAAATCAGTTTTGTTTAAAATAACTATATGCTTGTTTCCTTTGTCAGCAGGAAGTAATTACAATATTTTGGTTTTTCTGTAAGGATCTGATTGCTTTGAATTCTTGATTTGTAAGATTTTTGTTTTTGGGCAAACTGTCGGGAAATGAAGGATCTGATAAATTTGATGTTACTATACATTGATAAATTGTTCGATTGGATAATCAGGAGGTAATTGATTAGGTTTCCAAGAACTTTCTTTGAGGGTGTTTGGTAGTCAGTGTCAAATATTTTTAAGATGTTTTTGACGTAAATGAATTTGGTACAAATCGTGTAAACCTACGAACGAGTTCGCGAACCAGCATGATCGGACCATGGGAACGGGGTTTTATGGGGGATTTATGGGGTAAAAATTGGGTTTTCTGGTTTTTGACCCTCAATAAACTTAAAATTTCCCAAATTTTCTCTTGACCATTTTGAAGATCTTAAAAAAACAAATAATTAAGTATATTGAAGTGTTTCTGTATGATTATTGATGGTTACGGAAAAAATTATAAATTAAAAATTCCCATTTTATTCTTATGGAGAATAAGTAAACTGTTGTAGTTTGCTTGTTTATGGATATATTTGGATCAAACCTGGCAAATCTATTTATTTTGTACTGAGCCACGCCCCCCGTACCCACACCCAGGCTAACGACTTGGAAGCGTGATTCCATGTGTAGGCCCGGGGAGCAGCTCACAAAACTTTTACAACAACATGAAAAACCGTGGAGGAAGGTTCAAGAACAACGCGCCATTTGAGAGAAACGATCTGTAATGAACAATTTAAATACACAACAACAAATATTAACAAGCATACATGAAAAACAGCTCTCAAAAAACTTCAAAAATAAAAATATTTAAATTACCCATCTAGCCTACTAACTTACAATCATTTCTTCAACCCTTCAAATAGCCTAATTTCAAAAATAAGAATTTAATAACCTTTAAAACCCTTTAAATATTAACAATTACAACAATATATATATATTTCCTTTTTTAATAAATTCATTTGATCTAGGTAACTATTAAAATTTAGGGGCCCCAAAAATAAAACTGTAGAAAAGATTTGAATAAATATAACAATTTTAAAGGTCAACAAGTAGGCCAGCAGGACTAGAATAAAAAAAAAACAATAACAATTAATAAACTATATGTTTATGCATAACAATAATTATTAACTATAAATAGAGTCTCTTCCTTTTTTATATAAAAATATATATTTTTTGAATAAATAAATCTATAACTAAAATAAATATAACAACAAACGATCCTCAGGTAACTTGCGGTTAGATGGTAACGGTTCAAGGGTCTTCAGGCGCACAACACTGGAGGGCCGCTGAAGTTGGACGGAGCTGGCCGGCCAGAGTCCCAAAAGAGGGCCCCACGATGAAAAATGTTCTCCGCTCATGCTCCAGGTGTTAAAGTTGGCGGTAGTCCTCCTGGGCCCCATCAAGCGTGCTGGGTGCTCTTAAATTACAGCATCGTAGTCAATAAATCTTACAGGTGGAGAAATAAAAGCCAAAAAGGCATAAAACGTTTTATCCAAAAGGATGGCATACGATACAGAAAACAAAACGATGTCAATAGTCGCACTATCTCGGAGCCTCTACCTCTTCACGGTAGGAATAAGAAAAACATGATGCACAGAGTCATTGAGGGTCGTTGGATCAGTAACAAGTCGAACACATACTAAACTACTATACAAAAAAACAATTTGACCATTGATTATGAGTCGTTACATTCGCCGGTAGAAAGTAGTCATGGCTCAGTACTAAGCTATTAATATTTTACATTAAACACACTTTATTACCCTTCCTGTAGGCAGCAAACCTAGGTACTATTAAACCTAATTTTATTTGAATAGATTTAATTGAAAATCAAATCAGGCAAATAGAAATTTGCTTAGTCTGCAGGTTTGCTGCGGCGGGGTTATTATCAACATATATCCATAAACAAGTAAACTACAACAGTTTTCATTTTTTTCCATAAGAATAACATGGGAATTTTAAATTACACTTTTTTTTAATTTTTTCCGTGACTGTTTGGCATACAACAGCGTTTCAATATACCGGTACTGTACTAAATTATTTCTTTTTTAAACTCTACAAATAATGGTTTGGAAAGAAATTGCAAATTTTTTTGTTTTTAGGGTCAAAAATGGGGAAACCCTTTTTTACCCCATAAAACCCCCCATAAACTACTGTTCCCATGGTTCGATCATGCTGGTTCGCAAACTCGTTTGAATAAATGTAGATTTACACGTTTATACCAAATTTCATTAAAATCGGATCATTTTTGCTCGAGTTATCGTGCTAACGGACACATATTTGAATTTGAACGGATGGTGTTTTTGACCTATGGGGACCACAAAACGAAAAAGTAAATCGGTCCCGGGTCCAGGTCTTACCATGAGACCTATGGTAGTAGCTTATTCCCTATATGGAAAATTCTCTAATAAAAAAAAAACTGAACATATTGGTATTTATTTTAAGTTTTTTACCAAACAAAATTTAAAATACAAAATAATATTGTTTAATCTAATTGATAACAGGCAAAACGTGTGGCACTTTGCTGCAGAATTGTTTAACCACAAGCTGTAGGCGAGTGTGGAAAGTTTCTCGAGTGCAGCAAGGGCAATTAGCACTTGTGTTACACATTATATTTTTCCTTCAGTTATTATAAAGCATAGAATTAATTAGTCTTTCAAATACTAAACAACACGTTTTAGTCATTCGTCTATTGGGTCTGATGATGATTGGAGTGTCCAATCGAAATCGATCACCACTTACCATCTTTTATGTATATTTACCGTCTTGTGAGTAACATAAGCATAAATATATGTTTTATTTAAGTGTTAAAAAAGTTTCTTTTATTTACTTTCCAGGTTAAATCCAAGCGTTGAATGAAATAGGAAACACTGCAACAGCTGACCGTAGTTAGTGTACCAACCTATTTCCAAGAGTACAACTGATTAGGTGCATAATAAAAGCACGCTGTTTTGTGTTGTTTGGTTGGAATACTGGTGTGGGGCAAAAAAAAAAGATTGTAGCAAAAAAAAGTGCGGTGAAAGAAAGTAAATGTAGCAGTTAGCAACTTTCTGTACTATAATCAGTGCAAGCAAGCACGCTTTGTAAGGTGACTGTGGGAAAACATATTTTGAGATGGTAAATAACTCTTCAGCAGCCGTTTGAGAATAACCAAATGAACATTGCTCTTATGGCAGGCAAATCCAAGGTGGCCGTTATCCTCCCTGGACTCATGTGGAAAACAACTAAAATACTAAAGAGAAAATTTCTGATCTCAGAATGTTGTACCATTAACTATTGGATAGTCAAGGGTTGTACTAGATATTTAAGTATACAATAACTTTGGTATTTTAAAGAATATTTTTGGATGGTAAATAACCCTTCATCACCTGTTTGAAGTAATCCAAGATGGCCGCTATCCTCCAAGGACTCTTGTCTTAATGTCTGATGCATGTTCTTGATGCACATTTACTGTGCATGTAAATTATTGTACTAAAAATGCATTAAATGGGGCAAATATTTAAACAAAAACTTAAATTGAGCAGCCAATCTAGATTTATTTGCAGCTCACCCAACCTTCTGTCTGAAATAATATGAAATTTTTGGAATTTAAACAAGAAATCTTAAACAAGAAATCTCTATCTGGCTTATTTTTTTTTCCTTTAGCGTTTTGGGTATGAGACTCTGGAAACTCGCCCAGAATTGGGATACCATAAAATCCAATTGTTTCGAACAGTCCTGTTGCTAGTATTAGAACTCTGTTGCTCGAAAATTAGAGTCCTGGGGCTAATAAATACACGATAAAAAAAATAAACTCTGTTCTTTAAAAGAAAAATCCATATTCATATGAGATCCCTGTGGCACCCCAGACAGAACATGAAATGGGCACGAAAAGCCTCCATCACACTTGACCATGAGTTCTCGATAACTCTAATAACTTCGTAGCCACAGCAGTAATGATCCATAGCCTTCAACCTTGTTAAAGTAGGTGATCGTGATGGTTAACCCTAATCATTATCAAAGGCTTTTGTTAAATTCAATATATATATTCAGTCTACTTGGGAAGCCTTACTAAATGCTGAGATAATGTATTTTTGAAAGACTAAAAGGTTTGTAGAGGATGAGCGACCGTGTAGAAATCAATGTTGTTGAGGGATGATAAAACTGTTGAGTCAGAAGAGCAAATTATTCAGGACAAGACTTTCATATACTCTAAACGTATTGCTAAATAGTTATTCAAAGAAAATAAATGATTCAGTCAGTAGGCCTTCAAACAAGAAAAGAGAACTTAACATTTTGTCATAGCTATCTAGACTTATGGTTCGCCAGGTAGGCTAAAACAATAATATGAATATTTAAAATTGAAAATAATTTTATTTAAGCAATCCAAGATACTCGTATTTTTTTACTTTACTCTTTCATTTGTAATTGGAAGTTTTACAAGACATTTTCACAGGCCCACAAGCAAACAGACATTATGTTTGTATTTTAGTAAAAAAAATCACTAATATATGCCATTTAAATGTCTTTCATTCATTCTATAGAGCAGTGAAAACAGCAAAACTCTCATTTAAGTTATAGCCTTTAGCGCGTGTGAGATTGCGGCGTTGCCAGTTCGAACGTCGTGGCCTTGTATTAGAGGTGGCTGTGACTGTGAGTCTGAGGTCCCCAGAGGCCAAAAACATCATCCGTTAAAATTCATATATATATTTGTCTGTTAGCGCCATAAATTGAGCAAAAATGATTCGATTTTGATGAAATTTGGTAGAAACGTGTAAACCTACGTTTATTCAAACGAGTTCGGCTTGCCAATTGGCCTGAAGTGTTTACACGAAGCCAGTAATTCCAAGCCAGTCAGTTGTCTCCTGACAATTGACTCGCCAACTGGCATCGTGTAAACCCGGCTTTAGTCTGCAGGTTTGCTGCAGCGGGGGTATTTTATTTTTTACCCTTAAAGCATTAATTTTCCCAATTTCTCTCGAACTAAACCAGTTTGAAGAGAGCTTAAAAACAAATAATTTAGTATATTGATGTGTTTGTGTGCCTATATTGGCTATTTTGATTTTGATCTTGGCAAATTTATCTATTCAATACTAAGCCACTTTCCCTGTAGCAGCAAACCTAGATACTCGCTAAACCTAATGTTATTTAATTAAATAGATTTCATCGAAAATCTAATCAGGCAAAAATAAATTCGCTTAGTCTGCAGGTTTTCTGTGACGGGGGTATTTCTAATTTTTCATGTTCACTACCAGGTATTCTATTACAAAATAAACTGCTGTCCCAAAGGTGATGTGGTCCACAACACGTTTAAATTCAATAGTTTACTGATGCAGATTGCAAGATTGTAACGTTTTGTCTTGTGATAAGCAAATATAGAGTTTGTGTAACTCAGCTATGCGCAAACTGTACCCACCCCAGACAATGGTCAATCCACATAACATTAATGGAAAATGGCTACTTTTAGCAAATTTCCCTTTAGGGAAGTTGCTATTACCGTAGGTCTCATGGTAAGACCTAGACCCGGGACTGATATACTTTTTCGTTTTGAGGTCTCCAGAGGCCAAAAATGCCATCCGTTCAAATACATATATATCAAATACTGTACATATATATTTATATATGTGTCCGTTAGCATGATAACTCAAGCAAAAAAGATCCGATTTTGATGAAATTTGTTATAAACGTGTAAACCTACATTTATTTAAACGAGTTCTTGAACCAGCATGATCGGACTATGAGATCAGGGGTTTATGGGGGTTTTATGGGGTAAAAATGGAGTTTTTCCCATTTTTTACCCTGTAAACATAACATTTTGTAATTTCTTTCCAAACCATTTTGTAGGGCCCAAAAAACTAATAATTTAGTATATTGAAGCATTGTTGTATGTCTACCGGTAAAAATATCCCCAAAAAGTGTAAATTTAAATTTACCATGTTATTCTTATGGAGAATAAATAAACTGTTGTAGCTTGCTTGTCTATGGACATATTTTAATGAAATTTTGAAATTTTGTTTTCTTAATACTAAGCTATCTATATTTCAATAAAAAACCCCTATTTTCTCCCCTGTAGCAGCAAACCTAAGTACCCATTAAAATTATAATGATATTTAAATAGGAAATAAATGTGACAATTTTAAGGGAATAATTTAGTGGAATTCCAGCCAAGTAGATGGAAATTTGCTTAGTCTGCATGTTTGCTGCGGCGGGGGTATTTGTAAACTTAATTTTTCCACGATACATTTGTCTGTACAAGTGTGAGGAATTTACAAAGCAATAATAATGGAAAGAGTTTCATATTATAATGACACTGCTGCCATGTTACATTGAAATGTTTTTCACTTTTATTTCCTTTGCGTTTTACTTGAAATCCGCAACCAATGTTAAAGGTTATCCCCAGCCAACTGACACACATATATATACTTTCTCCCATTAGAAGATATCTTGGAAGATACCTGGAAGTTCCCTGGGATGAGTGCCTATGTTCTGAAATTCATGAAAATTAAAACACAGGTGTACTCTGTAACTGAACTGTATATTTTTATGAGTTTTATTTATTAGGGAAAATCACAAAAGTTACAATGACTTTTCACCTTCATTTTCACAGCATTGGGGAGATGCTATTTTATTCAGGTTGATAGTACTAAAACATATTAAATTTTAATCAAAATCGTTCAAGCGGTTTGAGTAAAGATCAAATGTTTCTGCTATTTTATGGGAAAGTCCTCAATATAGTTTAAAAAAAAATAAGATAGGCCTGAAGATACCATGGGCTAGTACCCACATACCAAATTTCTTGGGAAAAATTGGACTACAGGTGCAATCTCTAGCCTGTACATATCCACACACACACACAACACTTGGAAAACTCTTTTCAGTTTATAAACTGAAAAGAGTTTTCTGTTAGTGGGACCGAACAAAACTCAAAACTCAAATGCAAAAAAAAAAATGATTTCACCTTATTCTATAGGCCTACATAAGAGGAGAAATTAAAATTTTAATAAATAGGATAAATTTCAATGAGACTATCAGGTATCCCCAAGATAAAATGTTTAGTTCTTAATTATTTGTTTGATAATTTGAGATATTAAAGAAATAATTAATATTATCATTGCATTTTGAGTCAATTTGTACAACTAGACATCAATATTTAGTTACTATTTGCTATATTGATGCCTATTTTTAACCGACTTCCCCACTACCAACAAAAGGAGGAGGTTCTCAATTTGTTTGTGGCGATGTTTTTTTTTTTCTATGTATGTTCACCAATTTCTCTGTGATTCTTTTACCGATCAGTGTGGTTCCACCACCAAAATAACCAGGAGAGTTTCTATTTGGTACCTTATATATTATGTTTAGGTATAATATTTGTTTCGGTGAAAAATTCTGAAAACCTTAAATGTTCAACATTTATTTTGTTTACATTTGTGCAGATTGTTTACATTTGTGCAGATAAGGCAATAAATAATAATAACATTCCTACAGCTGTTAGTTGAAACCATTTAAATGAAGCTACAGACAATTCTTCATGAAACAGTTGCTTCATATTGATCAATAAACTATTTCTTGCCATGGAGCCTAATTTTTTTTTTTTTTTTAACAAGTATTTATTTACAAGTATTATTATTATGGAGCCTAAATGAATTACATTGAGAAAAATGCATTTTGTTTTGGTTACTATAAAAAATGTATTTTAACGTTTGGCCTGATTTGTGTATACAGTAATTCTGTTTTTAGTATTGAATATTCTGACTTACAAAAACATATATGTTTCAGTGAATAGCTGTATGATATTGACAAATAAAGGTGTATTGTGAAAACCAAAGCATTCGTAAAACAGGTCTAAATATAAATTAAATGTAATTATTCCTTACACGACCTAAGAAGTGAGACGGTGCATAGTCGTCAATTGTCTTAAAAGTGTTAAATATTTTAATTACTAAACATGCATTTGCAGATGTGGAATGTTTATTGATATTCTCTACCCAGTTACTATAACATATCAATACTATTATGCCTGCTTCGGAAAGTCCTAGAGGAAGATGATTTGCAATTTCGACTAGGCTATATCTTGATCAAACAAAACCACCTACATGGCTTGGCTTGCACCACTTTTAGCTGAACCAATCTTTCATATACATATTTCATTTGCAGATGTGGAATGTTTATTAATATTCTCTACCCAGTTACTATAACATATCAATACTATTATGCCTGCTTCGGAAAGTCCTAGAGGAAGATGATTTGCAATTTCGACTAGGCTATACCCATGTAGCACAGATGGTTGGGCCAACGTTGGCCAACTGTGGGACAGTTGGTCGATGGTTGGTTGGAGCCTCCACAACCAACCAACCGTTGTCCAACTGTATATCTCGTAGTTGGGCCAACCAATATTTACAACTGTGGACCAACATTGGTTCATTGTTAATGAAATACATTAATATGCATTGCTGGATATCATACATCAAGCCAACCGTTTTTCACTCCGTTGGACCAACAAAAGATACTTTTGTTGGACCAACGATGGTCCATAGTTGAGTTTACACGACTTTCATTCTCTGGGTCTAGCTTTCACAACATAATTATAATAAAATATCTGGTTTTACAATACCTTTATCAGTTCCAAAAGTTTCCAAAAGTTTTTGGAACTGATAAAGGTATTTTAAAACCAGATATTTTATATATTACAGTTCCGGGGCTACAACAATGAATTTTAATAATAATAATAATGCAAATATTTTTTAAATTAATATTCTTTAACTTATTTGCAACAATTTAAGGGGAAAGAGTAATTAATCATATAACAGGCAATTATAATAGCATTAATAATCTAACGGTAATTAATTAATCTATATTCAAAAACCAGTATCCTCTCTAACCCCAAAAAAAATAACTACTTTTGATGCCTTAACAGAATCATATTATACTGTGTAGTATCAAAAATGTTTGAAGTATTGCGACCATTGCAACTGTCGGCTACTCTTTCACCACTTGAAAACTCTCTATATCAACAATCACAGATAGCTCAGTGGTAAAGTAAGAGGCTCATAAGTCGAAGGACCCGGGTTCGAGACTCGTCTGCGCCAAAAAATTTTGTTCTAGCTTTTTTCAAAATTTGTTTTTATGAACTATTTAATCAATTTACTCAACTAATAATTATGCTTTTCGTACTAAATCTTTATTATTTTGTGTGAAATAAAACGGTTGGACAATGGTTGGCTGGAAAACAGTTTAAAGAGGTGACATTTCTACCGTTGGCCAACTGTGTGGCTCCACAATTTACCAACGTTGGCCCAACCATCTGTGCTACATGGGTATCTTGAGCAAACAAAACCCCCTACATGACTTACACCACTTTTAGCTGAACCAATCTTTTATATAATATTTTCCAAAGGTACTATACGTGTTAATGACCAATTTTCCACTTTTGAGAGATTTTTTAGTGCTGGTAGCTGAGGAATAACTTTCATATTGTTCCAAAAGGCTTGAGACGTTACTATATTTCTTTTTATAATGTAGAAGTACACCGATTGCAGGAAACGATGATGTCTGACATTCCAATGTATCTAGAAAAGACAATTAGTTTTTCATTAGGCCTAATGTAATGGACAACTCTTTCTTTCTTAAGGAATATCTAAAAATGTTTATTTTCATACCCATTGATTATGTAACCTGAACAGGTGACTCAAGCAGTTTTAAAATAATGATTGTTCTGTGGAACTTTTGATTGTTTCAAATAGTTGTGCTTATCAAAAAACCTCAAGTAATTAATAAATAAAAAATTATACAGTCACTAAAAATAATGAAATAATTTATTTTTGTAAAAAATACAACCGACTTCAAACGCTCTAAAAAGAATGAAATAATTTCAATAAAGTAAACTTTTGTATTAGGCAAGCTCACGTATTTCAAGTCGGCGCGGCTCAAACTGCAAATATGATTGAAAAATTGTAGCTGGATAACATAAATATATAAAAAAAACATCCTGAACTGTTTTGTTTATATATGAAAGGAAATATTTTCTTATATTTTATGTTTACTTCAGAATAAATGCATTATGAAAATAACACACACAAATGTTCTATATGAATAGGAAAATAATTTAGTTTGATATTATGATAGGGAAAAGAAGCTAGTTAAGTATTAAAACGTTACTTTTCCAAGTTAGAAACATTTAAATGCGTTATAATCTTTTTAAAGATACTCGTTAACACCACTATAATGCCGATCTCTGATTACGGTAATAAAATAACACTTAACGCATAACTATGAAAAAGACATGCAGATTAACACCTTTAGTTATAGATAGTCACCTGCAATATGGACACCCTCTTTCAATTTTGTATCAAAAATCATCATAGCGCCGACTTAAAATACGTGAGCTTGCCTAATACAAAAGTTTACTTTATTGAAATTATTTCATTCTTTTTAGAGCGTTTGAAGTCGGTTGTATTTTTTACAAAAATAAATTATATTCACACCGGTTTTATTGATGTACTAGCAGAGTACCCGTCCTTCGTACGGGGTTGGCATATAAGTATAAAATGCTTATTGCAGTTATACTCATACTCAAGCTTTGCGTTTGCAATGGTGGAGGACAAAGTTTAATAAAATTTGCTTCTTTAAATTGACGGTATACTATGGTATTACACATCTACCATAGCAATAATGTTCTACCACTTCACCTAAACAATGAAGAAAAATAAATTAATAAAAATTCACAAATTATTCATGACATTAAAAACATAAACATAACTGTAAACAATCCTACTTTGACAGTTCTCATTGCGTATCACAGTTTTTTGTTGCTGCTTAGTTCAAATTAGCTGTTTACATAAATGCAAAAAAAAAAAAAATTATAGTGCTGCACCCTTTTGGTAAATCTTATAACTTTTTAATGCTTTTGTATATCATGAACCAACAATTTTTAGTTGAAACAGCTGACTAAATTCTTTAATTCCCATTAAATATGAATACTCAAGAAATAATGTTGGAGGTGGAACTAATTGCAACATAAATTATTCCAGTTATAAATGGTAGATAATACACTTATAAAAAATACTAGATAACCCGTTGCTCAAAATCGAGCAAAACTGAAACTTGTATTTTAAAAATAAACAAAAAACATAAACAGCAAGACCGTAATCAAAGAGTCACTCTAAAATAATTTGTATGACTGATTATAGAAATATAAAAATATTATGATGTAAAAAATATAAAAGTTATCTACATTATTTAAATTTACATTCACTCTCATACTGCGTTGGTTATTATGTATAGTAGGCGGGTGCACTCTATGAGCACGTAGATGTCAACCACACACTGTAAAGTGAGCTTTTGACCTAGTGTAGCTCAATTCCTCTCTTGACGCCAACCATCGCTACTCTTACTGACACACATATATATACTTTCTCCCATTAGAAGATATCTTGGAAGATACCTGGAAGTTCCCTGGGATGAGTGCCTATGTTCTGAAATTCATGAAAATTAAATCACAGGTGCACTCTGTAACTGAACTGTATATTTTTATGAGTTTTATTTATTAGGGAAAATCACAAAAGTTACAATGACTTTTCACCTTGACATACCTTACCAATGTTAAAGGTTATCCCCAGCCAACTGACACACATATATATACTTTCTCCCATTAGAAGATATCTTGGAAGATACCTGGAAGTTCCCTGGGATGAGTGCCTATATTCTAGATCTCTTTTCTAGAAAAAAAACTCACATTTCTAGCATTGTTAAATTATTTCTTTGATATGTTCTATGTTAGGCGTGTTTAAATTAGGGACCCCAACCCAAGTCTCCGGTTGGGAAAATAAGAAGGGAAGCAAGTGAATCTAACGACAGATCTAGAATGGATACGCGTTTAACATTATTAGTGTTGGAAAAAACTATACGATTTATTTGGCCAGATGGTGCTTTTGTTTTCAGATTTAAAATTGCTGCGACATCTATACAGGTAGCACCATTGTAGTGAGAGAAGACACTTCGTCTGTCTCTTATTATGTACATAAGAATCTCACTTGACTCCTCGGAGCTCTCGTCCCTACATAATGTCTGCCACAGTCTTCAAAGATTTGCAAATGGGTAGGCATTGTGACCCTATTTCCCGCAAATATTTTCATTGCATTTTTTGTTTGAATTGTGCTTAATTCTCCTTTGGGTTCTAGTGATATTGTCGTACTTACTTATATATCTGTGCGAATTCAGGATCATCACCTTCTTGAGGAATTAGAGGACCCAATCGGTGGTAAAACAAGTCACGGATCTTAAAATTGTAGATCCCCTGTGGAACTTTCTCATCTTAATGAGCTTCGGAGCTGACCATGGTAAAGGAATTGAATAACTGAAGATTGATAATTGAAGAATTGAATTGACAAACTTTATCCAAATAATTTCTGGATATAAGTCTCACAGTCCTATTTTCAGATTAGGAGTTTCCAATAAGAACCTGAAGGTATGGCGAATTGCACAAATGAGGTAAACAACCCTTTCATTTATGGCAACAAAGAGTAAAAACTTAACTGTCTCGGCCAGTCTTTTCTTGCTTAAAAATATGTAAGCCACTACAATGTAAACATTTAACGTTTATTGTCCAAGATTGGACTATCACAACGGTGGTACTACCACTATGTACCCATCAAATGTTCAATTGAGAGGTTGATGCAAGCGGTCACGTTCGCGTTCCCTCCAGCCACTCACAGTTCTTCGTAGTACTGGTGGCTTTTGATTTTAAATTGAAATGAAATAAGAAAGTTAACCAAACAACAGAAAACACTATAAAGAAATTGGAATATTGATACACATTGTAAATTACATGATAATATGGTAATGTAACAGATAACTGCCCTGTGAATAATCACTTTTAAACATTTACTTCATCACATCGAACTGTAACTACATGATAATCAGTAAAATACGATGTTAGGTAAATCAATTTAACCATAGACAAAAAGAATTAAATATTTATTGAATATGTATTCTTAAACAGTTTGTTATCTAGTATTGATAGGAAACCCTTCATTATGAACCAGTTTTAGTTAACAGATTGAAACAAAATATAAATTCCAGCTTTGCTCTGGAAGTTTTAAGTCTGTGGTTAACCTTAAAAACTATTTCAAACTACGTCCATATGTTATTTGTAATTAAAGGGAAATGAGTTTGATCAAATGTGAACAGATAGCGCCACCTTCCAAACTTTAGCCCTTAAGTGTACTTAAGTGGTGCCCTTTCTAAATATTCTGAGACATATTTGCACATCTACGTGAAAATACCTTTAATTTGACACCTCAAACTTTAAAATCCATCAAGCCGTTATTAAGAAAAGTACTGTGAAAAGAAAACTGCTTGCGTATTAATAAATAGATACTTAAAATATACATTTGGTTACGCAAAATACGGGTTTTTGGCCGCTATCTTTAAAAAGATGTAAAAATTTAATTTATTGTTAAAAATCTTGTTTGGTATCAAATTATAGGAAATTTCATGCTGAAAAAAAAAATAGTGGTTGGATTTAAAATATACTGTTAACGGTGATGCACTATGGCCAATGGGCAAAAAAACGTGCATTTAAAAACGTAGCATTTTACAAAGTTTTTTATTTATAAATTATTTATTTTTATATAGTCTAGGTGCTAGGCCATGTCCCGTGTGCACTTATATGTCCCCTCAGTTTTGTTGCGGGGCTTTGTTTCACACCTATTGGAGCTAAAAAAAAAAACAAAAAAAAAACAACTGGTCACGTGGTTCAGATCATGGTCGTTTGAGCGCCATATTGAAAAATGGCCGCCAAATTGCTAGATTATTTGCTAATACGTATCCCCGTACCCAGTGTTCCGATTTTAATTTTGTAAAGCTCATTTTACTCCTTATCCAAGGGCAAGCAATTTTTGTCATTACACATGTTTTGTTAAACCCATTATTTATTGAGATTTAATAAAAATTTGAATATGTTTAAAAATATTGGTTTTTCTTTTCCGAGTCGGTTTAACCCTTCTACCCGACCGATTTTCATAATTTTGGTCTTAAATTAAAAGTACGCGCGCACAGATTTGCTATCAAGCACCAGCGTTCATTGATCTAAAGTATATTTTGAGCTATGCTCAAAAGCAACTTACTCCCTGTACATTTCTTATGGGAGTTAAATTTACTTTTTCCCTTCTGAGTTCATTTGGCTTTTCTTCTCGACCGATTCTCATAGTTTTGGTCTTAAATTAAATGTACGCATGCACAGATTTGTCATCAAGCATCATCATTCATTTGTGTACTGTACTACTCGACTAAAAAAAAATAGATTGTATTCTTTCTTAAGTTTTTGGAAGACCATGTCTCTTTGTATATTTTATCAGTAGATTAATAGGAAATATAAGTTTTAAACATACCTTTAAGTCCTCTAGTATATTACGAATCAATATTTTTAAGGACTACGAAACCGCTCGACAGATTGTAATAAAACTTTCAGGCATTATTTATCATTATTCAAGGATGGTTTGTGTGAAGTTTGGTGCAGATCCGGCAAAAGGGCTCCGCCCCAGTGGCTCTGGAGTTTCCCATGTTAACCTTATGAGTACTCATATTTAAATGGAATTAAAGAATCTTAACAGCTGGTTCAACCAAACAATTTGATTCTGTGATGTAAAATAGCATTAAAAAGTTAATAGGTTTAACAACAGGGTGCAGCACTGTAATTTTTTTTAATTTATGAAAGGTGAGTGAGTGTAGCGAACGAACTTCAACCTGGAGGTGAGTTAGCGTAGCGAACGAACTAACCTAAAGGCAAGTGAGCGCAGCGAACGAGCTCCAACCTAAATGTGAGTGAGCGTAGCGAACGATCAGCAACCTAAAGGTGAGTGAGCATAGCGAACGAACTTCAACCAGGACGTGATTGAGCCATGCGAACGAGTTCATCTTGAAAATGAACGAGCATTTGACATAAAACCACATTAGGACAAGACGACGTCTGTCGGGCCAGCTAGTATTGTTATAAAACTGTTGTCAGAAATAAAAGTGAGAAGAACATATGTTAATTTTGTAAACAGTCAATAAGTTTGCTAATTTAACAGTTAGTTTGCTACAAACATTTACTTACTTGATTGAAATGAAATAGTTACTATTTGAATTTGGTTGGCGTAAATATTACAATGGCAAAAAGCGAGAGAGCCTGGATAAATATATATATACTAAAATGAAAACTGAATTAACACTGTACTTTTTTTCTTGGTAATCATTGAAAGGGCCGATTTGCCAACTATGGAAACATAGGAAAATCATAGAACACCACTAAGGAGGAGAAATAGAAATAATGTTTTGTTTTAAGAAATTATAATCGTTATTATGGACAACCTAATGCGGCTATAAGGAAGGCATAGGAAATATTTGTAGAAAACACAAAAAACAAGATCAGCTTTTGAAAAATGATAAGATATTTACAAGAAATGTTGATTATATCAATCTGTTAGGTACATCTTGAGTATTTCCATAATCTTTGAGTTGAATCTTTTAAAGTAGTTAGAAATTATGACTGTTATTCGTTTTAAAATAATGCCTGTAATACTTAGCAATTGCTCGAATTCGAGCAACAGGGACACTAGTTTGTTGTTAATATCTGTACTTGTTAAATTACGTTGATTGTTATTTTTGTTTCAATTCAATTTCATTGCTGTTGTTATTTTGTGTTGCAATGCTGTTTTGGTCAATGTTTGACGAACTTCTTTTGTTATTTGTAGTGCAATTAGATAATTTCTTTCTACTCTTGTTCCTAAACATATTAACTTGTAAATGGTCTATCTGTTGATATAAATAAATAAATAAATAACGCATTAACCAGTCAGTAAGTCCACAACGTTAATGGAATTACTAGGTGAAACCCGTCAAAATCGACGGTTACTGTTGGTTGAGGCTTCAAGTAAAATCATTTTACTATCAATCGATGATAAATAACTTCATTTAACTTCATCATACTAAATTTTTATCAAAATCGTTCTGGCCGTTTTTGGGGAAATCCTATTTTCCCGTTATTTTATGGGGTTTTATGGGAAAATCCCCATTAAAAATCAAAATTTCTAAAAAATTGAAAAAACTATCAAAATTGTAAGGACCATAACATACTATGTTAAATAAAAACCGGATTTTTTTCTAAAATCCTATTTTTTGTTATTTTATGGGGTTTTTATGGGAAAATAACATAATTTACCATAACTTTCGAACCGTAATTTTTAGAGAAATGGGATTTGTACCATTTTTTTCAGAATTTAAAGGGCTACAACATACTGATTTATCAAAATCGTTCAGGCCATTATTGAGAAAATTCAATTTTTCCGGTTTTTTATGGGTTTTTATGGGAAAATCCCCATTAAAAATCAAAATTTAACAAAAATGAAAAAAAACGCCTGGATGGATGTATATTTTTAGTATGTTGATTAGAAGCATACTACCTACCATTCACAGCAAGAATAATTTATGTTGCAATTAGTTCCACCTTAAGCTATATTTTCAATTATTTCTATGGCACTATAAGGTTAACATGGGGAATTACAGAGCCACTGGGGCGGAGCCCGAAAGAATTTTTAAGATAAGAATATGCCTATATGTTAATCGGGAATGTGAGCTATCATCATGCCAAATTTCAGCCCAATCCGCCCAGTGGTTTATGCGTGATTGAACTTCAAACAAACAATCAAACAAAGAAACAAACACACAAACTTTCACATTTATAATATTAGTAAGATTACGAAATTAAATTAATACCAATAAATATTTTCATCCCTAATCAACATATCCTTTAGGTAAACAACCAGTATGTTAACCTAAACTTGAAATATGTTCTGACGCTTTTGTAGTTCTTAGGCCGGTCTCACACAGAACCAGGCAAGGCGGGGCGCGACAGGGCATTTTGCCCCGGGGTGTCTTGTGCAACGGGTATTGCACGGGCGCTTATGGAGCTCCACACACAGGACCGGGCGAGGCAGGGCACGTCTAAAAGACGCCCCCGGGCGCTCTCAGGGCAAAATGCGAAGGTCTCCAAAATTATGCCCCGAGGCAAGTCGCTGCCGGGCAGAACTGCGGTCATGTGATTTATTCCCTTACGGGCTAATTTTGATAAGGATTATTTTACAACTGATACAATTTACATACAACACTAACAATTTATACGACCAAAGATGCCTTTGATAAGACTATGCAGTGATGATATTACTACAGTGGTTGAATAACTAATAATTTATCTTGGTATTGATAACTGAGGAAAGAGAGGACCATCGTTCATATCTTAAGGGTTCAAAAACCACTCCTCTGGAGGTATGACTTTGAATTTTAGTGCAGTAAAAATAAGAGAAAAATTCCATAAACCTAAAAAAAATTAGCACAACCGGGGAGTTTGGTACAGATGTTGGGTGTACCTTCCTTTTGAACATACTAAAAGTCCCCTAAAATTGAAGCTGTGCTACGGCCGCCATATTGGAAAATGGCGGCATATTTCTGTATTATTCGCTATAGTGACTTTGTTATTAGAGATACAGGAAAAAGCTAAATATACAAAATGTAGGTCATCTAAAAATACACATTATTTGTATTTACCATCTTTCTCTAAACCCAACGGTTTTTGAGTTATTTGTTATTAAGTATATTTAGTTTTTTCTATTTATCAAAAATAGGTGAAACACATGGAAATTTACCGTTATTTTCAAGGATTATGATAATTTATCCCATTTAGTTAAATAGTGTGATACTATAAAATCTCAAAATTTAAGCTTATTTTATGAGTAAAACAACTCTGCCACAGCAAACCTGCAGACTCAGCAAATTTCCATTTGATTGGGTGTTTTATTAATTGTATTTAAATAAAATAAGATTCAACAGGTACCTAGGTTTGCTGCTACAGGTAGTTTATTATAGTGTGTTTTTTTAGTAAAATATAAATAACTTAGTATAAAATAATTAATTTTTCCAAGTTTGATCATAATAAATCTATAAACAAACAAACTGCAACATTTAACTAATTCATAATAATAGCATGGTAGCTACAATTTACAAATTTAAATATACAAATTTAGGTTGTGTTAACTAAAAATATGGCGATTATTCGTCACGATTCGAATACTAACCGAAGGGGTTTTCAAAAGGAGATGAAGCAAGTAATTTAAGTACTATAATATTAACTCGTACCAAGTATCGGAAATATTGTGTATGGAAATCAACCATATTTTGTAATCTACGCAATAGTCATATTAATATTTTATACTCATTTTTACCCATTTAATAAATTAACATTTTAATATTTTGATGGCACTACCACTATGACTCTGATATCAACTAAGTGGAATGAATAATTGTCGTAAACCTTGAAAGTAACCATCGATTGCGATGGTTTTCACCGATTTTTGATAAATAAAACTAACTATACTATACCATACTTAATTAGTCACCAACATGAACTAGACAAGAAAAACACCCTTCCAAATTTACAATGGGATGTCAAGTATAGTTAGTTAGGGTGGTGGTGCCATCAAAATACTAAAATGTTAACTATTAAATGGGTAAAAAAAATTAAGATAAAATATTAATATCACTATTGCGTACTTTACAAAATATAGTATATTACCTTACTGCATACAATATTTTCGGTGTTTGGTACGAATTAATATTGCTTAAATAACAGGCTCCATCTCCTTTTGAAAACCCATTTGGTGAATATTCTAATCGTGACGAATAATCGCCATCTTTTTAGTAAACACAACCAAAATTTGTATATTCAAATTTGTTTATTGTAAATTTAAAACTCCCATGCTATTCTTATGGTTTAGGTAGTTAACTGTTGCAGTTTGCTTGTTTATAGATATATTTTGATCAAACTTGGAAAATTAGTTATTTTATAGTAAGGATATTTTACTAAAAAAAAAACACACTATAATAACATACCTGTAGCAGCAAACCTAGGTACCTGCTGAACCTAATTTTATTTATATACATTTTTTAATAAAACATCCAATCAAATGGAAATTTGCTGAGTCTGCAGGTTTGCTGTGGCGGAGTTGTTTTACTCATAAAATAAGCTTAAATTTTTAGATTTTATAGTATCACACTATTTAACTAAATAGGACAAATTATCATAATCCTTGAAAGTAACAGTCAATTTTCATGTGTTTTACCTATTTTTGATAAATAGAAAAAACTAAATATACTTAATAACAAATAACTGAAAAACCGTTGGATTTAGAGAAAGATGGTAAATACAAAAAATGTGTATTTTTAGATGACCTACATTTTGTACATTTAGTTTTTCCTGTATCTCTAATAATAAAGTCACCATAGCGAAAAATACAGAAATATGCCGCCTTTTCCAATATGGCGGCCGTAACACAGCTTCAATTTTAGGGGACTTTTAGTATGTTCAAAAGGAAGGTACACCCAACATCTGTACCAAATTCCCCGGTTGTGCTAATTTTTTTTGGGTCAAAACATATTTATACTGTACTATTTTGTTTTCTATGCTGCTCCCAAGTAGAAAGTCAAATTTAAAAGTTGGCTAAATCGGCTCAAGGCTCAGGAATAAAAAAATCCTATATTAATTTTCAGGTTTATGGGGGCTAAACTTTTTACTTGACGTGCCCTGCCTCATTCTGTGTGTGACAGCAACAAGACAGGGCTTAAGTCAGGCGTCTCGTCGTGCCCTGTCGCGCCCCGACCCGCCTGATTCTGTGTGTGGCTGGCCTTAGACTAACAGACCATCTATCAGGAGATGGGACTCAATTTGAATTAACTGCATCAATAAGGATAGCTTGGTATGTTTTAGTTGTTGAGAAGACTGACTCTTCTTTTCTAAAGATTGCAATAACAACTCAGTGCCTTATTTGTGCAGATTACTGGAATGTGACGTGGTGTCTAGCAATGTTGGGGAGTTTGGTGTCTATGACCTCATACATAACAGCTCCAACTGCACTCTAGTCACAGCCGTCCCTTCTGTGAATATCACGTACTGTATGTGATGGATTGGATAGAATAGCTTAAGTTATATTATTGATGGTTGTAAAAACAAATACTAACTAGTCCAGGCAACGAAGACAAAAAAAATACCAAATGGAGCCTACAAATTGTTTAAATCTATTTCCAAATTGCTTGTATATATATTTGTAAAAATCCCTTTTTTATTTTGGGCAATAACAAAATCAAATTTATGAAAAATTTATCCCAGGTATTTCAAAAATCAGTTTACCGAGTAAGTGTATTTGTTAATAAATCAATTTTATTTATATTACTGTATATATAATCTTATTGAAACTGAATTTACACTACACATATAGGTTGTAAACTTAAAAGAATCAAAATTCTTTCCACTAACTTCAATGCATTTTTCACAGTGGGTTTTTACATTTGCAACAATCTTTTTGCACAAATTTTTATTGTTGTTTAAGGCTTCTAACTATCTTGCGAATTGATTGGCCCCAAAGATCCTGCGATCATACACCGTTAGACTTTTCTGTTTGGGGATCATGTTTACTATGCAAAAGTAATGCTAACCATAACTTTTTAGGATTTTACCGACGTAAACAAACAAAGATTTGTTATTGTTTTGTCAACTGTTTCAATTTTCAACAACCAAAACTGTACAACCAAACTAACAAAACTGTACAACCAAACTAATATTAACTTTACTATGAAGGTATAACCTAAAAAATACAATGAGTTTTGTGATGTTTCTAGCTGTAATAAATAAATATCCAATGTCTGTTTTGATTAAGAAAATAATTAGTCTTTGTCTTTGAAGTGTAGCGAAAAGTAACCGTCAAAACACGAGTGAAAGCGGGTCTAAACATATTCTCACCATTTAAAGTGCTCGATAAATGTTGTACTTCAAACATGGTTTCAAATATGTAACCATGACCCACTTTCTACTCTTGTTATGAAATATATTATTTCCTTCTTAGCCAGAACAATTAATTCAAGGTCAAAGACAGATTGACATCACACTCTTCAACAATCATATAACATGGAGAAAATTGTGAGAAGTCATGGTAAATTACCCTCTCACCTCAAGGATGTGAATATTTCTCAATCTTAAGTATCAAAAGTATTTATTTATGCTAAAAGGTTATTTAAAAGCTAAGGGCCATTAAGTGTTTCATAACGTTTAGCTGATGGTTATTTAGTAAAAATAAATTAAACTGTAAGATATTTTTACCAAGTTTTAACAAATATTTAGAGAAAATGTATATTTATATTTAAAAAGCTGTCCTGTAGAATTTTAACATTTCCGATTGAAATGCTTTCTTTTCAGGAAGGAAATTTACTCTTGTAAAGCAGTGAACAAATAAAAGTCTTTAAAAATGTCTGAAATATTTCAGCAATAGCAATACATAAAACGTTAAAATATAGGAGCATCAATGTAAATTTTCTACATAAAATCATAGATAGTCTTTTTAAATTAATTTTAACCAAAACATATACCTATACATGTTTTGTGAATAATGATAAATCAATTCAAACTAAAAGCACTAAAAATGTAAACTGAAAGCATTGATGTACTATGGATAAACAATATTTTTCGCAAATCGCATGTGAAACTAGCACCATTTTGCACAAATAAACTTTTATCTGTAAAAGGTTATTTTTAAAGTCTGGGCCTTAAGGGCAAAGTCTGCATGAAATTTTTATCGATTTCAACAAAAAATTTGTTTCTTTTAGTTTTAAGAATTTGCTAATATGTTAGTAAAAAGGTTTAAATATCTTCTATTACGCAATCCATTCAATTGCAGTCGCAACTAGTTTCGGATCATATATTGATCCATCATCAGGCGGTACTTACAAGGGCTTCCTATCTTCATATGAAGAGCGTCACATTCAACACATAAATAGATGAACATTTACACGACACGATACGAACACGGAAAAACATTTATGATAGGTAACTAATCAGTTGTAACATACGACGCTAACCCGGTGGTGTTTGTGTCCAAATCTGTATCTCATTGTGATATCATTGTCGTAGCATTTGACATAAAACCACATTAGGACAGGACGACGTCTGTCGGGCCAGCTAGTATGTAAACAAGCATTGCTTATATCAAGAGAACAAAAGGATTTACCTCCACTCATTGTAGAAAAAATGTCTTCAATCCTCGGAATTGGGTGTTTCTTGTCTTTCACCACTTTGTTCAGAGTAACTTTGAAATCAGCGCAGATACGAATGTCACCATTGGGTTTTATGACAGGCACAATAGGCGTTCCCATTCCGAGTTGTCTACCTTGGTGATAGTCTTTTGGGTTTCCAGACGGCTGAGTTCATTTTCAACTTTTCTCCTTATTGCATATGGAACCTGTCTGGCCCTTATGTATATAGGGCTTGAGTTGTCCTTCAAGTTAAGTTTTGCTTCAAAGTTTTGGAATAGACCCTATGTTTTTGTCAAATAAACCTTCATTCATTCCTTGCATTATTTTGCAAGTAATGAATCCAGATTCGGCTTCCTTGTTTTATTCATGTTTATAGATTTTATTTCTCCCCAGTCTAGTCTTATTTCTCTCATCCATTCACGCTCAAAAATCCTGTCGACATGCTGATTAATGACAAAGATTTTTCCCATGAAACACTGACCCTATAGTCGCATTGTACGTATGTTACCCCCTTAGGTTTTATGATTTCCCCTGTGTAGGTGCGCAGCTCTACACCAGTCTTGTAAAGTCTTTTGGAAGGAATTAGTCTTTTGTAGTCTTCATAAGAAATCAATGTAAGTGATGATCCAGTATCCAACTCAAAAGTAAAGTTTTTACCTTCAAATTTTATATCAATGTGAAATTTGCCATCTCTTTTTTGTCAGACAGTCTTGAGAAATGTCATTATTTTCAGTAATGAACTTGTCCTTTACTGTTTTTATGTTTACTAAGGCATACTCTTGAAATATGTCCGATCTTTCCACACGTGTTACAGGTTTCATCAATTATTAGACAAGCATTCCCCTTTCAGTGACTCAAAATCTTTTGTAAGAAATTTACTACCGGTACTTGTATAAGATCCCGTGTCGTATGATTTTGTTCTAGATCTGTGGATTTGTTCATTGGATTTAATATTATTTCTAGCATTAAACTTTACTTGATTTATGTCTAAGTTTCTATTTTTTTGATACATCAAAGTACTTTCGAATTTTTAAAGTTCCATCGTAGTAGCTGTATTAATAATTTCTACAAATTGTTTGTGGTCACATTTCTGTAAAAGCTGAGTTTTAATGTCTTTGTCATTAACCCTCCGAGTGTCCCTTGTTTTGGCCTTAATGTCTGCCTATTTTTTGCTCATTTGCAAGGTTTTATTAAAACGGATCTGAGAAGCTTAAAAACAATGTTAATTATACTGTTCTATATACCATTTTGTTTGGAAAATCATGGGCTTCAATATTATATATAAAACATAAGGAACATTTGTTAAAAAAAATTTTTAGGTAAAAAAAAATATTTTGAAGAAAAAAAAAACGTTCGCGCTCAATGAAATTGTATAAATTGTAGGCCTATAAATATTTGAAAATAGCCACTTAGTTCTAAATTTTATGAGGATTACAAATATATAATCATATAGTGAGGTAAGTTATCAAATAAATAAGTTATGAGTGAAAAACAGATGTCAGTACATAGCGCTTAGCTAAGAATGCATAGCCTAACCATAGCTAGGAATCTGGCTGATAATTTACATCAATATCACTACCTACTTCTTCAGGATCATCAACCAGCCCTTCAAAATCACTTAAATCTTCTTATAATGCACCACGTATATCACTACTTTTGATTTTTAACACTAAAACAATGATAAACGTACTAAAACACATCAGTCATCGGTCCGAGGTTAACCAAGCTGTTTACAAATACGCACGTCAGCTGTCTACTACAATATTTTCGGAACTAAAATGAAAAGCGCTTAGAGACAGACCTCCGGAGAAAGCTCTGAATCTGTCAAATAAAACGATACCTAACTCGATCCAGTTCAATCCGATTTTGTCAGTCATAGAGCCTTTGTCGTAAACAGTGTTTGTGAGTCGCTGCAGCGACACAAAACACTACACAAAGTGTGTTATGTGTCGCTGCAGCGACAAATAACACTTGGAGGGTTAAGTCCACTTATGAGTTGTAGTCGTAAAAGCATGTCTAATACAGATTTTCCACAAGCTTCGCAATTAAATTTACAATTCGTTGACAACCTTTTTAGTTCTGCAGCAAAGTTTGAAATAGATTCTCCGTCTTCCTGTATTTGACTAATAAATGTGTGTTGTAAAGCCAAAATACTTTTTTTAGGATCTAGAAAGTTGTCAAGCAAGGTCACAAGCTCCTCATACTCTTTATTCTTAGATCGCTGTCTAGTGTACATAGGTCATATAGTTTCTGATGTAGAAGAGGTGTCAAGGCATGTAAAAGTGTAAAAGTTTCTAACTTAGGACTAACTTAACTTAGGATAATTTATACCTTTTAAAATAATAAAAAACCTCCAGTCTTCTGGCAAAATTAGAAAATTTTTCCCTTTCATCGTAAGGAGTAAAGCTCAAATTTGAAGTAGGAAGGACTGAAATGGTGTATTAGCTTGTAGATTTTCAGTGATGCAATCAATTTGATTGGGAACAGAGCTATGTTGCATACTTGACTTGGCATATGAAGCATTTGGGCATCCACTATTCTCGTTTTTTTATCAATCAGCATGTTTTCAATACTTTCTCTGTAAGTCAGCTCATTTTCTAAATCTTCTTCTTCTTCTGTATAAGTCGATCTTGTCTTGAAGTAGGTCATACTTTGATTTAATCTCAGCTAACAAATCATCAGCTAACAAATCAAGTTTAGTTTTGATTTCATTGATGGAAAATGTTCCTATGTCCACATACTTCTTTACATTTCCAAGCTGAAACTTGACTGTTCTTCGCAATGATTTAATGTCTTTACTTTATTTACATCTTCTGCTATTTGTTCTAAATCTTCCATTTTCCTCGTCGCCATTTGTTAGATATTTTAATAATGTAACATTTAAATGTAGTGTAACTCAATTTTACTTCATTTAATCACAATTCTATTATATAACTGAATCATCATATAAACAATAACAAATGAACAGAACAGATGTAAATTAAAATTATAGTATAAGCCAGTACATTTGGAATGGACACAGAAGTGTTATTATTAAAACACCACATTGTCATTTTAATTTAGAGAACTTGATTGTAAGTGGTAAGTAACATTACATGTAGAATATAAGAAGTTACAACAGTGCTATTTTGTCTTTCACCTCCTTTGGAGCAAACATTGCTCTTCCACCTGGGAAATGTCCTTATACTGCTTCACAAATATATGGTGCAGTTTACCATAGAATGAGTTCTTTAGATGCATATCCTGGTAGTATACCAGCGTTTGGCCAATTATACATCATGGACACTGCAGAAGCCAATATGTTTAGGATGAATCATTCTGCCAACAGAGAATTAAGTATTAGTGTTAGAATTACTTAACCAGGCACTATATGATTGTAACAACCCTTATTTACAGTCATTTAAACAAATGAGGGAAGTTGAAGAAGAGCTACAGGAAAATAGAAATGAGATTATTTCTAATCTTTGCATGGTTTTTCACGACTTCCCTGCAGCTGATTTGAGGTGCAACAATCCTGCACCTTTTTCGAAGGTAGTAGCGGTATTTGTTGCAACAACGATGGTGCACCATCGAGCAATCACAGTATTTAAGTTTACAAAAGAGGAAGAGGTGATGTAAAAAACCCAAATTCTCCTCAGTCAACAGTACACTGTTCATTTTTATTGTAGGATTAAAGCAAACAGACTAGATGATACCATCAGAAGTAACTTCGGGCAGATTCAATTTAGGTATTATGGATTCTTTAGCAAATAGGACAGAAGCAGAAGGACTTCGTACAGGACGTAATGTCATTTTACCTTAATCTTTTATTGGTTCTCCAAGGTCAATGATGAAGCATTACCAAGATGCCATGGCAATGGTAAGGCTATATGGCAAGCAGGATTTATTTCTTACCATGACCTGTAATACCAAATGGTGGGAAATCCAAGACCTTCAGCTATAGGGGAAAGCAGAACACAGACCTGATCTCATCTGTAGAGTTTTCATAATGGTAACGAAGCTACATCAGGAATTGATACGTAATATTATTGGATGAAGCTCCTATGTCTAATAAGTATGCTTTATCGTCTGAAGAAAGATTACTGCGAGATATAGTCAGAATAGAAGACCAAGAAAAGCCTTTTGGTTGAAAGGTGAATGTTTTGGGAGGTGATTTCCGGCAATGTGCTCTTATAGTCCCTGGTGCAAGTCACTGTGCATAGTAGAAAATTCAATAATTAAATCACCTTTATGGCCAAAGTTAAAAAAAATTTCACTAGCTAAAAACATGAGAGTCCATCCTTAATATGAATCAATATTGTGAATCATAATGATCTTGGTGATTCATTGATAAGTCTTCCACCACAATGTATTGTGAGTGAAAATATCATTGACGAAATCTTCATTTAAGTATTCTCTGAAGATGCTTTAAAAAAGACAACAAATCATGTAATATACGTTCACCTAAGAATGAACATTGTGACGAAATGAATAATAAAACACTATTTGAGCTACTAAATAATGACAGTAGAGTTTTCTACTCAGTGGATGGTTTTATTCAAGAAGAGGGAGAACAGTTGCACCTCCCTGATTAATTTCTTTACACTTAAGCACCAAGTGGTTTACCCCCCACAAGTTATGCCTTAAAATAGGTGTAATTGTAATATCACTAGGAAATTTAAATCCACAAAAAGGACTGGTTAATGGAACTCTAAAATTTTTATTTTTCCCTTGTGACCGTATTATCAAACTAGCAGCTATGCCCGTGCCTTGCAACGGGGTCAGTATGCAAAAGAGACAATGTTGGTTCTTTGAAAATGCCTTAAAAATGGTTTCACTCCTACCATTTAATTTAGAAATGAAATTAAACTGTATTACTTAACTTTATAATAGTACGTTTTTGTTGGAAAGGATAGTCGAGTCCCTTTTCCCGGCTCACACGTTGCGCCCACTGAGGGATTTCAGAAGGGTGGATGACGTACCACTTTTCAGTTTTGGAGAGATGGAGGCGGCCGTCCTATCCCTGAAGAACAATAAGGCTCCTGGACCCGATGGGGTACCCGGCGAAGTCCTCAAGAAGGTTTTGACTATTAACCCCTTGATCCTTTTGCGCATGTACAAGGCCTGCCTAGTCGAAGGAGTTTTCCCCTCGTGCTGGAAAACTGCTAGGCTTGTGCTTGTTGGGAAGGGGAAGGGAGACCCAGACCTGCCATCCTCTTACAGACCTCTGTGTATGTTGGATACGGCTGGCAAAGTCCTCGAGAAGTTGATCCGCTCCCGACTGAATTCAGCCGTGGTCGCTGCGGGGGACCTGTCCCCTCGCCAGTATGGATTTAGGATGGGGCGATCTACGGTTGACGCTGTTGAGGAGGTGAAGCAAGCCGTGATGAGGGCTGAAGATTTTAACCACTACTCTCGTAGGGTTGTGCTACTCGTAACTCTCGATGTGCGAAACGCATTTAATTCCGCGAGGTGGTGCGATATGCTGGATGCTCTGGAGAACACCTTCCACGTTCCGGCATACCTCGTGCGTATCATAGAGGATTATCTCCGGTTCCGCCTCCTCATGTATGAAACTACAGAGGGCCCACAGACGATGAGTGTCACTTCCGGTGCCGCCCAAGGTTCCATACTCGGCCCAGACCTCTGGAATGTCATGTATGACAGCCTCCTGAGGTCTGAAATGCCTGAGGAAACTGCTTTGGTTGGGTACGCAGACGACGTTGCAGTTTTGATAGCTGCACGTAGCGTTGAGCTGGCTCAGCTAAAGCTGAACCGAGTTATGCGTACCATAAACGCATGGATGACAGACCACGGTCTCTCGCTTGCTTTGAGCAAAACTGGGATCGTGATATTAACAAAAAAACGGATTGACGCCATCGTGCCGTTGAGGGTAGGGGCCGTCGAAGTTCAGACCGTTCGTTCTGCCAAGTACCTTGGGGTTATGGTGGACAGCAAGCTTAGCTGGCGGGATCAGATTTTCCGTACGGCGGACACAGTGGCGTAACAGAAGGGCCCGCAGGGCCCGCGATGCGGGGGGGCCCGGGGGCTGAGGGGGCCCGCGAACCGGTGAGCGGGAAACGGTGAGCGAAGAGGCCCGTGAGACGAGTGGGACCGAAAAATTTGAGTTCATTCATTCAATAATTGTATTGAACAAGTAATAACATTGATGTTATTAATAATATGTTGTTATCAGTTATCGTTAAATTTCGTTAGGCCTCTTCAGTGATAACGAACTAGGGTAACAAATTTAACATGTTATAACGTGTGTCTTTGATTATTATGCAATCTTACTTTCGTCACCGAGAAATATTTTACTTCTCGGTGATTTCGTACACTGCTTATGTCGTCTGCAAACATTTTGTTACTTTGGAGCCTGGAGTCATGAACGTTGGCTGGGGCATTTAATATTGTATTATTTTACATTTTAGTTTTGTCCTAATGTTGATTGTGTTTTGTTAAATACAATATACTGCTACTCTACTGACTGTGTTTGTTAGCCCCACAATTAACCATTACTAAAGACATTGGTTGTAAGATAAACGCTTAAACAACATAATAAGACGCTTGAAATCCATACAAAGATAAAATAAAAAATGCAATAGGCTATTTTAGCCTGTGCTTAAAGTACGTCAATCTATTAAACTAACCAGCTTTTAGTGTATGAGTTAATTATAACCAAAGAGTTAAACTAACCTAATAAATTAATACTTTCTCATCCTTCAGTCATATTTGGGTTAAAATACGCACATATTGGCGTCCCCATCTTAAATAATTGATTGATTGACTTTAATAATTTACTTTGAAATGGCGACCATACCAATGTAGGTATTTTAAGCCAAGAATTAATGGAGATGAGTGGCCCAACCTTTTAGTTTTGAAAGGGACTAAGGCCGACATATTCCTTAGACACAGATGTTAATTAATAGCTAATACAGCAAAAGGCAACTAAGGGGCCTAAGGTGGTTAATAGGGGAATTCGAACCACATTTTGCCTTGTAATTAACGAATTAGTCTAATTATCAGGGTAATAAAAATGGATAACATGTGTGATAAATTAAATGTAAAGTTTTTAACCTCCTTGATACAAACATTCTGATAGACGGATGGAAAATAAGGGTTTTTTATTTGATTTCAAAACTATTTACAAACACTAAAACTGATATAATGATGTAGTGATGTAACACTTCCATCAAACCACGACTGAAAATACTTAACACATACCCTTTTATGGAGTATAACTCACAATTTAATATTTTAATTTAATATTTTTTTATAATTTATTTACCACTCATTTATGATTAATCTGCTTGATCATTGTATAGGTGGTCCAAAAAATACTCTGGTGGGAGGGGGAGGGCGTTTGATTATGTTGTATTGGTAGTCTAAAAATAACTCATTAGAGGGGGGGCCCAAAAAATAAGTTTGCAGGGGGGCCCGTAAATATTTGTTACGCCACTGGGCGGACAAGGCCGCTAAGGTGGTCTCCTCTCTTAGCCGGCTGATGGCCAATATCGGAGGTCCTCTGTCCAGCCGTAGAAGGCTGTTAATGTCTTCTGTCCAGTCCGTACTCTTGTACGGTGCTGAGGTGTGGGCAGACGCTCTCAATAAGGAGGTATATAGGATGCGGCTTGCCCGAGTGCAGCGTCAGGCAGCACTAAGAGTTGCATCCGCCTACCGAACAGTGTCCGAACCCGCTGTCCTGGTGGTTGCTGGAGTCATCCCCGTCAAACTTTTGGCGGCGGAGAGAAAGGCAATTTATCAGCGCCGTGGGGAGGACCAGGCACGAACAGAGGAACGCACCCGCACCTACCAGCTGTGGCAGGAGAGCTGGGAACATGAGACTCGGGGACGCTGGACCAGGTGACTGATACAGCAAGTCCAACCTTGGGTTAATCGGCGGTGTGGAGAGGTGGACTTCTACCTCACCCAATTTCTGACGGTTCACGGCTTTTTCCGGTCGTACCTGTTCAGGATGGGCAAAGCCGTGTCACCCGATTGCATATATTGCCCAAGCATTCCCGACGACGTGGAACATACCTTTTTCCACTTGGGAAAGGCCCCGCCTGGAGGCTCAACAGTTAGTAGGACTGCTGTCAGTGGACACGGTCATACCGATGATGACGGAGGGTGAGGACAATTGGACCTGTGTGTCACATTACATCCAGGGTATTCTCCGCGCCCAAGAAGCTCGACCTTGACCGGGATGCGGTGTAGGTCATAAAGTATTCAAATGCCAAAAACGGTGAGAGCCCTGAGGGCTTAGGTCACATGTTGGCCTGACTTGAAGTAATGTGACAAACAATTCCAGGTCTGTGTCCAACAGAGTAGAGGGGGTTTTTTAGTGAGTAGTCTGTGATAGTTTCAGGAGTCTCACACTACAGGCTGGCTACCTGTGTGCGTAAAAGCATTTTCCCTCCTCTCCTTAAAAAAAAAAAAAAAAAAAAGTACGTTTTTGTTAACTCAGACTGTGGACACTAGGCTACCTAGGATACAAACTCAATGACAGATTTTAAGGTAGGACAATCAAATAACATGTTTAATGGTTTGTACTATAAACGAAAAGCTATGACAATAGTTCCAAACCTGTCAATAGTGTAATTTTCGAACATAGTTTAATTAGTGAAACTATAATCAGATAAATGGAAATTTGTTTAGTCTGCAGGTTTGCTGCGGAAGGGGTATTTAAATACTGTTTAAACAAAAATACATATCTAAAAAATTATTCTCATAAAACTCAGCATAAAATCCTAGGTTGATACGCCAATGATTATAGAATCTCAATTATTTCCTATATCCATGAATAATTTATTTTACGCAATGACTTATTCCCTTTAAAATCTTATTACAGCATTTCACAAATATTAGAACAGAATCAATATAGATCATAAACATACAAAAATTAGGTAACTGAAAGAATCATATACTAATGACATTAAAATATGGTTTGACAGTTCCATTTACGTAATGTTAAATAATAATATTTACATTCGGGTGAGTGACATCATTTATTTATGTTTATAATCCATACCATTTCTGTTCTAAATATTCATGCATACTGTTGTTAATATGTTTGAACCAGCTGTGTGGAATTGGGAAATCAAAATTCATTTGACAGTTGGTTCTGTCATAAATAAAGCATACTCCTTTGGTAGATTTCTCATCCTTATGGAACAGCTGAAGCCAGTTTCATTGTTAGTTCTGTCCGGTGCACTGTAGTGGTCGTGTTTTGTTTACAATTTGTTTCTTGTTATTTCAGTAATTTAAAATCTCGTTTAACCAAATAAAATGATCTAGTCATAAACAATAACTCGTCTCCTAGTTATAAAAGCAAACAGTCAAGCCCAAATCATGAAATGAACCCTAAAATAATAGAAACAAAATTTTGTCAACGCTAGCAGTCAGTGTTACCTACCGATGCTACCAGACATGAACTAGATACGAAAAACGAGCTTAAAAATTTACAATGGGATGAGAAGTCTACTTGTGTTGGTTGGTCTATGGTTCTGCTTACATTTTTTAATTTGTTCTTTGTTTAAATCTCTCACCTCAGATTTTTTAAAGCCCACAGGGCAGAGCCCTAGGTCAATATCGAAGCGGAAATAGTTCTATATGTATCCTCGGAGCTGTAGCTTCATTTGTGTGCAATTTGAGCCCAGTCGGTTCAGTAGTTTTTGAGTTTAGCTCATACAAACTCACAGACACACAGACAGACGCCACCTTCTTTAGAATCAAGAATCAAGATCTTTATTGTCATTGACCTTTTACAAGGAATAGACATAGTCAACAATAGAAATAAAAACTAAAGCTATAAAATACAGTTGGTTCTAATTTAACAATTTATATTAACATCAGAAACTAAGTACTCTGTTATACAGTAATATGGATTTTGGATGAGCCACTCAAACATTTTAGACTTAAACCTATTAAAAGGAACCTGTTTTGCTGCCAGACCTAATTTATTAAAAAAACAGTATGCAATTTATTTTATGGCAGTTATCTGTTTTGGCCAATCTATGAGCAGGGATATCTAGATTGAATTTGCCTCTTGTATTGTAAGAGTGTATACTCTCTCTACAAGTGAATTGATGAAGATTGGCTTTAGTGTAGAGGAGTATGTGAAAAATATACAAAATACAAATTTACAACGGTCATAATTTTAAGGTCCATAAAAAGAAGTCGACAGCTATCCACAGGGCCAGCCCCACAGATTGTTCGTATGACTTTTTTTGTAATAAAAGAATTTCATGGGTGTGGGGGGAGTGTCCCCATAGTATAATCCCGTAAGAAATATGAGATTGAAAAAAACCAAAATAAGTAATCCGAAGGTATTCATTACTAACAAAATCTCTGAGTTTCCAAATTAGATAATTTACTTTGGAAATTTTTTTACAAGTGATTTCTATGTGCTCTTGCCAATTTAATTTTGAATCAATTTGGAAGCCTAATAATTTTACAGATTTTAATTCAATGTCAAGTGGGGATAGACTCAAAAGAATTTTCTGTGTTTTTTTCTTTATTACATGTCAATTTATTTGAAGAAAACCAATTTAGTGCTGATGTTATTGATTCATTAGTAATTAAATCAAGCTCAAGGATATCTCTATTTGTTGCAATCAAAGTTGTGTCATCACCATATACAACAGTGTCTACATCAACATTCCTCGGCAGGTCATTTATCGAGATTAAAAACAAGAAGGGTCCCAAAACCGAGCCCTGTGGAACACCTACTTCAACCAATTAATCTTAAGTTAGACTGACTGCCTCCAACAGATACATACTGCTTTCTATTAGTTAAATAGGATTTTAAATGTTTTTAAGTTTCACCTGTAATACCATAAAATTCAAGTTTTTTGAATAAAATATCAAAAGGTACAGAGTCAAAAGCTTTTTTAAGATCAAATAAAGTTAATGAAACAGTTTCTTTATTTTTAAATGCATTTAAAAAGTAATTAATGTCTTAGAAGTAATTAATAAATCTTTATTAATTACTTCTAAGACAGCTGCAGTTGTTGATTTACCCTCTCAAAATCCAAACTGTGAATTTGTCAATAAATTGTTATTTTCAAAATATTCATTCATATGTTTATGCATGAGACATTCAAAAATTTTGGAAAAGATTGGCACTATTGAAATAGGGTGATAATTACTAGGAAGATTTTTATCACCTTTTTTATATACTGGAATAATTTTAGAAATTTTGAGAAGGTCAGAGAAATAACCAATTTTCAAACATTTACTAAAACAAAAAGCCAGAGGCTCACTTATAAAATTAATTATTTGTTTGATGCTATAATTTGAAAACCAGTAATGATCCATAGCTTTTGAATTTGAGAAATTAGCTACAACATTGTTAACCTCTTGCCATGATACCTCCCTCCATTGGAAATGTAATTGTCCTATAGGGGGAGTCCCCAGCAACTCATGCGCAGGTGTGTTAGTGAGAGGGATTTCGTTTTCTAGCTCATTAACACATTCAATAAAATAGTTATTGAGATTGTCAGCATCCAAAACCTCCGACTTAGTTGATGTAGGAGAATATTCATGTGATATTATAATAGTATATAGATATGAATAGTATAGATTAGGCCTATATTGGAGTATAGTTAATATTATTAAGGGCGCGCTTTACCCGCAGTAGAAATCCTGCGATCGTTGTTGCTAACGCCAGTTACGCCGTTATGAGGTGGGAGCGCTAGGAGCGATGCGGCGAGAGGGGAAATGGCAAGATGGCCGCAACTGGCAAGCAACGAACTCCGGGCTGCACAGCGCTTGAGACTGAGATGGCTCTCGCACGCGCAGTCGCGCCCGCCCGCGCACCACTCACTGCCAGCCACGGCCACAGTAGACCAGCGCTTTTCGGTAGCCTTGCCTCGTCGCATCAACACAACCACACAACTCAAACTAGGCTACTACTGGGTGTAAGCGCTCCGATGTCGCGTACAGTATAATCATAGACTAAGCAACAAGTTTGTTTCATCTATGGTAGAATGTAGCGAAGTAAGCTATGTTTGTTATTCAAAATTATTACTTTTTTTCTACACCATTAGACATCTTAAAATTATGGACATTGGCAGTAAAAAAAGGAAATTTGTGTACATGACGTACAAATACACATTATAATTTGTCCTTCACTATATGCAAAGTATACACAACAAATACATAAAGGGTACCTAATATTATTTTATTTTCCAACAGGACCCTAGTCCACATCCTGGATTACATGGCAACTATTTAAAAACTCGGTAGGATTATAAAATTATTTGAAAATATATTTATTAATAAGGATTTGATGATTGAGTTGATTATGGATTATAGATTTTGATGATTTGATGAATTAAATCTCGGATATAGACCCTAATAGAATTTATATCCTATCTCTGATGGGTAGCCCTCTTGGGTATCTGGGATCAATAAGTTCTGGCAGAATGCATTTGAAATAGAAGTCAGTTAGTGGATTTTCCATATTCTTCCTCCAGAACTCATCGTCTCTCATGATCTTCTCCACTGACAAACCATGAGGTGTCCAAACTACAAACAAACAGTATTTCAATTTTGTTAATTTATATTATTACAGTATCTTGATTACTATTTTATTTTTTATATACAATAATAATGATTGTGCAACATTGAATTTCGTTTATAAAAATGCAAATCGTGACGTTAATGGCTGTTTACAGCGTTTTAATGAGTTTGTCATCTGTTTTTATACTATATTGGATTAACCGTATTTTTCATTACCCCCCCCTCTCCCTATTAACTCAGGTAATCGAGTATCTACAGATAAGTTCAAAGTATTGTAACCTATGCTACTTGCTACTTGATTGTATTTTAACGAGCTTTATGTCAACAAAGCGGTTTGTGCTAACTCGCGGTGTAGCTGGACGTGTCTGTACCACGTGTTATCTATTATCTATCGCAGCAGTTGAGCCATTCCGTGCCCTTTCTCTTAGATCTCACGACTTGCTAATCTTAAATAATAACTTTCTACACGAATCCTAAACTATCCTAAAATCCTATTTTAACTAATTTAATTAAATAATATAACTATTACGGTGACTTCGTAATATATTTTGGATTGTTGTCACGTTGAACACTGTTGCAATTAGCTTTAGCCCCCCCCCATTTGAATTTTTTTAGCCCCCCCCCAAGAATTTCAATGACACAGTCTGCGTCACAGCCCCCCCTTGTGGGCACCCCTGCGCTTGCAGATACTAGGCTGAAAAAAAATTGGTAGTTTAAATAATGATTAGGTTACCTTTTTTAAACCTTTTAATGATTATATCCCGCTTATGGTAATCTAAAACACATTTAAAAAATTGCCCGCGCGTTTATTGTATTGAGTATAAACAACTGGTACTAATAATTTGATTTTTAACAATGGCCCCCTGTTATTTACTTATCCGGTACACACAGATCTAAGATTTATTTGTACATTGTTTATTACTATATTTCACTGCACAAAGTACTAGCTGATATAGATTGTATAGATTTTTGCTATGGATTATAAACAAAACAATGACAGTCTGTTGGTAGCTATAACCCTTATAACAGTTGTTGCCTTATTTGTCATAAGTTCGCCTTATTTTGACAATGACCTTCAAACCTATAAAGACAGTTACGGTACTAATTTTATCTGCTTATTAATTGCCTTATATTGATTCCTAAACATAATTAACAATAATAATAACAATAATATAACAAACCACTCACCAAATATTTCTCTTTCTTTCCCACCACTTATCAAGATTCTTCGCTGTAGACCTTTTCCTTTTAGTGGAAAGTGTCAAATGTCGTTTGACACGAGTTTTCCTTGAAGTTCCAGGCATTTAAAAACTCACTTTTAACTATCTCTAAACTTCACAAACACAGTTATGCTACCAGTACACTATCGCCAAACATTCGCCCAAATGTTTCGCCGAATGTTCGCGTTAGTTTGCGACCGCGAATGTTGACGAATGTGAAGCCCAAACGATCCCGAACTAACCAAGTACACTATCGGCTAACTTCGGCCGAACTGTGTTGAGTCCAATATTGCGTATTCGTGGCAAAACATTCGCACCAAACCCCAAACCGCTAACGTCAAAGACTATTCTAGAAAATTATAGAGGAAATTCTATGATTTCCGTTACAGTAGTTTGAGTTAGACACCACTTGAATGTATCCTATGTTTCTTACTTCTCTGCGGCTTCGTAATGTAAAATTAATGCCAATTTTTTTTATTAAAATGTTTGTTTTCTTAAGCGATACTTTATTTATGTATATAGGCTATGCAATTAAATCATCCCACGGCCACAGAACAGGCTCACTACGGTATAGTTCCAAAAATAACAGTGATTCCTCATTAGAACACTCCATACTTTGTACAATTTATCTATATAAGATCTAGTAGTAAATAATTGATTAACAAAAACTAAAAGTATCTCTAACTACACCACCGCTGCAGTAAATACTGTAGAAAGAGTGTCCATGACTACGAATGACAGCGAGTGTGTACTGGCTGTGTTCGTGCCCGTCTGCGATCGGCATTCGTCCTAGTTCGTCTCCTTTGATTCGTGACGGGAGACTGCCAAAAAAGCGAGCGCACCCGAACACGAATGTTGGCGATGCGAACTACCCCAAATGTACACGAGCACACCGAGTACACTATCGCGCTCGTCTTAGGCCCCTATTACACGAGGTAGCCTGGCGACGCACTGGCCACCAAACCTATAACCAGTTGAGTAGCCAGTTGAGTAGCCAGAATTTTACCGCCGTGGCGCCGTTGTTGTGAGTGCTTGTCTTGCACTTGTACTTGTTATGAGCGGTGTTTACAGTGAATAATGAGTGATTATAAGTATCTTCTCCTTCTGTTACTTCTGAAGAAAAGGAGGCAAAGGAAGAGAAAAATGTACGTTCATCCAATGCTTAGTGCAAGAGAATCAAAAGGGTTATATTACGCCCTTTTTGATGAGCTCTGTGCGGACAATACAAAATTTTTCAATTATTTTCGTATGTCACAATCTAGTTTCTTTGAGTTGTTAGGTCTCACAACACACAGCACAACAGTGTGCAAGTACCCCCGTGATATGAACTGACCGAGTGGCGACGTGATACTGGCGACCTAGTGTAATAAGCTCCATATGCTACAACGCAGCGTCGCCAATATGGGTAGCCAGTGGCTACCACAGTGGCGACGGGGCTCGGTAGCCAGTCGGTCGCCAAAGTGTGGCTGCGTCGCTGGCTATCCTCGTGTAATAACATCCATAAGATTAAGAATCAATGCCCCATGACAAGCTGAGTAGCCAGTTTGGTCGCTGGCGACGTCGCCAGGCTACCTCGTGTAATAGGGGCCTTAGTTCGCCTACATTCGGCAATAGTGTACTGCAGGCATTAAACACAGAGGTAGAGTAGCGCCGGGTTTGACAGATGGAAACACGTGGATCAAGCATTGGAGGGGTGAGAAGCGGTGCTGAGAGGGGGATTTCCGGCGAGCTTCCCCGAGCTGCCGCTAGACGCCGGCACCGCACAGTGGTAATTTTTAATTTGCAGAGGTTTCCAAGATTACTCTTTTCGAATTAACCAATAATGATAGCTACGCACTCTAAACGGATTATAGTAGTAAAAAGACCAATCTATAGTTCTGCGTTTTTAAAATTTTCAAATAACGTTTTTTAAATAAGTTACGGCTAGTCGAAAAGGCCCTTTTTTCTTGTAATAAAACTCAAGTTTATAAGGTGTGTAATAAAGATAATTGAAATATAGAAACGCAGAACTATAGAAAATTTCATCCTCTTTAATATGAGACCTTAAATTTGATTCTATCTTCAATGTAGCAGGTGAAAAGAGAAATCTTGCAAACCCTTGCATTCGGTTGCGCGTCAGGGGTAAAGCGCGCCCTTAACTGGAAACAACTAGTTTAATACAATTTAGTTTAACAGTGTTCTAATCAGACTAATCTATAAAATTATGTTTACAGCACTAACACTCTTATTGGTTTTTCTGCTGGTGCTCACTTCTATTGCTGTCATAATATCCTTAAGAAGACTCTACAGAAATGGAACAGTAAGTGATTTATATTTAAACACGGCTAATTTCATAAGTTATCAATAAGTTCACAGTTGACCATCTCTCTGAACCTCAGTACACACAGACCACGGGCGAAAACCTGTAAAACAGTGACCATTTACATTGTAATACGCTACAATCGTGTTTGTAAACAAATTATTCTTGTTTCTTTGTATTTTTTATAACCTTTTGTAATGTCGCATATTTGCGACGCCCGGTCTATAGCGAAGAAAATAGTGAAAATTATCACAGTTTTCTTAAAATAGACTAAACATCGCATATATGTGACAGTTAATTTTTTTGTGTTTTAAGGTAAAAGTAAGTAAAAAATAAACGGATTATTCAAGAACAGTTTATAACTGAACAAATATAAAAGCTACATAGGATAATGCAGCATACATACAGACAGTGATGCAGAAAAGTAAAGACCAGTTTTTCCAACTATTATATGACGTCACCAATCATCATATCCACAGACCAAGCGACGCAGTTGTGCGTCAGACATCTCTGTAGACCACTGCAGGGTATTCCGTGCCTTCAAATAGACCACTACAAAGATATAAGCATTTTAATAACATTAGAACCCCGACGCAAATATGCGTTGGCAGTCTATTTTAATGTGACTAGCCGTCGCATATATGCGACAGCAGTCTATGGGTGGAAACCGGCCGTCGCATATGTGCGTCGCTGGTCCATGTGAATGGAAAATTTCATACTATTGCAGTAGCGAAGACTGATACATTATTTGAAAGGTAATGAAATAAAAGTTTTTTTCCTACAGTCACCCAACAAAGTTGGCTTCCTTGTACTGTTTATAGTACAGAGAGCTGCTAATTGCTGCATATTTATACTTTGTCGTACAGTTTATACTTTGTCGTACGGTTTATACTTTGGCGCACATCAGGATTCCAACGAAACAACACAAAACAGTGTGGTTCTATTATGCACGTAATCCGTGTACGCTTGGAAATAGGTTGGCAACACTTAAAGATAATAATACAATGAGCAGCTGATTGACTATTATAACTACGATTTTACCTATCATTTTGTGTTTATAGTTTCGGTATTTCTGAACTTCCTGGACTTTTCTTTTAAACGTTTTAAAAACATTCCTAAGATCTTAATAAAGAAGAAAATACCTTTAAAGCATTTTTTTTAGGCGCGGAAACCACTTCAAATTGCAAAAACATACAGAACTATATTCTCAAGTCGCGGAGCACATTTCTTGCCGAGGAAAAATAGCAGAGTGATACGGACCGGGTACTACTTTCCCTAGGGCACCTATTTGTGTTGCCAGCTGAACCTAAAAACTTGTTGTATAGTGTTTGAAAGACTAATTATTTATTAATATGCTTTATAGTGACTGTAGGAAAAATATAATGTGTAACACGAGTGCAAAAGGCCTTTGCTGCACTCGAGATCATTCCGTAAACATTGCTCTCGTGTGTAGCAAAGTGCCACTTTGCCCACTAGTTACACAAATAACTATTTAACACTAGTAGAGTAACTTGGGGCAAGAGTGTGCACGGGGTAAGAGTACGCAGACCGAAATTTTTTACTTTGCGCTTGAGCTAGTTGGTACCACTGAGTCTCATCCGGTACAAGACAGTACCCATGCCATTCCTCCGTAGTTTGATGGTTCCTCTCTGTTTATTCATCTCACAGTGAGGTAAGATAATTTTACCGTTATTTTGAACTAATATTTCAGAATTTGGGAACTAGTATACCTTATTTCAATATTTAATTCAATTGTTTCAATCATATATAGTTTAATCGTCATTTAACGCTCTACTCATCATAGCCATGTTAGTTTAGTTCCATTAATGGCCACAGCGAGCAGCAGCTCCTTACATGTAAAAACTTTGAATGCAAGAGTTTGCATTGCCTTTGAGGTAAGAGTTCGCATGCCCCAAACATTTATTTCAGTGTTCACACCTCGTTGAAGAAATCCAAAGGTAAAAGAACAATTCAACAACCAAGGACATCAAGTACCAATATTATCTGTCCAGAGAAACCACCAAAGGAGGACTGGATTCAATGCACTTCATTCAAGTGCATGACTCTTGTTCAAATTATGATGATGGGAGCGATCCAAACCAGCATGATTGGACTATAGAAACGGGGGTTTATGGGTGGGGGGGGGTATGGGGGGGATGGGGTTTAAATTGGTTATGGGAGGGATCTTGGATATTACGTAATCATGACAATGGCATTGACCTTGGTACAGGTTAAAACTGAGAGTTTAAAATCACACCTTGTTCTAACCCTTCTAAAACCTAGTCAAACACTGTCTTGCGTAGTCATAAACCATGTAAATAACAAAACAAAACAGTAGAAAGTTTTGTAAGCTACTGCTCGCGATACAGTACAGTACTGATTTGTCACAACAGAGGAATGTCAATAATAATCATTAACTATAGCATTGGTGTTGCTAGTTGAAACAAATCGTATTCAAAACAATAAATCATTAGATAAGTCATAAAAGTGTATAATCATAGCCAACTTAAGGATAGTAAAAACACTCGTAAAAGGAATGTTAAAATAACGATGTTGCTATTCTTTCTCTTTGGTTTTGTTTTTATATTCTTTCTTAGGTTTCTCTTTATCCAAAAATTGTACAATTCACCATAGTTATCCCATATCGCCCAATCACAGCTTACTAAACATTACGTCGTCATCAGTCCTCAGTGAATGAAATCAGTTCTCAGTTGCAACATAGTGCGCGCAGCGACAGCAGACAAAGACTTAAAACGGAGCAGACGAATGTTAGTGCAAGCGATGACGTGACCTTTCCATTTCATTTGATAAAGAAACAGATTTTCCCAAAACAATAACTGGGTGGGGGATTTGTTATATCGAGGGAAGGACGTAGACAATACATTATGCAGAGGTTAAATTCACAATGTGGAGGTTCTGACAATGATAAATACTATATTAAGGTTATATTGAGGTGTCTTATTTTAACCGAAATCACGAAAAATTCGTTAAATCAAGGTCGTCGTTATGGTTTGTTTGTTATGTAGAGGTAAAATATACATGTTGTCTTATGGAGAGTTCTAGGGGATTAAAAAAAAAATCGTTATATCAAGGAATTCGTTATATCGAGGTTCGTTATATCAAGGTTAGACTGTAGAAATCCAGCCAGGTAAATGGAAATTCGCTTAGTCTGCAGGTTTGCTGCAGCTGGGTTATTTATCATTATATTTTATTATTTTTATTATTACTTATTGCGAAAACTACGCTCAAGATCAAACAGGTGTACCAAACTTATTGCTATTGCACAAAACTAAAACTTACAAGTATACTCTACAGCACCAAAAGATTATTACTCATCTATTCGAACTAATACTATCGAGAGGAATTTTTAAAACTAGGGAGTTCTTTTTCGGACACCCGGTAGAAGACAATGTCCACTTTTACAGTGTTTATACATATACAAATCCTTGTCAAATCATTAGTTTGTTTTTGTTATGTTGCAGGATAATAAACAAGACACAACTCCCAAGAGAGCAAGAATCAGGTCACTTGATACATTCCGAGGGTAAGCATAGAATTGCCATGTGTGGTATTAAAAAAATATTTTCTTCTGACTCCTAGTGGGCTGACCCCTGAGGAGGTAGGATTTTAAAATTATTTTTATGTCCAGTGACTCTGTTCCAAATTTTGTAGCTCTATCTATATATATATTTTGCGGTCCCGGAACTTAAAGCATTTTAAAGCATTACAAATTTCCATTTTTAAATTTTTACTCTTACTTTTTTAACTATTACACTTTAACAAGTTTTTTAAAGAGGATCATTTTTGTTAGAAATTTATCGTGGATCATTTTTTTTATAATGTATTTTGCGCTAACTTAAACCACTTAAATTTAAAATCATTTCACAAAAAGGAAAAAGTACAAATTGTTCGTTTTTAACCCCCCCCCCCCCCAAAACCCGACGTCCAAAATGGTGTTGTTCCAAATTTTTTACCATACAATGACTAAGTTATATTGAAAAGTTTGGAGTCAAAAAGTTATCTTTCACTTTAGATGTTGAGGTTAGGCCGTTTTTTTTTTTTTTTTTTTTTTGCTAATATTGCACCTTACTAAAATTGAATGCATCCATTCATTATTGAACTAATGTTATTTGCAATAGGGAATAAATAAGACTTGATTATGGAAATATTTTAGAAAAATTGAATCAGACAAAGTGAAATGCGCTATTTTTTTTATATTCAAACCTCTTAATTCTGTATAAACAACATACTCTTCCAATTGTTTACATTTTAGCTCAGTTTTCAATATAAAAAAAAACATAGTAATTGTTGTTACATGCTAAATACAAATGTGACGTGCAACAAGAACCATTCAGTATGGAAAGAGCATGTGTTCAAACTGGTAAAAAAAATTCATCTTTAGGGTATTTTTCCTTATGACGTGGACTTGAATAAAATGTATTTACATCAAGAACAAGCACCTGGATGTAACGCCTCATTCACGTTGGATGAGGCAGTTAAGGACATTGGCAGTTCCAAGTGGGGGGGGGGACTATAGGGGCTAAAGTCCCCCCCCCCCCTCCATTGGACCCTGGAAATATAAATTTAAACATATCTTTCATCATAAACATAACGGAGGTTTTTGGACATTGTTCTACAGTTCTGGACGTTAAAAATGGCCTTATATATCTACGTTTGGAAAAACTGATGGAAGATATCCTTCTCTAATTTCTTTAAAAACCTTAGCAAAGCTATTTTGTTAGGTTTTTCAATTGTACATTTAGCTTCAAGTTTGAGTTTCATATCAATTTTGGTTCTCGTCTTAGCTATGGGGTTTTCTTTATTTTTCAAGTGTATCCTTGACACTTTCAATATAGGATTTAAAGTGTACAAGCTCTTCAAAGAAGCTATCTTCAACATGTGATAAGTGATGAGATCGATCACCAGCTTCTCTTAGCTTACATCAGTATGTTTATATTACAAACGATAGCAGGGGGGTAGGCCTGCTCAATATAGCCCATGCCTGCGAGCGACGACGTGTCCGCCAGACCAACAGGGCAGCACAGAAAACACGGCACAGCCATTGATGATTTATTTATCATGTTTATAATAAACATGATAAATAAAAATGGTAAAATAATAAAATGATAAAATAACAAAGATTTCAAAACATATTTATAAAAATATATTTATTATGTGGTGGAATAAACTCATTCATTCATTCATTCATAATAAATGATCGACTTTGACTTTAATGTTTTGAAATCATTTATACTCAATCAAAGTATTTAAAATAGCATTTTTGCAGTTCTCAATATTAATAGCTCAACATTTATTTTTTTAGATTAAAACCTCCTTTTCGATTATTTATCTTCCAATATTTTGACGCACCCTAAATTTTCAGCCTTAGGCACGCGCCTGGTTTAATCCATTTATACATATTGTGACGCAGAATTCTAGGGGGGGAATAAACTAGTATTCACCAAGTCAGGCTAGGCCTACCCCTAGAACCAGCCACACTCAAATTTCTTCCCCGGAATGCTCAGAAGGAGCCGAGAAAAATCCAGGGGTCGATACGAAGTTGTCACGGCTTTGACTGATCAATTTATTTAAATTTAATCGAAGGCTCAGAGCTCTAGAAGCGCTCAGGAAATCCTGCAGACGCTCAGTTGGAGTTATATCATCCCAGCCTTCGTAAAAGTGTTTTGGAGAATTTTGCCTAACTTTTATAATGACTCTGTAGGGCCGACGAGTATCCAATCTTAAGCCAATGTGATATAAATACTCGTATTAAAATGCAACTAATTAGTTAAAGACGTTGGTAATCGATCTAATGTCGACTAAAAGGTAAAAAAAACAATTCCTACAGAGTCGTCGGGGCCTAATTAATATAACTGAACGGATAATTTATCGTGATATGATTTAAAATAAATTTAATATGAATATTGTAGCTGTTTGATTGTTCAAATCAGCTGCTCCCAAGACTTGATTCTTTCACCCGCCAAAGACGGGGTTTAGAACTTAGACGACAAGTCTCGGGGTATTAAAACGTCGAGTCAATTAAAATAATATAAGTAATAATTACTCGTTAAGCTAACGGAGAAATCGTAATTTCGAAACTAATTAATTAAAATGAAATAAACGATCGCCACCGCTAGTCACTGGCAGGCAGGAACTGGCGGGTCAAGACTCGAGTTGAGAAAAATTAATTAAGATAATTCGTAATGGAATTTTAAGAAAACGAAAAGGTATAATAAGTAAAGTATGCGTAAGATAAAACAGAAATAACGTAAAACGTAAAAAGGGGCCTAACTAGTATGGTGGCTAACCTTCGTGATAATCGTAGTGTCGTTGTATTCGTAACCCGTGCGAGCTAGTCGGTGGTCAAACAGCGAATAATTCTTTCTTGTTCTTGTCCGACTCAAATCATGATTTCCTCGGTCGAGGCTTAATCGCTCTGGTGGTGAGTTTGAGAACTAGCCAACAGCTGATCGGAAATTCACCTGTTGAGCCGGTCTAGTTGTCGTCTGTCGTTGGTCAACAAACACCATTTCGAGGTTAAGTGATGTTGTCATCGGCGTTAAATATTCGTAAAATCGGTCGTTTTAACTTTATTTGGTGAAAAGGATTGCTATTATGAATAAATATGTAGTTGTGGGTGTGTTCGTGTACTTCACTGTTATCAAAAGTAGGCCTACGTTCTTTGGCCCATAGCCCAAGCTAGGGCCAACACATAGGCCTAGGATTAGGATGTTGTGGATAAAAATCGGGTAAGTTATGGTGTTTGTTGACTAGCAATACGTTTTTACCCCCCTTAAAATTTGGTACCTCACACCCCTTACCAACTTCACAAAAAAAAGAGAAAAAAAAAAGATTTCTAACGTGAGGGGGATGGTCCAAAGGCCTCGTAGAAGGGGTAGCTGAAGAAACGGCGACGTGAAGAAGAGGTCGTGTACGAGAGGGAAAAGGAAACGAAAACAATAAAATCTTCTTGATAACAAAATAAAAAGAACTTCTTAAACGAAAATAAAAACCAACTGGTATAAAAACACCTCTCGTAAAATCGGAAAAAAGATGAACGGTAAAACAAACAAAAAATACTTCTGAATCATTGAACGTAGGGAAATGATTCTTCGGCCCTCAACGTTGGTGGTAGGGCTTCAGGTCCTTCACGTGAACTACGTGTGACACCCCCGTGCGCACGTCTCTCACCGTGTAGAGGTTGGCCCCACGCCGCTCCTCAACCTCGCAGGGTCCGTCGAACTTGGGGGCGAGCTTCCCGACCACGGCGTCGGCCGCGGAAGACAGCGTGTGAATCCGCCGCAGCACGCGATCGCCGTTGCGGTACCTCACCTCCCGCCGGCGGAGGTTGTAGTACCTTGCCTGCTGCTCGTAGGCGGTCTTGAGGTTGGCGTGGACCTTCTCGTAGATGCGTCCGAATTCTCTGCTGCGGCTATCGTGGACTTCGGCGAGCGTTGGCTGTCCGTCAACGTCGGGGGTCGCCTCCAACGTTTTCCCTCGGACAGCTTTCGGGACTCTGAGTTCGCGGCCTAATGTTAACATCGCCGGCGTGTAACCCGTCGAATCGTGGACGGCGGTGTTTATGGCGAACTGGAGCTCGGCGATATGGGCGTCCCATGACCTATGATTCTCCTTCACGAACTGAGAGATCATGGTCTTCACGACGCGGTTGACTCGTTCTACCGGGTTCGATTGTGGACTGTAGGGAGCTGTGTTCGTGAAAGTTATGTCCCAATCCGTCGCCAGGTCCCTAAAGAGGTTCGAAACGAACTGAGTCCCGTTGTCGGTGATAATGGACTCAGGTGCTCCGTATCGAAGGAGCATCTCTTTAGTTTTGCTGACAACGTTCTTGGCCGTTGCTGACCCGATAGGACATAACTCAACCCACTTGCTGTACGTGTCCTGGATCACCAGCAGGAAGCGGTGGCCCTTTCCCGACCTGGGTAGTGGACCCACTAGATCGGCGGACACCGTGTACCACGGACCTTTTGGAGCCCGGAAGTACATCTTCCCTGCCGGTTTCGTCTGCGCCACCTTGTACTTTTGGCAGGCATCACAGGATCTCACGTAGGCTTTCGTCTCCCGACGCCATCCAGGCCAAAAATATTCGGGCCCTACACGGCGAAGTGTTTTCTTGACACCAAGGTGTCCTGCCGTAGCGTCATCGTGGTTCTGTCGTAGTACCGCCTCTACTTGCCCTGGAGGAACGCACATTCTCCAGGACAGCTTACCACCACTCCCATGGCGTTGGGAGGTTCGGTAAAGGCGGTTCTCCACGATTTGATATCGCGGATAGCGTCGTGGGTTGGCGGTCACGGCTGCGTACAACCGGTCGTACCAATCAGTCGGAGGGACGTCGTTGGCTTCGTCGGGGCGTGCGTCGGATTGCGTCGTGTCATTCCGTTGGTCTCCCGGTCTCGTCGATTCCCTGCGTCTGGTCGTGCGTCGCTCGCGAGGCGCGTCTGTCACCTCCGATGTGAGATGACTCACCGCGACCAGGCCCGATTGGCCCTCGTTGGTCACGGGTTGCCTCGACAATGCGTCGGCGACACGGTTCAGGGTTCCCTTCCGGTACTTGATCTCGAAGGTGTACTGCTGAAGTTCCATCACCCACCGCGCTAGACGTCCGCTAGGCTCGTGTAGCCTCATTAGCCATTTCAGCGCGACGTGGTCGGTTATGGCGACGAACTTGTAACCCTCGAGGTACGGCTTGAATTTCCGGGTCGCCCAAACCAGAGCAAGACACTCTAACTCCGTCGTTGTATAATTCTTCTCTTGGTCCGTAAGCAGTCGGCTGGCGTACGCGATGACGACCTCGCCGGATTCTTGGTTCTGCGTGAGAGCGGCTCCAAGACCGATGGTCGACGCGTCAGTCTGGAGGACAAACGGGACCGAGAAGTCGGGACAGGCCAGGACAGGAGCGGAGGTGAGGCGTCGTTTTAGTTCCTCAAACGATTCTTCCTGTTCAGGGCCCCACAGCCACCGAGCGTTCTTCTTCAACAGTTGTCGCATCGGGGCGGTTACTTGGGCAAACCTGTCCACGAAACGACGGTACCAGGATGCAAGACCGAGAAAGCTCCGTAGGGTTTTGCCGTTCGTAGGTCGTGGGAACTCGGCGATAGCACGGACCTTCTCTGGGTCGGTCGATATCCCCTCGTTGTTGACGACGTGTCCGAGATATCTGAGCTCCTTTTTGCAGAAGTTACACTTCTCTGGGTTTAAACGTAGGCCAGCCTTTCTAAGGCGTTCGAAGACCACCCGGAGGATCTGCAAGTGCTCAGTAAACGTGGCGGACACCACAACGAGGTCGTCGAGGTAGGCAAACACCTTCGGCTCCAGCTCCGGACCGATGACCTTATCCAGGAGGCGTTGAAAGGTCGCTCCGGCGGAATGGAGTCCAAAGGGCATAACCGTGAACTGGAATAGGCCTAACCCAGGTACGGTGAACGCGGTGATCGGTCGGCTTTCCTTCGCTAACGGCACCTGCCAATAGCCTTGTTTTAAGTCCAGTGTGCTGATGTACCTCGCCGGCCGTAGTTTCTCCAGAATCGCGTTGATTCTGGGCAGCGGATACGCGTCGGGGACAGAGCATTCGTTGACTTTGCGCATATCGATGCAAAACCGAAACTTTCCGTTGCTCTTCCTCGTCAACACGACTGGCGAACTCCAAGGGCTATCCGATGGTTCGATAACACCATCGCGGAGCATCGCCGCCACCTCTTCGTCGATGATAGCCTGCATCGCGGGATTTCTGGGGTAATACCGCTGCTTGACGGGGACGGCGTTTTCTTTGAGCCGTATCGTGTGCTCAGCCAACGCCGTTTTCCCCGAAACGTCGTCAAACAGCGGAAGTTCGCGTTCCAGGAATTCCGCGAGTCTCGTGTCTTCTTCGGAGGTCAAATTCTCGAGGGCGTCTACCGGATAGGACGGGGGAACGTCGTCGTTGCGGAGGTTTCGTACAGCGGTGTGTACACTGACAAGAGCGAGGTCAGTAATACACCGAATGCCGAGTACCACCTCCACACTCAGATTCGGGACATGTAGGGCATCCCACGAATACGTCTGGCCCGCGATTTCACCATCCACTCTGTATCGATCCGAGACACGGCAACTCGCTCCGTTGGCCATACGTAGGTTGACGTCAGCCTGGTCGGGTACGCTGCCGCACGCCCGAAGGTGACGTACGGCGCGATCTCCAATCAGACTGACCGACGAGCCGGTATCGACGAGGGCGCTGAACGTCTCACCTGAGATGACCACGTCGACGAAGGGTCGGTCATCTCTGGGGGCGCGTTCGCGGCTGACGGTTCCAGTGAATTCCGTTATGAAGCCGAGCCAGCGATTCCACTCCTCGGAGGTCGTACGGCGTTTCGTTCTACGGGGCTCAGGCGACCTCCCGCAGACTGAACCCGATGTCCGTTTCCAGAGCCGCAGTTGCAACGACGCGTCGAGATGCCTACCCTCTTGCAGTGGTAGCAACGCAGGACCTTGGGCTTCGAACACTCGCGAAACAGATGTCCGGTTTCGTCGCAGTTCCAGCACACGAATTGCCGAGAGCCTGCCGCTCGTTCGTTCGTCGTACCGGGCGATCTGGTCCTCGTAGAGTCCGGTGTCCGCCTCCGCCTGTAGTCGTCTCGTGGCGAAAGGTCACGGGGGTTTGACCGCGCAAACGTCGTTCTCTTGCGGCCGTCCTCCAAGGGTTTACCAGGTCGTGACCTGGCCGTCACCTCGGATTCCTCGGCACGGTCGTCTGACCAGCGATCAATCGCCGCGCTGTTGTAGACCCGGTCGACTTTCCGATCTCGAACGTAGGCGGTTTCCGGGATCAGCGACATCGAAGGTGGTGGCGGCGGACGAAAGGTCTGTCGGCAACGTACATACGCCTCGTACCCCTCAGCTCTTTCCAACAACTCCTCCAGAGTACAAAAATCGGTACGACGTAAGACGAGTTTGTACTCCGGGCGCATGTTGCGGTATATGAGGTCGAGTTTACCCTGCTGCGAGAACGTACCGCTCCTCCGAATCAACGTTGAGAGCGCGACGACGTAGTCACGAATGGATTCGCGCTCGCCTTGTGTCCGTCGCCTTACCTCGTCGTCTAGATCTTGTCGATATAATGGAGGGAGGTATTGATCTTCGAACTGACGTTTGAAATCTTGATACGTCCGCCAGCTACCGCGACAGTTCCGATACCAAAGCAATGCCGGGCCGTGAAGAAGTTCCGGCAGTGCCTTCGTCACTTCATTGAGGTCGATCGAGTAGGCTTCCGCCAACTCCTCCAGACGTTCTAGAAACGAGACCGGGTCCTTCTTGCCGTCAAACCGCAGATTCCACTTGCGCACCCGATTGCACAACGACGGCGTGTCGTCTCCCACTCTCGTCCCACCACACGGGTTAGGGTCGTCTGGACGTGAGGTTGAGAAGCCGGGTTGGAATCGTGACGTCCACGGGTCCTGGTTGGGCTGTGACCAGTGGTTTGTCCGGTCGCCGAAATCGTAACGAGACGTCTGGGTTTGCGACTGGAAGGCGTACGGTTGAGGCAGGGTCGTTTCGTAGGTCGTCGGGTAAGCTGTTGGCCGTTCGTTGGGTCTATCAAACGTAGTACGATAGTCGTGTTCCGCCAGTTGTCCGAAAAGTGTGTGACGTGACGTAATATCTTGACCAGGTGACGGGGCGTTAGCCGGCAGCTTCACCAACGTCGCGAGAGTTCGTCGAACGGACTCAGAATCGGCGTTTGGTGGGAGTCCCAGCATTTCTCGAACGCTGGCCATCTCCTGTTGCGTTGAAGGAGGTGCCAGCCACTGTGGTCGAAATTGTGTATCGTAGGCTGTAGAGGCAGTAGGCTCCGATACCGCGATCGCCGTCGGGTTCATCGGTTGACCGATGCTTCCCAACGGGTTCTTCCAATAATCGCAAAAACGTTTGCGGAGCTCGGCGACGCTACCCTCAGTATCTAGCTGATATTTTGTCATCTCAGCAATCAGGTGCTGTTTGCTCAGAGTATGAATCCAGCCGACGCGTGGGTCGTCCAACGGCGATTTCGGGATGCTCTCCATCGTCGAAGGTATTTGGGAGATCGTCGTCGTGGTCGTGGTCGTCGTTGACGTTTGAATTCCCACCGTGGATATCGTCACGTGGCCGATCGGTAGCGTATCGGGTCGGGCGATGGTCGTCGGGGTACTCGAAGTCGTTGATTTTGTTTCTCCAGTCATTTCGTCTAAATTTCGAAGTCAAAACCGTGTTTTCGAGTCCAAATGTTCGGGCGCCAGAGATGTGACGCAGAATTCTAGGGGGGTAATAAACTAGTATTCACCAAGTCAGGCTAGGCCTACCCCTAGAACCAGCCACACTCAAATTTCTTCCCCGGAATGCTCAGAAGGAGCCGAGAAAAATCCAGGGGTCGATACGAAGTTGTCACGGCTTTGACTGATCAATTTATTTAAATTTAATCGAAGGCTCAGAGCTCTAGAAGCGCTCAGGAAATCCTGCAGACGCTCAGTTGGAGTTATATCATCCCAGCCTTCGTAAAAGTGTTTTGGAGAATTTTGCCTAACTTTTATAATGACTCTGTAGGGCCGACGAGTATCCAATCTTAAGCCAATGTGATATAAATACTCGTATTAAAATGCAACTAATTAGTTAAAGACGTTGGTAATCGATCTAATGTCGACTAAAAGGTAAAAAAAACAATTCCTACAGAGTCGTCGGGGCCTAATTAATATAACTGAACGGATAATTTATCGTGATATGATTTAAAATAAATTTAATATGAATATTGTAGCTGTTTGATTGTTCAAATCAGCTGCTCCCAAGACTTGATTCTTTCACCCGCCAAAGACGGGGTTTAGAACTTAGACGACAAGTCTCGGGGTATTAAAACGTCGAGTCAATTAAAATAATATAAGTAATAATTACTCGTTAAGCTAACGGAGAAATCGTAATTTCGAAACTAATTAATTAAAATGAAATAAACGATCGCCACCGCTAGTCACTGGCAGGCAGGAACTGGCGGGTCAAGACTCGAGTTGAGAAAAATTAATTAAGATAATTCGTAATGGAATTTTAAGAAAACGAAAAGGTATAATAAGTAAAGTATGCGTAAGATAAAACAGAAATAACGTAAAACGTAAAAAGGGGCCTAACTAGTATGGTGGCTAACCTTCGTGATAATCGTAGTGTCGTTGTATTCGTAACCCGTGCGAGCTAGTCGGTGGTCAAACAGCGAATAATTCTTTCTTGTCCGACTCAAATCATGATTTCCTCGGTCGAGGCTTAATCGCTCTGGTGGTGAGTTTGAGAACTAGCCAACAGCTGATCGGAAATTCACCTGTTGAGCCGGTCTAGTTGTCGTCTGTCGTTGGTCAACAAACACCATTTCGAGGTTAAGTGATGTTGTCATCGGCGTTAAATATTCGTAAAATCGGTCGTTTTAACTTTATTTGGTGAAAAGGATTGCTATTATGAATAAATATGTAGTTGTGGGTGTGTTCGTGTACTTCACTGTTATCAAAAGTAGGCCTACGTTCTTTGGCCCATAGCCCAAGCTAGGGCCAACACATAGGCCTAGGATTAGGATGTTGTGGATAAAAATCGGGTAAGTTATGGTGTTTGTTGACTAGCAATACGTTTTTACCCCCCTTAAAATTTGGTACCTCACAATATGTTTGTGTATTTGGTAGGTTTGAATTCCACTATCCCTTAGTTGCCATTGGCTGTATGAGCTATTAATTAACAGTCTGTCTAAGAAACATGTCGTCCTTAGTCAGTAACAACCTACAAGATGAGTATGAGCTACTCATCCTACACTCATCTCCATTCATACTTGGCTTAAAAGACCAACTTTTGTATGGTCACCATTTCAGTTAAAAGTATTAAAAGTAGTCTGTACAACAGGGCATGTAGATTTCTGCTAATGTGGCTGATAGTGGATCACGTCTATTGGTAGGCCTTGAGAGTTGTAATACAGGGTTAGGCAAAAGTCTGGAACCCCCCAGCTAACTTTTTAACGCGTTGTGGTAGGAAAACCAAACTCGGTACATATTTACAACATAAGAAATTGCACTTTTTCATCAAAGTTACAACTTTGCCCTAGCTCCCAAAATGGGGTATTTTGGTGGCAGCCCCAAATTTTCAAATGTAAACATCTATAATGTGACCCCTCATTTTAAAGGGTTTATCAAGCAAGAGAAATTAAATGGTGCAAACCAGAGGTCAATATCGCACCCCTAATCAAAATGGCAGAACTACATTTTACTTGTACTTCATTTTACAATATTCTCCATAAGAATAACATGAGAATTTTAAATTCTTTGAAATTTCTCCCTTACAAAAAACACTTTGATATACTAAATAATTTGTTTTTGAAGCCCTTTAAAAAGGTCTTGTGAGAAATTGGGAAATGTTTTGTTTTGAGGGTAAAAAATTAGAAAAACAAATGTTTTTGAATATGAGAAAAACCAGTTTTTTACTCCATAAAACTCCATTCCCATGGTCCGATACATATACAAAAATTTGAACGAATGTTTTTGGCCTCTGGAGACAAAAAAATGAAAAAGTAAATCGTTCCCGGGCCTAGGTCTTACCGTGCCACCTACGTTAATAGCTACCTACATTCCAATAGCGAAATTCACTAAATACGATTAAAGATAGGCCTATCAATTAGACGAGCGTACATTGCTGCGGGCAGGGCTGGAACCAGACGGCTACATACAGATTGGCCAATGGTTTAAGGGTCGTTTCTAACATACAGATTGACCAAAGGTCCTAATGAGCAGGGGCAAAAAATGGGGGCGGAGCCTACAGCAGCGACGTCCCGGGGGGGGGAGGAGCTTGTCTATTCAAGTCAAGTGTTTGTTAACTTTTTCTAATCTTACCAGTCACAGAGGTGGCCAAGTTCAAGAGACGAATTTTACTTTTTAAAACACTAAGTTTTATGTAAACTGTTAAGTAAACAAATAAGGTTTTTACATTCAACTGTAGCTTAAACAAAACAGTGTGGTATTCTAATACAAATAATAGGCTATAAAATCTAACTAATTGCTTATTAACTCACTATCAATTTCTTTTCAAGTACACAAAGTACATTTTTTGGGAGGTCGAGTTGGTTACGAAATTGTTAGTTTGTTTGACCTAGTTATAGCAATAAGGATAATGTTACCATTTAAAAGTCCTGAAGTGTTCTTTCAAGATCCAAAGTATAAGCATTCTCGTTTTTATGTGTATACACATTGTTTGAAAATTACCTTGAATATCCACCCGTCTTAGTATTTCGCACACGATGTTCATTTTTAAGTTCACAAAACCAATCTAGCAATATTCATTATAGGAGTGTAGTATTTTAACAAAAGTTTAAAAAAGGAAAAAGATATTCCATTGGAAGTGAAATAACCTGAATATAATGTTCTACCACAGAGTATAAAAATCTACTCACTTATTCAACATTTACGTAAACCAAAAATTAAAATTCTAAACTTCAAATAATTCTTAACATTTTGCCTTAAAATCCTGAAATAAATAATAATTTGTTATTAATATTCAGTCAGCTACATTTTCATTTGCCGCTAAAAGAAAATAATAACTCCAAATTGGAGGTATTATTCCGTTTGGATGATATCCCGTGAAAGCATATAACCTCGTCATATTAACTTTTAAAATTGCATAGTTTGTGCTGAATTCTGTTGTCAATCATCTGAACTTGTTCAAGTTTACAATGAAATTTTGTTTACATCAAAACATATGTCCATGGTACAATTTTGTTTACATCCATACGAAAATTGGGTTATCTGTTTATCTGTTATCTGTTTGGGTTATTGATGTTTAAGTTAAATCAAGAAAATGTTGTATTATCTATACTACAGTATTATATAAAAATCTAATGGTGTCTGTCTGTATGTGTGTTACTAATAGGTGCAAAAACTACTGAACCAACTGGCCTTAAATTTTACAAAAATATAGCTACCATACCAAGGACCATTATTGGACTATTCACATTTCAAAACTGACCGTAGGCTTTGCCCCTTTGGCTTTAGAAGTTCTGAGGTGAACATTTTAAAAGTAAATATTGACTGGTCTCCATGGCTGCAATGAGAACACTAACAATGTTTGTTTACGTTTGCTTTGACATTTAAATGTAAACAAGAAGAACTGCTAAGAAAAAAAAAATTCTATAACAGTTGCTGTATCAACTCCGGCTCTGCTTTGGATTTTTTAAAGCGTCTAAGTTATGAAAATAATGTTATTGATATGTTTTCATGGAAACAGTATGAAAATTACAATGTATAGATGTTTTGTATGAATTTGGATGCTACTTTAAATAAATTCAAACTGCTTAACTTGTGTTGGATTAACTTAACATAATTTGCACATCACATTGTTTTTTTATATGTATATTTAGGTAAATTAAGTTATTGTGTTTTGCTAAACCTATGCTTAAATTAAACTAAAAAATATCATCAATAACTAAATTGTACGTCGTTGATTTTTGTTTTCTAAAATCTGTTGTATATGTGTAACTATATTTAATAATCAAATGGTAATACAAAATACTCTTTTAGCGAATTTCCCATATAGGGAATAAGCTATTACCGTAGTACTCATGGTAAGACCTGGTCGCGGGACCGATTTTTTTTCATTTTGAGGTCCCTAGAGGCCAAAAACACCATCCGTTCAAATTCATATATATATATATATATAATAAGTATGATTGTGATTAGGGCTACTACTATATAAATAATTGAAAACATTATAAAAACATTAGTACCCTTTTTAAATTCATTTTTAATTAATAAACGACATGTTTCGACACTTAGGTCATAGTCATGTTTACATTTACAAATACAATAACAAAAATAATGAAAGGAATAAATAGTCATATGTTAAGTTAACTTAGAATTTAGAGGATCTTGATTTAATCTTTGTTTAATTTTGTGTATATTATATAATATTTCAGTTTTATTGCAATTGTAGGATTTCTTCAAATATCGGATTTGTTTTATTTATGTTCATGGTATTCAATAAATTTTGAGGGTATTTTTTGTAATTTGTGTATATATGAAAATCTTCTTTGACATTTAATTTTGTTTTATTTCTTTCATATTCTAGAATTTCTAAATTTTCATTTATATTTTTGCACTCATGTCGAGTTTCGATTAGGTGCTCTGCAAAATTTGATTTCATTGTAGTTTTGTTACCTGATTTCAACGCTTGTATATGTTCCTGGAACCTTTTCTTAAAACTACGACTTGTTTGGCCAATGTAGGATTTGTTGCAGTCTGAACATTTAATTTGATAAATGCCTGATTTGTTTATATCCTTAACTTGGTTGTTATGTGCTTCATTATATATATATATCTATATAAATAAAATTAGAGTTTTGTCTGTACATTGCTTAGAATAATGAACTTTTTGGTTATTTTTACATTTCATAGGTCAGAGAAACCGAATCAAACCTTATCTCAATTTCTGTCTGTCTGTCTGTCTGTCTGTCTGTCTGTCTATCTGTCATTCTCTTGGTAACGCTAAAATACGCACTTTATTACAACTACTCCTCAATAACTATAGCACTGTCCCGCCTGAAACTTATTTTCCAAATACTATACATATATGAGATGGTTTTAGACGTATTTCATCGAATATGAGACAGTTAGATATTTAACAGTAAACCCTTGAAAATCAAGTTTTTGTCGATTTTTGACGTGGAATTTCTGGAAGCCCATGTTAACCTTATGAGAAATGAAATTATTGAATCTTAACAGCTGTTTCAATTAAACAAGTTGGTTCTGTTCTGTGATGTTCAATAGCATTAAAGTTACAAGGATTACCAACAGGGTGCAGCACTAGCACTATTATTTCTTTTACATTTATGACAACAGCTAATTTGCAACCTGGAGGCGAGTGAGCGTAGCGAACGAGCTAACCTGAAGGCAAGTGAGCGTAGCGAACGAGCTAACCTGAAGGAAAGTGAGCGCAGCGAACGAGCTCCAACATACAGGTGAGTGAGCGTAGCGAACGAACTTCAACCAGGACGTGATTGAGCCATGCAAACGAGATCAGATAGTAAAAATAAAAGTAAGCCTACCGTTATAGGATCGACCGGCAGACACAGAGGTAATTTAACCTTTTATTGATTGTCATACCGATCCGGAACAACAAAAAACAACATAAAATGAAGCTATGTATAATAGTTTGGCCAGCATATCTTAAAATATGCAAACCAACTGCTGTTCGTTATATAAGAAGGTTTCAACTGAATATTATAAGATCCCCGTGCGTAGAACGGGTACACAGCTAGTATATATATAAAATTTATATATATATGTGTGTCTGTCACCACGATAACTCGAGCAAAAATGATCCGATTTTGATGAAATTTTGTACAAACGTGTAAACGTACGTTTATTCGAACGAGTTCGCGATCCAGCACGATCGGACCATGGGAAAGGGGGTTTACGGGGGGTTTTATGGGGTAAAAATAGGTTTTCCTCATTTTTGACCCAAAAAACATAAAATTTAGCAATTTCTTTCCAACCCATTTTGTAGAGCTTAAAAAAACAAATAATTTAGTATATTGAAGCGTTATTATGCGCCTAATGGTTACGGAGAAAATTCCAAAAATTGTAAATTTAAAATTCCCATGTTATTCTTATGGAGAATAAGTTAAACTGTTGTAGCTTGTTTGTGAACATATTTTGATCAAATTTGGAAAATGTTTTTATTTCTTACTAACTATTCACATTTTAAAAAAAAAACCAGTTTTACACTCCCTGATGCAGCAAACCTAAGTACTTGTTAAACTAATTCTATTTAAATCAAGAATAAATGTTATATTTTTAAGGTAGACATTTCAGTGTAAATCCAATCAGTCAAATGGAAATTCGCTTAGTCTGCAGGTTTGCTGCGGCGGGGGTATTTTATCTTAACATAGCTTTCAGTTCACATTTACTTTATTTGACACATTTATTATTTGTGTTTTGCCACACCACTGATTAAACTAAACCAAGGAAAATATCATAAAACTAAGCAGTACCTACACAGTGTTCTTTTGTTTCTAAAATCAATGAAATATCCTGTTACTATGCTTACTTAATGGTAAGTGTGAAAATGTAAAGGCAATGGACGATGGAACTGATTAAAGGAACGAGTTTGTATATTAAGTTGTTTGTTATTGCTATTTTTATAGAGTAGAACCAGAGATGCAATGAAACATATACTGTATTTGCTATTATATTTTTTAGTCCTTGATGCTTTGATAATCATATTAGTTTTGTCTGCTGTCTTTAATGCTGAATTATTTGTTTAAAATTTTTTATAGTAGGGCCTACCTATAGATATAGTTTCTTTAATATTTCAAAAGACTGCATTGATAAGGCACAGCAATATTTCTAAAGTTTATAACAGCTGACTTAGTTTTGCTAATGATTTATTTATCGTGAGTGAAGAAACTGAAGATGGAAGGATTTGTGATTTAATATAAAGAAGAGTGAAATTTTAAAAAGTGTTCATTTAAATTTAACTAGTGAACCTGTGCGGCTCAATGCCCCGCAAAATTACATATGAATTTAGAAAACAAATTCATCGTGTTACTTATATATTGGCTCAACGTCAAAAATTAAAAACAGTAGTAATAAATCCTTAGAAGAGAAGCAGTCCAGCCATTTTCTAGCTGTATGTGTATTTTATTTAGTAAATTAATAAGTGTTCAAGTATGTTATAGGGTAGTTAATTTTAAAGATTAAAAAAAATACATTTAACAAAACTTGTTATCATATCAAACCAATAGGCCTATGTAGAACCTGCTATGTGGCATATTTTGAGGGTCATAAAGATACTGCTTGAAGAAAACACTTTTAAAAATAAACACTAAAAAACAATATTTTAACCACAAAAGCACTTCCATGAATACTACGATTTTAGTCTTCAGGAAGATTACCCTCGTCAAAATTGTCCGCAATGAATATCTGTAACCTATTAAAAGATGTAGCCTTACTTAAAAAACATATAATGTAGTTGCTCATGACTGAAATTAGCCTGGGTAAGAACAGTGCTGCTCTTTAATTAAAGTGCTTAAGTTACTTGGCTTGGTGCTTTCATAACTGCAAACTCAAAATACACCCACAAGTAAAAAAAAGAATCAAGTTATTGGTAAAAAAACCTATGTTTGTGTAACAACATTATTCACATGAAGTAAGCTAGATGATTTGTTTGATTTGTCAATCAGCTGTTTTGTTTCAAATAATGTCAAAGATTTGTGATTTTAAATACTAGTCCAGGCGCTAAACGGGTTGAGTATGCACTGAAAGTCTGACAAAATTTGACTTTTGATTATTGTTGGGGACATCTAGTAAATGAAAAAAATCGATGATGTCGCATTTCTAGGATGGTCACAACTCGGGGGGGAGGGGGGGAAGTTGCGCGGGTCATCGGTTTACGTTTCCGCGTCTAACTCACAAACGGTTAATGATAGAAAGATGAATTAAGCGTCTATCTACGCCTAAATATATTGTCCTTCAAAAAGGTTAATACAACCTTTCTTCTATCTCTTATACTTTAGGGGCTAATCAACATTTATTGCAAAAAATAAAATTTTAAAATACTTTAAAATGAAATATCGGAAATATTGCGCTTGTTTAGGGCATGTTACAAACTATTTATGGTTAGAAAAACTAACAAGTAGTACAACAGCACAAAGTTTAAAGAAATCTGTGCAAAAACAACAGAGCTACGTTGATTTCAGTAAGAGTAAACGTGGAAAATTCGTAGTAGTATCGAGGCGCGCATGGATGGTACGTAGCCCACAGTCAATATAGGTTTGATGTTGTAGGTAACCATGGGAAAGCTGAATTTTTCTATGCTGTTAGACCATGTTGAGATGATCATTTTCCCGAAAGTCAACACTCCTCCCCCCTTGTGCTTTCCTCTAACCCCCCTTTTTAGATAAATTTACAGCCTCTTAGCAATTAAGCTATAACTTTAAAACGGGTAAGGATAATAATGCAATCTTTTATTAATCATTTTGCGTTACGATAATCTACAAAAAGAATTATGAGATAAATAAATATTTAAAAAGAATTATTATGGATTTCTGAAGAAGAAGAAGAAGAAAATTTGTTCATTGTAATAAAATATCAATACAGTGTTTTTTTTTTTTTAATTTAAATGCAAAGTGTTGGACACACTGATTTTAAAATATTTTAAAAAAATTCCATGAATCACATTATTCAACAAATAAACTGATTTCAACTACAGAATATACACAAATAGCACTACATACTAATAAAGATCAGATAACAATTGAATGAATAATAAAATTTAAATGTAGCCTACTGAGAATCTGAATTTTTCCTACAAACAGTTAATAATTAATAAAACAAACCTGTTACTTTTATAATTTACTTTGATAGATACTTAACAAACAATAATTTATAAAATTTTTAAATTACATAGATTTTTCCCATTTTTGTATTGATATCTCAATTCTTAAATTTAATAATTATACTCCATTATCAATTCCCACCCTTTACTCCACGCCTCTTTAAGATAATTTCCAAGTGCCCGCCAATCTTTGCCATTTAAAAATTAAAAAAAACTCATATTCATTTAAATGTAACTTGTTGGACCAAAATTGACGTATCTTTTTGTAAAATTGGACATTCTGCTATAAAAGGATACACGTTTCATCCCGGTTGAGATTACATAGTGAACATACATAAATTTTATTTTCCATATAGAGTTAACTTTTTATTAGACGACCCCCTTTATTTGTAAAAAATGTTTTTAGGGATGATTACGAATAAAAAAAATATATCCACCATTTTCCAATATGGCCACCAACTTTGTTATTTCTTATGGAATACGCTGTATTTTAGTATTCTTTTAGAATTTAAAAGCTATTTTTTTATTTAGACATTTTTTCTCTAAACCTACACCATTTAGGAGTTACAGCGTGTTATATCTAAAAGAAAGGCTTGTGGTGTACATTCGGCATCCTGTAGCTCATAAACGAGTAAGTTGAGAGAGAAAGTGCAAAGAATAAATAAGTCACATATAAGTCCTCTTTCAAAAAAATGTATAAAATACGTTAAAAAAATACTGATTTTGTTGTTTAAAAAATGGTCACCATTTTCAAAAATGGTAGCTTACTTTGATATTGAAACAATTTATTGTATGGTTTTTTTATGTAGATGTGATTTGAAAACTTGTTTATTCTTTGTATTTTCGCTCTTAAACTTACTCGTTTATGAGCTACAGGATGCAGGATGTACTCACAAACCATTTCTTCTTCGATGTAACTCCTAAACAAGTAGCTTTAAAGAAAAATGTCAAGAATAAAAAGGTTTAAAAATTGAGCGTTTACATTCTAAAACAATCATAAAATACAGGGTATTCCATAGGACTAATAAAGTTGTCAGTCATATTGGAAAATGGCTAACATATTTTTAAAATTCGAAACCACTAAATAGACATCTTAAAATAAAGGGTAGTGTCCCATAAGAAGTTAACTCTATATCTCATAATAAAAAAGTTATCTATTGGTTCACTTTAGGTGAGACACCCTGTATAATAAAATGAGGCTCTGGCGTACAGCAGCAAATGCACGATATTCATTCATATGTATCCACTATAGTCTGTATATGTACTGAATGAGCTACATAACGTTAATATAATCTATATAAAGCGGCAAATTCAAATACAAAAACCATAATATACGTAATCTTTTTCATTATTGCGGTGCACAAAAAAGCCAGAGTCCTGTAAAATCAATATACTGTACTATCTATAACCACTATAAGCAAACAAACTGTTAATAACTATGTATCATTTTAAAATGTAAACTATGCACCCCAAATTTTGTATCAAACATTTTGTTGTGCGACCTCGTATAAAAAATCTACAAAGAAAAGTTTTATAAATTAATCCATAAAAATTACTTTTTTATGTTTATGATATTTTTTAACTATGAATATTTAAGTAGGATACCATGGTAAATACACTTTTTGTAGAATATCGTAACGCAAAATGATTAATTAAAGATTGCGTAACTATCCTTACCCGTTTTAAAGTTATAGCTTAATTTCTAAGAGACTGTAAATTTATCTAAAAGGGGGGGGGGTAGAGGAAAGCACAAAGGGGTAGGAGTGGGGACTTTTGGGAAAATGATCATCTCAACATGGTCTAACAGCATAGAAAAATTCAGCTTTCCCATGGTTACCTACAACATCAAACCTATATTGACTGTGGGCTACGTACCATCCATGCGCGCCTCGATACTACTACGAATTTTCCACGTTTACTCTTACTGAAATCAACGTAGCTCTGTTGTTTTTGCACAGATTTCTTTAAACTTTGTGCTGTTGTACTACTTGTTAGTTTTTCTAACCATAAATAGTTTGTAACATGCCCTAAACAAGCGCAATATTTCCGATATTTCATTTTAAAGTATTTTAAAATTTTATTTTTTGCAATAAATGTTGATTAACCCCTAAAGTATAAGAGATAGAAGAAAGGTTGTATTAACCTTTTTGAAGGACGATATATTTAGGCGTAGATAGACGCTTAATTCATCTTTCTATCATTAACCGTTTGTGAGTTAGACGCGGAAACGTAAACCGATGACCCGCGCAACTTCCCCCCCTCCCCCCCTAGTTGTGACCACCCTAGAAATGCGACATCATCGATTTTTTTCATCTACTAGATGTCCCCAACAATAATCAAAAGTCAAATTTTGTCAGACTTTCAGTGCATACTCAACCCGTTTAGCGCCTGGACTATACATAGATTATTATAGCAAAGTTTTCTAAATCATGGTAACTTAATCTCAACTAAATTTTACTATTACCAGAATTAAAATAAAGTAGTAAGATCCATTATGAGTAAACTTAAAGGTATACAATCCTTAAATTGAAATGTAGTATACATTAACAGTCATAATACACATCAATTATTATGTAGTAGACTTTGACTATGTTCAAGTAACAAACATATGTTTCTGTAAATAAAAATTATCTCCTATGTTATCCTTATGGGGAAATATGAAACTTTAAAGGGCGCCAGGGCCTCACTCTCTTCCCTAAAAAGAAAGTTTCCTGCACAACTTCACGTTACGCTCTTTCCAATGACACCAAAAACGTGTCAATCGGTTCAATAGTTTCGGAGGAGTAATTGTCACAAAAAACCTGCTTGCGTATTAAATAAGTATAGATAATTAGTATTTTTGCAACTTCAAAATAGAAATTTAAAATGTCAATAGTAAATTAAAAGATATTTAAATAAGGGAGATGAAGGTAAATCATGTCAAAGTTGTATTCGAAGATTTTGTCAGGGTTTCTCATATCAGCCAACACAAGATTTAAAATTAATCAAAACCAAAATGGTGCTATCCACTACTTATCAGATTTAAAAGTTATAACTTTAACTTTTCTATTAAGGCCATAAAAGTTGAACTTTGTTTCTAAAAGCATTTGCGGATGTGTAACTAGTATATGTAAAAGATGTAAAGATTAAAATGTTTCTATTTTGTGTCCTCTTCCCGTTGCAAAGCACGGGTACAACAGCTAGTTTTGTATAAAATGTAAAGAAGAAAATGGTTTACGTTAGATTTTTTGTTTTCATAGTATGTGTCATTAGTATTATTAATCTTTCTAAAGTTTCCTTGAAGAGATCGCGCACGCAATGAATAAAATAGAGATATGATGAGACATCATGTTTTCACCCTTAAAAACTACAATATATCGTAGTACTAATATTGTGAAATTTTGTGAGTTTGTTCGTTTGTTTGATATCCAATCACGCATTAACTACTGGTCGGATCGGGTTGAAATTTGGTATGAAGATAGCTCACATTCCCGATTAACATATCTAGACATATTCTTATCCCAAAAATCATTTCGGGCTCTGCTCCAATGGCTCCATAGTTTCCCATGTTGTTAACCTTATGAGTATTCATATTTAAAATGAATTAAAAAATTTTGTCAGCTTTTTCAACTTCACAAGTTGGTTCTAAGATATTCAATAGCATTAAAGAGACCACCATTTAATGCTATTTAATGCTATACTCTGTATCTGGTAAGATTACAGGGCCAATTTACCGAATAGGCACGGTAGGCACGTGTCTAGGGCGCGAGGCAATTGGCGTTTTTTTGGGGGCGCCAAAATTTTGGAAAATAAAAAAGATTGGTGGTTGTATTTGCATGTGATCACAGTAAACTTCTGATAATCCCTCGCGGCCATGTAAACATCGTAATCGTCTCCCATGATGTCGGCAAAACGGAAATCCTCTCCCGCGGACATATGGAGATTATCGTCTTCCGCGAATGAGGCAAAATTCTGATCTTTTCCCGCGGTCATATGGACATTATCATCGTCTTGCGCGATCGTTGCATAGTTCTGATCATCCCTCGTGGCCATGTAGATATCGTAATCGTCTCCCGTGGTCGTGAATACATGGTAATCGTCTCCCGCGATTGCGGCAAAATGTTAATCATGTCCCGCAGTCGTGTGGATATCATCACCGTCTTCCACGATCGCGGCAAAATTCTTGCTGTTTCCCGCGGTCATGTGAACATTATCATTGTCTTGCGTGGCATAATTCTGATCAATCCTCGCGGCGTTTAGAAATCATCATTGTATCTCCCGCCATTGCGGAAAATGGGCATCATCTCCCGCTGACATATGAAGATCATCGTCTTCCACGAATGAGGCAAAATTATGATCTTTTCCCGCGGTCATGTGGAAATTATCAGATTGTGGCATAATTCTGATCATCCCTAGCGGCGTTTAAAAATCATTATTTTATCTCCAGCAGTCCTGTAGACATCGTAATCGTCTCCCGCAGTCGTGAAGACAACATAATCGTCTCCCGCGATTGCGGCAAAATGTTAATCATGTCCCACAATCGTTTGGAGATCATTATCGTCTTTCACGATTGCGGCAAAATTCTTCGTGTTTCCCGTGGTCGTGTGAACATTATCATCTTCTACCGTGATCGTGGCAATATTCTGATCATCCCTCGCGGCCGTGTGTAGACATATTATCGTTTCCTGTTGTCACTACGTCACTGTTGTCATGCGCGATCACCGTAGATTGAAAACTCTAGGGTGAAATACAAAATTCACACATAATTCCTGGTTAAAAAACGCATGCATGGTTCCCGGATTTCCCGGTCGGTGGATACCCTACATATTATTAAATTGCAAAGGGGCGCTACTATTATTTGTGCCTAGGGCGCTGACAGGGTCAAAAACGGGCCTGAAGATTAGAAAACGTTAACAAACAGATTACTTGAATAGACTAGCTCCTCCCCCACACACATCACTGCTGTAAGCTCCTCCCCAATTTTTTGCCCCTGCTCATTAGGACCTTTGGTCAATCTGTATGTTAGAAAAGACCCTCGAACCATTGGCCAATCTGTACGCGCGCGAACCAGACTCAGCCTGATCCTTCTGTTAGCATAACAATGGGGGAGTTATAAATACCGCCAAAAAATATGTAGCAAGTTTTAAACTACACACTACAGTTAATGTTGAGGATTGTCCGACAAGGTATTTTTAACCATTATTTGTCTTAAAACACAATCCTAGGGCTATCAAAGGAATTATTATGGATTTTGAAGAAGCAAAATTGATTAATTAAAGGACTTGGTTGAAGGTTGACTTTGGTGCTGATGGTGTTTGTCAATGATGGAGCCGGTGGCTACTGGTTCCTAGAACACGCTACATGGAACGGGCTACTCATGGCGGACGTGCTCTTCCCTTGGTATGTGTGCTTGGTATTTGAGACCGGTGGAGGATTAAGTGGAGATTTTTATTTATTTGTGTTAATCTACACCATTGGAAAACTTGAAGTCTTTGTAAGAGAACGATCATGGTCAGTATAAATTACCTTTTACATGAGATTTTAGTGTTTGTGTTTAGTGGTTGTTGGTTGGATGTTTGTTACTGTATAATATATCAGTACCCGGGGGCCGAGCTTTGCTCGGGGAAAATCATTAGTCCACTCTGAAAGCAGTCAGTACTGTATTGGAGACACATAGATCCATTCCCAAACACCACACGGCTCGCCTTTACTACGTCCTACACCATTTCCTACGTCATGGACCTGTTTCCCTCCATTTCCATAGCACTTTAGGATTGTAGATACCTTAATCTAATCGTTATTAACAGTTCCCACACTCCGGACAGCTCGTCTTTACGACGTCCTACACCATTTCCTACGTCATTCACCTGTTTCCCTCCCTTCCCATAGCATTTCAGAATTGCAGATACCTTAATCTAATCGTCATAAACAGTTCCCACACTACGGACAGCTCGCCTTGACTACTTCCTTCGCCACTTCCTACGTCGCGGACCTGTTTTCCTCCCTTCCCATAGCATTTTAGGATTATAGATACCTTAATCTAATCGTCATAAACAGTTCCCACACTCCGGACAGCTCGCCTTTGACTACATCCTTCACCACTTCCTACGTCGCGGACCTGTTTTCCTCCCTTCCCATAGCATTTTATGATTGTAGAAACCTTAATCTAATCGTCATAAACAGTTCCCACACTCCGGACTACTCGCCTTGAACTTTGCTAAATGATGTTTTTCCTTTTGTACTGTATTTGTAATTTGCTAGTATACTGTGGGTAGTTGGCTTATTATGAACACATGCTACAACTTCAAGTTTTTTGTTTACTTTTTCCTTGTTATTTAATTCAGCCAACAAGGTTACCTAGCAACCCATAAGACTAATGTTAAAAAAAAGTGATTTTCAGTTTCATTTTTCTACGTAATTAGATTTTTGTTGGCACTTCTAACTGCAGTAAACTCGTTTTTAGGCCAGAATTAAACTATTTACAACATTTGAAGAAAATCGTCGGAACCGTTTTCGAGATCTTTGTGCAAGCAAGCATACATACATACAAGCAAACATTGCTCGTATTAGAGTATAGGATTAGTTTATAGCCCAATCATAAATGGCATTTGGTTCCACAATTATTTATCTTGGCTTGGAATCAACCAGTGACCTTTAGATTTAAAGAAATGAACTATAATCATTCGCACTACCCAAAACATTTCTTTTCTGCTGATGATATGATTATCTAAAGAAAAACCTTTAAAACCATAACCTGCTTTAAATAAACGGTTTCAGCAAACCGACGCATACTTTCTCCGATTAGCTTGTCAAAAACCCTTTAAGCAATTAAAGTGGTAAGAAGTAAAAATAAATATATAATGGGGAAAATCACAAAATAGCTTTTGAACCATAACTTGTACAGCATTAGGGGTTGTGCATGGTTGTACCATTTTGTTAAGAAGAAAAAGGACTACAAAATACTACATTTCAATTTTAAATCAATCGAGCAGTATTTTTAAATATATTTTTTGAACTGTACTTTTTACAGAGATGGTGGTTGTATGGATTTGTTTGGAGTCTAAAAGACTAAAACATAGCCAATAAAATTTGAATTAAAATTTGTTGTTCTAAAAGTAAAAAAAATCAGATTTATTGGTATTTTATGGGTTTTTATGGAAAAATGACCATTAAAAATCTAGGCGTTAATTTTTATAGGGCTTAAGAATTCAAACAGCTTTAAGTGCATTAATAGTACTTTGGCAAAAAGTATATTACTGTTTCACAATTATAGGCAGAGTCACGAAATAAGACAGACTTGTTGCTCGCCACTCCCAGGCTGCCTTCTACAAAAATCGCCGGGCAAAATACCCACAATATCCCTTAATAATTGCCACCAGTACAAAAGGTTTTTGTGACGAAGTAATCTTATAATTCATTTTGATAGCCCCAGGATTGCCTGTTATGACTAATAATGGTAGAAACGCATCTTGTCAGACAATCCGTTTGTACACAAAACACAAAACGATAACAGATAGGCCTATCAATTCACGCTTGTATATATATTGCCGCAGGCAGGACTGGAAGTAAACTGAATCAGGTAATGACGGAAAGACGTGGTCTCTGGATTGGTGTTTGTGTTATCAAAAGCTGAAATTGGACTAATTCTAGGGACGGAGGAGAGTGTTGAAAATATAATGGGATTCATAATTGATTTTTACATTCAAAATTATTGACAATAATAACAAATTTACATGCTTGATGGTCTCGACATTCTACATTAGAGCAGAAAAGGAAATTTGTTAAATACTTTGAGGAGTTTGAAATATACATAAAACTATTGACAGCACAAAATTTTTTAGTGAAAACACTCAATTAATTACAAATCCCATTATATTTTCAATACTCTTCTCAGTCACTACAATAGTCCAATATCAGCTGCTGAAAACGCAGACGACAATCCAGAGACCACGTCGGTCCGTCATAACCTGAACCTGATTCAGTTTACTATACTTACTTCTACTTCCAGTCCTGCCGACGGCAATGTACGAATTGAAAGGCCTATCTGTAATCGTTTCGTGTTTTGTATTAAATGTTTGTCGTATTCTGACGACACCTCCAGAAGTGGATCTTTTTTAAATCCTGACGATAGTGGAGTTAAAGAACCACCAAAACATATGTAGCAAGTAAAATTCGACACTGGTATATTAAGGATTGCCTGGCAAGGTCCGTTTTTACCATTCTTAGAAGCTATCTTAATTACGAACGGCAAAATGTTGTTGGTGGTGATAGTGAGCTACTTAGAAACACTTTTTCGGGCTGCTTATACAAAATTATACGTTCATTATGACTGCTAGCAAAAAAATATCCCCCCCAAAAATCTAAAAATAAGTCCGCCCCCCCAAAAATTCCTGTGGCGCAAACACGCCACAGTACCCCCCTCTGGGCACCCCTGAAATGAACCTTTCATTTATGGCAACAAAGAGTAAAAATTGAACTGTCTCGGCCAGTCTTTTCTTGCTTAAAATGTAAGCCACCACAAAGTAAAAATTTTACGTTCATTTGTCGGAGATTGGATGTATCACCATGGCGCTACTGCCACTCTGTATCCGTCAAATTGGGAGGTTGATGCAAGTGGTCACGTTTGCGTTCCCTCCAGCCACTAACAGGTTCTTCGTCTTACTGGTGGCATTTAATTTAAAATTTAGATAAAATACGAAAGTTAACCTATCAACAGAAAACACTACAAAGGAATTTTGATACACTGCAATGTGAATAATCACTTTCAAACATTCACTTAATCACACCGAACTGTAACCAAAACTACATGGTAATTCAGTAAAATACGATGTAAGGTAAACAAATTCAACTATTAAAACAAATTGTTGTCAAGTCTTGTTAGGAAACTCCAGCTTTAAATATAAAGCTTTTAATATAAAATTCCAGCTTTGCTCTAGAAGTAATAAGTCCTGTAGTCTGTGGTTAAACTTAAAAACTATTTCAAACTATGTCCATATGTTTAGTTGTAAACAAAGGGAATTGAGTTTGATGGTTTAGATCAAACCATCAAACTCAATTTTTTATGGTTTGATCTAATGTCAACAGATAGCGCCGCCGTTCCCAAACTTTAGCCCTTAACTGTACTTAAGTGATGTCCTTTCTTATTATTCTGAGACGTATTTGCACATCTACGTGAAAATACCTTTAATTTGAAACCTCAAACATTAAAATCCGTCAAGCCGTTATTGAGTTATGACTGTGAAAAGAAAACTTGCGTATTAATATATAGATATCTCAAAAATATTAATAATAAAATTAAATTCACCAAAGAAACCCAACAAAAAGAAATCAATTTCCTAGATCTAACAATTTCCATCCAAAACAACAAACATTCTTTTAACATATTCAGAAAACCCACAACTACAGACATAATAATTCCTAAAAATTTGAATCATCCATGGACACACAAAATTGCAGCTTTTCATTCACTAATACACAGATTAATCAACGTTCCTTTAAATAAAGAAAACTACAAGAAAGAAGTCGACACCATAAAATATCTAGCTGAAAAAAATTGATATAGACGCAAAATGATTGATAAATCACGAAGAAAATTAAGAAAAGAAATAAATTAAACTCAATTTAGAGAATAATTTGAAACACAAAGAAGAAAAAAATTCATGTGCGTCCCAAACAACAAAAATGTAAACAAAGCAATAAGGAAAACATTCAAACACACTCCAATCAACATATACAACCCATCTGGTATCTACAAAATTAAATGCTCTGACTGTGACAACTACTACATTGGACAAACCTATCAAAATTTTAAAGTTAGATTCAACGAACACATACAAGCATATAAATCGAAGAACAAAACATCAATGAAATCAAATTTAGCAGATCATTTACTAAATTCCAAACATAAGTTTACTAATATTGAAGAAAACTTAACAAAAAAAAGACAGAGACAAATTGAATGTAAAAGAAAAAATTAATATTTATATGAACTACAAAAATACCCCCGCCGCAGCAAACCTGCAGACTAAGCGAATTTCAACTTATCTGATTACATTTTTACTAAAATATTTCCTTAAATAAGACATATTTATTCCCAATTTTAATAACATTAGATTTAACGAGTGCTTAGGTTTGCTGCTACGAGGAAGGTAAAAAGTGTTTTTTTGACTATACGTCAATAGTATAGGATGAAATAAATAAATTTGCTAAATTTTATCAACATATATCCACAAACAAATAAACTACAACAGTTTTCATTTCCTCCATAAGAATAACATGGGAATTTTATATTAAAGTTTTTTTGAATTTTCTCCGTGACCGTTAGGCATACAACAGCGCTTCAATATACTAGATTATTTCTTTTTTTAAGCTCTACAAAATGGTTTAGAAAGAAATTGCAATTTTTTTTGTTATTGTGGTAAAAAATGAGAAAAACCCCTTTTGACCCCATAAACCCCTGTTCCCATGGTCCAATTATGCTGGTTCGCAAACTCGTTCGAAGAAATGTAGGTTTACACGTTTGTACCAAATTTCATCAAAATCAGATCAATTTTGCTCGAGTTATCGCGCTAACGGACACATATATATATATAATATAATATTATATATTATATTATATATATTATATTATATTATATTATATATATTATATTATATTATATATTATAATATTATACTAGAGAACCTGGCGCACAAAATCGTTCGCAATTTAGACAAAGGAGAAGAAGGATATGTATTGATTTTTTTGATATGGCGTTTTCTCGTTTCTTGGTTTTGTTGGTAAAGCTGGTGGTAAAAGGCCTCATTGAGTTTGCCGTCTACCTGCCGTTTTTGCAGTTTCTTTTGTGAAAGTCAGTAAAAGATTCTCTTTTGATTAATTGATGATAACCTAAATGATAAAACGTTTTCACTACCACCTCTGGCTGAAGTCTGGGACTTATTTGACGTGAAAACTCTTCTTTGCATACTCAAATGTTCTTTTTTAACATCCTAACATCCTTACCCTAGAACTTGCATCCGTAGGGCATTGCTAGCTTAACACCCTTTGTACAGCGTCATCAAATGCTTCCCAGTCATGCTTCTATTTTCTCTGGCATGTCCTGATAATTTCATGAAGACTCCTTTAATTTTTTTGTACATTTCCTCCACATGTTTTTAAAGGTTATTTCTTTACCTTCCTTAATCAAGCCTGACGACTTATCAAGATTCCTGTTTAAAACAATAATGGTGTTCTCCAGAATCTTTGGGACCCACCCTTCCTAACTTCAGATATAATCAAATATTCTTTTTGGAGGTGAAATACATGTTTATAACTAATATCAATAACTTCAGATCATTATTCTTGTACACTTATCATAAAAAAGAAGAATGTATATGCCATCTCTTACAATAGATACAATTACATAAAATATATTGTTCCTTCGATATTCATATTCTCCACTCATTAAAAAAACAAGTACATTTTTATCTCTTCAAAATCTTTGTCATGTATTCATTAATTTCAATTTGAGTATAACCAGCTGTTTCAAATATTAGTGTAAATTTCAAATTATTCATCTGTTCAAATGTAAACAAACATTTTCTCCATAAGGATAACATTGAAACTTTGAAAGCCACTGGGGCAGAGCCCTGATGGAATTTCAAAGATTTGATAGATGGCAAATCTACGTGCCACACCCTATCCAACGACACCTCAAACTTGGTAATCGGATGCATAGCAGCTTCAAAACAATTATGACAAAAATATGCCTAGAGTATTAAATCTATAAATATAAAAGGCAAAGCCCTCACTGACTCACTGACTGACTGACTCACTCACTCACTCATCACTAATTCTCTTACTTCCCATTTACCTAGGAGGCTAAAATTTGGTACACTGATTCTTTAGGCATTAAATAGGAAAACTAAGCTGTTTTTATTCTGATCGGACTCTCGGGCTCCGCCCCAGTGGCTCAGGAGTTTCCCATGTTAACCTTATGAGTACTCATATTTAAATGGAATTAATGAATCTTAACAGCTGTTTCAATTAAACAAGTTGGTTCTGTTCTATGATGTTCAATAGCATTAAAGTTACAAGGATCACCAACAACACAGGGTGCTGCACTATTAGGTATTTCTTTTACATTTATGACAACAGCTAATTTGCAACCAAAAGGTGAGTGAGCGTAGCGAACGAACTTCAACCTGGAGGCGAGTTAGCGTAGCAAACGAGCTAACCTGAAGGCAAGTGAGGGCAGCGAACGCTCACTCACTTCAACCAGGACGTGATTGAGCCATGCGAACGAGCTCACTTATAAAGTTAAACGGGGCAAAGCCCGCGGGTACAGCTAGTATATATATATATATATGAATTTGAACGGATGGTGTTTTTGACCCCTCTCGGGACCTCAAAACAAAAATTTATATCCACTTGAGTGGCGCGCGACCGTGACTGCCCAAAGGTCACTTTTAGTCGGCCATGTTACCATGAGACCTACGGTAATAGCTTATTCCCTCTAAAAATAGGAAAATAGAAATAAATATGGAAAATAGAGTTATTTTATAACATATTTTAGTGATATTATAATCAGGCAAATGGAAATTCGCTCAGTCTATAGATTTGCTGCGGCAGGGGGATTATATATTACTTGGTCAGTATTCGACATGTCCAGTCACCTGTTTCCAGACATGCACTTTGTGGAGCAGTTTTGTGATAGCACGGCCTCGGTGGGAGAGACGCTATGATATTTGTAACGACTAAACCCAGTTCCGCTTATGTCTTCACCGTGGTAATTCCCGTGTACTCGCGGTTAATATTGCATTACGCATTTCTTGCACGTGGTCTCTTTACCAGTGTTTTATAACTTACCCTCGTTCTCGCTTTATGCAACATCCGTCTGACAAAGTGTTATTTCATCCAGTTCACCGCATCTCTCATCGACAGGATTTTCACAACTCTACGACTGCACTTCTTCAGCTTCAATAACACCTACACTCAGTAAAATTGGAAATCAGGTACTCTCAGCGTTTCATTTTAATACATTTTATTCATGTCACAAGAGTGCTTTAAATGTTTGTTTTCTTTACAAGACTTTCAGCTTTTAATATCTTTGAAAAATCCTAATTCCAGCTTTTATGCTGTAGTAGTCAAGCGCTGTACAGTTAACATAGCCCGCACCTTGCGTCACTATTCAAAATTTAAGATGGTCTCTGCTCTTATAAATTGGAAGTACGCAAAGTACCGTTCATTACTGTTTACACAAAAATAAAATAAACCTCATAAGACTCAGGATAAGGGCCTAGGTGGATACGGCAATGATTAAAGAATCTTAATTATTTCCTATATCCATGATTCTTTTACAACAAATTATTCCCTGTAAAATATTATTACAGCATTTCACAAATATTAGAACAGACTCAGTATTATAGATCATAAACATAAACAAATTAAGTACACCGGTAACTGAAAGAATCATAAACTAATGAAATTATAATAACATATGGTTAGACAGCTCCATTTAATTAATGTAAATAATGTTTACATTCGTGCTAGTGACATCTATAGGCGTACCGGTACTTATTTAATACGCAAGCAGGTTTTTTGTGACAATTACTCCTCCTAAACTACTGAACTGATCGACATGTTTTTGGTGTTATTGGAAAGAGCGTAACGTGAAGTTGTGCAGGAAACTTTCGTTTTAGGGAAATAATTAAAGAGTGAGGCCCTGGGGCCCTTTAAAGTTTTGTGTTTCTCCATAAGATTAACATTGGAAACAAAAACTGTTAAGAAACTCCAGCTGTTGTTAAAAATTAAAAGTGAAACGTGTTAATTGTAAACAGTCAAAAAGTTTGCTAATTTAACAGTTTGCAACAAACATTTACTGACTTGGTTGAAATGAAACATTTACTACAGAGTATTTGAATTTGGGTTGGCGTAAATATTACAATAGAAAAAAGCGAGAGAGCCTGGATAAATTGATGATATACCAAAAAGAAAATTGAAATAACACTGTGCTGCATTTCTTAATAATCATTGAAAGAGCCGATTTGCAAACTATGGAAACATAGGAAAGTCATAGAACACCGCCAAGGAGAAGAAATAATTTTTTTTAGAATTTATAATCATTACTAGCTGTTGTGCCCGTGCTTTGCAACGGGAAGAGGACACAAAATTGAAACATTTTAATCTTTACATCTGTTGCATATAATAGTTACACATCCGCCAACGCTTTTAGGAACAAAATTCAACTTTTATAGCCTTAATAGAAACGTTAAACGTTATGACTTTTAAATCTGGTAAAGTAGTGGATACCACCATTTTGGTTTTGATCAATTTTAAATCTTGTGTATGCTGATCAAAAACTGACCAAATCTTCGAATACAAATTTGACATACATGATTTACCTTCATCTCCCTTAATTACATATCTTTTAATTTATTATTGACATTTTAAATTTCAATATAATAATTTTGAAGCTGCAAAAATACAAATTATTAAATTTAAATGAACATTTTTTTTTAATTTCACTCTTCTTTATATTAAATCACAAATCCTTCCATCTTCAGTTTCTTCACTCGCAATAAATCATTAGCAAAACTAAGTCAGCTGTTATAAACTTTAGAATTATTGCTGTGCCTTATCAATACAGTCTTTTGAAATATTAACGAAACTATATCTATAGGTACTATAAGAAATTGTAAACAAATAATTTAGCATTAAATACAGCAGACAAAACTAATATGATTATCAAAGCATCAAGGACTAAAAAATGTAATAGCAAATACAGTATATGTTTCATTGCATCTCCTGATTCTACTCTACAAAAATATCAACAAACAACTTAATATACAAACTCGTTCCTTTAATCAGTTCCATCGTCCATTGCCTTTACATTTTCACAATTACCATTAAGTAAGCATAGTAACAGGATATTTCATTGATTTTAGAAACAAAAGAACACTGTGTACTGCTTAGTTTTATGATATTTTCCTTGGTTTAATTTAATCAGTGGTGTGGCAAAACACAAATAATAAATGTATCAAATACGGTAATAAAGTAAATGTGAACTGAAAGCTATTTTAAGATAAAATAAGAGTATTTTGTATTACCATTTGATAATTAAATATAGTTACACATATACAACAGATTTTAGAAAACATAAATCAACGTACAATTTAGTTATTGATGATATTCTTTAGTTTAATTTAAGCACAGGTTTAGCAAAACACAATAACTTAATTTACCTAAATATACATATAAAAAACAATGTGATGTGCAACTTATATTAAGTTAATCTAACACATGTTAAGCAGTTAGAATTTATTTAAAGTAGCCTCCAAGTTCATGCAAATCATCTATACATTGTAATTTTCATACTGTTTCCATGAAAACATATCAATTACATTATTTTCATAGCTTAGACGCTTTAAAAAATCCAAAGCAGTGCCGGAGTTGATACAGCAACGGTTATAGAATCTTTTTTTTTCTATAATCATTGGCATAGTTTTAGAATAAATAATCCATGATAAAAGGTTAGATTAAAATAAACCTACGTAGTTATGGAAAATATTATATTAAATTTCTTTGTATCAGCTGTCTGAAATTGTGAAATATGCAGTTTAGCAGTTCTTCTTGTTTACATTTAAATGTTTAAAAAAATGTAAACAAACATTGTTAGTGTTCTCACCACAGTCATGGAGACCAATCAATATTTACTTTTAAAATGTTCACCTCAGAACTTTTAAAACCAAAGGGGCAAAGCCTACGGTCAGTATCAAAATGTGAATAGTCCTATAATGGTCCTTGTCCTTGGTATGGTAACTATATTTTTGTAAAATTTAAGCCCAGTTGGTTCAGTAGTTTTTGCACCTATTAGTAACACACATACAGACAGACACCATTGAAAAATGATAAGATATTTACAAGAAATGTTGATTATATCAATCTGTTATGTACATCTTGAGTATTTCTATAATCTTTGAGTCGAATCTTTTAAAGTCATCAGAAATTATGACTGTTATTCGTTTTATAATAACACCTGTGTAATACTTAGCAATTGCTCGAATTCGAGCAACAGGTGCACTAGTCATTATTTTAAATTTATAATCCTTACCCTCTCTTTTCTAATATTCGTGCAGTATTTAATATGTTTGAACCAGCTGTGTGGAATTGTGAAATCAAAATTCATTTGACAGTTAGTTTTGCTTGTTTACATTTTTAAACTTTGTAGGTTTGTTCTTTGTTACCATGGATACCATCAATCAATATTTACTTTTAAATCTCTCACCTCAAATTTTTGAAAGCCCACGGGGCAAAGTCCTAGGACAATGTAGAAGCGGGAATTGATCTATATGTATCCTCAGAGCTGTAGCTTCATTTGTGTGCAATTTGAGCAACAGTCGGTTCAGTAGTTTTGAGATTATCTCATACAAACATACAGACACACACTTCTTTATAAAAGTATTGACAATACATAACACAATCTATACTCTTATAAAATTCAAATACCACTCAGTGACTCACTGACCACTAAATCTACTAACCATAAGAACTCAGTAATTGGAATTGAGATTCTAATTAGGCTCTAGGTTTGCAAACAGAAGCGTTTTCAAGGGATTCCATCAGGGCTCTGCCCCCGTGGCCACTTAAGTTCCCATGTTAGAGCCTTCTTGAGTGGCGCGCGACCGTGACTGCCCAAAGGCAACTTTTAGTGGGCCATGTTATCATATATAGCTTATTAAGCGAAGCGACAGCGGTGGCGAGGCACGCGACAGTCGGCGCGACTGGCCACCCTAGTATGGTTATGTTAATGTCAAAACTAATTTACTTTAAGGTAAGTGCTAGCCTCTCCTTAGTGAAATAAAATTATTTACATTCTTGTGGGATACGGGTATAAATTACCTTCTATTTTTTCTATGAATGAATATTTTCAGGAGGCAAATAATGTTACTTACGAGCGATACAATTTCAATAGTGCCAAACAAGTTGCTCAAGAATCAAGCAAGGATTACATTAACCGACTTCATGAACTTATTGGTAAATTTGAATTAGATGCCTTGGCCAATCTTTCGAAAAAGGAAATTGAGTAAAGTTTCAGAGAAAATGCTATCTTCTTTTCCTGATATTGTAAAAGGTAAAGGGTGTTTTGAAGGACACTGTGAATTTAAGCTAGATACATCAGTACGTCCTATTGTCGTGCCTCCAGGATATCCATATGGCGATGTGCTGTGGCTCTAAAGAAAGAGATAACAAGTTTGGAAGATCTAGAAGTGATAAAAAAAGTAACAGAGCCTACCGATTGGGTTATTGCTATGGTAGTTGTGAAGAAACCAAATAAATATGAATATGCATTGATCCTCATAACTCAATAAAGCAATAAAACGCCCGAACTACCAAGCACTGACTATTGAAGAGGTTGCTCCCCAGTTGAGCAAAGCCTAAATATTCAGCAAACTCGACCTCAAAGACGGATTTCTGCATGTCAAATTGACAGAAGATTCTAGTAAATTAACTAGGGGAGAGCGAGGCTAAATCGTACACCCATTTTTTTGGCCTAGAATTCAAGCTAGGTGATCTCGACAAGTGCTGGTATCTAGCAGCAGAATGCGCAAGTTTACAGTATCTGCATCGTTTTGCTATGTGTGCTAGTTTCAATGTTTCAGTAAAAAAACATGTTTCTACTAACTTGCTTCTAATTTTCGTCCAGTACTAAATAAAAAGTTAGTGAAGTAGCTTTTATTGTAGTCTATTAACTGTGAGATCATAATAAACTACATCCCTTAAGCTCTCTTTTGGTTATTAGCGATGATTGTTTAAGGTTTAAGTGATAGAATTTGAGTTTATGTTTATAAATTTCCACGAGGTACATATTGGGACTAAACCGTACAGCTCTGGTACAGGGTGCTGCTCATGTTCAGGGTGGGTCCATTCATCTTGCAGTGCTGGGGAGTCTGCAGAGAACTACATTTGTGGACTTTTTCTTCTTTCTTTTAATTTTGGTATGAAATTTTATAACTTTTTTGTAAACTTAATGTTTTTCATAAAGGTTGATTTTTGAAATGTAATTTCTTCTAAAATGTTTAAATTGTGATTCACTGTTTCTTAACTACAAACCTTTATATAGTAATAAAAAGTGTTTGTACAATAATTTGTTGCAGTACTATTATATTACTAACCTAAACAAATGATGTTTTAACTGCACGGTATAGCCCCTTCTACTGTACGGAATAGCCCCACCCCCCGGGGCCATTTCGTACAAGGTAACTTTTTTTTAATTACCAATTTTTACATGTAAAAAAATGCAATAGTTCCAAAATGTTTATATACAATCAGTAGCGAAATAATTAAATTATATATTGCTTGTATTTACATTACTTTTACTTCGTAATTTGCAATGTATCTACGAATCTCCCTTATGTGTACGGTATAGCCCCGCTCTCCCCTACATTTTGGACACCGTATAGAAGATACCTATGGTTAAGGCTACCTATTGGCATATGTTCGGCTCCAGAAGAATTCCAGCGGCGGCATGTGAATGAACAGTTTGAAGGCCTGGAAGGAGTCATTGTTATAGCAGATGATGTTGTTGTATTTGACAGTGTAGATACTGAAGAAGATGATAGGAATAAAGGAAATTAAATATATGACCCTGACAAGATTTTAACTGCGTAACAAATGTGAAGTGGAAAGTGAAAAGGTACCTCTTGTCGGTGATGCAAAATTTTCAGTACGGCTGATATAAGTAATTAAAGTCTAAAATATCGAAATTCAGGTTTTTATGGATTGTTATACCTCATTTAACCCAGAACAGGACAGTATCGGTTAAAATATTGAATCAAAGATGATTTATTTGAATGGTCGAAATAAATAATTTTGTTAGCCTCTGCATGGTCGTCAAACTATACCGTGATTTAAGACAAAAATTGGTATTGCCTTCAAAGAGTACATTAAAAGCTTTCTTTAATACCAAAATCGTTTCTTAAATAAAAAAAAACTGTTTTTATGCATATTTGAAGTTTTCAAATAGTTTTTCTCAAAATTACCCTTTTCCATAACAAAATTTCAAAGATCTATGGATAAAAAAAAAATCGTAGATGCATAAAACTTGCACCAAGTGATTCGGAATTTAATAAGGAATTCAAATATATATATATATATATATAGCTTATTCCCTATATGGCAAATTTGCTAATATAACTCAAAATCGAAAATTCCCGACGAGGGGTCCCTTTTCGCTTTCCACATCACAAATATGAAGGCACCTCAAAACAAAGAAGAACAGCAAAGATTTCTAGCATTCGTGAATTATTTAGGAAAATTTTCTGCTAAACTCTCGGATGTATCATTACGATCACTTTTAAAGGAATGTAATTTGTGGATATGGGAAAAAACTCATGATGAAAGATTTCAAAAATTAGTCCATTTGGTAACATTATCTCCAACCTTAAAATACTTTGATATAGAAAAGCCAGTAACTGTGGAGTGTGATGCTAGCCAGTTTGGATTGGGAACTTCTCTGATGCAAGATGGTAAGCCAGTGGCATACATGTCCAGGACTCTCAGAAAGGCAGAATTTTCATATGCTCTAATTGAAAAAGAATGCTTGGCAGTAGTTAATGCTCTAGAACGATTTGAACCCTACTTGTTTGGAAAACATAGTTGAATCTGATCATAAGCCATTAGAGACCATCTTCAAAAAACACTGAATTCTGTCCCAAAGCAATTGCAGAAAATGTATCTAGGACTGCAAAGATTTAATTTTGATATAATTTATAGACCAGGAAGAACCATGTTCATCACAGACTTTTTTTTTCTCGAACACCCATTAAAGGGGATAAATCGTATGAAGATAAAAGTATTCAAATCTTTTCAACAGAGTCTTAAGTGTTTTGAAAACTCCAGTTCAAGAATGTACTTAAATGTGACAGACGAAAGACTAGACCAGATCAAGAATATCAAAAAATCAGATGCAACTATGAAAAGACTAATTGACACTATATACAATGGATGGAGTAGGAAGCAACTATCTGAGGATCTCAAACAATATTGGCCATTTCGTGATGAACTAAATGTAGAGGATGGGATCATTCTCAAAGGAGAACGAATTGTGATTACAGCTTCATCACGAAAAGAAATAATACAAATAATACATTCCTCTCATCAGGGATCAGACGCATTGTATCAGACGTGAACAAGATGTGTTTTTCTGGCCCTGTTTGAGTAGAGACATAACAGATGATATAAGTCCTTGCAAGATATGCAAGATGTATGCACCAGATCAACGCAGAGAACCTTTGATACTTGAGAAAACTTCGGAGAGACCCTGGCAAAAAGTCGCCATAGATTTTTCCAGGAAGGTTTAGTTCACTATTTAATGGTTTGTGATTATTTTTCATAATTTGTTTTTAGTAAAAAGGTAACCAAATGCACAAGTGAAACCCTGATAGCATTTTGCAAAGAACTATTTGCAAGGTATGGAATACCAGAAGTGAGGTTTAACTTAAATTTTCATGTGCAAAGCCACGACGGGGTAAACTACTAATTTCTAAAACTCTGTTTAGAACTCTGTACGGAAATTAAATAAAAGAAACGTCTTATAACACTTAAAATTTTAATTTTACTAGTTTTTTAAAAGTTAATTTACTACTTTTGGTTTCTGTTGAGCACAGTATAAGGCAAAATTTTGAAAAAATTATCTAAAGTGATGTAACAGAGTTCTAAATAACTTCTTGATCAGCATTTTACGTGTTATTACATTTACGGAAAGTAAATAAAAGAAATGTCTTATAACACTTAAAATTAAAATTTTAAAAAGAAACGTGTGTTTATTAAAATTTTAAGTGTTATAAGACGTTTCTTTTATTTACTTACTCTTACTTACTTACTCTCAGGGCCATGCATATCTAAGAAGATATTTGGCCGCACCAACAAAGCCTCTCCATCTTGCTCTATCCTCTGCATCCTCCTCAGTTGCTCCTAGTCGCTCCATGTCTTTATCTACTTGGCTCCACCATTTTTGTTTTGGCCTTCCTCTCGGTCGTCTTCCTTCGGGATTTCTTAGTAAAACTAATTTTAACTTATTTTGCTCCTCTCTTCGTAAAACATGTCCAGCCCATCTAACTCTTCTACACTTAAATTCACACACCACATCTGGATCTCTGTAGAGTTCTCTCAGTTCTCTGTTGTGTCTCTTCCTCCAAGTCAACTGTTGTAGTTTGCTTGTTTATGAACATATTTTGATCATATTTGGAAAATACATATTAATTTCTTCCTAAACCACAGAATCAGTCTGTTGCAAGCGTAGAAACATCTGTTTGCCAGATTCAGTCTATTTTGAATTTCTATTTCTTCTTTGTTTTCCCTGGATAAGATAACCCCTAAGTACTTAAAATGTTCTACTTTTTCAAATTTATGGTCATCAAATTTATTTACTTTCCGTAAATGTAATAACACGTAAAATGCTGATCAAGAAGTTATTTAGAACTCTGTTACATCACTTTAGGTAATTTTTTCAAAATTTTGCCTTATACTGTGCTCAACAGAAACCAAAAATAGTAAATTAACTTTTATAAATTGTTTTTTTTTTTAGCCTTTGTCATTTCTGTTTACTCAGGCAGTATACAGCAGGGTGCATGCAAATGGGTCTATCATTGCTCTCACAGACGTAAAGCACAATGGGTGAGCTTATACAGTGTACAAACAATGACCAACCCTACTCATCAACTCACTAAACACTCTGTGTAATTGTCATATTGAAACAAAATCCCGTTTGGCTCCATTTACTGACAGTTAATCAATAATACATTCGGTGAAAGTTTTTCATATTAAATATTATAGAGCTTATATTTTAAGTTTCATTTTATGTTTATTCTGTATTTAACAGGTTCATGTGGATAATGGGAGTTTGTATTCCTATATCAGTGCGATCGCAACTTAAAAGAGGGACGCCTAGATGTACCATGTTTCTCAACAGCTTAAAGGTAAAATAACATGAACAAATCATTCTTTGCCATTCCAGTTAGTTGCCTTGATACAGTAGTTTTTTAACTGAAAACCTAAATTACGTGTGAACATTTGCTATCTACAGTAGATTCCCTCTTAACCGGACATCGGTTTAACCGGATTACAATCGGCAGAAATTACATCTCTTTAACCGGACAATTTTTATCAGCACATTGGTTTAACCGGACATAGATTGGCAGGAAGTGGGCGGTACTGAAACGACTGTTCTCGTTGGAAAGATTTGAGACCAGTGATCACGTGTCTAAATACAATGCTCTCCTAAATTTATTTGAAATATCACAGTAAACGGTCCATTTCAACGAGTTTTTGGGGACGTCGGTTTAACCGGAAAAACCGTTATCCGGACTGGCCTCGGTCCCGAGGAGTACGGACAAGTGGGAGTCTACTGTATTTCAATTTTACTACTGGTTCAGTTTTATTTTGCTAGGTTGCCATCCTTGGATAGTTTAATTCCTTGGATAGCTTGAATAACCTAGGCCTATTATACTTTATCAGCTTTATTTGATGTTAAAAGAAATTTATAACACCAATGCCACTAGGCTTGTAGGGACATAAGTCCCTAAAAAGCTTAAATGTAAAACAAATTATTGTAATATTTAAACAAACTCAGGATAAAATTATCTATGTGTCAGGATAGATATCCCTGTACAACATATCTTTTGTGTAAAAAACAGTTTGTTGTTTGTCTTTGTTTGCAGGCCCACTTTTATAAACGGGCAGACTGGGCATATGCCCAGGGGCGCCGGTGGTTGGGGGGCGCCCTGAACCACTAGGAAAAATAGGGTTTTATCAGCAGGGATTTCAAAAATAAAATGGGTGATTTCAACTTGTAGTTAAGTGATTTTCCATTATTGCAAAAATAAATAAATACAACAAAATTGAAACTACTCGACCTTCAGGTTATACCTCGTGTAGTCAAGGGAAAGGCAGGCAGCAGTGTGAACCGGGCGCACTCACTATACTATCAGAGGCAGGGAGGCCTGCATGGTGGAAGGAAAATACATAGGTGTGCTATTCCCGTCATATGCTGACGTCACTCAGATTGCAAGCACCATTTTACCATTGAGAAAAAATTATAAAAACAATAACAATCAAATCAAAACAAATAAATACTTATATGGCAATACATCAGCTGATTTTTTGTTTGCTATTTGGGTGATGTCAGCAAATTACGGGAACAGCCAAGGCCAGGTATAGTCTACAGGCCTACGGTTGATGTGCCCCTCCTCTCCCTCCCAGTCCCACCCCCATCCCCACAAGTCACCACTATCAACTACCGCGCGGCGCCACGCCAGTCCAGTACAGTAGTTGCAGCTAGTCTGGGCGCGCGGCCGCGCTAGGGCAGGGGGTGTAGAGGGGAGTGTTTATTGCTCATTTCCAAAAACATTTGGCCCACAAGGCTCTCTGGGGTTGTTCAGCGCCTCAGCGCTGTCTTCATGGCTTTGGCGTGGGAAACGGTAAGTACACAAGGGTCCGCGCGCCCAGACTAGCTACAGTAATCCTCCCTCACAGTAGTCAGTAGGTTGTGTTCATGTGCCTGCTGCACAGTCGTCAAATCAGTCACAACACAACCTAAACTGTGACAGTCACTATAAAAAATAGTCAGTGTTGACACTCACACTGCAGTTAGTGAACCAGTAGTAAATAAATAGAGAAGTTTTGATACAAGAAAGTAGGCCCATGAACAGTGAAAAATTCATTGAAAAAACTAGTGGAGCCGAGAGCCGTAAGCGGTTGGCTCAAAGAAAACAAACTCAAGAAGCAGTTTTAAAGAAAGTGAAATGTATTAACCAGTATTTCCACTGATACGGAATTGAAAACTCCCTCCCGAAACAAAACTGGTAAAAAACCACTCTAATATATAAATAAATATATATATATGCATAGACCATAGTAGAACCATGGAAAACACATACTCCCTTAGTAGAATCTCGTTCAATACGTGTGTAATGTAATGAACTGCACACTACTGTACTGAACAGTAATCAAATCACTGCGTAGTGCATTAAGCTACTGGCGCAGGGTAAGAGGCATTCGCATAGCAACTGCTGTCAAGTTCAAGTTCATTGCACTCACCCCAACCCCCTACCCACCTGCTGTGAATTTCGGCGAACTGATGAGTCAACCCCCGTTGTGTAATATACTTCGATGAACAACCCCCTTCCCTCTTTCCCTCCCTACACTGCTGTGGTCAAAACTTTTATAGTTTTATATATATATATATATATATACTATCTGTAACCCGTGGGCTTTGCCCCGTTTAACTTCTTAATTTTCAAGATGTTCTCGTTCGCATGGTTCAATCACGTCCTATTTGAAAATAAAACTTTAGACCCAGCTGAAGCAGTGAAACAGTCTAGAGCTCTTGAAATGGCTCAAGCTCAAGTCGAGAGCTATCCCAAATCTATGTACGGAATGCAAACTTGTGCAACAAATGAATTGGCAAAGCAAGCTTACTGTCAGTACCGTACGAATTCCAACTACAACAAAAGGAAGAAGCGACTGTGTCTGCTATTAAAAATGTCAATGGCAAGTGTCATTTTTGTGGGCATGACAGGCGCACTCTAGAGATCGCTGTCCAGCCAGAGAAGCAACTGATGGGAAATGTAACAAGACAGGACATCATGCGAGAGTCTGTAAAAGTAATCCTACTCAACATTTTAAAGTAAAAGAGAAGATGTCTAGTACATGAGCTGCACTAATAGCAACAACACATAATACATCTATCAATATACTTCAGCATTGTACATATACTTGAGTATCTTTTGTGTAGGCTACATAAGATGAGGATTTATTAAGTCTCAAGAGATTAATTTTGGTCTTGAAATGCATCTAACATTTAAATGTGAAGTATATTGTTTATGGCAAAGGTTCAAGATAACCCACCGTAATATCATTGCTTTATAATGTGTCCCCTTACTGAATTCTTCTCACTAAATGCAAAAATGTAATTGTTTTATGTCGGAAAAAGTCCTGAGTTTCCGGAAAATGGTATTACATTTTGGAAAAATTAAGATTAAAGGAAATGTTCTGGGGAGCGAGAGCAAAGCAAAGTTCTTGCAGTGACTAATACTTCAAGGGAAGGAAGGTATGAAGATTTTCTGAAAAATACTGGGTATTGTCTATTAGCTTAGGCAGTTTACGCTTCAAACAAATTTAAAAAAAAAAACTTTTTTCTCATTATTTCAGTCAACGATATTATTTTAACAGAAGTTAAATAAACTGCAAAACAATATTTTCGGGTCAAATTACATTTACCAAAGAACACTCCTAAGAGCATACTAATAAAGTTTCCCGAGCAAAGCTCGGTCCCCAGGTACTACTTTTATAAAAAACAAAAACAAATTATTTATTCAGCTGTTAGCTGTAATGTTTTTAAACTCCTAATTGACGTATAACAGGTGATTGTAAAGATATTTAGACAATGTAAAAGGAGTATTAGCATTATTTCCAACATATTTCTCTGTTATTATTTATCCGTTCTTAAAAAATAAGGTACCTACCTATCATTGGAAACAACATAAATTTTACTAACTTTTTTGTCTCTTGCAATTTGTTTGTAAAGTTAGCTGTTTTCGTGAAATTTGGCATCAAATATTTTAAATGGCCGCCGTTTTAAAATAGTTGATGATTTTTTAGTATAATCCTAAACAAAAATAGATCTTAATAAGATAAACATTTTTGAAAAATCTCAAAACGTTTAGCAGTTATTAATTTTTTGGTAAAAACACATAAATACAGACAGACGGAAAACAAGGCTCCACAGACCCGTGTTCCTATGTTGAAATGTGTTTGTCTTGACCTAAGCAGTAACGCTATATTATACATTTGTCCAGAGAGTTACAAGACACCCTGTATACATGTCCATTAGCTCAATAACTCAAGCAAAATTGATCCAATTTTGATGACATTTTGCATAAATGTTTAAACCTACATTAATTAAAACGAATTTGCGAACCAACATAATCAATCTATGGGAACTGGGGTTTATGGGGAGTTTTATGGGGTAAAAATGAAGTTTTCCCATTTTCCACCCTAAAAACATAAAATTTTGCAATTTCTTTCCAAACCATTTTGTATAGCTTAAAAAACAAATAATTTAGTATATTGAAGTGTTGTTGTATGCCTAACAGTTACAGAAAAAGTGTAAATTTAAAATTGCTATATTATTTTAATGAAGAATATGTGTTGTAGCTTGCTTGTCTTTTGACATATTTTGATGAAATTTGGAAAATTTGTTTACTTCATACTAAGCTATCAATATTTCAATGAAACACACTTTATTGTCTTCCCTGTAGCAGCAAACCTAAGTACTCAGCTCTTTTAAGTTTAAGCTCTTCAATGCATCTACTTCAATGCAAACTTTCTATAGTCCTCGCCACCCTAACTTGAGGCAGCCCAAGGCCGCACTAAATATACTATGTGCGGCCTCGGGCTGCATCAATAAGTTAGGGTGGCGAGGACTATAACACTATAACTCAATAACATCTGAACATATTTTAGCCAAACTTACCAAGGTTGTTTTTACAAATATTTGGATGGTTTGTACGATACAAATTTCAATTTTTGATAATGCCTACCATATATAATTTAAAAGTTACTCAAAGTTTTAAATTTTAACATTGGCCTTATTGGTTGCCATGATGGTTACAAAATAAAATAACAATGTAAATGTAAACAAAACAAATAATCATAGCATATGTTTTAAAAATACGCCTTGACCTAAACACAGTACAAAGGAAAAAAATTTGGATGATGACCACTGATCTAATAATACGGAGAAAGTCTTAAGTTTACATTTTCGTTGCAATGTGGAAACGGCCACTGATCGAATAGGTACAGTATTTTACAGATTTGATTTATGAAGCTAAATAAGGTTATAACAAATAACATTTATCTCATGTTATTGGGAATTAAAACAACTACATGAATCTACAGTTTTAAATAAATAGGTATTCTCAAATCCAATATTTTTATCCAAGCTGGCTATTATGAATATGCTTTGTTAATGTTTATTTTGGCTATTATCAACAAAACACGCGGTCTACAACTGAATTTAAACAACGCTTTCTATACTTCCCAACCAATTTTAAAAGTTGAAATATTTTTTATGCTATCATCGTGTTGGCAACACACTTGTTGTAGTGATTGTTATGTTGGCAACGACTTGGGGTATATAATTGCCCAAGTAAGTAAGGCTGAAGTATTTTTTGCGTTTGTGTTTTAAAAAAAAATGCGTATTTCGCATAAAAGTGTCATATTAAGGAAAATTTCAGATTGCATTCTCAAAAACTGTCTGATATTTTGTATAAAATGAAGCAATAAACGCCTGAAACACACGAACAACCACTTCCTGTTCCTGGCAATGTTTTAAAATAGTTGAAAGGAGAACACTTGCTTGAAAACAATTCTTTTCATATGTTAAATGATAAGTACAAGATAAACAAAAACAGATATTTTAAAGGTATGGTGAAAACTATTCATGAAATTCTCTCAAGGCAGGAATCACAGCTGAGTACACAGAGTGTTTGGAGTGTTGCAGTAGTAAACTTAAGTGGTGTATGTTATAACAGTGGTCTAGGCGTCCACACCAAGTAAACATTGAACAGTGAAATGTTAGCGAGCATTATTGTTCGTCCAGTGTGGACGCACCCTTAGACTTGTGTGTTGTAGAGGGGCTGCATTTTTATACTGTTGGGGCCAATGCTCAACACTGTCAGGGTCGAGCCACGCTGAGCACACCCAGAAGGTTTGGAGTTTTGCTGTGAGCTGTAGTAGCCTAAAAATAATTTAATGTTTATGTTACAGCGGGGCTGCACCCTCATACTGTTGGGGCTGATGCTCAACACTGTCGGGGTGGGGCCACAGCTGAGCACCCTTAGAGTGTTCGGAGTGTTACAGAGGTTTGGCATCGTCTACTTATTTGTATCCTCACTTGCCATCTTCCTCACTCATAGACCATCCAGGGACACAAGTCACCAGGTAAATCAATGTTTGGCTTTACTACCTACATCACATGGATAGTTCAATTATACACACAATATGCCTTCTAGGCTATTCTAGTTTAACTAGTGTCCCTGTTGCTCGAATTCGAGCAATTGCTAAGTATTACAGGCGTTATTTTAAAACAAATGAAAGTCATAATTTCTGATGACTTTAAAAGATTTGACTCAAAGATTATGGAAATACTTAAGATGTACCTACCTAACAGATCAATATAATCAACATTTCTTGTAAATATCTTATCATTTTTCAAAAGCTGATCTTGTTTTTTTGTGTTTTCTACAAATAGCCTTACTCATAGCCGCATTAGGTTGAAACATAGTTTGCAAATCGGCTCTTTCAATGATTACTAAGAAATGCAGCACAGTGTTAATCGATTTTTCTTTTTAGTATATCAATTTATCCAAGCTTTTTTCCATTGTAATATTTACGCCAACCCACATTCAAATAGTAAATATTTAATTTCAACCAAGTCAGTAAATGTTTGTACCAAACTGTTAAATTAGCAAACTTGTTGATTGTTTACAATTAACTTATGTTCTTCTTCTCACTTTTAATTTTTGACAACAGCTGGAGTTTTATAATAATTTTTTCCCATGCTAATCTTATGGAGAAATACAAAACTTTAAAGGGCCCAAGGGCCTCACTCTCTAATTATTTTCCTAAAAAGAAAGTTTCCTGCACAACTTCACGTTACGCTCATCCCAACGACACCAAAAACATGTCAATCGGTTCAGTAGTTTCGGAGGAGTAATTGTCACAAAAAACCTGCCACAATTAACAAACGGTCTTTATTGAATCAAAGTTAACAGTGTAAACAAGGTATTAAAAAAATACCCCCGCTGCAGCAAACCAGCCAACTAAGGTAATTTCAATTTGCCTGGATTGATTTTCAATTAATCTATTAAATAAAAATGTATGTTTAACGAGTACCAAGGTTAGCTGCTACAGGGAAACTAATAAAGTGTGTGTTTTTATTAAAATACCAATAGCTTAGTATGAAATAAATAAATCCGCCAAGTTTGATCAAAATATCCATAAACAAGCCAACAACAACATTTTACAATATTCTCCATAAGAATAACATGGGAATTTTAAATTAACATATTTTTTTATTTTCTCCGTAACCAATCACCATACAAAAACACTTATTTGATATACTAAATTATTTGTTTTTTTTAAGCTCCTTAAAAACTCTCTTTAACTCTCTTAGCTCTTTCAGAAAAATTGATACAACGCTCAGCAAATCTTTCTAATAAACTGACCAACTGGGAAAAATTTTGGCAAATTATGAATGAAAATATTTTTTTGAAAATACCCCTGAAAACGCCAGATGAAATCGATGATGCGGTAAAGTTTCTTAATTCTACAATTCAAATGTCTTGCTGGCAATCAACTCCAGGCGACAAACAAAAGAACTTGAATCATATAAACTATCCAGTTGAGATAAAGCGGAGAACAGCGGAGAAAAGAAGACTAAGAAGAATATGGCAACAGTCACTTAACCAAAGGGATAAAGCCAATTTAAATAAAGCTTCTCAAGATCTAAAACAAGTGCTAAAGAATCTTAAAAATAAATGGTTTTGTGATTTTACTGCAAATTTGTCTCCAACTGAAAGTACAAACTATTCTTTGTGGAAGGTTACTAAGACAATGAAACAAACTAAAACTCCAGTACTCCCTCTACTTAAACCCAACGGGTCATGGGCCAGAAGTAACGAAGAGAAAGCGATTTTGTTTGCTGACCACCTTTCAACAGTGTTCACGCCAAATACAAATTTGAATAACAACTACCAAGAAATTGAAGAATTCCTCGACTCCCCCAATCAGATGTCATTGCCGATATCTCAGGTTCAATCTTCTAAAGTGATAAACGTTATTAAGGGATAAAACTGCACAAAGCCCCTGGGTATGATTTTATTACAGGAAAGATTCTCAAGGAACTTCCAAGAAAAGCAATTTTATTCTTTACTCTAATTTTCAATTCCATTTTGTGAACTGAGCATTTCCCTGCTCAATGGAAAACATCTGAAATTATAATGATTCAAACGCCTGGAAAACCGCCAAATGACCAAACCATCAAAGTTAGTTAGTACCGGCCTATCAGTCTCCTCCCCATTGCCTCAAAGGTTTTTGAAAAACTTCTTTTAAAGCGACTTCGTTTTGTGATTGATGAGTTCAGGGCCGGAACAAAGGGGGGGCAGAGGGGGCGGTTGCCCCGGGCGGCAGGGTTGAGGGGCGGCAAATTTTTGGTGCAGAAAATTTGTTTAATACAGTTTGTAAAAGTTTTTAATGAGCCAAACGTCATAAGGAACGTCAATTAAGTAATTTCAAAACTGCATAACGTAATAAACAAACAATAATTTTACAATAGCAATCAATATAAATTGCAACGGAGAAGAAAACACTGAGAGCCCTAATAGCATAGTTAGTTAGCAGCACGGCAAAGTTTGTTTACAATTTCAGCTGATCGCCATCCCAGTCAAGGCGCCATGCCACCCTGCCTCACTGCCGTGCCGCCCCCCCCCCCCTCCCACTCTACATAAGAACGCACCGCTCCCCTTCCACACCACTCGCTATCAGCGCACAGGTTCACTCTTGAAAAGTTCAGGTTGTGACTTGTACTGTTTATATCAAAACTACTGCGTCTTTTGTTGCGTTGCGTAGTGCAACTACTGTGTTCCGTGTTTTCTGCTGTCGTCTAGTTTTTTCCTTCTACATGCATAATTATCATCTGTTATCGCACTGGTAATAATGTAATGTTTACTTCTTTTTACTGTCGCCTTGTTGTTTAATATAACATGGATGGTCGAAAAAGGCTTAGTGGAGCTCAGTACAAAAAATCAGGAGTTTCAGCCATAATAACTGTACTGGATAGCGCGCTAGGTGGTGGAAAAACGGTCCGTGCCCGTCAATCGAATTGGCGGGATACCGAGGCGGACGGGCCGAATGAACCTCTCTGTTTTACACAAATATACAGTCACTCAACCTGCTCTGCTACATTTATTTGTTAACATAAAAATTTCAAATTGATATATTATTTTCCTGAAAAACCCAGTGCTTTTTACTATTTAGTTAGTTTTTACCTTAACATATTTCTTATAATTTATTTAGGCAAATTAAAACTGATGATAGTTTTTTAACACCATTAAAAACATGAAAAATGTAGTAAGCGAGGAACTTTTTTATTTTTTGGTCAGGAAAAAAATTCCTGCGGCAAAGTTTTAGGTCAAAGAATTAATTTAATTTTTTATTTGAAGCTTTTTTGATACGGAGTCTGCTTGTATCATTTTTAAGCGATTAAAAATAGGCATAAAATCGCTTGGCGCGGCATTGGCGCTAGGAGCTCGGCCGGCTCAGCACCAGTTTACGGGATCTAGATACTGCGTTTCTAGCATTTATTATCATTTTATTACATCAAATATGTCATTACATTACAAAGAATGGTAACTAAATTTACAAGCGTATGTTGATGCATTTTAATGCTTATCGGTAGTCTATAGTTAATAAAATTCATAGAATCAAAGAATAAATGTTGGATTCGACAGTAGTATTTAATACCTGAGAAAATATTTTGTTATTATTTTACTTCAGTGAGAATAATCAATACATTTGAGATATTGGCATTAAATATTATACACTCATTTTATTTAGCAACATAATATGTTTTCAAAACACGTTAATCACAGTATGACAAAGAAACATACACTATAAAATTAAATGTTGCAAAGTATCTCAATAATAATTGGTCCTCACAGCAGCAAATGATGACATGCTTTGTGAACAAATAATTATTGTGATATATTTTGCTCTGTTTCATGTTCAAATATTAATAAATCTAACTCTTTCATGACATCACTTAATTTCTTATGGGATTTACTTTTGACACATAGTCGATAAAGTGTGAGCAAGTACGTAGATTAATTATATCTGCCTATAAAACCTCCTTAAGTTCGTTACAATCAATTATCCTCGGAATATTTCCACAAAACTATCATAGCATTACACGGCGAGAGCGGGCGCGACGCTCGCCACTAGGGTGACTCATGCCTTTATCCATTATATAGAGATCTAATAGATCTATGCTTTATCCCCACTCCTCGCGGACTGAGCGAGGCAGCGGCGGACCAATTTTCGAGCCCTACTTCAACCTGAGCGCACAATCCAGGGAGTTATCGATTTTGAACCGTTTGGAAAAGTGACTCAGCATACAGAAGGTGAACTTCTTCATTTATCTTCATATCAGTTGATCTTGAGTCTTGAGACAAAGGTGCTCGAGATAAACAATCAGCATTTTCATTTTCATCTCCTGATTTGTTTTTCAACTTATAATTGAATCCAGAAAAAAGCATATCGAAGTAATCGAGCTGTTGTCATTTTCGGCAAAGAGTGGTCATGACTAAAGATTCTGCTCAAAGGCTTATTATCTGTGACAAGAGTGAACTGGCTTCCATACAAGTAGTTATGAAACTTTCCAACAGAAAATATAATAGCAAGTGCCTCTTGATCTAGTTGATTATAATTTTGTTCTGCAGGTGTTAGTGATCTGGATGTGTAAGCGATAGGGCGTTCATGACCATTTACGATGTGGCTAAGTATTCCCGCAATGCCAACAGGGCTTGCATCGCAAGAAAGTACAACTGGCAATTTTGGATCATAAGGAATCAGGACTCTGTCACTGCAAATCTCTTGCTTGAGCTTTTGGAAGGATGATTCACATTCTGTCGTCCATTGAAAACGGTGTTTCTTCTTGAGCAACTCCCTTAAGGGACAGGACAACGTAGATAGATTTGGAATGAAACGTGAGTAATAAGTAATCATTCCAAGAAATCTTCTGACCTCATCAGCGTCGTGCGGTCTTGACATTTCCATCACTGCCTTTATCTTCTCGGGAGATTTGCTGATTTTATTTTGCTCAATCAGATGTCCTAAGTATTCAATCTTTGTTTCAAAAAATGTACATTTCTTTCGATTTAGATGTAAGTCGTATTCTGTTAGTCTTCTTAAACACATTCGAAGGTTGTGAGCACATTCTGCTTGGGTTGCTCCATGGACGACTATGTCATCGAAATAAGCTTCACACTTATTAAGTCCATTGAGGATTTGTGACAAAATTCTGTTGAATTCTAAGGGAGCGGTTTTTATGCCAAAACTGAGACGGTTCATGAGAAAGGTTCCCTTATGTGTTGACATAGTTTGGATTTCACTACTTTCTTTGTCTACTGCTAAATGTAAGTACGCTTTATAAAGGTCAAGTTTGCAAAAGTATTTGGAATTTCGGAGACTGTTAAGAACATCTTCAACCGTCCTTATAGGAAAATTAGCCGAGACTAACCTCTCGTTTACACCGCACTTGTAATCCACACAAAGTCTCAGTCCACCATCTGGTTTGGGAATGATGACGAGAGGTGATCCCCAGTCACTTGTCGCAATCGAGTGATGATTCCCTCTTTTTCTAAAGATTCCAACTCCTTTTCAACACGTTCTCTAAGTGCATATGGGACATCACGTTCTTTTGTAAATACCGGTTTTGCGTCATCTCTTAAAGTTAATGAAACTTGAATGTTAGGAACACAACCAATTTTTTCCTCAAAAATTGAAGCAAACTCATTCAGAATGTTATTCATATCTTGAAAGTTCTTTTTGTTGCCATCAACCAAATGGACTTTTGGATTAGTTTTCATGTCATGATCGATTTGTTTTAGTTCAATGTCGAAAGCACGGATCAAATCTCTACCTAAAATAGGATCGTGGCCTGATGAAACTACATACACTTCTGCTTTTAAAGATCGTTCTTTATATTGTAATGTAACTTTTGCTTTTCCTTTACATGGCACAATATCATTGGAATAAGCTCGAAAATTTAGATTTGAAGGTTGAAGATCTATTCCCAAATTCAATGCTAAGAACTTATCCTCTGGTAAAATTGTGTACCGTGCACCAGAATCTACTTCCATCTTCAGTTTCTTGTGGTTTATCGCTACCTCTACTATGTACTTTCCATGTCCAGGTTAAATTTCGTAGAGGTTGATGATTTTCTGATCTTTGGATACTGAACTGATTATGTTGCATGCCCCGTAGGAACAATCAGATTGTGAGTCATTGATCATATCATTGTCAGAGAATCGGTTAACTTGTTTACTTGAAGCATATTTCTTGGTCAGGGTATTGATGCAAACTTTTTGAATGTGGCCATTCTTCTTACATGCTTCACAGAATAGTTTTTCACGCCTTATTCGACACTGGTTTGATCGGTGGTTCGATGTTCCACATCTGAAGCAAAGATTGTTGATTCCTAAGGACTCATAATCGATTCTTTGGCTTGATCGATGCTTGTATGATGGTTTTTTCCAGGGAGATGATGTTGATGATGATGATGATGATGTCCGAGTGGATGGATGATCGTGTCTAGTGGTCTTCTGAATTTTCATTATATCTGGCACTGAAGAACTAGGGATCAGAGGTTTTGAAATGTTTGAAAGTTCCTTGCACTGGATTTGGGCTGCTTCAAGAGCTATAGCTCTCCTGACTATTTCATCAAAGTTCTCTTCCTTTCCTTGTAAAAGTTGTTCTCGAATGCTATTATCACGAATGCCCCTAATGAATTGAGCCCTTAAGAAAATGTGAGCTGTTGAAATGTTTTCTCTGCATTCACATTTTATGTAAAATTCACAGTCAGCAAGTCGTTTTTGCAAACTTGCAACATAGTCAGGTATGTTTTCACTTTCTGATTGGTAAGTGGAGAAAAAGTAATGCTGCGACACTACAGTATTCTTTTTAGGCGATAGCATTTCGCCAAAGGCTTCAACTAGCTGTTCATATTCCAAGTCTTTGATTTTCTTTGTAGGTCCTTTGAATGCAACTAAGTTGTTGTAATGGATAGAACCGATTGATGCACATAGAATTTGAGCTTTTTTAGTTTTGTTTGACACATTCTTCATGCTGAGATAGTTTTTAAATCGTTCAATATAGGCTGAAAATCTTTCTTTTTCTGAGTTGTAACTTTCAAATTGAGCAGTTGGATCTGGTGTGTTATCTTTCATTTTTTGTTCTAGTTTCTCAAACAACAGAAATAGAAGATCCATTTGTTGTTTCTGGCCTTCTATGAATTTGTCAAATTGTTCTGAGTTCATTTTGTTGTTGTAACTTGAATGTTCCTAAGCCTGAGATGTAGTTATTAAGGGGACTGTGACTCGAAATTTTTTTAAAAAAATCAATTTTCTTTTTTTTTATATGTTATTATTCTTTGAAATCTCCTCTTTTCTGTGGTATAATTAGTTTTTACAGGAAAAAATCAGAACACCTGTAAAAATATAGTTTATTAAGCTATAACAAGCGTTTCGAGGGCCTCGCCAGCCCTCGAACAGGAGAATCACACGCCCCACGCGTGTTTTTTTATTAAATTGCTCTTCCCGAAAGTGAATATTTTATAACTTAGATGTAAGTTTTCTCAGCTCCTATATAAGATAGACTTACAAAATTTTTATGACAGTATCCTGATATGATTAGCTAGTATGCTACATGGTAATTTTAAATTTCATTAAAAAACAATATTGTAAATAATTTTTTTATTTACAAAAAATATTGAAAAAAATTATAAATTTAAAAATTCCAGTAAAAATTGAAATTTTAACCTAGGTAAATAATTTCATGTAGCATAGTAAATAAAAGGCTAATGAAAAATACAAAAAAAAATTATGTCTCTATCTTGTATAGTTTTTAAGATATGCTGCATAAAGTTAACATTGATTAATATAGGCGTTTACAGTCCCCTTAACATGTTATTTGAAGAAAAGGTAATTGAAAAAAAATGTAACTGGTCATTAATGTATGAATAAACAAATTTATACTTTTACCTCGTCGCCAAAACTGTTGTAACTCTTTATAACATAATAAAAGATAAATCAGATAAAAAAGTGTATTATTCCATTAACATAGAATAGAAACTAAACATAAACAATAGTAATCAATAAGAATAAAGATCATATGATCAGCTGGTAATTCAAATGCAGTCTATTAAAAATTATAACAGTATGCTATCACTGCTCACTTGAGTTTAGATTCCTTAAGGACTAATTTTGAATTATATTATACAAAATTTGATATATTGCAATTCTCTTACAAATTATGTAAGTAATTAATACCTATATTTTTGCTAATTATCCTACTAATATTATATCAAGTCGAATAGATTACAGAATAGGAACCAAAACCAGTTCGAGTCGGGTGGTGTGAGGGCAAGCGGCATCCAATCAGCTTCAAGAAAACTGTCTGTTGCCAAGTTGTGCCACGCACTCAGTCTTTGCCCGACAGCCGACCTTGCGTTTTGTCAAGAAATTGCCTTAAAGTGAGCTTATAATTAGAAACGGGCCAGTAACAAAGCTACACAAGGCATCTCACTCCATTCTACACTCATCCTTCACTCATTTAGGTTAAAATACGCTCATAGGTGGCGTCCCCATCTCAGATGAATAATTAATATGGAAGATTGTATCATCTTCATTTCCATGTTAATTTTGTTTCATGTATCAAACAATAAGCTGAGCAATATTTTAGAAGATTTTTAGAACTGCTACACAAATTGTTTGGTCATATAAATTTACTGTTATTTACTGTTACGGTAATTTATTGATTCAGTTTAAATTTATTAATTTTTATGTTTATATATTTTTCAAAAAACTGCATCTGGTAGCTGTTTGAGCCATTTTAAAGACAATTGTGTAGAAAATAATCAAACCATAATAATGTATGTATACGATATAAAAATATAACAATACTAATAGCCGATACCACCAAGAACAAATAAATTATTTAGAGTAAGGGGGGTACCGGGCTCTAGGTGAAAGTCAGCTCACCAGCCAAGAACGATGTGGCAACGTCGCATCCCCTACCTCTTTAAAGGCCAGTCCTATTCTCCTGTAATCTATTCGACTATAATATAAATGAAGTTGTGGGCTTTGTTAAAAAAAAATAGGCCATGGATATGATTATTTACTGAACATGGGAATAAGGCAATACAAATGAGTTTAATCAATATTAGGCCTGGCCTATCAAGTTAAAAAATGACTTTCTGAGGAGTGATTCAGGAAAAAGGAAATTATAAGTGGTGTAAAGACAAAATCAACATATTTAAGAAACATAATACTAAATAATGAATGTGTTAAATGGAATATTACAATTAGTAGATAGAACTAGACATTTCATTTCCATGGTAAAGTTGTAGCCACTAACAGAGTGCGCTGATATGAGTTACTGATCTATATTGAATGTACAATCATTTTATCCAAGCCAAACCGATAGGAAAACTTATTGTGGATTATATATCAACTTATTTTGAATCAACTTTATTTTAGCAACAAAAACAATTTCCAAATTAGCCATTTTTTTAATGAATGGCTATTTTAGATTCAACACACTTCATTTTATTGCTCAAAAGCTAGTATTTTTAATATGTACTTAGCTAACTGAATACAAGTACAATGTTTCAGAAACCTCCACCTCATGTTCTATCTGATGTGCTGTCTCTTTCTCCTCAGTGGATTGTAGTGATTGCTATCCTGGCTGTGCACACATTCCTCACCTTCTTTGTACCTCTACCAGGATGTCCATTGTAAGATATTTTCTATTATTAATCTTAGGGTGTCATTATACCCTATACAGGGTGTTTCAGAACTCCCTACCAATATTTTAAGACATTGTTCCCGGGTAATAATCATATCTAAATATCATTATTATTTAAATTGTCCTTTAGTTACTCACACAGCCGCAATTTTGTTTTTTTCACTCAGTCAGTTCCTCTAACTTTTTACACTCACTTTTAAAGTGTACACTCAGTGTAAAAGGTTAGGGCCCTTTCACACGAGGCCACCAGTTACCGGCCGGGAAACTGCAGTGGATGGTACAGGCAACTTACAAGCCACTCTACTACAGCCACTGTACTGGTAGAAATGCTGTACATGCTGTCGAACAATGAACATCTCCTTCTTCTCGCATTGATAATAAAGAAAATAAGGCAAAGACACAGGCGTACTATACCGAATAGCCGGTTACTTTTCAATTTCGCAAATTAGATCATCAGTATCCACTTTGTTTTCTATTATTTTGTTTATTCTCTTCTTCTGTTGTTTTCCTTTGCCTTTTTCTTTTTCAGCAACGTCCTCTTTATTTTTCTTCTGATCGCTCATTTTCACAAACAAACAATTCAACACGAAAACATTCAACAACTACAACCATAGTGCGTTTGTCTTTGCAGTCTGCACGTGAACTGATTCAAAATAGTAGCTGCGTGCTCATCCACGGTGGCGGCCACTGGTTGCTACGTGTGAAAGCTCCCATATAATTCAATGCCCCGCGACGAGTTGCCGCCACTGCAGTTGCCGGCGGTGGCCGACTAGCAGTTGCGCGAGAAGACACTGCTCGGCCACTGTGTAGTGGCGGGCAACTACAGTGGCTGTGTGTGAAAGGTCCCATTTAAAATAATGTTAAACCTGTGGCGGGCAACCAGTGGCGGCCACCGGTGGCGGCCACCAGTGGCCTCAAGTGAAAGGGCCCTTAGAGGAACTGACTACACTGAATAAACAATAACATTAAATCAGCTGATTAGTTTGTAAGCAAGTACGTTGACTTTCCCCACGGCTGATATAAAAGGTTTGGGTGTTTTGTGTGAATTTTGAAGACAGTAAAAAAGGTGTGCAATTTTTAAGCCATCCTAATGATAGATAATTGATAAAAAATACAGTTTTGGGGTTATGTAATATTTTATTATTGTTTAAAATAATCTAAATTTACTTAAAAATAACTTGCAAAGAGAACGGTGATTGTTGTATTGTTGGGCAGACTTTAGCCTATGCCTCGACATGAACTGCAACTATAACCTCCAGCGGTCATGTATCACTAAAGCTGTCATGTCTCAGTTAATATTCGTATAGTATTAAAAAATAAGGTGTCAATCGATTTATTATTAAATTCCTAAAAAAAGTTATACTTGTAAAATGTTTGTAAAATCGGCGGTTTTTAAGTTATTTAAGAAACAAAAATTTTAACTGTCGCCATTTTGTTTTATGAATTCTAAATTTTGTCCTAATTTTTCTGTAGCTTTGTCTAATTGTCATAAATGTTTTTGCAAAGTTTCAATTTCCTACGTTTAACCATTATGTAGAAAAAAAAATGATAAGCGAAAAAAACAAAATGGCGGCTGTGTGAGTAACTAAGGACTTCTGGACAATTTAAGTATGATATTTAGATATAATTCTTACCCGGGAACAATGCCCTAAAATATTGGTAGGGAGTTCTGAAACACCCTGTATAGAAATCCTGGATATGCTTTTATTATATTTGTTCATCACAAAAAATAAACGGAATCTTATATTGGGAATCAAATATGTTTCTCTTGAATGGAAAATGTGAAAAGCTAACCACTTGGAAGCTCATATTATTTACAATAATTTATTCTCAACACTTATAATTTAATAAACCAAAAACCATAAAAGTAAGGTTTATATGCATGCTTACTCTAACATATACTTCTCTGAAATGGCTCTACAAATTCCCTTTGAAAATTAACATTGAAGAGGTCCAAAAAATTTGATCTTTGGAAGGAGTATATCATTGAATGTTTTAGTTTTTAATTTACTATAAATAATGGTTATTGCTTAAAATAATTTTTTAGATTTTTCACGTTTATTTTCAGTATAATATATGAATATTAATATGTATAATAATAATAATATGAGTATAATAATGTGAACTATCAAATCAAATCAAAATATACTTTATTCAAAAAAAAAATAGAACAGTAGAAAACATAAACAAAAACTACCAGTGAAACAGATATTGTTCTGTATTTAAGTACTTATTACTATATTTATCTATATAATTAATACGCTACATGAAACTTTGTCGGTTGAACTCCTCCGCCATTTCTTAACCGATTTTATCCATTGACGTCTCATTGGAAAGAGCGTGTCGCGTAGATTTGCAAACTGGCATTACATTTTTGAAAAATTCCCTTGGGCTCTGCCCCAGTGGCTTTGAAAGTTCCCATGTTATCCTTATGGATAACTTAATTGTTTACATTTTGATCAGCTGTATAATTTAATTGCTGTTACAGTCTTTATTTTTCAATTCGAAACGCATTGAGTACATTTATTTACTATTTCAGTTTGTGTAAACATAACCCCCAAGTTTGATGGTGTTAGTATGGTTGTATCTTAAATTTGTGTATTTATCGTTGTTTTGTGTTGCTATGACGGATTGTGTTAGCTTGATCGTAACTTTAATTTGTGCATGTATCGTTGTTTTGTGTAGCTATAATTTGTTTATTTGTTGTTTCTTTCTTTTAAATGCCTCCGACGCGACGACAACGTGAAACATAGGCAGGAGACGTAATCGTGATAACGACCGCAGCTACAGAACAGTGGCGCGTAATAGGCTTTAACTCATCACAGTCAGCACCTGACCCTGGACAATCTCAACTACAGTATTAGATTACAAATGCGCCCTAACACTACCCCAAAACGACTTTTCTTTCTCAATTGGCCCTCTATCAATGACCTGTGTTGCCTGTACAGCGAGGCATTTTGAGAAGGAGAAAACCGGCCGGAATGCTTTAGGTTTATCAATAACAAAGATAAACATGGTCTAAGTTACTCACCGGTAATCTTTAGAGTTGACTCTTTTAAACTCATTGTAAATATGACTGTTATTTGTTTTGAAATAACTCATGTAATACTTTGCAATTGCTCGAATTCGAGCAACATGTACACTAGTTATTATAATTATTGTTCAATTTTAGTGATAGCTTATTTCCAAACCAAATCTGTCTTTTTAAATCTCATTTTAATCTGATTAAGGATTGTTATATCAAATGTTAGAGTCTCACTCACACAAGCCTACACTAAACACACACACTATCTCGGCTGTGTTGCCCGATGCAGGACGAATCCTATTGGTTACAAAATGCGGCGTGATATGGACATGGATAAATTTGTGGTACCCCTCTAAGAAACATTGAGGTAGCGTCCCTTCCCCCTCCAAAAATCATGTTTAGTTGAAATGTAACTCTCCTCGGCTGAATACGTGCATTGCGCCGTATTTCATTACTCTTTCTCTATTTATAAACTTTTACCGCTAAAACCGCTTCTCGGGCTCTCTAGCCCTCTTTAATCGTTCGTCACGAACAATTAAACTGTCTCTACGTCAAACTTGCTGAAAAGTGTTTTTAAAATTAGCTATTTAAAATGGATGCCAGGGCTCAACACGCCAACCAGCTGCGCCGGGCTCAACATGCCTCTAGTGCGGTTCGTACCGTGCTCAACACGCCTCTAGTACGGGGACGGGATGTACCGGGCTCAACATGCCTCTAGTGTGGTTCGTACCGTGCTCAACACGCCTCTAGTACGGGGACGGGATGTACCGGGCTCAACATGCCTCTAGTGTGGTTCGTACCGTGCTCAACACGCCTCTAGTACGGGGACGGGATGTACCAGGCTCAACATGCCTCTAGTACGGGGACGGGATGTACCGGGCTCAACATGCCTCTAGTACGGGGACGGGATGTACCGGGCTCAACATGCCTCTAGTGTGGTTCGTACCGTGCTCAACACGCCTCTAGTACGGGGACGGGATGTACCGGGCTCAACATGCCTCTAGTGTGGTTCGTACCGTGCTCAACACGCCTCTAGTACGGGGACGGGATGTACCGGGCTCAACATGCCTCTAGTGTGGGGAACTATTAGTGAGTGATTTGACTAGTTAATATGCCAAATGGGCTAATTTGTCCAGTCTAGAAAAGTGAAGTGTTTAAAATGTAATAGCTACTTAAACAGTTTTTAAGTGTTACTTACCTGAAATATAAACTTATAAGGGATTGTAAGAAGTAGTTCATAAAAAAAGAAACAATGAGCATTAAGAAAATCGTAAAAACAATATCACAGTTTGTTGCACTAGGCCTGAGGCAGCAGGTCACAATGATTTAAAACAAACAGTAAAAATAATTACTTTTTAAAAGTAGCCTACTATTTGTATTAAAAAATCACAATGTATGCATCAAGAATATTTTACTCAAACTGAACAATTTTTTTTAACAGACAAGAGATAGCACTACGAGACTCAAAAGGACTACTATTAACCTGTTCATAAAGCTAAACCTGTTAAGTTGTAGCTACAGGATTCAGCAGAATCGGCGAGAGTTATCAGCACATTTGTTTACTTGAAAACTTGACCCTTGTATTTGCACTGTTGTCATTTAGTACAGGTAAAATAGGGTTTTATAAACAACAAAATTTGTACATTCATGAAATTTCACCTGTGAGTTACTAATAATATGAGAAATGAAGACCCGATGAGTCCCCAAAATTTTGGGCGTCCTAAGGCCCTTTTTGGGGCCCTTTTTGTTCCGAAGGTCCCTTGTTCCTGAATAATTTTGTTTTTACGTTTAAGGTCGAGTGAGGTGTGGTTTTCGATGGTTTTAGTTATTTTAAATCGATTGGGAGTAGTTTTAAGTGAATTAAACCACACCATACAGGGTGTTTCGAAATATTATTACTTTTTACGATATTTAAACATTTATTCATAAAGTAATAAAGTTAGTTACCTCCATGCTCTATATAAAAGGGTATTATTGAAAATAATTGTAATTCTTTACTACGTAAGGGGAAAGGATCACAAGGAGTAAGAGAAAATATTAAATACCCCCGTCACAGCAAACCTGCAGACCTAGCAAATTTCCGTTTTACTTACTTGATTTTCAATTAAATCTAAAATAGTATTGCGTTTAACGATTACCTAGGTTTGCTGCTACAAGGAGGCTAATAAAGTGTGTTTATAGTAAAATATTAATAGCCTAGTATAAAACAAATAAATTTGACAAGTTTGATCAAAATATATCTATTAACAAACAAACAAAATCATTTTACACTATTCTACATAAGAATAACATGGTAGTTTTAAATTTACAATTTTAGTACATATTTTTATCCGTAACTAATAACCATACAAAAACACGTTTAAATACTAAATTATTTGTTTTTAAGCTATTTAAAATGTTCTAGAGAAAAATTGGGAAACTTTGTGTTTTGAGGGTAAAGTAAATAAGAAAACCTAATTTTTACCCCATAAACCTCGTTCCCATTGTTCAGGACAAAAATGCTTGTACCGACAATGCTGCTCTGATGTCTTAGGGCTGTCCTGGTCGTCATAACCACGAAAGATAACTGTACTTGTATTGATTGAAAATAAGTTTGAGGAACTTAAGATACAAGTTGCAAACTTCAGTATGTATGAAAGGTGTTCTTGCACCACATTGTTCGTGCTTTAAGATTGGTGTTGCCTGTTCTGCAATTTGCAAGGTTTTAGGTTTGTAAAGGGGAATCCTGCTTTAACACCAACTTGGACAAAATCAGTAAAGATGGACAAGTTGCTAAGAATAATAAAATTTTTAATGAGTCGTCTGAGAATAATTGTTGTGATGATGAAATTGTAAAGAGAGATACTACAGAAATTGTAGAAAATAGCTTTAGTGTAAGTACTTCATTTTAATATGTAATGTATGGTTTTATACAAATACAATTGTTTTCATTTTTAATATATGTAAAAGAAGAATAACTTAAATAACTACCTACCTAAGAAAAATACATGTCAATTTGAAATTGGTCTTAATAGATTTGCATAAAAAACGCGTCGAAAGTTTATTCACACCACCTTAAAAGTTGAAATTTTTGCTTAGTAACCTATGTTATTAAGCTATTACCGAAGGTCTTATGGTAAAACATAGACCCGAAACCGATTTCCGTTTTCATTTCGATGCCCCCAGAAGCCTAAAACACCATCCACTCAAAATATTATATATGTGTTTATATACATATATATATAATATAATATATCCATGTTATATAAGTGTCCGTTAACATGAATACTCGATTAATTTTGGTTAAATTTTAAGGAAACCGGTATAATCGGTCCATGGATCAGGGTTTTATGTGGTAAATATTTGTAATCTTTGACCCTCAAAACACAAAGTTTCCCAATTTTTCTCTAGAGCATTTTAAAGAGCTTAAAGAAAACAAATAGTATAGTATATTAACGAGTTTTGTAAGTTTATTAGTTACGAATAAAATTCAAAAATTGTAAATTTAAAATTCCATGTTATTCTTAAGGAGAATAGTGTAAAATGATTTTGTTTGTTTGTTTATAGATATGTCTTAATAAAACTTGTTAAATTTATTTGTTTTATACTAGGCTATTAATATTTTACTATAAACACATTTTATTAGCCTCCTTGTAGCAGCAAACCTAAGTATTCTTTAAACTCAATGCTATTTTAGGTTTAATTGAAAATCGGGCAAATGAAAATTTGCTTAGTCTACAGGTTTGCTGTGACGGGGTTATTTAATATTTCCTCTTACTCCTTGTGATCCTTCCCTCTTATATAGTAAAGAATTACAGTTATTTTCAATAATCCCCTTTTATATAGAGCATGGAGGTAACTTATTTTATCACTTTATGAATAAATGTTTAAATATCGTAAAAAGTTATAATATTTCGAAACACCCTGTATGGTGTGGTTTAATACACTTAAAACTACTCCCAATCGATTTAAAATAACTAAAACCATCGAAAACCACACCTCACTCGACCTTAAACGTAAAAACAAAATTATTCAGGAACAAGGGCCCTTCGGAACAAAAAGGGCCCCAAAAAGGGCCTTGGGACACCCAAAATTTTGGGGACTCATCGGGTCTTCATTTCTCATATTATTAGTAACTCACAGGTGAAATTTCATGAATGTACAAATTTTGTTGTTTATATGGAGTGTTTTTGTATTATTTTACCTGTACTAATTGCTATTCCAACAATATTATGTGGAAAAATTTTTAAATCCACCTTTTAGTTTTGGTGTTTGTAAAAATACTTGTAAATAGCTTCTACTAACTGGGCTTATTTATTTATTTATTATTATTATTTTTTTTTTACAAGTTTAGATAGTTAACAAGTAACTTGTCATTATTATTATTTTATATATATATATTATAACATAAAAAAGTGAAATCATTAGATGAGATGAAATAAAGAAGAAAAGAATTATAACTTTAAGCACATTTTTTAGGACAGCAGAAATTCAATCAAAATAAAATTGAATATTTTAAATTAATAATAATTGTTCTGAAATGCCATTGCCTAAGGGGTGGATAAGGAAAAAGCATACAAGGAAGAAAGGGTTGAATGCTGGGAGGATTGATATGTGTATTAAATCTCCAAATGGAAACACATTCCGTTCAAAAATATCGCTCAACACTTATATAGAGGAGAAAAAATTACCTTATAAATAAAAGATTTTAATTTTTCAAATAAGGGTACCACAAGTATTAATGGTTCTACTATTGACCCTATGCATGCATTAATTAGTGATAAGGAAAATTTATCTCCCTTCCAAGATAATTGTGAAACATCGTCTTTGGTTAAAACAAAGGATGGACATAAATCTTTGGGTGTTTGCACTACAGGGGAAAACATGGTCTCAAGTAACCGACAGATCACAGTATCATCACCATCACTCAAAACAATGACATCCTCAGCCCAAACAGATATCTAAAAAACTTTGATATCAACGAACTATTATCTAAAAGTTGGCTATCTGATGACACCCTGCAAAAATATTTTCAAGTTTAGGACTCAAAATTGTGGCTTTCAAGTAAATCTTGCCTCATATTAAATCCACTGATTGCACACATAGTCAAAAATATGGATGATTATAAACATTTCTTAGAAGGACATAATCTTGAGCGTTACGACTATCTCATCATCCCGATTAATGATGCCACATCCCTAGATAAGGCTGGTGGCTCTCACTGGAGCGTACTAGTAATAATTGATAAGATGAAGAAAAATATTATTTATGTAGATTCTTCGGCACACATTGTCTTAAATCATGCAAAAACTGTGTTGCAAGTAATCTGATGGATTACCTTGACCTACATGACTTGAATTTTACTCATGCTTCTTTTCCAACTCAATTAAATGGCTATGACTCAATTATATACTCAATTTTTGCTATTGCGAAAGTTAGATCCTAGACATCATGAGTGATGACTCATGTCTGGATGTAGATTATCTTGGTACTCAAAACTAACTGAAGTTGACCTTATCAGAAAAAGATCATATGTTGCATATGTCTTAAATAATAGATTGTCTATTGAGAAGGATGCATTACTGACAATTATGAAAGAAGTAAAACCTGATTTAAAATTAGAACCCTTAGCTACACAAGCAGATTTTTGATCTAGAGAAAGAAATTAAGGAATTTAAAAGTCAACCTAATATGGTAAATGCTAACAAAAAAACCCACTGTAAATATTCCCACTCATACAGAGTAGAAGTCGTCAATGTACAATAGACAATCCAACAGACAATAGACCCAAACTCCTGATTGTGGCTGATAGCCATGGATGTGTGTGTTTAGGATGTTCTTATGGAAAACATAGTTTCCCACCTAAATAGTTCATGGCCAGATAGCGGTTATAACATTATAGCTGCATTTTTAAACCAAATGCCACGATTTCTGATGTGGTTAAGGATGTGAAAGGACTAACAAAGTCATTCACTAAGTCTGATACGTTGGTCTTGGTGGGTCAAATGAAGAGGTATAGGTCAGGCAGAAAAAAATGTGTTGTTGAAAATGTTTTACAGGACACTTTACTTCTCACTTCACTTCTTCACTTTTACTTCTCACACAAACATCATTGTCTCCGGATTACCATACAGGCACCATAACCCAGCTCTAAATAACCGGATATGCTATCTCAATATGGACTTAGAAAAAACTGTACAAAAATTCAGCCACGCATCTTTTTTGCCATTAAATGAGTTGCCACGTAACCTGTATACCAGACATGGCCTCCATTTTAATAGATTTGGAAAGAAACAAATTTCAATTATGATCATTACCTTCTTTTAGCGAATTTCCCTATAGGGAAGTAGCTATTACAGTAGGTGGCATGGTAAGACCTAGGCCCGGGACTGATTTACTTTTTCATTTTGATGTCCCCAGAGGCCAAAAACACCATTCGTTCAAATTTTTATATATGTATAAATATATATATATAGATTTAACACACATATATATGTGCCCGTGAACACCATAACTTGAGTAATTTTTGTCCGATTTTGATGAAATTTGGTTTGAAGGTGTAAGGCGGGATAAACTTGAATGAGTTCGGGAACCAGGATGATCGGACCATGGGAACGAGGTTTTACGGGGGGTTTTATGGGGTAAAAATTGTTCTTTCTAATTTTTGACCCTCTAAACAGAAAATTTCCCAATTTCTCTCCAGACCTTTTTATAGAGCTTAAAAAAAATCATTTACTATATCAAATTGTTTTTGTACAATCATTGGGTACAGAGAAAATTCAAAAATTTGTTTTTTTTAAATTCCCATGTTATTCTTATGGAGAATATTGTAAAATGTTGTAGTTTGCTTGTTTATGGTTATATTTTGATCAAACTTGGTAAATTTTTATTTTATACTAAGTTAATAATATTTTACTAAAAAACACACTTTTTACCCTCCCTGTAGCAGCAAGCCTAGGTACTCATAAAACCTAATTGTTAAATTAAATATATTTAATTGAAAATCAATTCAGGAAAATGGAAATTCGCTTAGTCGGCAGGTTTGCTGTGGCGAGGGTATTTGATCTAACAACTGTTAAGAATTTCCCTAACTCGACAAATATTAAACAGGGCAACATCAATATTGTCGAAATCAGTATGCAGGACATGTTTGATAAATTCATAAATGATTCTAAGGTGGCATTTGCGCACACCATATCAGCAGACCTCCACCATAGCAGAAATATGTCAGCGGGTGTAGTTGTTGCTTTCAGAAGAGAATTTGGTAGACCTAAGAAGTCTGATTACCTTGACTCTAAACTGACCATGCAATCAGTACAAAATGGAGCAACGATCTTCAGTCTGGTAACAAAGGAAGATTATAATGGAAAGCCGACAGTACAAGATTATAATGAAGCATTTGAACAGCTGAGTAAAAACTTTAAAAAGGAAAACTTAAATCATCTCATCTGCTCTGTAATGGGGTGTGTGCAAGACAGTGTGGAAATTGAACACTTTGCAAATAATATTTACAAAAATATACAAATGCAAATATCAGTATTGTTTCCTACAATCAGCCAAGCGCAGAGAAAACTGTGGAATGGTCTTTCCCACTCTCACTTTCTAATGAAGCTGCAAAAAATTATTTCCTCCAAGTGGGCAGATGATAATGCTGGGGGGGGGGGGTCGATTCTCTCTGGGGTAAATAGTGCAGTGATTGGTGATAACCTGCAGTTGCTTTCTTCCGAATGTAATGCCCTACCAACCTCCAAAACCCAAATTCCTGGTTTCAAAGATAACCCTAGTGTAGATAACCAGCTCATACATCTCACCAAATGTCTCAAAAAAAAAATTCGAAAATTTGTATGAAATAATCCATGGTAACAATGGTAAAAAATTAATCATAATTGGAGATCTAAACAGTCGAATTTCTAGTGAGCAAAACATTACTGAAGATACTAATATACTGACCAATGCATGCCTAAATTATGATCGAAAGTCAAAAGATACAGTTTTAAATGTAAATGGGAAAAAAATTTTAGAAATGTGTGATGATTTTGGATTACTTGTATTGAATGGGAGAACAAAGTGTGATTCTAAGGGCGAATTTACTTTTGTAAATAAATTGGGAGCGTCAGTGATAGACTTAGCACTTGTTTCAATTCATTGTTTACAAATAGTTAGTGATTTTAAGATAATAGAGTACATTGGGTCAGATCACTTGCCAATACAATTAACTCTTAAGATAAGGAAAGAATTAGATTCCAGAGTCGAGGGACAAGTTTTATCTTTACTTCCAAGATTAAAGTGGACCAATTTTGATGATTTTAATTTTAAGGAAAGAATACACACTGCTGCTTTAAATTTGCAATTGGACATAGACGAGGAAAGAAATGTTAAGAGTCTCATTCAATGCATCACAGAGTCAGCTCATGTTAAACAAGTAAAGTCAAATACAAATAACTCTTTCAAGTTTGCAAGGAAACAGCCATGGTTTGACTTACAGTGCGCTAAAGCTAGGCACAATGTGTTTAAACTATTGAGAAAGTACAGAAAAAGCGATGAAATTGAGATAAAAAATGAATATATTGAGGCCAACAGATCATTAAAAAATCTACTTAAAGCAAAAAAAACTGCTTACTTTGACAATATGTATTTATCTTTGTCTCAGGCTAAAGACAGTAAATGTTTATGGAAACTTATAAATAGTTTTAAGATTCAAAGTCCTAATACAGGTGGTCAAGTCAGCCCAAACGAATGGTTAGAACACTTTAAGAGTCTCTTGAACCCGCCCCTGCTGTCAGCCAATGTCTGTTATGCGCTTCCTCTTATTCAAGACGACTTTCTAGATAAAGAATTTAATTTGAACGAATTAAAAACAGTTTTATTGAAAGTAAAGAATGGTAAGGCACCAGGAGCTGACGGAATACCCTACGAGTTCTTTAAAAATGGTTCAGAGTCATTTTTAGTTAAGTTGCTGAATTTTTATAACAATATTTTCAAAACTAATAAAGTACCGAAAAGTTTTAAACAATCAATTATCTATCCTCTGTTTAAGAAAGGTGATAAAAACATTGCACAAAATTATAGGGGTTTATCATTTATAGATTGCGTAGCTAAGTTATACACAAGTTTACTGCACAACAGATTAAATCTTTGGATAACAGATCATGATAAGCTGTGTGAATATCAAGCTGGTTTCAGGAGTGGCTATTCGACAATTGATAATGTTTTTATTCTTTCAAATGCTGCAAAATTGTGTCTCAGTAAAAAAAAGGGTAAATTATATACTTTTTTTGTAGATTTTACTTCAGCTTTCGATACAATAGATAGAAATGCTTTGTTTTATAAGTTATCATGTCTTGGTATTTCTATGCATATGTTACGCGTTTTAATGGATTTATATAATGGTACTTCGTCAGCTGTCTGGTGTAAAGATGGAATAACAGACTACTTTGAAACAGGCCTCGGTCTAAAACAAGGAGATGTTTTGAGTCCTTTATGTTTTAACTTATTTGTAAATGACATTATAGATTCATTAAGTGGAGGCTGCATTTTTGGAGATGTTCAAGTTAAGGCTTTGTTATATGCTGACGACATTGTGTTGATGGCTCCGACGGGAACCAGTCTGCAGTTAATGATAAATGACCTTGAGAGATATTGTCAACAATGGAACTTGACTGTGAATTTAAGTAAGTCAAAGATTATGGTTTTTAGGAAAGGAGGGAAACTGAGGAAAAATGACAAATGGTATTTTCGAGGTGAAAGAATCGATGTGGTTAATGATTATAAATATTTGGGAATAAACTTAAATTCTAAACTATCCTGGGGTTTGCATTTAAAACACAAGTGCAGCTCTTCAAAATTAGCAATTAACAGTATTTGGAATACATTTCTAAATAACAAAAATGTACCTTTAAGTAAAAAATTCACTATTTATTTTTCAATTGTCAGATCAACTCTTTGTTATGGGTGTCAAATATGGGGTTTATGGGAAAGTGATTATGTAGATGGGACTCTTTGTTATTTTGTAAAGAAAATTTTAGGATTGGCAAAAAATACTCCCAACTATGCATTGTATCTCGAAACTGGACTAGAAAAAGAGTACATTTATACACTCAGCATGCATGCTCGTTACATCATACATGCTCTGTCACTGCCGCCGAACCGTCTACCAAATAAATTAGCAAAGAAAATAATCAGCGAAAATATTTATTGGAGCAGAGATTGGAAGGGTCTTGGAAGTAAACATGGAATTGAATTATCCTTTGATGTGAATTCCATTGAGGATACCCAGCGACACCTGTTATCAGTAGTAGAGGCAGTAAGGGGGGAGAGCAGGCGGGGGTTAGTCCAGGCGGCATTGGCCTCACGATACCACACAACTTATGCTTCACTGAATCTTGACCTTGGAGATAATGGATATCTATCAGATAACGTTCCTGATATTGTTAGACGATGGGTATTCAAAGTAAGGACAGAGACTATTTCCTTAAATTTTAAACCTTGGATGACAGACGCTAATTTTATATGTTCTTTGTGTAATCTAAATGAGAATGAGGACACTTATCATTTTGTTGCTCGTTGTCCAATTTTAACACAAATTAGAAATAAATGGCTATTGAAACCTATTTTAACTCGCTCAGAGTTTATAAATTTTCTTAATGGTAAGGATTGGCGTTCGCTGGCAAATTTTCTTAAAGAGGCTTGGAAGTATAGGTGGGATTTGGTTTTAGAATTCAATGTCTAGCAGCAAAACAATATACATATTACAGCTTATTACAAATATTTCACATTTTTAGTTGTATAAAATAAAATGTTGTCAACCCGGCAGACGGTCTTATGACCATTGCTGTAATGTGCTGTTTTTAGTAATTTTGTTGTTGTTATGCAGAAGATTATGTTTAGTTATAAGTTCATATGTATTTATGCAGTTTATTTTTTTGTTAATTAAGCACTTTTTCATTTCATTCATTTCATTTCATTTCATTTCAAATGTCTCAAAACCTCGGTCAAGACGTGCATCAAAGAATAAAACGAGAGAAAAACTTAAGATCTTATGGCCGTGCAAAATAATGAACAACAGGCCGATCATCTTGAACAGGAGTGTCAACGAATCTCTGCTCGACGTTTGGAAGAACGTCAGCACACTGCAATTCCTCAAACTTCTAAGTTGCCATGTCAGCGGATTTTGGATATTCACGATTGGGGCCATTTGACATGGCATGAATACACATGACGTGTGTCTGAACTGATCCGTGGTCAGAGGGTAGTTCTTCAACATCCAAACTGATCCAGAAATCTGCAGGTAGAAAATAGGGTCGCTTGAAATATACAGTTTGATCCGCTATGCGTGGGGGGTGGCCTCTACTCCCCATAGCCTACAGATAGCCTTAAACACACTATTACATAGCATTTCATTATTGCTGCCATTAAAAATTCAAAACGTCAGAAAACTATTAGTTCACAGTTTATATAAGTACAGAAGTGTAAGTACAGTTATGTCAGTGGTTAATATTAAAACAAAATGTTATTACTCAAGTCACGGTACTGTAAATAATCTAAATGCTATGATTTATGAAACGGGTGTAATTAGACACAGATTACACAGTTGATATTATTTCAGCGATTAATTTTTTTGGTTTGTAATAAAACTATTTTTGTTAATGATAAAATGTGTCTGATCAAACCGAGCAAGGCTCGGTCCCCCAGTACTAATAATAAAAATACATGTAAACTTAAAAATAATAGGTAATAATAATGACAAAGAATATAGTAGGTTTCACAGAAAGTTATGTTCAATATTAAACATAGGCCTAAGCATGTCTATTTTTGAAAATCGACCTTTCACTCCATCCACCATGAGTTTAACTTCTGTTGGCTAGAGGGTACATAGATGCAGGAGGTATCCAAGACATGGGCATCTTCTCCAACTGCACTGGAGGAATTAGCCGATACATAGATCAACTGTTGGTGGGGGAAAGTCATCTGTTCCAGAGATCAACAGTTAGCGAGGTTTATCACACTGCTCCTTTTGATCCAGAAGGATTCTTGGGTAACTATAGATTTAATCCAAAAAATAAAATATTAAAGGGATTTTATAATAGGTGTTAAGAAATAATACACCAACGTATGATAGCCCTTTGTGAATGTTACTGGGTGTAGTCACATGAAAGTTAAATAATATAAAAGTAAATGAAGTTGTAAAAGAAATAAATTGATTAAAACTTTTAACTTGACTACATGTAGCCTACTGTATCCACGTATATTTATGACTGTGCAGGTTGCTTGACCTCGGTAGTACAAGTAATGTTGGGAGTGCAGGCTGGCAGTACATTGCTCACTTACTCCGAAGGTCGCCCAAGAGTTGTCCGTTGGCTGTTTTGGGGATTACTCTGTGCTCTCTGTTCCTGGGGCTGTATCTCTCTGGCACATATACCTATTAACAAAAACCTCTGGTACAGTAATATAAGTTTTTTTTGCCTTTTATCCTTTTAGTTCATTTATGTAATTTTAAAAAATCAAATCTATATAGGGTAAGAGACTAACGCCATAGATAAAACATACTCCCAGTCTATGCTAACGCTCAGTTGGTAACGTCATGGACTTCGGGGCTAAGGTAGCGATGTCGTGGGTTCGAATCCTGGTACCTGCCGCTACTTTTTATCAGTACACTTCACCTTTGTACTGAATGGGCTCACCCCTTGCTTTGCTGGACACAATCCACGCACAGGTCAGTAGCCTATGTGGATGGGCAAGGTTAACATGTTCGCTACTGACATACACTGCCGAAGTTCAAATGGGCCCGGGCCCAGGGGCGTAAGATTTTTTTGTTTAGTTGGAGGCGCAAGCAACAGAAAATATTTGGAAAATATCTGAAATTGCTCGACGGTAGAATTCTCTTCACTTTAGTTCCCATTCATGACTCACTGCTTGCATATATGTCGCTACATGTTCTGCCTTATCTTTATTAATAACTCAATAACTCATTTATTTGGCCAGATTGACATTATTATTACATGCATTATAGCCAAGTCTAAACCTAAAACTACTCATATATACGATGAACGAGCATACAAACTGTTTTCTTCTTGGTGCGTAAGTAAGAAAGTTAAAAAATTGTCAGAAAATGCTTTATTGGCATATTTTGCAGAACAATCAAAGGTGATTAAGTCTTCAACTATTTGGAGACTATTTTTATTTGTTAACATAAAGAATTTCATTTCAGTTTTCATTAATTGTTAATTTGCTTGTTGTTGGTTTGAGAGGGGTGTTTATACTGATTATTAACTGTTTATACATGTACTCTTGAAAATAACACTAAATATAAAGTAACACTGAGATACTACGACTACAATCAGCTGGGGCAGTGTTTCCCATTCCGTTCAACACTTTGGTTTAACCTAACCTAAAAACGTGTTGTATAGTGTTTGAAAGACTAATTATTTATGCTTTATAGTGACAAGTTTGGAATAATAACACCCTAAAAAGTAGATTACCTTTAATTTATCTTGCAAGCTTGTTATCTGGAAGTGATAAGGCATGTCCTTTATCCTTTAGAGTGATACCTTTAAACTTATGTTATCTGAAGGTGATAAGGCATGTCCTTTATCCTTTGGGGGTGACGATCCTTATCCTTCTTCTCCTGTCTGTGTCTGTATGTGTGTGATTGGATAGTATTTAGGAGCAGTGGGGGTACTTGCTCACACCTCATACAGACACAGCCAGTATGGGACTTTAGAAACGTGATGACTTACAGAATGTAAATACAGGGGAATGTTAAAATTGCAGATGATTTAAATATGGCTCTACAAGTATGTTTGTAGGGAAGAATGGAAATTATTCCGATGGCTCTCCCATGAAGGCGTAAAAAGAAGTGGGTTCTGGTGCTTTCACCATCCCATAGTGCATCTGCATATATCATGTGTAGATAAAGAACACCGTAATAAGCAGTAAGAAGAACGTCTTTATTTGAAAAGTTTTGCTAGGACGCACATTCCTGAACTGATCTTTCTACAGACAGAATCAATGTGGGGTTTGAAACAAAAGTTCTCGTCCAACAACAAACTCAGGAATTTTACTTGAACAGTGGTTTTTGTTTCAGTGTCGTCCAAAATAAGTTTTTTTTTATTTAAAATTCAACAAGCTGTGTTTACACTGAATTTATTTGGAGGAGATTTTCATTAAACCACTGCAACAAGCAACTGGCTTGTATAAAGGCACCTATGTCTAGTTTAAGTTGGCTTGGGCTTGAGATAGCGAGAGAGGTGTATTTGTAGCTATTTCATTTTATGTAATTTTGTCATTACTCATCAATGGTAGTTCCTTTTCTCAAATCGGATGAGAAAAAGAAACATATAATGGTAAGTAAATAATGTTACTGCTGTGTCTTTGCTTATGATTTTATTCACGTTTGACAAGTTGTATTTTACATTTTAATATCACACCCTTTTTCTGTGAAATAAGCAAAAAACTAAGTGGCAGTGAGTTAAGAAAGAGAAAAAACATTTGTACAGTCAAAAAGCGTTACAAAACGTTCCTAAAATAAGTAGCTTACAGCGTTATTAACAATCATTTAAGCCTATATTATGACCTAAGTTAATGATTATGTGTACAGAAAGTGATGCAACCCTAAAAATGAGCTTTGATGATGATATTAACAAGTAGCCAAAAAAATGTAGGAAAACAGTCATTAGGTGTTGACTGTAGAGTTTTCAATGCTTGAAATAAGTCTATTACAGTATATCTTAAATAAAATCAATTCATCTACATCTAACATCTAAACTTATTTTGAGATGGGTGCAATTTGGGCCGTGATTTACCTCTTGGGCCCATAGCGAATCACAAACTAGCAGCGGGCACAATGACACGTTTAAAAATCAGACCAACGTAATCAATCAGGTTGACGAAAGGATTTGGTGTAAAGTATAGTTGGGGTTGACGCGTGGTCTGAGCTGACTGGACCGACATCAACTGTTGTTGACACCAACATGCATTTACTTTTTATAGCTTGTCACAAATGTATGGTTTATAAACTTGGTTGTTAGTTGTAGGTCTAATGGAATAACCCCTAAATATGCTGTTGCTGTGGTTACCATGTGGGTGATTTTTTCCAAACAACTGGCAGGATTTTTCTTACACACAAATTCCAATACAGTACTGTAGGTCTTGATGCGTTTAGTTGCCCGAGTCCTTTCAAGTGAATTGGTGTGTGTTTATAATAACCTTTTTTGTCTTTTAAATCGTGGATAAAGATTGATATACTACTTTTACTTTCTCCCCCTATACCATAGTATGTAGAGAAAGTATTGTTTTCGTCAAAATTTTTGAGTTTGAGTTTCGAGTGGATATATAGATGTTGGGCCCCCCTGAACCCAAAAAAGTGGTTTTCGAAGTTATGTCTGTGTGTGTGTGTGTGTGTGTGTGTCTGTGTGTCTGCGGATGTGTACAGAGCTACAGACCACACCTGTAGTCCGATTTTGATGAAATTTGGTATGTAGGTACTTGTAGGATTTCTATATATACCTTGTAGGATTTCTATATGCCTTTCTTAATAGTCAGCTGTCTCAGTTCAGATATAATGATTATTTACATTTATTTGTTGTTATGATTTTAGTGTTAATTCTATTTGTGAATAAAAGACAAGAACATGAACACTTTTATTTATTTAACACTGACACAACAGTACTAATCCATGGTATCTTCAGACGTTTTTTCATTTTTTTGAAATTTTTATTTTTAATGGTGATTTTCCCATAAAAACCTATAAAAAAAAACAGAAAAATCGGATTTTCTCAAAAATGGCCCGAACGATTTTGATAAAAATTTAGTATGTTATTGTAGCTCTTTAAATTCCGAACAAAATGGTATGACTCCCATTTCTGTAAAAATTATGGTTCAAAAGTTATTGTAAATTATGTTATTTATATGTACAACTGCAGATTCGACTACATGTCATGTAGCTCTAAATTATTTTTGTTGTGCTGTTTTTGCATTGACTAATATTTTGTTATTAGTTGTAAAGAAAAGTAAGTACAAGGTAAAGGAGTGGAAATTTTTATCTGTCTTTTATTCTTATAGCCTAGGTAGGGGATAAGATTATGCAATTGTCTTATGTCTATTTATATTTTATGTATTATTTCTATTAGAATAACCATAAATAACCACCAAAGATCAGGGATATATTTCCGAATAGGCAAATTTTAAGGGCGGCATAATTTTGGAGGTTAAAAATTGGAGGTTTTAATAAAAAAAAGTAAAAGTTTAGCAAATAATTCTGGGAACAGCAAAACAGCCATTTAAAATATTTTGATTAGTTATAAAATGCTCCAGAACGCATTAAGTTAGACAATTAAAACGCATCTTTGAACCGTTTTATTTTCGTCAGTTTCTGAAAGCAGTTTCTTGAACCGTTTTAATTTATGAAAGCAGTCATATTATTTGGGACTACGTGTAATGCTATTACAATAAATCTATTATACTAGGTGAAACCCGTTGAAATCGACGGTTACTTTCAAGGCTTACGTTAATTCATCTAACTGCGATAAATTGGGTGAAATATACATATTTTGAGCATTTAGCATTGTTTTAAAGAGTAAAAACAATAATGATATTAATTGCGTTAGTTGCCAAATTTGATTGATCATTCAATGATAAAAATATTTCCTATACTGTACGTCATCGGAGTTATTATTAGTATGTTATATGGTATCTCTTCCTTTGGAAGAGCCTTTAAATAGTATTAAAATCGTATTGGTGGATCTTTTGTAGTTAAACACTTCCGTGATTTCATCAGTGTAATATGATTTTATTTGAAAAGAAAATATTTTTTCGGGAAGACATTTTCTAACTTCAAAGGGAGGTATATCCGTTACAGTGTAAGTTTGATTTTTCCTTCGTCACGTCGTGTCAGTTCATATCGTACTTCTGTGCCAAATGAATGAACCCTCTAGCATAGTTTTGAGAAATTGATTGTGGGGTTACTGTTAAAGCTGGAATTCCTTGACATGGGGGATGTCAGTTAGTTGTCTCAGCCTTATCAATAACATAAAGTTGTCAATATAATCTCTCTACGGAATGTTAGGTGTAGTGGAATACTTGAAGTGAAGTTGCTTTTATTCAGGGGTGCCCACAAGGGGGGGCTGTGACGCAGACTGCGTCATTGAAATTCTTGGGGGGGGGCTCAAAAAATGCAAATGGGGGGGGGGCTTAAGTTAATTGCAACAGTGTTCAACGTGACGACAATCAAAAATATATTACGAAGTCGCCAGATAGAAAGTCGATTAATTAATGACAATAGTTATATTATTGAATTCAATTAGTTAAAATAGGATTTTAGGATAGTTTAGGATTTGTGTAGGAAGTTATTATTCAAGATTAGCAAGACGTAAGATCTAAGAGGGAGGGCACGGAATGGCTCAACCGCTGTGATAGATAAAAGATAACGCGTGGTACAGACACGTCCAGCTACACCGCGACTTAGCACAGAACGCTTTGTTGACATAAACTCGTTAAAATACAATTAAGTAGCATAGGCTACAACACTTTACACTATTGTGTAGATACTCGATAACCTGAGTTAATAGGGAACGGGAGGGGGGGGTGGTAATGAAAAATACGGTTAATCCAATATAGTATAAAAGCAGATGACAAACCCATTAAAACGCTGTTAACAGCCATTAACGTCACGATTTGCATTTTTATAAACAAAATTCAATATTGCACAATCATTACTATTGTGCAATAACATTATTATTGTACATTTCAAATCATTTATCTTGGTTCAGTTGTACAAACGGCATCGTTTAAAATTATAACTCAAACACAATTAATAACATAATTAATATTTTGTAAATGGTGTATCCGTTGATGAATGAATGAATGAATGAATGAATGAATGAATGAATGAATGAATGAATTGAATGAATGAATGAATTACATAACTCAGTCAGTATTACTTAACTGCTGAAATTCATTTAATTTTTCATTTAATTTTACTTTTCATTTAATTTTTTTTTTTCACTCATACAAAATAATAAAACTAAATTGCGCCACTTTAACTTCATAATCTTTATAGCAACTTAGCAGACGCACAGGCACAGCCTATGTCTGCTAATTCCAGAACTAATTAGATAGGAACAACCTTTTACGCATGTATATAGTTAATTAGTTATAGTTAGTTAGTTTAGTTTTGCATAAAGAACTTTTTTCTTTTGTACATTTGGTTGTGTAATTTTTATATATGTGGTGGAATAAATTCATAATTCATTCATTCATTCATTCATTCATATGAGTTTGATAGATAAGTAATAAAAAGGTGTAAAATTATATTTAGAGATAATAAAAACACTCCTAAAAAAGAATGTAACGAGAACAATCTTGTTATTCTTTTTCATTGTTCTTCTGTTCTTTAGCTTTCTCTTCAATTCATACACAAATTCAACAAGTTGCCATATTTAGGCTTACTCATTGGCCAATCACAGCCTTACTAAAGTTAGCATGGTTACTAATTACTTAATCACAGTTTACTAAGCATTATATCGTCATTATTCCCCAGCTGTTGTATCTGAAATCTGTTGTAACATAGCGCACAGCAGACAGAAGTGTAAAACGGAGCAGACGATTGTTGGCGCAAGCGTTGTTTCCATTTCATTTTCATCAAAGGTGCTGTGATGTTGATGTTTCCAAAGGGAGGGAGAGGGGTCTTTATATTAAGGGGAGTCGCTACTGAAAAACTACCAATTTTGTAAAAAACTTGATTTTTTTATTATTTTTTTATCTTGTTCTATGGATTGTAAGGTTTCAGAAAAACATAACATTTGGTTTAATATATATTTTTATCACTGTGAAAAAAATATTTGAAGTAAAGCGTGCACACTGCACACCTCTTTTGGGGCATCACCTAGGCCTAGTATAAACTTCAACCGCTGTTTTCCGCGACTTTAAAACTTTGTTTTTTTTTATATATAAGTTCTTATAACTTTTTAACTGTTACAGCTATATGAATGAAATTTTAACCACACATTGTTTGTACTATAAATCAACTTACTGTGCATGGATATTGTAATTGGGTAAATAAAAGTACATGAAAAAAATAAAAATAAAAATTATAACCTATAAATTTTTCTAAAACTTATTTTTGAAGCCATAACTTATAAACTAATTGAGAAAATAACGTGAGTATGCACAGAAAGTATGTGCTTTCTTTGCTCTTTAAAATAAGATATCGAACAATAAAATTGGTTCAGTAGTTAAATAGTTATAAGAGATTTAAAAAACCCCCATTTTTTTCCCGCCAAAAAACTAAAAAAAGTATGTAAATTTTTTTTTTTACTTAACAGCAGTAAATCTTTTTCTAAGACTAAATGAACAAAAGTATATATGATAATTTTTAAAAGGATTTTATTAAAAATCACTAGTTTCAGTAGCGACTCCCCTTAAGGGAAAGACAGTGACAATTCGTTAAGCAGAGGTTACGAATGCTATATAGATATTCTGGCAATAACAAATTCCTTAAATTGAGGTGACTTATAAAACTCTAATTTTATTTATATGGAAAGATAAGTTTTCCAGTCCTGTACAACACTGATTCACGGTCTTTTCCCGGTAATCAAAATTCAAGTACAACTTGATACACACAGAATCTCCGGTTCCCAACCTGGATGATGGCTAGTTATTTAATTTAATTTACAGTTACATATTAGTACCCGTGATAAATCAAACCCGTTATGTAAGCCAAAGCCACACGGTTATTAATCTCACTTGGTTTTGGATTTGCTTACAAACATGATCGGAAATGGTTACAAACGTGATCGGAAATGGTTAGGGCCTACACAGTATTCGTAAACAGTATTTATGTAATCATATCAGTGACAGCTAGAAAAAGGAATCTTTATAAAAACAGCTGTTCGTTATGTCATATATGACGTGTTTTCTTAACAGATTATTAGTATTTCCAAATGACGTATGTAGTAAAAATGGAGAAAAAAAACTAGAAAAATCACACAAAATTGGGTTTTTGATCGTCCGTTATTTTATTTCCAAAATAGTGAGGCCATATTTTAATTGCTATAAGGACACTCACCAATCCTGTGAATACAATTAAACCATTAGAATCTTAATCGGTACCCCAGTTTTCTTTATAGTAGGCTGCGTAAAATGCCTTCTGGGCCGTGACAGACGGACATAAATTGAGATAAGACATGTTTCAACTTCTTCAATGTATAAAACGTAAAAATAACCCAAAATATGTATAATTCTGAGCAATGTACAGACAAAACTATAACTTTATTTATATAGATTAACTGGGTTTGAATTTTAAATATCTAAAAAAAATGTATAAAACTTCTTTGTTTTACAAATAGTGCTGGACGGGGGAATAATGTTTCTCATTTGTTGTGTACTTCATTTATGGTGGGGGGGGGGCTGTTGCTCAATTGGGGGGGGGGGGTGCGTCATGAGTCTAGGGGGGGATGGGCACCCCTGTTTTATTCTTGAACTGTTAGGGGCCTCCTAGTTCATACGGCCTTGCGGCTTCATTGGCAACAAATAATGCAAATGACATAGCAATGGGACATTTCCAAAAAACAAAAATACTGTAAATTGGCTGTTATGTATATATTTACGTTTACATATTGGTAATCAACGTATCTTATAAAGGATTGTGTGATCTAGTTTAAAAGGAATATGACCTTTCTGTCATGGCAGTAGCTACTTAAATAGTATTTTCTCTTTGTAGGTACCATATTTTACAGCCAAAATGTCGTATTATTTTCAATAATGTTACCAACCCAGTGCACCAAAGTCCGTAATATAGGCAGGTGCAAATAATTTGTCAAGATGGGTACCATTTTAGGCAAGGTTTCTATGATTGGATTTTATTAGGCATGATAAGAGCAGATATTTCTACATAAATATTTGATGTGTAGAATAATATGATAAAATGTAGGCAAAAGTGGTGAAAAAGGCAGACACCAACCCGTACAATAGATATAAGATAGTTGAATAAGAAATAATTTAAGAATTGCTGTGATAAAAGGATTTTCCACTGATTTCGTAATCGAACGTTATATTGCAAAACATGACATGATAAAGAAGAAAATCAATTTTAAAATCTGAAAATAACATTGCAAATACTTATTTGGTAGAATTCAGTAACTCCAAATAAATATGTGTTGTTTGAAATACAATTTAAAAATGAACAGCTGTTTCATTAAAAAGTATTATTCATGGCCAAAATGTAAACAACTCTGTGGAGGGATCTTTAAAGGCTTCTAGGGCAGAATCCTAAGGGATTTTGCTTAGTTTTTCTTTTGATAACTCATCTACAGACCAAGGCCTTTCTTTGGACACCTCTACCAAGTTTCTACACCCAGCCATTCTCTCAAATTAGTGGGGACAAAGTTTCCAATTAAATATTTAGATTCCCCCATGTTAATCTTATGGGAGAAACTCCAACTTTTTTTTTCTTTTTCTTTTTTTTCGTCTGCTAGCTTACAAGTGGTGTGGACTGTTTGATTAGTGAGTTCAAGTTTTATGGTTTAAAATGAGTTTATTCCTATTTTTAAAGCTACCAATATAAATCAATTATCAAAGTGTGAGTTTAAGAACCTATTCTACTAATTCATTTGATTTTTTATTCAGTATAAACAGTAAATACTCACGTATATGCAATAACTAGGTTATGCATGCTGGATTTTTTGTCTGCACTTAATTGGTCAATCATCAAGTTTTAATGTTGCATGGAACACTTTTATTAATACACTGTTAGAAATATCTATCTTTTATCTTAATTATTATTTAAATTACCAAATAATAGCTCCAAACTGAAAAAGGTTTTGGGTCCAAGAATAGTGTTATGTTAGATCCTGTTTCTGGCATAAAGTCTCTGCAAGCACTGACAGTTTCAAATTAGTCTGCAAACAAACAGAGTGCCTGTCATTTTTAGTTGCCATAAAGCTGTTCTGTTCTCTAAAATAACCATTGATTTAATACTCTTACCAAACCATCAGCATTTGACTGCATACGTTTTATTTTTACAACAAGTGTGAAATAATATGAGAAAAACAAAAGAAGGGTTGATTTGTTTAAAATGTAGGAAAAAAATATGCAAAAGCCGTGAATCAGTAGCATGTACAACCGGTTGCAGAAAGTGGTTTCATTTGTCTTGCACACAACTTGACGACCAACAATTTCATAATTTGTCACGTGGATTGATGACCTGGACTTGTGATTTTTGTATTGGAAGAGATGAGCAGAGCAACAATGACTTGAATTTGAGTGCAACATCAGAGTTAAATGTGACAAATGTAGAAGAAATAATCAATCAACTTGGAGAAGAACCTGACTTAGAGAGATCTTTGACCATTGCAGCTGAGGCAGGCAATGCCCTTTTGAAAGAAAACGAAGCTTTAAAACAGGAACTCCATGAAGCTAGATCAGAAAAAGGGGAAAGCTTCCTGGAACTAGAAGATAGTTATAAAAACTTGAAACTGCAATGAAAAATAATCAAGATTGTTTTGAAGAATCCGTAAAGAATATGACAGAGGAAATATTGGTGCTGAAAAATAAATTAGTATCATCTGAAAAGTTATTTAACGAATACGCCTCTGAGAGAGAGGAGTTGGAGACAAAATTGACTAGTATTACCAACATATTGCCCCTAGAAAAGAACTTGCATTCAAAACAAATAGAGTGCAATCTAATTTTAAAACAAGATCTTCAAAACACACAAAACAAATTGGACAGTCTACATTCAGAAAAGGAATCCCATAAAGCTGAAGTAATTTCACACTGTAAAAATTGTAATTGTTATTCTTCACCACAGGCCGCCACACCAGCCATAACCTTAGCGGAAGAAATTTATAATCTTAACCTAAAGAAAATAAATGACTTGGAGGATCTTATACAGTTTTATCAATCGGCTTTGCATGAAAAGGAAAATGATATAGAGATCAAAAACAATATCATCGGAGAGCAGCAAACTTCAATAGAAGTAATGGAAACATCATGGAAATTGGACAGCCAAGAATTAGAAGAACTTAAAAAATTAAACCAACTACAGGAAAGGGAGTTAAGCGAACTTCGGACTTTCTACCAGCCTGGAGCAGCAACAGATAGTACAGCACATACTGCAATCTACACAAAAAACTCATTTAGTACTCTAGAATGTCAAGAAACCCATTTGGACAAAGCATCCTTAGAAGACATTACGTTAACGCATCATGCTGAAAATAAATCATCTGAACATCACCATCAAAATCAAAGAAAAAAATAGGTCATAGCGGAACAGGAAAAAACAGTGCCTCACAGACACATCCTGCTTATAGCAAGCCAATTAACAACCACGACAAAAGCAAATCTAATGATGGTCGTTGTGTGTCAATTGAGGCAGATAGTCATGGTAAAGAATTAGTATTCAGTCTCACAAATCTAATGGGCCCAGATTTTAACTTTTTCAGTCACGTTCAAAATGGGGCACCAGTTGAAGCCATTTTGGGGGCGACAGAAACAAACTCTACATACAAGGCTTACACAAAAGGCGACTACCTTATTTGGATTGGAGGTACTAATAATATATCAAGAAACACAAATGTCACAAAATTTATAACAAATTTAGAAAATCATATCACAAAACATTGTCATACAAACCTCATCATTCAAGATTCAAGATTCAAAGAGTCTTTATTCACACAGTACAAATTTTCGTACATGAATAGTGTCTATTGTTACTTACTACCTAAATTAGCAATAAGAAACATTTAAACAAAATACTATAGGCTACATTATTTTAAATTGAAATTACTATAATCTTCTATTTTGTAAGGTGCAAGGTCAAGTAAGAATGCCTTCAGATTTTTCATAAATTTAGATTTGTCTTTTTCTTTTTTTAAAAAGCTAGGAAGTTTTCTAAAAAAATAGTTTCCAGTATAAGAAGGTTTATTTTTAAAAAGTTCAAGTCTTGGTTTTTCTTTAGCTAAATAATTTTTACCCCTTGTATTATAATTATGCACAGGCAATTCTTGAGTTTCAGCAATATTTAAAAAATATTTAATTGTTTCAAAAATATAAAAGGCGTGAACTGTAAAAATGCCCATCCCTTTAAAATAAGATTTGACGGACTGGTTGTATTTTAATTTATGTATTATCCTGATAGCTTTTTTTTGTATTTTCAAAATCTTTTTTAAATTCTTTTTCTTTGTCCCACCATAAATACTAATTCCATAGCTAATATGTGATTCAATATGAGCATGATATATCATTTTAAGTACTGATCCTTCACAGAGATATGACATTGTTCTTAGGACGAATATACCATTGCAACCTTACCTCAAAGATATGACCTAAAAATTCAAGCTGAAGAAAATATGATCATTGACGACATAAACCATTCTTTAAGAGGTCTCTCTATGAAATACAAACACATGAAGATACTGGACTTGCATCTTTTCCTAAGTCGCCAACACCATACCTCTCACGGCTTGCACCTTAATAAATCAGGGAAAAAGGTAGCAGCCTGCCTCATAAGGGACATTATGGTATCCGACAGAGTGCTTAATCTGGACTCAAGAACAAGACCGAATCAACTATAAAATAACTGCACAACACCTTCTATCTGGGCTACTCAGAACTCCACAGAAATTGCAGGTTCATCAAATAAATCATCGAACTGCCCTCAAACAGCCTCAGTTAATACTGAAGTAACTGTCAATCCCCAAAAAGTAACACCAGGACAGTGGCTATATAGTGAGGTGACAAAGCAGGGCCAAGTATGGAATGCTTCATATATGCCACTTCTACATCCTGCTCCGGTGTCACACATACCCTTCCATACCCAAGTTCATCAGACAGCTCCAAACTGGTTGCTGCCTACACTACTACCTTCTCAACATTGGACTTCAGCAGCCCCGAGTTCATGGTGGGGAAATTTCCATGACCATCCCAATAACAAGGAGTTCATTGATGGAGGTTCCAGTTCTGCAACTGTCCAGCCCCTTGTTTACCAGTCAGATGTTCACTTATGTAAAAAAAACTTATTTGTAACAAAACCTGTGAAGGTCTCGTAGCTTTAGATAAACTAGATCATGTCAGTCAACAAAATAACTCAAAGTTAGCAGATTAAATTTGTGACACCTCTCTGAACATTACACATGAATCAAATAATGAAATACTTAAACAAAATACAATATGTTTACTACTACATTTAAATATTCAAGGCTGCACTCTAAGCAAATTTGTTGTACTAAAAGTTGTACTGGACTATTTAAAGTTAAAACCACAGATCATTTGTTTATCAGAGCATTGGCTCGACCGTAATGATACCTTCTTGACTAATTGCCTAAATTCATACAAATTGACAACAATTTACCATAGAAATATAAAAAGTAGAGGAGGTGTCTGTATTTTTATGAGAGGTGGCATAGATTTCAAAGAAAAAGAAAGATTAGATATAAGTTCAATGTCCATTGAAAACTCATTTGAGTGCACAGCAGTCGAAACTATCAATAAGGACATTCCAAATCGTAAAAGAAAAAATATTATTGTTGTTATTTACAGGATACCAGATGATAACGATTTAAGTACATTCTTCTTATGTTTTGAAAAGCTACTGCAGCATCTTGAGGAAGATAAATATAAAAATTGTATTTACATCTGTGGTGACTTCAATATCGATATGTTAGTTGATGATGAAAAAAGCTGCAGATTTAGAATGCTATTATTGTCCTTCGGTTATAAAATAAATTTTAATGAGCCCACCAGAAAAACACCCATAACAGCAACCTACATTGACAACATCATAACTAATAATTATTTAACTTTTGATGAAAGTATGTGTAAAACAGTAGATTTTGGAATTTCTGATCATTTAGGTCAAATAATTTGCCACAAGGCTGATGTTTAATGTTTTTTTCAATACTGTATATAGCTCCTTTGTAAATAATTGTCCTATCACCACAAAAGTTGTTAATAATAATAAAGGGAAAAGTGCTTGGGTAACAAGGGGAATTAAAGTGTCGAGCAGGAGGAAATGGGAACTGTATAAAATCTCTAGATATAATTCGAGTCCTGCTTTAATGGAGTATTTTAAGAATTATAAACGGGTGTTTAGAAAAGTAGTTTCCGCAGCAAAAAAGTTGTATAATGTTAATTTGATAAAAGCAAGTGACAATGTAACTAGAACAACTTGGAATATTGTTAAAAAGAGTTAGGGCAATGTGTAGAAGATCAGTCGTGACCAGAGATTAGAATTAATGGGGAGGTGGTAGTAAAACCAATATCAGTAGCAAACAGTATGAACAATTTTTTTACAAGCGTAGCAAAAGATTTTCATTCTCATGTTTCTGTTTCAGAATCTGTTAAGAGCGCAAAAAAGGCATCTTTAAAAGTTCCTAATTCTTTCAAGTTTCAACCGGTATCAGAATCTTTTGTCTTTTCATGTATAAAAAAACCCAAAAACAAACCATCCACACACAGGATGGGACGAAATTCCAGCACATCTTATAAAATCTTTAGCTCCTTGCATCTTAAAACCTTTAACTCATTGTATCAATATATCACTGTTAACAGGCTCTTTTCCAGACAAATTAAAATATGCACAAATCAAACCAGTATTTAAAAAAGGTGACTCCCATGAAATATCTAACTATCGACCAATCGCTCTTTTGCCAGTCATCTCAAAGTTGTTTGAAGAGGCTGCTCTATCACAGCTAGTTCCATTCCTTGAAACAAACGAATTACTCAACAAAGATCAGTTTGGTTTTAGACAAAATAGGAGTACCTCAGATGCAGTAGTTGAGCTTATTTCTGATACTGTGGAGGCCCTGGATAGATCCCAGAGGGCAATTGGTGTTTTCTGTGATCTTTCCAAGGCCTTCGACTGTGTGAGGCATGACATTCTTCTGGAAAAACTTAAACTATATGGAATTGTTGGTTCTTCCTTGGCCTGGTTCAAATGCTATCTTCAGGGACGTTATCAACGAGTTGTCATCAAAGATAAATCTAACATTAAAAATTTCTCAAACTGGTGTCCGGTTCTTCATGGCGTTCCTCAAGGGTCTAAAGTTGGACCTCTTCTTTTTATTCTCTACATAAATGATCTAGCTGCCACATTGGATTCCAGAATCATACAATTTGCCGATGACACTACTGTGTTGGTCAAAGCCCCATCTGTTGCCCTAGCGTCTATCAAAGCATCGGAAAATTTGAACAAAATTGAACTTTGGTTAAAACAAAATGGTCTTCATCTCAACTGTTCAAAAACACACCTACTTCATTTTCACAATCCACAGTTAAATACAGAAAAGATAACCATCAGATTGGATTCTGGGGAACAAATCAAGGCTTCAGAAAACATAAAATTTCTGGGTTTGTATATGAATGAACATTTAAAATGGTCAGAACATCAATTTCAGGTGACTAAATCGTTAGCCAAAGCTTTGTTTGAATTAAGGGTCATCTTCAAAACAACGGGACCAAATGCTGCTTTGACTGTTTTACCATTCCTAATTTATGTCCATGGCTTGCTATGGCATTATTTCTTGGGGCAGCTCTCCGATCATAGATGGGTTTTTTATTCTTAAAAAAAATGCCATAAGAGTTTTAACTGACACTGCACCTCGTACTTCTTGTCGTCCTCTGTTTGTACATTTGAAACTATTAACAATTCATGCTGTGTATATATATATCAACTATGTATATTTGTTAAAAAACACTTGACCTCATTCCTATCACAAAATCACCAACATCCATATAACACTCGACATAGAAACACTCTTCAGTTTCCTATCCATAGAACAGTTATTTATGAGAAAGCACCTTTGTATATGGGTAGGAAGTTATTCAACCACCTCCTTAACTAAATCAAATCGACAGAAAAAATGGATATTTTTAAAAAACTACTTAGGGAACATTTGGAACTACTTTGTCCTTATTCAGTTGATGAATTTTTTTTGTAAGTAACTCTTTTTGTTATATTTTAATCTTTTGACCTTATTTTTTAATGTATTACTAACTACAATGAAATAAAATATATAATATCATGTATTTTGTTTGAAAAACTGACGTGTCATATGTTTACTGGTGATGTATCACAATTATGTAAATTTTATGTGACAAATGAACATTTCATTTCATTTCATTTCCAACTTTGATGGCCTGTGGGGCAAAGCCCGAGGATTTTTATTACATGAATTGGTGAAAGGGGGCGTCTAGACAAAAAATACTTTATTTTGACACGTCCTTTGTAAAAATCCGTCCACTATTAACGGAGGTGTAGTGTTTCGTAGAAATTGCCTTCACGTATTATATGTAAGGATTATTAAAGTGATACAATCAAATTTTATGCAAACGGTTAAGGCCATTTACCAAATAAAAATATAGGCATATGGCATATGAAAATGAAGCTTAGAGTGTGTAGATTTGCCGAAAAGTATTGATATGGACGAACTCCCTAAGGGCTCTGCCCCACAGGCTGATTTCCAAAGGGCTACGCCTTGCATGTTTTGGAAGTTAACGTTATTCGATTAATTAAGTGAACAACAGCTGGCAAATGCAATTGACAATACAGTTTGTTTGTTTACATTGTTGTTTACTTTTATATTATTATTTACTTTCATATTCTTAAAAGAGGTGCGGTTAATGGACACTGATGCTATTTCTAGCTGTTTGATACAAGTAAGTGCTTTAGGGTGTTTAAAAGACTATGCATATGAGATGAACTATACATGTGTGTTGGTCGTCCAAGAGAATGTCACCGATCTGTAACAGGACTTTGTGAAAGAGGGCGACGAGTTCAGGTCCAACCGTAGGCCTTCTCATTTTGGCCACTTCAGGATGTACGGTATGAAGGTCGTCCCACTGCTTTTAACATTCCTTATGATGATAATTTCTCGAACTTGGGCCTTTTAAATAAAATATAAAATAAAAATTCATTTCATTAATTTAATGGTGGCTGCTATGTACACCCGTGAATTCGTGGGTAGAACCTCTTGTAATATCATAAACCTGTCAAAAATTTACTGTATCCCCTTAAATGACAGATAAGTTATAAGATCCCTTGTATACAGACGATTTTTGTGTGCTGTGCGCCGCAAAGCGCGGTTATAATTACTGATCGGATAAAAAAATCCAAGTCAGAATAACGTTTTGCATAAAAACAATGTAAAAAATTCCGTTAAAAGGGCTCAAAAAAGTTATTAAATTTGTTGTAATTGTTACATTTTCAAATAATAAGTAAATTAGTTCAGTTGAATCAAACTCATACTTTTATGTAAACAGAAAAACTGATACAAACAAAACAAATGCAAAATAACAGGTGATCATTAATTCACATACACATATGGTCTAAAGTCAGTACATCAGTTAAACACATCAATTCTCCCCTCTGAAATGTTTTGGTAACGTTATTTCGCATATGAGTAGTTGGTCAACATGACGCCGCCAGACAGTTCCATCGTCCATTTGTACTTTATACAGAAGGTTGCTTTCCCTTTGCAATATTCTTCCAAAACTCCACTTGTCTTTTGAGTTTGAATAATTTCTCGCTTGTACTCTGTCTCCCTCCTTAAAATATCGTGTTGCTTGCTTCACATGTTCATTTTCTTGTTTACGTGTAGGATGTAAAAGAGCTATGTGTGTTCGAATCTTCCTGCCAAACATCAAGGAGTATGCATCACAGCCAGATGAATTTGAGGTTTGACGTAACTGCATAAGCATTCTGAAGAGTTTGACATCTAGTCTCCCTCCCTCGTCTTCCATTGCTCTTAGGGACTTCTTCACAGTCTGAACATAACGCTCAGCCTGCCCGTTTGACAAAGGGTGGTAAGGAGCAGTTGTTTTGTGTACCACTCCGTTTTCTAATAGGAACTGTTCAAAGACGCTAGACGTAAATTGACTTCCATTGTCAGAAACCAAAATCATGGGAAGACCAAAGGTAGCAAATAATTTTCTAAGTTCTCTTGTGCAAAATTCTGTAGAAGTATTCTTAGTAGGTATAACTTCAATCCACTTAGTAAAGGCGTCCACAATAATAAAGTACCACTGTCCTTGCATTGGACCAGCAAAGTCTATATGTAACCTTTCCCATGGTCCCTGGGGAGCTAACCATGGATGATTTTGTTCCTTTCTTGGTTCATTTTGTTTCAAACGACATTGTTTGCACGATTTTGCCAATTGTTCTATATCTCGATCAATATTCTTCCATGCACAATAGCTTCTGGCTAGGGATTTCATTTTCTCCATGCCTAAATGTCCAATATGAAGTTCATCAAGAACCTTCCGACGAAGGGATTGTGGTATTAGAACTCGACATCCTTTGAATATACATCCGTCTTGAAGTGTTTATTCATTGTCATGGTACCCAAAAGCTTCCACTGATTCACCTTGTTCAAGTGCATGTAGTATTGGTTGAAGGTCTTTGTCGTGGGCTGTTGACTTAGAAATTGTGGAACTACTAATTTGAAAAGAATCGAGTTGACTAAGTTGAAAAAGGTCACAGTTGTCCCTGCCTTTAGTTGAAGCATGCTCAGTTGGGAACCGAGATAAAAAATCTACGTTAGCATGATCCGATGTTCTTCTGTATTCAATTTTGTAGTCGAATCCAGATAAAAAGTGTGCATAGTTAAATAATCTAGTAGCAGATATTGATGGTAGTGTTTTTGTGGGGCTGAATATGGATACGAGTGGCTTGTGGTCAGTAATCAGAGTAAATTTTCGTCCATAACAGTACGGGAAAAACTTCTTAAGCCCCCAGTAGATGCCACTGGCTTCCTTGTCAATTTGGCTGTAGTGCTGTTCACATTTTGTCAAACTGCGTGAGGCAAAACTTATCGGTCTCTCACTTCCATCACTGTAACGATGTGAAAGAATAGCACCAAGACCAACCGGAGAGGCATCCGTTGCTAGTACCAGAGGCAAATCAGGATTATAATGTACAAGGACGCGATCACTTGCTATAGTTCGGCCGCTTAGAAAACGACCTGCGCGCTAATGCTAAACCAATGCTGGAGGAGGTCGTTTTCTAAGCGGCCGACCTATAGTTCTGATTTGACCCTTTGAAAACTATTCTCGCATTTTGAGGTCCAATTGTAGCGTGCGTCTTTCTTAAGTAGTTGGTTGAGTGGGTGTAGGATTGTTGCTAAATCTTTTATGAATTTGTTGTAGTAGTTTGTTAATCCAAGAAATTTGCGAAGTTCTGTTACGTTTTCTGGTCTTTTGCTGTTTAAGATGGAAGAGACCTTTTCCTTTGTTTTATGAATACCTTGAGCATCAATTATATGTCCCAGATATTGCAGACTAGTTTGAAAAAACTTACACTTTTCTCTGTTCAATTTTAAGTATTTACTTTTTAATCTTTCTAGAACAACCTTTAATCTTTTCAAGAGTTCTTCAGATGTCTTACCTTGTATAATAATGTCATCAAAAAAGCATTGCACTCCGCAAATACCTTGTAAAGTTTTGTCCATGAACTGTTGCCAAAGTGAAGGAGCAACTTTGACACCAAACATTAAACGGTTAATTTTGTACATACCTTTATGTGTACTCAATGTCTGCATGTGTGCGCTGTCCTCATCCATTTTCATGTGAAGATATGCGTTAGAAATATCTAGCGTGCAAAATACTTTTCCTCCGTTCATTTGAGAGTGGATTTCTTCAATTCTTGGAATAGGGTGGTTCTCATCTTTTATTACTCTGTTCAGCGTTACTTTATAATCGGCACAAATTCGTACTTGTCCGTTTGGCTTCACCACTGGTACAATGGGAGTTCCCCAGTCAGAATGGTCAACCTTTGTTATAATGTTACCGTCTTCAAGTCTTTTTAATTCATTTTCAACTTTACTTTTAAGGGAAAAGGGTATTTGTCTTGGTTTTACAAATATAGGTGTTGCATCGTCAATAAGTCTATAGTGTCCCAGATACTCAGGTATCTCTCCAATTTTACCATCAAAAACTTCCTCAAACTCGCTGAGGATCAAGAGGATGGTATCAAGACTTTCAGGTTGTATTGCGTTCACATTTTTTATTTCAGCCCAATCAATTGTCACTTCTCTGAGCCATTCTCTACCAAATATAGCATCTACATTTTGGTCAATAAGGTAGAGTTTTCCAACAAATTTTTGCATCTTGTATGAGCAATGTACAAATGCCATACCCTTGGGTTTGATAGGTTCACCTGTGTACGTTCTAAGTTCGATGTTGGTTTTAAATACTTTTGTACGTACATTCAGTTTTTTAAAATCATCATAGGACATTGTACTAAGGGCTGCACCTGTATCCAATTCCATTGGTACAGTTTTTCCTTCAATCGTTATGTCAAGAATGAATTTACCTTTTTGTCTGTCACTTAGTACATTAATTTCATGTTCATACTCACTGCCTTTCTCCGAGCCATCTTGAGTCTGGTATTGCTTCAAATTTCTGTTAGTCTGGTTCTTTTCCTGTAAGCATACACTTGCTATGTGTCCAATTTTAGTACATTTTCTGCACTCAGCATCTATAAATTTACATTTGTTAGCTCGATGAGAAGGTGAACCGCATCTGTAACATTTCCCTTTTAGATTGTCAAATTTTGTGTTGGTGTCAAATTTTGTGTTGGGTCTCGTGCCGGTTTCTTGAAATGTTTGTCGATACAACATTTTCTTTGGCTTGTTCCTATCACTACTATTGGAATCCACCCTGTTCAAATCAAGGTGTTCCATTGCTTTGCGACATACAGTTTTGCTCTCACATTTAGCTAGTTCCATTGCCGATGCTTCGTTAACAATGTCTTTGTACGTGCGTTTCTCTCGTCCTTGAAGAAGTTTGGCTCGAATATCTATGTCATTCAAACCACGAATAAACTGAAGTTTAAGAAACATCTCTGCAACCGACTTTCCACAATCACAATTAAAGTCACAGTTGCTAGTTAATTTCTTAAGTGCTATTGAAAATTCATTTATGGATTCATGTTCTTGTTGAGTACGTGAAATAAACTTGTGTTGTAAAGCCCATTGACTTGGCTGTGGTTCTACAAAATCCTTAAGTATCTGAACCAACTCACTGTAGTCTTTTGTAAGTGGGTTTTCAGGTGCACATAAATCATAAAGTTGTTGGTGTAACTGGGGTGTAAGAGCGTGTAGTAGCATGTAAACTTTAGCATTATCATCTGTACTTAGATTTTTAAGGTGTAGGAATATTTCAAGTCTCTTTATGAAATTTGTAACCGTTTCCTCTGGGTGAAAAGGTGTAAAATTTATACTACCCGACAATGAGGACCCGGGAATTGAACTATGTGTCGCCTCAGATGGATTGCTGATTGGGTGAAGTGGTGTAGACCTAGTGTTGGAACATTCATTCTTAATCAACTCTTGAAGTTTTGTTGTAAGATTTAAATACTTATCCTCGACATTACATCTACATTCTATTTCATGGTGCATGTTTTCTTCATCGGTTAATGTATCAATTTGGTCCTGAATACTTTTGTAACGTTCCCACTGGTCAGCAATTGCTTTGAGTTTAACACTCACCTCAGTCACTGTAAGACTACCTTGAGACTGGAATCTTTCTGCCTTCTTCAACTGTCCTTTTACTACTGCTCGTGCTTTCTTTAGATTATTTAACTCTTGTCCATCCATTCTTAGTTTTTCTCGTCGCCAATGTTACATTTTCAAATAATAAGTAAATTAGTTCAGTTGAATCAAACTCATACTTTTATGTAAACAGAAAAACTGATACAAACAAAACAAATGCAAAATAACAGGTGATCATTAATTCACATACACATATGGTCTAAAGTCAGTACATCAGTTAAACACATCAGTAATGCAGCATGCAATATTGCAATTATTTTTCTACAAAATCAGCTGACAGGGCATGTATTGGCCATTGGGTTATATTAGTGAGGGCGGGGAGCATGCTGACAAGTTTGGGGGGGGGGGGCGACAAACTTTGTTGCCTAGAGGCGGCAGATACTTAAATACGTCCCTGCCAAAGATTTCCAAGATAGTGCAAAGTACAGGTTAACGATAAATGATTATACAATATAATGATGACCAATACTGAAAAATTGCAATTAAAAATTTTAAAATTAAAAGAATTAAAAGGTAATTAAAGTTAAAACATTCCGTTTTAAATATGGAACTTCAATTGATCATCAATTGAACTTCAATGATTGAACCCCAAAAGTAAATTTAAGTACTATTGAACATCATCTATTGATCTTAAGCTTGTCTTCAGCACATGAACCTATGCAGTAAGATTTAGGTTAAACTGTTGAACTTCAGCGTTTGAACCTACAAAGTCAAAATGAATGAGGTTAAACAATTGTACTTCAATTAAACCTCAGCGTTAGAACATACAAATTTAAAATTTTGAGGTTAAACTATTGAACTTCAATTGATCATCAATTGAACTTCGGTGCTTGAACCTGTTCCATAAAATTACTGAGGTTAAATTTTTGAACATCAATTGATCTTTAACTGTAGTTTAGTAATTGAACCTGAACCATGATTTAACCTCTTGGACATCAATTTGATATTAATTTGAAATGTTGTGTTATAGGTATTTTTGCGTCGTGATGAAAAGTATCATTCATAACTCGTACCGAAAGTTACATTTTCCGGCACTTGCTCCATTATTCCCGTCCTCGGCATTGCCTCACATATAGAAAACTTGAGTGTGCACCGTAAAATTCCACTTTCAATCCTAATCATGAAATATACAATTCTATTGGTTGACAATAACAGCTGTTTTTTTGGACCAACTCATGAATTTTGTCTTGATCGAGAATCTCAAAATAATAGTTAAAATTACATATTTCCATAATAATATTTGTGGCAAAATAGCTAATCATTGAAATTTAATCTTTCCAATGATATAAGATACATAAAACACTGTAACGTTATTATACATTTAAATAGAATAAAATATATGAATGAAGAATCTTTTTATTGTCAAACATTTATAACAAAAGTAACAAGTAAACAAACATTGTTTTTATGAAAACATCTGATTGAATTAAATTAAAGAACAGTATTTCAGCATACATAACATTTCCCCCTTTCTTCTTTAAATGCCTGGAGGACTAATATTCATCATGGTAATATATTGGCCTTCTTATATTCCGACTTGATTTTCTCTGGTTTGCAGTACCAGATGAAGGTGAAGTTAGTTTTTGTGAAGTTTGTTGTTGAATAGATTGTTGTGCAGGCTGTATTTTTTGGCGTGTTCTTAAATGGTCAGCATGCTGCCTGTATTCTTTGTCATCAATGTTCACTCTGTATGACAATGGTGCTGTTTTCCCTTAGCACTACCCCTTCTCTCCAATTTTCATTTGGATTCCGTTTCACCTGCACTTTATCACCTGCACTAAAGTCTTTACGTTTAGAGTGGATATCATGATAAAACTTTTGGCGTTCTGACGACTGTTTCATCTTTTCCTTCACGTCCGGTCTTAGGGTGTCAATCAAAGTTCTTGGGTTTCTTTTCAGGAAAAGTTCAGCTGGTGACTGTCCAGTCGATGAATGTGGAGTTGTTCTGTATGAGAATAAAAGTGTATGGAGTCTTTGTTCGTGATCATTTATGTCAGTCATGAGATACTTATTTTGAAATGTCTGAATTACTCGTTCAACACAACCATTGGAACGACTGTGGTAGGGAGTGGTTCTGATGTGAATCACGTTATTCTTGCGGCAAAACTCTCTAAATTCTTCTGAAACAAACTGATTTCCATTGTCAGTAACAATTTGTTTCACAAGTCCATATCTACAGAAAAGATCACGAAGTCGTCTTATCACAGTGTTGCTTGTAGCGTTTTTCATTGGAAATATTTCCAACCATCGAGAATGTGCGTCTATTACCACTAACCACATGTATCCGTCAAAAGGTCCTTTGAAATCAATATGTAATCTTTCCCAAGCATTTTCCGGTATATTCCATGAATTGAGTGGCGTTTCGACATCATTCTTCCTGAATGTTTGGCATCTTGTACAAGTTTTCACTAAATTTTCAATGTCATCGTCTATTTTTGGCCAGTAAACATACAACTTCGCCAAAGAGCGCATGGCAACTATTCCTGTGTGTGAAACGTAGAGGTAACTAAGAATGTCTCCCCTAAGTGACTTAGGAATTACTATTCTTTCTTGCCACAATAAAATCCCCTCTTCATAAGATAGTTCATGTCTCTTGTCATAGAATATCTTCAAATTGTCCGGAATTGAACTTCGATCGGGCCATCCCCTGACACAATAGGATATAATGTGTTTCAGTTCATCATCTCTGTGAGTGTTATCTTGAAGCGTTTGTTTGGTAAGTGGCAAATCTTCAATTCTCATAGATCTAACTTGGTTTATTTCACCAAGCGTCTGATACGTATCAATGTTTGTTCCTCCTTCTAAAGGTAATCTACTCAGACAATCTGCCAGAACATTATCTTTTCCAGCCCTGTAGTTTATATCGTAGTCGTATCCACTGAGTATAATAGCCCATCTTGCAAGTCTGGAAGCGGCATGTTTAGGTATAGGCTGCTTTCCCCAAAGATTCGTTTGAGTGGTTTATGATCACACAAAAGAGTGAAATGCCTACCATAGAGATATTTGTAGAATTTCTCAACACCAAAGATAATGGCCAATGCCTCCTTATCTATAGAAGAATAGTTCTGTTCTGCTGAATTTAATGTCCTTGAAGCGGCTGCAATTGGTTTCTGACTGCCATCAGGACAACGATGAAGGAGAACTGCTCCTAATCCAATATTGCAAGCATCTGTTGCAAGGATAAGTGGAAGTTTAGGATCATAATGTACAAGTACCATGTTATTTGAGATGTTGCTCTTAATATGGTTGAATGCGTCCTCACAGTCACTATTCCAGGCCCAAGTTGAGTTCTTGTGCAAAAGTCTATGTAAAGGAAAACAAAGAGATTGCAAATTTGGAATGAATCTTGAATAGTAATTCACAGTTCCAAGAAATGATCTAAGCTCAGAAACGTTCTTTGGTGGGGGTTGTTTCTTGATAGCTTCTACACGATCTTCAACAGGCTGAATACCAAGAGCACTAATTAATTTTGTGCCCAAGATAAGTCACACTTTGTTTGAAAAGCTGTAGTTTATCTTGACGCATGCATAGTCCTGCTCTCCTCAATATATTTAAAACTGTTTTGAGCCTATCAATGTGTTCCGGTCCACTTCTACCGCCTACACATGTCGTCAAAATACCACGCACAATCATCGGTACCAACTAATAATTGGTCCATCAGCTTTTGAAAAATCTAAGGTGCAGTCTTAATACCAAAAGGTAATCTATTGAACGTGAAATATTTTTTATGTGTCACTACCACTAGATATTTTTTTGATTCTTCGTCCACTGGAATCTGTAGATACGCATCCTCCAAATCAATAACTGAAAAGAATTTCGAACCATTCAACTTAAGTACTGTTTCTTCAAACGTAGGGATGCAGTATTCGTCATCAATTAAATGAGGGTTGATTGATACCTTGAAATCTGCACATAATCTTACCTCACCATTAGACTTTGGTACAACAACTAAAGGAGAAGCACAAAGGATCGGAGTAGTAGCCGGATCCACAGGTTCTAATACCCCTGAGGACACTACACGATCTAGTTCCTTGCTAGTTGCACTGTGTAATGCGAACGGAACAGGTCTCGGTTTGTGTATTGGCAATTGTACATCATTAGCTACTCGCTAACCTTAGCTTTGAAATTCTTCACTGTTCCTAGGTTATTGGTAATTATGTCTTTGAACTTTTTATATATCTTATGTTTCTCCCCCTCTTTGTCTATAATGTCCGTGTTAATATGATTGACGCTATAAGAATTTTTCTTACATACATGTTCACAGTTAGGATTTAGATTAAATGCTACAATCCAATCTTTACCAAGCAAAGGTGTCCCTGAAACACTGTTAGTGACAGCAACACTTAATTGCAAAGTAGTTGATCCTAACGAAACAGCGACCTTAGTCTCGCCGAGCATAGGTATTCTAAATGACGGATAAGCACCCAGCTCCTCCGTAGGAGTCAGTGCTGGTTCACCAATTTGTTTCCACGTAGATTTACTTATTATAGTTCTTGCAGCAGCAGTTTCATATTCCATCGTTATTGGAACACTATTTATTGTTAAATTAACAACGTAACAAAATTTCTCTACATTATTAATTTGACTTATGTTTTTAACCAAACCGGGAGGCTCAGCTCCTAGTTCATCAGATATGTCAGGACATCCGTCATTATTATGACGGGCTTTTTATTGTCATTATTATGACGGGAAAAGTCTACATTGTCACTATAATTACTCATGCCAGCAAACTTATCAATCTGTTTGACATAGTGTCTTGAAAGATTTTTCTCAATGACCACATTATTGGACTTCAGACAAACTCGTTCAAAATGCCCCATTTTCCCACAAGCTCTACATTGAATATTCATTGCCTTGCAATACTCACCTATTTTATGTTTTGCTAAACCACACCTCAAACACTGTGACTCAGGATTCAAGCTGATTCTAGTACTGTCCCTTTTGTGTAACGGTTTAGTAGTTTGTGTAGCCCCTACCTTATTTACCTGTGCGTCACATGAAAATGTCCCAAGGGTTTCTATTTGTTGTTGTTGAGAATGTGCCATTTCCATGAGGCATGTCTTTAACGATGTCGACAAGTCTTGCTTTTTCCTCAGGATGTTTTCTGATGAGCTCTTCTTGCATTTTAGGATCATTTAAACCCAATAAGAACTGGTCTCGCAGTCTTTCGTCAAGTGTATCTTTAAACTCACATTCCGTCGCACCAGCTCTCAAATTGTTTACAAATATGCTTATTGATTGATCTTTGTTCTTCACGATTTTTCCAAATTTTAGTCTTTCGGCCAAATAGGATGTTTTCGGTTTATAGAAATTTGAAATAAACTCAACAATTTCCTCGTGTTCTACTGTTAAAACAGCTGTTGGATAAAAGTTATCAACCACAATTCTATAATGTTCAGCACCAATCCATTTCAGAAGTAAAATTCTCTTAGCTTCTTGATTGTGTTGTAACCCACAATCAATTATTTCCAACTCAAACCTATGGTAGAAGTAATTCCATGCTTCTCTGGTAGCATCAAACTTCTCGAATTTGAAATGAGTTAAACTATGTGTAGTGGGTAGTTCCACTGTTAATGTAGATGATGTGTCGTCATTGTCATATTCCTCATGTCCGTGCAGCGCCATTATGTAACGTTATTACATTTAAATAGAATAAAATATATGAATGAAGAATCTTTTTATTGTCAAACATTTATAGAGTGAAAATTTAAAAACATACGTTTTCATGTCCCTGGCCTTTTACTTCGTAGATACTGGATTTTTTAGTTTATTATTATGTGTTTTAATATTTTTTGGAACGGGGGCAACATGTTACATACATTTATTTGGTTTTAAATAGGTTCTAGGTATATTTTTTTTGTTGTATTTTTAAAGTCTCGAAATTCACGACCATGACGTGTCCCTAGGGTACATTTTCCAACTTTCACGCTGTTTTTAGACTATTTATTCATACCGAAATATATAAAGCTATATTTTTATGTCATCAATGGTTATTAAACTTACAAAAAAGTAGCATATTATAATTTTATTGTCATTGCAAACTGACTACCATGACATAATAAGTCTGTCCCTCGATTTGGCGTCACGACCATTTGGGAAAAATTTTCAACTTTGGAGCACGACAGTGGCAAGCCTGGCATCGATGGAGTCAGTTGGTTTTAGAGACTAGTTCGGGGTGTACGTCAGGATTGTAGTGCCGGTCGTTTCGAGTTGAAAGGAGGAATTACAAGATTAATAAAGGAAAGATTGTGTTTTTTGTAATTTTGGTGTGTCCATGACCATACGTAGTTATTCGATGAAGTAGACATGGTGTTATTAGCGAATTTCCCATATAGGGAATAAGCTATTACCGTAGTACTCATGGTAAGACCTGGACGCGGGACCGATTTTTTTTCTTTTCATTTTGAGGTCCCTAGAGGCCAAAAACACCATCCGTTCGAAATCATATATATATATATATATTTATATATATATATATATGTCCGTTAGCGCGATAACTCTAGCAAAAATGATCCGATTTTGATGAAATTTTGTACAAACGTGTAAACCTACGTTTATTCGAACGAGTTTGCGATCCAGCATAATCGGACGATGGGAACAGGGGTTTATGGGGGGTTTTATGGGGTAAAAATGTGTTTTTCCCATTTTTTACCCTAAAAACAAAATATTTTGCAATTTCTTTCTAAACCGTTTTGTAGAGCTTAAAAAAAGAAATAATTTAGTATATTGAAGCGCTGTTGTATGCCTAACGGTCACGGAGAAAATTCAAAAATAGTTTAATTTAAAATTCCCATGTTATTCTTATGGAGAAATTAAAAACTGTTGTAGTTTACGTGTTTATGGATATATATTGATAAAATTTGGCAAATTTATTTATTTCATCCCATACTATTCACGTATGGTCAAAAAACACTTTTTACCTTCCCCGTAGCAGCAAACCTAAGCACTTGTTAAATCTAATGTTATTTAAATAGGGAATAAATATGTCTTATTTATGGAAATATTTGAGTAAAAATGTAATCAGACAAGTTGAAATTCGCTTAGTCTGCAGGTTTGCTGCGGCGGGGGTATTTGTTTATAAGATATATCAATTGCTAGATTAACCTAGAAGTCCACTTTGTGTCCTCGAACATGAGGTGCAGGGCTAACGCCAGAACAGAGCCAAATAACGCGTAATTTCACGACCAAAGTTTCACGACCATCGCCGGTTTTTTCACGACCAATCCAGCCTTATGGATTATAGTGTGTTTGGTCGTGACAATAACTTTAATATAATTGTAAATTGAACAGTTTAGTTCAATTGAAACACGTATTTTTATTATAACTAACAGTATAATTGAAGGATTGTTTAGAAAGATTTAGATTATTCCAGACAATTCACGACCGTACCGCTTGTCCCTGACCATCTTGTTAATGATTTCTATCATAAAAATTTCAAAAATTAAAATATCGTCATATTTCAATGTTTTATACACAAAAGAAGCACACCTCTATACAAACATAACGATTTTTCGAGACTCAGGTAAGTTTTTTCGGAGTTATACAAACTTAAAAAAATTTTATTGGCTTTTTTTCAATTTTTTGAGTTTTTTTATTTTTTTCTAGAAAGACCAAATATACCAAAAGCTCAGTGACCTTTTTATTGTATAATGGGCATAAAAGTAAATTAGTTTATAGCAAAACATAGTTATAAAAATAATATTATCCATTTTTAATATTCATTTAAACTTCCGTTATGGTCGTGACAGGATTTTGTGTTTTTTCACTAAAGATGCTCTTTAAAAAAAAATACCCCCGCTGCAGCAAACCTGCCGACTAAGCGAATTTCCATTTGTCTGAATTGATTTTCAGTTAAATATATTTTAATAATTTTAGGTTTAACGAGTACCTAGGTTTGCTGCTACAAGGAAACTAATAAAGTGTGTTTTTGAGTAAAATATTGATAGCTTAGTACAAAATAAATAAATTTGCCAAGTTTGATCAAAATATATTCATAAACAAGCAAACTACAACATTTGACAATATTCTCCATAAGAATAACATGGGAATTTTAAATTTACAATTTTTTTAAATTTTCTCCATTACTAATAATCAAACAAAAATACTTTTATATACTAAATTATTTGTTTTTTTAAGCTCTTTATAAAGGTCTAAAGATAAATCGGGAAATTCTGTGTTTTGAGGATCAAAAGTGAGAAAAACCAATTTTGACCCCATAAAACCCCCCGTAAAGCCCCGTTCCCATGAACCGATCGTGCTGGTTCGCGAACTCATTCAAGTTTATCCCGCTTTACACCTTTAAACCAAATTTCATCAAAATCGGACAGAAATTACTCAAGTTATCGCGTTCACGGACGTATATATATATATATATATGTCTATATATATATATATATAAATACCCCCGCCGCAGCAAACCTGCCGACTAAGCGAATTTCCATTTGTCTGAATTGATTTTCAGTTAAATATATTTTAATAACATTAGGTTTAACGAGTACCTAGGTTTGCTGCTACAAGGAAACTAATAAAGTGTGTTTTTGAGTAAAATATTGATAGCTTAGTACAAAATAAATAAATTTGCCAAGTTTGATCAAAATATATTCATAAACAAGCAAACTACAACATTTGACAATATTCTCCATAAGAATAACATGGGAATTTTAAATTTACAATTTTTTTAAATTTTCTCCGTTACTAATAATCAAACAAAAATACTTTTATATACTAAATTATTTGTTAAAACCCCCCGTAAAGCCCCGTTCCCATGAACCGATCGTGCTGGTTCGCGAACTCATTCAAGTTTATCCCGCTTTACACCTTTAAACCAAATTTCATCAAAATCGGACAGAAATTACTCAAGTTATCGCGTTCACGGACGTATATATATATATATATATGTCTATATATATATATATATATATATATAAATATATATATATATAAATACCCCCGCCGCAGCAAACCTGCCGACTAAGCGAATTTCCATTTGTCTGAATTGATTTTCAGTTAAATATATTTTAATAACATTAGGTTTAACGAGTACCTAGGTTTGCTGCTTCAAGGAAACTAATAAAGTGTGTTTTTGAGTAAAATATTGATAGCTTAGTACAAAATAAATAAATTTGCCAAGTTTGATCAAAATATATTCATAAACAAGCAAACTACAACATTTGACAATATTCTCCATAAGAATAACATGGAAATTTTAAATTTATAATTTTTTTAATTTTCTCCGTTACTAATAATCGAACAAAAATACTTTTATATACTAAATTATTTGTTTTTTTAAGCTCTTTAAAAAGGTCTAAAGAGAAATTGGGAAATTTTGTGTTTTGAGGGTCAAAAGTGAGAAAAACCAATTTTTACCCCATAAAACCCCCCGTAAAGCCCCGTTCCCATGGTCCAATCGTGCTGGTTCGCGAACTCATTCAAGTTTATCCCGCTTTACACCTTTAAACCAAATTTCATCAAAATCGGACAAAGATTACTCAAGTTATCGCGTTCACGGACGTATATATATATATATATATATATAAGTCTATATATATATACATAAGTCTATATATATATACATATATACAAATTTGAACGAATAGTGTTTTTGGCCTCTGGGGACATCAAAATTAAAAAGTAAATCGGTCCCGGGTCTAGGTCTTACCGTGCCACCTACGGTAACAGCTACTTCCCTATAGGGAAATTCGCTAAAATTTGAACGAATGGTGTTTTTGGCCTCTGGGGACATCAAAATGAAAAAATAAATCGGTCCCGGGTCTAGGTCTTACCGTGCCACCTACGGTAATAGCTACTTCCCTATAGGGAAATTCGCTAAAACTACCAAAGACATTGCGTTACCATGGACATTTTATGAAACTTCAAATGTTAATGAAATAAAAAAAATAATACAAGTTTTGAAAAAAGGGGAAACAAATTTGCAAAGTGCTTTTCCTGAAAACGTACGTTTTTAAATTTTAACTCTATAACAAAAGTAACAAGTGTAAACAAACATTGTTTTTATGAAAACATCTGAATTAAATTAAAGAACAGTATTTCAGCATACATCACAAACACTTTGATACATAAAACACTTAATACAAGTTCCTTGTACACAATTCCTTGTTTTATGTTGTGGCTGGAGCATTACATAGAGTATTTGAAGCTCACTCTGGGGCAGGCAACGTACAGTAGGTCACGCCCACGCCTGAAGCAGTCTTCCCTGAGATCAACACTGGCTGTCCTTGAGATTTATTTCTTGTCATTGCAAAGCAGAATTTGAAAGGGATCTTTAGTCTTCTTCTTCTATATTGAAAGTGGTAATCCGATAGTACAGGGTGTTTACTAAAGAATGCCGGGATTTTAAACGGTCGTTGCTTGGCTTGGGGACTATTAAAGTTAATTAAACGATTTAAGCGTCAAATTGAAGGGAAAAGAACAATGTTTTTTCTCATACTTTGATACAATTTGGAAACATTTAATAACATTCAGATTTTCATCAATCTTATATGAGCATAAAAACTGGCAAAGTCTATGTTGGTACGCTTAGGGCGATCGGCGGGCTTATCTGATGTCTAGACTGAATCTTTTTAGGCTCAAAAACTCTTATCTTTTACAGATAACATCATTAAGTGTCGATTTAGGTATGTTCAACTGACTTTCTTTGTTTTTCTTGATTTTTTCGGGTTTCTGATGCCGAATTGTCGGATTACTTTGACTATGACATAGCTTGATTTTAGGCTGCTAGGTGAATGTCTTTTCAAAAAATTGCGGTACCACGAAGCTCATAAACTAGTATCAAATTTCTTTATCATCAAGTAGATTTAAATTTAGTTTAATTTAGCAATCGATATAAACTATACGAACCACAGATTACACTCGTGCTTTATGTTGTGCCGTAAATATATCGTATTGGCTAGTGGCGTCAGGCATGTGAGTCACAATAGCGGCCTAACACCGCCATTGACTATACACAGAATAGACCTCCCATGTAATGTAAAAATTTGAAGCAAAGAAAATAGACAAAGTTTAGGACCATCTCACCAGAGGGTACTAGTGTATTGGGTTAAATATTAATAAATACCCCTGCCGCAGCAAATCTACTGACTAAGAAAATTTCCATCCGCCTGAATTGATTTTAAATTAAATTTAAATAGAAGATTTAATTGAAAATCATTCAGAGAAGTAGAATTTCGCTTAATCGGCAGGTTTGCTGCAGCATTTTTTTCTTGTGACATGCTGAATAAGGTGTCAAAGTGTGTTCATATGGAATTGACACCCTGTATATAACTCCATATATATATATATAAGTCCCTAAAAAGCTCAAAATGTAAAACAACTTATTGTAATATCTAAACAAACTATGAATTACATTTTTTATTTGTCAAGATGTATATCTTTGTACACCATATCTTTGTATAAAAAATTATCTGGTTGTTGTTATCTATATATATGAAATCCAGTGTTTGACTGACGTTATGTTTGTCCTTTATGCGTTACTAAATGGCCATCCGATCGTGATGAAATTTTAAAGAAGTAAATAAGTACTATACAAAATTAACAGTTTTATTAGCCACATTGAGTAATATTTTATGGTTTTGGGGTTCCATTTCCCAGCAGTTGTGGAAGCCAATTACGAAATACCTTTCCATCTGAATTGACAGTTGACACAAAAATTTTTGGTTTGGTTTTTAAAAAGTCTCAATCATAGATAGCGTTATCCCTGGTTTAAGTATAGTATGCGGTACATTGCAGGGTTAACTGGCTAAGAAGCACCAACTGTGTGTATTGTATACTGGCCTGTAGATATAGCATGAACACCTATATTAAAGTAAACAAAATCTGCTGTAAATGGCTTCTTATGCTATTGTTATGGGAAACATTTTATGTTACATCTAAATTTTTGTAAACATTTTGGGAATTTCACTATTTTTCCCGCCGTCACGGGATAGAAACCTTTAATTTGAGCCCTCTCCTGTCGTTCTACGACATCCCAGTTGCCCACAATTTTTACGCAAAGAATCGCCTTACGCCTACGTAATTTATATATATATATATAGATATATACATATATAAAAAGAACAAATGGTGTTTTTGGACTCTAGGGACATCAAAATGAAAAAGTAAATCTGTCCTGGACCTAGGTCTAGAGGTCTTATCGTGCCACCTACGGTAGTAGCTACTATAGGGAAATTCGCTTAAATCAATGCAGTATCATAGCAAACAGGTATAGATTATCACTTGACACAGAATATTGTCATTAGTTGGTAGACCATCTGAGTAGATTCCACATTTTTATATTACTTGGGAAGTCTATTCTGTGTATAGTGAATGCCACCCCGCACCTGTTTTGGACATGCCAAGGTCAAATTTTCCTCCCTTGCAACACGGCAAATAAAACTTAGTTACTGTATTTTAGCTTCAATTTGACGTATAAAGCGTTTAGTTACCTTGAATATAGTACCCACCCAAGTAGCAAAAATCGTTGGCAAATGGTTGGCCCTACCTTTCTGTCGATGGTTGGCCCTCGGTATGTTTTAGCACTAAGTCTTACGGTTGGCCAACCAAACAATTTTCAACGAAGGGCCAACCATCCCATTGGGCCTAAACATAAAAAAACACAAAATAAATAAAGATTTAGAATGAAAAGCATAATTTTATCAGTTGAGTAAATTGATTAAATAGTTCATAAAAACTGATTAAAAAAAAAAACTAGAAAAAACTGTTTGGCCCAGACGGGTCTTGAACTCAGTACGTTCGCCTTATGAGCCTCATACTCTGTACCTCTTACTACGTTTGAGCTATCTGTGATTGATGATTATTAGAGTTTTCAAGTGGTCAAAGAGTAGCCGACAGTTGCAATGGTCACAATACTTAAAATATTTTTGGTAGGTACTACAGTATGATGCTGTTAATCTGTGTAGGCCTCAAGTAGTTGAATTGTTTTTCTGGTAGTTGTAGACGATACTGGTATTTGAATATAGATTATTTAATTACCACTGTATCTAGTATCACAACATCATCTGACTACATTTATTATAGATCCAATTTTCTCCAATATTGTCTTATATTCTGCTGCCATATAACATTTATGTTCTTTTAAATGTATCAATTCGTTAAAATGTTTTTTAGAATGTTTTATATTTAAACCCAACGAAGAGGCCCAACGATTCTTTCCTTTGTAGGGCAAACGAATACAAGTTTCCGTTGGGCCAACTTTGGCAAATCGTTAAAATTACTGCCAACCATTTCCCAACCGTGCCGACCATTTCCCAAAGTTGGGCCAACGATGTGTGCTACTTGGTCAAGCCATTACAATTTAAAATCCTGTCATTCTTTTGTGATCACCCTTGATTGATTCCCTATTGATGGAATTAAGACTTATTACCCCGAACACATCCAGTGATGAACATTGCCTCCATGATGTTCTTTTGTAAAGACGAAGGAAGTATTTCAGTGGAAATCTGATCAGGCAAATGGAAATTCGCTTGGTCAGCAGGTTTTCTGTGGCAGCGGCAGGGTATTTATATTTCAAAATATTTAAGAAATATAATAGTTTTGAAATTACTGAGGTCTGTTAAGATACTCTTTTTTCCCCTTGCACATGAAACTTGAGTGTGCAGCGGAATATTATACCACTTTCGGTAATAGCATAGATAAAACATACTCCCTTAGTAGATTTCTCATCCTTATGGAACAGCTGAAGACAATTTTATTGTTAGTTCTGTACGGTTTATGTAGAGGTCGTGTTTTGTTTACAATTTGTTTCCCGTTATTACAGCCATTTAAAACCTCGTTTAACCAAATAATACTATCTAATCATAAACAATAACCTGTCCCCTAGTTATATAACCAAACAGTAAAGCACAAATCAAGAAATTAACCCTAAAATAATAGAAACAAAGTTTCGTGGACACTAGCGCCCATGTGTCACGTACATGAACTCGACACGAAAAACGTGCTTCAAAATTTACAATGGGATGAGAAGTCTACTTGTGCTGGTTAGTCTATGGTAATAGTAATGTAATTAAATAAATTAAATACACTATTACCTTTGATAAACATGATTTTTCCTCCTAAATACTGTTTGCAAAACATAAGCTTTTATTTTTTCAGGTCTATCTCTTATGTATTTGTCACATCCAGCCTTGCTTTCATCTTCTTCGCAGGATGTTATCTACTTGTAGACCATTTTGTTTTTTGGAATGGCTCCCCTTTCATATTCCCAGGTAAGCAATCATAGTACTTGTATTGTCTAAATACCCTTAATATTCAGAGAAATATAGGATATGACCTTAAAAAAATTGCAAGAAAACATTTTATGGTTTTATTTTGTAATGTTGGGAGTGCAGAGTGACATAAAAGTAGATGCGAAAAATTGGTCCATGGGAAACCCCCTAAAATCACTATTAAAAATGGTGGTTTTTCCCAACATTAGACACATTTTGGAAAAAAATATACTGCATGCATTCTTTATACACATTTTTCGGGAAATTAGTTGACTAAGGAACGCCACCGATTATTCTATATACAGTGGTTAGTACAGTACTTCATTTCGATAGAGAACGCGTTTTTGGCTGCAATCTTGGATCCGCCATATTTGGTATAAATAATTTTTTTTATATAATGATTGTGTTGTGACACATCATTATAAACAAGATTTTCACGCTGATATCAATGCTGAAATCCGTTTTTAAATATCCTTTTTAGTTTTAAAGATATATTCAAACAAAAAATCTCCTCCGTACATTTCTTATGGACGTTTCGTACTTTAATATTTTTTTAAGATTATTTTTCTTATACCTCCAGTTCTTATTAAAGCTTGCAGTTCGTTCTAGTCTTAAAATATTCAGTGATGTAAGGGCTTTCATTCAAGCTAACAATTGATCATTAAAATAGGACGAGTTAGAGACCAGCGACAAACCCCAACACAATATTAAATTTAACTTTTTAGAAATCAGTTTTTATTAAAAGACTAGAAGAGTACCCGTCCTTCGTACGGGGTTGGAATATAAGTATAAAATGCTTATTGCAGTTTTACTCAAGCTTTGCGTTTGCAATAAGAGAGGATAGAGTTTGATAAAATTTGCTTTTTTAAATTTACAGTATTCTATAGTATTACACATCTACCATAGCCATAATGTTCTACCTTTTCACCTAAACAATAGAGAAAAATAAATTATCAACAATTCGCAAAATATCACAAATTATTCATGAAATGAAAAACATAAACATAACTGTAAACAATCCTACTTTGACAGTTCTCATTGGGAATCACAGTTTTTTGTTGCTGCTTAGTTCAAATTAGCTGTTTTCAAAAATGCAAAAAAAATATAGTGCTGCACCCTGTTGGTAAATCTTATAACTTTTTAATGCTTTTCCATATCATAGAACCAACTTTTTTGGTTGAAACATCTGACTAAATTCTTTAATTCCCTTTAAATATGAATTCTCATAAGGTTAATATGGGGAATTACAGAGCCACTGGGGCGGAGCCCGAAAGGATTTTTGAGATAAGAATATGCCTATATGTTAATTGGGAATGTAAGCTATCGCCATGCCAAATTTCGGCCCAATCCCTCCGGGGGTTTATGCGTGATTGAACTTCAAACACACAAACAAACAAACAAACAAACACACAAACTTTCACATTTACTAGGTGGCGTTCGCAGAGGCATCCACAAAATTGAGCGGAGTCATCAAGGGTTCATATTATATTGTTTTGTCATACTGCATTGAAAACAGTCGTTTTTAATGCATGCGTTGCTGGTCTAAAGTGGCATTTTTTCTCTTTAGGGAGTAAAAATCGTTTTTAGCCTCTATAGAGTAAACATCGTTTTTAGCCTCTATGGAGTAAAAATCAGCTGTTGTCAACTCAGTTGTAAATTTCTATTTTAAACGGTTGCATGTATCGAAATATGTATCGATTCGTGCTTCGTAATCATTTTAACCTACAGTCTACAGTCTCTTCCCATAGTATTTTAGCATTGCAGATACATTAATCCATTCCCACACTCAACACTGCTCACCTTTACTACTTTCTTCACCACCCCCTACGTCGTGGACCTTGTTTCCCTCTCTTCCCATAGCATTTTAGGATTGCAGATACATTAATGTAATTGCCAAAGACAGTTCCCACACTCTTGACTGCAAGCCTTACTACTTCCTTCACCATTGCCTACGTCATAGACCTGTTTCCTTCCCTTCTCATAGCATTTTAGGATTGCAGATACATTAATGTAATTGCCAAAGACAGTTCCCACACTCTGCACTGCAAGCCTTACTACTTCCTTCACCATTGCCTACGTCATAGACCTGTTTCATTCCCTTCTCATAGCATTTAAGTATTAGGTATATTTATCTAACTGCCTAAACGGATCCCCACTCTGTTCTGCCAGCTTTTACTACTACCTTCAGCAACAGCCAACTGTGCTTCGCTACTTCATACGTCGTGGGGGCTGTTTCCTTCCCTTCTCATAGCATTTTAGGATTGAAGATACATTAATATAACTGCTACAGACGGTTCTCACACTATGCTCATACTTTACTACTTCCTAAGCCACTTCCTACATCGTGGACCTGTTTTCATCACTTTCCGTAGCATTTTAGTATTTTAGATACGTTAATCAAATTGCCACAAACATTGCCAACACTCCGCACTGCTAGCCTTTACTACTTCTTTCACCATTTTCTATATCGTGGGCATGCTTCCACCCCTTCTCATAGCATTTCAGCATTGCAGATACATTAATCTAACTGCTACAAATGGTTTCCAGTTAGATCCACACTGCTCACCTTACTACTTCCTTCACCTCTTCTTACGTCGCGGACCTGTTTCCCTCTCTTTCCATAGAATTTTAAGATTGTAGATACCTTAATCTAATCGTCAAAAACAGTTCCCACACTCCGGGCAGCGCTCGCCTTGACTACTTCCTTCACCACTTCCTACGTCTCGGACCTGTTTCCCTTCCTTCCCTTAGCATTATTGGATTGCAGGAACATTAATCTAATCGTCATAAACAGTTCCCACACTCCGAACAACTCGCCTTCACTACTTCCTTCACCACTTCCTACGTCACGGACCTGCTTCCCTCCCTTTCCATAGCATTTTAGGATTGCAGATACCTCAATCTAATCGTCATAAACAGTTCCCACACACACACATCTCGCCTTAACTATTTCCTTCACCGATTCCTACGTCACGGACTTGTTTCCCTCCCTTTCCATAGCATTTTAGGATTGCAGATACATTGATCTAATCGTCATAAACAGTTTCCACACTCCGGACAGCTCGCCTTGACTTCTTCCGTCACCAATTCCTATGTTAAGGACCTGTTTTCCTCCCTTCCCATAAAATTTTTGGAATGCAGATACCTTAATATAATCGTCATAAACAGTACCCACACTCCGGACAGCTGGCCATGACTACTTCCTTCACCACTTCCTACGTCGCGGACCTGTTTTCCTCCCTTCCCATAGAATTTGAGGAATGTGGATACCTAAATCTAATCGTCATAAACAGTTTCCACATTCTGGGCAGCTCGCCTTCACCACTTCCTACATCACAGACCTGTTTCTCTCTCTTTCCATAGCATTTTAGGATTGCAGATACATTAATCTAATCGTCATAAACAGTTCCCACACTCCGGACAGCTCGCCTTGACTACTTTATTCACCACTTCCTACGTCGCGGACCCGTTTTCCTCCCTTCCCATAGAATTTTAGGAATGTGGATACCTAAATCTAATCGTCATAAATAGTTTCCACACTCATGACAGCTCGCCTTCACTACTTCCTTCACCACTTCCTACGTCGCGGACCTGTTTTCCTCCCTTCCCATAGAATTTGAGGAATGTGGATACCTAAATCTAATCGTCATAAACAGTTTCCACATTCTGGGCAGCTCGCCTTCACCACTTCCTTCACCACTTCCTACATCACGGACCTGTTTCTCTCTCTTTCCATAGCATTTTAGGATTGCAGATACATTAATCTAATCGTCATAAACAGTTCCCACACTCCGGACAGCTCGCCTTGACTACTTTCTTCACCACTTCCTACGTCGCGGACCCGTTTTCCTCCCTTCCCATAGAATTTTAGGAATGTGAATACCTAAATCTAATCGTCATAAATAGTTTTCACACTCATGACAGCTCGCCTTCACTACTTCCTTCACCACTTCCTACGTCGCGGACCCGTTTTCCTCCCTTCCCATATCATTATATGGATATTTTACCAAAGTGTGTTTTTTGGTAAAATATTAACAGCCTAGTATAAAATAAATAAATTTGCCAAGTTTGATCAAAATATATCCATAAACAAGAAAACTACAACATTTTACAAGAATTACATGGGAATTCTAAATTAAAATTTTTTTGAATTTTCTCCATAAACCAATAAACGTACAAAAACGCTTTGATATAGTTACTAAATTATTTTTTTTTTTTTTACTCTTTAAAAAGTTCTAGAGAGAAATTGGGAAATTTTGTGTTTTGAGGGTCAAAAATGAGAAAAACCATTTTTTACTCCATAAAACCCCGTTCCCATGGTCCGATCATGCTGGTTCGCGAACCCATACAAGTTTATCCCGCCTTATACATCTAAACAAAATTTCATAAAATCGGACAAAAATTACTCAAGTTATCGTGTTTACGGACGTATAAATATAAATCTATACATATACTGTATATATATATATAACAAAAATTTGAACGAATGGTGTTTTTGGCCTCTGGGGACATCAAAATGAAAAAGTTAATCGATCGCGGGCCTAGGTCTTACCGTGCTACCTACGGTAATAGCTACTTCCCTATAGTGAAATTCGCTAATAGCTTGTATCCGCGGCTTTGCCTGCGATGGTATAACCATCATACAGCATAAGAAATAAACATATTACAATCTACATCAAAACAAATGACACAACTGGATACTTAAAAGTTTCTAATTCTTGTTTAATTAATATTTTTATTGAGGTCTACACCTTTAGTTCTGTTACGGTTTTGCAAATAATTATCTGTAGTGGCTATGCCAATGAAAAAAAAAAGTTATTATCAACTTTCTCATCGGTTTTAGGTGGTTTATAAACAACTAACATGCAAATAAACATATTATCTATCCTCTTGAAATTTCAAAATTTCACATGAATGAAATTTCAAATAACACATGCTCAAATCTTGCCTTTTGTACATATGGCAACTTTTTTTAATGGTGTGTTCTTTTTTTATGAAAGCATTAATACCTCCACCCTTACTGTGATCTCTTGAATTAATACAACTGAACTTCATGCTGCTCCGAGGGAAAGAGGTCAACCTAATGCAGAGGTTAACAGCAAGTTTCTCACGGAGGTCATCCCCCAGATACGTGATGCCATCCCTCCAGTAACCACAATGGCTGAAGAGCTTCTGAGAAACAAAGTGCTAAGTGTAAAGCAGAGCTTTGTGTGGCAAACTTTTGAGTATACAAAGAAGAGTTTTGTTGAAAGTAGGGAAATCATCCAACACAATATCACATGACACGATTGGGGTTTTGACAGGAGCCATACCACTAAACCTGCTCATTGAAGTAAGGATTAGGATTTTGGAAGACAAAAGGCTTCGGGTAGGTCTACGTCGGAAAGCAAGAGTGCCAGAAGAGGGTAGACATTAGATGAGTGGTAAATGTGCTGGGAGCAGATGAGAAAGAAAGGGAATCGTTCTAATATATGCCAAACATCAGAAGGAGACTGGAACAAGATTGTGAAAAGGACCGGCCATTATTGAAGGCTTTGGCACAGGGCATGGATAATTTCAAGGCGTATTTGTGGACATTTATCTTGGTGGAAAAGGAAGTATGCAGCTGAGCAAAAAAAAAAATAGAGACTACGAGTCACGTATTGATGAATCGTTTACTTCAGGAGGCAGGTTCGTTGATGAGAGACAAGGAAACAACTGAGACGTTTAGGAAAGTAGCTAGGGAAATAGGAAAAACCAAGGATACATACAGGCATACAGGCTTTTAAATTGAGAAAAAACGAAAACAAAGAAAGAAAAGAACTAAAACTTTCCCATTTTATATATTATTTATTAATATAATAATATCCTTATATATAATACGTGAAGGCGATTTCTACGAAACACTACTCCTCCGTTAATAATGGACGGAATTTTACAAACGACGTGTCAAAATAAAGTATTTTTTGTGTAGACACCCCCTTTCACCAATTCTTGTAATAAAAATCCTGGGGCTTCGCCCCACAGGCCATTAAAGTTGGATTTTCTCCCATAAGATTAACATGGGGGAATTTAAATATTTAATTGGAAACTTTGTCCCCACTAATTTGAGAGAACGGCTGGGCGTAGAAACTTTGTAGAGGTGTCCAATGAAAGGTCTTGGTCTGTAGATGAGTTATCAAAAGAAAAACTAAGCAAAATCCCTTAGGGCTCTGTCTCAGAAGCCTTTAAAGATCCCTCCACAGAGTTGTTTACATTTTGGCCATGTGAATAATACTTTTTAACAAAACAGTTGTTCATTTTTAAATTGTATTTCACATATTTATTGGGAGTTACTGAATTGTACCAAATAAGTATTTGCAAGGTTATTTTCTGATTTTAAAATTAATTTTCCTCTTTATCATGTCATGTTTTGCAATATAACGTTCCATTACGAAATCAGTGGAAAATCCTTTTATCACAGCAATTCTTAAATTATTTCTTATTGAACCATCTTATATCTATTGTACGGGTTGGTGTCTGCCTTTTTCACAAATTTTGCCTACATTTTATCATATTATTCTACACGTATCAAATATTTATGTAGAAATATCTGCTCTTATCGTGTCTAATAAAATACAAACATAGAAACCTTGCCTAAAATGGTACCCATCTTGACAAATTAATTGCACCTGCCTATATTACGGACTTTGGCTCACTGGGTTAAATAACACTACATCTTGGCTGTAAAATATGGTACAAAGAGAAAATACGATTTAAGCAGCTACTGTCATGACAGAAAGGTCATATTCCTTTTAAACTAGATCACATAATCCTGTATAAGATACGTTGATTACCAATATGTAAACGTCAATATATACGTAACAGCCAATTTACAGTATTTTTGCTTTTTGGAAATGTCCCATTGCTATGTCATTTGCATTTTTTGTTGCCAATGAAGCCGAAAGGTCGTATGAACTAGGAGGTCCCTAACAGTTCAAGAATAAAATCCAACTTCACTTCAAGTATTCCACTACACCTAACATTCCGTAAAGAGTTTGTTTGACAGCTTTATGTTATTGATTCATATTATTGACCTCATCTAAGCACAACTTTATCACGCCGAAACATACAGTAAAGCCTAGTAACCTATCAATAGAATCAAACCCAACTACAACAAACAACAGTTTTTCAGCCCTAGCAACGGATTATTCTCAACAACTCGCACCTTGCGGTCAACTGATCCACGTCCAGGCTCAAGTCCATAGACCAGCATCACCTTCTGACGTGCCAAAAAACAAACACCAAAGAACCCCAGACCCCGCACCGGTAGACACCAAGAAGAAAAAGAAGATTACAATACTGGCGGACAGTCACGGAAAGGAAAAGGAGTTGGAAGAAGAATAGGACGTCTTTGTATATGCTAAATCCGGAGCCAAGATGAAGCATGTTATTTATGACGGATCTAACATGGTGAAAAATTTTAATGAAGATGATTTCATAATAATACTGGCCGGTACAAATGACCTACATCACAACGAACCAGCCCAATTCACTATTGCTCAGGGGATGAATTCACTGTTTTCGCTTACACTTAAAGCATTGACTATATATACCTACTGTAGGTATATATAGTCAATGCTTAAAGCCAACATAATAATAAACAGTGTACCCTATCGTTATGACAACCCATCACTCAACAAAAAAATATTTTTTACGAACTGCTCTATATTAAAAAAAGTGAAGTGTTACAATGGAGGACTTAAATTGGCTTACCAAGATATTAATAGCAATCTAGCTAGGACCGGACTATACAAAGCACGGACTCCATCTCAACCGACATGGGAAACAACGCTTAGGAAATCTGATCACAAGATTTATAAGACAAAGTAACAAGCAGTCGCCAAGTTTGACTTCGACTCCAGTAGACATCTCAAATTCAGCACATAAAGATATTCCATCTGTCGACAAAAGAGCTCCCATTCCCATGAAAATATCTAATGATATTACTGATGTCATTGATGTCTACCCTGAAGTATCGTCCAAACGTTCATCTCAAGCGTCCACCCCGGCCTCATCAGTTTGGCAAACTCCTGGCCTGAGCCTGACCTTGCCCGACCATCCCTCATCTCCAGAACCACATTGCAGCACCACCTTGACCCGGTCAATGGACGAGTTTTCTCCTCTGCGGACTTCGTCAACAACAGAAATGTCTCCCACGTCACTCAGATACACAGCAAGAAGGTTATCAACCACGGGCAATGACGCTGGAGATTCCTCAGGATGATCGGACGTGGCAGTGCCAGCCCAGCGATGTGAAGGAGAGACTACCAACTCGCAAGTTAATCCTTGTAATAATTTTTTAGGGCCATGTCTTTCGCCCCTGGGGAATACTTACAATCAGTTAAAGAATTTAAAATCTTACACCAGAATATGCAAATTGCAACTAACAAAATAGATGAATTGTTTTTTCTAACAAATGAGCTAAAGCCTCCAGTTTTTGTCGCCTCTGAGCATGGTTTTACCGATAATACTTTGGATTTCTTTCAAATTAATGACTATGAGTTAGCTGAGTCGTATCAACGCAAACATCACAGAGGTGGTGGAATATCTGTTTTTGTTAAAAATGGATTAAAATATAAACCACTCTCTCTAAATAAATTTGCTTTTGATCTTAATTTTGAATTGAGTGGAATTGAAGTAAATCTCAGTAAAATAGGAATTGTCAATATTATAGGTATTTATAGATCCCCTAGTAGTAAGGCAGAGATATTTTTTGAGCATTTTGGTAGTCTATTATGTAAGTTAGTGTCTAAGCAGAAATTATTTATACTTGTAGGGGACTTTAATATAGACGTCCTGAACAAAAATGACCCTGTGACTAAACAGTTTCAGGACATACTCATGACCTATTCACTCCAATGGTCGGTGGACTCACCTACCCGTGTGACTGCCACCACTAAAACTGCCATTGATAATGTCGTCACCAACGACAATAGTCATGTTACTGTAATTGAAACTGCTATATCTGACCACTTTGCTCAGAAGACGATTATCGGAGGATGTTTACCGGAACTTGACCCCCCTTTTATTAGTATGAAACGTGACATGTCCCCAAGTCATATATCTCTTTTAAATGAAAATCTCACTAAAGAGACATGGACATTTATAGATAGTTTTCTATCAACAGAAGAAGCTTTTAATGCATTTAATGAAGTTTTAATTTATAATCTTGATGTAGCCTGTCCATTAAAAAAGTTTAGAAAGAAAATAAAGAATACAAACAATTCCTGGATCACCCAAGGAATTCTGGTTTCACGACAAAAGATAAAATCTTATTCTCTGATATATAAAACAACCAGCGATGATCAATTCAAAATATTTTTTAAAAGATACAAACAAATTTATAGTAAGGTTATTAAAGCAGCAAAGGCTTATGCTATCAATAAGAAAATAAAAAAAATCAGAGAACGTCTCAAAAACAATATGGAGTATTATCAACAATATAAAAAATGATAAAAAAGTCAATCCAATTGCACTAAACGTCAATGGAAACCTTGTGAATAACCCAGAGGATGTTGCTAATGCTTTCAATATTTTTTTCCAGTCAGTTGGCGAATGTAACTTAAAACAAAACCCAACACCTCTTAACAGTCATTTCTGGCCCACTCCGGTATCATCAATGATTTTAGCTCCTGCCAGTGAGATTGAGGTTGCACGTGTCATTCATGATCTTCCATCAAAAAAATCTGACGATATTAATGGCATGTCAATGTGGACAGTTAAGCAAATTTATCTGCCAATACTGATCCCATTGACAAAACTCATCAATCTGTCACTTCAGTCAGGAACTTTCCCATCTGCATTGAAAATTTCAAAAGTCATTCCAATATATAAAAAAGATGATCCACAAATTTTAAATAATTACCGCCCAATCTCAATCTTACCAGTTATGAGTAAAATATTTGAGAGGATCTTTCTCAATAGGCTTCAAAACTTTTTGGAAAAACATAATATTATCTCAGAAAATCAATATGGATTTAGACAAGGAAAATCCATGATAGACGCTGTAAATAAATTTATTGAAGATGTCATTGAAGGACTAGAGAATCGAAAAAAGACACTTGGTGTCTTCATCGATCTTTCAAAGGCGTTTGATTGTGTTGATCACGACATACTGTTAAGGAAACTGGAGCTCTGCGGCATCCGTGGAGTCCCATATGTGGCTTAGATCTTGCCTCGAGGGTAGGACCCAGTACGTACAGGTGTCGACTTGCAGATCAAAGACCTTAAGGGTCTGTCAAGGGGTCCCACAGGGTTCAATCCTTGGTCCAGTTTTGTTCTTAATTCATGTTAATGACCTCCGCTCCTCTATGGTTGGCGGAAAAGTCATATGCAGTTGACACGACTCTCTATTTTCAATCAGAATCCCAAGAAAGTCTTGAAATTGAAAGTTTTATCAATTTGAACGCATGCATCCAAAAGTTTCAGTCCGAAAATTTAAACACGAATCAGTCAAAAACGACGTACATAAATTTTCCCCTTCGTCACCATGACGACGAGACAACGCCAACTGTAATGATGGATGAAACCTGCCTGAAAGAGGTTGATTCCACAAAGTTCTTTGGGATGCACTTGGGTAGAGTGCTGAACTGGCAAGATCACGTAGATAGCATCTGTCCAAAAATTGCAAAAGGGGTTTTTGCCTTGCGTAATCTCAAGCCTTTATGTTCAACACAAGTTTTGGTCATGGCCTATTATGGCCTCATTCATCCCCATCTTTCCTACGGATTAAGATTGTGGGGGGGTTGTGCCAGACAAAATTTTAACAGGGCATTTAGGCTTCAAAAAAGATCCATCAGATTAATTGCAAATCTGAGGCGGAGAGAGTCGTGTAGACAAGCTTTCAGGGAGCTTGGAATTTTGACCCTACCTTCCCTGTTATGTTGGAAACGGCTGTATACTGCCGGTTTCAACATGTGCCTATCCAAGGCACTGCTGTGCACAGCCACGGGACTAGAGCAAGGGAAAGTTTTTGCACTGTCCAACACCGAACAGCTGCATTTGAGAAACTTCCTTCTCAAGTAGGTGTCAGGCTCCTTAACTGTCTTCCTGAAAGGCTTAAAAGTCTGGAAAGTTCCCTTCTATTCAAAACGAAACTGAAGCGTGACTTAAAAAATCAGGCATTCTATTCGGTTGATGAGTTCACTGCACACCGTTGGAGTTAAGGGCCACAGTATTATATTCTCCAGGGGTTATGAGTTAAATATTTTAAGGTTTTCTTGATAAATGTATAATGTTTTTTAGTTTTCCTCCATTTCTTAAATGTATTGATTTATTTGTTTAAAGTTAAATTTAATTTAAAGTGTAATTTTATAAAATAACCTCTATGTAATTATAAATATTAGAATCACACAATGTAAAAATGCTACACAATGTAAAAATTGTAAAAATCAATAAATAAATTGATAAGGCTGAGACAACTAACTGACATCCCCCATGTCAAGGAATTCCAGCTTTAATAGTAACCCCACAATCAATTTCTCATAACTTTGCTAGAGGGTTCATTCATTGGCACAGAAGTACGATATGAACTGACGCGACGTGACGAAGGAAAAATCAAACTTAAACTGTAACGGATATACCTTCCTTTGAAGTTAGAATATGTCTTCCCAAAAAATATTTTCTTTTAAAATAAAATCATATTACACTGATGAAATCACAGAAGTGTTTAACTACAAAGGAAGAGATATCATATAACATACTAATAATAACTCCGATGAGTCCGATGACGTACGGTATGGGAAATATTTTACCATTGAATGATCAACCAAATTTGGCAACTACCGCAATTAAAATCATTATTGTTTTTACACTTATTACCCTTTAAACAATGTTAAATGCTCAAAATATGTATATTTCACCCAATTTATCACAGTTAGATGAATTAACGTAAGCCTTGAAAGTAACCGTCGATTTCGACGGGTTTCACCTAGTATTACCGGTACTATATATGATAAATACATATAGTACTGGTACTATTATATATATATATATACACTATTTTAGCGATTTAAAAAATTTGGTCTAATTTAAGGTCTATCTGATCTGATTTAGGTCTATCTGAGCTTATGGGTGCTACATTTATCTTGCATAGCCTATAGTGTTACTTGCAGTATTTACTCTATTTACTATGCATATTTCAATATTTTATATACATATGCCCAATTATGTGCAGGTATGAACTCTATTTTCCTGTATGTGGGACACACAGTATGCTATCAGATGTTCCCTTGGCATTGGTGGTTGCAGCCCATGAACACTCACTTCTTGTTGATGGCTGAAGCACTGTGGGGGACAGCACTGTGGGTAGCTGTCACTTACTGGCTCTACAATAAGCAATGCTTCATCACTGTATAAACTATTCATTGTCACAAATTAAAACTTGTTTAATATAATTATATTGTGCTTTTGGGTGAAAACCTGTCCCTAAAAATATTAGGCTATGGCACTAGACTTAAACATAAACATATTTTCTTGTGCTGTATTTACAATGAACAGTATTTTTTAAATATTTTTCTACTGTACTGTTTCAATTGCGAGTAGAGAAGAAAAACACTTTCGAAACACATAATGGTTTCAACAATTAATTGTGTTTACCTTTATATAAAAGTATAAATTACCTCCATGGTTGAGTGGAGCGGATCGCTTTTCCCACACTGTGTTTCCAAGATCCTATATTTTAATAGGGGAAGTGTGGGTGACACTGGGAAATTTAGGACTACACAACTGATCTCTGTAATGTATAACTAGTACTTTTTTTTGTGTCTACACCAGTGTATTTTTATTAAAGTTAACTCAAACGCTTTTAAGGGAAAGCGGTCCAAACCCATTAAAGTTTTGTGGATGTGCCAGGAATCGAACCAGTCCCTCCCGCACCAAAGTCCCATCAACATTCAATGGTAAAACTTTCTTTATATGACTTGCACACAGCCCTAGATGTCGGATGAATCTGTGTTTTTGCACAAAATTAGGTGTATTTGTGAGATTTTTCTAGTTTCTTGACTTTATCTTTTGAGTAAAGCATATCAAATATGGTATTTTTGTAAAGCTCTTTAAACGGTTTACAACCTTTTCCATAGGTTGTTTCTGATATATTGTATCAATAAAACGTTAGTAACAAAAATAACACAAAAATATTTAAAAATACGGGTTTTTGCAAAATTATGAAAAATGTACCGGTACTCTAATCATACAACAAATGTTTAACTGTAAGAAAGATAGCCTGTAAACTTATCTTTCAAACCAAAAAAGTTCATCCCGATCCGATACATGGTATGTAAAATATAGTTATTTTTAATATAGCACTGTCTGCCATTTTGATGGCGTCATAACAGGAAAACGCAGTGTGTGCTGACGTGACACCAGAGTTTAAAAGACTTCTTTAGACACCTACATAGCATTAAATGGTAAAACTTTATATATATGACTTGCACACAGCCCTAGATGTCGGACTAATATAAGTTTTTGCACCAAATTAGGTGTTTTTGTGAGATGTTTCGATGTTTCTAGTTTCTTGACTTCATCTTTTGAGTAAAGCATATCAAATATGGTATTTTTGTAACGCTCTTTAGACATTCTCCAACATTTTCCAAAGGTTCTTTCTGATATATTGTATCAATAAAACGTTATTTAAAAAAGTAATACAAAATATTTAAAAATACGGGTTTTTGCAAAATTACGATAAATGTACTAAACATACAAAAAATGTTTAAATGAAATAATGACAGCATGTAAACTTATCTTTCAAACAAAAAAAGTTTATCCCGATCCGATATATAGTATGCAAAATATATACTTTAAAAGAAATCCTTTGCCTTTGCCGCCATATTGATGACGTCATAGCCGGAAATGTGGGGGGGGGGGGGTAGGAGGTAAACACCCAGGTTTTTTTAAACTCCCTAGACAATAAACTAAAAAGTTATGCAAGAATATTTAATACACGCAAATTTGCACACTTAAGTATAGCCAGCTGCAGGACTATAGGGAAAAGTTCGGTGATCCGATTTGTACTAGGCTATTTCAGATTTATACCTCGTGTCACAGCCACATCCAAAACCGCAATTGATAATGTTGTAACTAACGTTTCCAACAGCCTTGTCACAGTAATTGAAACAGCTATATCCGATCACTCTGCACAAGAAACTGTGATAAGAACTTTCTTGCCAGAACTAGATCTCCCATCCATTAAGTACAAAAAGAGACTTCCGCCCCAGCAATATATCACTTTTAAAAAGAAATCTTTCCATTGAAAATTGGGATTTTGTAGATGGCGTATCATCGTCCGATGAGGCTTTTGATTGTTTTCACAAAACACTGATTTACCATCTTGATGTCACTTGTCTATTTAAAATAAAACAAACAAAACAAAAGAAATACAAACAAAACTGGATTACTCGTGGTATTCTTATATCACGAGCAAAAATAAAATTTTTCTCAAAGATAAATAGAACAATAAACAATGAACAATTTAAAACGTTTTCAAAAAATACAAGAAAATTTACAGAAATGTTATAAAAGCAGCGAATATAAACAAAAAAATTATAAATTCAGAGAATATCTCCAAAACCACATGGAATATTATAAACAACATGAAAAACAATAAAAAAAAATGTAAGCCCATTACACTCAATGTCAATGGGAACCTGACAAGTAGCCCAGAGGCTGTAGCGAATGAATTTAGCTCATTTTTCCTGTCTGTTGGGAAAGGAAATACAAACTTAAAAACAGGAATGCCATCAAATAAAAATCACTGGCACAGCCTCGTCTCTTCCCTAGTTTTATCCCCAACCAGTGAAATCGAGGTGGCACGTATCATTCATGACCTCTCAGCTAATTGACGACATATCAGTGTGGGTACTTAAGCAAGTATATTTACGTATTCTAACCCCATTAACAACATTAATTAACTCTTATCTTCAGTCTGGAACTTTCCCATCTGCATTAAAATCATCAAAAGTCATTCCTATTTTCAAAAAAGATGATCCACAAATTTCAAACAACTACCGCCCAATTGCAATCTCGCCAGTTCTGAGTAAGATTTTTGAAAGGGTTTTTCTTTTGAGGCTACAAAATTTTTTGGATAAATATAATATTCTCTCAGAGAATCAGTATGGATTTAGACCGGGAAAATCCACCATTGATGCGGTAAATAAGTTAATTGAAGATGTCCTCGAGGGACTAGAGTCGCATGATATATCGATGGGTGTATCATCGCGATGTTGTCCCCTGGCACCACGGAGTGGGGGAAATGATTCTCCCTCCACCTCCCCTCTAGACGGCGTCCAAACAAGCCCACGTTGTTTTTGTTTTACATACATAACCTATGCTGCAGTTTTTCAATAAGGGCAAAATGAGAGTTAAAAAATTGAAATTTATAAAATTAATTTTAGAATTTTTAAATAATTTTTAATTATTTTAATATGGCCTTCACAATTAAACTTTCATAAACTAACCTAACCAACCAAACTTGCTGATTATATAAAATAAAAATGGAATGAGGGTTTAACCGAAAAAAATAGTTCTATCCATAAAATAAAATTATAAATGCCTCAAATTTAATTTTATAATTTCTTAATTAAACTGTCATAACCTAAACTAACTAACCAAACTTGCTAATAATGAAAAAAATCGAATGAAGGTTTACTAATAGAAAAAAATAGTTCTAAAGATATAATATAAGTTTAGCTTAAATTCAATTTTATAATATTTTAATTATAAAATTAAACTTTACTTTAATACTTTCTTATTAAATGGCGACCTGTCATAACCTAACCAAACTTGCTGTAATGCAAAAATCATAGACAAAAAGTTGATGCCACCGATAGGATTCGAACTTGGTACCTTCAGTTACTTTACTTACCTGGCACGTTATCCATTTGACCACCGAGGACGATGGCTCAAACACCGTATCGTTGCGGTAATGGTGTTCCTTCAGCCAATAGAATGCTCTCATTTTGTCCGTATTAAAAAACTGCAGCTGAAATAATAAACGGTATCAGCATTCTGACACATATACTTTCTCCCATAAGTTTGTCAACAACCTTTATCATGTGTAAGCGGTGAGAGTACGGAAATGGGATTTGTACAATTTTGTTCAGAATATAAAGGACTATAACATACTACATTTTTATCAAAATCGTTCGGGCCATTTTTGGAAAAATCTTTTTTCCGTTATTTTATGGGGTTTATGGGAAAATCCCCATTAAAAATCAAAATTTATAAAAAATGAAAAATTATCAAAATTGTATGGACTATAACATACTCTGTTGAATAAAAACCGGATTTTTTTTCTAAAATCCAATTTTTCGTTATTTTATGGGGTTTTTATGGGAAAATAACATAATTTACCATAACTTTTGAACCGTAATTTTTAGAGAAATTGAATTTTTACCAGTTTGTTCAGAATTTAAAGGGCTACACTATACTAAATTTTTATCAAAATCGTTCGGGCCATTTTTGAGAAAATTCGATTTTTCCGGTTTTTTATGGTTTTTATGGGAGAATCCCCATTAAATATCAAAATTGCTAAAAAATGAAAAAAAAACGCCTGGAGATAGCATGGATTAGAACCTACATACCAAATTTCAGCAAAATCGGACCACAGCAGGTGTAGTCTCTAGCTCTGTACACATCCAGACACACACACACACACACAGACATCACTTCAAAAACCACTTTTTTGGGTCCAGGGGGACCCAAAACGAATATATCCACTCAAAACTCAAACTCGAAAATGTTGACGAAAACAATACTTTCTCCATATACTTTGGTATAGGGGGAGAAAGTAAAAATTGTGCGGGAGGGAGAATCATTTCCCCATTCCGCAGCGCCAGGGGACAACATCGCGACGATCGTACGAAATTTACCCTTGCCGACAGACCGCCACCGCCCACCACCACCCACCACTGCTCGAGCGAACACCATTACCGCAACGATACGTCTATCTGGCGTAGGTCTCGGTGGTGTAGTGGATAGCATCGATGTATATAACCTAACATTAGGTTAGGTTATATACATCGATGGTGGATAGTGCACCGGGCTAATAAATCGGAGGTAGCCGGTTCGAAACCCACCGGAGGTATAAACTTTTTGACTCGATTTTTTTCATTATCAGCAAGTTTGGTTGGTTTGGTTAGGTTATGATAGTTTAATTTAATAATTAAAAAATTATATAATTGATTTTGAGACATTTATAATTTTATTTTATGAACAGAACTATTTTTGTTATTAGTAAACCTTCATTCGAAATTTTCATTATCAGCAAGTTTGGTTAGTTTGGTTAGGTTATGACAGTTAAATTAATTTAAATTTAACCTACAAACGACACGTTTTGACAGCGACAGTGATAGAGATAACAATTTCCCATAAACAGTTCCAGTTCGGCTATGCACGGTATGATGCGTTCTGCACGGCGCGGTGGCAGTCTGACGGTAAGGTCTCGTTACAGCGAAGGTTTTAGACTCCAGTCAGAAACTAATAGTCGATTCGATAGGAACAAAGTAGTTTCTTTAATGTTAAACTATAGTTGCTCATTGAACCAAAGTATTTTTTCAGGAGTTATTTAAAAACTAATAACGGACACAATTATTTCCGATGAGTTAAGCGTCAACTCAAAGATTATGTAACTCAGACAGCACAAGGATATTTTATAAATATTTTTAAAATATATATCCATCTTAAAAATATTTTATATATTTTAATATTATTTTTAAAATATATATATATATTTTTTTTTTAATAACATCATAATATGTTAACATAATAGTTTTAAAATATTTTAAAAATATTTGTTAATGGTCTTAAAAATATACTTTGTAAATATTTTATAAAAGCGAATTTCCCTATAGGGAAGTAGCTATTACCGTAGGTCTCATGGTAAGACCTAAGCCCGGGACCGATTTACTTTTTCATTTTGATGTCCCCAGAGGCCAAAAACACCATTCGTTCAAATTTTTATATATCTATATATAGATATATATAATATATATATATATATATGTGTGTGTGTCCATCCGCACGATAACTTGAGTAATTTTTGTCCGATTTTGATAAAATTTGGTTTGAAGGTGTAAGGCGGGATAAACTTGAATGAGTTCGCGAACCAGCATGATCGGACTATGGGAACGGGGGTTTATGGGGGGTTTTACGGGGTAAAAATAGGTTTTTCCCATTTTTTACCCTAACAAAAAAATTTACAATTTCTTTTTAAACCATTTTGTAGAGCTTAAAAAAACAAATAATTTAGTATATTGAAGCGTTATTATGCACCTAATTGTTACGGAGAAGATTCAAAAAAATTGTAATTTAAAAATTCCCATGTTATTCATATGGAGAATAAGTCAACTGTTGTAGTTTGCTTGTTTATGAACATATTTTGATCAAATTTGGAAAATACATTAATTTCTTACTAAACCACAGTACCTTGTAACATTTTACATGAAAAAAAAACTTTTTTACCCTCCCTGTTGCAGCAAACCTAAATACTCATTAAACTAATTCTGTTTAAATAGGGAATAAATGTGATATTTTTAAGGAGACATTTTAGTTTAAATCCAATCAGAAAAATGGAAATTCGCTAAGTCTGCAGGTTTGCTGCGGCGGGGGTATTAATTTTTCAGTTGAATATATTTAAAAATATTTTTAATATATTAAGACAAAATAATTTAGTAAAAGATATATTTTATTTGCCAAAAAATATAGCTTTTAGGAATATTTTTAAAGAATATTATAGAAATATTTTCTAAATAGCCTGTTTAAGTTTTTAAAATATATTTTGGTAATTTGTTTCAACCGAGCTGGGTAAAATATATTTCTCACACATTTAAAAAATATATTTTGACAACAAATCTCTTTTTCCTTAAAGAATTGTTTTAGGGCCATGACAAAAACATTTTTAAAAATAATTCAAGTAGCCTATCGCACGTACCGTGTATTAAAGATATCTTAAAATCACTCCAAAAATAATTTCTTTTTTTCCCCAAACATTTAAACAAAATTTTTAGACTATCTCATAAAAGTAAACTTTTAACATACCGGATGTCCGCCCAAGTAGAACACATTGTTATTGTTGGCCCAACGTTGGGAAATGATCGGCACGGTTGGGATCCATAGTAAATTGGATCTATAATAAATGTAGTCAGATGATGTTGTGATACTAGATACAGTGGGGAACGCCCGGATCTGTTTACAAATAAATAAATGAAAAACAAACAACAATAACAAAGTACTTGACAGGTGACAGCTGTGTGAATTAAAAGCAGCACCGTCCGGGTCGGCGGGTGACGTCATACGCGCGACTGAGGCAACCTCTTTTTCTTTTTAATAGCCTTGGGGAACGCCTGCTTAAAATATTACAATTATAATAATGCATTTTTTAAAAAATTAATATTCTTTGACTTATTTGAGCTAATTTTTAATAGTTGAACAATTTAAGGGGAAAGATTAATTAATCTTATAGGAATCAATTATAATAACATTACTATTCTAATGGTAATTAAATAATCTACAGTGTGTAAAAAATGTCTCCCCCCCCCTATTTATTTTTTTTATTTTTTAAAATAATGAAATATCGTTTGGGGAGTGATAGTAACATAAACGTGAAGTTTCTTTTGACATAGTTAAAATTTTTGAATTCCCCCCCTAAATGGGGGGTAAGGGGGGTAACTCAAAATTTTTAAATGTAAACCCCTAGCTTGTGACACCTCATTTGAAAGAGCATTAAAAAACTTGGTAAATGGTGAAAACTAGAAATTTCTATCTAATTTCTAACCGGAATTACAGCCAAAAACGCTCAAAATACGATATTTTTGGGAAACTCAAAAATGTAATTATTGCATACACCCTTTGAGTGATCCCTCATTTGAAAGATAAATAAAAATCAGGCCAATGATAAGGATTAATAATTTCTAACAGGTAATTAGATGGTTTTTTATGATTTTTACAAACAAACTAACCTTAAGTGCGAAATAACAGTAGCGATGTTGTAATCACCAAATAAATTCACAGCAAATGTTCAAACTGAAGTCCTCCTACTTCCTGACAGTAAAATAAACGAGACGTGAACTCTTCCCTCACGTTATGGAATGTTTCCTCAGTGATTTTTCTGCAGGCTTCAACAATCCTGTGTCTCAAGTCTTCAATATTCTGTACGGGAGTTTTATAAATTGTCGATTTAATAAACCCCCATGGAAAAAAATCCAAAGGTGTTAGATCGGGGGACCGTGCTGGCCATTCTATCCGGCCACGCCTGCCAATCCACTGACCATTCAGTTGTGTATTTAGAAATGCTCGGACCTGTCGATGAAAATGAGGGGGAGCGCCATCCTGCTGGAAGTGAACAATATCTTCATCAAACTCATGTGGATGTTGTGCAATAACTTCCACTATGGCTGGAAAAACCGACTCTTGAAGCATTTGCAAATAATGTTCTCCATTGAGGTTGCCATCGATGAAAAATGGTCCTAGGATATGATTACCCAACATCCCAGCCCATACATTTAATTTTTCTGGGTACTGCGTTGAGGATTCTCGGTAAACATGGGGGTTTGCAGTATCCCAGTATCTGCAGTTATGTTTATTGACAGTTCCATTAACAAAAAAAGTGCATTCGTCTGAAAAAGCTACATTATACACGAAATGTGGATTAGCTTTGATTAGTTCTTCCATTTCTTCGCAAAATTGAAGTCGACGGTCTGGATCATCGTCGTTTAATGCATGGACAAGTTTAAATTTATAAGCGTGAAATTTATTTTTCTTTAAAATATTTCGAACTGTTTGATGGGATAAGTCACACAGTGTAGCAACTGATCGAGTCGACTGCTGAGGATCCTCTACAAATTCTGCCACAACTTCAAATTGTGTTTCTTCGTCTAAAGATGTTCGGCCTGATTTTGGAGCATTAGCTACGGATCCAGTTCGTCTGAACTTGCCAATTAGTTCCCTCAAATATTTTCGACACACTGGTCGATCAGGATGTGCTTCGTTGAATCTCCTTTCTGTCTCGTGGTAGTTTTCATTCGAGGCACTAAAAGTTAAAACCATTTCCACCTTATCGTCTTTGCTTCGAGCCATTATTAAAAATTTCTAATAAACTTTTAACAAAAAACTAACTATTGAATAAAGAAACTAAATTAAAAAACCTGACTAACTAAATAGCAACAAACTAACAATTAATTATTAACCTTAGAGAATTTTAATGAACAAAAAAGTCTTTACAGTTATCAAATAGTTACATAATTGTTATTATTAAAAATTGAATTTATGCTGCAGTACTGACCTAGACCTGTCTGTAACAGCTCATTGACAGAATGAGTTGAGGAAACCCATGCCAGGGCAAACAGGGAAAACCGGCTGAGCAAAGGTCATCTAATGAAACAAACTCATGTTCACGAAAATTTCTTATTGTAATAACCTTAAATTTTTAGTTTGTACTTGCTCTGTTGTGGATAACCAATACATTTCATTTTCACTTTTTTTCAAAAGATGTTATTTTGCACTTTTGCAATAATAAAGAAATAAAAGATTTTATTAAAATAATAATTTATTAGCTGTAGAAATTTTTGGCTGTAGGAAGTAACAGTTTTTTAATTTAATAACATAAGCCTGATTTTTATTGCTCTTTCAAATGAGGGGTCACTCAAAGGGTGTATGCAATAATTACAATTTTGAGTTTCCCAAAAATATTGTAATTTTGAGCGTTTTTGGCTGTAATTCCGGTTAGAAATTAGATAGAAATTTCTAGTTTTCACCATTTACCTAGTTTTTTAATGCTCTTTCAAATGAGGTGTCACAAGCTAGGGGTTTACATTTAAAAATTTTGAGTTACCCCCCTTACCCCCCATTTAGGGGGGGAATTCAAAAATTTTAACTATGTCAAAAGAAACTTCACGTTATGTTACTATCACTCCCCAAACGATATTTCATTATTTTAAAAAATAAAAAAAATAAATAGGGGGGGGGGAGACATTTTTTACACACTGTATATTCAAATACCAGTATCCTATCAAACTCCCAGAAAAACAATTCAACTACTTGATGCCTAAACAGATTAACCTGTAGTATCAAAAATATTTTAAGTATTGCGTCTATTGCAACTGTCGGCTACTCTTTGACCCCTTGAAAACTCTCAATATCAACAAGCACAGGTAGCTCAGAGGTAGGGTAAGAGGCTCTCAACACAAACAGGTACCAGGTTCAAGACCACCTGTCCTGGCAAAACAAATTTTGTTCTAGTTTTTTTATCAAAATTTGTTTTTATGAACTTGAATCAATTTACTCAACTAATAATGATGCTTTTCATACTAAATCTTTATTTAAAATATTTAAATCCCCTTTTTAAATAATATTTTGTAATAACATTTATAAAATATTAATACAAAATATTTTATTAAAATATTAATACAAAATATTTTATTAAAATATTAATACAAAATATTTTATTAAAATATTAATACAAAATATTTTATTAAAATATTTTTAAGATACATTAGGGGTGGAATAGGATGCATTTTTAAAATATACTTTAAAGAAAAAAAAAATTTAAAACATCCTGTGCTATCTGGGTAGTGGAAATACCCACTATTTTATAATTTTCCAAAGGCTATTATTTAGTGTTTTCTACAAATATTTTCCACTCAGCCGAATGAGATTGTTCATCATTATATTCGTCATTGCTGCCAGTATATCTTTACAAAATAATTATTTTACTTTTTGACTTAAATAACACAGTATAATTTGTTGATTTGTTCACATTATTACTAAAGAAATACCTGAATTCCTCTTTCCTGCATAACCTGTCTGCCACAATTAGTTGTTGTAATAACGTCAATCGTATTTACCTGAGAAAATGTAGAGTTAAAAGGCCTGATGTTGTTCAGATGATTTTTGTTTCCCTTAACTGTGAATAATAATTGAACGCTTCAATGAAAGTTTGATAAAAAAAGGAAAAGTTTCTTGGGTGTAGTATATGTAGTAATTCTAAAACCACTTGACTTTGATAAAAAAGAAAACATATTTTTAATGTTCTTGTTGTACAAATTTTACTTAGCCTAAGAGGAGTTTCCGCTGCAATCATCACAAAGTTAATACAGTAGAGGTTTCTGCTGTTTCCCTTCGCGGCTAACATTCTTCGCCGTTTGTATATGAATCATCTTGGGGACTTTCCTTTATTATAGGCTAATAACCTAAAATAAACTTAATGACCTAAAAACTATCCCCATTTCTTCTAATTGGTGGCGTTCTATGACTTTTCTATGTTTCAATATAGTTTGAAAATCGGTTCTTTCAAGGATTGCTCAAGAAATACAACAGCACTGTGTCTATTCATTTTTTATTTGGTGGTGAAATATATCAAATTGTGTAGGCTTTCTCGATTTTTTCTTTTGTAATATGTACGCAAACCCAAATTTAAATAGTAAATATTTAATTTCCATTAAATCAGTAAATCGTTACATTGCAGAAATAAAATATCAACAGCAATTGAATTATCCAGCAGGGCCCTGTTTCATAATGTCAAGATTCAAAGAAGAGTATTTATTCACACAGTACAAATTTTCGTACATGAATAGTGTCTATTGTTACTTACTACCTAAATTAGCACTAAGAAACATTTAAACAAAATACTATAGGCTACATTATTTTAAATTGAAATTACTATAATCTTCTATTTTGTAAGGTGCATGGTCAAGTAAGAATGCCTTCAGTTTTTTGATAAATTTAGATTTGTCTTTTTCGTTTTTTAAAAAGCTAGGAAGTTTTATAAAAAAATAGTTTCCAATATAAGAAGGTTTATTTTTAAAACGTTCAAGTCTTGATTTTTCTTTAGCTAAATAATTTTTACCCCTTGTATTATAATTATGCACAGGCAATTCTTGAGTCTCAGCAATATTTAAAAAATATTTAATTGTTTCAAAAATATATAAGGCATGAACTGTAAAAATGCCCATCCCTTTAAACAAGGACATCCCTTTAAGCAAGGACATCCCTTTAAACATGTAAACAAGGACGTTGACGTTTTGACAGAAGACGGCAGTGATAACAACAACAATTTGACGTGTGCAGTTCGGATGTTCCGTGTTCCGTTCACGATCGTCGTTCTGAATATTAAATGAATATGAATAATTGAGGTCTACTTTTTGGTTGCAGCGACTGTACATCTCCATGCGATTCAGTATCTGATTGGTCGAGTGTCAAAGGAGGGGAAGTGGTTGTGGGATGGGGAAACATGTGGCGACAGCTGGCGATGGTCTTCACGATCGTCGTTCCGATACCCGATACCAATTCTGCTGTCCCTGACGCGGTGGTGGGGGGTTTTGGTCCTCCATGAACGGTCTCGTTCAACACCACATCTGTCGACTCAGTGTGTCCACAGCTTGTACAAATGTACAAGATCTAGTACATTTTGATATTTTCTTGTACCCTAGTACATTGTTCACTGAATCTTGTACATTTTCCCTCAAAATCTGTTTTTATATAAATTGAAAAATACATGCAGTTTGGGGGATTTTAAAGTTTATAAATAACAGTTGGTAACTCCGGATTTTCATCTCTTGGTTGAATTGTAAAGACCATACTATGTAATTTTATAAAAATAAATTAATTACCGGCTTAAATAAAATACATGAATAAAGCAATAATGTACTGCCTTCCTTAGTGGATTTTTCATTCTTATGGAACAGCTGAAGCCAATTTTATTGTTATTTCTGCCCGGTGAACTGTATCATACTGTATAGAGGTGATGTTTTGTTTATAATTTTTTCTTGTTATTCCAGTTAGTTTCTTTTAAAACTTCGTTTAACAATAAAAAAAAACGATCTTATCATAAACAATAGCTTGTCTCCTAGTTATATAGTCACACAGTATAGCGCAAATAATGAAATCAACCCTAAAATAAAATAATAGAAACGGAATTTCGACGATACTAGCGGTCAGTGTCACCGGACATGAACTAGACACGAAAAACGAGCTTCAAAGTTTACAATGTGATGGGAAGTCTACTTGTGTTATGAAAAAAGTCAGAATTCTGCATTTAAAGTCAGAATATAACTAGTAGGTGTTCACTTCTGAGATTAAAGTCAAATTTATCAAAAGGGCGTTCCTCTCTATCAAAAAATTAGAACTATAAGTTTTATGTTAAAAAGTGAAGGTGAGAGGAGACCTGATTAATTTAATGGTTGTATTTCTATGGAAGCGTGTCAAGGTGCCACCACAACAAGGATAAAAACGTCAAAAAAACTTTGGTTATTCCAAGGCCACACTAAAAAAACGTTATTCTCTGGTATAACACAGACAGAGAGCCAAAAAGTAGCATTACTATATTATATAATATAGTAATATTATATTATATTATATTAATATCTTTTGTGAGATCTTGTACCTACAGTAGGGAATCTTGTAAATTTTTCAGGGAAATTTAGTACCAAAATGTGGTACCCCTGTGGACACACTGTCTTGTCTGTCGTCGTCGTCTCGTCACTTAAAATGAAATTGTTTTGTTATCATTCTGTTTACAGTGCTGTACAATTATTTAAATTTTAATAATGTTAAGTTAATTTGCCTATTTGAGGGTGGTAACTTAAACGCAAAAATAATATTTGTAGGTGTCAGAAGATTGGAGATACGTAGGCCTATTGGCAAATTGATGTAGTAGTACTAAAGACCAATAATTTTAATAGTTAGGCCTATTTTTAATTTCACAAGTGCTTTCAACAACTATGTTTTATTTCATCTTCAGACTGTGAAGGTGTTGTTTAAGACCAAACTGTAATGACAAATTGATTAAGCTTAAGCTACACTAAGTTAAATGTTTGTTTATCACAGAGAAAAGTTGAATAGGCCTATAACTTAAAATAATTGGTTTTCTATAACTTATCCCAAGCTTTAAACAAACTGAAACTAACTTATTTATCATGGAATAGTGGCATATAGACAGGTCAAAATTTCCTTTCATAGGATTTTTTTTGTAAATCATTCCTCTGTCATAGGTATTAGGCTAATCAAGGCTGTAAGTTATAATTCCATTTATGGAGTGAAGAAGTAGGCCTAGGCCTAGCAAGATGAGCCAAATACAATATGTTGATGAACTGATTAGAGAATATTTACTCTATCGGGGTTTTAGTGGAACATTAAAAATGTTCGACTCTGAGCTTAAAATGGACAAGGAAAAAGGATTTCGGGTAAGTTCTTGAGTTCAGTTATAGGTTAGGCCTATAGTAGGATAAATTAAATACTTAGGCCTAACAGTCTGTTGTGAAAACTTAATAGCCTAAAACTTTAAAATCATTCAATCTACAGTAGGACTGACCTACTGTATTCTTTTTCCATAAGATTAAGTTAGTCATTGTACAAATATAGGCCTAACATCAATTTCTCCTAAGGGCCATTCCATGTCAAGTCATCCAGGGGTTGTCACCCACTAGTCACAGATTTTCATGAAAATTTGTACACATAATTTAGACATTTAGGCCTAAGTTAGATAGGATAAAATCCAAAATTTCAGTTCATTATGTCAAACGGTTTCAGAGATGAGTTATGGCTATTTGAAATTTTGAGCGAATTTAGTTTCCGAGGTCCAATTTGACGCTAAGGGAGCGTGCTTGTATTCTCGTCTTTCTATGTAGAATGGACAATTATTAAGCTAGAGGCCTCAAATTTGACTCATAGGCTATATCCAAAATTTAATGCAGAATCATATAATACAATTAAAATGATAACTAGGCCTACCTTATTACCTATTATCACACCTTAAAAAAATTCCTAAATAAGTTACAAATAATTTGATTTTTCCGAAATCAGAACATTCAGTTAACAAAAGGTTTGATATCAAAAATCTCTCTCCAGATAAACCAATAAAACTATATCACTGGAAAGATGATAAAATTATCTTTCAAATGGTATAACAACACAAGTGGGGTTTTGAGTGTATGAACATTGTTATCAAACGTGAAAGTCAAAAACTAAATTTGATAAAGCTAAAAATTTCATTTGATGCCGAGTAAGTTATGTATGATGAACTTAAATACCGTAATACAAAAGGTTCATCAATTTAATATTTGTTTGTACAAATGACTAGAAATCTAAAAATATGAAACAAAATATTGGGTCCTTAAAAGTTGTTATTTTTGTATGAATTAAATTTTTACTTATAAAAAGCCCTAACTAAATCGTCCTATAGGTATCCCACATTGCTTTTACCTAAATAAAGGCTTATTAATGTATAGCTTCATAAGAAATTACAATTACATTTAATGCAAAGTTTATAAGTTTACCACTCTCAATAACAAATAAAAAAATATGTATTATTAATTTTTATAGATCAAACTTCAATATTAAATTATGTGTTAAAAAAATTAAAATAAAATTTTATGACATATTTAATACACTATCAATGTTTGTAACTTTATTTGCAATGGCAAGAGAGTTTGTAATTTCTTTAGTGAATGTATTAATGAGAACACCCTTTTACGAATGTCAATAACAGCATCTCCCCTAGTGAGTGTAGTGTTGAGAGTCAGTCCTAAATATTTCACCTTGTCACAGTTTGGTAGTTCAAATCCGTTAACAGTGATTGGGTTTGTGGCCTAAAAGTCATTTGATCCCTGCAGTCGTTGATGGCAGATTATGATGGGTTCGGTTTTGTCCTAATTGATTTTGACTCCATGTTTTTCGGTCCATTCAATGATTTGTCTAACGTCTTTGTTAATGTTTGAAACACAATCGTTAATGTCATTGGCATTGAAGTGAGAGTAAATTTGTAGGCCGTCAGCGAACATGTGGTTTACAGCAGGTGAGAACTGTGCCTATGTCATTTATGTACAGTACAAATAGCAGAGGCCAAAGGATTGACCCTTGAGGCACACCACATAACTGTCTCCCAGTCTGATCAACCTTAACACACTGCCGCCTATCTGACGGATATGATCTCAGCCATTCAAGAACACTATCACAATCGAATGCTTAAGAAAAATCAAATAAGGTCAGAATAGTACCCTGTCGATGCTCCATTGAAAGTCTAATGTTAGCTCTCGAAGAAGTGCTGTTTCTGTACTGTGACCTTTATGAAAACTAGATTGATAGTGAGAGAGGATATTATTGCCAGTCAGAAATTCAGTAATTGACAGTTACAATTATTTCAAGGCCTTTAGATACAGCGGGCAATATGCTGATCTTCCTGAAATCCTGACAGGATGTTGCTGCTGTGACCTTATTTAATGGCCAAATAAGGGCAGACTTCTAAGAAGATGGAAATTAATCTTTGCCTCAAAGAAAAGTTGTAAATATGTATTAGGTAATTAATAGTAGGAAGAATGGCAAAAAGCGTATCTTTGATGAATTGTATTGGCGTCCCGTCAGATCCGACAGAATTGCTACAAATCTAGCGAGTAGTCCTTAAAACATTTAAGGTTCCAATCCTTGGTCCAAATGAGTTAACCAACTCATTAATGTAGTTATTAACTTGTTGTTGGTTGATAGATAATTTGACTAGCCTATATGAAGAAATAAAATTGTATTTAATTAGAGATGTATTAACTGGTTGTGTATCAGTTTGCTTCCCAAGCCTGTTACATTGTGCCACAATGATGTTTGTGAACTTTTTACATTGTACCATAAAACTCTGGATGACTGATTTTTATCTCCAAAAAGTTTGTGATCTTATTTTTTAGTTTCTAAGCAGTTGTTTGACTCTATTACCATAGATTAAGCAACACAAGTCGACTCTTCATCCCATTGTAAATTTTGAAGCTTGTTTTTCGAGTCTAGTTCATGTACGTCCACACTGATTGCTGGGGTAGAAGAAATTTTGTTTCTATTATTTTAGGGTTATTTTCATGATTTGTGCTTTACTATTTGGTTATAAAACTAGGAGTTCAGTTATTGTTTATGATCATATCGTTTTATTTATTTAAATGAGGTTTTAAATGACTGAAACAACAAGAAACAAATTGTAAACAAAACAAGAACTCTACAGTTGGACGTACAGAACTAAACAATAAAATTGGCTTCAGCTGTTCCATAAGGATGACAAATCTACTAAGGGAGTATGTTTTATCTATGCTATTACGTAGACGGCGATACTCATCCAATTCAATTTGATCTTGGGAACATCTTTCTCTCCGATAAAGACAGTCGTGTCTGGCCATTAAAGAGCTGATTTCAGGCGTTATCAGCGGAACAGGGATTATAGTTGTGTGTTTATTAAGGAGATCATGTATGGTAAGTATTACGTTCATTAACCATTAAGTCAACAGAGGCAAGATTTTCAATGGTGTGCAATGGTATTTGCTGTACGTCTAAAATAAACTGTGCCTCATTCATATTCTTAACTTTCTATACTAAACAAATTTTGTCTTGGGCTTAGGAGCTTTTTAACTGAATACACACAGTAGGGATACTGCTGGAACGGGAAGCTGCCCATGATGTAAAATTTCATGTGGGCCAGAAACAACTATTAGGTCAAGGAGTGTGTTTTGTTCTCTAATTATAACAAATATTATAGGCTACATGCTCTGGTTAGAAAAATAACCATAAAAAAAATCAAAGAAATAACTCATAAAAAAATTAAGTTATAGTAAAAAAATAACAAAAGCAAGACATTTACATGTGACAATAAATTTCCACTTTTGACATATAGGCCAGTCAAATAAGAATTTTGCGAGGAATTAATTCCCAGCAAGCTGGAAATGGTTTTAATACCTTCACGCCCTTTTAATATCAAAGAGGATAAAATTCTGCGTAAAATGAGTATATAAATATCCAAATTCGGTTAAGTAGTATAGCCAAAATCTTAAGTTTGAAATACATAATTTTTTCGTTTCATTGCATTTTATATTTTGCGACTATCCAGAACCCCATACTATCTTTGAAAGAGACACACCCGTGACTGATTCCTTCTTCATACGAAGTAAGAGTGGGGAAACTGCTGATTAATCATGCTCTTTAGCACCCCTCTTGCTAGCAATAAATTAATTAAATTAAAAATCATTTAATATATTGGTATTAACAAAACACAACAAGAATTAATAATTTTTGTGCATGAAAAATAAATTAAACAGAACTAGTTCTCATCTTGATCGTGTCGTTTTGTAGGTCAGTTGGTAGATCTGCCAATCTCGTCACTACTTTCGTAGCACATTTGTCTGTCCACAGGACTCTACCGTCCAGGGTCCAGACGTTCCTGTTGCTATACCGCCACACATCTCTTCTGTATATATCCTGAATGCGATTTGTAAGGTCTTCGTTAATGATTCCGCCAGTCCCCTTGAGTTTTTTTCTTTGAGTTGAACACCATCCGCCTAATTAAGTACGATGTAAATTGGACGATGATGGGACAATGGCGCATTCTTCCCTCCTCATCTATCGACCCTCATTTGCTAACACTGTGTGATCGTGAAATAGCGTCCACTGGAATGTCTGTAGCGTAATCAAAAGGTTATTGTAGAAATAATAAAGTGGACTGTATATGGGTTATTAATTTAATTTTGACAACAGAAAATATTGGACTTTTGGTATAATTTTTAATTCTGAACTATAGTTATGTTACCACTTCATGACGTTAAGGTCTTGAAAGAAGATCTGGTCGAATGCTGGCTCTAGTTGAGAAGATAATATGTTTCATTAATGTCCAAATGTTCTCACAGTAGGTACACAGAATTTAGAGTGAAATTAAAAAAGGTTTATTTAATGAACACAAAAGGAAAAGGTAAATGAAATAAGTCAAAATAAAAGGAGAGAGAAATGAATTATGTTACACAAAGAAACGATATTACAAGAGAGAAAAGTTGCACTTCTTGAACCAGAATGTTTTTTTTTGGAATGTTTACATTTTTAAAATTTTATTATTGTATTGTTGTTGACATGTGGGGATTATTTTAATATGCTCATATGGTCAGCTGGCCTTTACTGAACATACCGGCCTCCATAAAACGATAGTTTTATAACAATGAACACCAAATTGTGTAAAAAACGGAGCACTGAAGAATATTCTGAATATTATTTACAGCTATTTACAGGTCCTTCCAAGTTGTATGGCTTAGTTTTGAGGGAGAGGGAACACTTTAACAACTGGTCTAGTAAGGTAACCATGTTGAGTCTTCAGATCAACAACCCTGACTTGTCCATCTGTGCCAGGATGCAACTGTGTGACACGGGCAAGGGGCCAGGACAAAGGAGGCGATGAAGAGTGGATCAAGACTAGATCTCCAACTTTTATGTTTTCTGTCTTATGAGTCCACTTGGATCGTTGCTGGAGTGTATGAAGGTACTCTAGTTGCCAGCGCTTCCAAATCCTTTGGTGGAGAGCTTGTACCAGATGCCATCTTTTGAGCCGAGTTAGTGGAATATCAGTATGGTCTTCTTCTGGAATTGATGCCAGCGGAGATCCTATGAGGAAATGTCCTGGAGTGAGTGCTGAACAGTCATTAGGGTCATTAGATAATGGTGTCAAAGGACAGGAATTGAGGATTGCCTCTATTTGTGTAGTCAGAGTCATGAATTCTAGGAGAGTAAGAATGTGTTCACCCATGACACGGCGCAGATGGTATTTGACACTTTTCACTGCTGCTTCCCATAGACCACCTTGATGGGGCGAAGCAGGAGGATTGAAATGGAAATTTATTTTCCTGGATGAGGTGAAATGCAATAGTTGTTCTTCAGATTCTTTGGTGCGCAGGGTGTTTTTGATTGTTCGACGCAGTGCAGAATCAGCGCCTACGAAGTTCGTGCCACAGTCGGAATAGATATCTTTACAGAATCCTCTTCGGGAGATGAATCGTGTGAGTGCAGCGATGAATCCCTCAGTTGTTAAATCTTCTACAACTTCTAAGTGCACTGCCTTTGTCACAAAACAAACAAAAACACAGATGTAGGTTTTGATATGACGCATTCCACGAAGATTGACAACTTTCATGTCAAATGGGCCACAATAGTCAACGCCACTGGTAGTGAATGGTCGAGCTGGAGTTACTCTTGCGGTAGGAAGATCTCCCATGAGTGGAGTGATGTTCTTTGGTTTCACTTTGAAACATTTTACACATTTATGAATACGTGTCCGACGAGCCGAAAGAATCCAATAGTTTTGGCAAAGGATTGCTTGGGTCAGTTGTGGTCCGGAATGTAAGTGAGTAGTGTGGACAAAGTCTATGAGAAGATCAACGATATGGTGCTTCTTTGGAAGTACTATTGGGTGTTTGACGTTGAATTTCAGCGATAGCTTCTTAAGCCGGCCTCCCACACGAATTATGCCGGAATCATCCAGAAAAGGGTCTAAACGTTGAAGATTAGAGGTACTGGGTTTGTTTTTGTGAAGTAGAGTCAATTCATTCGTAAAACATGTAGCTTGTACACACTTGATGATCGTACGCTCTGAGTTCTTAAGTTCAGAGACGGTGAGATGCCCATGTCTTCGGTCAGAGCTACGTGCATTGTGGATAAACCGCAAGACATAGCTTGTTACTCTAAGTAGTTTGGACCACGATGAGTACTTGGAGAGAAGATCCCATTCTGGAGGTTGGGTTGCAACTAGGACATTTAGAGGAGTAGTTTTACATTCTTGAGTGTCTTGCAAGTTTATGGGAACGAAGCGATTAGATGGCCAGTGATCATCTGAAAGAGTTAACCATGGAGGGCCATTCCACCATAGAGGATGATCAATGAGTTGAGCGGGAAGCAAACCACGTGACGCACAATCAGCGGGTTTGTCCGTTGAGGGAACGTAGCGCCAGGAGTGAAAGGGGATCAATTCTTTGAAATTAGAGTTGGATTCAAACTTTCGTTCAATTGATTGAAGTCTATGTTCAGCAGTAGATTTTGAAGTGCCCAGAGGTTGATGTTGGTCCTTGAAAGGGAGTTGAACAACATATGTTCCATCTGGAGAGCGGGAGTGAGTTGATTTGAAGTGATCTTCTGCGAGGCGATCATCTTCAGAGATAAGATTGCACTGCGGTACCTCTTCTTGTTGCCAAAAGCGAAGTAGAGTATTATGTAACTCGTCTGTAGTGGATAGTAGAGACGAATGGCATGAGGTGGGAGAAGAATTAGACAAAGTTGGTGCATTGCCCATTAACACAAATCCCAATCGTGTTCCAATAACGAATGGAAGGTTTGAGCCCAATGGGTAGGATTGATGAGTAAGAAGTTCTGGAAACAAAGCACCTCCTATGAGAATGTCAATATTCTGAGGAATATGAAAGGTCGGATCTGCGAGGACAAAAGGTTTTACCAGTTCGTAAACCTCAAAAGAAAGTTGAGTACGAGGCAAAGGAGCGGAAATTCTATCTAGAATATGGAAAGGTTGATTTGAAGCAATTACTTCACTGCCTAGTGTGGATAGTTCTAGGAGTGCATGTCCCTTTGTCGAGGATTGCGATGCAGAGATTCCCACGATTGTGTGAGTAGAGCGGTGACGAGAGACGTTTAATAGCTGTGCTGCCCTCTCTGTCATGAAGTTGAGTTGACTTCCACTGTCGAGCAGACATCGAAAGACATGAGAGATTCCATTAGTAGCGGTAATTTTAATGAGAGCGGTGCCTAGAAGTACCGTAGTTGCAGGCTGAGAAATCGAGAGCGACATTTCTGGTTGAGCAGAAGCGACTACAGAAGGTGTAGCAGTTGAAGGTTTTGAGGGTTTGGCTATAGGAGGAGGCTGCACCGACTTTACAACATTTTCGAAATGTAACAAGGTATGGTGTTTTTGTTTACATTTAAGACATGTGCCTGTTGAGCGACAATCTTTGAGTGTGTGATTGCCAAGACATGAAATACATTTATTTTGCTCCTTTACAAGTTTGTAACGCTCGTTTGGAGATTTCTTAGCAAAAACCTTACACGTGTAGATTTTGTGATCGGTTTGTTGACAGGCAAAGCATGATGGAAATGTCTTTACAGAAGTGGAGTGATCACCCGAGCTTACAAGTGCAGTATAGCGGGTGCTTGGTTTGGAGTAATTTTTGCTAGATGTGAGGGCAGGCTTTGAATTAGCCTTGTGACAAAAAGTTGAAGAGTGTAGGTTGGCATCTTCACTGTTTGAGCATTCTTCATTGAGAAATTTAATGATTTCGTCCACAGATGGTAACGAATGAGTTTCACATGATTTGAATGAGCGATAATGTTCAAGTTTTTGCCGTAAATTTCTATCAAGTCTACGGAGCAAATGAGCTGACGTCAAAGGATTGTCATTTGTAGTGATGTCACTTTCTAAAGCAATAAGTGATTGTGTATGTTCCAGAAAATGATTTAGAAATTCACGTATTGATTTTGTATATTCAGATGTGGCAATGGGAAGATCCAATATGGCATTTAAATGTAAAGCAGTTAAGCGTCTGTGATTGTGGTATCGATCGCGCAACAAATTGTATGCGATTTCGTAGTTAGATGCACTGATGATTAAGTTTTTAATTAAATTTAGAGGTTCTTCAGTTAGACAGCTTAGTAGGTATTGAAATTTTGATACTGGAGACAGAGATGTGTTGAGGTGTACAGCGCTATCAAAAAGATTGATGAAATTAATCCACTCGGCTGAGTTTCCCGAGAAGGTTTTCAAGTCAAGTTGCGGTAGGCGGACAGGTTGCATGAAAGTAGTACAGTTGGAATCATTCACCATTTCTTGAGAGGGAGATTGAGGTTCGTCAATAGGGATTAGTGACTCTATAGTACTACAAAGATGTATACATAATTCACCAATAGTGTTTTCATCATCATTTAGAATAATGTCATCGACTTCTTCGTCAGAACAATGTTCTAAAACGCGCCTGAAATTTAGTTCAAAGTCGTCTCGCTTTTTCCTGATTTCATCTAAATAGTTATGAAGTGATTTTATTTGCACAGAGGATAGGTTGTTTGCTTTAGCACTTTCATTAATATAATCTATATTTTCTTGAATTTTTCCAAGCCTAACTTTGAATTGTTTGGTTAGTCTTTTATAAGTACAAACCTTAATCGGGGCTAGGTTCACAGGAGCCATAATTGAACAAAAATACAGTCAAAATACACAAGACACAAAAGTTATTTCACTTCGTTACATAAAACAAAATGAATTAGGCTAGTTCAATTAAACAGTTTGGGGGCCTTAACTCGGAACCAATCAACAAAAAATATAAACACTGAAGGATTGGTATAATGTTTACAAAATGACTATAATGTCGCAGAGTCTTTCAGTCATTGGAGTAGGTCTATTAGGCTAATGTGATCGAGAGAGTGAGAGGGATAGAGGTAGAGGTACAAAATATGCGTGAACGACAATATTTAGAGTTTATGAGGTTATGTTCGTCTTTAAACCGTCACCAAAAGTCCAAATAATTAATCCAATCAATTGGTTAATCAACAATCCGACGCGAACGGACCAAAGATGTAGCGTAATCAAAAGGTTATTGTAGAAATAATAAAGTGGACTGTATATGGTTTATTAATTTAATTTTGACAACAGAAAATATTGGACTTTTGGTATAATTTTTAATTCTGAACTATAGTTATGTTACCACTTCATGACGTTAAGGTCTTGAAAGAAGATCTGGTCGAATGTTGGCTCTAGTTGAGAAGATAATATGTTTCATTAATGTCCAAATGTTCTCACAGTAGGTACACAGAATTTAGAGTGAAATTAAAAAAGGTTTATTTAATGAACACAAAAGGAAAAGGTAAATGAAATAAGTCAAAATAAAAGGAGAGAGAAATGAATTATGTTACACAAAGAAACGATATTACAAGAGAGAAAAGTTGCACTTCTTGAACCAGAATGTTTTTTTTTGGAATGTTTACATTTTTAAAATTTTATTATTGTATTGTTGTTGACATGTGGGGATTATTTTAATATGCTCATATGGTCAGCTGGCCTTTACTGAACAATGTCTATGCCAAGTTTGTTGTGGCAGATCCTGGTCCTGGTCACTATCGCGTCAGTTTCTTCACGCTCTGTCTTCTCAATGACGAACAGATGGATATTGTATCACCTCTGATATTGTTCGAGCTCATCAGTTCGATCTGTTAGAGTGTCATTGAGATCTTCAAAATTTTTTTTTAGGTTTAACACATCATCTTTGAGCTTAATAATGACTTCATTATAGGTGTTTAAAGCCGCTTCAACAGCCGTCTTAACAGCCTTCTTCAAGGCCGCATGTATAGCAGCGAGTAGCACTGTGTCGATCTTGTTGCCGCCGGTATTAGGCATTGTTCTTTTCTTGTAGAGTGGACTTGAAGTTGGAGACACTAACGGAGCTGATAAGATATGCTGAAGATTTCCCCTTTGCTACCAGATAGCAGCACCTTAGCCCTTGGATCCAGAGTGTAGCTTTTGTGCCAATCGGAACATGAAAGTCTCTAAAGTTATAATTTGAATAATCACTTCAAATTACTTACAGTCATCAAAGTAGACATTGAAAAATCAGAATTAAATAATGTCACTTCTTACTATTCACAAAGAATACAGTTTTAGATAAATATCTTCCAGTTGTAAAAGAGAAAATAAGTAAAAACACAGAACCAACATGTTCACATGTTTTACTCTAGATAGGACATCCCCACCAACAATGTGTAGGCCTACTGTTGAACAAGAACTAGAAAAAGACTAGGGAATGTGTTAACATTCAATAATCTGGTATCTAGAGAAAAATATAAGTATCGTTCTGCTGGCGTATGATTGAATTACTGTTATCGATTTCCTGTAGACTAATTTTAAGGTGACGAATCCATATTCTTCCCAGGACTGGTGGGTGATAATCTGGAACAATGTACATCTCATCGGTCGACTTGTAAGTAACCTCAGCACTCAGCAGTGAGCGTACCTAATTGTTGAAAAACATAATTTGACTCGGTATGGAAGTAAACTTTAGTTGGTCTGATTTCGACGTTGAGTTTTAACTGTTTGAAGACTTTTAATGGAATAGTAATGAACCCTTTACCTGAGTACTTCAAAACACATATGCTTATTACAGGATAATTTGAACTGTAACACGATACTAGTCCAAATTAGATCATTTAAACATTGACTATGTTAAAAATTTAAATTAAACTAGCAGACCCGTGCGAAGGATTCACACTGAATCCATTCACACTGAATCCTTCTCAAATTCCACTTATTGAGGTACACTACATAGTTAATTGTGCGTACTAAGTGCATCGTTGATTAAATGTATGGGTTCTTACTTCAGGAATAGATGTGGGTTTACATTTTAGATAGTTAACCTTTTCAAAATATAACGTTAAGTTATTTACGTTTTTACATGTGTACCAGGACCTATTTTAACACTATTTTTGAAGTAATAATATGGCCATATAAGATTTTCGTTTTGCTGGCTTTGTTTTTACACAGACATAGTTTTCACTGAAAAAGTGCACCCTTGCCAAAGCCACACGTAAACTGAATGTGTAAAAAAACAGAGTCTGGTATGTGCAACCCTTCCTTAGTTAGCGTCTGTCCATATGCCTTATTTAAAGTCATGGAGCACAGAGCGAGTGCCGTTCTCGTGGGGTCATAAACTGTCAAAACCGGCAGGTAGGTCCGAGTGTTGTTTGACTCCCCAGAGCGTAAGAGTGATTCAGGGGAGGGGTAATATAGTGGAAGTGGGTGTATTGGGCAGGAATTAACGGATACCGGGTACCGTACAGTTTCTTAATTGGGCTACCCTAAGATTGAAAATATTGATTAGATTAGTAAACCTTCATTCATTTTTTTCATAATCAACAAGTTTGGTTAGGTTAGGTTATAATAGTTTCATTTTATCCCCCAAAACAGGTTTTGATCATCCTGCTCCCCCCCCCCCTGGTCTAACCAACGTGGAACCGGTAATTGATACCTCAGGCTGTAAAATGACCCTCGTCAAAGTTTTTAGGTAATTGGCACTCGGCCCTGCACTCAAAGTCGTGGCAAAGGTAATTTTTAAGGGAAATTCCTTCTTAGTCAGTTTGAAAGGATTACGGACTATTGCGTAGCATGACAAGTTTGACTGGAGTCGGTCATCTTCGCTTTGATAGTGTAGGTGCCCAAGTGAGCTGCAGCCAATCTTGGACCAAGCTAAGGTTTCTCACCAACATGATAATAGAGGTCTTTTTAGCATGGGTTTATGAGCTAACAAACCTAAACTAATGAGTAAAAAAAAATACCCCCGCCGCAGCAAACCTGCAGACTAAGCGAATTTCCATTAATCTGATTGGATTTACACTAAAATGCCTCCATAAAAATAGCACATTTATTTCCTATTTAAATAGAATTAGTTTAACGAGTACTTAGGTTTGCTGCAACAGGGAGGGTAAAAAAGATTTTTTTATAAAATGATAATAGTTTAGTAAGAAATAAAAGTATTTTCCAAAATCGATCAAAATATGTTCATAAACAAGCAAACTACAACAGTTGACTTATTCTCCATAAGAATAACATGGGAATTTTAAAATTACAATTTTTTTAAATTTTCTCCATAACAATTAGGCGCATAATAACGCTTCAATATACTAAATTATTTGTTTTTTTAAGCTCTACAAAATGGTTTAAAAATAAATTGTGAAATTTCGTGTTTTTAGGGTCAAAAATGGGAAAAACCTATGTTTACTCCATAAAACCCCCCATAAACCCCCGTTCCCATAGTCCGATAATGCTGGTTCGCGAACTCATTCAAGTTTATCCCGCCTTACACCTTCAAACCAAATTTTATCAAAATCGGACAAAAATTACTCAAGTTATCGTGCGGATGGACACATATATATATATATATATATATATATATATATATATATATATATATATATATCTCTATATATAGATATATAAAAATTTGAACGAATGGTGTTTTTGGCCTCTGGGGACATCAAAATGAAAAAGTAAATCGGTCCCGGGCTTAGGTCTTACCATGAGACCTACGGTAATAGCTACTTCCCTATAGGGAAATTCGCTAAAACTAATGAATACAACAGAGCGTTCTACGTCCCTTGATAAAGAACCTAATCAAAACTGATACAAACTGTTTTAACTATTTATTGAAACCTGAAGTAAAGAAAAGATATGAGATAAGAGGTGATGTATGAAGATGGAATTCTTAAACATTCATAGAATAGTTGGTAGGTAGGCTATATCAAATTGAAGGCTTTGTCAAAATTAACAAATATAAAAGCTAAAGAATCCATGTGGTACTTACTTTTGAGCTCTTCTTATTTTGACTTTTTTATAAAGTAATATTTTAAAAGAGCAAAGATAAAATCTAGTGCATTCAATTTATTCTCCATTTCAATCACAACTGAATTATTATTATTACTAAGTAGCTGTTGTACCCGTGCTTTGCAACGGGAAGAGGACACAAAATATAAACATTTTAATCTTTACATCTGTTGCATATATACACCAACGCTTTTAGAAACAAAATTCAACTTTTATGGCCTTAATAGAAACGTTTAAGTTATGACTTTAAAATCTGGTAAGTAGTGGATACCACCATTTCATCTCCCTTAATTACAAATCTTTTTATTTATTATTGACATTTTAAATTTCAATTTTGAAGTTACTACTAACTATTAAATTTAAATGAACATTTTTTTAAATTTCACTCTTTTAGCGAATTTCCCTATAGGGAAGTAGCTATTACCGTAGGTCTCATGGTAAGACCTAAGCCCGGGACCGATTTACTTTTTCATTTTGATGTCCCCAGAGGCCAAAAACACCATTCGTTCAAATTTTTATATATCTATATATAGAGATATACAGGGTGTTTGGTACTCAGTGTGAAAAAAAAATTTGGTGTAAGTACAAAGTAAATGCAGTATGATGATGCATATAAAATGTCCCAAGTCTAAAAATTAGCTTCCCAAAGAATTATTTTATGTTTTTAAAAAATGACTATGTTTTTAAACTTAATACAGCTATTTCTCAATTACCTGTAAATGGATTTGAGTAGACAATGTCATTTTCGTGTTCTACATTAAATTTTGAATAAGAATAATACAAAATGACAGAGGATCAGTTGTAAAAACTCCATCGTAAATAGATTCAAAGATAAAAATTAAGATGTTTGGTAAAAATTCAAAAAACATTGGTCAATTGCATTTGTTCACACCCTGTATACAAGAAAGTGTCGGAATATGTTAAAAACTGCGCCATTTTATAAGCTTTCCAACCATATGCTACACCATTGAGCTTTCTGTCTGCTTATGTACGCTTTCGTGGTTTGAAGACTACAAAGCATGGCGTTTGAAAGTCAGCATGTATTAAGCAAAAGTTGTATTTTTGTTTCAGCTTGAAAAGTAAAAACAGTAAAATAGTTCCCTGTTTTCTGGCATTCAAACCACTAAAATAAACAAAAAAATATCTAAACCTCAATAGTGTAGCATATGGTTGGAAAGCTTATAAAATGGCACAGTTTTTAACATATTCCGACACTTTCCTGTATACAGGGTGTGAACAAATGCAATTGACCAATGTTTTTTGCATTTTTATCAGACATCTTAATTTTTATCTTTGAATCTATTTACGATGGAGTTTTTACAACTGATCCTCTGTCATTTTGTATTATTCTTATTCAAAATTTAATGTAGAACACGAAAATGACATTGTCTACTCAAATCCATTTACAGGTAATTGAGAAATAGCTGTATTAAGTTTAAAAACATAGTTATTTTTGAAAAACATAAAATAATTCTTTGGGAAGCTAATTTTTAGACTTGGGACATTTTATATGCATGATCATACTGCATTTACTTTGTACTTACACCAAAAAATTTGTTTCACACTGAGTACCAAACACCCTGTATATATATATATACTAGCTGACCCGGCGAACTTCGTATCGCCTAAGTTATAGGTTTCCCCTAAGACAGACCGATGGAAAGAAAGTACCGTTACGTTTAATTTTCAAGATGATCTCGTTCGCATCGCTCAATCACGTCCTGGTTGAAGTTCGTTCGCTACGCTCACTCACCTTTGGGTTGGAGCTCGTTCGCTACGCTCACTCACCTTTAGGTTGGAGCTCGTTCGCTGCGCTCACTTGCCCTCAGGTTAGCTCGTTCGCTACGCTCACTCGCCTCCAGGTTGAAGTTCGTTCGCTACGCTCACTCACCTTTTGGTTGCAAATTAGCTGTTGTCATAAATGTAAAAGAAATAATAGTGCTGCACCCTGTTGGTAATCCTTGTAACTTTAATGCTATTGAACATCATAGAACAGAACCAACTTGTTTAATTGAAACAGCTGTTAAGATTCATTAATTCCATTTCTCATAAGGTTAACATGGGAAACTCCAGAGCCACTGGGGCGGAGCCCTTTTAAGAATTTCGAAACGGGAAATAGTTTACGTCCGATTCGCATACCTACAGAATTTACACACCAAATTTCATAACGATCGGTGAAGTCGTTCCGGAGGAGTTTGCAGACAAACACTGTGACACGAGAATTTTATATATTAGATATATATGTGTCCATCCGCACGATAACTTGAGTAATTTTTGTCGTATTTTGATAAAATTTGGTTTGAAGGTGTAAGGCGGGATAAACTTGAATGAGTTCGCGAACCAGCATGATCGGACTATGGGAACGGGGGTTTATGGGGGGTTTTATGGGGTAAAAATAGGTTTTTCCCATTTTTGACCCTAAAAACACAAAATTTCACAATTTCTTGTTAAACCATTTTGTAGAGCTTAAAAAAACAAATAATTTAGTATATTGAAGCGTTATTATGCACCTAATTGCTACGGAGAAAATTCAAAAAAATTTTAATTTTAAAATTCCCATGTTATTCTTATGGAGAATAAGTCAACTGTTGAAGTTTGCTTGTTTATGAACATATTTTGATCAAATTTGGAAAATACAACAATTTCTTACTAAACCACAGCACCTTTTAACATTTTACATAAAAAAAACTTTTACCCTCCCTGTTGCAGCAAACCTAAGTACTCATTAAACTAATTCTGTTTAAATAGGGAATAAATGTGATATTTTTAAGGAGACAATTTAGTTTAAATCCAATCAGGCAAATAGAAATTCGCTAAGTCTGCAGGTTTGCTGCGGCGGGGGTATTTTATATTAAAACACAAATCCTTCCATCTTCAGTTTCTTCACTCACAATAAATCATTAGCAGAACTAAGTCAGCTGGCTGTTATAAAATTTAGAAATTTGCTGTGCCTTATCAATGTACAGTCTTTTGAAATATTAAAGAAACTATATCTATAGGTAGGCCTACTATAAAAAATGTTAAACAAATAATTTAGCATTAAAGACAGCAGACAAAACTAATATGATTATCAAAGCATCAAGGACTAAAAAATGTAACAGCAAATACAGTATCATTGCATCTCTGATTCTACTCTACAAAAATATCAACAAACAACTTGATATACAAACCAGTTCTTTGAATCAGTTCCATCGTCCTTTACATTTTCAGACTTACCATTAAGTAAACATAGTAACAGATATTTCATTGATTTTACAAACAAAAGAACACTGTGTACTGCTTAGTTTTATGATATTTTCCTTTGTTTAATTTAATCAGTGGTGTGGCAAAACACAAATAATAAATTTATCAAATAAAGTAAATGTGAACTGAAAGCTATGTTAAGATAAATTAAGAGTATTTTGTATTACCATTTGATAATTAATTATAGTTAGGCCTACACATATACAACAGATTAAAAAAAAACAAAAAATCAATGACGTACAATTTAGTTATTGATGATATTCTTTAGTTTAATTTAAGCATAGGTTTAGCAAAACACAATAACTTAATTTATACCTAAATATACATATAAAAAACAATGTGATGTGCAAGTTATGTTAAGTTAATCTAACATATGTTAAGCCGCGTTTACACCGGAGAATTTATTTAAAGTAGCCTCCAAATTCATATAAAACATCTATACATTGTAATTTTCAGACTGTTTCCATGAAATCATATCAATAACATTATTTTCATAATTTAGACGCTTTAAAAAAATCCAAAGCAGAGCCGGAGTTGATACCGGGAGTTGATACAGCAACGGTTATAGCATCTTTTTTTTATATAATCATTGATCTAGTTTTAGAAGAAATAATCCATGATAAAAGGTTAGATCAAAATAAACCTACCTCATAGTTATGGAAAATATTACATTTTAATTAATTTCTTTGTATCAGCTGTCTCAAATTGTGAAATATGCACTTTAGCAATTCTTCTTGTTTAAATTTAAATGTCAAAGCAAATGTAAAAAACATTGTTAGTGTTCTCATGCAGCCATGGAGACCAATCAATATTTACTTTTAAAATCTTCACCTCAGAACTTTTAAAGCCAAAGCGAAATGTGAATAGTCCTATAATGGTCCTTGGTATGGTAACTATATTTTTGTAAAATTTTAGCCCAGTTGGTTCAGTAGCTTTTGTATTTATTAGTAACATACATACAGACAGACACCATTAGATTTTTATATAATAGTAAGTATAAGTATAGAAGATTTACAAACTTAAGAATCAGAACAAAACAAAAGTCTTAAACATCTGGAATGCAACCAACATAAAATCAAATGCTGCTTCTTGTACAATTAATATAAACATATATTACACTCGCCACCACTTAAAAATTGCTTGACTCATAACACTTTAAAATTTTAAAAATTCTTCTGACTCTTTGGCTTCTCCAACTTTATAGATCCAATTCTCCGGCTTGTGCACAGTCCTTTGTGATCTCCTTAAAACTGGAGATGGACTGTATTACACACCCCGTGGTTTCCCAACCTCAGATTTCGATCTAGGCAAATAAGGTGGAGCGTCATTTATTGATATTGATGGTGATGTAGACTCCTGAAGAATAGGCAAAACTCTTTTGAATTCTTGTTGATGTGCCTCAATAGTCCTTCCAAATTTTTTCTTTCCGCACGATGATTTCGTCCTCCTCTACCTCAGTTGGCCAAAGATGGTCTGCATGGCAGACTCCAAGAACACTAACCAAATAAGTAACCGAACTTTTACGCTGTAATATACGACCTGGAACCCAACTAACTTTCTCCTGTCTGACCGTTTTAACCAACACCTTCTGATTTTCATTAAAAAATCTACACGCACCTCTATGCCTATCTGAGGCTCGTTTCTGCATTTCCTGCTTCTTCCTTGACTCGTCTAGTAGATTAGGTTTTAACATAGTCAATTTTGTTTGAGGTTTCCAACGTAAGAACAGCTCGGCCGGGCTCACACCGGTTACCGACGATGGAGTATTACGATATGCGAAAAGAAAGTTATCCAATTTTTTTATGACTTCTATAAGCCTGTTTAATATTTCATTTATATCTATTTTTATTAGATGTTTTTCTATTGTATTTTGTTTTGTAAACATTCATGAAGAATAATTTGTGTTGAGTTAACATGCGTGCCTTTATTAATTATTTGATAATTAATTATAGTCACTTTAATTGGCGACGAGTGTGAAAATCAACTAACCACTGTAAAATTCAACACATTTACTTTTAAAAATTACATTCAATTTCTAGTTTTAAGATACACTAATATTTTATACACTTCAAACTATAATGGATGCACAACAGTTTACCTTACTTCTAAACACATTCAATGAACAACAAAAAGCACTTGTACGTGAGATAACAAACATGTTTCAAGCTCAAATTCAAACGATTGTTACATCAATTGGAAAAACCAGAGAAGAATGCTCTCAGTCTACAATGTCAAATGTTGCTATATTCAAAAACTTCAATGCCAAACAAGAAAAGTTTATCAGCTATTTGGAACGTTTTGAAAACTAGTATACAATGAAAGGTTTGACTGATAAGAAGAAAATTGCTCAGCTCTTGTGTAATTCTATAGGTAGTGAACATTATAACAACCTATCTGCATTTCTGGGTCCGGACAAGCCACTCAAATCATTAGATTATGAAACTCTATTGAATGACTTCAAGAAACTATTGTCTCCAAAGAAAAGTGTTGTTGTTGCTCAACATTATTTCTTAAATATCTTTCAAAAAGAAAACCAGTCAATCCCAGAGTTTGTGGCCGACCTCAGACGGGATCTTCAAGAATGTGAATTTGCAGTTGAATGCTCCAGTGATGAATGTGGAACATCTGTGTCAATTGCTGATGTTTTCTTGTGGGCACAGTTTATACGAGGATTGAAGGACAATTGGCTGAGGGAAAACATTTTACAATCCGTGTACACAAAGTTTGACAACATTCTACAGAAAGCTATTGCTCTTGAAGCATCAAAGTTTGAAAGCAAAGAATTTCACCAAAATGCATGTTCTAACAACTTAAATGTGGATTCCGCTGGAGTGCACAAAATTACAAGGTCTTCCAGACGATCCCACCAGTTCTCTAGCAATCGCTCATCTAACAAGACATCTCTCAACTGGAAACAATGTTCAAATAACAAAAGACCTGACTTCAATGCCCTCGGAATAGAAGGCCTCTGTCTTAGATGTGGAAGTAGCAAACACATTGCTGCAAATTGTAACTACAAATTGTACAAGTATAAACTCCCATGTGGGGAGTGTTTAAAACAAGGACATGTCTCTGCGGTATGCATAACTACACTGATGTCAAAGACTAAGAAATCAACATCAAAGTTAAATTCAACCAACAACCTACAATCAGGCTCAAATGATGACGCTTATTCAAGTGACGACTCTTCTGATTCCTCACTGACCTTGGACGGCCTGTAGGCCTACGTTTTGCAGTTGATCCTGTGGATCTAAAAGTATCCACCCACAATTTGATGGTGTTTCAGGATGGGATGGGTTCCCCACGAGCCACATTAAAATGCCTACGAAACTTACGTTGCGTATCAACAACAGAATCGCCACTTTTAAAATACGCCTCAACGACAAACGCGCGTTGTATACCGGTCCACTGCTCCATGGCAACTGAAATGGGGTCACTTGGCCTTGAGAATGAGCCGCTCCTCACCACCCTCCTCCACTCGGCTGCCGGACTGTACTCGCTTGAAAACCGTCAGATATTTCTGCCGCTCCCTGTATATTTGAACGTTATGGACTCCGAAACCGCTTGACGGATTGTAATGAAACTTTCATGTATTATTAAGCATTATTCAGAGATGGTTTGTGTGAAGTTTGGTGCAGATCCGTCAAAAGGGCTCCGCCCCAGTGGCTCTGGAGTTTCCTATGTTAAACTTATCAGTACTTATATTTAAATGGAATTAATTAATCTTGACAGCTGGTTCAACTAAATAAAACATAAAATATAATCCTCTTTTGTGGTTTCTATTTTATAATTTAACTTGCACTTTTTAAACCTAGTGTTAATTTTTACTACTAAATTTTGGGATTTTTTTTTGGGGGGGGGGTTTGACCCCCTAACCCCCCCTGGCTACGGCCTTGCTTGAATTTGAAATTAAAAAAAAAAGGTTTGGCTTCGTCATCAATAGATTGTCTTTATTTAAGTAAGTCGTTTTCCTGCAGATTGGCTGAGCACAATCTCAGATTGTTGTAGCATTCATTTCGTGTAGTACCATGTCCAACTATGTCGTAAAAGTTTACTTCTCTCTTAGATAACCTATTAAAGTTCTTACTTAGATTGCGGTTCAATTCAGCTGGTGCAGTCTTTATACCAAAACTAAGTTTGTGCATTAAGCAAGTACCGTGGTGTGTAGTAATAGTTTGAATTTTACTTTTTGTTGAATAAACTGGAATGTGCAAACATGCCTTGTAAATATCTAGCTTGCAGAAAAATATAGAGTTGCAAAAACTGTGTAAAATATCTGTAATGCTCTTTATTGGAAAATTAAAGATATGGGACGACTATTCACACCGATTTTGTAGTCCACTCATAACCTTACTGTGCCACTTTGGAATTACTACCAGGGACAAACCCCGGTCATTTGCATCGACTTTTAAAGTTATATCCGCTGACTCAAAGCTGTTAAGCTCCTCTTCAACCTGAGGGCTAAGAGTGAAAGGGTTGTTGTTGGAGAGTAACCTTGTATAATATAGGAAGTGAGGCTTCCACGGTCACAATTACTAACAAAAAGTCCTTGGTCTTCTGGATACGACCGCGTCGGAAAACTAGGAGAAACACTAGTTGCTGACGTTTTGGCTTCGTTGCAAATAGCCATCTTCAAAGCTGGTGACAGGCACTAACTGGTGCAAGCTTACGAGGGCCCAAGTAAGCTTGCACCAGTTAGTGCCTGTCACCAGCTCTGAAGATGGCTATCTGCAACGAAGCCAAAACGTCAGCAACTAGTGTTTCTCCTAGTTTTCCGACGTGGTCGTACCCAGAAGACCAAGGACTTTGTGTGTGATGATGTGGAGTAGTATGAGTGTAAATGAAGATACCTGGGCCCTATATATCTTCCTCTAACCACTGCCAAATCACGCACATTTCCTGTCGTAACCCAACTCTATTGCAAGGAATTAATCTAACTCGTCAAAGTGCACAATATTACCTTAGCTGCCTATCACAGCCAGCTTTTATGTTCTTAATGTATCTATTGTAATATAGTGAACAGAGAAATATATATATATGGACTTATTCTAATTCGTGAAAAGGTAACTAGACTTAGCAAATTGAATTCTAAATTTGTGATATTGATTGCCAGACCACGACCATTCGAGAAGCTAATAAATTACATAATTTAATTACTATTTACCCTAACCTACACCCTTCCCTAACCCCTACGAAGCTATCTAGACATATTCTTATTTAGGTACTTATCCGGACTAAGACGTGCTGTTGGCGGAGACGGAGACACTACACTACTACGACTCTGGTAGATCGCCGTGCGCGCTTGCCGTATCGACTGCGCGCGCATCGTCGTCATGTGACTTGCGCTATTGTAGCGATTCGCTACATCCCCTCCTCGGTGGGGTTGTTTTTTTTTGTTTTGGGGTGATTTTGGGGTTTGGGAAAGATAAAGGAATTTTTTTTATATTTTTTTTTATTATTGTGCTTGCCGTGAGATTGTGTCGTTGTGACATCGATGTTGGTGTGGAAATGTTCCAACAGTTTTCTGCACTCCTTTTGGTTTGGCTCATTTGAGGTTATAATGTGTGTCGGTCTTGCTTATAAACTATTAACTATATTTTTTTTTTTAAATAAAGGTAACTTTGGTTTTGAAAGGTTTTCTTATAACTATGTTTGGTTTTGTGAAATTGCTTAATCTACCTGATCTAAAAATGTGGGCGGGCGTATATCAGTGATAGATTTAATTAAATTGGGTTGGTGAAGTTGGATATATGATTGATGATGATGAATTTGGGAATGTTGTTGAAATACTGAAGGTTGATGAAATTAGATGGATGTATTGAAGTCTGGTAATTGCTGGTAAATATGGAAGGTTGCTGAAGTTTGATGAGTTTCTTGAAGTTGAGTAGTTGGAAGAATGAAGTTGTGTAATTGAAGAATGAAGCTGGAGCAATGTTCTGAAGTTCTTGAAGGTATAATGTTGTGGTGTGCTGTTACGTAGTTTCGGAATTAGCTCTTGAGCCCTTGCTAAATTCGGGGCGCTAATTATATCGCTGGTCGTCTCTTAATGTTGAATGAAAGGCGTTGAGTTTTGAAGTTGATATGCGGTTGGTGATACGTTGACTCAGATGTGAATTTGGAGATTGTTTGTTTGATGTTTAATTATTTTGGTCTTTGTTATCACTGATATATTCCCTAAATATTCAGTAAAAAATGATCGCGACTACTCTATACTTAAGTTTACTATTGATACTTATGATCTAAATTAATTTACTAACAATAAGAAATTGTTCTACCTAATAAAAAAAAAAAAATGAATTTAATTTACTGAGTTTAAAAGGGAAAAAATCTAATGTTTATCTACTTAAATGATATGGATTTGATTGACTGGGAGATATATTACTAAATTTCTGTTGATTTACTAATAATTAATTAATTAACTTGTGTGACACACATTATACACTCTTCCAGTTTGGATGCTATTCGTGGTTGAATGGAGTTTAGAAAATCTGTTGGTTGATGTAAGGAATGATAATGTTATTGTAAGTGTATGTTCATTCGAAGCTCCTCTAGTGCCAATTATCAACAATTATGCACAGAGGTATTAAATAATAATTATTTATTTCACCGACGGCTTAGCACAATTTAATTTTTAAACAAATATTGTTTTAATATGTTCCTTCAATGTGAAGGATTGATCGGTGCTTGGTTTGATTGTTTATATAGGGCGGAAGTAGAGGTTTGAATGGAACTGATGTTTGTACTGATAACGACGGTGCTATCTCGTGTCTGGCGCTTGCTATTGTCTGTTTCCTACTAGTCCATTTCCTTCTCTGTCGCTCAGCAATATAAATATATTTATATATTTTTTGTATTTTATTTTAACGCATGCAAGTGTATAACACATAATAAACATTTAAATTACCCTTTACAAATATATAGTACGTAAACTCTTCTTCTACGCTCAGAATACTGCTTTTTATTTACAAACATATGGATTGTAGTGTGCGCTGTTATCTACTTTAATAACGATTGTATTACGCCTAAATACCATATATCTTATTTTAATATACGTGGATGACTTTACTTACTTAATACTTTTTATGCAATCTCGTATTTACCTTTGCGATTCAATTGTTTATACTAACACAGAAATACTTAATTTTACTTAATTCTACTTAGTTCTACTTAGCCTAATTGCCATAGTTTAAGTCTAGCTTGTTCTGTAGTCAGTTGTCTGTATCGTTCCTGTGCTGTCATTTTTCAGTCCAGTACTGTTAGTGAGTGTTTGTTGTCTTAAGTAAGCTGTCGGCTGCACTATCCATATGACAGTTGCAATCTGTCATAAGAATGTGTTATGGCAAACGATTCCCGTCATAGCCAATTTGAGCAAATTAAAAATAAAAATTACTTAAAAAAATTAGTCGTTTGCTCAGATTGTAGGTTTTAAGGGGATTGAAAAGGTTGTTGATTACTGGGGTCTTGAAATGCATATATTAAGTACAAACACTATGACGTGTTTCGCTGCCAACTTGCCATGTATTGTTGTTGCTTGTTTCCCGGTTCCGGCCAAGCAGTGCGCCGAGAACTGTAGACGTGCCCTCGGTAAAGACACGCCTTAGACTCAACTCTCGACACTCTTATCAGCCGGGGCCGGGGTTGTATTGTGTACAGTATTGTTGTAGTCAGTCAAGTTACTCGAGACTTCTTGCTAGATGTTTACTTATAACTAATTAAACTAGGCTAAGGTTCTATTGTGCACTTTGACGACGTTTATTTAATAAATTGGCTAAAAAAATCGTTTCAATTGTGAAATGTGAGCTTTTGTCACAATCTTACCTGTTGAGGGGTTTACTAGCTTTACTGACACTGGTGATGAGAAACTGTCAATCACGCACGGTTTTGACCAGGCGTATTGGAGTTTATAATTGACGTTGTCTATTGCTTTGGACTGTGGGTGCATTTTATACATTACCCAATCGCCTACTTTGTAAGGATTGGGTTGACGACCGCTGTTATAATATTGTGTGCGCTTTTCTCTTGCCTTCCGTAGGTTATCAAGTGCATGTTGCCAGCGATTGTCTGTGGTTGGTTGAGGTTCTTCCCCAATTAATTTATTTAAATCCCAGGCTAATTGTAGTGGATGGTTAATTTCTCTCCCCAAAAATAAGCTTGCAGGTGTCGAACCGGTGCTTTCATGTTGAGCGGAGTTAAATGCTATTTGAAACCAATGAATGTTTTGATCCCATGTTTGGTTGTCAGAATTGTGATATATCCTCATAGCAACTTTAAGATTTTTATTGACTCTCTCTACGTTGTTTGCGCTTGCGTTCTACGGTGACGTAAATATGTGTTTGATTCCGAAGTTTAAACACATTTCCTTCATTTGTTTTGATTTGAAAGGTGCGTTGTCTGATACTAAGTATTGCGGGAAACCGTAGTGTGAGAATATGTGTTTTGTGAGAAGTGTAGTTGTGGTGGCAGCTGTCGCGTTTCTAGCTGGTAAAAGAATTACAAACTTTGAAAATGCGTCCACCACAGATAGTAGGTACGAGTTGCCTGACTTTGTCCTAGGAAGTTTGCCTACGTAGTCAATGTACACTTTTTGGAATGGTTTGGTTGCTAGATCGGATGATAATTCGCCTACCCTGGTGTTCGGAGCTTGTTTGGATCTTTGGCAAGAGAGACATGTTCTGACTTTGTCGGCTATTATTTTGTTTAAATTTGGTGACCAAAAAAATTGACTTATTTTATGTATAGTTTTCTTGATTCCTAGGTGTGCTGATGTAGGTGCTAAATGGTAGTATGTAAAAATCATGTCAATTAGTTTCGTGGGGAGTACTATTCGTGGTGTCTTTTGGCCGGGTGCTAAATGCATTAACACTCCGTCCTTTACTGTATATGCCTGGTTTCGATGTGGGTCCCTAATAATTTTGATCAACGCGGGGTCGTCTCTTTGATGTTCGTCGATATTTTTGAAAGCTTCTGGGATTCTCATCAAAATGTTTACTGAATGTGTATTAGTGTCTTCGTTTAGTGTTACTACTGTTGGTTGTGTGTCGGCGTCCTCGTATAACCTAGATAGACAGTCGGCGACTGGATTATCACTGCCTTTTATGTGCTCTGAATGAAATTGGAAAGAGTTAATGAATGTTATCCATCGCGCAATTTTACCTACTTGTCTTGGATGATTTAGAAGCCAAGTTAATGCTGAACAATCTGTTTGAAGTGTAAACTCCCTGTGTTCGAGGTATTGTTGGAATTTTGTCAATCCGAACACGACTGTTAGGCATTCTAATTCGACTGTGGATTTGTTTACTTCGTGTTTGCTTAGTGGTCTCGACGCGTAGGCTACTGGTAATAAACTACCTTCGTGTTCCTGTGCTAATTGCGCTCCTAGTCCTGTGCCTGAACCATCTGTTTGTAGGATGAATTTTTTATTGAAATCTGGGAGTCTTAAAACTGGTTGTGACGATAGAGCTTTTTTAATACTTTGCAAGGCCTGTTCAGAGCCCCATTCAAATGGTGTATCTTTGCGTTTGAGTTTGTTTAATGGTGCCGAAATGTGTGAAAAATTCGGTATGAACCTCGCGTAATATGCAGTCATCCCGATTAGCCTAGAAATCTGTTTGACATTTTTGGGGGTTGGGAAGTTAAGAATTGGTTGAATTTTTTGTGTGTCAAATGTAACTGTGCCGTTACGAAAAATGTGGCCTAGGAATTCGATGTGATTAGATGCTACAGTAATTTTTTCTGGGTTGATCGTGAGACCTGCGTTTTGTAATCTAGTTATTACTTCCTTTATTTGATTGAGATGGTCTGAAAATGACCCATTTGAATAAATTACCAAGTCGTCGAAAAAATTGAAAATGTATTTGTACTTTATGTCTCCAAATATTTTATCTATTAACCTTGTCAAAACCTGTGATCCTGTGGCTAATCCAAATGGTACCACGTTGAACTCAAATTCCCCAAATGGGACGACGAATGCTGTGTATTTTTTGCTTTGTTCTGTCAACGGTATTTGCATGTATGCGCTGTTCAAATCCAACAATGTATACCACTTCGCTTGACCTAGATACTGAAATGCTGATTCGACGGTTGGCATTGGCGTAGACTCTAAATTAATCAAGTCGTTGAGCTTTTTGTAATTGACTACAAATCGCGTTTTGTTTCCTTTTTTGGGGACTACAAATCCTGGACTACTGTATTCGGAGGATGATGGTCTTATCACGCCCTTTTGTAATAGGTCGTCGATTTGTTTTCGTAATGCTTCGAGCTTTGGCGGTGCGAATTGGTACGGCCTACTGCTACTCCTTACAACCTGCTGAGATTTTAATTTTATGTCGTAGTGTATCAAATTTGTTTGCCCTAATCGTTTCGATACTGTGTTTGGAAATGACTGTAATAATTTGTGTATTTGTTGTATCTGGTTTGGTGTCAAATTATCGCCCAAGGTGTAAGTTTTGTCTTCTTGTAGATTACTATCGTGTTGGTCTGTGTGTAATATGGCCATGACCGGTCTTGTACCGTATGGAAATGTTACATTGTGATTCGCCACGTCGATGATTGCTTTTGTTTTTGTGAGGAAATCTAACCCTAATACAATGTTTATTGGCAATTTAGGTGCTATTAGGAAACTGAATGTCCAAGAGAAGTGTCTAATTTTAAAGTGTAGCTTTGCCATGTGTGAGAACATTACCTTGTCGCCTGAGGCTGAAATAGCGAATTGATTGATCGGAGTGATTGATTTTGTAATTAAGTGATTATTTTTGATTCTATCAAAAAAGGATCGTGAGCAAATTGACGTCGTAGACCCTGTATCTATGAGTGCATTTGTTTCAATGTCGCCGAAAAAAATTGGTATTGTACATGATATTAATTTAGGAACGTTTGGAGCATTTTTGTTTTTATGGCTATGTGTGTGTGTGTTTTGGTTGATTGTTGTGTGTGAATAGGCGCTGTGAGGTGTCAGAGGTGCGAAAGCGCCAATTATCGGCCTCCTCTGGAGTTTAACTGTGTATTGTGTGTAGGTGTGTGTTGGTGTGTAGGGTTGGTGGGCGGGCGGTAGTGTCTGGGGTCATTGACCTGCCTCGGTGCGCCGTGATATGCACTGTTGTGCACTGGTGCCCTATAGTATGTATTTGGCTGCATGTGTGGTCGATGTGGGAATCTTGGTTGCCCATGTGGCTGTTGCATGTATTGTGGTGTGTATTGCCTATGTTGAGGTGTAAATTGCCTATTTTGAGGTGTGAATTGCCTATTTTGAGGTGTAAATTTCCTATTATTTTCTGTTCTGATTTCCCATCGGCGTCATTGCGAGTTGCTACCCTCTTCTAACTGTCTCACAACTTCTAATTTTGGGATAAGCGCTATTAAATCATCAAGTTTGGTCGGCGGCGGGAACCCTGCAAGACGTGCCCTATTTGTCGCGTTTATACCTGTCAATATTACCTCCAGTAAGTCGTATTCTGTTGGTATTAGGATTTCTGCTGACTCTTTCACCTGGATAATGAAATCTGAAAGTGACTCGAATTGACCCTGTACCCTATAAACTGTTTGAGTCAGGAGCTGTTGCCTTGCCCTTTCTGGCAGAAAGGTACTAATTATAGTAGGAATTGTTTTACCCTTGACCTCCCAGCTCTCCTGTAATGCCATGGTCCAAATATCCCTTAATTGCCCTGCTGTTTTGTGTAACAAGGCTATTGTGATTGATTTGTCGTCGGCTAACTTTAATTTTTCTATTTGAATGGCCGTTTTCAAGAAGGCTAACAATTTGCTTGTGTCAGTGCCGTCGCAATTGGGAGCTTTCGACGCTAGATCGTCAACTAATCTCGGGTTTGTGTGGGTGTGTGTTGATTGTGTTACAGGTTTGTTTTGAGATAAAGCTTGAGCGATTGAATTGCCTATGGCTTGGGCTGTGATTCTAATCATTTCCGCCGTCTGATCCGCTAAGATGGGTGTGTTTTGTTCTGTGGGTTTTGGTGGGTCTGGTACACTTGGCACCTGTGCTGTCACCGCGTTCTTTAAAATGACCCTATTTTCTTCCAGTGTCTTGGCTGGGGTTAAGCCCCACTTCTCGCACTGTAGAATTGCGCTTTGCGCATCAAATTCTCGTATCCATGATACTCCTGTGGGTTTATTTTCCCACTCGTAAATATTGGACATCTTGCCTTGATCTACTATTATTTGAATAGTAAAAAAAATTCAATACTTAACAACTTCTTTAATATCAACTATTTTACCAAATAGGTGGGAAGAGTTTGGGCTGGGCAAATTGTAATTTAATAAGAAAAAGAGAGAAATTATTTTTAAAAAGGTGTGAATTTTGCCTAATGATTGTATTTTACTGCAATTGGTGTGTCAAATGTTTGACTAAGATCTGATTCCCTATATTGTTCAAATGTATGTCATCCCTACGATTTGAATGCCTATATGTGTGTAAATAATATTTATTTGAATTTAAAACATGTGTTAGAAAAATTGGTTGGGTATTTTGATTTGATAATGTGTGTAAAAATGTGTTGAACTGAGTAATTTTATCTATTGTGTGTGGTGTATATTCTGACCTAGGGAAATATGGTAACCCTAACAGTATCAACCTGGTGCCTAGATAACGTTTCCTGATTACCCTGAGCAATGATACATATTGTTGTGTCATCATTGTTATTGATGTATTGCTGAATATGTCATTGGTTCCTATCCATAACAATAACGGTATTTCACTGTTGAAATATGGATTTGTGATTTTAATTTGTTTCTTTAGTTGTCCAATTGTTGCGCCTGAAATTCCGATACTGTATTCTAATTTTAATTTACTACCTTCTCGGTTAACAAAATATTCCAGACGTTTTAGTCAGCGAATCGCCGAGTATTTGAATTTGTATCATATTACGGTATCAAGGTGGTCGAAAGAGTGTAGCAGGGTAATGGCATGTCGGTATGTCGGAATTCTTTTGTTTGATTGTAATGTCGGGCCTGCATGTTCAAGGTCGCTGCAAGTGAATGAAATTTTGTGAACTGTAAAATTTAAAACTGTAATGCATTTTATGTCTGACATCTACTGCTGTACTGCTTGTTGTGTTATTGTTGTACTAAATTACATCAAATTTTATGTAGGATAATAATTTGTTGATGTGAACAATGAATTGACCTTGTGGTTTTGGCTCGGTCCAGACGGAATCAACATTGTCAATTAACGGCCTAAATTGACTGAAATGTTGTGAAGTGACGATTTTCTCAAGCAAATGTTGTACACAGGCTCTTGGCTTTCTTTTAATTAATTATGTAGTACATTTTTTTTACATTTATTATTATTATATATTTTTTTTACGTTTTAAATGTTTTTCTGTTTTTATATTTATTTTATATATTTATTTGTATTTTTGTTTAAGATGAGCCTGTAATAACTGTGTGTAATGTAGGCCTATATTTAAATCGTGTATGTTTGCTTGGACATAACAAATCTGGCCTTAAATCGTCGCTTTATCTTTGAACATGTGTTATCTAACATTCCAGTTATCTTCTAAGTCTGTCTGGCCTATTAATGACATGGACTCTCAACTTTCACTAGCCCACCTCAAATATCAAAACTTTGCTGGACAACTTAAATTCTAAACACAACTTAAATTAAGGTGATGAGTTACAACTAAAATGTGTCAGACTACGTTTTAAAATTACAAATTAATTCACTGCTGTACCCTTTTTAGCTGTAAAATTATGAAATAAAAATTTGGGGATATTTATGACTTTTTGGGGTTGGGGAGGTGACATACAAATGAATTTAAAATTCCCCCCCCAATTTTGAAATTTTGATTTGTTGGTCGTGGCCTGTAAACTATACTGATGTGCACTTTGACTCCTAATATTTTGCTTTCGGTAATAAAGATATTCATCAAACACTCATTCGGTATATTTAGTTTAATTACTGCCTTTCAGACTTGATGTCGAACTCGTGAGTGATTACATAAATGCATTTAAATATATTCATCAACTTGGTTTGGTAAAATATTAATAAAAAACATCAAAGTTCTCCTTATTCTACTTTGAAATTAAAACATTCTCATCAAAATTGATTTTTTTAAAATTTCCTTTGAAAATAAAATAAACTGAATGATATTGATTCACATTTCCTAACTTGCCTAGTTATGCCTGCTCATGCGTCCCAGGTCGCCACGTGGTGCCGACCTGTAGCCTGTCGATTTCCTGTCTGAACAAAGCACTTGGCTGGTCTGAGACACATTTTAATCTATTCTATTTCTGTTAAAATTGCATTTTTGGCCGGATCTTGACGCTCTGCTACCAATATGTGATGATGTGGAGTAGTATGAGTGTAAATGAAGATACCTGGGCCCTATATATCTTCCTCTAACCACTGCCAAATCACGCACATTTCCTGTCGTAACCCAACTCTATTGCAAGGAATTAATCTAACTCGTCAAAGTGCACAATATTACCTTAGCTGCCTATCACAGCCAGCTTTTATGTTCTTAATGTATCTATTGTAATATAGTGAACAGAGAAATATATATATATGGACTTATTCTAATTCGTGAAAAGGTAACTAGACTTAGCAAATTGAATTCTAAATTTGTGATATTGATTGCCAGACCACGACCATTCGAGAAGCTAATAAATTACATAATTTAATTACTATTTACCCTAACCTACACCCTTCCCTAACCCCTACGAAGCTATCTAGACATATTCTTATTTAGGTACTTATCCGGACTAAGATGTGCTGTTGGCGGAGACGGAGACACTACACTACTATGACTCTGGTAGATCGCCGTGAACGCTTGCCGTATCAACTGCGCGCGCATCGTCGTCACGTGACTTGCGCTATTGTAGCGATTCGCTACATGTGCTTGTATAATATGTTGGGTAGGGTATTTTTTGTGTCTTGTTTACCAAAGAACAATTGAAATGTTGTCAAACTAACAATTTATTTTTAGGTTGATAAAATTGTGGATCAGATCATGCAATATATTTATACTTGCGATCTTAATGGTTTGAGGGAGCTATGGGGACACTTAGAACAAAAAATGTTTTCCAAGCTCGAAAATGAGTTTACTTCAGGTAAGCAAAAGATTGAAATTTGAAAATTCAAATAATGATTTTGTACTGTATTAGCAGAGCACATGGTAATAAAATATGAAGAGGTTTCCTAGGGCAAGCGTGACTCTTGTTCTCTTATCACATCATTTTGCCGACTTGACCAAGCCTTGTGAAAGCATTGATTAATAGGCAAAATATTTTAGGCCCTTCATTAAATATTTTTCCAAATCCTTAAGTTGTTTTTTTATTTTAATTTAAGTAATATTTATATAATTTTAATAATTTATTAAATTTAATAGTTTAATTTCATCATTATGTACCTATAAAATCATAGACTAACCAAAACAAGTAGACTTGATATCCCATTGTAAATTTTGAAGCTTGTTTTTCGTGTCTAGTTCATGTAGGGTAACACTGGGCAATGGTGTCGACGAAATTTTGATTCTATTATTTTATGGTTAATTTCTTGATTTGTGCTTTACCGTTTGGTTATATAACTTCGGGACAAGTTATTGTTTATGATTAGATTGTATTATTTGGTTAAACAAGGTTTAAAATGACTGAACTAACAAGAAACGAATTGTAAACAAAACACGACCTCTGCAGTACACTGTACAGAACTAACAATAAAATTGTCTCCAGCTGTTCCATAAGGGTGAGAAATCTACTAAGGGAGTATAAAAAAAGCATAACATTTCTTAATTTCTTTACAAACCATTTTGCAAAGCTTAAAAATACAAATAACTTATTATGCTGAAGTGTTTTTGTACAATTATTGGTTACGGAGAAAATTAAAAAAAATGTAAACTTAAAATTCCCATGTTATTCTAATGGAGAGTATAAGTTATCTGTTGTAGTGTTTTCTTTATGGATATATTTTGATCACACTTGGCAAATTTATTTGTTTTATCCTAAGATATTAATATTTTACTAAAAAATACACTTTAATACCCTCCCTGTAGCAGCAAACCTAGGTACTCCTTAAACCTAATGCAATTTTTTTAAACATATTTAAGTGAAAATCAAATCAGGCAATGGAAATTCGCTTAGTCTGCAGGTTTGCTGCGGTGGGGCTATATTTATGTTTTAGAGGTTAAGTGGTAGAGAGGACTTGTAAGTCCTAACTTTGCCTCTCAAATAGACATTTGTCATTTAATTTTAATTTAATTTTTTTTGCAGAACACTTTTAAGTGGGAGTTTTACCAATAGTTTTTATTTCTGACACTTTTTGCTATCTAAAACCTTACTAAGAACTAAGCTTGATTAATAATTCAATTTAGTTCTTTTAGGGAGAGAGCATTGCCTCTTGCCATCGCTCTATGCATGCCCATACCGAAGTCTATGAGGCTATGGAAAATTCTTTGTTTTTAGTGTAACATACCGTATAAGTATGAAAGCAAAAAAAGACAATTTTGGCAACTCAATAGTGGAAAGCTGGATTTGTTATATGTGATAGAACCACAAGAGATGTGTGTTTGCCAAAAAGTCCCTGAACCCTCCCCCTTGAGCTTTCCCCTCCACCCTCCTTTAAACCAGAAAATTACAGTGGTTCACTTTATTGGCTATAATTTCAAGTCTACATATTGTAGAATTTACTGTAACACAATTCTGGACAGTTCTTCACAGAACTAATTCGTGGTTAAGAGCTATCTTTTAAGTCTAGATTAATGTATTCTGCAAATCAACGATATAAACAACTCATGGATCGCTGGCTCAGTGTTGGCCATGCGGTCTAGCTCCCCCCACAATCTACTGGCAGAAGCCGACGCAGCCCATACATTCACAATTATAAAACGCACCTTTTTAGTTGCCGGTCTGTTGAAATATATAGAGATAATATTGCTAATGCATGTCAAACTCTTTTTACTATTCAATGCTTTATGTCTGTTTTGTTTCTTGCATAAAATAACCTATTTGAATTCTGTAAAACTAAACATTCACTAGTCTCGATTTTAGAAGTTTTAGATCAACTACTGATATTGCTAGTTCCAAATTTTACATGGTAAAATAATAAATAATTGCCAAGAAATTATAGACAGTACAATATTTGTAATTTCAGACCTATTTTATTAAACAAAAACATATTACATATTCTGTATTCTGAATAGAACAATTTTGTTAGGTTTTTGTCGCAGACCTATGTTTGAATTAAACTCAATACTTTTTTCTTTCACTGTGTGATGAGAATGTGTCACGATTACTAGTATGTTTCTACTATTCTTGGAATGTATCTTACAAAAAATATCACAAAAAAGAGAAAGAAAAAGTATTGTGTTTACGCCAAACATATATATGCAGCAAAACTGAACAGATTTGTTTTATTTAGAAATGTTTAATGTGTAGGCCTAATAAGTTTTCGATTAATGATGGGTTTGAAATTACACATATAGTATTTTATATCCTTTACCTAACCCGCCATGTTAAACTTCTCTATCCCAAGCGTGATGTTAACAACTTCCTTACTTCTCGAGTGATGTAAAGTTGAAAAAAACTCACTCGGTGAGGTAATGAAACCCATTTAAATAACATTGAGTGCTTAACTTAAAAAAATATACCTCTATGGAGCCAACGACGTTCAACGCTAGAAATCAGCTGTGCGCTTGAATGTTATTGTTATGCTTTAAAGTATTTCCCTAACATAGCTTTTGTTTGTAAAAGAACGTTACTGTTAGAAGATGAGTGAAATGGATAATGAAAAATATTGTACGTAACCCCATGTATATTGTCGGGTCAGGTAAAATCTTGTACGTTAAACGTTACATACCTGCGTGATGTAAAAACACTCTTACTACACTTGTAATGTAAATAGCTATTATTTCCCATATGATTATTAATTTACTATACATAATTTGGAACTAGCAATATCAGTTGAATAAAAATATCTAAAATCAAATGTAGTGAATATGTAGTTTTTAAGAGTTCCCATGTGTTATTTTCTGCAAGAAACCTAAACAGACATAAAGTTAAGAATATTAAAAATAGTTTAATATGCGTTAGCAATATTTTATCTCTATATATTTTAACAGATCAGCGACTAAAAAGGTGTGTTTTATAATAGTGAGTGTATGGGCTGCGTCTGCTACTGCTAGTAGATGGTGGGGGTAGCTAGACCGAAAACAGCGCCTGCTATGCCACTGAGAGCGCAATCCAGTAGTTATTTACATCGTTGGCTGTGCTTACAACTGGGGCACGATGCGACGACGCAGCGCGGATGTTTTTAAGTAGCCCGCACAAGCTCTTTTGCCGATGCCCCTCAGTACTTTTTATTGAGCACATGATCATCTGCTCTATAGTCATGTCCGTCCAAACACCCGACCAGAACTTTACAGAACACCTAAAGGTGAAGAACCGGTTGGTTGTAAATAGCTGGTATTCACTGGAATTCATCTTGTTTCCTAATTTCAATATATCTTACAGGTACAGATGTGCACACTTGGCATAAAATAAGTAACCTTTAGCATGGAAGAACGGTATAATTTTTTGTATGGTGTTCAGATGTCCCATTCACTCTGCTTGGATGAATTTTGTTTCATCAATGTCATTAGTCTAAAAGAATCTAAAGTAGTTAATCCACAGCTTTTAAGTTGGCCGTCTTGTTTTCTATACTTTGTAGCGTGTCGTTAAATTTAGTTTGAAGAGCTTTCACCTTTCATCTTCATGAGCTTTCATATTGAAAAAAACTCCCCTGTGAAGCCACAGGTACCAATTACATAAATTTTAAAAACTTTTGCGTAATGTGTAATTCAAATCATGGTTCTTTTTTAAATAATAATAGCAGAAAACCCAGAAAGAAATCTTTTGTATGGCCTATCTGTGAGGAGGCTAGGTTAAGTAAAAAATATGCATGGTTAATGCACTTGAATATACAAGGAGGAATTACAGATAAAAAAAATGAATTGGACCTACTTTTGCTTGAGTCTAATATATCTGTGCTTAGCTTAAATGAACATTGGCTTAAAAAAGATCAAATTAATATTTTAAACGGTATAGAAAATTACACAGTTGCTGCTCATTTTTGTAGAGAAAATACAGCTCATGGAGGCTCATGTATATTAATAAAAAATAATTTGAATTTCTTTGAAAGAAAAGATCTTTGTATATTCAGTGATGAGTTAGTTTTTGAAATGTGCTGTATTGAGATAGTTTGTTTCAATGCAATTATTATTTCCATTTATAGAATTCCATGTATTTCAAATTTTAGAACTTTTTTAAATAGATTAGAAAATGTGTTTATTTTACTGCAGAAAGAGCTAGGTTTTAAGGATGTTTATATTGTAGGTGACTTTAATATTGACATTTTAGATACATGTACTTTTCCACAACAGAGATTGGATTTTTTGAATTTGTTAGATATTTTTGGTCTAGGTATAAATATAGAATCACCAACAAGAATTACGCCGAACAAAATTTCATGCATAGATAATATCATAACATTCAAAATTAAGCCAATTGATACAAAAATCTGTATGAATATTGAAACTGGTCTTTCTGACCACAGGTCTCTTTTTATTTCTTTACAGGGAAATGATGAGGATAGACAAAAATTACACACTTCTTTTAAGCAAAGAATTTTTTCTGAAAGAAATATTAATAACTTTATAAACTCTATCAGCAAAATGAAATGGAATACTACAAAAAATAACGACCTTTTTCTAAACAGTAATAATTTTTTTGGTTCTTTTCAAAGAATTTTTAAGGAATCTTTCCCTTTCAAACCTGTTAAAATTAAAAAGAAAACAGTAAATAAAAAATGGGTAACACAAGGTATTCAAATTTCTAGTCAAAAGAAAAGAATGTTAAGCAACTTAGCAAAGAGTTCTACTGATGTTAACTTTATTGGCTATGTAAAAATGTACAAAAAAGTTTTTAAATCTGTTTGTAACCTAGCAAAGAAAATGTATAATTGTAGTTATATAAATAAGGCTAGTAATAAGACTAAAGCAGCATGGGCTGTGGTTAAAGCCGAACTTGGTTACAAGCCAATCAATAATTCTTTTCCTGATTTAGTTATTGATAGCAAGTTAGTCTCAGATGGCACAGTTATTGCAAGTCACTTTAATTCTAAATTTATTGAGGTAGGGAAGGATTTAGGGGTAAATTTTTCCAAGAGTAAGGCAATGGAACTAGTAAAAAAATCAATCACACATAGGCCTGATATTCCAATTTTTTACTTTAGTTTAGTTACACCTCAGCAAGTTATCAAAATAGTCAAGTCACTAAGTGATAAAAAAACGGCTGGTTGGGATGGGATTTCAACTACTATGATAAAAAAAGTAATTAAGTATGTTGCTGAGCCATTGTCCATAATCATCAATCAGACTTTAACCAATAGCACTTTCCCTAATCATTTGAAGTATGCAGAGGTGAAGCCATTATTTAAAAAAGGTTCTAAGAGTAATTCAGATAACTACCGACCTGTTTCTGTCCTGCCTTCTTTTTCAAAGATATTTGAAAAAATTGCATTCAATCAAATGTCCTATTTTCTGGAATCTAATAACTTATTAGCTGATGAACAGTTTGGTTTTAGGAAAAATCGAAGTACCACTTCCACTGTGGCTCATTTTGTAAATTCAATAACACAGAGCTTGGATGGGTCACAGAGCACTATTGGCGTGTTCTGTGATCTATCCAAAGCCTTTGATAGTGTACACCATCAAATTCTTCTTGATAAATTATCCTCCTATAGATTCTCAGAATCAGTTATTTTGTGGTTGAAATCATATTTAAACGATCGCTTTCAAAGAACAGTTATTATTAAAGAAAACATTAAGTATGCTTCTGAATGGGAAAAGATTGTTATGGGGGTGCCTCAGGGCTCTATATTAGGACCGTTATTGTTTTTGATGTACATAAATGATCTACCTAAGAATGTTAAACCTAGTTTGTTGTTATATGCTGACGATACGACAGCCATCATTAAATCAAAAGACAGTCATGAACTAAGTTTAGTCTTGAATCAAGCTCTTCAAGATCTGTCAAAATGGTTTAAAGTAAACGGTTTAAAAATGAACCACATTAAAACACAAATAGTAAAATTTCAAACTGCACAGTGTAGGGACGATCTTGAAGGCTTTGTTTATTTTGATAATGAAAAAATAAATTTTAGCAACACAGCTAAATTTTTAGGAATTGATGTAGATAGTTTATTGAATTGGAAGAATCACATTCATAACACCTCTAAAAAGTTAAATTCAGTATGTTTTCAAATGTTGGTCTTAAGAAATGTTGTTGATTTAAACACTAGACTAATGATTTATCACGCTTTATTTTCGTCAATTTTACAGTATGGAATAGAGCTTTGGGGCGTCACATCTGATTCGTATCAACTTTTTAAACTTCAAAAAAGAATACTTAGAATTATGACTTTTAAACCCGTAAAACATTCTTGCAAGCAACTTTTTAAAGAACTAAAGATTCTAACCGTCCCTAATTTGTATATTCTTAAATGTTTATTGTATGTGAAATCAAATTTTGAAAAACTCCACAGTGAAAATAATCGGCACAATTATAACACTAGATTTCATACAGATTTTCAATATCCTATACACAGATTAAATCTTGTGGAAAGGACACCTTCTTATATGGGTAAAAGATTTTTTAACAATTTGCCTGGGTACTACAAATCTATAATAGGATTAGTATCTTTTAAAGAAAAAATTTTTGAATTTTTATTGGAAAAGAATTATTATAGTATTGGTCAATTTCTTGAAGATAAATCAATGTGAATTGTTTGTTTTGTTACCTACTATGTATTTATTTTTACCAATATAAGCTAGTTTATTTTAGTATAGTTTGACAATGTCACCTGTTTTGTCTGGCTGTGCCAGAGCATAAAAAAAAAACGTTTTGTGACAATAAAGATGACTTTGACTTTGACTTTAATGGTATATTTGTCAATATTTTATGGCACATCTTCGAGGTCATCCACCTCGTACTCTGTCAAACTGATTGTTTTCACAACTTCCTGTGCTAGAGATAGACAAGTCAAATTGTGAGCTTTTTATTGCTCACACATATGAGTTACATGAAATTTTGCAATTTCATGCCGTCTAGTTATAGCATTTGATCCATATTCCCCAAACTGTTAGGCCTATAATAACCATTTTGGTCTTAAATCGTAGGTAATTTGATGTACTGTCAAGAATCAAGAATCAAGAATTTTTATTCATCGTTAACGCTATGTACAACACATGCAATGGATGAACGTCATAATAGTAGCCTAAAGTTTACGGGCAATAAGGCTAAATACTGTACTTACTACTTTTTAAATAATTATACTGTAGTAGTTTCTATGAAAAAGTGATGCTGTTGGGTACAAATTAGCCAAACGTAAAAAATCGTGCCAAATTTTGGAACTATTAGGCTTTTTTAATAACCATTTTGGTCTTTAATTACAGATAATATATCTATCTATATATATATATAATACGTGAAGCCGTTTTTTGTTAACGCAACCCCTCCCTTATTTGTGGACCAATTTCAACATTTAAGGTGTCAAAAGATTCGTCTGAATATGTAGTTTTGTAATAAGGTTTTAAAATTTAAAAAATCAAACTCTTAAGGGCGTGAGACCCTCTCAAAGGTCGGGTTTTCCCCATAAGAAATACACAGAACAAAAAAAAAAAAAAAAAAAAAAACTTTATAAAAAGAAACTCATTAGCTTTTTGGGAGTAAATATTAATGTTTCTTATATTCAGTCGGTTAAGACCAAGTTAAACAGTTAATCAGTTTTTGTTGGAAGAACAGAAAATGTCTCAAGTTCAAAGAAGAAATGTTGAAAACGGGAGGAGACGATTAATAATAAGATATCTTATGCGTATGAGGAGAGAGAGTAGAAAAAGAGAGGCCTGGTGTAACAGATACCCATCCAGATTCAAATTCACTTGGTGAGATGAATAATATTTGACAGTTATGCTATACAACTTACTTTGGAAGTGAAAAAAATATACGAAGCACATGGTGTTTTCACGGTGGTAAAGTAAACTTGCCTAATCACAGATAAAGTGAATGCATGCAAGAAATGTTTACTTCTGACACTGACAGATCGAGATATTTCAAAACATTTATTAGAAACTATAATAATGCCTTGACTATGATAAGTTCAAGTAGTAAGATTATACCAAATCTTTGCGGACCTTATGTTTTTATTGTAAACTTTTGTATTACTCGGTCTACTTCAATTGAGAAAAACGCAAATGGATTGTTTACTTCTAGGTTATGTTGCCCGTATCACGGACAAACTTATACAAAGTTTTTTGACTGAATTCACCAGCAAAATCCAGACATTCCAAGTCAAAAATAAGAAGTTTCACAAACTCATTTGCTATTGAAAGTTGTAGTGGCAATATTAGACCAAACATAAGTGAAGGAATTAGTGTTTATGTATTTAACGATCGAGTAGTTACGTTCAAGTTTATTTTTATGACTCAGGAGAGGCAAATAATATACGCTTTTCAAAAAGAGAAAATAAAAATTTATATCCAAATTTTATAGCTACAAGAGTTATCCAACCTATTTCGACATATGAATCCATACTTTAAAAACTGGGACAGGTATAAAAAGAGGAAATCCACTGAACAACGTGAGAACGTTCTGATGTGGGGCATATAATGTGACCACGAATACTAGAAAAGACACTGTGACTGACAGACAATACGTTAAAATAGGTTAACCAACTTTCAATGATGTTGCTGCTTTAGCCTATTCAAAGCAGATTTTGGCTGTCCAGTTAGTAACCCAGAGTTTGTGGGTAAAAGAAGGAGCACATGAAATGGTTGATATCACCCAACTTTACAGGATTCTCTACGGAGAAAATTTGTTTGATTAGAGGGAAGTCTCAAATCAAAGAAATAAAATGACCCAAACTTAAATTACTTAACACAGGCTATCAGGAAGGCAACAGTTTTCTTCAATTCTCAATGTTGGAACAACTTTGTTGTAACATTTTCACTCGAATTGAAGCAGATCGTTTAGCATTCATTAGAAGTTATCAGTTAAAACTGAGACCAGAAATAATGTAGGTGAACCTTTTACAACGCAAATAGAGATATTTAAAATTAGTTCCTAACAAGTGTTTAAACACCTTTAAGATGTAACTAGAATTACTCAAATTTAAGCATAACGTTTTCCTCGGAGTTATGTTTAATACTATGCGGCTAATTGAGCCGCACGGGTTCTCTAGTTTAACTTATAAAATGATAACAGTTGTTTTAATGAAAAAGTTATTATTTTTAAGTGTCAAAATCGGTCCCACATTAAAAAAGTGCTGAATTCCATCAATTTTTACGCTTTTCGGCTGTAATCCAGAAGGTCATCGAGGTCAAAAATTTGGATCTAGCATCTCGGGCTCAAAAACAACATAAAAAAAACCTACTACCCCATTTCATGCAAAGGAGATCCAGCTTTTGATAACAAAATACTGGGTTATAAATACTAGTTTAAAAGAATTCTTTTGGAACAAAATTTGTAGATAAACTCATAAAAAATAATAACAACAAACTGAAAAATGATATAGAATTTGAATTAGCCAATAAAGTGAACCACTGTAATTACCAGGTTGGAAGGGGGGGGGGGGAGCTCAAGGAATGAATCGTGGACTGATGGGAAAACACACATCTTATGTAGTTCTATCATAGTATATTACAAATCCAACTTTCCAACATTTAGTTGCAATAAAAAACCTTTATTTACTGGGCTATATGGTTGACTGTAAATTATTGATTCAAAACTCTCTGTTCAGCTATTCGTAAACTGGAAAGCTCCATTCTAAAGCTGTATGTTGTGAATGCTGTAAGCAACAACAAAGCAGACAAAGTAACAGAGTTCTTCACACGCCTCACTCCTGAGCTGCAGGGACAGTCTGAGTGGAAGGATTGGTTCAGTAAGTGCTTACAATATAATACTAATTAAATAATACTAATAATAATAATAATACTAATAATACTAATAACATAATAATACTAACTAGTGATAGTGGTTTAAATACCTTATTCTTGCAATCCGATTGTTGTCTTCACAACTAGTTTCGACCTGCTAGGAGGTCATCATCAGGTGTGTACAAGGATGATATTACTTCATATGAAGGTCGTCAGTAACAGTTTTTTACATTTACACAAACACACGACGAATAAACACATAGTGCGCACACATATACGGATTGCAAGAATAAGGTATTTAAACCACTATCACTAGTTATTATTCGCAATCCGGAGGCTACTAACACCACAATGATATAATACTAGCTTTTCGCCAGACATAATTTTGTGTTTTATTACCAATATGAACAAAAAAATTAGCTAAAATGGCCTTTATTAAATTGAAGTCTAATATCCAAACACCAAAGTTATTAAAACATGTGACTACTGAAGGTTAACCAATAGTATGGTGCAATAAGACATAAACCGGGACATCCAAAAAAAAGTTGAAAACCAGTGCCAAATTGTTGAATACACTTCCCTCAATATGTAATAAAAAGTTACACTGATTTGAGTGTCGGGTTTGGGGGAGAGGGGGTGAAAATTTGACTTTTTTTTTACTTTTTCGCAAATACCTCAAAAACGGTGCGTTTTTCTTAAAGTACAATGAATTACAAAAATAATCTACATTAAATTTCGAACAAAATGATACCATGCAATATCAATCTACTATGAAATGTTCAGGAGATATTGGGGTGTAAATGTGATTTTTTCTTAAAATTCAAAAAAATATTTGTTAATGGAGAAAAACCATGGACACCCATAGAAAAAGTTTCTAATGAGTGCCAAATTGTTCAATATACCTCCCTTAATATGTGTAAAAAAGTTACACTGATTTGAGTAGCGGATTTGGGAAGTAGGGTTTAAAGAAAATGGGGTGAAAATAGGACTTTTTTTACTTTTTCGCAAATACCTCAAAAACAGTGCGTTTTCCTTCGAACAAATACAGGGTGGGGCAATGAAAGCGCCCCAATTTATAAGCAGTACAAACTCAATAATATTCACCCTATGGATATAAATAGCACATCAAAACACAGCTTATCTTTTGCCATTTTAACTTAACAAAGTCATTTTTCCATTTCTTGAGAACGAAATCCTGCAAGTGACGTCCTTGTCCTTCTTGACATTAGGCACTTGAAAACTCCATCTAATACTCCTCCAGCATTTCTTCAGGAATCACTTTAGTTTTTGGACAATTCTTAGCTTCGGTTCAAGAAAATCTGTGGGGTGACTTTGAAAAACCTCGAACTTCAAGTAGCTTATTAGAAACCCCCCCTGTCCAAAAAAGGAGCCAACGTAAAGCTTTCAACAACAACAGCTTCCTGGCAAATCTCTTTGGACTTTGAGTTACTGCGACTCGCACTCTTTCAACATTTGCTGGTGTACAAAGAGTTTTGCGGCACCCACCGATTATTTTTTAGGTTTAAGCGTTTATCCTAAATAGTTTTACCCAGTTCACCATTGTTTTCCAATCTGGAACAGTGCCATGTTGACCAAGGATGGAATGTGGTCCAAACAATCTCTGGATGGTTTTTGCTCAAGAACCACTATTTTAAAAATAGGTTTGCACATCAAAATCTCAGTGTTAATAGCCTCGGGCATAATATTTACTAAAATGGCATAGTTTAATTTATGTTTTAAGCACAGCTGATCATTCGTTGTTGCAACAATTAACATGTGACAGCTAAAAAAAATTGTGGCGTTCTCATTGCCCCACCCTGTACAATGAATTACAAAATTAATCTACATTTTGAACAAATTGATACCGGGAAATGGTTCTTTGAGTCAAAATAAAGACAAAATCAAGAATAACACTTTTTCCAAAATCGCTTTGTTAACCAGATATCCGCATTTTGTTTGTTCACATAAACATTTTTATCTTTGAAATTTTTCAATCGATTATTATGAAACATGAATATTTAGGTAAAATAAGACCCACGTTAGAAGAAAAAAATATCTTAGTCTTAAATAAAGATTTTTAAAATGGTGGCCATTTAAATATTTTAAATTTAAATTGCAAAAAATGGCTTATTTTATGAAAAAAATTCATGAACACTTTTATTTAGATTCCCTATCAAACGACACCAAGCTAAAAAAGATTGAATAAAAAATAACTAAAATATAACGATCTTTAGTTGTAAAATTATTATAATCAAGGCTAGCAAAACTGCTCGATTCAGGTTTGCCTCATTTTACAACTAAAAATCGTGATATTTCTTTTTTTATTATTTTCATCATTTTAAAAGCTAAACAAAATTTTTATAGACATTGTTTCATAAAATTAGCTATTTTTTGCAATTTCAATTTAAAAAATTTCAATAGCCGCCATTTTGAAATTTGTAATTGGATTAAGATAATTCTTTTTCTAGAGAGTCTATTTTACCTCAACATACATACCAAGTTACATAATGATCGGTTAAAAAAATCAAAGATAAAATTATGTTTGCAACCTACTCCTCTTTATTAACGGATTTTTTAAATATAAACTTATCTAAAATAGATAATAAAATTCCAATAAAGTTACAATAAGATATATTTAGGTTCTATAGCTTATAATTCAACAATCTCAAGGGGCTATGACGGTTAAATTATAGTTTGGTCTAGGTTTTGGATGGGCTAGATAACAATTTTAAAAGCAATGATCTTAATCTAGGGGTTGGTTCGTGCCGGGTATGAAATTCTGATAGGCTAATTAACTTCATTTATACAGTACTAATGTAGGCTAAATAATATGAGATAGGCTAATAATGAGAGTCAAAAATTTAGGCTATAAGTTCTTAGTTTGAAAGTCACTTGAATTTAGTCTCTATTCACAATGGTGTGATGGTGGTTGAAAATTGATGATGGCTTTTAAAATGTTTATTGAAGTTGATATTACCAATTTTTGTTGAATAGTTATTATCTTCTTTCTTAATGTCTCTTTATAATCAATATTTATATATGTTCTGAATGTTAATTTTATAGGCTTTTGAATATTTAAATCACTGGAGACTTGGCTCCCACATCCATCTCTATCTATATCTTCCACCAAAAGCACATTTTCTTCCTTTGTTTTAGCTTTTCTTCCAACAATGCTACTTCACACCTGGACACTGGACAGTACAAAAGAAATATTTCCTACCTAGATACTATTTCATTTTAGAATATTATTTTAGAATAGATTAAATCTGTGTTGGTTTTCTGGTGGTGGTGGATAATTAATTCTGCGGTCTTGATGTCTTTCGTAGGATTGATCGTTGGATTGAGGTATTTGACGTGGATAATGGTTGTTTGGAGTGTTACTGTTGTCATTACTGTTGTTACTGTTGTTGATTACTCACTGTTGTCATAATTATTTCTATTTGGGTATGATCCCCTCCAATCCTTTTGGTATGAATCTCGGTGGTTTTAGTTTCTCCTCGGATGGTCATTGGTCCTATTTTGTGGATTGTTATTTTGAATTGTCGGTTTTGCTGGTTGGTTTCGGTTTTGTTGTTCTTTGATGTCTTCTCTTAGTAATAGAGCTTCAAATTCTTGTATGGTCTTTACATTTTGGACGCGTCGTGCATTTTGGATGAGTTCTTCGAAATGTTCGCACAAACAATCCACTATTTCTTCTTCATCAAGGGTCGGCGTCAATGATTGTAGTGTGAGGACACGTTCTACGAAATACTCTGATCGAGACAAATGTCCATTGTTTCGGTATTTTTCAGTCTCTAAACGTTGTTTTATCCCTCGCTGTGTGTCTCGACTCCAGTATTTATTCTCAAACAGGTGTTGGAATTGTTCCCAATTTCTAATGTCGCATTTTACGAGGTTGAACCAACGTGCAGCGTGATTTTCAAGGCTGGTTTCAATCAGGTCGATGAGAAACTCTATGTCGTCAATATTTGGATCTTTCCTTAGTATACTCTTTTTATAGTATTTGTGCAGCTTAGCAATGAATTCGTTCGGATTATGTCCTCTACCTGACATGTTCTGATTATGTTCTATTGAATTTTGGTAATGTCATATCTGACACGATTCGGAGTTTCCGTTACATGTAACATAGATATTTTGAGGGGACGATGTTACTTGTCCATGTTTAGTGATATTTTGTTTTATTTCAATAATAATCTCCTCACTTTGTTTTTGTAGATTCTGTTGGATAGCTGATATTTCTTGACCTTAATTTTCAATAACGATCATTGACTTTTGTATTTCATAGGCATTTTGTTCTGGTTTTGCTGTTATTAGTTGTTCATGTTCCAACCTGAATTGATTTATCTGTGTACGAGTATCATACTTTTGTTTTTGTATTTCCATATTCACTTTTTCAAGAGTTTGAGAATTATTTTGGATTATCATGGACTCCATTTCGTATTTTTGTTCTTCTAGGTCTTGGATTAAATCTTCACGTATTTTGGTATCACGATCATATATTTCTGATTTAAATGTTTCTTTCATTCTTTCATTGTAAGGAACTCTTGGGAAAGTTGAATTTGAGTTATTTGTATCTGATCCATTTCCTTATGCATGTTTTCTTGGTTAATTTTAACAGAGGTGATTTTTTCTTCAAGGGAAATCTGGCACTGTTTAATTTCACGCTGAATTTCAGATTTTAAATTATCATTTTGTAATTTTATTTCTGACATTTCAGATTTTATTTCTGACATTTCAGATTGTATTTCTAATTTTAATGTATCGTGTTGTGAAATTATTAATGGATTATTCTGTTGAACCATTCGCATTAATTGAAGAATAGAATCATTCATATTTATTTCACTCGCAGCTGTTAGAGGCAGTGATGCGATGTCTGTGACTCCAGTCGTATGTTCATTCGATGTCAGTGTGGTGGCTTTCATAGTGACGTCACTCACATCAGCTGATTTGTCGGTCTGTTGTTGTGACGACGAATATTCATTTCTGCCGTTCTTCTTCTCCTCTTTGTCAAGTCCTTCTGCTGTGTCTAGTTCTCGTTCCACCATTCCGTGTACTCCTATTGGCTGTTGTGAATTCGGTGCGGATGTCATGGCGGCGTTGTCTTGTGCGTCTGCTGTGTTGTCTGTTCTAGTGACGCTTTGTGTAGTATGAATGTTTTCTTGTAGATCGTGTCCTTCGTTGTGCTGTGTGTTCATGTCGTTTGATTGTATGTTGTTTAGGGTGTTCACAAAATTATCTTGCTTATTAGCATTTGCTAATTCGCCACAATTATCGTCTGGGTCTGATTCACTGTCGGTATTGTAACGCAAATTATTTTCGGCTGCCTTCCATGATAACTTGGGCTTTGGTCGTAAATTGTACCTTTTATCATCGTCACTCATATTGATTTAATAAATGATTATTCCCTGTGTTGTTGTATATATTTTTTATTTGTGTATTTGCAGGTTTGTTAGTTGTGTGTTAATTTGGTTACTAGGGCCTATCTTAAATTTTGTAGGTTAATCGTAGGTTAGGCCTAGATCAGAATTTTCAATAGCCCACTCGTTGGAACGCCATTTTGCAACCTACTCCTCTTTATTAACGGATTTTTTAAATATAAACTTATCTAAAATAGATAATAAAATTCCAATAAAGTTACAATAAAATATATTTAGGTTCTATAGCTTATAATTCAACAATCTCAAGGGGCTATGACGGTTAAATTATAGTTTGGTCTAGGTTTTGGATGGGCTAGATAACAATTTTAAAAGCAATGATCTTAATCTAGGGGTTGGTTCGTGCCGGGTATGAAATTCTGATAGGCTAATTAACTTAATTTATACAGTACTAATGTAGGCTAAATAATATGAGATAGGCTAATAATGAGAGTCAAAAATTTAGGCTATAAGTTCTTAGTTTGAAAGTCACTTGAATTTAGTCTCTATTCATAATGGTGTGATGGTGGTTGAAAATTGATGATGGCTTTTAAAATGTTTATTGAAGTTGATATTACCAATTTTTGTTGAATAGTTATTATCTTCTTTCTTAATGTCTCTTTATAATCAATATTTATATATGTTCTGAATGTTAATTTTATAGGCTTTTGAATATTTAAATCACTGGAGACTTGGCTCCCACATCCATCTCTATATATATCTTCCACCAAAAGCACATTTTCTTCCTTTGTTTTAGCTTTTCTTCCAACAATGCTACTTCACACCTGGACACTGGACAGTACAAAAGAAATATTTCCTACCTAGACACTATTTCATTTTAGAATATTATTTTAGAATACAGTTTTTCTTCTTCACTAATTTATATTTAATTGAATTTAAATATTTTTTTTGAAAATACAGTAATTAATAAATATTGAAAGTAATTTAGTTACAATTCACATTTGAATACATTCATGTTTTATCTCATGTTTATGTGTAAAAAAAACAAAATGGCAAATATCTGGTTAACGAAGCGATTTTGGGAAATTATTTATTCTTAATTTTCTTTTTATTTTGACCCATAGAACCATTTCCTGGAGTTTGGCTGTTTACTTACGTGACACCCTATTGGATGTCACACGTAAAGTGAACCTATAGCTAACTTTTTTATTAGGAGTTTTAGAGTTGACTTCTTAAGGAGCACTCCCCTTTACTTTTTAGATTTTTTAGGGATGATTTCCAATTTTAAAATATGTTTGTCATTTTCCAATATGGCCGACAACTTTGTTATTTCTTATGGAACACCCTGTGGTTTAGGATCGTTTTAAAATTTAAATGCAATTTAAAAACATTTTTAATTTTGACATTTTCTCTTAAAAACTACTTGTTTAGGAGTTACAACGTGTTACACTTATGGAAAAAAGGCTTGCTGTGTACATTCCGCATCCTGTAGCTCATAAAAGAATAAGTTTATAGAGAAAATGCAAAGAACAAAAAAGTGTTAAAATCACATTTATGTTTTAAACAGACCATGAAATACAGAAGAATATAGAAATATAGAAATATAGAAGGTTCAAATATTAAAGTTAGCTGCCATATTGGAAAATGGTGGCCATTTTTTTACAAGGAAATCAACATTTTTATCGTATTTTATTATTTTATTAGAATGTAGTTGCAATTTTTACAACCGTTCATAGTTGATAGGTATTGTATAGTATGATTGTGTTTGACATTCAATAAAGAATTTTTTTTGTAGTATATTATATAAAAAAAAACGCACCCTTTACGAGCCTCCCTTTTTGAAAAAAGCTCCTACCAAAATCAGAGACTCAAATCAGTGTAACTTCATTACACATAAGGGAGGTCTATTGAATAATTTAGCACTCATTAGGAACTTTTTATGGGTATCCATGGTTTTCCTGCATTTAAAAAAACAACTTTTTTAGAAATAAAAGAAAAATATCCCATTTACACCTCAATATCTCCTTACCCGTTATAGGTAGATAGGTATTGTATGGTATCATCTTGTTCCACATTTAATGTAGATTATTTGTGTAGTTCATTATATTTTAAGAAAAACGCACCGTTTTCGAGATATTTGTAAAATAGTAAAAAACGCCCCATTCCCGTCCCTTTTCTCATAAGTGGAGGGTTCCTTCCCAAATCCGACACTCAAATCAGTGTAACTTTTTTACACATATTAAGAAAGGTTTATTGAACAATTTGGCACTAATTAAAAAAATTTGTATGGGTGTCCATGGGTTTTCTCCATTTAAAAAACAACTTTTTTAGAATCTTTAGAAAAAAATCACATTTACCCCTCAATATCGCCTGAACCGTTCATAGTAGATAGGTATTGTATGGTATTAATTTGTTCGAAATTTAATGTAGATTGTTTTTGTAATTAATTGTATTTAAGAAAAACGCACCGTTTTTGAGGTATGGGCGAAAAAGTAAAAAAAGTCCTATTTTCAACCCATTTTCTTTAAACCCTACTTCCCAAATCCGACACTCAAATCAGTGTAACTTTTTTACACGTATTAGGGAGGTATATTGAACAATTTGGCACTCATTAGAAACTTTTTCTATGGGTGTCCATGGTTTTTCTTCATTTAAAAAACAAATGTTTTTAGAAATTTAAGAAAAAATCACATTTACTCCCCAATATCTCCTGAATTGTTCATAGTAGATAGGTATTGTATGGTATTATTTTGTTAGAAATTTAATGTAGATTATTTTTGTAATTCATTGTATTTGAAGAAAAATGCACCATTTTTGAGGTATTTGCGAAAAAGTAAAAAATTACCTATTTTCACCTCCTCCCGCCCAAACCCGACACTCAAATCATTAAACTTATTAAAACATGACAGCATTTTTTATTTCACGATTCTGAACCAACCACTTGACTGATTTTCATGATTTTTCTGTTAAAGAAAAATAATTTTGAGAACTAGGGAATGTTGAAGCCATAATTTTAGTTTAGGGTTTCAGTTTTTTAGAAATGAAGTTTTAATTTTTTCAAAGTCTAGCAGCTGACGCTAATATTCTAGACTAGCTTTTGGTATAATACCATTTGCTTAACGTAACAGCTGTAAACGTAAACATTCAGCGTTTGTGACACAAATTCAGCATTTGGATAAAAATGAAATTACATACATAGGGTTGACTTATTTATACTATGTGTAATTGTATAATCATTGTTGTGACTCAAATGGGTGGCCTGGTATCTATTTTTTATGAGATCGGCGCGAGCCTGGCGGCGTCATAATGAAACATTCTTTCCTTTCTGGATAACCCTCGTATTTTCCTACTCTATTCTAAACAATTCGAGCAGTAAAATAATTTACATAGGTTTTTTATTTGAAGAGTCGTGGGCAGAGCCTCGATTTGTATACAGCAATGGTCTTACGTATCTCTGTGGTCTACTTATCTCTACTAATCTTACCTTATTTCCTATAATTGATGACAAAATCATAGACTAAATTAAATATTATTATTACTATTATTGTTATCATCATCATCTCTACTGATAAACACGCAGCTAAGTGTCAATTGTGAAGCTGATGTTATTGAAATCCAATATTTAATTCAAATCACCATTGTTTCAGAAACTTAAAATTATTGAGAATCAAAGTTACTGCTATGATGACTATCGAGAAAGTAACTGACGTTTTGAAATCTATTCTATATATATAATACGATAAGATTTTTGTAAACAGAACTGCTCCCTCATTTTTGGACCGATTTTGATGATTAAAGTGTGAAAAAAATGGCCCTGATCTGTAGTTTTGCAAAGTGTTTTTCATGTACAACAATTTCATGGTAATCTGCCTTTTTCACCACTTTTGGCTATATTTTATCATATTATTCTAGACAGATCATCATAAGTTCGTGAGATTATTGTCATACATGTTTTCAATCATTGGACAAATCTTCGATTGTGTAATACAATACAAAATAATACAAGTGCAGAAGTGTCTTATTAGCTTTAACATTAACCCCACAACCAATTTCTCAAAATTATGCTAGAGGGTTATTCATTGGCACAGAAGTACGATATGAACTGACGCAACGTGACGAAGGAAAGATCAAACTTACACTGTAACGGATGGACCTCCCTTTTAAGTTAGAACGTGTATTCTCAACAAAAAGATATTTTTTTTCAAATAAAATCATAGATTAATCTTTATTACACTGATGAAATCGCGGAAGTTTTTAACTAAAAAAGATCAACCAATATGATTTGAACACTATCTAAAGGTTCTTCCAAAAGAAGAGATACCAGTTAACATACTAATAATAACTCCGATGACGTACGGTATGGGAAATATTTTATCCATTGAATGATCAACCATATTTGGTTAGTAACGCAATTAATATCATTATTTTTTAAACTCTAAACAATTGTAAATGCTCAAAATATGTATAATTTCACTCAATTTAGCGCAGTTAGATGAATTAGCGTAAGCCTTGAAAGTAACCGTCGATTTCGCCTAGACTGGTTTCACCTAGTAAACTATATACAGTAGAACCTCGATAAGACGTGTCACATGGGGATAAGAAAATAGTCTTGTTGTCGAGGTGCTCTTTATGTCGAGGGTCGTGTTATTGAGGTCATTTCGGCCAGCAGTCATGATATCTATATGTCTGTCGTTTTTTCAGTGTTGCCTTATGTGAAAAGTCCAGAGGAAAGCCCAATGTTCTCTGTGCAGTTCACCCGTACTTGGCAGGACACTTTAATGGTTTCATTACATAATTTCCTAGCAATTATTTACCAGGTAAATATTTTCTTAATTTTCGTAGTAAAATTGCTGTAGTAAAAATCTATTTAATAAAGTATTTATGCCTCATACTAGTTTTAATAGATTATTTATTCTGTTGAACAGTGTAACGTGTAAAATTTTCATCATTGAATACTCATAATTTAATGATTCATTTGTTAGCATTTTTTTATATGTACAGAATAAATAACATCGTTTGTTGCCTTTGTTTGTATAAAATGAATAGGGCTGTGCATAAAGTAGGCCTAAGTGACATTTTAGAATAAAACAAAAAAAATCATAAAACGAAACTTCTACAAAACATTCTGAAAAACAGTTTATAGATACTTATAACGATTATCCTATTAGTCTATATAATTTAATAATGGCTTAATTTACGTTGCAAATGCATGAGGTATTTGAAGGCCTGTTTGTAAAAATCTATTGTTAATGATTTCCACAACAACTCAATGAACTTATAGTAGTTTGCGCAACGATCGAAATACAGTCCACTCGTGTTAATTCAAACACTCAATAAATCCATTCAATAAACTTCCACTCAATAAACTTTCGATAATTCAAAATAAAAGCTCAGTCCATAGAGAATCTCTCAATATTTCAAATTTTTACCATGTATTTTGATACACTAGGTATTCCAAAGTCCAAATAGAGGGCAGGCCAATTTGGAGCACGCAGTAATTTGAAGTTTCGTCAGAAAAACACTATAATTTGAAGTCACACAGTAATTGGAAGTTTTCTCAGCAAATTATAATATAATTCAAAGTCAGGGATCCCTTCATGTTATAACAGGAAACTATACATCTTGTTCCAACGGTAGTTTTGGACGTTTTGATGTTTAGTTAGTGATAGCAGTAGCATAGACTAACCAACACCAGTAGACTTCTCATCCCATTGTAAATTTTGAAGCACGTTTTTCGTGTCTAGTTCATGTACGTGACACATGGGCGCTAATGTCGACGAAACTTTGTTTCTATTATTTAGGGTTAATTTCTTGATTTGGGCTTTACTGTTTGGTTATATAACTAGGGGACAAGTTATTGTTTATGATTAGATCGTATTATTTGGTTAAACGAGGTTTTAAATGGCTGTAATAACGGGAAACAGATTGCAAACAAAACACAACCTCTACATAAACCGTACAGAACTAACAATAAAATTGTCTTCAGCTGTTCCATAAGGATGAGAAATCTACTAAGGGAGTATGTTTTATCTATGGCAGTAGTTATCGTCTGGTTGACAGTGCTTGCGGTCAAGCACAATTTTGAGGTAAGGTTCTTTCCACAATGCTTACAGTACATTCATTATTGTTATTCTATTGCATGTCATTAGATCCAAGCCTAAAACCCAAACTACAATAATGTTTTAACAAATCCCTACCACTGATAAAATAGAAGGATCTGAAAACAAATTTTACCAGATTGAAGTAACACTGGTACATTAAGCAGCAAGCGAAACAACGTCTCACGGCAGTGGCTAACCTCACATTTTTATTTTTTTTTTTTTTTTCTTGTCCTAGGACGCTAGGCACGAGCCTAGGATTGTTTTTCACATTACTTCAGGCTAGACCTAGGGGTTGCGGCATTATCACTTAGATAAATCCATTGGTGACTTGGCGGGGATCGAACCCGGGACCTCAGGGACTGAAGTCCCGCGCTCTAACCACTACGCCAGCTCGCTCCCCAACCTCACATTGGATGGAACAATAGTTTGTAAATAGTGCTTTGACGTGTGAGAATATGTCGCACGCCACTGGAAAGCGCCAGCGGTGACGAGATTACTCGTCATGTGCAGTAAACTTGTTTTAAACCTATTTTTGTAGTTTGCTGAGTTCCGTTTTGTTGAAGCCTTTTGTTGTGCAGAACCATGGCCAAAGCTAAATTATTTGTTGTTTTATCATAGAACCTAAGCATAAATACAAATCCCTTTCGATTGCGGAAATAAAAGAAGTGATCGTGGTAGTAAAAAGTGGTGGAGTCAAGTCAGAAGTTGTACAGTAGAACCCTATGTAATTCAAATGGTTTATTTTTCTCCCGATAAATCAAACTCTTGATAAATAAAAACTAGGGATGGACGAGATTGGATTTTTAGTTCGAGACGAGACGAGACGAGATTTTTTATTTCTCATAAAATTTTGAGACGAGATCGAGACGAGATTTCTCTTCTCATACACAACGGGAAATGCACGTTCAAAATTTTTACCTGATTTTGTAACATTGTTAGATGACTGTTTAAATACTAAAATAATGATAATAGGCAAGAATATTTACAATCTTTCATTAAATAACATCAGCATAACATTTTTTTATTAATCACGCCTAACTTATTAAAAATGCCTACGATTAGGAAACATGGTGATATCAGTTAGGATAGAGTTCAACTTATCCTAAAATAAAATAAATCATAAAATAAAAGCAATATTCATTTTTATAAAATAGTTACTTGTTTTGACTTTTTTTATAGTAATAAAACATTCCTCACACTGCTTACACTTAACAAAACTTCTTAAATGTTATTAAAGTAATATTATTAAAATAATGAAAGTAATATTTACATTAAAAGAATTAATTAAATAAGAACGCCTTCGAAAAGGAAACGCAACTACAACACGCTCCTGTATTGCGGGTATTGCATTGACTTTCTGCAGGCGTTTTTAATTTTTTTTTTTTTTTTTTTTTTATTCTTGTCTCGATAAAAATCTCGGCCAAAAAGTAATCTCGTCTCGTGTAACGAGATTGAAAATTTCCCGAAAATTTCCCGAAATTTCGAGACTTGACCATCCCTAATAAAAACTCTTGATAGTTCAAATTTATTTGCTTGGCCCATCGATTTAGAATTATCAAGAGTGTACTGTATTTATGGGGGTAGCGTACACTGCGCTACCTACACAGGACAGTTTTTTAATTACGAACAATCACTACTCATAACTTCTATGAGAGATTGCCACTGACAGTAATGCAACGAATCATTGTACCAAACACTAATTGCACCACTCATTAACAATTGAATTGGTCTTAACAGCTGATTAGTTGAAATTCGAAGCATTACAATTTTACTTAATTTCTCTCAATCCTTGAACCACATTGGTCCATTACTCATGTTGTTAAGTAAACATTGTGTTAAGTGAATCTTTTAAATTCTAAGGATTGAACTGAATCAACTAGTTTAAAAAACGGTTGTAGGTAAACTTATTTAAATGTGGGAGCAATATTTACAGAACCATGAAACAAAATTTTTTACATTTGATATTTCCCTCCAACTCGCCAGTAACAATGCAAGGTCTATTACTGAACACTTCTTGGTAAAAGTATTCTCATATCGCTCATCAGTATTTTTATCAGTGTAACGCTTTTTTCCTTGGATTAGCCTGCTCTAAGCCAAATGTTACATTATCTATTAAAAAACTAATTATTAAGTGTACAGGTAGTTTTTTTCATGTGCATGTGTTAAAATCTTAACTCTTACTTACCTGAATTAAAATGTCGTGGATTAATGATAATAAGGTGCGTTTACATTAATTCAAGTTCGCATACGAGTACAGCTCACATTCCTCCTCGAATAAGTGTCAACCAAAAATTTACTCGCATGCTAGTGGTGGAATGCGAGCAAGAATGACATTTTGTCGTTTGAGTTACTTTCCAACATCGAGAAATGTTCGCATACAATATCTTTGTGAAGCCCAGTTTGTGAAAATGTAGGTATAGTGAAAAAAGGATGTTTCTGTTTGTTTTTAGCTTTTGTGTTTACAGTGATGGCTAAGTTTAGTGATGAGTATGTTAAATTTTCACAGACCACCAAATCACATTGAATAATTTCACTCATACTACTTATACATTATACATACTTATAAATTTTTACATAGTTCTTGAATAAGTTCACTCATTATGCACACTAAACATAAACATATTATACACAGCAATCATATCACAGCCAATGTGATTGCTGAATATTGCTGAACTTTCGCCTACAACTACATCACTCGCGAATGCTATTATTATTCCAGTAACAACAACAATGTAAACGCTGCTGGAATTCGATCTGTCATTCTATACTGGAATAGTAACTCGCTCGCAATCGCATTCTGAGCCGTGTCAGTCCGACTCGCTTTCAAGATTTGTTATGTTTGTATGACGTTCAGCTCTGTTCTGGTGGCCGTGGCTGAAGATTGGAGGGGGAAGGGACGCCGTGTCGTTCTTCCTCGGCTCTTCTTGGTTCCTTCTTCTATTGCTGGCCTCCATTAATTCAACAACTTCTCCATTTTGGCAGTTTGCCACCAAAATGTTTTTCCCTTGTATTGTCCTAAATTTATCAATGTTGTTATTTTATTAACATGGTAGGCTAGTTTATTAGCTGTTGACACCAGCAAGCCAGGGCCCTGCCCTAGGGCTTACGTAACCTGAATGGAGGATCAGACTTCCCTGTAACCCGGACCATGACCTCAATCCATGATGATGGGTGACACCGCAACTTGCTTCTAACTGCCGTTTGGTCCATTATCCAACTGTGACCACTGATTCAAAAATGGCCTGGAGTTCTACCACTGGTACCTTTGGCAACTCACCTCTTCGGGAACTACCTTCAGTATGCAGGTGCTATCAACTTCATTCTATATACTTCAGTTTAACTTGAGAAGCCATAGGCCTACACGATGACTTTCATCCTTTCAATTTACTTCTACAATTTGTTTGGCCATTTAATTCTACGAAAGAACAATAGACTCAGCTTTTAACCAGTGTTACTTAGTGCATTTCATTTGAAAGTAAATCGAAGCCATGGATCGGGTGTCGACAATTTTAATATTCATCGTCTACGCAGCTCATCTAGGCCTATTTCTTAAATCTTAAAAGTGTCTATTATTGTGTTATTGTTTATATGTAATATGTTTTCTATGTGTATTTTGTAGCATTTATTCATTTTTTTAAAGTGAGAAAAGGGATGGCCATCCAAAAATAAAAATAAAGGATAAAGTAAAATCACAACTTAGGCTAATATTGATTGGCAACTTGTATATTCTTAAATTCATAGTCTATTATTGTTATTTTGGGTAAACTTGTAATTTATTTCTCAGAAAGTTGGTTCTCCTTCATTTGGAATAACCTAAAGGGTAATATTCTTGCCATTTCATTTTTAATACACATTGTGAATTTTACCTTTATTGTTCTATTGTTTGAATCTGATTTATTGTTCCATTATTTAAACTTGTTCTTTAACATTTTGTCTCGAGTCTCTCCAGAAATATTGATAGCCTACAATTAGGCTAGGTCCAAGTTAACCTAACTAAGGCCATATGTTGCCTTCTAGACTTTTTACTTCTAAAATTTTGGAACCGAGTCTTGTTTTGATCGTGCTTCTTACAAAAACTTTCTTTTAATGCTACAATGTATAGGGTTATAACTGTTGTTTTTCTCATGTAAATATTTGCCAAAAAAACAGGAAACTAGGATGTGTTAATAAATTTGATATTTCTAATGACTGTTGTTTAATTTACTGTGTCCCGACTCTCACACGCATACTCTTTTAAAGTTCCACTGCTTTTATTTTGGGTTATGGAAGCCTCAGCGGTTCAATTCGATGAACTCAAATGCGAGCTCGAATTAATGTAAATGTGCCTTTGATAGGTAATAGCAATAAGAATGTAAATTCTGAGCCCCGGGTGTAAAACAAGGTTTTGTCGCAAGTAAAAGAATTCTGTTACATGGAATTTTAGTTACATGCGAATGAACACTGTTTATTTAAATACCTAACAAAAATAATAATATTTATTATATCTCATTAGCCCTGAGATATGAATATAATGCATAAACAAATTAAATAAGGCAATCTAAAAAATTAATGTTACAAGTTTCAGAAATAGAAATCTTTAAATTTTAAAATCTGAAACCTGTCAAAAGGAAGTTAAAGTTTACAATTCAGTTAAGACTACCTGTTTACTACAAATCAAGTTTCAGAAAGATGGGGTTTAAAAGCATATGTTAACATTTTGTTTAGTAAATCATGTTTATTGTGCATTTATCACAAAGCCACCCTGACTTTAATCCGTAATCTCGGTACTACTAACCTGATCTAATCCAACAATCACGCTGATATCGCCATCACCTCCCACGTTCGTGGTACCATAATGATCCTCTTGTCGTAATGATTGTCCAAAATCAAATGAGCTAGGTTTACCTTTTAACAAAACAAATTACTCATTGCCGATTGGGGTTATATTAATATTTTTTGTCACAAAAACTTTACACACAACATACAAACACTTCATACAATGTACACCAGTCAAAAACTTCCTGTCTAATTTTCAATATGTTATAATTTCTGTAGTTCCTACATCTATTTATAAAGCCAAAAGTACCCATTAACTTTTGAGAAAACTACAAGTCACACCCCCATAAACCATATACTTAAAATGTTCGTCATGACGAGAAACCTTGAGCAAAACTATCCATTTTTTCATAAATTGCCCTTTAAGGTCATAATTGCTTTCCAAAGGGAATTTTCCATATACTTAATGTTGCAGACATTTTCCGCTATCTCAGTATTAGAGCAATATTCATGACTACGCCATAAAACTGAAAATTATTCAAATCCACTTATAAAAACGGGATTAGGTATTTGAATATCCTTAGTTAAAAGCTAAAAATCACAGTACTATTCCGGTTATCATCTGACTGTTTGAGTAGTGAGTGAATAACTACAGGTCCGAATAAAAAACAAACATTTTTAATGTATCTCTTCCCGCAACCCACCAAAATTGCTCACTGGTGGGACGCAAACCCGTAGTTTGGGAACCACTGTTCTAAGCGTTTTTTTTTTCATGTAAATTATTTTTGGAATTGATCAGTTTAAATTTTAAATTTATTTAATTTTGCCTCAAAAACTTATTGTAAGTTTTCAGTTTACAACTGGAGAAATCTTTGATTGAAGATCACATATTAATATTAAACTGCACACTATAAATGAGTGACACAATGTGCCTGCAACAACTGCTGCAAGAGTAGCATTATTGCACTAATGTAGGTACACACTTCATACAATGTACACCAGTCAAAAACTTCCTGTCTAATTTTCAATATGTTATAATTTCTGTAGTTCCTACATCTATTTATAAAGCCAAAAGTACCCATTAACTTTTGAGAAAACTACAAGTCACACCCCCATAAACCATATACTTAAAATGTTCGTCATGACGAGAAACCTTGAGCAAAACTATCCATTTTTTCATAAATTGCCCTTTAAGGTCATAATTGCTTTCCAAAGGGAATTTTCCATATACTTAATGTTAAAAATACCTCAGCAGTTCTAATTTGTATGTTACTAGTGGAACCCCGTCGAAATCGACGGTTAATCTTGACGTTTTATGTAAATTCAGCTAGCTGCAATGGATAGAGTGAAGTCATTAGAATCTTAGTTAAATGGAGGGAGGATAAGCAATAATAAGTATGACGATTACGTTCCCTAAAAAACGTGATTGATGAATTCGTTTAACACAATATTTCCTACCTTTTTATCGGCTTTAGGTTGCCCAAAAGGTTTTTAGGAGTCTTATAATTGTTTGTTCATAAGTTTGTTTCATACCAAAGCCACTTTCACTATATGGGACAATGAGTTCATATAATTAGTCTATCATGTTACGGAAAGAGTCAATATTTATTACTAACCACTAACTCCATCTGCTTTAGGAAAATCATTCAGATTGTATCAGGATTTATAAGTTATCTTCATCTTTGGTAAAAAAAATACAGAATTCATCTTTGGTAAAAAAATACAAAATTCTATCAGCATATTAAATCAGTTTTTTTTGTTTGATAAAAATATCTGATTCTCCAGAAAGCAGTAACACTCTTACTTAGATCTCAGCAATTTTAATTCGTTCTCTTGCTACAACGACCCATGTATTTAATTTAATCATCCTGTTCTTACTTGATAATTCATTAACTTATGGGGTAGTTTTGCCTTGGCCATATAGATCACATAAAGCTGTGCATGTATTTCGTGGATTGGAATGAACCATAATTGTAGGAAATTTTATCATAAATCTTGAACATTTGCAGAACCAAATCCATAACCTAGTCCAGCCTTGGTAACAAATTATGCAAATGCGATGAGATGTGATGACACTGTTGTGTTTCCGAATGGTTTGTTTGTAGTGAGGTTTAGATGCGTTGTTCGACCTAGCTACATGTGTACATCAAAGTAAAAACGGTGTACACATTTTTTTTAAATACCTTGAATTGACATTAGTTCACCTACTTTACCAAAACCATAGACTCCGTAGTTAGTCTATTCCAAAACTTGAACACAGCTCTCATCCTCAACGTACTCATCTATGACACAATTTTCAACCCAACATTTTCTAAAAGCAATAAAGCATTGATTTTTGAACAAAACATTTAAAACGTATCATAAATTCATCATTTTGGTGAAACTATAAAAAAACTTGCCATGCAGTGGAGAATCCATTAAAAATAATAATGTAAACATTTAATTTTGACAGTTTCAGTAGACCTTTGAATACAATTTTAATATTAACAGCTGGTTCATTAAAGGTAGTGTAAAATAATCCATATGGTCGAAATGTAAACAAAATTGCAGAGTGAACTTTAAAGGCTTCTGGGGCAGAGCCTGAAGGGAATTTACCTCGTTCCTCTTTTGATGGCTCATCTATAGACCAAGACCTTTCTTTAGAGACCCCTACCAAGTTTCTACGCCCAGCCGTTCTCTCAAATTAGCTGGGACAAAAACCCAGTTTTTCCTCCATAAGAATAACATGGGATGGGAATTCAAAGGCCACTGGGGCAGAGCCCCAAGGGAATTTACCACGTTTCTCTTTTGATGGCTCATCTACAGACCAAGACCTTTCTTTAGACACCTCTACCGAGTTTCTACGCCCAGCCGTTCTCTCAAAATAGCTGTGACAAAGAAAAACAGTTTCAAATTAATATATAGATTCTTTCAATTTATTACCTTATTAAAATCTGGTGTGATTATTTGCTTGTAATGCTGCATTCTGTTTTGTTTATTTCAGCTTAACTTAACCAATCAATAGTTTTATTAATACTTGTGAAGTCAAACGGGTTGAAGCCACATTAGTGTAAAAATGAGTTCACAACAAAAAAGAGGATTGCAAAACATAATATACACCTATACCCCCCACTTTACTACACACCCCTTGGACAATAGACAATAGACAACAGACAAAATTAATCTTGATTTACACATTCATTAAGAATAGTAGTAGCGTTAATTTACAATTTTTTCTAAATATGTGGTTGAGGTGTTGTTTAGTCAAAGATCTGTTGATAGTATTCTTTTAAAGAGTTAAAAGGTCAATTAATGAGCCATTGATGCAAAGCTGGTTTGAGGTCATCTTCTGTCTTGCTTCTTAGATCTGGAGGTAGCCTGTTGTAGATTTTCATTCCTGCGTATGAAGGTTTCTTTTCAAACTGTGCCGTGCGATGTTGTGGAAGGTTGTACTGCATGGTGTTTCTCAGGTTGTGTTGGTGCATTTCGCCACGCCTTGTAAGGTTATTCCTTACTGCAAATAACACAACTTCCTGTATGTAGAGTGCTACAATGGTAATTACTTTGAGTGACCTGAATGTTTCCCTGCAGCTGTCGAGTCTGTGGAGTCCTGCAGTTATTCTGACTGCCTTTTTTTGTTTTGTGAGAACTCTTTGCATGTTAGTGGCAGAGGTTCCACCCCATGCTACAAGTCCATACCTCATGTGCGACTCGAAAAGTGCAAAGTATGCTACTTTTGTTATGATGTCATCTGTTGCATTTTTTATATGTTTAAGAGCATAGATGCTTGAACTTAATTTTTTACATATATTGTCCACATGAGGGGTCCAGGTTAAATTCTTGTCGAGTGTGATGCCCAAAAACTTAGCTTCATCTTCCACTTCTACATCTGGAAGTCGTGGCACTTCATGAGATTTACGGCCAAAAGCTATTTGAGTTGTTTTAGACATGTTTACTGCGAGATCATTGTTGTAGCAGTATTGGTAGGCCATACTGAGTGACACATAGGATTTTACTTCTAGATTTTCAGCTAGTGGTTCATTAAACACTAAGGTTGTGTCATCCATCAGCATACATAAGAGTAAGGCAGGCGTCTCCTAATTGTTGCGGCAAATCATTGGTAAAAAGAATAAATAGTACCGGACCCATAACAGACCCTTGGGGAACTCCTCGATTTATTGGTTGAAAACTTGATCTGGCTTTTCTTATTTGGCTGTTATCTCTGTGCCTTAGTTCTACAAACTGACTCCTTCCTGTGAGGTAGCTTTGAAACCATTCTCTTACTATCCCTGATACCCCAAGGAAATTTAGCTTTTTAATGATTAGCTGGTGGTCAAGGCAGTCAAATGCCTTACTGAAATCAAGAAAGATTCCTGTTGTTAGATTTCCTTCATCTAGGCTGTCAATCAGGGACTCAACCATCTGAATTATTGCTGTTGTTGTGGATTTCCCTTTTGTAAATCCATGTCGCAGGTTGTTCAACAGGTTGTGATTTGTGCAGTGGTCTAAAAGTCTTTTTAAAACAACTTTTTCGTATATTTTGGAGAAGGTGGAAACAAGGGAAATTGGTCTGTAGTTGCTTGCTTCTAATGTGCTACCTTTTTTGAATTTTGGATATACTTTGGTTATTTTAAGTAGTGAAGGAAAGATGCCTTGTTTTAGGGACTTATTGATCAAATCAGCCAAGGGTAGTGCTAGTTCATTGCAGCAATGCTTAAGTATTTTTGATGAGACTTCATCGATTCCAGACGAGTTTTTTTCTTTAACCCTCCGAGTGTTATTTGTCGCTGCAGCGACTCACAAACACTGTTTACGGCGAAGGCTCTATGACTGACAAAATCGGATTGAACTGGATCGAGTTAGGTATCGTTTTATTTTACAGATTCAGAGCTTTCTCCGGAGGTCTGTCTCTAAGTTTCCGAAAATATTGTAGCAGACAGCTGACGTGCGTATTTGTAAACAGCTTGGTTATCCTTGGACCGATGACTGATGTGTTTTATTACGTTTATCATTGTTTTAGTGTTAAAAATCAAAAGTAGTGATATACGTGGTGCATTATAAGAAGATTTAAGTGATTTTGAAGGGCTGGTTGATGATCCTGAAGAAGTAGGTAGTGATATTGATGTAAATTATCAGCCAGATTCCTAGCTATGGTTAGGCTATGCATTCTTAGCTACACGCTATGTACTGAAATCTGTTTTTTGCCCTGTCATATAATTCCTTTCTATCTGTACATTGTAACATCTGTTCAAATGTTTAGAAGTGGTTTTTGTTTACTATGATGTTAGTTTGTTTCATATTGTTAGTTCTATATCATGGTAGATTCTATGTTCAATAAAGCCTAACTAAAGGTAATTTCGTTTATAATGGTTTTATTCATTCAATCTACAACAATTTATTGAACATAGAAGATTTTATTAAAATATACATCAATCTTTTTTCATGGAACGGATACTCAGACCTGAAAGATTTAATGCCAATCCTAATGAAGTCAATGCAAGTCAAGATTGGAAACACTGGTTTCACACTTTTGAAAACTTTATTGAAACTAGTAAAATCAGTGAAGAATTGAGGCTTAAAGTATTAACCAATTTCATTTCACCATCCGTTTTTGAATATGTAAATGACTGTGAAACATACAAACAAGCAATTGATGTGTTAAAAAGGTTGTACTTGAAACCTGTCAATGAAATTTATGCACGTCATAAACTAAGAATCAGAAGACAAGAGTCTGGTGAGTGCATTGATACATACGTAGAATCTCTGAAGCGACTTTCCAAAGATTGTAACTTTAAAGCTGTCAATGCTGTATCAAGTAGAGATGAATATATCAGAGACACATTCATTGATGGCTTGCTAGTACCTCACATTCGTCAACGGTTGTTGGAAAGCTCTACTTTGTCTTTAGATGAAGCAGTTTCTCAAGCCAGATCACTCGAACTTGCTAAATATCACTCTGAACAGTACAACTTAGACAAGTGCTTACCAACAATCAACGCTGCAGCCTCAAAACCTATCACTGAAAAGAATCCATACTTGTCCAGTCCTGATCCAACACCTTCTGCTGCCAAGCCAGAATCGTATCCATCTCAAGAAAATATAGCGTGTTCACTCAATCAGACATGTTACTTCTGCGGCTTTAAGAAACACAATAGAGCTGTTTGTCCAGCTAAAGAAGCTATATGCAGAGGATGCGGCATTAAAGGTCATTACCAAAAGGTATGTAGAAAATCCAAAACACCAACTTCTACAGTAAAGGCATCAGTCCATCAGTCAAATTGTATTGCCTCAGTACCATCGTGTTTGAGTAAAGCTGTAGTCCCAGTACAATTAAATGGAGTCGATGCATACGCTCTTATAGATACTGGTAGTTCTGGTAGTTTTATCAATCAAAGCTCAGCACTTAGATTCAACATCCCTGTCATTCCATGTAATGGGGGAGAGGTATCAATGGCTTCCACAACTCTGCGTTCTTCAATAAAAGGGTATTGTAAAATCAATCTTAAATTACAAGATCATACTTACAAGAATGTGGTCTTCAGCGTGCTTACAAACTTATGTTCTGACATTATTATAGGACATGACATTCTAAAAAGACACTCAAGTTTACAAGTACAATTTGGAGGAAAAGAGTCGCCTCTCAACATATGTAGTGTGGCTTTAGCTAATGTTGAGCCAGTAGAACTATTTCGTAATCTATCTCCAGATTGTAAGCCTATTGCAACAAAATCTCGAAGGCACTCAGCAATTGACGAACAGTTTATTGAAAGTGAAATTCAATTACTGTTAAAAGAGGGTATTATTGAAGAAAGCAGGTCTCCATGGAGAGCACAAGTCCTTGTTGTTTCATCAGATAACCACAAACGGAGAATGGTTGTCGATTATTCACAGACAATTAATCGTTTTACAGAACTTGATGCATTTCCACTCCCTAGGATTGATGACATAGTCAACAAAGTAGCTTCATACAAAGTTTATAGTTCTATTGATCTTAAGAGTGCCTATCATCAAATCCCAATAACAGAAAATGACAAACCTTACACGGCATTTGAAGCTTTCGGGAATTGCTTGAAAAGCTTGTACCAATTCACACGAGTGCCTTTTGGAGTTCGTAATGGTGTCCCTGCTTTTCAACCTACGTTAACCAACATAATCACTTATGAAAAACTTGAAGGCGTTCAGGTCTATCTGGATGATATAACAATCTGTGGCAATGATCAGGCTGAACATGACAGGAACTTTATGCAATTTTATGAAAGCTGTTTCCAAATATAATCTTACCTTGAACAAACATAAATGCAAGTTTTCTACAGCCATGATCCATCTATTAGGTTATGTAATCAGTCATAAATCAATAAGACCAGATCCAGATCGTCTGCAACCACTTCGAGATCTTCCCATTCCAACCAACTCAAACTCTCTTCACAGAGCTCTTGGTATGTTCTCCCACTATTCACAATTCATTCCTAAATTTTCTGAGAAGGTGAGCTGTTTAAACAGAAGTTCATTTCAACTGAATGAAGAAGCTAAATGTGTATTCCAAAGACTTAAACAAGACATTGTTAATGCAGTAACTTCTTCGATTGACTGTGATGGGTTGTTAACAGTTGAAACTGATGCATCAAATCATGCAATAGGAACAGCTTTGACTATTGATGGTAGACCCGTAGCGTTTTTCTCTAGAACACTTACTAACTCGGAACAGAAACATTCATCTATTGAGAAAGAAGCATATGCAATAGTTGAAGCGTTAAGAAAATGGAGGCACTATCGCATAGGCAGACACTTTCGCCTTATAACAGACCAACGATCTGTAGCATTCATGTTCAGTGATCGGAATGCAAGCAAAATCAAGAATGATAAAATAATGAGATGGAGAATTGAGTTATCCTGTTATAAGTATGAGATCATTTACAGAGCTGGAAAAGAGAACAAAACAGCAGATGCTTTATCCAGGGTGTGTTCATCGATGGAAGGAAGTTTATCAAACCTTGTATCACTACATGACGCTTTATGTCATCCAGGAGTGTCTCGAATGTATCATTGAACTCGGAGTAAAAACTTGCCTTATTCACTGGATGAGATCAGAAAAGTAACTTCCTCCTGTCGAACCTGCTTAGAGGTAAAACCTCGATTCCACAAACATGAAGGACAACTTATTAAAGCTACTCAACCATTCGAAAGACTGAATATAGATTTTAAAGGGCCACTTCCTTCCAAGAGTAGAAATCGTTATCTTTTAATAGTCGTAGATGAATACTCTCGATTTCCATTCGCGTTCCCTACTCAAGACACAGCTGCTAGGACTGTTATTCTGAGACTTAAGGAACTTTTCTCAATGTTTGGAGTACCGGCTTATAGGTATTCATTCTGACAGAGGTTCATGTTTTATGTCTCAAGAACTAAAATCATTTTTATGTTCACTAGGAGTTGCTACCAGTCGTACAACAGCTTACAATCCTCAGGGCAACGGACAAGCTGAGAGGTATGTTGGTATTATATGGAAGACAATCGAACTATCACTTAAAAGTAAAAATCTGGACATATCTGATTGGGAAAAAGTACATTTAGAAGCTTTGCACTCTATCCGGTCGTTATTGTGTACTTCAACAAATACAACACCGCATGAAAGACTATTTCTCTTTTCTAGAAGATCTAGTAATGGTAAGACAACTCCATCTTGGCTCATGAATCCAGGTCCAGTGCTCATGAAACGGCCTGTCAGGAGCTCGAAATACGAACCACTCGTTGAAGAAGTACTGCTCCTTGAGGGGAATCCTGAGTATTCTCACATAAGATATGCAGATGGCCGTGAAACTACAGTGAGTTCCAGGCAATTAGCACCTGTAGGAGAAGTGTCACATCATGAAGAAGACTCAAACTCCAATCTACGACATGAAGAAGACTCAAATCCCAATCTACGACATGAAGAAGACTCAAACACCAATTTATGACATGAAGAAGACTCAAACACCAATCTACAAATAAATGAAAGAAGTTCTCAAGTTGATGCTGGACCTGAGCCTATCTTCCAAGACGAGGAAAGACTGAATCAGGACCAGATTGCTCTAAGGAGAAGCTCCAGAAGTAAACACCCGCCTTTGTATCTAAAAGACTATGTCAGCTAGGAGGGGAAGAATGTCATATAATTCCTTTCTATCTGTACATTGTAACATCTGTTCAAATGTTTAGAAGTTGTTTTTGTTTACTATGATGTTAGTTTGTTTCATATTGTTAGTTCTATATCATGGTAGATTCTATGTTCAATAAAGCCTAACTAAAGGTAATTTCGTTTATAATGGTTTTATTCATTCAATCTACAACATGCCCATAACTTATTTATATGCAAATCTACTTCCTTATATTATTATATATTTGTAGTCCTCATAAAATTTAGAACAAAGTGGCTATTTTCAAATATTTATAGGCCTATAATTTATACAATTTCATTGAGCGCAAACTTATTTTTTTTTTTAATTTTCCAAAATATTTTTTTTACCTACAAATTTTGTTTGAAACAAATGTTCCTTATTTTCTATCTATAATATTGAAGCCCATGATTTTCCAAACAAAATGGTATATAAAACAGTATAATTAACATTGTTTTCAAGCTTCTCAGATCCGTTTTAATAAAACCTTGCAAATGAGCAAAAAATAGGCAGACATTAAGGCCAAAAAGAGGGACACTCGGAGGGTTAAGTTTGTTTATAATCATTTTAACTTCCCTCTCGTCCGTGCTTTGAAAGGAGGAAAACGGTGGACCTGTTTGAGTTACGTGTGGGGTTTGAGCTGTGTTCTTCAGGTGTTTTTGTTTCTCTACTGTTTTTTCTGCTACCTGTGTAAAAAATGTATTCAAATGCTCTGCAACATGGGTCACATTACTTATAAGTTTGCCATCTACTTGAAGGGTTATTTCATTTAGGGGTGTTTCCTTTTTGGACCACACTGTGTTTATTGTATCCCAGATAGCTTTAGATTTATTTTCAGCTTTCATCAACTGGTCAGAATTTTAGTTTATGTTTTCTTTGTGTTTTATCTTCTTTTGGGGGCAGGCTGCATCCATAGCTACTCTCACTATGTTACTAAAAGTTTTAAAAGCTTCTTCGGCATTGTTTATTGAGGTAGCACTAAGCCAGTTTTCTTGACTGAGAAGATACTTGAGGTCTTGCAGGTTTTTATTTTTTAGGCAGCGTCCAATTTGGGCTGGATAACTTGAGTTGATGTGTGAGTTGAAGTTTACAGTACAGAGTTGAGCAGTATGATCCGAAGTCCTGCACTGATGACTTCTGGAGTGAGTTTGTTTGTATCCATATTTGTACATATCCAGTCAATGGAGGTTTGTGTTAGATTTGTTATTCTTTTAGGAGGAAGCTGTAGTCTCTGGATGTTGTGCATAGCAAGAGTTTCATTTAAGATCGTGTGTTTCCTGTTAGGGTTACACAAATCAACGTAATATCTCCCATGATGATGAGAGGAGAATTTTCAATTTTTGTTTCCTCAATTAGTTCTGTAAAGGTGTTTAATGATTCCTCAAGGTCTCCGTTTGGTGGTCTGTAGGTTCCCAGTATAAACATGTTTGAGTTCTTGAATTTTATTTTTATAAGAGCTGCTTCAAATAACAGTTCTTTACAGTACTTGGAAACATCTATGGCTACTGTGCTACTCTCAAGGCTTTCTTTTACAAGAATGCATACACCTCCCTTTCTGTGTTCTATTCTACTATAGTGAGCCTTGAGGCAGAATCCAGCAGCTATGACGGTGCTGTTTATTGTGTCAGGTTTCAGTCCATGTTCTGTCAGAATTAATATGTCAGGTTTGGTTTCTTCTAAAAGGTGCTGTAGTCTATTTATTTTATTTGAGACTTCCTGTGTATTTTGAGTAACACTAAATGTTCAATAGTCCATGCCACTACCAGTGCTTGCCTGCTACGAGGAGGAGGCAAGTCGAGTGAGGAGGTTGACAGAAGAGAATGACAGTCTGAGACTGCGGCTCTCCTCACTGCAGCAACGCAACACCAATGTCTCCCCACCACCTGAGCTCATGGACGACTTCTACATCATAGCTCAGTAAGCTTGAAACTATGAATATATAATCTAATTTAATAATATTAAATAATATATCGTCTTTACTCCAAGCAATTAGTTCATCAATATCAGTTTATAGCTGTTGAGAATCCAAGATTGTATTAATATTTTTGAAAATGTTTAAATCTTCAGCATACATTAAAGTTTTAATATGTTTTACACATCTGGTTATATAATTTATAAATACTATGCAATGAATAATAAAGGCCCTAAATTTGAACCTTGGGGGACACCTGAGTCCACCAGAAATGTGTTGGAGCATGCACCATTGTATGTTACATGCTGTTTACGTCTGTATAAATATGAAGAAAATAATCTTAATGTGTTCTCAGATAGACCATAGTAATGCAGCTTAGACAGTAACACTAAGTGATTAACTCTATCAAATGCTTTTTCAAAATCGGTGTACACACAATCAACTTGAATGTTCTGATAAATAGAATTTATAATGTACTGTTAAAAATTTATTAAATTCAAATTAATTGATCGACCAGGAAAAAATCCATGTTGATGAGGAGTGATAAAATTTGATACATGACCGAGCAATTTGTTGTATAATAGTCCAGGACCTGACTAGGGTTCTGTGTGCATGTCGTGTATAGAGAATTTTGCTTTTGCATTTCAATATAGGTGTCTTAGGTAGTGTTTTCCACTCGGGTGTCAAGTTCGCACCTGGTACGTTTTCCAACTATGACGTCATCAAGATGGCGGCTCGGCAATTTTTAAATGCGTATATTTCGCAAACCGTTTATCGGATCGGGATGATTCTTTTTTTGTTTGAAAGATATTTTTACAAGCTATCTTTTTTGTATTTACACATTTGTTGTAAACTTAATATTTACCACACAATATTGAAAAATAAAGCAAAGAGATTGAATAAAATGTAAAAAACACTGAAAGTGGTGTACGGTCCGGGAAAGATTTAGTCCTGGACATGACTAGGGTTCTGTGTGCATGTCGTGTATAGAGAATTTTGCTTTTGTGGGGTACCACTGTGGGGTACACCGATTGTTGTGATTCCAAAAGGAAATGGATCGGTCCGTATTTGCGCGGATTACAAGGTAACTGTAAACCAACAACTACATGACAGTCGTTATCCAATACCAAGAATAGAGGATATCCTTAACAAAATGAGGAATGGAAACTATTTTTGCACGTTAGACATTTACAAGGCTTATTTACATCTTACAGTGGACGCTGAAAGTTCTAAAATCCAGACAATTACCACACATAAGGGTACATATCGAGCCAAAAGACTGTTTTTTGGAATCAAGACAGCTCCAAATGAATTTCATAAATATATTGACCAAGTAGTACAAAACCTTAAAGGGACAGTTGCTTATTTTGATGATATTGTTGTACAAGGCAGTAATTTTGAAGAATGCAAATCTAGACTCATAAAGATGTTAGAAAAATTAGAACAACACAATCTACATGTGAATGTTGAAAAATGCAAGTTTTTTGAGAGAAAGGTGCAGTATCTGGGTCATATCATCAGCAAAGATGGTATTCAGAAATCACCAGAAAAGGTAAAGGCAATCCAGGATGCTCCCCGCCCGTCAAATATCACAGGAGTGCGTCAGTTCCTTGGACTAGTACAGTACTATTCAAAGTTCATCAAAGATGCATCTACACTGCTTAACCCTTTACATCAGCTTCTAAGGAAAGACAAACTTTATCATTGGTCCCAGGAATGTGAAAAAGCTTTTACTCATGTTAAAGAAGAGATAGCAAGTGACACAGTTCTTACTCCAATCAATCCAGACTTACCCGTGATACTTGCCACAAATGCTAGTCCTGTTGGCTTATCAGCTGTGCTGTCTCATAAAATGCCAAATAATGAAGAGAGGCCCATTGTGTTTGCCAGTAGATCCCTCACTGCTGCAGAGCGCAATTATAGCCAATTGGACAGAGAAGCAACTGCTGTATATTGGGGTTGTAAAAAAATGTTTGATTATATATACGGAAGAAAGTTAACTCTAGTCATTGAAAACAAACCACTGATGACCATATTCCATCCAGACAAGAAACTACCACTGTTGACATCATCCAGGATGCTTAGATACGCTCATTTTCTTTCAGGATTTGATTATGAGATTGTACATAAAAAATCAAGTGACCACTGTAATGCAGATTACCTCTCAAGACATCCCTTACCTATAAAAGAAGAGATTATCAATGTTGTTGATGAAGATTACACTGTTCGAAGAGACACAATACACTGCATAACAACCGATACAATGATGGCTAAAGACATAGAAAAAGAAACATCACTTGATGAAGAACTCTCTCGTTTAAAGGAAAAACTCCTAAATGGAGAAGTGGCTGACCCAGAAATATCACTTCAAGATGGAATTATTTTTAGAGGAAATCGTGTTGTTATTCCAAAAAAGCTACAACCGAAAATCCTTCAAGAACTACATTCAACTCATGTAGGAATAGTGCGGATGAAGAGTCTAGCAAGAAACTACTGCTACTGGAAAAATATTGATACATATATTGAGAGTTTGGTAGCAAAGTTGTAAGGCATGTTGTGAGAATAAGAAAAATCCAGAGAAGGCTCCTACCCATGTTTGGGAAATACCAAAACGCAATTGGCAGCGAGTCCACATAGATTATGCAGGACCTTTTCTACATCACAACTTCTTGATTGTTGTAGATGCTAGGTCAAAGTGGCCAGAAATATATCCGATAAAAAGTGCACCAACAACTGCCAGTACTATACATTACCTCAGAGAAATATTCAGTCACCATGGCCTACCAGAAATATTGGTCAGTGACAATGCTACAATTTTTAAATCAGCAGAGTTTCAAGCATTCTGCAAACGCCAAGGAATAAGACAACGATTCATTGCACCAGGAAACCCCTCTACAAATGGCCAAGCGGAATGATTTTGCCAAACACTCAAGACAAAACTGAGGTGCATGCAGTTTGAACCAGGCACTCTACATGAAAAACTATGTGCACTATTATTTTGCTACCGAGCTACACCACTAAGTACTGGTGCATCCCCAGCACAATTAATGTTTGGCAGGAACTTGAGAACAAAGACTTGATCTCTTAAGACCTAGTGAAGATGACAAAAATGAGGCTCAACAACCAATATTTAACAAGCATTACAATATTGGCGAGAGAGTACAGTCAAGAAATTATGCAGGATCAAATCTGTGGAAATTTGGAACTGTGGTGGAAAGACTAGGGCGACTTCACTACCTTGTAGAACTTGATGAAGGGTATGTAATCAAACGGCACTTTAATCAACTTCAAGCTTGTGAAGTGCCAAAAGATTCTACTTCTTACAAAAGCCCTCTACTTAGCTCATTGCCCCAAACAAGGCAAGAAAGTCCAAACAGACGATGTGACCAAATAGCCAAAGTACCTCCTAAGCAAACACATCGAACTTTCATATTCCGAAACACCAATCAAAGTTGCTCTAGACAACCGCCATTCGTGGGAAAATCAAGATACGGCATGTTAAGTAAATTGATAGGCAATTCAGAAAGTTTACATGATACTGAAAATTTCTTAAGTAGCACTTCAAGCGGGGAAGGTACTGCAGTCTCTGGAACATCGAGTCCTACAGTGAACTTTATGCCTAATACTGAGACAAAAAGTCCAATACATAACGAGGAAATATCAAGTACAAGCAGCCAGCAAGAGGCACAGGAGCCGAGTACAACCAGCCAACAAGAGGCCCAGGAGCCGAGTACCAGCAGACAACAAGAGGCCCAGGAGTCGAGTACCAGCAGACAACAAGAGGCCCAGGAGCCGAGTACCAGCAGACAACAAGAGGCCGAGGAGTCGAGTACCAGCAGACAACAAGAGGCCCAGGAGCCGAGTACCAGCAGACAACAAGAGGCCCAGGAGTCGAGTACCAGCAGACAACAAGAGGCCCAGGAGCCGAGTACCAGCAGACAACAAGAGGCCCAGGAGTCGAGTACCAGCAGACAACAAGAGGCCCAGGAGTCGAGTACCAGCAGACAACAAGAGGCCCAGGAGCCGAGTACCAGCAGACAACAAGAGGCCCAGGAGTCAGCAGACAAAAAAAACGCCGCATACTCACAACCAGATGCCCCCAAGATTCGCCGATCAACGAGAATCAGGAAACCCATCAAAAGGATGGATTTGTAAATGAGTTTTCTCTCAAATAAGTGGGGAGGAATTGTTATATATTTAAAACTCTCTCATTTAAATTTAATATTTATCATATGACTGGACTAATTTCATATTGTAAATAATTCAATGTTTACTTTTCATTATATAGAAATAAACATGATTCAATAGTTGTGTTCATATATTTTGTACGAATTTATACTTAATAAGTGGTTTGACTAAAACATCAGCACAGTTCATTTTGATATTTGTAATATATGCATCATAATCTGTCTTTAGTCTCAATTTTATTTCAGAACGCAATTGTTTGAACTGATCTCAAAGATGATTCATTTGATATTTTTTTACGTTTGTGAACTTTTTCTTTATTTTTATCATAAATTTTAATTTGTGCGAGAACCATGAGGGATGTTTGGTTCGGCATTTGGGGCGTCTTGCTGGAACGTGTGTGTGTAGAATTGTATGTATTTTGCTGTAGAACATTTCCAAAGTGTTATTTAAGTCATCACATTAAAAGATTTCAGACGAGTCGCAGTCACGGATGTCACAGTAAACTCTAAGAAAATCTGTTCTTGTAAAATCATATGTGTATGTGTGTGGTGTGTCAGCACTGAGGTCTGTATCCTCTCTCTTCCCCTCCATACCATCTGGAATTCACATAAGAGCGCGGGGTAACCATTAATATTTACAATAGGATTAGACTTTTCAATAGTCAAATTATTTATATCACTTAAAACTAGATCCAAAGTCCTACCAGTTACATTTAATATATTATTTTTTTACACCAAATTATGTAAACTACAATAACACAATTAACTGTTTGCAAGTCTCATTTCCCTGAGATAAATCATATTCAGACCCTACAATATGTTGATTAAAATCCCCTATTACTATTATATGTTGTCTACGTACAAATAAATCAAACTTATCAAAAAATGATTTTTAAGAACTAACATGCGAGATTGGTAGAAAATAAACTACAGCTAATATCAAAGAAAAAGTTTTAGTAAATTTTAAACAAGCCCAAATATTATCTCCATCTGTCTGTAACTAATCTCTGGATATTAATAGAATCATCTGCTAGCAACCCCACCACCCCTATTCTTCCCTGTAAGCATTGCATCTCTATCACGTCTCAATACAGTATAATTTTCAGAAAAAAGTTCAGAACTGCTTATTGAATGATTAAGCCAAGTTTCAGTGAGTGCTACTATTGGATAAATTCTCTAATAAATTTAAACGGGAGGTATTTAATTTGGACCTTAAACCTCTAACATTCTGATGATAAATTACAACCTTATTGTTTTCAATGTTTTAAATAAAAACATGAAGACTAAACAAAAAATCATGCAAAAATTTAAAAAAATGTATATCATGCTTAAATTTATATTAGATTTAAATACATAAATAGGAACATATTTTAGGTTTATTTTAACAGGTCAAGGTCGGCCTTTTCAGTGATGTGAACCGGTCTCGCACCATCCTTTTGCCGTAGGAAATAAACACTGGTTATCCAAGTGTATTTGTAGCCACTGTCTTCTTCATACTTGCGCGTCACCTTCCAGAGGTCCATGGTCTCCTTAGTGAGTGACAGGTTGACGCACACCTGGCTCTCGCTGTTGTAGCCTAGCTCTGCTGCTGAGAAACCATTCTTCACTCTAGTCTTGCTCCTCATCATCTCCATGTCGATGGGCTGGCAGAATTTGTTTATAATCCCCCTCGGCACCTCAGGGTCATTGAGGTTCGGTGAAAGACGATGAACGGCATCAAGACGATAAACTTGATATGAGGGAATAATATTTTTCACTGAGTGCATTTATCAATATTCTTGCTTTTGTTTCCTTAACCCTAGCAGTGGCCATGCTCGTTTGCCGTGACGCCTGGAATGGCCACCAGCGTAATACGCTAGTATGGGCCGAAATTTTTTTAGCGGTGGAAAAACCGCTTATAATCAACTCTGATATGAACAATATATATACCATTCGAAAGATCACATTCTGAACTTTCATTTTATTATATAAACAAACCCTGTAGCAGGTATAAAACAATGTCACGGCGATTAGAAATCGAATTTTTGGCGCGGCACGACTTTAGCAGCTGACACTTGGGAACTGTCAAAACACGACTTGTTTGGCATTATCCTGCTCGGGTAATTTTCGTCTTGGAATGTTGCGGGTGGTACCACTGGATAGCCATTGATTTTATCTTCATTGTGGTATCGATATTTAGAACTAAATATTGATTGCACAACAGATCCGATTTTATGAAAACAGCTGTTTTAGAAATTTATAACAAATGGCCAACCAGTGAAATACCCTAGTACGGAAAATAAGAATTACATACAGTGTAAGTTATTATTACTAGTCATATAATATGTCATTTTGAAGAGGAAGAAATGTAGCTTGTGATAGTGGCAGCCCTGCGCTCAGGGTTATTTTCGTTTTCTCTCACTAAGACGACGAAAGTGCGTCACTACTGTCAAGGTCTCATACACTAAGTGCCTTGTAGCCTATTCGCCATTGCGTGTTGTTGCCGGTGAGTTTTCGCTTTAGTTTTATCCGTGATTTATTACTAAATTCGTTATTATTTCGTATTGTTAGAGAAATGTGTGTGTGTATATAACAGTTATCTTCATGCATTTTACTATGCATGAATATTTACTGAATACCGGTAGTGTGAAATTGTGTTTATAAAAGTTTGTATTTTCTTGCGGTTCTATTTTGCGGTTTTCCGTTTATTTGTATTATTATGCCCCTAACACGTAACAACAAAAATTGTTACCCAACGTGTTATACATTTTTATGTTGGTAATTGAATACACTACAAAATGATTATGTTGGTTTGAAGTAAAAACATTTGGTACAAAAGTTTTTTACTAAATACTGTGATTTTTTTTCACAAAATCGCTAAAATACAAAAGCATTATTTTATTTATAAATAAAAAACTATTTTTACCATAAGCTTTATGACTTTTTTGGATTCCTTACTTTATTAGCTTTACAAACATGACATATTTCATTATTAGTATACACATAAAATATTATATAACTTTTTACAACACAAACTAACACTGTAAGGTTTTCAATTTTTTCGGTTCTCCGTTTGTTATTATATTTCGCCCCAAAAACTTATAAAAGAAAATATTTTCCTAACAAGTTATATATTTCTATGTAGGGAATTAGATTGTCTACAAAATGTATAGGCCTATAATGAATTTCCCATAAAAAATTTGTAGACAAATTTTACCGAGGCTGCTTTTGAAAATTCAAAAGAAAAAAAATCTTTTTATTTTTTTTAACTTTACCGAAAAAATACACTGTCTAAATCATTATTATATTACTATTTCTAGATTCTCCTTTTCTTTCTGAACAAAATGAATATATGGTTGGTTAGGTTTACTTGTACGGTTGAATTTTTACAAATTTTCAAAAAAAAAGGTCTGCAAAATCGCCAAAATGGGTTGGCCATTCCCCACTTCTAACATTGGCCACTGCTAGGGTTAATTTCTTTTGACTCTCCATGTAACTTTTTCAGTTCAAAGAAGTTTTCCAATCTCTCTTTATAAGATTTGAATGTTTCCACTTTTTCATCGAAAGATTCAAAATTTATTGAATAATTGAAGATAGGTGTTGTGCCATTACTGTCTTCTCCTTTGTTTTCTGGTTTAGGACTTGCAAGTTGTCTTACTAAATGAGCAAGAGCAGCAGTTTGGGCTTGTAATGTTTCCAATATTGCTTTGTTTTGTTCAGTCACTTCTTGATTATCCATTTAGAATGTTCTGTTCTCTTCAAACTTGTAAGTAATGCTTAATCTCTTTATTTTCACTTCTGAGTTGCCATTGTTACGTACTTAATGAATTAAATAATTACAACTCGACTCATAATTGTATGAATTAAACTAAAAATAAAGTCTTGTTTTTATTCATTCCTCTATCTTAGAATTGTAAACAAAACATCAGCTGTAATAAATTTAAAATAGAAATAAAAATAATTATAAGTCCAGACTAACAGATATAATAAGATATAACAAGCCACTAACTTAGAATGTCTCTAAATGATTGTTCAAGTTTTTCATTATTTGATAATGTAGTTGGAAATTCTTTCTAAGTTTACATGTATACCTTTTCTATTCTTCCAGCCACGAACTCCAAAATAGGTATACTTTTTACTGTGAAAGTAAAACTATCTGTTCTGATTTAAATTATGTTGTCAATAGAGAAACTCCCGCCAGTCTTGAAGTTCAGGGAAAGACTTTAAGGAGGCTTATTAGAACCATTGGAGGAGGACATCCTACCAGCCCCATAATGGGACGCAAACCTCAAGGTGAGCAACAGATTTAGCTATAAATACCCCCACCTCAGCAAACCTTCAGATTAAGCAAATTTCCATTTGCCTGGCTAGATTTCTACTCTTTTGTTTTGACGCATGTACTATATTCTCCCATGAATATATAAATAAAGAGCATTGTCTATTGTCTATTGTCTATTGCCTGATTGGATTTTCAATTAAAGCTATTTAAATAACATTAGGTTTAACAAGTGCCAGGTTTGCTGCTACATTGAGAGTAATAAAGTGATTTTTGTAATATTAATAGCTTAGTATAAAATAAGCAAACCACAACATTTTACAATACTCTCCAAAAGAACAACATAGGAATTTCAAATTTACATTTGTTTAAATTTTCTCCGTTACCAATAACCGTACAAAAACAGTTTGATATACTAAATTATTTGTTTTTTAAGCTCTTCAAAATGGTCTAAAGATTAAATTGGGAAATTTTTTGTTTTAAGAGTCAAAAATGAGAAAACCCAAATTTAACCCCATAGGTAAAACTTCCCGTAAAACCCTGTTCCCATCGTCCGATCATGCTGGTTTGCAAACTCCTTCAAGTTTATCCCGCCATACACATTCAAACCAAATTTTATCAAAGTCGGACATTCACACATATAACATTTTGAACATATGGTGATTTTGGCCTCTGGGGACATCAAAATTAAAAAGTAAATCGGTCCCGGGCCGAGGTTTACCATGAGGAGACCTAAGGTACTGTCCGCGAGAGTAAAGAAGTCCCCTGAGCTCCGGCCTATTCGTAGTTTGAAGGCGTTACGCTTGAACGTTTCGCGGGACAATTAGAGCCGTCTTCACTCTTCACGCGGTATGACGCGTTCATATCAGGTAACACACCATCGACGTCTACACTTTGCCAACATTTCTGGAACGTTAAATTATTGCCCATCCAAGTTTCGTCCAGATAGAAAATTTTCTTATTTTGTTCCCTTAGCTTCCTCATCTCTCGCAAATACTTAAACCTCCAATTAATAATGTCAGGCCTTTCAATCAAATATTTTCTTTTGTAATCGCATTTCTTCCACTTTAACCCCATATCTTTGTAAAGACGCCGAAGTGCCCATTCGACCCTTTAAAATTAATCCTTTCTCTCAAAACAGATAATAGTTTTTTTTTTGCTACACTACTGTGAAATAACCTGTTTTCGTTCCATGTTTATCACCTGCGAAAATCCATCATTACATTATTTACTACGGCTGTCATCTAATTATTACTTTATTATTTATTTTATTTAACATGACAAAAGATATTGTCAAAATTACTAATTTGTTATTAGTAAGCAAGAAAGAATAGTTAATTTAATTTCTTATAATACCAAGTTGGTATGAGCAGGATAATTTCATTTTTTAAGTTGTCAGTCCTGTAAATGCAAGCAGTCCAAAAATCATACAGTACAGTGCAATCTCTCTCTCACTTTAACTTTAACTGTGTTACTATGACCATGTTGATGCCAGTAAGCATCAGATCAGTTCTCAGTGCAAAATTTATATCAAGTGCAGTTCAAGAAACGTATAAAATATAATAGCAAGATATAGTTAACTAAATTGCCAGTATGCAATATGAAGAGAACCACAAAAAGGGGCCCCTGGACAATACATTTTTAAATGGAAAATACATGAAGAGGATTAGGCCTAGTGAAAACCAATGCAACATCAAGGTAACAAACATCAGTTAATATTTATACAGTCCACTTATAAACTCTTTCTTTTTGTATATGGTTATTACAGCCAAAACATAACAACGGCAAAAGAATGTTAACTATCTTTTTTAGATTTTGCCGACGTAAACAAACAAATATTTGGTATTGCTTTATCAACTGACTAAATTTTCTGAAAAGTAACGTTCAAAACACAAGTGAAAGTGGGTCTATAAATAATGATCAGCCTTCTTGCGTTTTTTCCCGAGTGTACAGTTTTACATCCGGAGTTTGTTTGCAGGTTTTTCTAATTCGTTTAATAGTTTTTTATGACATTTTACAATAGTTTGCGGCACGTTCTGTTGCCTTTTCTATCGGCACTGATCACTTTTTGTCTTTACATTCATTGTCACAATACTCGATCACCCGTCTAATTAAATCCCTCTCTCCACTATATATATAGTAGCACCACATTTTGTTTTGATAAATCCATAGCTGCAAGGACTGTCCAAAACAAAACAGAACTCCAATACGCAAACATACGAGACTGCACTGAATCAAATGACGTGACCACATGATGATAATCCACTTACCAAAACAAAGATATGAGTAATTATGTTTACAACAGTTGTTTACAGACAGACATCGAGGCGAGGCACTCAGATGCTTAGCGCCTGCAAATAGTGTGAGATACCCTCCAAACATAGCTGCGTATCGCTCTGGCTCAAGGGACTTCTTTACTCTCGCGGACAGTAATAGCTACTTCCCTATAGGAAAATTTGCTAATAAGCCTGAAACGTCTAATTTCTTGTTGATTACTGACAGAACTTATCGGACCATTGGGTTATTGGCTTAAAAAAGGCGGAAGGCGACGGAGACTGAACGGGACCCAGAGCTTCGGACTAGTGGGTTTCCTGCTTAATACTACCCTGCCTTAAACCAACATTTATGATGAAAGGTACTGTAACCCACTACTTTCTCCATACACTTGACTCTGTTCCCGAATCGTATTAAATTGACTATGTTAATTTTATTTAAAGGGAAATAAATCTGACATGTGCAAAGAAATATTTTAGGAACAATCCAATCAGGCAAATATAAATTTTCTCAGTTGGCAGGTTTACTGTACTGGAGGTGTTTATAGTGTATTTTAATTATCTTGATTACTTGATTATATTTTTGACATTTACAGATATTGTTTTTATTTTTATGAGGTGCTCTATTTTTTCAGAATTTACTAACACCAAACGGCACAACTCAAAACAGCGATTGAGCTCCACTCCCACAAGTGTTTGGGGGAAAAGTCCCAGGTGAGATTTTATCATCATGCCTCTTAAGATTCAAAGTTTGTGTATAACCTAGTTACACGGTGGGGAGGGGGAGGGGGGGGCAAATTTTGGGAATCATGAACGAGTGCATTATTTTTATATTAATCTTTACATTGGTGATCCCTTCTAAAACTATCGATAAAACTAGAGTTCCCATTCCCATGTTGAACCTCTAGCCAGTTTTGGAGTAAAAATGAATGTGGTGAACCGAGCCACAGACAGAGTGTGCTAGTGTAGATTAATGATACGTAAACTTAATCTAAAAATGTACATTAACTTGACTGCGTCTTGTTCATGTTGGTCCAGTGAAGGAGGAGGAGCTTCAAAGCGCTCTGTATCACTGGAGGCTAGGTCTCGTACTAAACACAGCCCCAGAGAAGCGTCACTCGACAGAACTGGCAAACTGCCCAGACAAGAGTTCCTGCTGCTCAGCCAAGTAAGACAATCAACAATTTAGCTTTCTTGTTTGTTGTTAAATTGATACTTTTATTCACAGTTAGTTACTAAACCACATATTCCTATCATTGAGCGAAGCTCTTATACGTCGACCCTTATGCATTTCGTAATATGCAAACTCCTCCTAGATGGCTGAAGCGATCAATTTAAAATTTTGCATGGTGAAAAAGACCATATCGGTGAGTGCTAACATCTATATGGTGTTAACAGATTCTCCAAGTAATCCGCACCACGGGCCCTCAAAGTTTCAATGTAATCCTTTCCTTATGTAACCAGGACTTGTCACAAAAGCAAATGCATAAGATCAGCTGTTGACTTAAAGGAATTATTGTAACTATTATCAAAGATATTAGAACAGACCTCCGCCGCAGCAAAATTGCAGACAAAGCGAATTGCCATTTGCCTGATTGGATTTACACAAAAACGTCTCCTTAAAAATATCAAATTTATTCCCTATTTAAATAGAATTAGTTTAACGAGTATTTAGGTTTGCTGCAACAGGAAGGGTAAAAAAGTGTTTTTCTTGTAAAATGTTAATTCTATAGTTTAATAAGAAATGAATGTATTTTCCAAATTTGATCAATATGTTTACAGTAGACTCCCTCTAGTTCGGCCACCTCGGGACCGGACCACTGGTTTAGTAATAAAAACTGTAACGTTTAAAATCATGTTTACTCAAGCAAAACAAAAATTACACAACACTGTACGTACAGCAATAAATCGCGTAAAGAACAGAACAATATAAAGTCTAGTACTGCAAGCTACTGCTACCGTAGTCAGCATAGGCTACTACTACATATTGTTTCAGAACTTAAGAATGTCGATAAAAACATTAGATAACTCATAAAACAGCATAAAATCATAGTAGGCCTACTTAGTCTTAAAGATAATAATGACAGTCGTAAAATATCATAAAGATAACAATGGATGACGAAAAACACCGCTTATTCTTTCTTCTTTGTTCCTCTATTCTTTCTTTGGTTTCTCTTTATCCACACATTCAACAAGTTGCCATGGTTACTAATCACCAAAATCACAAACTCTTGTGAGATAGCAAGAGCTAGGGATGCGCGATTGCGGGATGTTTGAACAATCAAAATGTTCCTTCTCGAGATGTTCCGCTTATCGATTGTTTTGATTGCGTAGCGAGAGGTTTGTACAATCGAGATGTTTCTCTCGATTGTTGCATTTGTTAAGCCTAAACGTCTGTTCGCATCTGTCTACATTTCATGAGAGTTGTTACGAGGATGTTAGTTCTTTTTCTAGATTCTTATAATAGTTCTTCTTAATAGTAGACTATTATGCACAACATATATACTGCTGACTTATGAATAAGCACTTACGTCACTCCGTCATGGCAACAGAAATAGAAAATTATTTTAAAGTAATGGGTAATGGTAAATAATACTGTTAACATAACATTTATGAGAACCTTGTGTCTCCTTATAAACATTTCGATTTAAATATAAACATTTTGTTTGTAAAATATATCGTCTTGTCAATAGTTTTTATTGAGTGGTATTAAGTCACTATTCCGTAGATAAAGTAAGTTTTATATTCATCAACCTTCCATGGTTTGAAGTAAGGGGGTCAATCCCTGACAGATACAATAGAAATTAGATGATAATAATAATAAATAAATGACGACGCCGCACTTAACAAAACAATCACCATGAACATCTCGTTATAAAGACTCTTGGTAAAGGCCTTCTCGGGTGGGACTGTCTTGCTTCTGTGTCTGAGTTGGGTAGGAGAAATAATCTTACGCTTTGCTGGGTGCCAGGACACTCAGGCATAAAAGGTAAGGAAGCTGCAGATAGATTGGCAAACACTGCTTCTGCGACAACTATGAAAGGCCCTTATCTTATCCCTTCTGATCCCTTCTGTCCCTTCTGTGGCATCTCACGAAACAGCGCATGTTCTGCGATTGTGTCATGGGCCAAGGAAAAGCATCGCTAACGCTGGGTCGACACACCCCTTCTCAGGGTCAGCAAGCTTACTCTGTTTAGGCCTTCCAAAAAGGTTGCCTCTGACCTCTTAAGACTAGACATACGAAGAATTAAATTAACTGTTAAAAAACTCATAACTGGTCATGGGGGATTCAGGAAACATTTACAGCGGATGGGCTTATATGATGGTGAACCGATCTGTAGGTACTGTGATAGGTCAGAAGAGACAGCTGATCACTTACTCTTTGATTGTAACGAGCTCTCTGACGCTAGACTAATAACTCTTGGGAATATGGCTAGAGGAAGATATCTTCCTGAGGATGAACTAATTGGGAAGCTACAGGCATTCATTGGGCGCCTTAACTTGTAAGGTCAACAAGAAAACAATTGTCTGGGGTGCGCAATAATTCGATTTCGGATGAAGTGTTTTAAGGTCTCGACCTGCCCCTGTTACATAAGATAAGATAAGGCCTTCTCGCCCCTCGGGTCTCTAGACGAATGCGAGATACGTGAGAAGAGAAGCCGTGCTGAAACGAAACTATTGTCACGAACATCTCGATAAAACCTCTCGGTAAGAACCTCTCGCTAAGCAAAAATACAATCGAAATGCCTCGAGAGGTAATCAAAACGTTTCGATTGTAACATCTCACAATGGCGCATCACTAGCAAGAGCACAGCAGACATCAGTTGTGTAAAGAGCAAGAGCAGATGATTGTCAGTGCAATCTGATAGCTTGACCTTGAAGCTAACGATGGCTATTTCTTTGTTTTGCTTGTCAAATAAACCGTGGTGTTTCAAAAGCAATAATGGGGGAACCTACCGCATAAAAAAATGGTCAGAAATATTTAATTATACACTGCATATCAACATATTAGAAAGAAGAAAAACTATTTATAAAATGTGGTTGGTATTTTTGAGGTTATGTAACATTCACCCAACACATGTAACAATTCACCTATAGAAGCACCCGTCAACTAAACTGACATGAATTGTTTTCTTCTATGGCCGGAAACTAAACATTCAAGTTGAATCCTGTCGAAGGTCATTCGCCAGTGACGATATGACTTGTCCCCCTGAGACCGGGCCGGACCATCCGGCGGCCGATTGAACCGAAGCCGAACTAGAGGGAGTCTACTGTATAGACAAGCAAACTACAACAGTTGACTTATTCTCCATAAGAATAACTTGGAAATTTTAAATTTACAATTTTTGGGAACTTTCTCCATAACCATTAGGCACATAATAACGCTTCAATGTACTAAATTATTTGTTTTCTTAAGCTCTATTCTTTTACTTTTCTTTTCAATGAAATAGCGACCATACAAAGTAGGTATTTTAAGCCAAGTATGAATGGGGATGAGTGGCGCGATCTTGTAGTCTTGTTAGTGACTAAGGCCGACATATTCTTAGACACAGCTGTTAATTAATAGCCGATACAGCTGATGGCAACCAAGCGACCTACAGTTTATAGTGGAATCCGAACCACATTTTTGCTTTTGGTATATACGAATTGGGTATATACTATAAGTATTAAAGGGGTGAGGTTCATAACTCCAAGTTTTCATAACTCCAAGTACTTTTAAATACAACATTTCATTACTCCAAGTAAAATTATGTCCAAGTAAATTAAAACCAAAATATCATAAGACCAAGTTTCATAACTCTAAGCGTTCATAACTCCAAGATTCATAAGTCCAAGTTAAAATAAAACCAAGTAAATTAAAATACAAAATTTCATAACTCCAAACGTACAGATTTGCAAGGACCACAAGTCCAAGTTTCATAACTCCAAGGGTTCATAACACCAAGTTTCATAACTCCAAGTGACAATGGGTACAGTCTGTGCAGGAAACGATAACGTACGCACACACACGCACCCATTACACACACACATGCTGGAAGAGAGTTTCCGATGTTGGCGAGACTATTCGAAGTGGTGCGTTCCCTGTCGCTTTGCACGTTCGTCTAAATTGTAATACAAATAGTGAGAGGATGAAATTTACATATTTAAATTCTGCGTAAACTGATGTTTAATACTATATAAATACAATTTAGTTCGTGCAGATGATTAATGTTTAATAATGGAAAATATGAAAAGGTTGTTCAATGTAAACATGAAAAAGTAAGTGAGCGAGGATTTTTTTTATTTTTTGGTCAGATGAAAACTTTCAGCGAGAAAAGTATAGATAATAAGATGTTCTTCAATTTTTGTTCCAAACATTTTTTCGTAAAGGTGCATTGTCCCTGAAGCGACTCTTGCGATAGTAGCTGAGCGACAGTAGCTCAGCGATAGTAGCTGAGCACTGGTTAGCGTTGTTTCAAATGGGACCATTGTCCTTGACGCGACTGCGACTGGAGCGGCTAGCGGCTGAACACAGCGACTGTAGCGGGTCTGCTCTGAGGGGAGTCAGAGTCGCAGTCGCTGAGCGATTTGTAGGTTTGGACGGGTTTTGGTCGTAATGTCTTCAAAGAATATAAAACTGCTTTTTACCCCTGAAGAAGATATGAGATATGTACATAATATTAAATCACTACTATTACCTATAAATTATAAATATAAAAAAAACAACTTTTTCAAAATGCAACGTTTTTAAACGCACTATAAAGTACAGAATATGTATTGAATAAATAGTTGAAGATTTAAAGAAAAACGTGGGGCGCATACTAATTTTACAATTATCTTCACCTATTGAACCCCAATCACCTATTCACCTATTGCTTATCCATTGCATGCGCCCCAAGTTTTTCGTTTTATTTCTTACAAGTATTTATTCTCTCCACATATTTATAAATTATTGATTGCAAAGTTTGTACCGGACAAGAAAGTGAGCTAATAAAAACGTTTTAAAATTAGCTGGTGTCATGGCACTTATACAGTAACACCAATTCACTCGAAAGTCAGCAAACTAATGAACAGAATCGCTCTAGAACAATCGCTTCTGGGACAATGATATGGTTAGCTACTATCGCTGAGCTACTATCGCTGAGCTACTGTCGCTCAGCTACTATCGCAAGAGTCGCTTCAGGGACAATGCACCTTAAGACTTTTAGTTTGTCCAATAATTGACTTAGATGACCACCACGAGGTATGAATGAATTAGTTTACGCGCACGGTATTTTAGCAATTGCCGTCTTCCAACAACAATATTAAGGAAATACAGTATTAGTTCACGTTTTAAAATTTATAAACTATGAAAAATATTTAGTCTTAAATTCTTCAGCTGTATGTACGAAATTTCGAAATTTTTTCTACATAATATTCGTGATGCACAACACAAATAAGTCGTAGTGCCTTTTTCCCACTATTTTTCATCTCCTATTTTTCGGAAAAAATTTACACGGGATTAATCCACGTTAAGGTTTCATCTTGTAGCATTCATTTGTAAATATAAAATTTGATTATAGTTACAATTACTTGTTCCCTCATAAATCTTTATTCCGTAACAAATATGAGAGTGTATGTTAGCAAAGTAAATTGTACGCAAAATGTCTGTAGTGCATAATGGGTTTAATAAAAAAAATACCATATTTAAAATTTTAAAAATACTATCTAGATTTGTATGATCCAAACAAGCGGATATAATCTATAGATAGGTCTAAACATTTGGATTTCGAGACTAATGAAATCCAATGAGTACCTTAATGAGTTAAGTACTTTAATATAAGAATTGATGTTGTCCAGTGGTCAACACTCGACCACAATCCAAATAAAATATGAACTTATCTATATTCATCCCGCGCTGAAAATCAAACATGTGATGATTATAGTCTTCAATTTGTTTTGATTTTCTGTATATTTATCGTTGTTATTGCGTCACCAGAATTTTAACTCATAATCCAAATGTTAGTTTTTTGTTTATGTTAAATTCGTTTTCGTACTTATTTTTCATAATTTTTTTGATTTATTAAGTTGTTCTGTTTATCTACAGGAAAATACCGGGTGTCCATAAATGAATATCGGGGTTTTAACTCTTTATAATATTAATTACATTAAACTTACAGTTATAAATGATATGTCACATGAAAGAGCAACTCAAACAGTTTTATATACAAGCTTACAAGTGTTCTATGTGAGCACCATTTGTCACACGGCACACATCAAGTCTATAGCTGAGTTCTTCCCAAACGTTGAGCAGTGTGTCTTCAGTAATTGTTGCAACAGCTGCTTCAATCCTGTTTCGTAATTCATGGAGGTCAGCTGGTAATGGAGGCACATACACACGATCCTTGATGAAACCCCAAAGGTAGAAATCGCATGGCGTTAGGTCGGGTGAACGTGGAGGCCACGCATAGCAAGCTCTGTCATTGGGTCCCTTGCGGCCAATCCAGCGGTCGGGTAAAGTTACGTTCAACCAACCGCGTACTTCGTTATGCCAGTGAGGTGGCGCGCCATCTTGCTGGAAAATGAAATTCTCTGGTTCATATTGTTCCAATTGAGGGAAGAGCCATTGCTCTAGTGTATCAAGGTAAGAAGTACCAGTAACAGTAGCTTCACCAAAAAAGAAAGGTCCGTAAACTTTCCGCCGGGATACGGCACAAAAAACATTGATTTTAGGGGAGTCTCGTTGCACTTGTACGACCTCATGAGGATTTTTTGAGCCCCATATCCGCACATTATGAGTGTTAACATGTCCACTGAGGTGAAAGGTCGATTCATCACTGAAAACAACATGATCTAGAAAATCTTCATCGTCATTTAACAGCATTACGTTAGCGAAGTTGGCACGTAAACCATGGTCTGCAGGCTTTAGAGCCTGTAACAACTGTAAACGATAAGGACGTAGTTGCAATCGTTTCCTTAAAACTTTCCAAACAGTCGACTTAGCAATTTCTAATTCACGACTAGCCTTCCGAACTGATTTCTTTGGGCTACGAGTGAACGACTCTCTCACTCGCTCAACATCCTCTTCGCTAACTCTTGGTCGTCCCGTGCTCTTCCCTTTACAAAGGCAGCCTGTATCTTCAAACTGATGAAACCATCTACGGATGTTATTGTCACTTGGAGGATCACACCCGAACTTAATGCGGAACGCACGTTGCACAGTAACTACAGATTCAGTCTTTGCAAACTGCAAAACACAAAACGCTTTCTGTTCACTAGTCGCCATCTTTGCTACTACCGCTTTCTAGCGGATCGCGGTGTAAACATTTCACGCGCATGCGCACTGGTGCTAACGAATAAAACTGTTTGAGTTGCTCTTTCATGTGACATATCATTTATAACTGTAAGTTTAATGTAATTAATATTATAAAGCGTTAAAACCCCGATATTCATTTATGGACACCCGGTATGTTTCTAACAGTATGCGTAGATTTTCCTTGCGATGCACACGAGCTGAGAAAAGGGCCTTAAAGAAACATATTTGCCTATTAATATATAGATATAGCTAATACTTGTCATACCAATAAGGAGAATAAATAAGCAGACACAAGAAGGATCTTATTTAAGAAACATAATTTAATGTAGGCTATTCTAATAGCCAGTGAAATTTATTTTTGTAAACCTCACAAGAGAGATTTAATAGAGACCACACACCTCTTTGTTTCCCTAGTTGGAACACATAATTCTTCATCCAAACTCTATGGGCCTTGAGAGTCACTTAATTGTATACACAACATATGTAAGCAATATCAGTTGTGTGTTTTAGCTAATTTCCCATATAGGGAATAAGCTATTACCGTAGTACTCATGTAAGACCTGGACCCGGACCGAATTAATTTTCGTTTTGAGATCCCTAGAGGCCAAAAACACCATCCGTTCCTTTTTTGTTACGTTTTTTAGACAAATTAAAATATGATAATATTATGGAGCTATTTATGTTGCAAGCGCTAATAAAAGGATGATACTTAAATAATTTGTAGAGAACGGATTGTCCAATTAATTTGTTTGTGGCGTCAAACCATATGTTTATGAGAGTAAGGAATCTGTTACCAATACTAACTAGTGTACATTTTGCTCGAATTCGAGCAATTGCAAGGTACTGGTATTACAGCAATTATTTCAAAAACAATAACAGTAATATTTACAATGAGTTTAAAAGAGTCAACTCAAAGCTTACTGGTGTGTATCATATTGAGATACTCACGATGTACATAACAGTAATCAACATTTCCTAAAAATATATATAGCCTCATAAGGTTGTCCATGTTTATCTTCGTTATTGATAAACCTATGCATGCTACCACCCTTTTCGCCAGCAGTAAGTTTACAAATTTCATTCATTCTTTAATAAGGATAGAATCTGTTTTCATCACCATAAGGACTTCCTGTTGTTTGTCACATTTTTATTTGTTCAATTGGTGTATTTTTTGTTTAGTTGCAATAACGTTAATTATATTTAACTGAGAAAATGCAAAGTTAAAGACCTTCTGTCGTTCAGTTGATTTTTGTTTCCCTTAGCATTATATGAATAATAATTAAAAGCCTTCAGTAAAATGTTAGTAAGGGGCTCTTGGATATTTTCATAGGCTATTATTAAAATTGTTTGACTTTTATGAAAACATAGATTAATGTCTTTGACGTACCAGATTTATTTGGCTTTAGAGGGTTTTCCTCTGCAATGATCACAAAGTTAAGTCCATGTTTCCTAATAAAATTTGTAGCACTTCAGCTAACATCCTTGTTCATAGTTTGTAGGAATCTGAATCTCGTAGGTGTTCTTCATTATACAGGCTAATGACGATAGTTAATTCTTAAAAAAAATACTATCTCTATTTCTTCTACTAGGGGGCGTTCTATGACTTTTAATGTTTCAATAATTTGCAAATGGGTTCTTTCAATGATTTATTTTTTAAAGATCTAATTTTTGTAGGACGCTTTTCTTTGAAATGCAGCTTAAATATTGACAGCAATTAAATTATATAGCTGATCAAAATTTTAACATTTATGATCTTCATAAGGATAACATGGGAACCTTCAAAGCCACTGGGCTAGAGCCCAAGGGACTTTTTCAAATCCAGTTCAAGACCAGTTTGCAAATCTACGCGACACGCTCTTTCCAATGATACGTCAATGGATAAAATCGGTCAAGAAATGACAGAGGAGTTCAACCGACAAACTTCGTGGTCGCGTATTAATTATATAGATCTACGTATCACGTTTCGTTTAGCATACAGGCAGGAAATGTCGCTCATTACGAAAATATTTATTAATTCTTTTAATAATGACTCTAGAGAAGAGTTAGAAAATTAAAAGGTGTAGAACAATACAGCTAACAAAAGTGGTCCTGTAACATTTGGTCATAACTTGAACCCATATGACATTATGGATCCTTTCATGTTCTGGAATTGATGGAGAGTTGCGTGGAGGGGCGAGCAGGGGCGTGTGGGACTTTTTTAGTATCCATACTGGAAACCTGCCTGCCGCTTACTTTGAATTGTCAATGTTACCAACATGACGTGGCTTCCGTGCCCCGTCTCCTGAACTGCCCGTTTAAAAAATGTAAATTTAAGTAAGAAAGGCCTATAAATATTAATATAAATATAAATATAATATAATAAAAAAAATATAAATATTAATATAAATATAAATTAAAATATAAATATTGCATATAAATACAATCAAATTAAATGTAAACGGTTATGGCAGTTTACCAAATAAAAATATAGGCATACTGCACATCAAACTTGAGCTTAGAATGTGCATATTTGCTGAATATTATAGGTATGGACTAATTTCTCAGGTCCCCATAGGCCGATTTCAACGGGCTACGTCTGTTATGCTTTCGCAGTTTGAATAATTTAATGCTGTTTATTTAATGAAAGAGCTGGGCAATGCAATTAATTGGCGTTTGTTTTATTTACTTGAAAAAATATGTTTTTGATGCTAGGAAATATGTTCATCTGGGGGATTATGTTCGGACAAAATTGCTCACAGTTTTATTTGTAATGTATATAGTAATAACATATAAATAGGCATGACTCAAATTGAAGAAATGTCATTAAAACATCTTATTGAATGAAACAGAAGCATTGATATCGAGGACCTTATTTGTGTTATTGCTACACTAAGGTATGTTGTCATAGTCTTTCGAACTGAAACATACGGTATCGGTTATTGGCAGTCCTAGGGGTAACGATGTTTCTTGCAACACAAAAATCATGAAAATATGTCAAATGGTTATTGATTAGCATCGTGAAATAAATCACTCTGTGACGTTTTAATGTATAGTGTACATGTTGCTCGAAATCGAGCAATTGCAAAGAAGTCAAGTAGTTATTCAAAAACAAATAACTTATTTGAAAACGAATGAAAGTCATAATTTCCGACGAGTTTAAGACTCAACTCATAGACTACATACCTAACAGTTCCATATAATAAACATTTCTTGTAAATATTTGATCATTTTTCAACATCTTATATGGTTTTTAGTGTATTCTACAATTTTATTCCACTTGTAGCCACATTATGTTAGTCAAAGAATCGTTTAAAAAGTACATTACCGTATAGGACACAGAAAAAGGGAAGAACAATAAGATTAATATCATTGAGCATAATTTACTACAAAATGAAAACAACCAATAATTATGGTCGCTGGAATAAGGCTGAAACACCTTTGACTTTAAATAATCTAAATATCCATTGCATTTTAACCAAATATAAGCCTACCATTGAGTTATATTTCCATTTAACTTGCAATTCCAAGTAGACTTTCCATTTCAGTGAACTAGACTTACAATTAAATAATGCAGACTTAGGCAGAATAGGTACTGCAATAATTAGGACTTTAATATGAACCGAAGATACCACTGAGTTTATATGCTGCAAGTAGACATTCCATTGACGTGAACCAGACGTAACATTGACTTAATATACTGCGAATCGGCACTCCGTTTATGGGAATCAAATTAACAATTTCTTTGGATCCTACAAGTAGACAATTTATTTATGTGAACGATATGTACCATTGAGTTTGTATACTTCAAGTAAACAATTCGTTTAAGTGAACCCGACGTATCATTGACTTTGAATGCTGCAAATAGGCATCTTATTTATGTGAACCAAATGGACCATTGACATTGGATACTGCAAGTAAATTTCTCATTTTTGTGAAGCTGGTGTAGGCTACTATTGATTTAGGATACTGCTACTGCAAATAGACATTTAATTTTTGAGAACCAGATGAAACATATATACTTTGAAGTAGACAATGCATTTAATTGGACCAGACTTGTAATTGACTTTGAATAACGAAATTAGACATTTCATTCATTTGAAACAAAATATATACTAATGAGATTGGATACTGCAAGTATGCATTTCATTTACGAGAAACATATGTAACATTGACTTAAGAAAATTATTTGATTATTATGTCTGCTATCTGCTCAATATTGCAAGCAGACAACTGCATTGTACACCTAGTGTAAATTACCTGAAATGTAAAGTTAAAACTGTGAACGTTTCTCATCCAAAGTCCCCGTGCGATCTCTAGTGTTCACTTGGTAATACATGTGTATTACAAAGTATAGGGTGTTTTCAACTCCCCACGTGAGTGTTAACGTTTCGTAAAAAGTACAAGTTCCTGTATAAGGTAATGTTTTTTTTTTTTTTTTTGCGAAAGACTCTAAAAGTAATGAAAGGACATTTTTTATTTACATTTATTTCGATAACAAACAAGTGTTTTTGACATATAAATAAATTTGTTTGCACAAAACTTGTGTGTATTACGATCCCCCCCCTAAAAACTGTTTTTTTAGTAGTACATTTTAGGAAAAAATAATACCTTTACTATTCACAGACATAATATAATCTTTTAAAAATTATATATTTTCCGGATAGTACATATGCTAGTTATTCAATATCAAACAGTTCAATGACAAAATACATATTTTTATTTTTTAATACAAAATGGTTTATATGCAAAAGTTGACCAAATACACACAAATTGCAGTTGGTAAAAGAAATATATTATTTACATTGTATAACTTAAAATAAATAACTCTTTCATATTGGAAACAGTATACAGTAAAATAAACTTAAATAACAACAAAAAATGTTATTTACCAATTATTAGTGTTAATACAATTATAACAAATATGTAATAACGGGGTGTCAAAAACACCCCACGCGAGTACATACGTTAGTAAAACCCGCGCGAGTAGTTAAATGTTAAAGTCCCTTTAGCATAGAAGTAAGAAGTATAGCAATTAATTAATCTGTAAGTATATAACAACATTACATAATCGTTTGACAGGCGACGGTAGGTATATAGATACTGTACAATGATGCGGCAACGGCTGCTGACAGTATTACAGCGGAGCGGACAGCGCAGAAACTTGTGGCGCTGACTGTACTACACATTCCACTTGGAGATATGAGACTCCACTCAACTTTTGGAGTTATGAGACTCTGGTTTAATTTTTACTTGGACTTATGAAACTTTGGAGTTATGATCACTTGGACTTATGAAACTTTGGAGTTATGATCACTTGCGCTTATATTTTTCTTGGAGTAATGAAATTATCCCTTTTCGGGTACTTGTAGTTGTGAAACTTTGGATTAAATATAATTTGGAGTTATGATCTCTTGGACTTATGAAACTTTGGAGTTATGATCACTTGGAGTTGTGAAACCTTGGAGTTATGAGATGATCCCTATTAAAGTATACGAATTGGTCTAATTATCAGAACAGTACTGCGGATAGTCGTAGTACTCACGCGTGCGGACATTAATCCACACCAGGGAGTATCGCATCATATTCACACCATACATATTCTCTACAAAATGGTTTGAAAAGAAATTGTGAAATTTTGTGTTTTTAGGGTTAAAATAGGAAAAACCTATTTTTACCCCGTAAAACCCCCCATAAACCCCTGTTCCCATAGTCCGATCATGCTGGTTCACAAACTTGTTCGAATAAATGTAGGTTTACAGGTTTGTACCAAATTTCATCAAAATCGGATCATTTTTACTCAAGTTATCGTGCTAACAAACACTAATATCATACTATATAATATTATAAATGTGAAAGTTTGTGTGTTTGTTTGAAGTTCAATGACACATTAACTACTGGTTGGATTGTGTTGTAATTTGGTATTATGATAGCTTATATTCCCAACCAACATATAGGCACGTTTTTTCCTCAAAAATCCTTTCGGGCTCTGCCCCAGTGGCTCTAGAGTTTCCCATGTTAACCTTAGGGCCTATGAGTATTCTTATTTAAAAGGAATTAAAGAATTTTGCCAGCTGTTTCAACTACACAATATGTTTCTATGACATTCAATAGCATTGAAAGGTTATACGGTTTACCAACAGGGTGCAGCACCTTTAGTTCTTTATACATTTATGACAACATCTAATTTGAACCAAGCAGCAACAAAAACCCGTGAGAACTTTACTTCTTTCTATTGTTTAGGTGAAGTGGTAGAGCATTATGGCTATGGTAGATGTGCTATACTTTAGTATAGGCCTACTGTAAATTATAGTAAACCGAATTTTCTTAAAACGTATCCTCTCCCATTGCAAATGCAAAACACGAGTATTACTGCAATAAGCATTGTATACTTATACGCCAACCCCGTACGAAGGACGGGTACTCAGCTAATATATATCTATCTATACTATTATAAAGAAGAGGTGGTGTCTGTGTGTGTGTGTGTGTGTTTGTATGAGATAAACTCAAAAACTACTGAACCGACTGGGCTCAAATTGCACACAAATGAAGCTACAGTTCCGAGGATACATATAGAACTGTTCCCGCTTTCGATATCGTCCTAGGGCTCTGCCCCGTAGGCTTTTAAAAATTTGAGGTGAGAGATTTAAAAGTAAATATTGATTGATGGTATCCATGGCAACAAAGAACAAACCTACACAGTTTAAAAATGTAAACAAGCAGAACTAACTGTCAAATGAATTTTGATTTCACAATTCCACACAGCTGGTTCAAACATATTAAATACTGCACGAATATAAGAACAGAGATGGTAAGGATTATAAATTTAAAATAATGATGTCACTAGCCCGAATGTAAACATTATTTAACATTACTTAAACTAGCTGTTACCCACGGGCTGCTCCACCCCGTTTTACTACATTAGTATTAATAAAACTATTGATTGGTTAAGTTAAGATAAAATAAACAAAACAGAATACAGTAATGGTAATACGAACAAATAATAACAGCAGAGGTATTTTTAACATTAGGTAAATGGAAAGTTCCCTTTGGAAAGCAATTACGACCTTATAGGGCAATTTATATAATAATGGAAATAATGGATAATTTTGCGCAAGGTTTCTCGTCATGACGAACATTTTAAGTATATGGTTTATGGGGGTGTGACTTGTAGTTTTCTCAAAAGTTCATGGGTACTTTCGGCTTTATATATAGATGGAGCTGTTAAACCATATGTTAATGCAATTTCATTAGTGTATGATTCTTTCAGTTACTTCATTTGTTTATGTTTATGATCTATTATACCTTTGTAAACTCACCTTTTAATATTCATTTAGGCTAGGCCTATTCTATAAATGTTTAAAGTTAATAAGTTAACAAAGATATGAATTACAAAAAGTGTTTTATTTAAACAAATGAACAATTAACATGCAATGAGAAAAGGCTTGATGTTACAATAAAAGGATTGACAATGGTGTGTGGGGTTGAAATTAAATTGAAATAAAAGACAAATTTGAATAATAACTTGAAGGTTAAAATAATTTAGATGTGATATATCTCAGGGTAGGGAGTCGTGCTGGCTTGAATGCTAAGAATGAATAAATTTGATAGTGTCCAAATAGGCCTAATTAAAGTGTTAAACTTACACAATCTCAACAATGGAAAATCTAATTTTGGTGTTGTCCAAAAGGTAAGTCCAATTAACACAAAATTTAAAAGAGTTTATACTTAATTTTGAAGATAATGATTGAGTTGAGTCCTCTTGAGGTTTAGGCTACTGTGATATAACTTGAAACTGGTCTTCTTGATGAATGAATTTGATTTAAGTAAAATGTTGACTCCTTCTTCTAACAATTTCAACTTCTCCAATGGCTTCCTTCTCTCTCAATCCAATGTTCACATCACTCATTGTTGAACACATGGGATCACTTTCACTGCTTCTTAAATTTTGATTCCTTAAGGACTAATTTTGAAATGATATTATATGAAATTTTGATGTATTGCAATTCTCTTACACATTTAATAAATAATTAGGTTGTGGGCTTTGTAAAAAAAATATAGGCTATGGAATGAATATTATTAATGATTTATTGATACATACATATTAATGAAATTATATAAATTAGGAAATGAATATTAGGGCAGCCTTTCTGAGGAGTGATTATTAGGTGTATGAATAAAAGTTAACATAAAAAAAAACTTAATACTAAATAATGAATGAAATGAAATGAAATATTACAATTTTTATCTCCTCAGAAATTTGTATGATATGGAATGAAAGACAAATTTCGAACGAATATGAAATGGAATTCATGAATCATTTAGTATGAATCATATTTAAAGCTAGTTATGGGTCACATTAAATGATTGACATTATTGGATGATGATGATTAGAAACTTCTTAATCTAAATTTACATAAACACAGGAACAAAACATAAATGGGGAAATTATTGAGGGTTAAAATAGTTCATGACCTGACACAGGGGAATAGCAATAGAAGCAATGTTAAGGATATGTTCTCACAGTTTTCACTTGGGAAATAGGGAAAGGGTACACACACTCACGACTAAGGTTCATGACGATCTCCTCCAAATACAATTATTACACTTGATGAATTGATTATAGGATTTTATTTACACAATGTTTTGAGAGTTTATGTTACCGAGATCTTCTTCACTATTTTCTATCTCCTCTTCTACGATCATTTTGAAGCAGATATGTGATAAGGTCTGAATAAGATATCTTCATTCTTCAGAGAAAACGTTTTTGCATTTTATTTAATAGTTTGATGTGTTTGGTGATATGTATTAATCTCCTCAAATGTCAATGTGCTGTCCTTTAGTGGATTACTTTGTTGATCACTGAAGTTGTGTGTTGTGCTATCATACTCATATACAGGGTGTCCCAGAACTCTTTACCAATATTTTAGGGCATTGCTCTTGGGTAAGAAACATACTTAAATATCATATTTAAATTGTCCGGAAGTCCTTAGTTACTCACACAGCCGCCATTTTGTTTTTTTCAGTTATTATTTTTTTTCTAAAGAATGGTTAACCCTTAGAGTGCCAGGCGAGAAATAAAAGTAACGCTCAAAAAATGCCGATGATTTTTCCCGAAGGTCGCGCTAAAAATGCCGAGTGCGATCTGGCGATTTTTAGGTTAAAATTTCGTAAAAATCGAATTTTCGATATTTCGACCAACGAAAATCGATGTATCGCATCTAGTAACTTTCGACTCAATGTTAATATATGGGTTAAAAGAATCCGAGTATCCATTCGGTTGTTATGACAACTGTTCGATTATTACGAAACGTCCGGTCAGCCAGACGTTGGCACTTTTGGCTCGTTCTAAAAACGTCCGGTCGGCCGGACGTCGGCACTTTTGGCTCGTTTTAAAAACGTCCGGTTCCCCGGACGTTGGCACTCAAAGGGTTAAACTTACGAAATTGAAACTTTGCACAAACATTAATGACAACTAGACAAAGCTACCAAAAAATTATGACGATTGTTCCAATTCATAAAACAAAATGGCGGCCATAACAAATTTTGTTTCTTAAATAACTCAAAAACCATTGATTTTACAACAATTTTAAATGGCCGCCATTTCGTTTTATGAATTGGAAAAATCGTCATAATTTTTTGGTAGCTTTGTCTAGTTCTCATTAATGTTTGTGCAAAGTTTCAATTTCGTAAGTTTAACCATTCTTTAGAAAAAAATTAATAACTGAAAAAAAACAAAATGGCGGCTGTGTGAGTAACTAAGGACTTCCGGACAATTTAAATATGATATTTAGGTATGTTTCTTACCCAGGAGCAATGCCCTAAAATATTGGTAGAGAGTTCCGGGACACCCTGTATATTATATTATTATGGTACTCATCGTACATAATTTTATGAAAATTATCATTTATATTATTATTTGGCCTATGGCTATTATTATACTATTTGACATATTTGTCCCTCATGATGACACAAATTAAACTTCACTGTAATATTATTATTGTTGATTTGCATATTGATTTCATTCGTATTCAAATCCATTTTAAGGGCAGATAGTACATAGAATCCAAGGATGACTGGCTTTATTAAGTTTGAAACTATTAAATATCTTATTATTCATCTTCTAAGAGAAAGTTGTTTTTATCATATAAGTATTTTGACACTGTACTTAATGAAGGATCAGTTGGCAACATAACTCTTTCTCGGCCATAATCTACAGCGCCGAGTGGTTTTCCGACCTCTGTGGAGATCGTGAAACACGAGAACTTGAATGGTGGCTGTTTAGTTGTGGATCCATGGGTGGAGTACTCGGATTATTAGGCGAGTTGGAATTTTGCCTATACATCGCACATAGTTGGTTCTGTTCCTTGGTAGGGTGATTATGATTATAATTGTAGTCTTGGCCATAGTTCCGGTCCGGGTAGTGGTCACGCTGGTACGGTTTGTTGTCTCGGTGCACCCGTTAGTACTGTTGGGACTCATTACCATTGTTTCTGTTGTATCGGTAATTTTGTTGATTCCAATGATGTTGGTGGTTCTGTGCATGGTTATCGCTGTGTTGGTAGTTCTGGCGGTTCATCTTAGGCACGTAAGCTTGTTGGTTAGTAGATCGATCATGGTAATGTTGCGGGTTCTGTATGTTAGGGCTATACGGTCTGATGTTCTGATGACTGTTGTTGTAGCTCTTAACTTTCTTCGGTCCGTCTCGAATGTCATCCTTCTGTAGAAGTCGTTCCATGGCTCTTATTGTGGTGATATTTTGCACATTAACACTGTCCTGGATGATTGGATCGAATCGCTCTGCCAATAATGATACGATCTCCTCTTCACTTAAACTAGGGGAGATGGATTGCAATAAAAGTACACGTTCGGTTAAATATTCCGTACGGCTCAAGGTTCCATATTTCCATTAGCTCGATATTTTTCAGACTCAATCTTGGCTTTTATTCCTCTTTGGACGGCTTGACTCCAATATTTGCACTCAAATTCCTTAGCAAAATGGTCCCAATCAAGAATGTCTAATCTGATTAGTTGCAACCATCGGGATGCGGGTCCTTCAAATGACGTTTCCAATAGGTCTTTAAGGTATTCGGTTTGATTGCAGTTCATATTCCTTTCAATCCCTCTCTCGTAATATCGCTTAAGTTTGCGCAGATATTCCATTGGGTTACCGCTTCGTTCATTAAATTTCGGCAATTGACGATCATTATTCTCATTACCGCTACAGATTACTTGAATCGCACCTGCTTGTCCATTTATTGGGTCAGCTTGCTTTAAGTTGTTTACTTCAAACTCACATTTGATTAAATTTTGGTTCAGAGTTTGAATTTCGAGCTGTTGTGTTTCAATTAATCTAGTTTGTAGGGTGATTTTAGGCAATACTTCATTTTGTAGGACAGTTAAATTTATTTTTGAGTTACGTTCATTGTCAAGTTGTGTTTTAACTGTGATTTCTTCTATTTTCTGTTTAAAATTAGATTCATGTTCTTCTAACTGTGATTTTACGGTAGATATTATTTGTTCTGCTCTATTTCTGAATTAGATTGTTGTTTTGATATGCTATTAACAACAAATTGCTTCAGCTGATTTTGAGAGTCTTCAATTTTTAACATTGTTAACATTTGTGCTGTTTCTTCAGTTAAAATACTTTGTGTTAATTTTATGGCATTTATTTCTGACTTTATTTCAATTTGACTTTCTCTAGTTTCACGTATTTGTGATTTAAATGCGTTTCTACAAGCTTGGATTTTTTGGTAGGTTTCGTTTATTTTATTGTTAAAGGTTTGAATTAGTTTAGCTTCAGTTTGATTAATCTGCAGTTTTGTTATTTCTTGGATTTCTGATTTAGTTTCACGGATTTCGTTTTTAGTTTCACGGATTTCTGACTTTAATTCTGCAGTTATTTCTGACTTTAATTCAGCACTGGTTTGTTCAAACTTATTACTCAAGTTGGTCATAAGAACTAACATGTTCATATCGATTGTGGGTGTTTGTACTGGAGGATTTGTGACGTTTAATTCATCAGTTGAAGTGTCGGAATGTTTAAAGAGCTCGTGATTCACATTATGAACGGACTGAGACTGTGTTTGAATTATATCAGCTGTTAGACGGCTGTCTGCAATATCGTCCATCACATTTGACGAGGTTCGGGGAACGTCGTTTAAGTCCGGTTGCATTCGGCACGACGGCACAATTGTATTTTTGGTCGGTGGCGTTTCGGCTAGAGGCAGTTCAGGTGGCGGAACAAAACCGGTTAAAGTCGAATGATCAACGCTGTCTGATTGGTCAATGGATCCGGTGAACATCCGGTGGTGAATGATGAATGAATGGAATGATCCGGTGGTCATTGAAACTTGAGGCTTCTTCTTGGGTTTGTTGTTGTTCTGCTCGTTGCTCAAAATGGCTGCCGTGTGTTCTGTCATTTATGTCATCGTCGGCGTTGTCGTTTGAAGAACTCGACAATCTATCCAGAGACGGGTAGTTTCGTTTAGGCCGTAAATTATATTTATTTTCCGACATTTTAATGTAAAATGTGTTGTTAGGTCATGCGTGGTTATTAAATATGCGATGTTGTTGTGTTGATTATTTTGGGAAACAGGGGCAATTACGGGACAAATTAACAATGCAAACTCTTAAATCTAACAAACTTATAGGCTAGTTATGGTGAGAATTGCAATAAAGTTATTGAGCTATTCAAGCCCCACGTTGGGCGCCAATTTGTAAACTCACCTTTTAATATTCATTTAGGCTAGGCCTATTCTATAAATGTTTAAAGTTAATAAGTTAACAAAGATATGAATTACAAAAAGTGTTTTATTGAAACAAATGAACAATTAACATGCAATGAGAAAAGGCTTGACGTTACAATAAAAGGATTGACAATGGTGTGTGGGGTTAAAATTAAATTGAAATAAAAAATAAATTTGAATAATAACTTGAAGGTTAAAATAATTTAGATGTGATATATCTCAGGGTAGGGTGTCATGCTGGCTTGAATGCTAAGAATGAATAAATTTGATAGTGTCCAAATAGGCCTAATTAAAGTGTTAAACTTACACAATCTCAACAATGGAAAATCTAATTTTGGTGTTGTCCAAAAGGTAAGTCCAATTAACACAAAATTTAAAAGAGTTTAAAGAAAAGTTTATACTTAATTTTGAAGATAATGATTGAGTTGAGTCCTCTTGAGGTTTAGGCTACTGTGATATAACTTGAAACTGGTCTTCTTGATGAATGAATTTGATTTAAGTAAAATGTTGACTCCTTCTTCTAACAATTTCAACTTCTCCAATGGCTTCCTTCTCTCTCAATCCAATGTTCACATCACTCATTGTTGAACACATGGGATCACTTTCACTGCTTCTTAAATTTTGATTCCTTAAGGACTAATTTTGAAATGATATTATATGAAATTTTGATGTATTGCAATTATCTTATATATTTAATAAATAATTAGGTTGTGGGCTTTGTAAAAAAAATATAGGCTATGGAATGAATATTATTAATGATTAATTGATCATATTAATGAAATTATATAAATTAGGAAATTAATATTAGGGCAGCCTTTCTAAAGGAGTGATTATTAGGTGTATGAATAAAAGTTAACATTTAAAAAAAGAACTTAATACTAAATAATGAATGAAATGAAATATTACACCTTTGACTATTAATACAATGATTATACTGAGTTTGTACTAATATTTGTGAAATACTGTAATAATATTTTACAGGGAATAGTTCGTTGTAAAAGAAATCATTCATGGATATAAGAAATAATTCAGATTCTATGATCATTGCCAGGCCATTATCCTGAGTTTTATGAGGTTTATTTTTTTGATTTATTTTTGTGTAAACAACAATATAACCCCCCTGCCGCAGCAAATCTATAGACTGAGTGAATTACCATTTGCCTGATTATAATTTCACTAAAATATGTTAGAAAATTACCCTATTTTCCATATTTGATTCTTTTTTCCTATTTTCTCTATTTTTCGGTTTGTAACTGTTGTGATAGCTTTTTTGCTTACAGTGCATACCATTAAACACGTTCTTTTATTGTACCTTAAAATCTATTATTGGTTTTGTATCGTAGGTAGCCTAAATAGCCTACATTCACAGTATGAGCTAACCAAAACGTACTATTATCGAGTTCAGTAATACAGTTATAGTTTGTTTCTGAATAAAATGGTAGGAGTGAAACCATTTGGCATTTTCAAAGAACCAACATTGTCTCTTTTTCATACTGACCCCTTTGCAAGGCACGGGTATGGATGCAAATACAAATAGTAGCGCTGGTTTGCAATAGCTGTTCAAATAACAAAGTGACCGGCGCTACTAATTGTGACCAACGGGATTATTTAGTATCTTATATAAATTAGAGTTAATCACTACGACCACAAATGTCTTATTTCTACATAAATATAAATTCCATAATACCCCCACCGCAGCAAACCTGCAGCCTAAGCAAAATTTCATTTGTGTGACTTTATTTTCAATTAAATCTAATTCAATAACATTAGGTTTAACGATTACCTAGGTTTGCTGCTTACAGGGAGGGTAACAAAGTGTGATTTATAGGCAAATATTATTAGCTTAGTATTAAAGAAAGAAATTTGCCAATTTTGATAAAAATATATCCATAAACAAGCAATATTACAACAGTTTACTTATCCTACTAATATTATAAGTAAGAAAGTGTGGATGTATGGATGGATTGATGGATGGATGGATGGATGTTTGTGACAAGTACATACTAAAGTAAATACTAAACCGACAAGGTTAAAATTTGGTATGATGATAGCTGACATTCCTGATTAATATATAGACATATTCTTACCTCAAAAACCCTTTTAGCCCCAGTGGCTCTGGATTTTCTCATGTTAACCTTATGAGTATTCATATTTAAGGGTTTAATTGGTTCTATGATTGAATAGCATTAAACGTTATAAGGCTTACCAACAGGGTGCAGTACTATTATGTTTTTTGCATTTATTACAACAGCTAATTTGAACCAACTAGCAACAAAAAGTTGTGGTACACAATGAGAACATACTTTTTCCATGGTTTAGCTGCAGTGGTAGAGTATTAGGGCTATGGTAGATGTGTGCTACACTATAGGATACCATATAAATTAAAAGCCCAAATTTCCTTAAACTGTGTCCTCTCCCATAACTGCAATAAGCATTTTATACTTCTATACCAACCCCGTACGAAGGACGGGTACTCTGCTAGTATACATATATACAAATGAATTATTAAAAACTAAGTACCCATTTTGTATATCAAAATAGTAGCCCTAATCACTACAATTTTCATAATACATATATATATGAATTTGAACGGATGGTGTTTTCGGCTCTAGGGGCCTCAAAACAAAAAAGTAAATCGGTCCCGAGTTCAGGTCTTACCATGAGTAGGCCCTACTACGGTAATAGCTTATTCCCTAAAAATGGGAAATTCGCTAAAATTACGTCACTAGCTCGAACCACTGATAACATTAACATATGGTTAGGACATTATTTGACAGTTTAATTTAAATAACAATACAAACGTTTTGTTTTCAGGCTAGTGGCGTCGTTTGTATATGATCAATACTGTTTCTGTTATAATATTTGTGTATCATCTTGTTATGAACTATTAAGTGCGTGATTAATTCTTGGTTTCAGTTGAATATGTTTAAATATGTATTATCCACAGATCAAGCTAATTATTACGGGTATTTGTATTAGTGTTCCATTTGTTTTATCTTGCAAACTAGACAATGCTATGACTGCAGTAGAAAAAAAAAGACAGCCATTAGTAGTTATAAATGAGATAGTAAATACAACGGAATCAACCTACGGTGATGGCAGTGTTCTCGTTGAGCAGCACCAACTGGTTGTGCTGCTTCTATTGTTAATGGCCAAATAACAATTCACTCAGCTATAAAATAGAATATACGAAATTTGAATAAACGTAAAATGATCCAAAAACGTCCGTGTCGTAGTTTGTGATGGAATAGTTATAGTATCTATGTGTGGTCATAAGCTACAGTACTAGAAATGAATGATAGAGACAAACGCTTGGTTTACATCAAGCGAAACCTGACAGCCAAGATGGAAACTTTGAGTGTTTGGTGGTCTTATTCTATGGTGATATGGCTCAGTTACTACCGGTGCAAGATCTGGCTTTTTGCAAGCCTGATTTATCAAATCAATGATATACACATGGACGTTTAGTACATTCAACAATTTTTTCAACTAAAAACTATCATGCGCCAATCCGTTCAAGATCAAAGTCATTTTCTTAATCCTCCTACTAATATTGCTCATGGAACGAAGGAGAAGGATTATAATTAATTTCTTTATGATTCATATAAAAATTACCAACTAATAGATCATTTTTCAACGCTGTTTGTGTCATGGCAAGAAAAGGAGACTACTTACAAACTTATTGAATTGGCTAAGCTGCAAAGTCCTGGGGCATTTATTCGTGCCTTAAACAAACATTCAATAGCCGCAATAGTGAGTGCCGATGAATGCTAATCTCTTGAAACAACCCCAGATTAGCCAAAGGATGTAGAGTCATGTTAGGCCACAATTTATAGACCGATGCAGCATTAGTCAATATTGCGCTAAACACTATCCTTGATATTTTATATGAACGTGAAGAAGTCTTATCCTTATCACAGTTGAAAATGCAGCCTATACGTGTATTAGTACTATTAGTTGAATTTAGTAATTATAGAGGACCCTCATTTTACAATAATGTTGTACCTATCTATATCTATAAAAGAGGAACTATGTCTGTATGCATGTGTGTATATACGTTATAGACTCCGAAACCGCTCTACAGATTGTAATGAAACTTTCAGGCATTATTTAGCATCTTTCATGGATGGTTCGAGTGAAGTTTGGTGCAGATCCGTCAAAAGGGCTCTGCCCCAGAGGGTTTTAAGTGGGCCAATGTCAGACTTTTTGATCTACAATGTTTACAAATAAATATAATTTAAAAGCAGATGTTTACTTCCACCAACTGTTTTATAGGTTTGAATAATCACAACATTCTGTATTAGCATTAGTCATGATTTGAAATAGTGCCACAGTGTTTCTACAGAGTGCAGCACAGAAAACTATTTTACTTTTGAATAAGTCCAAATGTATTAAACCCCAATCGCAGCACACCTGTGCACTCAACAACGTTTAAATTCTCCAATGTTAAATATAAAAAACATAAAAACCTTTATCAAAGTATTATAAACAATAAAAGGGATGATAATGCCTTGTAATATTTTTATCTTTCGTTCTATACCCAAACAATCTAACATAAATTATTAAGTGAATAATAATCATGCGTGCTATCTCGGATAGTCAAAAATTGGGAAATTTTGCGAATTAATTTATTTTTCTCTATTGTTTAGGTGAAGTGGTAGAACATTATGGCTAATCTGTGTCCTCCCCCATTGTAAACGCAAAGCTCGAGTATAACTGCAATAAGCATTTTATACTTATATGCCAACCCCGTACGAAGTACTGGTACTCTGATACAGGCTGGACCAAAGTTCTAGGCGTCTGGCGGACGCATGCGCATTAAATTTCTGTGTTAATTCCCCTTCTGTCAAAACTTGGGCTAACATATGATTAAATGCAAATTCGTTATTACGCATGCGTCAGCGAGACGCCTAGAACTATGGTCCGGCCTGTAGTATATATATATACTAGCTGTTGTACCCGTGCTTTGCAACGGGTAGAGGACACAAAATAGAAATATTTTGATCTTTACATTTGTTGTATAAAATAGTTACACCCTGTTGGTAAACCTTATAACTTGTTAATGCTATTCAATATCATAGAACCATCTTGTGTATTTGAAACAGCGGACGAAATTATTTTATTCCTTTTAAATGATTACTCATAAGGTTAACATGGAAAATTCCAGAGCCACTGGGGCGGAGCCCGAATAGACTTTTGCGATAAGAGTGCGTCTATATGTTAATCGGGAATGTGAGCTATCATTACACCAAATTTCAGCCCAATCCGACCAGTATTTTTCGCATTTATATACTTGTCACAAACATACATCCATACATCCAAACTTTCTCATTTATAACATTAGTAGGATGGATTTGAACGGATGGTGTTTTTGGCCTCTTGGGACCTCAAAATGAAAAAGTAAATTGGTCCCGGGTTCAGGTCTTACCATGAGTACTATGGTAATAGCTTATTCCCTTTATGGGAAATTCACTAAAACAAAAATATATTAAAAACGGCTTTTTTCAAGTTTCTGTTTTCAAGATTCTATTTGTATCCAGCTTTTGGCTGCCTTTATTAAGTACTAGCAACAGTGCCCGTTGTGGTTAAATACAACGGTCTCTAGTAAAATAATAGTTATGATATCCATACACCACTTTACTCACTAATATTAATGGTACAGTTTAAGCACATAACATAAAATACAAATGCAAATTGTTAACAACAACATTTAATCAAAGAAAAATTAATTAGATAACAATATAACAATAAGCTGTTGAATTATTAACACATGTTTCGTATGATTAGATTATGCATACTGGTAAACCAATTATTACCATCTATAAAAATAATTGGTTTTTCTTTTCCGAGTCGGGTTAGCTCTTCTACCCGACCGATTTTTATAATTTTGGCCTTAAACAAAAGGTATGGACGTACCGCATATTTGCCATCAAGCATCGGCATTCAAATTGACGTATATTTCCAGTTATGCACAAACTGCCTCACTGTACATTTCTTATAGGAGTTAAATTTAGTTTTTTTCTAGTTCAATGTTTCGCAGGCGGGCGATGGTTTACAGGAGGGCTCTTCAACCCGCCCAATTTTCATAATTTTGGTATTAAAATAAAGATATGCAAGCACATATTTGTCATCAAGCATCATCATTAATTTATCTAATGCATTACTCGACGAAAGAATTTTTTTTAACTTCAATTAAAGATGTATTCCAGAAGATCTAATAACATTATACATTTTGGTCCAAAAACCTTAAGTGAAATACCAGATTTCATTCGAGCTATTGATTATTAAGAACGGACTACCTAAAGCGCACTTCTGAATCACAAATCAACAATAATTACAATCGTTTTAGTACCTTCTGCATCAATGATACGTAACTATTTTTATTTAGGTTATTTTATGTCTTGGTCTTAAAATACTTCAAAAGCTTTCTCTTGAGATATTGATAGTTTTAATCAGTTAAGTTCAAGATTCTGTATCGCTCAATCAGAAAATATAAATTTGATTATATCTTGGATATGGAATTTAGTTTTAGATATATTTATTTAATTCTAATTACGTTATTTGTTTTGACCTAAGAACCTTCATTGAAATACCAGCTTCCATTTCATTAAAGCACACAACTAAATCACGACCAACACAAATTGTTCAAAAAATGGAGTTATTAATATCGATTTATAGCCAAACGATCTTACTTGCAACCTCAACAGTACTTTCATAATTATTTGCAAATCTTCAAAAATTAGGCTATCCAATGATCTATTAATTAATAAAATCGGTTCAGTAGAACTGTAGGTTTAATTGTACAAAGCTTAACAACAACATCTTTTATTCAGTATTTTCTCACTACTATAAATTTGGAGGTTGCTTAACGTTTTTGCAAATAACTTTGAAATGGCGAGGAAATCGACCAAAGTGGAAGGTGATATTCTGAAAGAGAATAAAATTTCCTACAAATTGCTATTAAGTATTTCTTGAAAATACTCAATAAAGGCAGACTGAAGTTGGCTACAAATATAAAATTGAAAATATAAACTTGGAAAAAAAGGAGTTTTAAATGTATTATTTTTTTTTTTTTTTTTTTTCACCTCAAATATCTAAAAAAGTCAAACTTTCATAATTATTTGCAAATCTACACAAATTAGGCTTTCCAATGACTCATTAAGTAACAAAATCAGTCCAGTAGGAGTCTAGATTTAGTTGTACAAAGTTTAACAAAAATGTATCTAATTCAGTATTTTCTCACCACTATACATTTGGAGATCACTTAGACTATTGCCAATATCTTTTAAATGAAGGGGAAATCGACCAAAGTGAATGTGATATTCTGAAAGAGAATAAAATTTACTACGAATAACTTCTATGCATTTCTTGAAAATACTTAATAAAGGCAGCCAAAAACTGGCTACAAATAAAATCTTGAAAACAGAAACTTGATAAAAGCAGTTTTTAATGTATTTTTGTTATTTTTACTTTTTTGCCAGAAATATTTAATAAAATCTCAATTTTATAATTATTTGCAAATCTACATGAATTGGGCTTTCTAATGACCCAACAAAATCGGTCCAGTAGAAGTCTAGATTTAGTTGTACAAAGTTTAACAAAAATATTTTAAACTCAATATTTTCTCATTACTATAAATTCGGAGGCTGCTTAGCTTTTTTGCAAATAACTTTTAAATGGTGAGGAAATCGACCAAAGTGGAAGGTGATATTCTGAAAGAGAATAAAATTTCCTACAAATTGATACCATGCACTTCTTGTAAATATTAAAAATGGCAGCTAAAAGTCGCACCCAAATAAAAAGTGTGAAAAATACCGTTTTCAATGTTTTTCTTATGGAAGAATTTGACCCTTACATAGAACATAAAAATTTAATAATATATCACAGATAAACAGTACTCTTCAATTAATTTGCTTTTTCCATTTCAATTTAATAAATAATTTTCAATTGACTAGAATTACTATTTCAGCCTAAACTCTTTGTATATTATGACAAATTTAATGAAACATTTTATTCTGAATTTCGTGACCATGTGCTTCGACATGCCAAATGAAACATGAAATATTCGGACCAACTGAGACATGATTTCTGACTGGTAAAAATAATCTGTACATGTGAAAAAATGGCAGATTGGCAGAACTAAACTATTTCTAAAACACAAATGACACAAAACATTTACTTACGTATAGTGATGTAAAATACCCAGGTATTTAAAACTCGGGGTAAATACCCTGGGTATTTACCCGGGTAAATACCCAAATTCCATAAATACCCGGGTATTTTGGGTATTTATGAAATCGATTGAAATTAATTTTTATCTACCCCTAAATATGTTATAGTTATCATTACATGATAAATTAGGATATTGTCTATAACACCTTTTACAGTAACTTGAAGCTTTGCTAGTACCTTTTATTTAATGATTTAGCACTTTTTTTATGAAATCAAGACAACACCTCATCAGAGAAATAGTGAACTTAAACCTACTTCTACTGTTATTAAATTATGATAGTTGAAATTTGTATTGTGTAAATGGCTTGGAAGGCTAGACAGACCCAAGGCCTGAATGATATAGGTAGAATGGCAGAATACTGAATGTACAGTAGACTCCCTCTTATCCGGACTCCTCGGGACCGAGGCTAGTCCAGATAACGGTTTTTCTGGTTAAACCGACGTCCCCAAAAACTTGTTAAAACGGAAACCGTGTACTGGTTCTGTCATATTCGACTTTAATTTAGGAGAGCATTGTATCATTAAGGATTTAGTCAATGATTGTATTTAGATACGTGATCACTGGTCTCAAATCTTTCCCACGAGAACAGTCGTTTCAGTACCGCTCACTTCTTGCCAATCTATTCAGGTTAAACCAATGGGCTGATAAAAATTGTCCGGTTTAAAGGTGTCCAGATAAGAGGGAGTCTACATTAAACTTTTCTGTGTTACTGCTTAGTTGGGAACAATATATTTGGATAAACCTATTAAAAAATGTATCTCCTGTTTTTTTGTCTAACTTATAATATAATTTTGAAAGATTTATTGTGCTATGGATTCAAATTTTTTGTATCACAAGTTTATGAAATTAGTTTATTTTTTTATTTTGATACCAACAAAAGATCTAGCCTAGAACAAAAATATTATAAATCCTGCCATCCTACAGATTGAATTTTAATTATTTTCTTAAGTTTTTTACCCATAGGCCACTACTAGATTAAATTTTCCTGTCTTTCTAAATACAGTAATAATTATAACTTTACAAATTATTTTTCTTCACTTTTAATAAAATAAATTCATCTATCTATTATAGAAATTAAAAAATCATAAGTAGTCAGGACCAGTGCAACCATGCGGCCAGGGTATTTATGCCGATTATGCTTTATGCTCAGACCTGGGTATTTATGGTGATCATTCCGAGAAGTAAAATGCTAGTAGTGACCATATGAAATTTTGTTTAACACATTTTATTATCATTTTGCTATCCTTACAAGGTAATAATTGCAAAAAACATCTCAATCTTCTCTAACTTTAATACAAATTATAAATACCCAGTTTTTGGGTATTTACCCGGGCCTGGGGTAAATACCCATGTAAATACCCAATTTATATTTACCTACCCACTGGGTATTTACCCGGCCCACATCACTACTTACGTACACATGTCAACACATTAACATTCACACAGGCGAAAGATTCACATGGACGGAACATTTAAAATCTGACTCGTAGTACTTTGTCGGACCTAGCGAAATTTCACTACACGGTTTTTTCCGGTGTAGGACTTATTAATTCTTGTTTTTTCGAGCTGGCGTTTTTGATTAAATTGAAAATACCGTCACGACAATCTACGACTCGCTAAGAAACTGACATTTGCTATCGATTTGATGCATGTACAAATTTTCATCACGAACGCAAACAATCTATCCGGCAACTGTCTCGACTTAATACTAATAAAATCACACCCCCAATTGCAGTTCGGTGAAATTTTGACAATTGCGATCATTTGATGAAGGTACAATTTTTACCCGAACGCGAATTTCCGAGCTACGAATTTAAGATATTAATAAAAATTGCCCTACACCGGTGACATGGCGACCTTTGCTGTTGACGGCACAACTACGAGTGAAGAGACGAGTGCACACGGCACAGTTCGAGTCCTTTTTCTCTCTCATATCCCTCCGCGTTACGTCATGGTTGGAACGACTTGTCCGTCGCCTGGTGCGGATTTTAAACCTTTTGATTTAAAATCAGCACAGTTAACAATTTATGTTTGTAAATAAAAATATAAATTTTAAATAGCTGCATAAAAACAGTTTAAATAATAATTTACTACACAAGTTATTTGTAATGTAAAACATCGTTCACCACTCGGAGCAAAAGTATATTATTTATGATACTTAAATTGTTTTATAGTACGTGGCAGTACAGTATTATTAGTTTATTAGTTGCTTGTTGCACTGTTCTACACACTGCTCAAGCGCTACAATTCATTAAGTGGCCTGTCCACACACTGTTGATGTATACTGAATTGCGGCATGGTGCCACTATTAAAAACTAGAGTGTAGGCTGGCGCGAGAATTGGCAACGCAGCATTAAGGAAGTTGTAGTTCCGGTGGACGACGCGAGGCGTGCTAGCTGCCAGCATGGTTTCGTGTTCCACAATTCGGCGTGTGCCTGCGCTACTTAAACACACATCGACGAGATGAAAAATACTCAATTGTGGCATGTGATGTTTCAATGACGTAATAATGCTGGAAACCCCCAAAAATGATCGAATTAGCTGTGGCACCCTGAAAAAGGTGCCACAATTTTTCAAGGTGCCACAGTACGGCCGTGTGCCTGTGAAGGATACCATTATCCGGTGAATACAGACACAGACACACACACACACACACACACACACACACACACACACACACACACACACAACATAGACATCACTTCGAAAACCACTTTTTTGGGTTTTTACTAAAATATTCCCTTACAATTTTCAGACTGGTCTGGAAAGTGGTCTGGGCTAGTTGTAAAGACAGGACTGTAGTATGTTGTTTTTACTATTATAGGAGGAGATGTGTGAACACAAGTCAGCTGTTACCCAGTGTCAGTTCAATGCTACAGGTGCAGTGGTTGCCAGCTGTGATGTAGACGGAGCAGTTAAAGTCTGGTCACCTGCACCTCAACCCAAGTAATATCAAGATTTCCTTACTTTCTATAACTTTTAAATTAAGCTCTCGTCAGCATCTTAACCCATTGGCACCAACTTACGAGCGTTACTCGTACGGCTGCTGTAGGCCCGAGGAATTGCACTACAATGGTTTGAATCTTACCTTAGAAACAGGCAACAGTCAGTCCAAATTCCATTTATTGATAATAACAATAATGTAAAATATTATAGTTCAGAAAAACTTGAAACAAAATCAGGTGTCCCACAGGGTTCTGTACTAGGTCCAATTTTATTCATAATATACATAAATTGTGTTCAAGAAAATTATCTGTAGTAATATTATTTGCTGACTAGTGGCTTGTAGGGGCAATAGCCCCTATATTCTAGTAATTATTTTGTACAAATTATTAGTCTAATGGGCAGTGGCGCATCAAATGTTTACGGGCCCCCTTCTCATGACTTATTTTTAGAACACCTATACAACATAGTGAAACGCCCTCCCCCTCCCCCCAGAGTTATTTTTGGACCACCGATAAAATGGTCAAACAGATTAATCATAAAAACGAGTGGTAAATAAATGGTGGTTATGTTCCATAAAAGGGTGGGTTAATTATTTCAGTCGTGGTTTGATGAAAATGTTACATCACTATATCATTATACCAATATCAGTGTGTGTAAATAGTTTTGAAATCAAATAAAAAAACCTTTGTCCATCGTATCAGAATGTTTATATCAAGGATGTTTTACATTTAATTTATCACACATGTTATCCATTTTAATTACAGTAGAACCTCTTTAATCCGAACTAATTGGGACCAGGGGTAGTTCGGACTATTGAATAGTTCGGATTACAGAACAACATATTGTTGTTTTTACATAACAATAGCTAAAACATGGCTAAAATTGATCAACATTATTTTGGGAAAAGTGAGAAAAATGTTTTATAAAGTAAAATAAAGTGTTTATTTAATACAGTAGTAAACATGGTGAATAAACAGTACTGTAAATTAAATACAGTATACAATAAAGAACTACTGTACTGTGTAGAGTACTGTGTGTAGAGTACAGCAATGAGGGGTTCGGATTAGTGGACGTTCAGATTGGGGGGTTCGGATTAAAGAGGTTCTACTGTACCTTGATAATTAGACTAATTCGTTGCAAGGCAAAAATGTAGTTCGAATTCACCTAACTGTAGGCCCCTTAGTTGCCTTTGGCTGTATTGGCTATTAATTAACAGCTGTGTCTTTAAAACTAAAATGTTGGGCCACTTATCCTACACTCATCTCCATTAATTCTTGGCTTAAAATACCGACATTGGTATGGTCGCCATTTCAAAGTAAAGTATTAAAGTATTAATTTACTGTATTAGGTTAGTTTAATCTTTGGTTATAATTAACTCATACACTAAAATTTGGTTAATTTAATAGATTGACGTACTTTTATCACAGGCTAAAATAGCCTATTGAATTTTTTAATTTTATCTTTGTATGGATTTCTAGCGTTTAACTTACAACAAATGCCTTTAGTATTGGTTAATTGTGAGGTAAAATAAGATATGGACTAACAAACACAGCCAGTAGAGTAGCATATTGTATTTAACAAAATACAATCAATGTTAGGGCAAAATTAAAATGTAAAATAATATAATATTAAAAGCCCCAGCCAACGTTCATGACTCCAGGCTCCAAAATAACTTAATGTTTCAAAATGTTTGCAGACGACATAAGCAGTGTACGAAATCACCGAGAAGTAAAATATTTCTCGGTGACAAGTAAGATTGCATAATAATCCCAACAACCTACGTTATAACACGTTAAATTTGTTACCCTAGTTCGTTATCACTGAAGAGGCCTCGAAATTCAATGATAACAGATAACATATTATTAATGACATTAAGTTTATTACTTGTTCAATACACTAATTAAATGATTGAGTTTGAGTTGTCATTTAAATAAGAATGAACTCAAATTTTTCGGCCCCTCTCGTCTCACGGGCCTCTCTGCTCACCGTTTCCCGCTCACCGGTTCGCGGGCCCCCTCAGCTTCCGGGCCCCCCCCCGCATTGCGGGCCCTGCGGGCCCTTCTGTTACGCCACTGCTAATGGGTTACCCTACCGTGAATTATCATTCAACATTTTTGTATATTATGATATGTATAATAGTTATTGCATACCTGCATAATGCATTTTGATGTCTGCTCTGTTTAAAATAAAAATTCCAAAGGACATGCGGTGTGTTTATAATATAAACTTTCTAATCATAATACAACTAAGGAACATTTTCCAATAACAATCTTCATTGCTATTAATTAAATCTATATAGATTTCTTGAAATATAGACAAATTTACTTAGATAAACACATAGACATAATGCCATCATCCAAATTGTAAAATGCTAATTCTAAAACAAAATCTCTCTGAAACAACATTTGTTGTATAGTAGGTCTATCCATTTTGGTTGATTCCTTGGTCGTTATTTGTTTCTAGTACTATTAACATCATCTGGCCTCTTTACCCTGCAACCTCAGGGTTTAGGGTTAGTGCTAGGAACTCTCTTTATTTTCCAATTTACTTGCTAATCTTTTAATTTATGAGACATATAAATCTTAATTTATAGACTCGAGCACATGGCTTATAGCCTAATTTTAAAGTCTGTTTGTTTCTAATTTCACTAAAAGTTTTTACTTGAATCAAAGATTTTATATAGGTATAAACAACTATGAGGCTACTCGATCCACCTCAGAAATAATGTTCACAAATTTCCAACACCTAAATAGGCTAGTCTATAATAATTAGATGGGGATTACCAAGTTCAATTTTCTTCTCTGAAAAACCATTTCTTCTTGCCTGTATGGTATACAAAAATTATTCCTAAGGGTTCCAGGTCTTCTTACTATTTGAAATAATAAACTATTTTGGTTTAGCTTTCACTTTTTATTAGAACATATTAATATTAAAACCACACAAATTTGTTTGAAACTATTACTCAGGCTATTTCATGAAGAAGAAGGAGGAAGTCCAGTTGTTAACACATGTTTTACAGCAACAATGCACTCAGGTCTTCTAGATCTTGAAGTTCACTGTTCACTTTTAGTCACTCAGGCCAATTAATAGTATATGAAATTTAATTTGGGTAAATTACTTTTTGAGATTTTGTTTATATAATTATATTTATTTTTACTTTAGCTTGTGTTTGAAATAGATTGTAAACATAATATATTTAAAATAGGCTGTTAGGCTTAATTGACTGGTAATAGGCTATTTATATATTATTTAAATATACAAAAATTTATGAACTGTTGCAATATCCCCGCAGAAACTGAATATTACATTTAATATGAGGTTTTAATACAGAGTGAAATAAATTTTGGTTTGAAATGTAAACATTAACATTTAATGAACTATAAAAACTTAACTATAAAAAAAGAACGATGGATGGAACATGGTTATTGAAATACAAATACATCAACACAATTATTGAATCATGAACAATTAATTAACAACATAATTATAACACTTATTAACATTAAAGATATGAGAAAAGAAGTACTATTTTTTATGTATTGGGGACAATGGGGTAATATGATTTTCTCATCACTATCATATAGTTCATATGAGTTTATTGTTCCTTAACATCTTTTCTCACTTTACACTTTTCTTAATTAAGTTAGTATTTCATTACACTGCAGAGCGTCTATTTTATGTTTTTAATTTACATATTTCTTCTGGTATTTAATTCACTTTGTAGAGTGTCTATTTTTTTTTATTTTACATTTAACTATTTACATGGGTTTAAGGTCTCTCTACACACACTTTTAATTTAATTTTCTTCAATTTAAAATTTTCTTTAAATATACTATTATTCTTTTATACTTTTGATTATCAAACTTGTATCTTCGGCTGAGGAGGAATATATCTTTTTAGTGCTGAAATGTGGTATGGCCCAAATGTCTTCTTGTCATCTAGAGTGCTTACATTATAAGTTGAATGTCCTAAAATTGTACTGATCTTGAATGCGCCTTCGTAGACTTCCTGTATTTTTACTCATAATTAAGTTAGGATTGTAATTAATATAATTAATATAATGTAGATTGTTGTTTGTTTTCATATAATTATTAATACTATCATCTTCATAATATTTATCATCATTATTTTCGTTCTCAATGATTCGCCTTGGGCTTTGCTCAAATACAAAATTGCAATTTATACCTTCAACAGATACCTCTCCGAACTTCAAAGTAATATTATTATTATTAATCTTCAATTTAATAACTTTTTCTTTAAAATTCATCTCAAACTGCCATATATTTAATACATCATTCCCAATTATTAAATTTCTAACTAAGTTTGGTATGAGTAAAACTTGTAGTTGAGTTTCTTCATTTTCTATCATTACAGGTAACATTATGATTTTAGTTATGCGCTTAGATCGATCTCCCGTAGTGGTTTTATTATGTGTATTTGTAATTGGCAATTCTTCAAAATGACCTATGTGGTGTTTATTTTCTAGGAACCATTTTTCCGATATACATGTTACATTAGAGCCGGTGTCAATTAGGGCATTTATCTTCGATTTATTAATTGTAACACTAATTTCTGGAAAATCAATTTGTTTAATCTCGTGGGAATCATTGCTTGGTTCATCTTCTTCAATTAATAAAAATTCTCTGTCTCAACAGATTACATCGGTTTCATAACAATTATTTTATTCATTATATACATTTGGCCTTATTTTTCCGAATGGATTTTCTCGCACTGAAGAGACAGTTGAGGGAATATTATTTTCAGGGGAAGTGGTGTGTAGGCCATTTTTGCTCTCAGTGCTCTTTAGTTTAAATCCGACTTATGTGGTTGGTCGGTTTTATCGATTATGGTGGTACAGACTTGTCGTTGTTCTGGGGTCATATAATTGGTTCAGTTCGGTTTCCGTTCCTAGTGGGATAATTATTTGAATTTTGTTGAAATCTGCCTTGTGGGTATGGGAACCAGTTTTGTTGGTTTGGCCGGTTATTGTATTGTTGGTTGTGGTTGTATGGTCGATTGTTTTGTTGATACTTCATGTCATATCTTGGTTGGTATGCATTTTGGTTGATGTTATTAGTGCGGTCAGGATATCTGTTTTGTGGTTGTGTGTTATAGTTAGGCCTTGGTTCATTTCGGTTTGTCGCTGGTGTATTGTGTGATAGGGAATGGTTTTGTTTATTCCGGCGATTTCCGTCTTTTATATCTTCACGCTGGAGGATCGATTCAAATGCAAATATTGTGTTGGCATTTTTGTAGTTTGTTTAAGAACTCTTTGGGGTTGTGTGCTCGTCCAGTGAATTTATGTACGTCTGAGTCAACATTAGTTCCGCTACCACAAGATACATAAATGTTAGGGGTGAATATACTCTGCTTAACAGTGGCTTCGTTTTGTAGAGATTCAATCTTGTTATGATGTTCACTTAGTGTTGTTTTCATATTTTCTATTAATTCAATCTTTTGTTCAACTCTGTCTTGATTTGCTTTAATCTGTGGTTCTAGTTGTTCTTGAATCTGTTGAGTATTTTCACTTACTGTGTGTCTGAGTTGTTTATGTTGTGTTTCATATGTTTCCTGAATTTGACTTTTAATATTATTTAAATTAGTATTCATAGTCTGGCTCATCTCTTCCCTAATAATTTGATTTTGGGTATGGACTATATTTAAATAATCCATCATCCTCTTATCGAAGCATTGAACGTATCAATGATTAGCATTACACATAGTATAAATAAGTCAACCCTTAGTATGTCTTTTAATTTTATCCAAATGCTGAATTTGTGTTACAAACGCTGAATGTTTACAGCTGTTATGTTAAACAAATTTATTACACCAAAAGCTAGTTTAGAATCTTAGCATCGGCTGCTAGACTTTTCAAAAATTAAAACTTAATTTCTAAATAACTGGGACCCTAAACTAAAATTATGGCTTCGACATTCCCTAGTTCTCAAATTATCTTTCTTTCAACACAAATATAAATTGAGTAAAAGGTCATAAATTGGTAATTTTTAAATAATTTTAAAATTTTGTACAGGATTGGCGTGGTTTTAATTTGAAAATAATTCTTAATGCAGACTTTTGCAATTTAAATATTTGTTTAGTTTTTGATGAAGTTGAGCCCCATATAGGTATTGCATATCTAATATTGGAAATAATTAGCGAATGATATACAGTGAGTAATGCGTCTTCACTACAGAACATAGACAATCTTCTTAGTATAAAAATAATTTGGGAAAGTTTTTTACATAAGTGTTCAATATGTGAGTTGAAATTTAAATTTTGTTCTATAATAAGTCCTAGGAATTTGATTGTTTTTACTTCTTCTATATGTTGTTCATCGATTAAAATATTTAAGTTGAAATAATTTTTAATTTTATCTCTGATTGAAAATTCCATAAATTTTGTTTTATTTACATTAATTTCTAAATGGTTTTCCATGAAGCATTGTGCTAGTTCATTTGCTTCTTCATAACATTTAATTTCCAATTCTTCTCTATATTGGCTGGATGTCAATAAGGTTGTGTCATCTATATATCTAATTCCGTAAGCCCAAAATTTTACAATGAAATTGTGAGCGAACAGGAGGCCGTAGAAAAGCTGGGAGAGGTCTCATTTTAAAGGTCTGGGCATGAAATTTTGGGGAAAATTATTTATTTTGTATTCCTTTCTGTACCGGTATCTTTTGTAATCTTACCACCAATATTACTAGCATTTTTTACATTGCTTTTTGTTGTACTCTTTTCTTGATTTGAACTAGTACTATCAGTTCTTTTTTGAAAATAAGACCGGGTTTTTATACCTGGACTTATTTTTGATTTAGCCAAAACAGTTTTATTTTGAATGGTCATTTTTAATGTAAACAACTTTAACTTTAAAAACATAAGCCTATATAATAAGAGGTCTGTAGAAATCTTATAAGTATTTTACATTATTAGTTTATGTAATTCTCTTCAGGTATAAAAAGGTTTCAGATGTTATGAGTAATAATCATTGTGTTGTGGTAACAATATTAACTTTCAAGAGGTTATATCAAGATGGATTGTGGTCAGTGCACTGATAGCATTTTGGACGTGAAGGATTTAATTACTTGTTCAGTACTTAACTGTAAATCTAATTATCATTATTCATGTGCGGGAATAAGTCAATCAATATTTAGAAAAATGACACTTATTTATGAACAGGAATGGAAATGTCTAAAATGCAAGTCAGGAAAAAAATGTGATTTAAAAAAAAGATGTTTCTGAAGATAATGATGAAAATATTACAGAGGTATTTAAAAAAAATATGAAAGATGTGTCCAAGCAGCTACAAATTCTTCCAACACTAAAGGAGGATTTAGATAAAATTAAAGAAGACAGCAAGGAAGTTATTAAAAGTCAGCACTTCATAAGTGAACAGTATGAGGATATTATCCGCAAGCTGGAACTTCTATCGAAGCTGGAGGAAAAGGTGGAGCAACTACAGTTGGTAATTCAGCGGAAGGATGAAGAGATTCACGATTTGAGTATGCGTCTAAGCCAATTAGAGCAATACGGCAGAAACAAAAATCTAGAAATCAACGAAGTAACTGAAAACAAGAAGGAAAATGTGGAAGAAATAGTTGTGAAACTTGCTGAGAAAATGGGAGTAGACATCATAGAGGATGACATCGAGGCTGCACACCGTCTACCATCAACTCGGAGGGACAACAGGCCTGCGACCATCATCGTCCAGTTTGCCGGGAGGAAGAAGAGGGATGCGTTGCTGGCAGATGGGCGGAAGGTTGTGACAAACAACCAGGTGACAGGACTACCGGGCGGCCAGATCTGAAAACCTTACTGTTTATTATAGAAACCTATTAAAAGAAGCGAAGAAAAAAGGAAAGGATCTAGGATACGAGTTCATCTGGTTTAAGTATGGTGCGGTTAGGCTTCGTAAAACAAAGGAGAGTGATGTGATAGTAATTAATGAGATGTCCGACTTAGCTAAGATTAAGTGAGAGTTTTCATTCCGGGGTTAAAATAGAACTAAAATAAATAATATTAAAAATGACATTAAATATGGATCAAGATATTGTTTTTACTGAGGAGAATAAATCATATATTCACTTGAATTCTACCCAGTTTGAAAAATCTGCTAAGTTACAAAAATATAACCTTGGGATGACAATTCTAAACTTAAATATTAGATCTATTAGAAAGAATTGGGATCAATTTGTTGCTTGTTTTGGCACTTGTTTAAATTTGATTGATGTAATTGTTCTCACTGAAGTTAATATTAAGAATGAGCTATCTTATATGTTAAATATGTTTAGTATAGAAAATTACAATAAGTATTTTAATCTAAGGGAAGAAAAGAGGGGTGGAGGTATTTTAATCTTTGCCAGAAAAGATATTTTGGTGCATGAGGTATCAACCAACAGTACAAATTTTGAAAGCATGCTCATTGATATTAAAATGAAAAGTTTTGAAACTAGTATTTTAGCCACATATAGACAGCCAATTTGTGATGAAACAGGATTTATTACAGAATTAGATAAAATATTACAGAGTATAAAAGGAAACATAATAGTAATAGGAGATATGAATTTAGATTTAAGAGATTTACATAAGAAAAACGTTCAAGATTACAAAATTATTATGGCAGGGCACGGCTTAGATTCTTACATAAATTGTTATACAAGGGAGGAAGTACGAGGAGGAAAAACACAAACATGTTTAGACCATGCATTCATTAGAATTAAAAGAGCGAAGGTCAACTCAGATGTAGTTCAGACTAAGATAGCAGATCACTACACCTGTGTTATCAATGTCCAGCCTGACAACTCCTGCCCAACTGATAAGACAAAACAGATAAATACAAAGATAAATGTGGCTATATTGGGACGGGTATTGGGGCAGATGGACTGGCTGTCTATAAAATGTTTATCGGATGCATCAGAGATTTATAATAAGATAAATTTAAACTTCAATGAAGCCTTTTAGTGCAGGAAAATAGTGCTGGATTCCAGAATTTTAATTTATCAGGCTGAAAATTGGTGGAGATGTCGTACGTACAGCTGGGAACATCATACTAAAATTCCCAAAAAATCCCACTTGGGCAACATGCCAACTGGAAAAATGGCTGCCCCCGATGAGGAGAAGAGGTCTTAAATCAATTTTGAATGCATGACCAGTATTACCCCAAAATTATTCTTGGTTAAACAAATTATAAACATGTTAAATTTCTATACACAACTATATAAAATGGCTTTAAATATTTGAATTACATCGCAACAAATAATTTGGAACAACCCGCGCGCTTTTATGACAATTAGGAGTGGTTTTATGCTTGGATATGTCACACAAAGGGGAAATCCATGATGGTGGCCATTTTTCCAAGATGGCGGCATGTTGCCCAAGTGGGATTTTTTGGGAATTTTAGTATGATGGTTCCAGCTGTACGTACGACATCTCCACCAATTTTCAGCCTGATAAATCAAAATTCCGGTATTAGGCTAAATTTTACATTTTTTTCAACTATTAGGTTACAAATGCACCCTAACACTACCCCAAAACGACTTTCGTTCTCAATTGGCCCTCTATCAATGACCTGCGTTGCCTGTACAGCGAGGCATTTTGAGAAGGAGAAAACCGGCCGGAATGCTTTGGGTTTATCAATAACGAAGATAAACATGGTCTGAGTTACACACCGGTAATCTTTGAGTTGACTCTTTTAAACTCATTGTAAATATGACTGTTATTCGTTTTGAAATAACTCCCGTAATACTTTGCAATTGCTCGAATTCGAGCAACATGTACACTAGTATCAATTATTTAGGATCACAAACAGTCAGACTGTATCAAGTTAACCTCACTTTGGTTCATATGTAACAATATTTTGTAAATTATTAAATTTGAAATAGTCATAATATTCAATTTTCTAAAAACTGTCTTGCATGAAGATTTCCATTCTACCATTCTTACAATTTTCTTTTGAATTTTTAAAACTCTTTCAATTTCAGAGGAAAATCCCCAAAATTCAATTCCATATTGTGCTATTGAGTAAAAGTATGCATAATATAGCATGATAGAAGTTTTTAAATCTATGGAATTTCTTAAGCACAATATTTGAAAACAAGCTGAATTTAATTTTCCAATTACTGACTAATCTGACTTCCTACTATTATCAATCTGTATATCTTTGATTTAACTGTGTATGTAATAAATAACACACAAATACTAAAATTCCATGAACACAGATATAATACTAGAAATACTTACTTTCCGTGTCCGGAAATCAGACTTCGCTTTTCCAAAAATTAGCTACCAATATGGCTTTGTCATTCGCTTGTAAAAGATCATCTAATGTGCAAGACTGGTCTAGGCGTGGACAGATCAACAGATGGCCAGGATCCTGAACAGCACCACACGCGCACAAGATGTTTTCTTCGTCTGGTAAGAGACCCCATTTCTGCATGTTTGTCTTGCATTTTGGTACCTCGACCCTGATTCGATTTAGGGTCTTCCACACCGTGTAATGAAGGCCTTCACCAGGAGCCAGTTCCTCCCTGGCTGGTATGGGAGGGTTAGTCAACGTGGCCTCCCACCTTGCCACCCGATTGCTTGAGAGTGATCCATCCAGGACTCGTGTCCGTGATAAAAAGCTCTTTCTGGACCAAAGCCGTCGCTCTGCAGGTTGGTGGCCGTGTAATGGGTGACGAGGGTCTGTCTCTTGCTTAGTCCTTTCTGTGTCGGTAGCGACATCACGTCGGATTGATGGAGGGGCGATCCCTACGATAGGATAGAGTTTGTGTACTGGGGTTGGTTTCAAACACCTAGTTACAATCCGAGCCATGTCATTGACTGCAATGTCAACCTTTTTTGCATGTGACGATGCATTCCATACTGGTGCAGCGTACTCTGCAGCCGACACACTGAGCGCTAAAGCTGAGGTTCTGAGGACATTAGGGTTAGCACCCCAGCATCTGCTGGTGAGCTTCCTGATGATATTATTCCTCGCTGAGACTTTACCTCTTGTCGCAATGCAATGCGCCTTAAATGTCAGTGTGCATACCAGTATGACACCAAGATATTTGGGTGTAGGACAATGCTGAAGACTGTCTCCCCGCCACCTCACATTCAACTCACGGCCTGCTTCCCTATTGTTTAGGTGAAAGGCACAAACTTGGGTCTTAGCAGGGTTCGGCTTGAGGTGATTTGCGTCATAGTACTGGGAAAGTTCATTTAGAGTCATAGTCAGCTTCTGTTCCACCTCTTCAAAACTCCTACCTTGTGCCGCCACCGCCTTATCATTGGCATATATATACTGACGTGTAGCGTTTGGCAACGGTTGGTCGTTAGTGTAAATGTTATAAAGAGCTGGGGCTAAGACGCTACCCTGAGGCAATCCATTTCTTTGATTCCTCCATCTACTTTTCTTGCCTTGAGGGGACACGAAAAACCGCCTGTTATGAAGAAAAGTGCCTATCATTGAAGCAGCTGATAGTCTTTGGTAATGCTGTACACTTTTCCCAAGAGTCTTCGATGGTTTACAGTCGCTTACTATCGTAGGCAGCTGTTAAATCTACAAAAGCGACACCCGTGATCTGTTTTCTCTCAAACCCATCCTCAATGTGCTGGGTCAGGTTTAAAACTTGGCCACAACAAGACTTGCCTGATCGAAAGCCTGCCTGTTGTGGAATAATCTTTTGTTCCAGAAAATTGCCGATTCAATTGAGTATCAGACGTTCTAACATTTTATATGTGTGGCATAAGAGAGAAACAGGTCGAAAGTTCTTAGGATTGTTTGGATCTTTCCCAGGTTTGAGCAATGCAGCCACACGAGCTTTCCTCCATGCCTTTGGTATATGCATTTGGCTTACGCACATGTTCATGAGGCTCAACAACCATTGCATGGCATTTTAACCTAGGTTCTTTAGTTGTTCGACTCTGATCTCGTCAATACCTGGAGCTCTATTAGTCTTTAAGCTGGTAATGGCTGCAGTTAGATCAGACATGGTGAATGGTTCTTCCAGGAAGTGATTCTCACTTGCCACATCACGCACAACAGGCTCCTGGTATTTCCTTCCATAGGTTTTGCCATTTAAAAGAAGGTTGGTAGCGACTTGATCGGCAGTAACTGTTGTAAAGTTGTCTTTTGGTTTTGTCGCATCTCCATTTATGTTCTTGAGGAACTTCCAGGCCCGTCTGCTGTTCACCTGCATATCTAAACCATCGATGTATAATAACTCCCTGGATTGCGCGCTCAGGTTGAAGTAGGGCTCGAAAAACGAGCCGTCGCTACCTCGCTCTGTCCGCCAGGAGTGGGGATAAAGGCATGACTCACCCTAGTGTCGAGCGTCGCGCCCGCTCTCGCCGCATGTCTGTTTTGTGGAAATATTCCGAGGATATATGATTGTAACGAAAGAGGTTTTAAAAGCAGATATAATTAATCTACGTACTTGCTCACACTTTACAGACTATGTGTCAAAAGTAAATCTCATAAGAAATTTAGTGATGCTATGAAAGAGTTAGATTTATTGATATTTGAACATTGACCAGAGCAAAATATATCACAATAAATATTTGATCACATAAGCATGTCATCATTTGCTGCTGTTGCTGCTGTGAGGCTTAATCATTATTGAGAGACTTTGCAACATTTAAGAATATATATTTTATTTCTATTATAGTATGTTTCTTTTTCATACTGTGATTAACGTGTTTGGAAAACATATTATGTTGCTAAATAAAATGAGTGTATAATATTTAATGCCAATATCTCAAATTTATTGATTATTCTCACTGAAGTAAAATAATAACAACATATTTTCTCAGGTATTAAATACTACTGTGGAATCCAACAATTAATCTTTGATTCAAAGAATTTTGTTAACTATAGACTACCGGTAAGCATTAAAATGCATAATCATACGCTAGTAAATTTAGTTACCATTCTTTGTAATGTAATGACATATTTGATGTAATAAAATGATAATTAAATGCTAGAAACTCAGTATCTATATCCCGTAAACTGATTCTGAGCCGGCCGAACTCCTAGTGCCAATGCCAAGCGATTTTATGCCTATTTTTAATCGCTTAAAAATGATACTAGCAGACTCTGTATAAAAAAAAGCTTAAAATAAAATTCATACTTTGATCTAAAACTTTGCCGCATGAATTTTTTTCCTGACCAAAAAATAAAAAAAGTTCCTCGCTTACTACATTTTTCATGTTTTTAATGGTGTTAAAAAACAGTCATCAGTTTTAATTTGCCTAAATAAATTATAAAATACCCCCGCCGCAGCAAACCTGCCGTCTTAGCGAATTTCCATTTGGCTGAATTGATTTTAAATTTTAAATTGATCTATTTAAATAACATTAGGTTTAACGAGTACCTAGGTTTGCTGCTACAAGGAAACTAATAAAGTGTGTGTTTTAAGTAAAATAATTATTGCTTAGTATAAAATGAATATATTTGCCAAGTTTGATCAAAAGATATCCATAAACAAGCAAACTACAATTTACAATATTCTCCATAAGAATAACATGGGAATTTTAAATTGACCATTTTTTTTTGTTTTCTCCGTAACCAATAACCGTACAAAAACACTTTGATATACTGAATTGTTTGTTTTTTAAGCTCTTTAAGAAGGCTTAGAGGAAAATTGGGAAATTTTGTGTTTTGAGGGTCAAAAGTGAGAAAAACCAATTTTTACCCCATAAAACCCTGTTCCCATGGTCCGATCATGCTGGATCGCGAACTCATTCAAGTTTATCCCGCCTTACACCTTTAAACCAAATTTCATCAAAATCAGATAAAAATTACTCAAGTTATCGTGTTCACGGACACACATATATACAGGGTGAATTTTAAATGAGTTCCCCCCCCCTACTTTTTTCTACATTTCTTAAGATATCAACTTCGGACCACGTCAGATCATTCTAGTGTAGTAAGTACTTCATTTTGAGTGAATAAACATTTTTGGCCGCCATCTTGGATCCGCCATATTGGATACAATTTTTTTTTTTCAAATGTAAAGGTAGGGTTGTGACCCATTGTTTCAAACTAGAATTTTACGCTGATTACACTGCCGCAATTAGTTTAAAAAAATCTTGATCCGTTCTAAAGTTATGAGGAATTTTTATAATTTTACTTTTAGCCCATTTTAACATTGTGCATTTACAAACTAAGACCATAATCTCAAAATAGTGCTAGATAAAGATAAGTATACACCACCATTCATTGTCGACCTATTATCACTTGGTTATGACGGATTAATTTTTTTCGGCCGCCATCTTGGATCTGCCATTTTGAGATGTGATAAATTAATTTAAATATGAAGGTGGTGTTGTGACCCATCATTTTGAACTACTTTTTTATGCTGAACTCAATGCCGCAATCCGTTTTTGTTTCTCAGGCTTTCTTGATGAAATATTAAAATTATCTTACTTAAATTTCCAATATTTCAAAAAACAAATATGAAAATGCAAAACGGATTGCGGCATTAAATTCAGCATAAAAAAGTAGTCTGAAATGATGGGTCACAACACCACCTTCATATTTAAATTAATTTATCACATTTCAAAATGGCAGATCCAAGATGGCGGCCAAAAAAATACATCCGTCATAACCAAGTGATAATAGGTCGACAATGAATGGTGGTGTATACTTATCTTTATCTAGCACTATTTTGAGATTATGGTCTTAGTTTGTAAATGCACAATGTTAAAATGGGCTCAAAATAAAGTTATAAAAAGTCCTCATAACTTTAGAACGGATCAAGATTTTATAAAACTAATTGCGGCATTGTAATCAGCGTAAAATTCTAGTTTGAAACAATGGGTCACAACCCTACCTTTACATTTGAAAAAAAAATTTTGTATCCAATATGGCGGATCCAAGATGGCGGCCAAAAATGTTTATTCAGTCAAAATGAAGTACTTACCACACTACAATGATCTGACGTGGTCCGAAGTTGATATCTTAAGAAATGTAGAAAAAAGTAGGGGGGAACTCATTTAAAATTCACCCTGTATATATATATATATATATATATATATATATATATATATATATATATATATATATATATATATATATATATACATATATAAAAATTTGAACGAATGGTGTTTTTGGCCTCTGGGGACATCAAAATGAAAAAGTAAATCGGTCCCAGGCCTAAGTGTTACCATGAGACCTACGGTAATAGCTACTTCCCTATAGGGAAATTCGCTAAAAAAATTAAGGTAAAAACTAACTATAGGTCGGCCGCTTAGAAAACGACCTCCTCCAGCATTGGTTTAGCATTAGCGCGCAGGTCGTTTTCTAAGCGGCCGAACTATACATAGTAATAAGCACTGGTTTTTCCAGAAAAATAATATATCAATTTGAAATTTTTATGTCAACAAATAAATGTAGCAGAGCAGGTTAAGTGAATGTATGTTTGTGTAAAACAGAGAGGTTCATTCGGCTCGTCCGCCTCTGTATCCCGCCAATTCGATTGGCGGGCACGGACCGTTTTTCCACCACACAGCGCGCTATCCAGTAGAGTTATTATATACATCGATGATCTAAACTCTCCACAAGATCACACCACTTAGTTTTGCGATTTTTGGCAATGACTGACATAAGCTCTTCACCTGCTAGAAGTGTGTCCTCAGCAAAGGGATCATTGTCAAAGAGACCTTGGTATGGTTCTAGCAGTGGCTTTGCCTCTTCAGAGAGTCCTGCGATGTAATGGGTTCGACAGCCTCTAGGTATCATTTTTCTCGAGACCTGATGGACAAGCTTAACGAAGGAGTCATACATATCAGGTTGTGGAGGGATATTGGCGATTTCTCTGTCAATGATCTCCCAAAAACCCGTCCAGTTGGCCTTTTTGAAATTAAACCTGCGCCTTAGAGGAACAACTTCAGGTTTAACAACAGCACTAACGGTGCATACTATAGGTCTGTGTTGAGTTCGGGGAATCGGATCACCTACAGACTTTTCACACTGGGAGGCAATCCTGCTGCTCACAAAGATGTTGTCAGGGTTATAACCTCTCTTCCATCTACCGCTGTTAAAGGAGCAAGGGAGCTTAGGATCGTGTATGAGCTGCAGGTCATTTGCCTCAGCCCAGGTTTCAAGTTTTGTCCCATTTTCACTTGTCTCTTTGTATCCCCAAACAATGCTCTGACAATTAAAATCTAGAATCAGTCTCATTCCCTCTATGTTGGGTCTAGGTTTTAAAATGCCTCGGTGTGTTTCTTGCACAAGGAGGAAGTCGCATTTGTACGTCTTGCACATATCAGATAGTAATACTTCTTTGTCTCTCGATATTCCCTCTATATTAATTGAGATCGTTACTAATGGCCTTGAAATGACCATTTAAGTAGATTCATTTTTCGAAGTCTTCCGGTTGTAGAAGGATTTGCCGCTGAGATGTCAGCGTTGCCCGGGGTGCGCCTGATTGTGATGTCGTTCTTAGCGTCTAATGGTCACAATCTTCGGCGAGACTCCTTCTGAGCACCCCATACTTAGAAATAAAAATCATACTTCCATTGACTACCACAGGCTCTCAAAATCTATAAACAGCCATGTTGTTGTAGCTCCTAAGGTTTACAAAAAACTCATTGGCCTTATCTCAAAATATGATGTCAAACAATTCAAGAGTAAGTTTTATAACTGGTTATTAATAAACCCACTTTATTCACTTAATGAGTTTTTTTCTTGCCAAATTGCTTTCTAGATCGTTCTATACACTTAAATACAAATCCCTACACTCTATTAATTAATAGTCTCTATAAATTATTCTTCACATTAAAACTATTATTGAAAACTAATCCTCTCTTTTTTTAATTAAGATATGATGTTATCAGAAATTATTTTCTATTTTATCTGTTATTGATGTTCCAGCCCAGCTTGAATGAGAAATTGTTTGTTTTGTTGTTTTGTTCTATATATTGTACAATTTAAGTTCAATTTTATATTTACATCTACTTTAATTTGCTTCATGCCAATTTGTAAAATGCAATCTGACCTATCCTATTGTACTTTATTGTACAGAATGGAAATACATATATTTGATTTGATTTGATATGATTTGACTGAATGCACTTACTCCAGGTCAAATGTTTATCAATATAAAGCCCTAAAAATTTTACATTATCAGTTGGTTGGGATTGATCAATGATTGCAACTGATTGAGGTGTACACAATCTTACAAATTTGGTTTTATCTTCATTCATTTTCAAACCATTGATCTCAAACCACTTTCCCAATTCGGTTAGACTTTCTTCAATTTTATGTTTTAATTCATCATTGTTTTTTGTTTTAACTACTGCTGTAGTATCATCTGCATAGAGAATTAGATTATTTGTAACATTTTTTGGAAGATCATGAATATATATAAGAAATAGAAGTGGCCCCAAAATCGAACCTTGAGGCACACCCTTTTTAATTTTTTGCCATTTTGATTTTGCTTATAAATTATCCTTACAAATTACTGTTCTCTGATGGCGATTATTTAGGTAGGATTTTAACCATGATACTGAATTTACAGAAAATGGATATAATTCTAGTTTTTTAATGAGTATATCATGATTGACACAGTCAAACGCCTTGGATAAATCACAAAACACACCCATTGTGCTATGTGACCCATCCAAGGACCATGACACCTCCTCAACCAAGTCTGAGAGCGCTCTCATGGTACCTAGACCCTTTCTAAACTGCTTGTTAGAAAAAAATATTGTGGGTTTCCAGAAATGAAGATATTTGATAAGAAGCACATTTTTCAAAAACTTTTGAGAATGCTGGTAAAAGTGAAACCGGACGATAATTGTCTGGATTTTGTCTCTCTCCATTTTTGAAAAGTGGTTTTAGTTCAGCATATTTTAAGTGTTCAGGAAAAAATACTGTTGAGGAATGATTGGTTTATAATGATAGAGAGTGGTTCTGCAATGAATGTAGAAGCAATTTTGACCAAATTTAGTGGTATTTCGTCCCAGCCTGACGACTTCTTGTTCTTGAAAGATTTAATAATTTTAATAACATCCTTCACGTCTATAAATTGAAAGTCAAATTTTGTGGTCTGCTTTTGATCTATTGATTTTATTGTCAGTTGTACTGCCTCACTTTCAGAAGAGGATAATCCAATTTGATTTGTTATATTTATAAATTTGTTATTAAAATAGTCTGCAATTTCCTTTGAATTTGTAATGAATTTTTCAGCCACCTTGATATTGGGAAAAGTAGGCTGACTCTTTGATTGTAGGATGTTACTCACAGCTAGTAGGATGTTTGATTGTTTGATTTTATGGCTTTGATATGTTAAAATTCATTTTTATAGCCCCAGGATTGCGTAATATGACTAATAATGGTTAAAAACGTACCTTGTCAGACAATCCTTGACATGTTTTATAGTGTCGAAAATAAACTTGCTACATGTTTCGGTGGTTATTAAATTCCACCATCGTCAGGCACACAAAAGGATCCACTTCTTGAGGTGTCGTCAGAGTTGTTACATACATTTAACACGAACACAAAACACGAAACGATTAAATACACGGTAACAGATAGGCCTATCAACTTATGCACGTACATTGCCGCGGGCAGGACTGGAAGCAGACTGAACCAGGTTATTAAGGACCGACGTGGACTCTGGATTGTCGTCTGCGTTATCAACAGCTGATGTAGGACTACTGTAGTGACGGAGTAGAGTGTTGAAAATATAATGGGATTCATAATTGAGTTTTTCATTCAAAATTTGTGTGCTGTCCCTGGTTTTTAGGTCCTTATATATTTCAAACTCCTCCAAGGTATTTAATAAGTTTCCTTTCCCACAGTAATGTAGAATGTCTAGACCGTCATTTATATCCAGCATATCATGGTTATTGTCAATAATGTGCTGAGCGAATTTGGATTTCTGCAATTTAAGTGTAGGGGCTGGTCGATGCTCTTTGTATCTTATTTTGAAAGCTCTCCCACTTTGTCCTACATAAGTGCTCGGGCAATCAGCACATTTTATGCGGTACACACCTGTCTTTTCGTATTTATCAACATGTGGGCGCTTGCCTTTAGATATGTTCTTGTTGAAGCAATATAAAAATATATAAAAATATAATACACTAACTCAATTATTATTCTATGTTTAACTAAAGACTTTTTCATATGTTTATAAACTTGTTGTTATGTTGGCATAGCAACTTCCTAGTTGAAAAAAACAATTTTATGTGCTTATGAGTTGTACAAGTTTGTAAGTGTTCTGTTTTAAAGTTATAAAATAAAGTATTGTTTATTTGAAGAGTCAAGTATTATAATTTAAATAAGGTCCACAGATTTAACCTCAACAGGTTATGGGCCCAGACACTGATTGGTAAGCAATATTTTAATTTAAATTGATGAAAATGTCAGGTCATGTACTGTAGGACTAACAGCCTACTAAGTATATTGAAATGAAGGTTTGTGGTTGTGAAATATAGAGAAATGCATGTTGCATGTTTGATATCTTGCTAAACCAACGTTTATGCTTGATTAAATGTTAGTAATGGAGGCTACTCCTAATTGTGTTAAATTGTCCAACGACAATTGGAACATTTGGAAGTTTCAAACCACAGTAACATTGAAAGCAAAAGGCTTGTACAATGTAGTAGTAAATGATGAGAAAATGCCTGAAGAAGGTGATGATAAGTATGATAAACTCCTTGCTGAGTATAATAGTAAAGATTGTAGAGCCCAAGACATAATAGTTTCTAGACTTGGTGAAAATGCCATATCCCATGTGTTAATGTGTAAAAACTCTTCTGAAATCTGGTCTAAACTTTTAACAGTATATGAAAGGAAAAGTGAGTTGAGTCTGCACCTTCTTCAACAGAAGTTTTTTAGTTTAAAATTTAATAGTAATGAAACTGTATCTCAGTACTTATCGAGAGTTGAAGAGATTTTCAATCAGATTAAACAGTTAGGTGAAGTTATTTCAGAAAATATGGTAATAACGAAAGTAATTATGTCCCTTCCTACGAATTATGCACATTTTGTAAGCGCTTGGGAATCTGTCCCAACTGAGAGTAAAACTTTAAGTAACTTAACTGCTAGACTACTTGTAGAGGAAGAACGAATTGAATCCAAAACTAGTGACTTGGATAATGAAGCTAGTTCTGCATTTGCTGCAGGTAGTTTGAAGAGTGGGCGATTTTTAAATAAAAGTAGGTCTACACCTAAATGTTTTGAATGTGGTAAGATAGGTCATGTTAAATCTCAGTGTTTTAAATTGAAGTCTGCAGGAAGAGATATGTCAGAAATAAAATGTCATTTTTGTAACAAGACTGGACATATTAAGAAAAACTGCTATAGGTTCAAGGCTGAGCAAAATCAAAGGAGCAAAAGTGGTAAAAGTGATTCATCTAGAAAATCTGAAGCTTTTACAGTATTAGGCTTAAGTTCAACAGATTTTACTGATTTAGATTACAACACTTTTGAAGATTGGTTTCTTGATACAGGAGCATCAGAACATCTATGTTGTAATAAGGAATTGTTTGAAACTTTTAAATTACTCAAAGAAGACCGTTTTGTAATTTTTTGGTGATGGAAAAATGTCCAAAGCTGAAGGTATTGGTGATATTAAGTTGAAGTCAGTAATAAGTAATGAAGATAAAATTTCTGTAACTCTAAAAGATGTGTTATATGTACCGGAAATGAAAGTTAATCTCTTCTCTGTGAGCTCAACACTAGATAAGGGATATTTTATGAGCACAAATAAAAATGAAGCTAAAATCATGAACAAAGACAATGAAGTTTCTGCTGTGGCTAAACGTTTTGGAAAACTGTATAAGATGCAATTTTCATTTGACAATAAGTCTGTACCTGCTTATGTACAATTAAGTGAAGATAACAGTCTAAAGTTATGGCATGAAAAAATGGCTCATCAAAATTGTCGTCAAGTAAAAGAAATACTGGAGGCAAGTAACGTTAAGGTTATAAATAAACCTAATGAAGAATTCTTTTGTGAACCGTGTGTCCTTGCTAAACAGAAACGCTCAAGTTTTAAGACTAGTCCAAACAAGTCAACAGAAATTGGACAGATAATTCATGCAGATCTTTGCGGACCAATGGAAGAAAATTCTATTGGTGGTTCCAAGTATTTTTTGTTGCTAAAAGATGATTTTTCACACTATCGATTTGTTTACTTTCTAAAGACAAAAGATGAGGTATTTGGCAAATTAAAAGAGTTAATTCGTCATGTTGAAAATCAAATAGGAAAAACATTCAAAGTGCTACGAACGGATTGTGGAACTGAGTTTGTAAATAGAGAAGTTGAAGATATGTTGTCAAGTTTAGGTATCAAGCATGAGAAGTCAGCTCCCTATTGTCCTGAACAAAATGGTTCTATTGAAAGAGAAATGCAAACCATAGTTAATTCTGCTAGGGCTATGATGTCAGCAAAAGGACTAAATAAGAAGTTTTGGGCAGAGGCAGTCAACACAGCTGTATACGTCCTAAACCGAGTTGGGAAGAGTAGTGTAAAGGACAGTACACCATATCAGTTGTGGATGGGCAGAGACTTTGACATCAAATCACTGAAGGTTTTTGGATGTGATGCATATATTCATGTGCCAAAACAAAAACGTAAGAAATGGGATCAAAAATCTAAGAAAGGTTTGTTTGTTGGATACTGTGAAACTACTAAAGGCTACCGTATATACATTCCTGAAGAAAACAAGGTTGAAATCAGCTGCAATGTTATATTCCATGAGCCTGTTGAAAATACAATGAAGACTAAAACTGACGCTGTATCGTCCCTGAAAGAAACAGAAGATACAGATTATCGACTTGATGTATTACATAATGATGAAGTAGACCAAAGTGAAAATGAATGTGAAGAAGACCTAGGTCCTGTAGAAGACAATCAAGAGCTTGAAGAAAATGTAAATATAGAAGAAAATACAACTAATATGAAACTAAGAAACCGAAACCAACTAAGAAGACCTGTAAAATTAGATAACTATGAAGTTAATTTTATGACTTCCTTAGAAGGAGATGAACCTGATTCATATGAAAGTGCAATGAATCGTGAAGATGCAGATAAATGGAAAGAAGCAATTAAGCAAGAGATTAATAATCTAAAAGAACACAATACGTGGACTGAAGTTGAAGATCCTGGAAATATTTCAACCATAGATGCTAAATGGGTGTTTAAGTTAAAGAAAAATGATGATGGTCAACCAGTACAATATAAAGCAAGACTTGTTGCTCGTGGATTTCAACAACAAGGATCTTTCGATACAACTGAAACCTATGCTCCAGTCGCTAAGATGACAACATTGCGAGTATTAATGGCTGTAGCTAATCAACAGAGTTTACCAGTACACCAAATGGATGTGACAGGTGCATTTTTACACGGTGACATGACAGAAGATGTATATTTATCTGTACCTCCTGGAGTTGAACATATTGAAAGTAAAACTACTGTTTTAAAACTAAACAAGACAATCTACGGTTTGAAGAAATCTCCCAAAAATTGGAATGAAAAGTTCACTGAAATAATGACAAAAGAAGGTTTCTCAAGGTCTAATAGTGACTATTGTCTGTACACAAGACTGACTGATGAAAATAAACTGTATGTATTACTGTATGTGGATGATCTAATAATAGTGGGATCCTGTGAAAATGAAATTTTGAAATTCAAATCAAAACTGAGTCATTATTTCAAAATGAAGGATATGGGTCAAGTTTCAACTTACCTGGGAATAAAGATTGATCATGATTTGACAACCGGAGTAACAACGTTGAATCAAACAGCTTATTTAAAACAAGTGCTACAAAAATTTGGTATGCAGGATTGCAAACCAGTCTCTACTCCAATGGATCCTAATCTTAAAATAAATTTGAACAATTCAGTGTGTGACAAAGAACTAGAACACAAGTGCCGTAAACTAATAGGTTGTTTGATGTTTGCAATGATTGGGACAAGACCTGATCTTTGCTATCCGATTTCGTTTCTAAGTCGCTTCCAAAGTAATGCAAGCGAAGAATTGTGGACTGCTTTAAAACGAGTTTTACGATATGTCAAAGGTACAATTGACAAGAGTTTAACCTTCTATAAGAATAAAAGTGGAAACATTATATTGGAAGGTTTTGCGGATGCTGATTGGGCAGGCGATTTAACTGATCGTAAATCTACATCTGGCTATTTGTTTCTACTATCTGACTGTGTTGTATCCTGGACATCAAAGAAGCAAGTTTCAGTGGCGTTATCCTCAACCGAAGCAGAATATATTGCACTTAGTTTGGCAATAACAGAATCCCAATGTCTCAAACATCTGCTAGAAGATCTAAATGTATCAACCAGTGAAGCTGTGACCATCCATGATGAAGATAATCAATCAGCAATAGCTGTTGCAGGAAGTCTAGAAAACAAAAGACTTAAACACATTGATGTCAAATATCATTTTTTAAGGGAAGTTGTCAAAAAGGGAAGTGTTGTTTTAAAGTATATTAATTCTGAAAACCAATTGGCGGATATATTAACAAAAGCTCTGTGTAAACCAAAGTTCCAGACATTCAGAAATAAGATGAATGTTGTTTAAAACTGTTTGTAAGAAGACAATATATTTTGATATTGAGGGAGGGTGTTGAAGCAATATAAAAATATATAAAAATATAATACACTAACTCAATTATTATTCTATGTTTAACTAAAGACTTTTTCATATGTTTATAAACTTGTTGTTATGTTGGCATAGCAACTTCCTAGTTGAAAAAAAACAATTTTATGTGCTTATGAGTTGTACAAGTTTGTAAGTGTTCTGTTTTAAAGTTATAAAATAAAGTATTGTTTATTTGAAGAGTCAAGTATTATAATTTAAATAAGGTCCACAGATTTAACCTCAATAGTTCTGCAGCCGATTTGTAGTTTTAAACGCTAGTTTAACACCATGTTTATTGAGATCTTTCTTCAAATAGTTGTTTATTTGGTGGTTGTATTCAACGCAGCAATACACTACTTTGTTATTATCATTATTTGCTGGCATGCGGCATGTATTTTCCTTTTTCTTTGCAACGATTTTGTCTACGATCTCAGATTTGTATCCATTAGCCACGGCAATGTGTAATAAAACACATTGCCGTGGCTAATGGATACAAATCTGAGATCGTAGACAAAATCGTTGCAAAGAAAAAGGAAAATACATGCCGCATGCCAGCAAATAATGATAATAACAAAGTAGTGTATTGCTGCGTTGAATACAACCACCAAATAAACAACTATTTGAAGAAAGATCTCAATAAACATGGTGTTAAACTAGCGTTTAAAACTACAAATCGGCTGCAGAACATATCTAAAGGCAAGCGCCCACATGTTGATAAATACGAAAAGACAGGTGTGTACCGCATAAAATGTGCTGATTGCCCGAGCACTTATGTAGGACAAAGTGGGAGAGCTTTCAAAATAAGATACAAAGAGCATCGACCAGCCCCTACACTTAAATTGCAGAAATCCAAATTCGCTCAGCACATTATTGACAATAACCATGATATGCTGGATATAAATGACGGTCTAGACATTCTACATTACTGTGGGAAAGGAAACTTATTAAATACCTTGGAGGAGTTTGAAATATATTAGGACCTAAAAACCAGGGACAGCACACAAATTTTGAATGAAAAACTCAATTATGAATCCCATTATATTTTCAACACTCTACTCCGTCACTACAGTAGTCCTACATCAGCTGTTGATAACGCAGACGACAATCCAGAGTCCACGTCGGTCCTTAATAACCTGGTTCAGTCTGCTTCCAGTCCTGCCCGCGGCAATGTACGTGCATAAGTTGATAGGCCTATCTGTTACCGTGTATTTAATCGTTTCGTGTTTTGTGTTCGTGTTAAATGTATGTAACAACTCTGACGACACCTCAAGAAGTGGATCCTTTTGTGTGCCTGACGATGGTGGAATTTAATAACCACCGAAACATGTAGCAAGTTTATTTTCGACACTATAAAACATGTCAAGGATTGTCTGACAAGGTACGTTTTTAACCATTATTTGATATGTTCTTTAAATTTGCATGAAAATGCTCTTCCAATCTGACCAATGTAGAATTTGGGAAAATTTAGACATTTAATTCTCTATATTCCAGATTTTTCATATTTGTCTAATTTATGTGGGTTTTTGCTAGACAATTTATTAAATATACATTTAAAAAAATTTATTAATAGTGTTTATGGCTTTTCTGATTATTTCATGTCATTTTCTGAGGCTTTCCAGTAAATTATTATTTTTGTAATCAGGGCGTTGTTTGAGCATTTTGAAAAATATAAATCTGAAAGTTCATTGCAAGTATGGTCAGTGGCGGTTCCAAGGCGTGGGGCTATAGAGGCTAAAGCCAGGACCCCCCACCCCACTCCTAGTGTGAAACACCCCCTTAGCCTCCCTCCCCTTGACCAGGACCTAGAATCGTCACTGACTATGGTGTCTTTTGGGTCTGGCAGATATGCCAAAAGTGGTTTTTAACGTTTTTGTGACTTTGACAAGACCCCTAAAAATAAAATAAGCAATTTAAATTTTGAATGTTCAGTTTTAATTTTATTTTTACTGCTAATTAAAAGGATTTGTATTGTTGTTTAACTGTTGATATGTTTGATGTGTATTATAGATTGCTATCAAGCCACAGTCACAAGGCAGCAGTGTTATGTCTGGACTGGGTGAGCAAGAATGAGAGATACTTAGTGTGCGGCTCTAGAGTCGGCTCCATAGCTCTCTATGATATGAAGGAACACAAGACTTTATGGGACATGTCAGTGGCCTCTGAAGATAAGACAAGGTAATCTAATAATTTCAGCAAACCACAAAAAGATATTTTTAAAACTCCTTTAATACAGTTTTTCTAAAAAAAAAATTACAATAAACTATAATTTTGAGGAACAGGCAAGTCTAGTGGTCGAGGGCAGAGCTTTATTCCCAAGGTCCCAGGTTTAAATCCTGCCAATCATTAATGGCTAGGCCGAGTCTAAAGCAATGTGCAAAACAGCTCTGGCCTAAAATCTTAACGCCCTACGATATAAAGGCTAGACATTGAAAAAACTACACTAATTTAAAATTTTGAAAAATACATAATGTTGAGAATATTTTTTCTATGTATATTAGAGAAAATGTAAATTTTGAATACACACATTAACTGCATAACTGTTAAAAAGTTGTTGAATTCATTTGCGCCTTTAGGCGTAGAAATAATAAGTAGGGATCTAGTAACCAGTTCCGCGTTTAAAAATGGACCCGGCAAGAGTTTTTAGTTTTGTTGGGGGCATAACCAACAGAAAATATTTGGAAAATATCTGAAATTGCGTGACGGAAGAATCCTCTTCACTTCGGTTCCCACTCATGACTCATCACTGACAACTGCTTGCTATATCGCTACTTGTTCCGCCTTATCTTTATTTCTAGGCTAATTAATTTCTTATGTCATTTTTTCATTACTCACCAATGTTAGTTCCTTTTATCAAATCTGGTAAAAAACATATATCAATTGGTTAGCAAAGTTACTGCCGTGTTTTTGCTTATGATTTTATTTACGTTCGGAGAGTTTTATTTTACATTGTAATATCACACCCTTTTCCTGTGAAATAAGCAAAAAAAAAACTTCATTATATTGAATTTTAGCCTCCTGATCGCATTTAAATACTATAAATTGGTGTAAAATACCTGCATTTATGCGATCTTGTGTTGTAGCTGAGTTGCTACCGGTTTCAACTCACATTGTCTGGAGGCAAGGAAATATCTCAGGAGATGAAAATTGTAACCACATCTAGTAAATAATCGATATTTATTACATTAACATTACAACTACGGAAATATATACACTGAAAGGTGTTTCAAACTATACTCAATCAGAACGATACACAGTTTGTCGGAACGTGCTCCTTTCTCGCACCAAACCTACACTACACACTTCACACCTCAAGGGCGAATCGTAGCACGTTATTACATGTAAAGCGGTATCTCAAGGTAACCGATTCATAATGAATCGATACATTAACAGGCTGAACGTTAAACTGGATTTCGTGAAGAGACAGATGCCCCTCCCGATATTCTATAAAACACATATTTACAAATTACGTCGTACGAGACAAATGCCCCTTACGACTTGATACGTGAATTAATCTGAAGGCGGGTATAATTAATATGGATAGACATGTGCCTCACGCGGATTAACACGTAAAAATTACCCAAAAGGCCACCGCACTTCAGAGACAAAATACAGAGGAACTTCAGCTCGACCTTACGACCGAACGCCTACTAAGCTGATTTCGTTAAGCCAGATTATTCTCAAACGTACGGTAATATCACTATGCGAGACATATACCCCACACGGAATATTACGCGTAACGCAACACTTTACCTAAACCCTCCGTAGGATTTTAAAATACGAAAATAAGAGCACACACAAAAAGGGTCTTTAAATTAAAGAATAAACGATAAAGCAATTCTCTCGGTAAATGTGTCGCCATGCGAGATAAGTACCCCACACGGAACACAACATACAACTTAACAAACTACACACTTCGTGGGATAATAAAATACTTCTAATATTGAATCACGATTCTACAAGAAACTTCAAACTGAGGAATACCTGATACAATAACGCTCTCTGAAAATAAAATCATACTTTATCCTCCCTTAACCTACAGAATAACAAAATGGAACACTCTGAAATAAAATTTTACTAATTCTTCACTTAACGAAAATTTAACCAAAATGATTCATTACACGAAATTAAGATTGTCTTTTTATAATCGAGCCGACGAGACAGATGCCTCCGCTCGATTATATGGTGTAAAATTTCTCAACGGATTTAGAGCCTCGAGGTAAGAGACATTTGCCTCTAACCGAGAGTTGGTGACCAAATTAGTGATAATTTTGAATATAAAACCCCGACAAATACAAATCGCCCAAATTAATCGATTTTGAATCTTTTGAAAGGATTCTTACCCAATTTGGAGGGTGTCCAGCCCGATGGTCGTCTCAGCTGCCCTGTCGCACATGTACACTGGGGTAACTTCACACTAATTTACCTTAACCACTTGGCGGTACGATACTGACTCCCCGGTTACTTCCTTGAGACGTCCGTCTCCCTCCGACTTGTGGCAGGGAAGAGGGAGGGTAATGATAACCCGGTGGCGCTTGCTGGACTCAACGTCCGTCCTAAGATTGATTATTTGGCAGGAAATTTAAATTCACTGTCACAGAACAAGATACAGATCTGTACACTATATCAGATATTTCTTTTGTTTATAATTTATTATGTAAAATACTAAAATATATTTTAAACTAGGTATAGAATAAGCAATAAATAATTAAACTGGTACCTCTGGATAAAAAGTCTTTCTTTTGACTTTGTTTTCTTTGCACTGTTGCGTCACGGCTTTTGTCAGTAGACGACTGGCCAGTACGGCAATTGCTCTGTTGTGTCTTTGTTCTTAAACGTGAGCAAACTTAATATTTAATTCTAATTTTAACGTTTTAATTCCTCTGTAATAATATATATATATAAGAGTGTTTCTTTGAAAATAACTTATTATAACTTTGAAAATAATAATTATTTTTTTTGGCCCGACCCGATCTTGGCCCGAACAAATCTCTGACCCAACCCGGTATCCCGGGCCTTCCGCTGGCCCGACCCGACCCGAAAAAATCGGGGACCCGCAGACCCCTACCAGAAAGATCAAATGTCGCACAACTCCTGTTACAAAATGGCCACTCAATAGGAAAAATGGAGGATAGTCTATGTATTTTAAAGAAGAAAGGATATGTAATGAATGCTTAGGAAGAATTGTATATTTATCAAGAAAAATGTAAAAATAGAAATAAGTTGATTAATGAACAAGTAAATTTTGATTTCAGTTGTACTTATAAAAATGTATTGGCCGGTACTTCCGGTAGCCAATAGGGTATAAGTAGGGACGCCATTCAAGATTCTTGTCATTCACCTATTGGGTCTGATGATGATTGGAGTGTCCAATCGAAATCGATCACCACTTACCATCTTTTATGTATATTTACCGTCTTGTGAGTAACAGTATAAGCGTAAATATATGTTTTAAGTGTTATAAGACGTTTCTTTTATTTACTTTCCGTACTTTCAATAATCATTTACTAGTGTACATGTTGCTCGAATTCGTGCAACTGCTAAGTATTACAGGAGTTATTTCAAAACGAATAACAGTCATATTTACAATGAGTTTATATACCGGAGTGTAACTCAGACCATTTTTATCTTCGTTATTGATGGACCTAAAGCATTCCAGCAGGTTTTCTCCTTGTCAAAATGCCTCGCTGTACAGGCAACACAGGTCATTGATAGAGGGCCAATTGAGAACGAAAAGTCGTTTTGGGGTAGTGTTAGGGCACATTTGTAACCTTATAGTTGAGGTTGTCCAGAGTCATTTGTTGACTGTGATGAGTTAAGCCTATTACGCGCCACCGTTCTGTAGCTGCGGTCGTTATCACGATTACCCCTCCTGTCTATGTTTCGTTTTCGTCGAGTCGGAGGCATTTAAAAGAAAAAAAAACAACAAATAAACAAATTATAGCTACACAAAACAACGATAAATTCACAAATTTAAGATACAACCATACTAACACAACCCGTCTTGGGGGTTATGTTTACACAAACTCAAATAGTAAATAAATATACTCAATGCGTTTCATTGAATTGAAAAATAAATAACAGCAATTAAATTATACAGCTGATCAAAATTTAAACAATTATGTTCTTCATTAGTATAACATGAGAACTTTCAAAGCCACTAGGGCAGAGTCCAAGGGACTTTTTCAAAAATGTAAGGCCAGTTTGCAAATCTACGTGATACGCTCTTTCCAATGAGACGTCAATGGATAAAATCGGTTGAGAAATGGCGGAGGAGTTCAACCAACAAAGTTTCATGTAGCGTATTAATTATATAGATCATTACATTCAAGAAAGAAGGTCAGAGGTTAGTAGGATTATTGGCATACATGTTTTTGACAATTGGGAAGAATATTGTACCATACAATAAAAACCACGCAAGTGTAGAGGAGTAGGCCTAAGTTGAGGATGTGAGCCTTGTTCAAGTTTTGGCATAGACTAACCAGGGAGTAAGTTTAAGCTATGGTTTTGGTGAAGTAGATTAGCAAATGACTTGATTTTTATAATATTTATTAGATAGAAGTTTGTTTTCATAGAGAAATGTTTGCTAGATTTGGAAATATAAGCCATCAAGCCTTTAAAATAGTATTTTAAAATATTTATACAGGGTTTGATACACTCTTAAACACTATTTGAATACATTATTGAAAATATATATTTGTGAAAACGATGAACCAGGTTAAAACGTTTAGGCTCCTTAAAATAAAATCTTATCATACTTTATACGGGATTTTTATTAACCATAACGATGCTTATAAACCTCACTCACACATAACTTTCGGAAATAAAACAGCGCCATCACATCTCATCCCATTTGCATAATTCGTTGCCAACAAAGCCGGACTAGGCCATGTATCTGGTCCCAAAATGTTCAAGATTAATGTCCAAAATCACTACAATTATGGTCCACTCCATCCACAAAATATAACGCACAACTTTATGTGATCGATACGGCCAAGGCAATGGACCCTCGCATGTCAAAAAAATTCAATTTGGACAGCAACCTCATGGCATTATGCCAGAAGTTAACATTGTCTCACTCTAATTACTTTGTCTCACTCACTCCAGATTTACAACGTGAAGGGACGAAATAGTGAGCGCGTAACATGCAGACAAGGTCGTATGCGCGCGAAATACGTTGGCAGCACTGGCTGTAAATCAGCTGGTCAGCTGTTGTACTGTTGTATCATTAAATGTCATATTAAAAGTTCACGTCTGTGTAAAAATATGTTACGTTTCTTTACCAATTTATTTGTTTTTTGGTAACTGTAGGAAAAATATTATGTGCAACTCGAGTGCAAAGTGCAACTGCCTCACTCGAGAAACCATTCGAGTTTGAAAATTTATGATACTTGTTTTATCCACATTGAGATTTAGATTTTGGGAGTTAAAAAATCATTTAAAACGCATATGTCTGATTTTGCCTTGCTTTCTAATTCTTCATTTGTTGAGGCTATGATTTTCAAATTGGTATCATCAGCATACAAGCAGAGTTTACTTAAATTGCTAAGTTGCGGAAAATCTCTCAAATAAATAATGAATAAAAGAGGTCCCAGAATGGATTCCTGTGGAACCCCATATTTTAAGTCAGTGGTATAAGATTGATATGGAATTTTATAGTTTTTACGGTTATGATAGATTATTTCAACAAACTGTTTTCTGTGAGAGAGGTAAAATTTAAGCAAATTTAAAGCAGTCCCCTCTATACCCAAGGTACTAAGCCTTGAAATTAATATATCATGGGATATTGGATCAAATGCTTTTTGCAGGTCTAAGAACAAACCCGCTACCTTAAATTTACCATCCAAACTATCAATGACCGATTCAATAAAATCAGTGGCAGCAGTTATAACTGACTTGCCTCTGCGAAACCCATGTTGAAAGTTGTCAGATTGTTATTTTCAAAAAATGTTACCAATTGATTATAAATTACTTTTTCATAAATCTTAGATATAGAGGGTAACAAAGCTATAGGTTGATAATTTGACAACGTTTGTCTGTCCCCCTTTTTAAAAAGTGGTTTTAATTTTGTAATTTTGAGCTTATCAGGAAATATACTGGATATCAAAGAAGAATTAACTAGGTGGGTGATTGGTTTTAGTAAAAATGTCTTGACTTTTTTCAGAAGAACCACAGGAACCTCATCATAGCCCATACTAAAAGAGTTCTTTAGACTATTAATTAATAATTATATCTATTTCATTCTCATTAACAAAGCTGAATCTAAACCTTTTACTAAACTGAAATATTTCATTGTCTACTGATTCTCAGACATTGGTTCAAAATTAGACATTATACTAGTTACATTTGAAAAAATATTCGATAAAACTGTTACAAATAAATACAGGGTCAGAATTCAACTTATTACCTACTTTTAAATTGATGTTTTGTACATGCTTAGATCCTATTCCCACTTCTGAATTTATAATAGACCAAGAGGTTCTATTTACATTGTTTGATTTGTTAATTTTTAGTTTTGTAATATTGCTTTTTAAAATACTTCAATTTTGACCTGAATGTTTTATTTAATTTCCTAACTTTTTTATATAAAGTTATACATTTTAACTCTCGGGCTGTTTGGCTAAGGTTAAAATTTTTTTGTTTTTCTTCTTTTAACTCATTGCTAATAAAGTTAGGCTGTGTGTGCTGTCTTGACAGAGATTTAGGAAAACATATAAGTAATAACTAAATGTTTCATTAAATATAATATTATACTTATTTTCCACTGGAGAGGCATAAAGATCTGCCCATGACTCACATTGAAGTAAGTTTTTAAACTGGTCAATTTGTGAGTCAGAGAATTTTCTTTTATACTCAAAATAAAATTTTTGGGAAGAATGTTTAGTCACAGTATTTAAAATTTCTAGCATCTGACCATCATGGTCGGACAACTGAAGGTTGATGCCTGTTACTCTGTAATTATAAGGTTCCAAATTAGTAAAAATATTGTCTATGGTAGATTGAGTAGATTCTGTGATTCTAGTTGGAAAGTCAATTAATGAAGAAAATCCATTTGCTCTCACAATATGTAATAAACTGTTCCAATTTTTATAATTTTTGTCAAGCATGTCAATATTAATATCGCCGATAAAAACTATGTATTTGTACTTTAAGTTGAGAACTTCAATTAAAATGTTAAACCTTCTAATAAACTCTGATTCGTTTTGATTGATAGGATTTCTGTAACAACCAATTAAAAGTAATTTATCCTTTGATACAGCCTTTTGTATTTCAAAAAAACAACATTCAAAAATTTGTTCTGAGATAAGATTTTGGATTTCAGGTGGCATGATAGTTTTACAATTTAGGAATGGCTTAGTTAGGATAACAACCCCACACCCCTTGACTTTTCGGCCAAAACTTGCACTAAGGCTATATCCATTAATATTGAGTCTTTCTATTGTATCATTCGTCATTTTATGCTCTGTCAAGACAACAACGCTTAGATCTAGCTCAGATAAAGTTATTTCCAAAGATGACATTAGTCCCCTAATATTTTGATGAAAAATATTCAAACTAACATTTTTTATGTTACAATTACTCTGGACTGACTTAACATTAAAAAACTCTCAGACTCGTTTGACACACACACTTGATTCCACTGCACATTTCCCCAGCTCAACGTATCACCCCCAATATACCCCCCTCTATACCTTGGGTATAGAGGGGATAGAGGGGACTGCTTTAAATTTGCTTAAATCTTATCTCTCTCACAGAAAACAGTTTGTTGAAATTATCTATCATAACCGTAAAAACTATAAAATTCCATATCAATCTTATACCACTGACTTAAAATATGGGGTTCCACAGGGATCCATTCTGGGGCCTCTTTTATTCATTATTTATTTGAGAGATTTTCCGCAACTTAGCAATTTAAGTAAACTCTGCTTGTATGCTGATGATACCAATTTGAAAATCATAGCCTCAACAAATGAAGAATTAGAAAGCAAGGCAAAATCAGACATATGCGTTTTAAATGATTTTTTAACTCCCAAAATCTAAATCTCAATGTGGATAAAACAAGTATCATAAATTTTCAAACTCGAACAACCAGAAATCAACGTCGACCGATTATTAAATTTAATAATAAAACCATTGAAGTTATAGTACTAAATTTTTAGGATTAGTAATAGATAAAAGACTAAATTGGAACTGTCATGTTGAAAAAGTACTTTCAAAAGTTTCTTCCGGATTATATGCCTTAACTAGATTAAAAAACTATTGCGAAATAGAAACATTGAAGTTGGTTTACTTGTCATACATTCATTCAGTGATTTCATTTGGGATTTCCCTTTATGGCTCAACCAATAAGAGAAACTTAAAATCTATATTAAAAAAAGAAAAAAAGCTATAAGAATAATTTACAACCTTCCACCTAGAACTTCTGTTAAGAGAAAGTTTAAAACAGAAAATATAATGACAGTTTTCGGTATGTATGTTTTTTAAACAGTGGTATCCGTTAAAAACAGATTTCATGAAATAGAGCTGGTTGGAAAGAAACATGATTATTTTACAAGAAATTGAGGCAAGTTAGCATTAAGTCCTCATAAATTGCGCATTTTCAAAAAAAAAACCAAATACGACGGAACAAAATTCTATAATAAACAGAAACTTTCCAAAGGACATACAAGCAGAAGTAAATATAAAAAAAATTAAAAACAAACTTAAGAAATTTCTCATTAGCAGGTGTACCGATTAAATTCAAATCAAACAGAAAACGCGCAAAAGCAAGGACGCAACACGTGAGCGCGGAGTGATATGAACTTGTTAACGTCGTGGAAGTCTTCCCAACGGTCGCTTACTTGGGGACCAGGCTTCGATCGGTGATGTTCGGAAATCTTTAAATTCTCTTTTCAATTCGCTAAAACTCACTTTTGGAAATCGTGACGTGTATATCGGCGACGAAATCAATTGTTTGATCTCCGGAGTGCATAGGTATTTGAATCTCGAAACAACGTTTGCTTAAAAATTACGAATTGAATAAACAAATCGAGTCTTGGAGTTCGACATCGACCGGCAAAATTCGTCAAAATTGACCATTTTTACGTAGTCATCCCCAAGTACAGTGTCGTAATTATATGTTTAAGTGTCGTCAAATTGATTACTACTTAGTGTCGATATTACTAGATTAATAATTAGAGTAAACTTTCACGTCAATCGAATTTATATTGTATTTTTTATATTTAACTTCAATTTCTAACATTATCATCTGTCTGTTACGTAAAACTGTAACAACTTTGTTCTTTCATAAATATTTGGATATAAATCACTTCTAAGGTATATATAGAGATCTGACGAATAGCCCCTTTTGCATATTTAAATCAGCTGGCCAGTTGTTAATAAATACACTATTTTGGGAAGCCTGATAACCTAAAAATAGATTAAATAAATCAAACCTAGGTTCCCGAGGCTCTGCTATCAATATTTTTAAAAAAGGAAAGGAAGGTCCAAAATCACAATCAATACTCTCCATTGTTTGCATAGAAGTGTCAATTAAAACAAACTTGAATTATATTTGATACTTGTAGCAGTTGTAAATATTTGAATGATTAATATATAAAGTTTATTTTTCAAAAATTTTATTAATTTTCCTGTGTTGATCTTTTCTCAAGGTAATCGGCTTAACCGAACAATTGCAATAAAGTACAATATTAGTCATTGTTTATCATTACATAAATTATTACATATTGGTTCAATCAGTGTTTGGTATAACTATTTCATTATTACAGAATCATTGCCATATTTAATAGAATTTCAAATAAGAGTACATTTTGCATTCAGAGTATTGGTTCACATTTTATTGCATTTTAAGAGGTGTTACATTATAAGATCATTGAAAGTATTTTCAAGAGGACATATCAGACCTCTCACGGTCCATAAATCGGATTTCTGGGGTATACAATTACCAGGGCTCAATACAACATCTTACTTCCACTGCCAGCTCTGTGATTAGTCCTCAGTTGTCTGATTAAATTAATTAAATTTCTTTTCAAACCCCACCAGGGGGCAACTTTTAGTATATTCACACCTGTATGGAATACCTAAATTGTATTACATAAAGGTGTGAGGTGATTTTATACTTGATGGAATGATCAATTAAGTAAGGAAATAAAGTAGTAATATTTCCTTACAAAAGAAATAAGTAAAGAATCTTTTTATTTTTCTTTACACAGGGCTATTTATTCATTTGATGAACTGTAATTGACTTTTCCTACAGTCACCCGAGAAAGTTGGCTTCCCTGTACTGTTTATAGTACAGAAAGCTGCTAATTGCTGCATATTTATACTTTGCCGCACGGTTTATACTTTGCCGCACGGTTTATACTTTGCCGCACATCAGGATTCCAACCAAACGACACAAAACAGCGTGGTTTTATTATGCACGTAATCCGTGTACGCTTGGAAATAGGTTGGCAACACTTAAAGATAATAATACTAACATCAGCTGACTGACTAACCTTTCATTTCGCGTTTATAGTTGTTGTCCTATTTTCGTTCAACGCTTGGTTAGAACTAGAACATAACCTAAACTTATTTCATCCTATTTAAAAATATAATTAAGTGAAAAGCGGTATTAACATGAACGAACAAAGTGAGAGTGATACGGAATATATTTTAGGCACACCGGAAGAATTAGCAGAAACTGCTAAGAACGTAAGTTTGAATTTGTTACCTGACAAATCAAAAAAAAGGTACGAAAAAGCCTATGACCAGTTTTCATCATGGTGCGCCGGTAAGAAAGTACCAGCAACAAAGGTATCAGAAAATGTATTATTGGCATATTTTGCAGAACAATCAAAAGTGATTAAGTCTTCAACTATTTGGAGCATTTATTCTATGCTCAAGAAAACAATCCAAGTTAAACATGATGTAAACATAAGCAACTACAAAAAACTTATAGCCTTTTTGAAAAAACTGTCTGTAGGCTATGAGCCTAAAAAGTCAATGACGTTGTCAAAAGATGAGGTTGAAACCTTTATTAAAACTGCTCCTGATGAAACTTGCTTATTGAAGAAGGTAGTTTTAATACTAGGAATAGCTGGAGCATGTCGGCGAGACGAGCTCGCTAAAATGTCGGTAGATGACATAGATGATAAAGGTTCAATTTTAATAGTTAAAATACCAGACTCAAAAACCAACAGAAGCCGCATCTTCACTGTAACGGACGACGATAATCTTGATATCAGTTATTTGGAATTGTACAGGAAATACCTTAAATTGAGACCTTCAGGTGTACCCAACAGTAGATTATTCATGAAGTATGCTAATGGTGTTTGTATTAGACAACCTGTAGGTGTTAATAAAATAGGTAAAATCCCAACTGAAGTAGCTACATTTTTAAATCTACCTAACCCCGAAAGGTACACTGGACACTGTTTTAGACGCACTTCAGCAACATTGTTAGTTGAAGCAGGAGGAAACATGACACAGTTAAAGCGTCACGGAGGCTGGAAAAGCTCAACAGTAGCTGAAGGCTACATCGACGATTCTATTAGCGGAAAGATTGCAACTGGACAACTGATTTTAGGAAAGAAACAGTCACCAGAAAATGCACCTGTACTAGGCCTACAACAGACTAATCAACTCGAAGAACATTCCGAAGTGTCCTCTGCATCGGGATTAGTTTTGTCGTGCAAATTTGAAAACTGTACATTCAACATTAACATCACGAACAATAAATAAATTGAGTTCACATTTTCATTAGGGCCTAACTTATGTTTGTTAAATTCCAAGTTCTGATTTTTATTTGTCAACATACTAAGAATTTCATTCCAGTTTTCATTAGTTATTGTTAATTTGCTTGTTGTTGGTTTGAAAAGTGTTAAAACTGTTTAATAAAAATTACCTGTTTACTTAGGCCTACTTGTTTATTCTGTTTATAAGTTAAGTTTAGGCCTACTGATTATTGCCGTTTTCGCTTCTGATTTGGCTATAATGAAGGTTTACTAATCGAAATAAAATAGTTCTGTTCATAAAATAAAACTATAAATGCCTCAAATTCAATTTTATATTTTTTATTATAAATTAAACTAGCCTAACTTATTATAGCCTAACTTATAATAGCCTAACTTATAATAGCCTAACCAAACTTGCTGACAATGTAAAAATCGAATGAAGGTTTACTAATTAATCGAAAAAATAGTTAACTTATGTTTATAAAATAAAACTATAAATGGCTCTAAATCATTTTTATAATGTTTTAATTATAACATCAAACTGTCATAACTTAGCCAAACTTGCTGATAACAAAAAATCTTAGACAAAAAGAAAGTGCAACTGAGAGGATTCGAACCCGGTCCTACAGATTGCCAGCTCAACACGCTAACCAGTAGACCACCAAATCACTTGGTCTCTTACTGAATCGTTGCGGTAATGATCTTCCCTCAAGCCCAAGCCAATCAAAATATGTACTGCATTCGTCCTATACGCCAGGAACTCCAATTGAAATAAAAATTATGCTTCCCATCCCGTATATACGACGTGTACTCAACACTTAATGATACTACGACTACAATCAGCTGGTGCACTGGTGCAGTGTTTACTAATCCGTTCAACGCTTGGGTTTAACCTAACCTAAAAACGTGTTGAATATTGTTTGAAAGGCTAATTATTTAAGTTATAGGTATGCTTTATAGTGACTGTAGGAAAAATATAATGTGTAACACGAGTGAAAAAGGCCTTTGCTGCACTCGAGATCATTCCGCACTCGCCTGCGGCTCGTGCGTAAACATTGCTCTCGTGTGCAGCAAAGTGCCACTTTCACCACTAGTTACACAAATAACTATTTCTTTCCCTACTAATCAAAGTATGTTTTAGCTGTTAGTTTTTTGTTCTTTTACAATTTTTCCCATTTACTATAAGCATGTATATTTTATTATAACTTATAAAAAATGTGATACTATTCATGTATATATTTCTAATGTACTTGATGAATAAAGATAATTTGAGTCAATTGCTCACTTTGCTCATTAGTTGCACAAATAACTTATCTGTGCTGATATTTTTGACTTGTCAATGCAGGTGAATGTATAATGACCAATAAAATCTTATATCTTATGTTGGAATTCTGGTTCTTATATAATTTTCCCTAGTTCAAATTAGAATTTTAATCTTGTGAAATTGTGTTATCCTAGGTTGTCACACTTATATATATATTACTGTATTTTGTAATTTTTTTAACCTTGGCCGTACCTTTTTTTTAATAAAAACAGTTACGATTGGTTGATTGGTTAGTATAATGTCAAATTCTAGTTTGTCTGTTGACAGTTAGTTTCTCTTTGCAGGGTGGTGTGTGTTACATGCAGCCCGTCAGAAAATGTGTTTGTTGGTGCGTGTGTCACTGAACAGAACCAGGGAAAGCTGCTCCTATACGACATTAAGTCCAAAAAACTTGAGGTAAATCAAACTAATACTTTTGTATTTTTCCTATAAAGGCTAAATAGGAAATTATTGTAGGTTTCCTACAAAGGTAAAATAGGAAAGTTACCTCAAGCTATTAACGTAGGGTCTCATGGTAAGACCTCCTGGACCTAGGATCGAATGACTTTTTTGTTTTGATGTCCCCAGAGGCCAAAAACACTATCCATTCAAATTCTTATACAGTGTGAGGCAGACCAGTGCACATACTTTTACGGAAGTACGTTTTCACCTATAAACATGAAATAAAATTATTCCCGCCTAAATCACATACAAAGAATCCATTTAAAATACTTAGAACATCATCCAGCACAGGGTGTTCCAGAAATGAAGGTCATGGGTTCGAATCTCAAAATTTCCATATGTCAACCTATATCCTATTATATATTTTTAGAAATGCTTGCTTAGAGCAACATTTTGGTGAAAACATAACTCAGTTATCTCAATTAGTTTGAAAATGGAGGCCCTTTTTTGTGAATTTTTCATGTAATACCCTGTATTTCGAAACCGCTCAACATTTCTCGTTCTGATTGAAAATTCGTAATCTTGGTAAACACAGCTTTACAATGATGTGTCACATTTAGCATATCATTTTAAGCGTCTTGTTAAGATGAACAACTTTCCAATTTACACCTAATGTCTATTTCTTTTGGTAGGCCTATTTGAGTAATAAACCAAAAACTAAATTTTCACATGTAAAAAACATTTTACTTTCTAAAGCCTAAAGCTAAAAAAAAATATAAAAAACTGTATTGTTTGATAATGGAATTAACATGCACTTTATATGGGAAAATTTTCAATACGTGAAAAATTTACAAAAGTGGCAGCCGTTTTGAAACGAATTGAGATAGTTGAGTTCTGTTTTCAACAAAATTATGCTCTAAGCAAGACCTTTCTAATAATGTACAAAGGGATATAGGTTGACATAAGGAAATTTCGAGATTCGAACCCAAGACCTTCATTTCTGGAACACCCTGCGCTTGGATCATGTTCTAAGTATTTTAAATGGATTCTTCGTATGTGATTTATGGGGAATAATTTTATTTCGCGTTTCTAGGTAAAAACGTACTCCCGTAAAAGTATATCTATGGGTGGTCTCCCTCGCCCTGCATGAGTTTTGTGTATGTTAGCACAATAACTCGAGCAAAAATGATCCAATTTTGATTAAATTTGGTACAAACGAGTTAACTTATGTTAATTCACACTATTTTGCGAACCAGCATGATCGAACCATAGGAACGGAGTTTTATGGGGTAAAAATTGGGTATTCTCATTTTTAACCACAAAACATAAAATTTCCATTTTCTCTCGCAACCTTTTTGAAGAGATGTGAAGACAAAGTGCACATATATAAAATAGTATAAATTTAATATTCATAACAAATTTGTGTACTAATTCTGTACCAAAACTTTAAAATGCTGTGCCATGGATTTTGGGCTTTAAAATTGTGCACTCCAACTTCACACTACCAATAATCATTTTAATTCTAGTATTTTCTTAACACACACCATACCTTTTTGTTCCCAAAACTATTCAAATTTCAAACACTACAGTTGTAATAACTTTTTGTGCAGAGAAGTCTGAGTCTAGGTCCAGGATTGGCCACGTTGTATGCTGCTTGCTGTGCGTACAACCACAATGGCCAGCTGTTGGTGTGTGGCTGTAGTGACGGAACAGTGCGGACACTGGACCTGCGGCACGGCGACGTGGTGGACTCCTGGAGTGGCCACCAGGGGGCTGTTACTCAGCTACAACTCACTCCTGACCAAAACCACTGCTACTCCCTCGGCACAGACAATAAGGTGAATCTGTTGACTTTGTTAGTGCACTTTCGATGAAAGAAAGAGAAAAGAAATATCCGTACCACAGCCGGTTAATTTAATAGTAGGCCTACTCTAAATGTTTAATGTTTTTTTATGTGTTTTTGATGCGAGAATGCGTGAATGTTTTTTCATTCACTCCACGATCGTTCACTCCAAAAAGTAATTTTACAAATGACTTGCCTGTTCTTTCGCTCCACTGTTCGTTCGATCCAACGGGTACAGTCAGCTCTAGAAGTAGACTAACCAGAATAATATATAATAAATATAATAAAATATAAAACAAGACTACAAGATCGCGCCACTCATCCTACACTCATCTCCATTCATACTTGGCTTAAAATACCTACTTCGTATGGTCGCCATTTAATAATCTATAATATTAAAACTGTGACAGGTGGCCGAATGAAACAACGAAAATGCACTACGAATAAATAATTTATTTACTTATGATAAAACAGATAATTTAGGTAGCTTCCGACTTGCTGTATAATCTTATAAACTTAGTTTACAACACAAATAAGTTATTGGGGAACATAGCCTCCCGAGGAGGCTATGGGGAAAGGCGACGCAACTTACATGACCGATTGAATTGAATTTAGAATTTTGACTAACTCAACTGAGTGCGCTCTGCCCATAGCCCAGAGTTGGGCGTGGAGGGGAACCAGCCAATCACGTTGCGGCTATGCCGCGTGACGTCAGTGCAAGCCCTGGGCGGTGCTGCTGCCTAACGATTCATCAGGGCATTAGGCAAACTATAGCTGCGCATTAACTGATTTCATCGAGCGACTTGCTGAGCTGTATCAGCAAATTCCAGCCATGCGCGTTACACTTTCCGAGAACGTTGGCCTGAGCCACGCTGACGGAATATTCCATGGTGAGGCAACTGGTTGACGCAAAAAGCTGGGAGGTTAACAGTCCAATATTACATACCCTCTTTTTATATTTGAAATAAAGCAAAGCTTCCGTGACGGTAAAGACAGGGTTTCCTGAGGGTGTAACAAAAACCTCCCCAACTGATATGTAATGGGTCTGAGAATTTTTGGGACCGTCACATCCCCCTCCTCCTCAGACCTTGCTGACTCCAGCAAGAGGTACAGCAGGAAGCAGTGAGCGAGCCTTGCACCTGAGGACTCTCAATCTCCATACTATGGTTCTCAGCCACAGAAATCCGGTCAGCGAAGCCCAACGCCACCACCAAAGCCAATTTAAACGCCTCGTAGAATGTAACTTAATGAATTTAAATTTCCCAAACAAAAGACCCACAGAAAGAAAATCATATAATTGAACTCTTTAGCATCATCGCCTTTCCCTGTTAATGCTATAAATTTAACCAATTACATCCATAACTCTGGATTCCAAAAACACTAACATTCAACCTACAACCCTTACACTATATATAAAGTTATTCAATTTAAACAGCAAGTCGAATCAAAAGAACAAAAAAACAATAAACCACAACAAGCTACAATAAAATAAAATCCTTCATACTGGACCTAACACTAACAGTAATATAACATTTTAGTAACGATACATTAATTTTAAATTTCAAGAATAAAAATCAAACAAAACAGATTCAAAGCTATCTTCATCAAGGAAAAAATTTAACGATCATTGCTACTGCATTAATACAGTAATAAATCAATAACTTAAACAAACAATAATAGTTATGTTCATCTCGGATAATGCTTGCTTCCCTCGGATGAGAGAATACACAGACCCACTTATCTTCAGTAATGATTCAGAGCAAGCGCTCCTGCCATGCTGGTTAGTAGTCCTTAGAAATATAAAGGTAACAGTGAATTTAGGCAGTCACAGCCTAATCTATAAATTCTCCCCCGGTAATATCATGGGGTGTATTACAAGTTGGTTGATAAATTTGAATGTAAAGCGAATACGGTTTGCAGCAAATATTTCTCAGCCGAATATAAGGGGCGTTTACAATTTTCAACTTAATTTAGTTTCGTTAATACTGAATATAATGTACCAAATGCCGAAACGAAGCAAGCACTGTAGAGCAGAACATGGCACTACTAAGTGTCAACAACAATGAAAAAAAAACTATTATAACATTATCCCTCTGTTAACTTTCAAGGATTCCCAACATATTGGAATCTAATGAACATATTAGATAAAAAAAATAAAAATAAATAAAAAAAGGATACCTATGCAAACAAATTCAGGAGCAATCATGAACTAATTAAACATGGAAACTGATAACTCCTAAACTCAACTTTTACTTTAATTTCAACTAAGTTTCCCATGGCTAAAACAAAAAGCCAACCAAATATACCTATCTAAATAAATAACACTTACCTAAACAAATAATGAAATACATAAACCTAATAAATAAATAAATAATAATAAATAAATAGCAAAATCCGTTAAATGACAATTTATTGTGTCATGGGTCTGGCTACCGAGGTTGAAGGTGCTGGCCTACCTCCAAACAAGGCCCATTAGCTTGACAAATTCCAAAATAGAGTTACCTTTGTTATTTGAATTGAAATAAATTTGATTATAATTTTTATCGGATAAGAAAATATCATAGTCCAAGGCCAAGGGTACGGTCCAGCATTATTAGATGGTAGGGAAGGATAAGGGTAATTAGGAAGTTAGTAGGACTGCAGCTGCTTACCTTCCCGTGTTGCCTTGACTCTTGGGCCATACACACTCACTGAGGAGTACATTTTCTTCATTTAGAATTTAAATTTCCCCTAAAAATAGCTGTAAAGCAAAATTTCGGATCAAACTTTAACAAGCACAGCCAACCCAATCAACTAACCAATAAGGCAATAAGGACACACCAGTGCCTAATGATGTGAATAAAAATATAAAATCAATTAATTTATAATAGCACTATAGGCATCGGCTACTACCAAACATCATACACGAGTGTGCATTGTCCTACGACGCCTACTTGTGAAACCGATAGTCCTTTTTAACAGTATATTAATAAAATACTTATGAAATAGTTACACAGAAAGAATACTAATTATATAATAATGGAAAAAGAAGAATCTATTAATGTCTGAAGCTCCATTTAAAAGTGTCCTGCCACTTACTAATTGCGCGCACTGCACTAGTCAACTTACGCCACCCAATGTGACTGCAATCGGGGGCGGTTTAGTTCAGCAACAAGTTGCAGGCTGGGCATGCCCTGTCTATCCTCCGCGGAAGGCCTGACCTCTACACTGGAGCGCTCCGGTTCCATCTCCCTTACTGCCGGTGCCTCTTCCTGATCTTGTGTAGTTCTCGCAACAGCGGCTCGCAGCCACAGGGCTGCTCTGCGTCTCCACCTGTAAACGAGAAAAACAGCTATTAGAATAATCGAGATGGAGAGGCCACCCAGTTTCAACTTTTCAACATTCTTTAGTTGCAAATGATGGAATCTGAGGAGCTGGAAGGCATTCTCAAAAGAATACCCCTTTACGCTCAGAGTGCCAAGCTGGTAATTATTTTGGCTACTTCTCAAGGACGTCCTTTAAACATTACATCACAAATACAAGAGTGAAAATTTAAAAACGTACGTTTTCATGTCCCTGGCCTTTTACTTCGTAGATACTGGATTTGTAGTTTATTATTATGTGTTTTAATATTTTTTGGGACGGGGGCAACATGTTACACACATTTTTTTGGTTTTAAATAGGTTCTAGGTATTTTTTTCGTATTTTTAAAGTCTCAAAATTCACGACCATGACGTGTCCCTAGGGTACATTTTCCAACTTTCATGCTGTTTTTAGACTAATTATTCATGCCGAAATATATAAAGCCATATTTTTATGTCATCAATGGTTATTAAACTTACAAAAAAGGAGCATATTATAATTTTATTGTCATTGCAGACTGACTACCATGACAAAATAAGTCTGTCCCTCGATTTAGCGTCACGACCATTTGGGAAAAATTTTCAACTTTGGAGCACGACAGTGGCAAGCCTGGCGTCGATGGAATCAGTTGGTTTTATAGACTAGTTCGGGGTGTACGTCAGGATTATAGTGCCGGTCGTTTCGAGTTGAAAGGAGGAATTACAAGATTAGTAAAGGAAAGATTGTGTTTTTTGTAATTTTGGTGTGTCCATGACCGTACGTAGTCATTCGATGAAGTAGACATGGTGTTAATTTTTGTTTATAAGATATTTCAATTGCTAGATTAAACTAGAAGTCCACTTTGTATCCTCGAACATGAGGTGCAGGGCTACCGCCAGAACAGAGCCAAATAACACATAATTTCACGACCAAAGTTTCACGACCATCGCGGGTTTTTTCACGACCAATCCAGCCTTATGGATTTATAGTGTGTTTGGTCGTGACAATAACTTTAATATAATTGTAAATTGAACAGTTTAGTTAAATTGAAACACATAGTTTTATTATAACTAACAGTATAATTGAAGGATTGTTTAAAAAGATTTAGATTATTCCAGACAATTCACGACCGTACCGCTTGTCCCTGACCATCACGTTTATGATTTCTATCATAAAAATTTCAAAAATTAAAATATCGTGATATTTCAATGTTTTATACACAAAAGAAGCACACCTCTATACAAACATAACGATTTTTCGGGTCTCAGGTAAGTTTTTTCGGAGTTATACAAACTTAAATAGATTTTATTGGCTTTTTTCTATTTTTTGAGTTTTTTATATTTTTTTCTAGAAAGACCAAATATACCAAAAGTTCAGTGACCTTTTTATTGTATAATGGTCATAAAAGTAAATTAGTTTATAGCAAAACATAGTTATAAAAATAATATTAACTATTTTTAATATTCATTTAAACGTCCGTTATGGTCGTGACAGGATTTTGTGTTTTTCTACTAAAGATGCTCTTTAAAAAGAAAACTACCAAAGATATTGCGTTACCATGGACATTTTATGAAACTTCAAATGTTAATAAAATAAAAAAAAATATAAAAGTTTTGAAGAAATGGGAACAAAATTTGCAAAGTGCTTTTCCTGAAAACGTACGTTTTTAAATTTTCACTCACAAACGTCATGGCCATGACCAGGGAGGCTCTTAGCTCCAACCCCCTCTACAGCTCAAACGCAGCTGGTAGTGGCTAACAGGTTCTGTCAGGCAGGCGTACACAGGCGCGAGCAACAGTCAAAATGAATTTCACACCAGGGGAGGCTCTCCTTCCCTCTCCCCTTCCCGGCTCAAGTGCAGCTGGAAGTTGCCAACGGGTTTCGTTGGGCAGACATACGCAGGCACGAATTAAAAGAGTGTGCAAGTCCTGGGCGGTGCTGCTGCCTAACGATTCATCAGGGCATTAGGCAAACTATAGCTGCGCATTAACTGATTTCATCGAGCGACTTGCTGAGCTGTATCAGCAAATTCCAGCCATGCGCGTTACACTTTCCGAGAACGTTGGCCTGACCCAGCGCTGAGCCACGCTGACGGAATATTCCATGGTGAGGCAACTGGTTGACGCAAAAAGCTGGGAGGTTAACAGTCCAATATTACATACCCTCTTTTTATATTTGAAATAAAGCAAAGCTTCCGTGACGGTAAAGACAGGGTTTCCTGAGGGTGTAACAAAAACCTCCCCAACTGATATGTAATGGGTCTGGGAATTTTTGGGACCGTCACAAAACGAAACAGTGTATTTTTATTTCACGATTCTGAATCAACCACTAGACGGATTTTCATGATTTTTGTGTTGAAAGAAATATAATTTTGAGAACTAGGGAATGTCGAAGCCATAATTTTAGTTTAAGGTCCCAGTTATTTAGAAATTAAGTTTTAATTTTTAAAAAGTCTAGCAGCCGAAGCAGAAGATTCTAAACTAGCTTTTGGCATAAAATAATTTGCTTAACATTACAGCTGTAAACATTCAGCTTTTGTGTCACAAATTCAGCATTTGGATTAAAATGTAAAGACATACTTAGGGTTGACTTATTTATACTATGTGTAATGCTAATCATTGATACATTCAATTCTTCTGTAAGAGGATGACAGATTAATTAAATATACATAGTAAAATACTAGGATGTTCAAATTATTTTTTAAAGCAATCTTTGTAATCTTTGATTTGTTTTAGAGCAATATAATTTGTTTTAACTAACAGCTGGTTAAATAAACTATGTAACTATGAGGTTATTTTATTTTGTCATTGATAATAGGAAATAAGTAAGATTAGTAGAGATAATTAGACCACAGTTTAAAATAGTTAAGACTAAAATTAATTAAACCACAGTACAAATCGAGGCTCTGTACACGAGTCTTCACTATTTCACCCACCGTAAGGGTATCGATACCTTTAATTTGAGACATCTACCATCATCGTAGGACTTGTCAAACTCGAGATATGTCGTGCTGAAAGATTCCCTTGCGGTATGAAATATATTTATACATATATATATATATAATAAATTTAAAAGTTTTTGTAATTACTAAGTGTATCAATATTAATCACGCCAAATATAATGCAATATGACCTTGAACGTATAGAAGGTAGAATAAGGCAATGATGAAATATATACAACACATAGCATAATAAATTATCATAATTATTATTAATACTATACAAACATTAGGTTAGTAATGTTATAACTATTTAGTAATGTTATTTCCATATATATATAATGGAATATTTATAACTATTCAAATATAATATTCTTTTGTAGCGTAGGAAACGTAGAATAATTTAGTGTTGAGAAATGGCAGCCCTGCTCACTGTAATTTCTGTGTTCTGTCAGCAACAAAAGAAAATTGCCATCTGACCAAGTTACTCTGTTTGTTTTGTGCGGATCAGCTGACTTACGTTTTGAAAGTAAATATTGTTCGGTGAATATCTTGGGAATCATTCTAATTTCAGATTTTGTAGTTATGTAGTGTTTTTTGTTAGTAATGTTTATGTGTTTTAGGCCTAACAGTAATCTTTATGCATGAATATAAACTGGAAAGTCTAATATCTGAATTTCTTTTTACATAAACGGTAAATTTTTAGTTTTTTTGTATCATCAACGGGTAATTTATTTTTTACGGGCAGCAAAAATTTTTTACTGCCTACAATGTGACATATTTGTATTCCTTAGATTATAACCTACAAGAATATGTGTACTATATTATTATCACTAATTACCTTACATGAGTTATCTCCTAGTTACTAATTACTCGTCTTATGTGACAAAATTTGAATTTTCTTCATTTTCTTATATAACATTTGTAAAAAAAATATTTCCCCCATGTGTTATACATTTCTATGTAGGGAATTGAATTTACTACAAAATGTATATAATGGTTTTGGTCTAAAAATTATACTGTAATAATAACAAGACTTTACTTTTGAAATTGCAATCAGAATTTTTAAATTTTTTATGAGTTTTTTATTTTGCAAAAAAGTTACCAACTCAGATTCAATTTTTATTTATACATTCAGATTCTCCTGCTTTTTCTGAATAAAATGAATACAAACATTGATAGGTTGAGTCCATATTTGTAATTTTGACAGATTTTTAAAAAAAGGTCTGCAAAATCGCCAAAATGGGTTGGCCATTCCCCACTTCTAACATTGGCCACTGCTAGGGTTAAAATCACCTAGTTTGGCAACTTGGCGGCAGACTTTTGCTTGGTTTTTTCATTAAAGTTACGTTTGAGGATGATTTCATAAATCAACTTCTCTAATTAATTAGTCCAACTAACTAAGTATAATAATTTTGAAGTAATCAGTAAATATAAAACCATCACTATTATGATTTTATGAAATGTGGCACAAATAAGGTCAAATTTTGTAAAATAAGCTCTCACCTAGCAATGTACTAATGGGAGAGATACTTGCTCGATGAAACTAGTTTTATGGTATTTTTTAAAGTGGTCCAGCAAAAGTCTACCGCCAAGTTGCCAAACTTGGTGATTTAAAAAATAAAAGTAGAAACCAACAAAATGATGTAATTTTACTACAGTAAATAAATTAAACTGTAAACTTTTGCCATTGCAAACATGTCACTAATGTTTTGAAGTATTTAACAAGCCATATATTACACTGTTTTTCTTGGCGGAAAAAAACAATGATTTATTATCTTTTTTGGATTGCTGACTTGGTGGGGAAAGTGTTACCACTTAGTGGATTTTTGTTGGATTTTATTTATTTTTGTAGAAAATTAACAGTTTAAATAACATCCTATTTTCTCTGAAAAAAAAATTAAAATAAATTTTATTTGTAACAAAGTAATACTGTCAAAACAAACTGAGCTGATGGAATTTAACTACAATTGATTACTGCTGCTTCTACTGTTCTGTTAATAACAGCATGTACAAATTCTTTGAACCAATGGGCCATCTGTGCTTTGCTATGTGTTCATCATTGGCTGTTGTCCAACCTGAAGCTGTCTTCATGGTGCAAGTGTAATGGCCTCGTGATATTGAATCTCTGTGATGGAAAATTGCTGCTGTAGGTCTGTATGTTTTTGTACCTATAGTCACTTGAGCACTTGGGACTCCTACTATGTTTGTTGTGGTAATCTTTTGTAAGTCGTTGTTAAAGATTAAAAACTGTAAGACAACACAGCAGTTTGACTTAGTACCTTGCCCAGGCTTGATCCTCGTTGTCAGCATTACTGCACTCATAATCTAACAAGGGCTCCCAGTGGTCGTTTATCGTAAGGCTTAACAGATTTTCTAGTGTTACCTTACCAGCCACTACGGGGATTCAGATTATATTGTCTGTCTCCTCTTGTCCTGTGAATGTGTAATGACAGTGCTGGCAAGTTGTAGTTTTCACCGAAAACGTTTTGACACACGTACCAAAATTACTGGGCTTAAACTCAGTTTCAAATTGCTACGTTTGAAGTTTTTGAAAACGCGTGTTAAACGTGTAGTCAACAGGACAGTTTTTTCTATTTCAGATTTTGTCAAGAATATTGTTTATTTTACACTAAACACACACTTTGCAACTGCATTAAATTAATCTACCTTAGTACTAGTACTACGTTTCAAGTTCCTATGTTTCATATGTTTTGATAAGTAGTATTAAACTGTTAAAAATGACGAGCTGCTGTACCAGTGTACCATCGGTACACTGCATTTTCAATGGAAAGTATCGGGGAATATCACTGCTCTAAGTAATTTTATATAGTAAGTAGTTCAAATCATTCGGTATACCTGAAAAAAATACTTTATAAAAGTTTTAAAATAATTATCAGCTGTTCCTATGAATTTCTCTAACATTTAAATTAATTGAGATCTAATCGCAGCTGGTCCTTCTTTTGTTTTGATTTTAATCCCATGTTATTTAAATGGGCCAAAATCGTACTTTGAGGGCTTGCCAAGGGTTTATGGGTCGCACCGACTTGACACCCTCAAAAGGCACATCTACATGTTAAGGGCTTTCAAACAACATAAAAATCATTAAAATTGAGCCAGTGGTTTGGGCTGTAGGTCCGTCAACATTCAAGGAGAAGGAGAAGGAGAACACGGAAAATTTGTGAATTTTCAAACTAGTTTTTCTTGGCTCAAACACAACCGTTTTTTAAATTATTATTATTTTTTTTTTTTTAGAATGAGTGCCCCTATCCAGAAGATGAACAGTTATTTTATTAGCTTTTGTTTCTTCAGAGCTATAGACGAGTAAAAAAGCCACTTTGTCACGTCATGTATATATACACTGCAGCAGCTGTATACTGCTGCTGGGGGACTTGGCGGGGCGGAACGCTGCCAGTTTAATACTACTTATGAAGGTTTAAAAAAAAATTAAAATGAATGTAAAATTCTTTACATGGTTCTATACAGCTGACTCAAATTTTATAAACACAAGCAAAAATATTCCTTCCACTTAATTTTTACTAAAATACTTAAATTAGTGTTATTTATAATAGTTTTTATCAAATCTTTAACAAAATAATGCATTCTAAATTTCATCCAAGTGATCAACTTTATCATTAAAAGTAAAAAATAACAGAAGAGGATCAATACCCTTGGCCTTAACCTCAATCAAGAACAGAATGGGGACAGCAGAATATTTTTCAGTTATAAGAACAGAGAAGGATGGAAACTGCTTATTTCGTACTGTAAGTCAACACTTATTTAACAATCAAAATAGCCATTCTAAATTACAAACTCAAGCAGTTCAGTATTTAAATAAACATTGGGAAGAAGTAAAAACATTTGTAGTTGATGAAAGCAAAGCTTCAGAGAAAGATAAATATATTCAACTAATGAGGAATGATGGAACATACGGCACATCCCTTGAATGCCTTGCTCTATCCCAAATACAGTAGACCCCCTCTTAACCGACCTCGTATTAACCGATAATCGGATTATCCGCCTTTGATCGTAAAATAATACAGTTTGTTTTAACCGACCTTGCTTTGAGAGCAGCTCGGTTTAACCGCCGCTTTCTAGGAATCTCGGCATTTCCGCTCCCACGCTGGGCGATGAGAACTGAACCATACGCTTATCTCCACAGGATATGACTAACAATAAGTTATTTTGTGTTGATCACAAAAAATATAGCATAGCCTATTGTCAGTTTGTCATCATCGTTAGTAGCTCGAGCACATCTGATCAGATATGTTATCTGTTCGGCAAATGTATAACATCATAAAGTGTGTTACGATTTTGAGAACTGATTATCTTATCGCTGGAGTAAACAAACAATGCAACTTGTAGGGAGGGCAAGGAAGGGGTGTTAACAACTCCAAGGTCAAGATAGTTTTTGTGCCTCGAACCTCCAGTGAGTGGCCATAAATAAACGTCCTGTCTTGTAACAAAATTGTCGCTTGTATCTTTAATGACGACAAAAGGTTCTGTACAGTATTACGATGTATTTGGAAAGCATTAATTAATACACTACAGTAGTAAAGTTATTAAAATAGGAATTTTATTGACTCTTGCCTAGTATTATAATATATTCACTGAAAGTAGGCCTATTTGACTTAACCGTGTTTTGTGTTTATTTGTGACATTTCTATTAATATGAAAAAGGAGATAAGAGTAGTTTATTTTATAAATAATGCAAGCATGACTTCAAAATAATGATTATATAATTCTAAATGAATAGCACTTCATTATGTTATGATTTTAGGGATTGCCCGTTTTATCCGACCTTTTAAATTATCCGACCTAGGTCCGGTCCCATTAGGGTCGGTTAAGAGGGGGTCTACTGTATACCAACTTAATTTTCATATATACCTTCAATCTACAGAACCAAGAATAATGACAAGAACGATAGCTATGAGGAAGCCTCCAATAAAAATCTCTTCTGGTGATAACAATAAAATAATAAATTTATTATTATCTGGCAATCCTGTGTCTGGACATTTTGACCTACTTATTCCAAAATCTAAAACTTGGGAAATGGATACAGACAACAATTACAGTGTTATAGATTCAAAAACTAATAAAAACAAATGTACTGAATGTGAGATTATTTTCAAAAGTCATACAAGATTCCTCAATCACTTGAACAAAGATCATTCTAAAAACATTAATGATTCATTGACAACCCTTAATCCACCCAAACACACCGAATGCAGATCTGAAGTAAATCCAATACAAACCTCTGAGGATCAAGTACCATCTAGATGGTTGCCTCGTTGGGAAAAGATCGTTACTCTTAAAAGATTGCAATATAATTTGCCAAATGGATCCATTGGAGACAAATTTGTACAATTTCTAGCGGAAGAAATATTATTGCTGGCAACTGGAAAAGAAACCTCTGAAAGAGTAATATGTTTCATTGCTGTTATTTTGCAGAGAGAAAAAATGATAAAACTAAACAAACAAAAGACATCAGAAGACTAATTGATAGAAGAATTAATGAGTGGAAGGAGGAGAGGTATGATGAGCTAGTAAATGAGGCCATCCGATGCGATAGATCTTTAAAAAACAAGTGTAAAAAACTTGATGAAATTGAACAAAACTGTTTACAGAAACTTATTTCAACAGACTTGTTCATTGTGGAAAAATAAAAGATGCATCAAGAGTAGTAAACCAAAATATGGTAGGAGGAATCCTTAATCCTAATGATTATATCGGTGACACCAACAATACAGTTTATGATTTATTAAAAGAAAAACATCCAGACCCAATAATTCCAAACGAAGATTTAATAAAACTACCTGAAACCATGAGTGAAGTTCCCAAACTAGAAAACACAGAAATAACAGCAGAGCATGTTGAGAAAGTAGCAAGACAACTTCATGGAAGTGGTGGCCCAGGAGGAAGCTCCTCAGAAAATTGGACGGATTTCTTGTTAAGACATGGAAAGAAAAGTGCGCTTCTTAGATCTTCAATAGGCTCTTTAGCCATGAAATTGAATGGAGAAACAATACCTTGGCATAAAATAAGAGCCTTAATGGCAAATAGATTGATAGCCATCGACAAATGTCCCGGAGTGAGACCAATCGGAATTGGAGAATGCCTAAGACGGATCATAGCTAAATGCATGATAGTAGCATTTGGTGATGATGCAAAACATGCTTTAGGTACTAATCAACTATGTGGAGGCCTAAAATCAGGCATAGAGGGTGCAATACATTTTATGCAAACTGTTATGGATGAGAAATTTGACAATACAAATGAATGGTGCATGATATTAGTTGATGCTGATAACGCCTTCAATAAAATTAACAGAGTAAATGCATTGTGGCAAGCAAGGTTACATTGGCCTAGAGCTGCCAGATTTATTTACAACACTTATCAATGCAACGCAGACTTGATAATCCCTGGAACTAGTAAAAGACTGTTCAGCAAAGAAGGTGTCACCCAAGGTGACCCTTTATCAATGATTTTGTATGGATTAGCAACTCTTCCACTAATTCAGGAATTAAAAAGAATGCCAGATGTTTCCAGACCTGGTATGCAGATATACCAACTTGCACACTCAAGCACTTGCACTTGGTCTTCATAGACCATCTTGTCAAGGATCCCTTAATAATGTGATGCAATGGTGGCAAAAACTTAAAGAAATTGGTCCAAAATATGGATACTACCCTCAAGCAAAAAAAACCAAACTAATTTGGAACCATGATTTTGAAATTCCCCAAAAAGTTATGAAACAAATGGAGGGAATCGAAGTTGTTCATGGCAGCAAGTTTTTAGGAGGCTTTATTGGCTGCGAGGAAGAAAAGAAAAAGTTTGCAACAGAAAAGATCAATGCTTGGACCCAGCGTGTTGAAAATATTGCTGAGATTGCTGAAAAACACCCTCAATCAGCCCATACTGTTGCTACAAAATCATTACAAGCAGAATGGACTTTTTTCCAGAGAGTAGTAAAGGCGGTGACACACTATCGATCTTTTCCCCGATCAAGACCCCGAACCGAGCAGGGAGAAGGGAGAAGGGAGATAAATATCAGCAAAATTTTACTCCGAACATTTCCCCGAACATGACCAAGACCAGACGAATTCTACCGAGCGCGGCAAAAGGAAGTTTGGAGAGAGATAGAGAGTGTGTGCGAGTGAGAGCGCGGAACTATCAATGCTAGCGCAGGCGGCCGCTCGGTGCGGCGCTCGCGACGATGTACGGGGCAAAAATGTACCGTGACACACTATCGTACATCGGACCGTACATCGGACCGATCTTTTCTTTGATCTTTCGCCAAAAAACCGCCTCCAGAGCGCTCGTCTCCCTGCTCGGCCTGATGTCTTGTTCGGCGTCTTGATCGGTGTACGGACCCGTGACACACTATCGAACATCCTCCCTTCGACCTCCCTTCTCCCTTCTCCCTGCTCGGTTCGGGGTCTTGTTCGGGGAAAAGATCGATAGTGTGTCACCGTCTTAAAAGTTGAACCAGAAATGTTCAGTCCAATCCAGCACACTATTAGAACATCACTTTTCCCCAATCTGTTTGGATTACAAGAAGGCCTATGTAAAGAAGAGCATGAATTACTTCATCTAACAGTAAAAAGTGGAGGAATAGGGATGGCTGATCCAATAGTACAATCGAAACACATATATGAAACGTCAAAAAGAGGGTGTGAAGTTCTCTTACAATCTCTTGCATTAAAAACCTCTTTTGAGTTCAGTGAGCATGAAGATGCTTTAAAAAAGCATTAAAGTTCCATAGAGAACAAAAGAAAACTGAAGAAAACAAATTATAAAATGAAAAGTTAAAATATTTTTCACTACAAAGGCAAAATGTAATTCTACGAAATGCTGACCCTAAATCAAAACATAGCAACTTGTTATCCTGTGTACCATTGAAGAAATTAAATTTAGACATGTCACCCCAAGAATTTAGGGATTCCCTGGCACTGAGATATGGTCGGACACCGATCCATTTACCAACCAAATGTGTTCCAAATGTGATGGCTGTGGGAAAGAATTTAACACAGACCATGCCCTTACATGTCCGGTAGGTGGCCTAATTATCAAACGACACAATGAAATTAGAGATGCTTTAGGAAACATTATGGAACAGGCATGGGGGAATTAATTGTATCAAAGAGCCCCTTATAGCAGAGAATAGAAATGCAAACGGGCCTGCAATTAAAGCTGACTTGGCATGTAGAGGGGTATGGGAGACACAGAGGGAGGCATTATTTGATATCCGTGTCTGAAATTGACAAACTTTGAAATTGACTTTGAAATTGACAATAATATTTGAAACAGCTGGTTATACTAAAATTGGAGACATGTGCTATAAGGATTTATTAGATTATCCACTCACACAACCAGTTAAACCAGTTTTTATTTGCAAAAAATCAAAACATAACAAAAAAAGTTCGACATAATTGAGACTATAGACTTCGACCAGGATGGCCGATAGGAGGAGGCCGACGAACTTTAACTGGTACACGCAAACGAAATAAAAATACAGTAATACTATTGTCATTGATAGCCAAATACAGCAAGCACCCTTCCGTGTTGGGTTCAAATAGGAGAGAACAGGAAGAAGTCTTGATAAGGAAAGATCTGGAGATGAGAAAATAAAACTTGATGAGAGAAAAGGAAACAATTGAGACGTTTAGGGAAGTAGATAGAGAAATAGGAAGAACCAAGGATACGCACAGGCTTTTAAATTGAAAAAAAAGAAACAGACAAAAACAAAGAAAGAAAAGAATGAAAACTTCCCTATGAAGGTGAGAGGAAAGTTTAGAGTGAATCCCAATGATCTCTATCGCGCAGGGCATTAGGGGAAGGGAGCCATGCCCTTAGGGTTTTGGACACATATTGTGTCTGGACGAGGATTGAATGTGGCCAAAGCCTGAGAAGAAAGATTGATTATTCACGGGAAATCGTCCTGGCAAATAAGTCCCAGGCTTCAGAGGTGGTGATGGGAACGAGGCTTTGGTTTATCATTTAGGCTATCATCGATTTAATGTTAATGAAAAGAGAATCTGTGATGTAATTTTCCTGGCGGGCGACAAGTGGGAAATTACGCCACCGGTAAGAAAACGACGAGATCCCAGGATTCGCCCTAGTCTGGTCGCGGGGAGTTTCCCAGGAGTCGATAGTGATTCGGATAGCCTAAATTTGATAGCCCTGGTTGTCAGAGCTCGAGACGAACGTTGCGGGTTACCCAAACACCCAACTCGAAATCACCACTCTAGTCTGGGGCTTGTGGGGAAATTAATAATTATAACTTGACTTGACTCTGTGGGCAAATACCTAAACGACACTCTACTAGCTAACTTAACGAGTCAACAAGTAAGCTAAGTAGTCACCCCGCTTACCTACGGAGTTAAGTCGTCAACCTGCAACAAACAAGGTTAGTACAAGAACTCCCACAGAGTCCGAATTTATTAAACAAGTTGGCTTAAGTTGTCCAAGTGAGACACGAAACGATAAAAAACTGACACAAAAAAATAAAACTGCTCCTTGAGCTGAAAACGAAAAACTAAAACTTTAACTTCCTCACGTGTTTAACTTGGAACCAACTTTGACAGAAATTGTCCAGCAGAAATCTGTCTGCTGGAACAAACTTTGGGACGTTTGGGGAACTTTAAAAAGGGTTTTAAGAATTAAAAAAGAAAGTCCCAAGACGGATTAAGAAACGTTAACGAAAATATATTCCACCAACTGCAATACTTTACCAAATTAGTTGGTTAAAAATGTACGACTAGATCGGAGAGTCAGGCCTAGCCTTCAAGTTCGACCAAGTTCCGTTCACTACAACTGGTCGAGTAATATACAATAATCTGTAACTTAGTTACGAAACTTACCCGATGACGAAATTATATCAAAATATTCACTACAAAACAATACATACGAACTTAAGCTTTCAGAGCTTGCGATACGAACTTTAACTTGCACGAATTTTCGAGAACGACCCAAAAGCGAAACAAACTTACGAAAAGCCGGGATTACGAATGACAATTCTTCTCTCTTCTCTGTTCACCTCCCTCCCAATTCGAGACGAAAATTAACTCGCTCTCCGATTGGCCAACAGGACCAAAGTCAGCTGAGACCAGCGTCGGTGAAGGCAGGCGCATGACAGCTTCCACAAGCTTTATAGCTGCCTCGCACAAAAGGTGGCTCAGCTGCTCTTATTTTCTCCCGTAGCCCGCCCTCAGACGCAGTTGGACAACCAAACAACCAAACTGACACCAACGTCGTCTGCGATCTTGGAATTTGAGGTTAGGTGCGATGTCAGTTTAGCGTCGCGACTAGGGCACAACACCTTACCTTCAGCTGTTTAAGTTTCGTGGTTTAGCCGTTATTTTACCCCCTACACATTTGACCCGTTACAAATCTTTTATTGACTTTCACAAAAAAAAAAACTGCAAAAACAGCACGTAAACTGCAAACTTAATTAGGCCTTTAACCATCTCCATCTTTAACAACAAAACCAAGAGACCAGAAAACGCCAAATAAAAAGATCAATAAAAATGATTCTCCTATGCCTAGATTGTGCACGATTACGTGTGCCAGGTTTGCTAGTACTTTTATATTTCAGAAAATAAAATAGGCTGTTGCAATTAGCTGTTTATTTCATCAGCTGACTAAGTGCACGGTAAAAAGCTTAAATCGTGAAGTGCACGTTAATAGTAGTTTTCATTACTAGTCTTGAAAGTGACTTATTGTGGGGAGAGATTGCATTTACATGGGAGGCGAAGTTGAGCGTGGAAAAAGCTATCGAGCCCCACAATGGCACTTTTGAGACGAGTATTGAACATTTTTTTCATTACGATATTGAAAAACTTGTAAACAACATGAATATTTTTTTTTCCAACTTATTATCAAGAAAAAAAACCAAAACTCATAACGCTGATAGTTTTTGTGCTTATGTCACAGAAAACAGCAAATAATGCAACAGCTGATCGGTCAGCACCGCAAAATCCCATAACGGTTACTTTCCATGCACCACAAATGCACAGAAAGTTAAGGTTATGTAATTTTGCCGTGCAGTAGCGGGAATAACCTATTTTCTTAGCTCATTTTAGGTTTAGAAATTGTACTGTACATTTGTGTGTAGAGTAATGAAAAAGTACATTACGTTACTTTTCCATGTGTAGGCACGGCAAAGGGCAACTTTCCAGCCTATCAATACGGATGGAAAAGTACCTGTTTCTGTGTAGTATGATTTAATAGTATGTACCTTATCATAGTCCTAATTAAACAGTTCAGGGGCCACATAAGGAATTTTAAATTCTGAATTTTGTTTACAGTTGTACAGACACAGTTTTAACCAGCCCAAGCAGCCAGTGTGGGAGACAGTACTGCCAGCCGGGGTGTCCTGCTTCACCTTGGATCAGTCAGCCAGTCATGTCCTGCTGGGAGGCACCCAGGGAGCTGGTATACATCAGGTACCCACTCAACCTAGAAAACATAGATCAGCGTTTCACAACGCATGCATTTTTCCCCAAAAGGATATATTTAGGCTATTTTCAGGATTAAAACGAGATGCAGCATAAAGCAGGATTTAAGGCTCTTGATACTTGATTTTCTTTTTTTACTACTTTCCATAAGAAAAATAATCCCAGTTAGTAAAACAAAGTTTTAGCATAAAGTTATAAAAAGATTAAAAGACCTATTTTAACATGATAGACCACTCACAATAAAACAGGGGTTTTTACAAAACTCATGTGATACTAAACAGCATTTTCCATTTAATTAAATAACTCTTTAATCAGCATATTACACCTCATTGATATGATGGAAAGTAAATAAAAATAAGTTTGAGAATACTTTCACTTGTACTGTTCTTAAGAAGATGGTAAATACATATGAAATATGGTTCTGTTGATAGTTTTTTTATTGACTTTATAGGCTTACCTCCGTCAGTAGTCCAAAATTATGTTTTCTATTTCAACTAATGTTGATCAAAGCTAAAATGTTTCGTTGCACTGCAACATCGTCGGGGCTTTACGTCAAAAACATCAAATAATTTACATAAAATACAACACGGGACACGGAACATTTAAAACACAAAATAACACGATAGCGCTATCATGACACGGCACGGCAGCGGTTGTAGGTAGACTGGACACGGGTTATGTAATTTCGTCTCGTCCTTCTCTGTTATCAGCTCGGTGGTCAGCTGTTCCAGATGAGATAACAGTGTTGAAGAGGGAGTGGGACTTGAACTGTAGTTTATCATTGAGGATGTATTCCTTGTGTTCTTCGTCTATGTTCATTTTATATATTTCATACTCCTCAAGTGTGTCCAATTTATTACATTTCCCGCAATAATGTAAAACTTCCAAGCCGGTCATAATATCACTCATTGAGTGATTACAATCTACAAGGTGTTGGGCAAACGCAGACTTTTTTTTATAGTGTTTAGGATCTGGTCGGTGTTCTTTATATCGTGTTTGGAAGGCATAGCCTGTTTGCCCTATGTATTTACTTGGGCAATCCGGACAAGATATCCTATACACGCCGGTTTTATCTATTTTGTCACCTATCTCAGTTTTATTCGTCAACACGTTTCTAGTACGGTTTTTAGTTCTGAAGGCTAGTTCAATGCCTTGTTTAGCGAGTTCTTTCTTTAATGTGTGTTGGATAGTGTGACTGTATTCCACGCAGACATATTTGTTCTTTTCAGAGCTGTCAATCTTCACACCTTGTTTGTTTTTGTATTTTGTGATGAGCCTATCTACTAAACCGCTTTTGTAACCATTGGCTGTAGCAATATGTTTTATAATTTTGTATTCAGTTTCATAATTTTTATAGCGCGTTTATAGGAATGTTAACATCCTATGGACCAATGAATTAAATGCTGACATTTTTTGAGAATATGGATTGTTTTTGTTTATGGATTGTTGTGGATTGTTTGTACAGAAGTGGTTGGTTTCCTGTATATGCTATAATCGAAACTGTCGACAGTCTTCTTTATGGTTAAATCTAAAAAATGTATGCAGTCGGATTCTTCTGTTTCAAGCGTGAATTCTAATTTTGGCGCTATTTGATTTAAATATTTGAGGAGGAGGTTTAATTGTCTCTTGTTACCATCAAACAATACAATGGTGTCATCCACATATCTATAGTACATGAGTATCTTATCTTTGTATTTGTTTTTATCTGAAAATATGTTATTATTTTCAACGTGATTCAAGTAGATATCAGATAAGATACCTGATAGTGCCGATAGTGGCGATCCCATAGCAAATCCGTCGTTCTGTAAATAATATTTACCATTAAAAGTAAAATAGTTCTGACGGAGTACTTCAGTTAATAGTTGTAACATTTCATTTATTGCTTCAGGTAGTAAGTTTGAATGTTTATTTAGGTTGTCATAGACGATGTCCAGTGTGGTTTTCAATGGGACATTGGTATATAGGTTTACAATGTCAAATGAGGCAAGAGATTGGTGCATTTTTATTTTAAAGTCTTTAGTTTTATTTATGAAATCATAGGTGTTTTTTTCACTTCATTTCACACCAAAATAAAGAAATTGGTTAACCAGAGTACAGTGCAACGAAACATGTTAGCTTTGATCAACATTAGTTGAAATAGAAAACACAATTTTGGACTACTGACGGAGGTAAGCCTATAAAGTCATTATCCGTAGTCCAGGGGCTATCAGAATGAATAATAGTTTTTTTTATTGAACACACTCGCTGGAACCTACATTTCTCCCTCTTCTTCTTCAATATGTAACAATCCTTCAAAGTTGTGCATGTGCTTAAAAAAAATGTATATTTTTTAACCAGATTTACATGAGTTGAGAACATGCATTGGTTATGTAAATTACAGTAATACATAAAATATCTACAAAGTACAATACAATACGATATTCTTTATTGTTCATTCGTTAAGAATTACAATAGTGTCAATACAATAGTGAATTGTATGTGTTAATTTCCATAATTTTCCTTTATTGTGTAGAAGGGTCTTGCGATTAGCCACTTCTTCAACTCCTGGTGTAGCTTGTTGCCAGTCAGGTCTCTCAGGTAGTCAGGTAGATGGTTCCTCAGTTTGCAGCCGGTGTAGGAAGGTTTTTTTCCCAAAGAGTTGTTCGGTGAACTGGTAGGGCAAATTTGGAGCCATGACGGGTGTTGTAGTGGTGCAGGTCTTGGTTTCTTAGGGGGTTTATTTCATCCACATACTTTATGGTTTCAAGTATGTAGAGAGACACCACTGTGAGGATTCCTAGGTTTGCGAATGCTAGTCTGCAAGTCTGTGGTGGGACAAGGTTGGCGAGGGCTCTTATGGCTTTCTTCTGAAGAACAAGGATTCGATTCATATTTTTTGTTGAAGTTCCTCCCCACACTGTCAAGCCATATCTAATATGCGACTCTACCAGTGCAAAGTAAGCTGTTTTGGCCACAGAGAGTCCGCCTATGTAGTTTATTCTTCTGATGACATATATTCTGGCACTGATTTTTTTGCTTTGGTGGTTGATGTGCTCTTTCCATGTTAGTTTGTTATCAAGGATAACACCGAGAAATTTTGTATGGTTTTCTATTGTTACATCCTCTAATTGAGGGACTATGTCTTTTTTCTTACTGAAATTCAGAGTTGTAGTTTTTGTGGGGTTTATTGCTAAGTCATTGTTCTTTGAGTAGAGGATGGCTTTATTTAGGATCGATTTTGAATTAAGGTACAGGCTTTGGGCTGTGTTGTCCTTGATCAAAATGGTTGTGACATCTGCATACATGATTGCAACAGCATTTTCACTCTCAACAAGTTCCTTATCCTACATGCCATAAGCTATTTATATTTTTTTTACATTTTGTTTAGAAATGTCCTCATTATGCCCATGACTGCCTGTCAGTAATAAACTCGCGAACACGGTAGTAGCTGATTTTAGTAATTTCTGGAGATTTTTTTTATATTACCGTGTCCGACTTAATTTTTAGATGATTTGGCAAAGCATTGAAGAGCAGGATTCCGTTGTAATATAGATTTTTTTTTAGAAGTAGAATGCTTAGGTATCTGAAGATTGAGGCTGTTTCGCAGATAATATGGGCAAGATCTGGGGGTTGCAAAGAGAAGTTGTTTAAAAAAAGAGTGTTTCAAGAATGTACAAGCAAGGAAAAGTTAAAATACTTGAACACAAAAATAAATCTTTACAAGAAGTTCTTGGACTGATTTTAAGATAGTTCGAATTGCTCTTTTTTGGAGTCGAAATAAAAATCTAGTTCTCTAATTCTCGCATCTCCATGTCGGTACTGTGTAGACCAAATGAGGAAAGATGACACCATAATAGGCTGTCAGAAGGACATTCTGATCGGAGAAATGTGATAGTTGCCTTAAAAGGAAGATACCGGACCCCACTCTCATGCATACATTGTCGACGTGGTCATGAAATCGGAGGTTTTTGTCTAATATTAGACCAAGGAATTTTACAGTGTCTGAAGACTCAATTTCTATATCGTCTAGAAGGATGTTTATAAAAGGATTGCCTTGGATTGAAAAAGGGACCAATTCAGTTTTGTTGGGATTGAGGTTCAGTAAATTGGAGTCAAACCACTGCTTAGTATTATTTGCATCAGTAAAAGATTTTATTTCCAATTCCTTGGCAGTTGAGCTAGACAGGGCTACAGATATATCATCCGCAAAAAGGCAGACCACCCCAGCCTCAACACTTGAAGTCAATTCATTTACATAAATAAAGAACAGTGCAGGTCCAGGGACAGATCCCTGGGGAACCCCACGAGTGACGATGTCCCGAGAGGAGACAAAGGGTCAAGCACACCCAGAACTGTCAACTCCTCTGACCTCAACAAACTGCTCCCTCTTGCGGAGATATGAAGAGAACCACTCCTGTGCCAGCACTCTCACCCCAATGGAATCCAGTTTAATGAGAAGTACATCGTGGTTTACGTTATCAAAGGCTTTGCTCAGATCAAAGAAAAGCTCTAAAGCATTTTCTCATGAGTCTAGAGCCTGTACTACTTTATTTATTAGGGTAAACTAAACATTGCATTAGTTGTTATTTTTCCTTTTACAAACCCAAATAGATTCTTAAACATAACATTATTTTTTTCTAAAAATGTTGTTAATCTTATAATTACTACCTTTACCTTTTCAAATATTTTAGATATGGTTGAGACTAGAGTTATGGGTCTGTAGTTACCACACATTGTTGGTTTGCTTTTTTTAAACAATGGTTTCACAACGGAGGTCTTTAGTGAGTCAGGGAACATTCCAGTTATAAATGAACTGTTGATTATACAGGGTGCGGCAAAAAAACCGACCTATTTTCTGCAGAGCACTGTTCAGCGACAGGTTTTTTTTTTTTTTTTTTTTTTTAAATAGAGGGCCAGGCTTACAAGTTACCATGGGATTGCATCGCAGCTAGAACAGCTTATTGTGCACCCTCGTTCACAGATCCTCATTCTCCGTCAAATCCCAGGTCTTTGGTGAACCGTGAGAGCCTTTTGACTATGGTGAACTGTTTTTCCCTTTGATCTCCCATCAATAGGCCAAGGGATCTCATACGCAGACCTGTAGGGCTGGGCACATAAATATACCTTCACAGCTTTCACAAGGTCTCTGGCTGGGGCAAGCCGTGGCGAGATTTCCCCGAAAGGACTCAGCTCCTGAACTTGCTTGACCAGCCAATCCTTTGTGGCTGCGTCAGCACAACCTCCACCTTTATTCCTGGAGGCTTCATTAGAGTCAGCTTTGGGGGTACCACCCTTGCCCTGCTTTTTCCCAGCATCCTAGTTCCCGGAGGAACTGGCTTTGCAGGCAGCAGAGTTAGGGTGCTTGGCAGCCCACACCAGCCTCCTCTCACTTCTGGATAGCACCTTTTCGCCTTTGGCTAAAGCATCCGCTATCCTCCGTCTTTGCAACTCATCCCTGGAAAGTCGTTTTTCGTACGAGGGATCTCATACGCAGACCTTGTAGGGCTGGGCACATAAATATACCTTCACAGCTTTCACAAGGTCTCTGGCTGGGGCAAGCCGTAGCGAGATTTTCCTGAAAGGACTCAGCTCCTGAACTTGCTTGACCAGCCAATCCTTTGTGGCTGCGTTAGCACAGCCTCCACCTTTCTTCCTGGAGGCTTCATTAGAGTCAGCTTTGGGGGTACCACCCTTGCTCTGCTTTTTCCCAGCATCCTAGTTCCCGGAGGAACTGGCTTTGCAGGCAGCAGAGTTAGGGTGCTTGGCAGCCCACACCAGCCTCCTCTCACTTCTGGTTAGCACCTTTTCGCCTTTGGCTTAAGCATCCGCTATTCTCCATCTTTGCAACTCACCCCTGGAAAGTCGTTTTTCGTTCCTTTCCGGTTTCTGCGAGCTTGTCGTCATTGTCAGATTTCAGTAGACCTTCCTCCTCCATTTGGGTCAGATTGTCTACATTGTTCTCACGAATACCGGGTATTTAAGTCCACCTCCCCAGTGACCCGATTAGAGAGGTAAGGGGTGCGTACGACTGGGTTACCCCTGGTTCCCAGAAGGCTCCGTTAAGACACTGAATATTAGGCCCTCAGTGCCACAAGACTCTTGGCACGGATCGCATTACACCTTAGTCTAGGGCCCCCCTCACTTGGTTCTGTAGGTGGACCAACACCCAGTGGCAGAAGGTAGCTCTCCGCAGCTAACAAGTGAGAGTTGGGGTTTAGGTTGTGGCCAATCTGCCGAACCAACCCCGCATGCGAGGTTTGGCCGGAACGGCGTGAAATTTTCTCCCACTCACTAAACCCCCATACCTTCCTCAGCGACAGGTCGTCCTAGAGTGGTGGGAGTAGGCTCGTTGGAAAGCCTACACAATGCCATTTATTGTGGTCGCCTGAGCTAGTGCGGTCGTTTTTATAAAATAGTGAATTCATTCATTGCTACTCAGCGGCAGTTTCATGCATTCTTTTAATTAAGGCGACATGGAGAAGTACCGTTGCGTAGCACAATAATGCGGTGGGTAACTTACTTTAGGACAACGGCTTCTGCGTAGAAAAGGAAGCTGACAGGCCTTCCAAAGTCAGAACGGACGCCAAACAACAAACATTCGATAGAGTTCGTGCTGCTGTGGAAAATAGTCCTCGTATGCCAGCCCGAAAACAAGCGGCTGCCTTGAACATGTCTGACCGCTCAGTTATACGAATTTTGAGGTTAATTTTCATCCCTATGGATTAGAATAATAATCTGTATAATTTGGCAACCATCTATACAGATAATCACGACAGAACCTCTCTATGTTGACCTAATTGAATAAAAGAACGGAACTGCCGCTGAGTTGCAATGACTAAATCATTACTTTTTTCAAACGACTCGATAATAACCGCACGTAGCTCATACGACCACTGCTCTATGACAAAAAAATGGCATTGTATAGGCTTTCCAACGAGCTTACTCCCACCACCCTCAGACGACCTGTCGCTGAACAGTGCGCTGCAGAAAATGGATCGGTTTTTTGCCGTACCCTGTATTTGCTAGGGGTTTCGAAATTAAGTGTCCAATTTCTTTAATAACATTAGGTGAACATGTCTTGATTACATTACAGGTAACATTAGGTGATTTGATTATTATTTGATTTGATTATTTCTCGGATCCAAGTAAACGTGAGGTTTTGAAGGCTGCGATGTCTATCTTTGATCCTTTGGGACTAGTCACCCCTACTACAATCAAAGGTCGAATGTTAGTGCAAGAGATTTGGAGAACAAAACAAACATGGGATGAAGTACTAACAACAGGACTTACTAAGAAATGGCAAGAATGGTTGGAAGAAGTTAAACAACTACAATATTTTACCATTCCGAGATGCTATTTCAAAACCCTTATGATAAATGAGGTTGAGCTACATGTCTTTGTCGATGCAAGTGAAGAAGCGTACTCCGCTGTTGGATATCTAAGACATAAGAATACTAAAGAGAATACTGGATACAACACTATGTTGGTTATGTCGAGGGCAAAGGTGGCTCCTCTAAAACCAACTACCATACCAAGACTGGAACTACAAGCTGCTGTCCTTGGATGTAGGCTTGTTAAAACAATTATACACGACCTAGACATCAACATCGTCCTAAAAATATTTTGGTCAGATTCTGTTACAGTGTTACATTGGATAAAATCTGATCCAAGAAGCTTTAAACAATTTGTTTCTAACCGACTTGTGGAAATCCTTGAAGTTTCACAAGCTGATGAATGGAAGTGGGTGCCATCAAAATATAACCCTGCTGATATCGCTACTAGAAGCAACCAGAAATTCACTACAAGTACTCATGAATTTTGGACTTATGGCCCCGAGTTTCTAAAATACGACTCAAGTCATTGGCCACAGCAACCGACAACCTTGCAAACAAAAAACAGTGAAGAGGTGAAACAAAAGTTCGTTGGGTTACTCAACGAAGACAAAGAAGACGTTATCAATATTGAGAGATTTTCTTCCTGGAATAAGGTAACACGAGTAACTGCGTGGGTTCTGAGATACATTGGTATATTGCAATCCAGGATCAAAAGAAATGACAAAGACAGACTGAAGAAGAACTATAACCCCAGATTGATACTGGAACTTCAACCAGATGAAATTCTTAAGGCTGAACACATCTTAGTGTTGAATTCCCAAGACAAAAGTTTTAAAGAAGAAAAGGCATTATTAAGAAATAGCAAGTCACTACCGAAGTCAAGTAAAATATTCACGTTGGTTCCTTTCGTTGACGAGAAAGACCTCATCAGGATGTCTACAAGAATACGAAATTCTCCTGAGATAAGCACTGACCGAAGATACCCAATTATTTTAGATGGAAAATGTCATGTAGCAAGACTTATTGTGAAGAACTTCCATGAAAAATGCTTCCACCAAGGAATAGAAACCGTAATGAACATGACAAGAGAACGGTATTGGATACTTAATCTTCGCACAATAGTGAAGAAAGTGCAAAGAAGCTGTATGCGTTGTAGGATTGACAACGCCAAACCAAGTCCACCTCAAATGGCACCCCTGCCAATGTCACAAGTAGTCAAGGCACAGTATCCTTTCTTTTACACTGGTGTTGACTATTTTGGCCCAACTGAAGTGACTGTTGGCCGAAGACATGAAAAGCGATACGGTGTAATATTTACATGCCTTTCTACACGTGCAATTTATCTCGAAGTGGCACATTCGTTAAGTATGGAGAGTTGCGTTATGGCAATTCAAAGGTTTATAAGCCGGAAACCTTGCCCATCTGAGATGTTTTCTGACAATGGTACGAATTTTGTAGGAACAGACAATGAACTTCGAAATGCTGTTAAGTCTTTAAATAACGCCCAGATTCAACGGACAGTCGTCAAGAGTGGGATTAATTGGAATTTCATTACTCCCCGTGCGCCACACATGGGAGGATGTTGGGAGAGACTGATAAGGTCAGTAAAAACAGCATTGAAAAGTGTCATGTGATCCCAGTACCCAAAAGATGAAGAACTGCAGACGTTTTTGACTCGCGTGGAGTTTATTATTAACTCACGTCCACTCACACACTTATCAATTGACCCGTTGGACCCTGAGCCGATCACACCAAACCACTTTCTACGCGAAGCCTACAAAATAAATATTGATGAAGATAAACTATGTAAGAAACAACTAGCCCGCGTAAGAATACTTTTGGATAGTTTTTTGAAGCGTTGGGTCCACGAATACCTGCCCTGTTTATCAAGACGTTGCAAGTGGCACAAAAGAATCAATCAAATCAAATCAAATCATCTTTATTCATTTTTTGTATTTACATGAATACATTGAATAGAGTCAAATCTTACAACTAATAAATGTCCTTAATTAAAATATGATGGTTACAAATAAAACTGTTTTTATGTTGTTGTATGACAATGACACTAATAATTTTTTTTTATTTTACATTCCTTGAATTAAAAAAATCTTTACTTGAAAAGATAGGATGAGTCAATAGGTTCTATTGATTTAAGGCGGGTTTTGAAACTGTTATATTTTTTTTCACAAAGAATATTCTTAGGCAGATTATAAAGAAATTTAGTACCAATAAAAGTTGTTTTATTTTCAAAAATCTGTAATTTATGTGGTTCTACATATCTTTTATTTCTCAAGTTGTATGTATGTGATTTTTGACTGTATTTTTGTGTGTTAAATTTTTTTACATGTAAAATGGTTTCAAATATATATAGGTCATAAACCGTCATGATACCTAATTTTGAAAAATATGGTTTTGTAGATTTTCTATTTTTTATATTAAAGATAATTCGTAATGCTTTCTTTTGCTGTTTCAGAATTTTTTTAAGGTTTTTATTGCTAGTCCCGCCATTTATAGCAATACCGTAAGCCATATGCGAGTTGATCAGAGCAAAATAGATTGATTTGAGAGTATCAATATTGCATACATGAGACATTTGTCTCAAAGCATGTATGCCAGTTGACATTTTATTTACTACATGATCAACATGCTTATCCCAACTCAAATTCTCGTCTAGAATCAATCCAAGGAATTTTGTATGGTTTACTTGAATAATTTTTTATCCATCTAGCTGAACGTTTGGTTGTAATTTTAATCTAGCCTGTTTTGTATTGAATGATAAAAAATTTGATTTATTTGAATTAATTAAAAGATTTTTACTGTTTGAAAATTCACTGACTGATACAAGATTTAAAAATGTTTTAAGCTCTATTTCTTCCTGGGATTCCCCTGTAACTGTGATACTGGTATCATCAGCATACAGGCATACAGAACCTCCTGCATTTATAGCTTTTGGCAGTCCTCTCATGTAGGATTGCAGATACCTTAATCTAATTGTCATAAACCGTTTCCACACTCCGGACTACTTGCCTTTACTACTTCCTTCATCACTTCCTACGTCGCGGACCTGTTTCCTTCCTTTCCCATAGCATTTTAGGATTGCAGATACCTTATCTAATCGTCATAAACAGATCCCACACTTCGCGCTGCTAGCCTTTACTAGGCCTACCTACAATATATCGAGTAATCTTCAATATAATCTTTGCTCAAATATAGTAACAAGTGATGTTTTTCCTTTTGTACTGTATTTTGTAACGTACTGTGGGTAGATGGCTTATTATGCCACTAACATAATAACTAACATGCTACAACTTCAAGTCTTTTGTTTACTTTTTCCTTGTTATTTAATTTAACCAACATGGTTCCTTAGCAACCCATAAGACTAATGTTAAATACCCCCGCCGCAGCAAACCTGCAGACTAAGCGAATTTCCATTTGCCTGATTGGATTTACACTAAAATGTCTCCTTAAAAATATAACATTTATTCCCTATTTAAATAGCATTAGTTTAACGAGTACAGGTTTGCTGCAACAGGGAGGGTAAAAAGGTGTTTTTGTAAAATGTTAATAGTTTAGTATGCAATTTTTATTTTAAGTATTTATTTACAATCTATTCTATACTAGAACAATAAATAAATTTCATGACCATTTTAACATGGGTTAGATACACTCCATCAAGTGCACTAACATAAAAAACTTTTAAAAAGTTTAACTAAAAACGATTTGGAAGGTCTATTGGATTAACTCTTTTGAGCCTATATGTCGCTTCACTATTATCGAGGAGGTTAACTGCCAGGAAATTTGGATGGATTTCTAATTTTCTTTGATATTTTTCACTTCGTTTTTTTATTTCTTCTCTAACATAGGGTAATTTTGTATCTTGATGAATAACTTTATTTGTGACAAACCAAGGTGCTTGTAAAATTGTTCTTAGTGTTTTGGATTGAAATCGTTGAACTATTTCTATGTTCGAGTTTGAAGTTGTTCCCCAGAGTTGGATGCCGTAGGTCTAAATAGGTTTCAATATAATTTTGTATAAAAGTAATTTATTTTCAACAGATAATTTTGAATTTCGACCAATAAGCCAATTTAGTTTGTTTGTTTTTAAATTTAAATGAAGTCGTTTGTTCCAAATGTGTGAATGCCATGTAAGCCATCTGTCGAGATGCATACCAAGGTACTTAACTTCGTTGGATTGTGGAAGCATGACATTATTCAATGTTACTGGGGGGCAAGTTCTTGTAGACATAGTAAATGTAACTTGAACAGATTTTTTTTTATTTACTTTCATTTTCCAATTCTGTAGCAACTGAGACAAATCGTCTAATGCAGCCTGAATGTTTGATGATGCCAGAATAGGATCCTGATTTGATGATAAAAAAGCAGTGTCGTCTGGAAAGGAATTTTCCAAATGTAATCAAAATATGCTCATAAACAAGCAAACTACAACAGTTTACAATTTTCTCCATAAGAATAACATGGGAATTTTAAATTTACACTTTTTTTTAATTTTCTCCGCAACCATTAGGCATACAATAATGCTTCAATATACTAAATTATTTCTTTTTTTAACCTCTACAAAATGGTTGGGAAAAAATTTTATGTTTTTAGGGTCAAAATGGGAAAAACCTATTTTTACCCCATAAAACCCCCCATAAACCCCTGTTCTCATAGTCCGATCATGCTGGTTCGCGAACTCGTTCGTATAAACGTAGGTTTACACGTTTGTACCAAGTTTGATCAAAATCAGTTGATTTTTGCTCAAGTTATCGCGCTAACGGACACATATATAAATACTAGCTGTTGTACCCGTGCTTTGCAACGGGAAGAGGACACAAAATAGATACATTTTAATCTTTACATCTGTTGCATATAATAGTTACACATCCGCCAACATTTTTAGAAACGAAATTTAACTTTTATGGCCTTAATAGAAACATTTAAGTTATGACTTTAAATCTGGTAAGTAGTGGGTACCACCATTTCATCTCCCTTAATTACATATATTTTTATTTATTATTGACATTTTAAATTTCAATTTTGAAGTTATTACTAATTATTAAATTTAAATGAACATTTTTTTTTTAAATTTCACTCTATATTAAATCACAAATCCTTCCATCTTCAGTATCTTGTACAATAAATCATTAGCAAAACTAAGTCAGCTGTTATAAACTTTAGAAATATTGCTGTGCCTTACCAATACAGTTTTTTGAAATATTAAAGAAACTATATCTATAAGGTACTATAAAAAATTTCAAACAAATAATTTAGCATTAAAGACAATACAGTTTTTTGAAATATTAAAGAAACTATATCTATAGGTACTATAAAAGATTTTAAACAAATAATTTAGCATTAAAGACAGTAGACAAAACTAATAGGATTATAAAAACATCAAGGACTAAAAAATGTAACAGAAAATACAGTAGGCCTATATGTTTACGAGACCTTGCCGTCAGACCGTCACCGCCTTTTTTTCGTCTGTCTAGAAACGGGACAGCGGAATTGAAATCCGAACTAAACATCTGACCGCGGGTTTCTGCTTCTGTCATCACCGAGCTTGTTTTAAATTACGCGGGAACAAAGTACAGTAGCCGTTTAATCTATATATATAATAAGCTAAGCCGATTTTTGTAAACAGAACTCCTCCCACATTTTTGGACCGATTTTGATGATTGAAGTGTCAAAAAAATGGCCCTGATCTGTAGTTTTGCAAAGTGTTTTTGGTTTTTTGAAATCTTTATTAGTTTGGGCAGGATCTTCCATTAAAGTTGGGTTTTCTTCCATAAGATTAACATGGGGAAATCTAAATATTTAATTGGAAACTTTGTCTCCACTAATTTGAGAGAACGGCTGGACGTAGAAACTTGGTAGAGGTCTCCAAAGAAAGGCCTTGGTCTGTAGATGAGTTAACAAAAGAAACACGAAGTAAATTCCCTTAGGGCTCTGCCCCAGAAGCTTTTAAAGATACCTTGACAAATTTGTTTACATTTTGGCCATGTAGATAATACTGTTTAATGAAACAGCTGTTGATTTTTCAATTGTGTTTTAAACAACACACATTTATTGGGAGTTACTAAATTGTCCAAAAGAAGTATTTGCAATGTTATTTTCTGATTATAAAATTTATTTTCTTCTGTATCATGTCATGTTTTGCAATATAACATTCCATTACGAAATCAGTGGAAATTCCTTTTATCACAGAACTCTTACAATAATTTCTTATTGAACTATCTTATATCTGCTGTACGGGTTGTTGTCTGCCTTTTCCCCCACTTTTGCTTATATTTTATCATATTATGATACAGATCGTCATAGGTTCACGAGATTATTGTTATACATGTTTTCAATCATTGGAAAAATTATACAAGTGCAGAAGGGCACGTTGCCCCCAGTGTCCATATTTTGCTAAATTAATAGTAGTTTACAGCAACTGGATAAAACAATTTACAATATTTATGTAGAAATATGTGCATGATTTAGAAAGTCATTAAGCTGTAAAATTGCAATTTACTACAGACTTTTCAGAGAGGTTACTTCGATGTTGTTAATTCAACTTAGTGATAACATAATATGAATAAGTATACAAATAAGAATTTGAACTCTTAGAGAGCCTTTGAATGTTATTAGAATAACGAAATGGGTTGTGCATGTTTACTAACGCTACTCAGCAACAAAAACCATTTAATTTATCTCTAAAAATATATTCTTAAAGTGCACTGAGCAGCAGCCTCGAAAATACTATGTAACTTACCCATATAGTTACAAAATGCTCAAACTCACATTGTTACATTTATATTTATACGTATATTTCTCCAGCAGATTATTATCTGCAGAAGAAGTTTATTGTGCTCCTATCGTGTGTAATAACATCCAAACACAGAAACCTGGCCTAAAATGGTACCTATCTTGACAGATTATTTGAAGTGATCTATATTACAGACCGTGGCTCACTGGGTTGTTAACATGATTTAAAATAACACGGCATTTTGGCTGTAAAAAAGGCACAAAGAGTAAATACTATTTAAGCAGCTACTGTCATGACAGAAAGGTCATATTCCTTTTAAACTTGATCACATCATCCTTTATAAGATACTTTGTTTAACAATGTATGTAAACGTCAATATTGACGTAACATCCAATTTACAGTATTTATTGCTTTTTGGAAATGTGGCATTGTTATGTAATTTGAATTATTTGTTGCCAATGAAGCCGCACAACCATATAAACGAGGAGGTCCCTAACAGTTTAAGAGTAAAAGCCAACTTCACTTCAAAGTATATTCAAATAGATCCACTAGATCCTAACTTTCCGTAGATGAATAATTAGCTTTAAGCCGATTTCGACGGGTTTCACCTAGTGTTAAATATAAGTCTAAATATGTTAATTGAAAATTATTTCTAGAATAATTATTAAAAATTACAAATAGCTATATAAGTCCAAATAAAGATGAATTACATAAAAATCCTAACTATTATTACTTGTTGTTTACACTGTTTAAATAACAAAAGTATAGAAAGAAAAAGTTTAATTCCATTCCATGTCATTCTAAATTATAGCTTACAGGTAGGCCTATTTTCAGCTGTGAACATTTTAAAACTAGTAACATAGATCGTGTTAAAATTCCTGGTCTTCGTCTTCAAAATAAATTCTTCTTCAAAAGCGACAATTTAACACATATTATATTATACACTAACACACACAAATAATATTAACATTTATTTACAACATTTTCTTCATCTTGGAAACTGTAACAACAAAATGAACATAAAAATTAGGCTATTTTAAATGAGAAATATCTTATTGTGAATTTTCTATAGGCCTACTTGTTTATTTTGTTTGTTTGTCAGTGTCACAAGTTACTCAACATGGGTCTACGTTTATGTTTGTAGGTTCTCTGTGAAAATATCTGGGATGTCAGTGTGTGTGTTCAAGTTCAAAAACTTTTATTTCAGTAAAAGATTTCACTAGCATACCACTGGGCCGAGTGAATACAAGTACAGCAAGTATTTACTTGCGAGTAAATACTTGCAAGTATTCATCGTTCAGGTAATATCTTGTGAATAAAAGCGACTCTTTACTTGCAAGTAAATCCTATACTCTAATACGAGCTATTTGCTTTTATGTATGTATGCTTGCACCAAGATCTTGAAAACGGCTCCGACGATTGTCTTCAAATGTTGTAAATAGTTTATTTTTGGTCTAAAAACGAGTTTATTGCAGTTAGAACTGCCAACAATAGTTATTTGTGTAACTAGTGGTGAAAGTGGCACTTTGCTGCACACGAGAGCAATGTTTACGGAATGATCTCGAGTGCAGCAAAGGCCTTTTTCACTCGTGTTACACATTATATTTTTCCTACAGTCACTATAAAGCATATAAATAATTAGTCTTTCAAACACTATACAACACGTTTTTAGGTTCAGCTGGCAACACAAATGGTGTCCTAGAGAAAGTAGTACCCGCGGTCCGTATCACTCCGCTATTTTTCCTCGGCAAGAAATGTGCTCCGCGTTTTGAGAATATAGTTCCGTATGTTTTTGTAATTTGAAGTGGTTTCCGCGCCTAAAAAAAATGCTTTAAAGGTATTTTCTTGTTTATTAAGATCGTAGGAATGTTTTAAAAACGTTTAAAAGAAAAGTCCAGTAAGTTCAGAAATACCGAAACTATAAACACGAAATGACAGGTTAAATCGTAGTTATAATAGTCAATCAGCTGCTCATAGTATTATATTTATATTATTATCATTAAGTGTTGCCAACCTATTTTCAAGCGTACACAGATTACGTGCATAATAGAACCACGCTGTTTTGTGTTGTTTCGTTGGAATCATGATGTGCGGCAAAGTATAAACCGTACGGCAAAGTATAAATATGCAGCAATTAGCAGCTTTCTGTACTATAAACAGTACAAGGAAGCCAACTTTGTCGGGTGACTGTAGGAAAAATTCTAATTACGTAGAAAAATGAAACTGAAAGTCTTATGGGTTGCTAAGTAACCATGTTAGTTGAATTGAATAACAAGGAAAAAGTAAACAAAAGACTTGTTAGTAGTCTATCCACAGTATACTAGCAATTACAAAATACAGTACAAAAGGAAAAACATCAGTTGTTACTATTGAGCAAAGATGATACTGAAGATTACTGGATACATTGTAGGAGGACTTTTTTTATCAATAATAGTAAAGGCTAGCAGTGTGGAGTGTGGGAACTGTTTATGACGATTAGATTAAGGTATCTGCAATCCTCAAATGCTATGGGAAGGGAGGGAAACAGGTCTGTGACGTAGGAAGTGGTGAAGGGAGTAGTAAAGGTGAGCAGTCTGGAGTGTGGGAACTGTTAATGGGGATTAGATTAGGGTATCTACAATCCTAAAATGCTATGAGAAGGGAGGAAAACAGGTCCATAACGTAGGAAATGGTGAAGGAAGTAGTAAGGCTAGCAGTGCAGAGTGTGGGAACTGTCTGTGGCATTTATAGATCTGCAAATCTAAAATGAGGGCAAACAGGTCCACAACGTAGGGAGTGGTGAAGGAAGTAGTAAAGGTAAGACGTGTGGAGTTTGGGAGTGGATTAATGTATCTGCAATACTAAACTGTTTTCAGAGTAAACTAATGATTTTCCCCGAGCAAAGCTTGGTCCCCAGGTACTACTTCCTAAATGAGGTGGTATACTGATCTATCGGATATGAGGGTATACTTGCAAGTATGTACTCCATTTTAAAGTAAACATTATACAGTACAAGTATATATATATATTATAGGCTATATATGATAAATATATATATTATTGAAGGTCTAAGGCCTTCATTTAAACATGTAAAATGTGAAGGTTTTGCATTATTGAGACTTGTGGATGGATTTTCATTAACAAATAGCTTGAACATAACGAAGGAATACCACAAAGGTTCCATCTTCAACCCAAGCATTATTTTGCGGAAATCACTAGTGTCATACATAATTTAAATAAGTGTATTACACCATACTGAATGTGTTACATGCATTTATCAACAAGTTAACTTAAACAAGCATGGGTTACTGATAACTAGTTGAAAAACAAGTATTTACTCTTTAGGCAAGTATTTGCTGGTGGTTATTCACACCAAATTTATAGGTTTCTGAGGGTATATACTTTCTTGGAAAGGCTTTTTAGAAGTACAAGTAAATACTCATGCTTATTCAATTCTGTTTAAGTAAATACTCAAATTATGAAAATTCAAGGCAAGTAAAAAAATTTGAAGTACAAGAACTTTAACTTAGAAAATAAGAATGTGTCAGCTGTTACTATTTCATTTAATTTATAATTGATGGTTGATTATTACCTAATGATTAAAAATTATTAAATATATTTCTTTTACAAAGTTTTATTGGTTTTATTTACAATCTGTTTTAAATTAAATGATAAGTAAATATGATGACATTTATATAAATTAAATAAAAATTGGGGGAAAAATGTATTATTAATAATAAGACTACAGTTAATACAATAATGTATTACTGTTTAAAGTTAAATATGGATTAAATAAACTAGTCTTAATATTGATCTTAGCCTACCGTACCTGGTTAAGCAACTCATGGAGTTGAAGGTTCAACCCCTGTACTGAGCAACAATGCTGTTAAAGCAATGTGCTGAGATTCTTCTCGTGTAGGCCGGGAAGTTGCTTTCAACCCTTTTTTCTTTTTGTTTTTGGTTGAAAAAAAAACGCCTTTGAGGCTATATTTTTATCTTTTTGGTCTTGGTTCTTACTTTTAAGGCAATATTCCTTTGTTTTATCGATGTCAACTTTGCATCTAGGTTTTTCAGGCATTGATCAGCTACTTTTAAACTCTCCGGGTTGTCAATTTTATTTAAAATTGACTCAACTTGTTGCCTTAGTAGAAGTTTGTCAGTAGGTCTCACTCTTGTGGGCAGAACAGTTTTAGTTGAGACTTCTGCCAATATTGATTTTCTTTCTTCCAAACTTTTGACTTGATCTTGGTTAAGGGCTTCTTGATTAAAGGCTTCACCTTGATCTTCCGACATCAATTTCCGACATAGTAGGTGCACATGTTTACACATGTTAGATTTAATGCATGCATCAATGCATGTGCATGTGAACTTGTGTATGCATGCTGTACACTGCTTGCAAATAATGCTACATGGACATTCTTCTTTTATCTGACAAATCGTGTACATTTCTGCAGAATTTGATGACGCCACGTTCCACGAATTTTCTAAAGTTTCGGACTTAACAATTAAGTCTGGGTTCATGGACAAAGAACTTTTGTGACGGTTTCTGAGAATTTTTATTTTTGAAGTTAGTTTTCCCTTTTCAATTATTAGTAATCTGTCAAAGAGTTTCTGCCTAATGAGTTGCATAATTGCACTTATCGCTTTATCAAGTCGATTGACAGTTTTTCCTTCCAATATAAAATGCTTTATTGTTTTATGCATACTTTCCAGATGCATGTTAGTATTCCTACATATTCCTACATATATTCCTACATTTACTCGAAAAAAGTATGCCCATGAATGGTAGTTTGACCCGTAATGTTCCTTGAAGTAATCACCATATTCTTCGGTGGCTTGGTCGCTGCGAAGTTCGTCAATAACTGGTCCCAGCATTGCCAAGAATGCATTCGGATCTGTTTCTTCCAGCAGAACTCTTAACTTCTTGTATACTGCTTGTCTTTTATCACAATCTTTTATCTTTGACAGATTCTTTTGCCATGCACGGTCGACATGCCATGTACAATAAAGTCTGTTATCAACTGGGCCCATTACTTCTTTCCACGCGTTATAAAATGATTCAGCCATGTCTGACATGAACGCATTAGGATTTATCATTCCAACTTTCTCTCGGATTGCTGAAAGAAATTCACTTACAGCAGATTTATCTGTTCTGTTTGTGATAAAAAATGCACACGGAAATCCTTGTCTCATATTGTCAATTACCATAACGGTTACCACTTCAAAATCATAAGCGCCCAAACCGTGAGTACTGTCTATACAAATACAGTCTGAACCAAACTTTTTCAAAAGTTCTCCTTGTGCCTCAGTCATTATTGCAAGAGCGAAATCATTCTTGGCGAATGTGGCAGTTTCATCAACCCCTTGTGGTTTATATAACAAAACACAGTCATTTTCACCCTTTTGGCCTTGTACCCATGCTTCGACACTAATGGCATCGTTCGAATGACGCATAGTCTCATTAAGACCGAATTCTTTTTCAATATTATACAGATCTTGTTTCGTCAGTAAATGTATTCTTTTTAGCGAGTTTGGTTGCAAAGTTGACCGAACTTCTTCAAGTATTGTGCCAAAAGGAATTTTATTTGATATTTTTCCGGCGATATCTTGACGTTCATCAAAGGTCAATGGTTTGTGAGCTAGGTCAAAAGTGTGGCCTACATGAGTCTCACAGTACTCTACTTCGACATTTCCATTTTCAAAAAACGTTGCCTTTATTGAGGAAGGACAGAAACCATTTATTTTGCAGGAACCCTGTATCTTTGTTTCCCTTTTTCTTTTGCCGGATATAGGCTTAGGTTCAAAGTTTCCCGATCTATTGCACTTAAAATAAATTCTCTTCTTACCAGATAGAATCCTCTGTCCTGTTTGTTTTGTGAACAACACATTTTCCTTTTCCTCCGTCTTGCTTTTCCAAGTGTAGAAATCTGACGCACTAGAAAAACTAAGAACTGACTTGACAAGTTGAATTTTGTGCAGATCTGCAAAATGTGTCTCTATCTCTGCTCTACTAAATGAGCTGTTGCATATGCTGCAAATGGTATTTCTTGGTACATCCTTCTCCTCCTCAATTAATTCGTGAACTTCACGAAGGTGTCTAGTCAAAACCCACCTATTCACTAAAGTCTTATCGCAAAATTGGCACACATTCATTGTTGACAGTTGACACCACGCGACCACGCGACAGACAGCATCGAATTTGACGTTTAAGTTCGGCACTGCTCGGTAAGATTCGGAAGCGTTCGGCACAGCGCAGTAGTGGGGGAAGCGTCGTTCCGATTTCAAATTCCGCTGTCCCGTTTCTAGACAGACGAAAAAAGAGCGGTGACGGTCTGACGGCAAGGCCTCCTTATATGTTTCACTGCATCTCTGATTCTACTCTACAAAAATATCAACAAACAACTTAATATACAAACCAGTTTTTATAATCAGTTCCATCGTCCATTGCCTTTACATATTGCACACTTACCATTAAGTAAACATAGTAACAGATATTTCATTGATTTTAGAAACAAAGGAACACAGTGTACTGCTTAGTTTTGTGATATTTTCCTTGGTTTAATTTAATCAGTGGAGTGGCAAAACACAAATAATAAATTTATCAAATAAAGTAAATGTGAACTGAAAGCACTGAAAAAGATAAAATAAGAGTTTTTTGTATTACCATTTGATAATTAATTATAGTTACACATATACAACAGATTTTAAAAAACAAAAATCAACGACGTACAATTTAGTTATTGATGATATTCTTTAGTTTAATTTAATCATAGGTTTAGCAAAACACAATAACTTAATTTACCATATACCTATATATATAAAAAAAACAATGTGATGTGCAAGTTATGTTAAGTTAATCCAACACATGTTAAGCAGTTAGAATTTATTTAAAGTAGCCTCCAAATTCATATAAAACATCTATACATTGTAATTTTCATACTGTTTCCATGAAATCATATAAATAATATTATTTTCATAACTTAGACGCTTTAAAAAAATCCAAAGCAGAGCCGGAGTTGATACCAGGAGATGATACAGCAACGGTTATAGAATCTTTTTTTTTTGTATAATCATTGACATAGTTTTAGAATAAATAATCCATGATAAAAGGTTAGATTAGTAGTGGCAATATGATGGTTTTACCAATATGAGGTAAAACCATCATATTGCCACTACTTAGATTAAAATAAACCTACCTCATAGTTATGGAAAATATTATATTTAATTTCTTTGTATTAGCTGTCTGAAGTTGTGAAATATGCAGTCTAGCAGTTCTTCTTGTTTATATTTAAATGTCAAAGCAAATGTAAACAAACATTGTTAGTTTTCTCATCACAGCCATGGAGACCAATCAATATTTACTTTTAAAATCTTCACATCAGAACTTTTAAAGCCAAAGGGGCAAAGCCTACGGTCAGTATCAAAATGTGAATATTCCTATAATGGTCCTTGGTATGGTAACTATATTTTTGTAAAATTTTAGCCCAGTTGGTTCAGTAGTTTTTGCACCTATTAGTAATACACATACAGACAGACACCATTAGATTTTTATATAATAGTATATATATATATATATATATACAGGGTGACAAAAAAGTCTAGAAACGGTTTAATATCTTTTTAACTAAATTCGTTAGAGAATTCAAACATTTCACATCAACTTTTATGAATGAAAACTACTTTTTGCAATCATTGCCATTATTTGACCTTCACCAGGGGACGGCCCACGAGGAGTAGGTACATAATCTTTAATGTAAGCATCGGTTGATATGCACATCATTTTAAAGGTCTAGTCAAGTGGAGTTTAATGCCGGAAACCGCGTCAAAAAAGGTTCATCCGTTACCAAATGGCGGCAGTTGAAAGTTCTTGCGGAATATACCTGCAGAGGCCTTAGTATTGGTAAATACTAATAGTCAACATTAGCAGGGAAATCTGAAACCCAGTTAAATTTGTTTTTAAGATTGAATACTAGTAGTCTATGAGCTATTTGACTTTAAAATACAGTTTAAGCTCTCAAGCTAATGTTTAATACGAGTATTTGCCCATACTAAGGCCTGTGCAGGTATATTTTACTAGAACTTTCGACAGCTGCCATTTTGTAACGGATGAACCTTTTTTGACGCGGTTTCCGGCAATAAACTCCACTTGACTAGACCTTTAAAATGATGTGCATATCAACCTATGCTTACATTAAAGGTTATGTACCTACTCCTCGTGGGCCGTCCCCTGGTGAAGGTCAAATAATGGCAATGATTGCAAAAAGTAGTTTTCATACATATAAGTTGATGTGAAATGTTTGAATTTTCTAACGAATTTAGTTAAAAAGATATTAAACCGTTTCCAGACTTTTTTTTGTCATCCTGTATATATATATATATATATATATGAATTTGAATGTATCGTGTTTTTGGCCTCTAAGGACCAGCTGTTCAGATCAAGATTATTTTTCTAGCTGTCACTGATATGTTTACAAATGTTGTTTACAAATACCGCAACCATTTCGAATCACGTTTTGAAAGCAAGTCCCAACCAGTTGAGATTAAAACGTGTTTCTTACATAACGGATTTAATTAATCGCAAGTGCAATATCATAGTGTAACCGTAAATCAAATTAAATAACTAGGCTTCATCCAGGTCAGGAACCAGAAATTCTTTGTGTATAAAATTGTTCTTAAGTTTGGATAACCAGAAAAAAGACATTGAATCAGTGTTGTATATGGCTGGGACACCTAATGATCGTCGCCAATAGCTTACAAACAAGGTTTCCACTGATTGACGGCGCTTCAATGGCGATTGTGTAAAGTGTAAAGTAAAAAAAAAATACAACTGCAGTGGGTGATTGTAACAGAGGTTTACGGATGATGCTGAACTCGCTTTTCCAATGTGTCACTTTCTGTTTCTACTCACCGTGTAATGCAATCGCTGGACCATACAGCTAATAGGCTCATAGCCCATCCCTTGGATACGTACGCCTACCTATTTATTCATCTAACAACCTTTTCGACAACGATTCTTGATACCAGTACTTTTCCATAGAATACATGGCCTACCTACTTAAGAAATAAAATTACAAATGTCCAAAAACCCACATTGTGTGATTTTTGTCACATTCAACTGACTACTATAAGATCCCCGTACGTAGAACGGGCACACAGCTAGTATATATATTTATTACTAGCAGAGAACCCGTCCTTCGTACGGGGTGTGCATATAAGTATAAAATTCTTATTGCAGTTATGATCAAGCTTTAGTTTTCAATGGGGAGGACACAATTTGATAAAATTTGCTTCTTTAAATTCACGGTACCCTATAGTATTACACATCTACCATAGTCATAAATGTTCTACCACTTCTCCGTAAACAATCCTACTTTGACAGTTATCATCGCGTATCACAGTTTTTTTATAGCTGCTTAGTTCAAATTAGCTGTTTTCATAAATGCAAAAAAAAAAAATTGTGCTGCACCCTGTTGGTAAATTTTATAACTTTTTAATGCTTTTACATATCATAGAACCAACTTTTTTATTTGAAACAGCTGACTAAAGTCTACCCTTTTAATATAATTACTCATAAGGTTAACATGGGGAACTACAGAGCCACTGGGGCGGTGCCCGAAAGGATTTTTGAGATAAGAATATGCCTATATGTTAATCGGGAATGTGAGCTATCATCATACCAAATTTCAGCCCAATCCGTTCAGTAGTTAATGCGTGATTGAACTTCAAACAAACAAACAAACACACAAACTTTCACATTTATAATATTAGTAAGATATTTATTAATATTCCCTATATGGGAAATTTGCTAAAATGACTTTCACTTTTATTTTTCTACATAATTAGGCCAGAAGAACTCTCTCGCTTAAAGGAAAAGCTCCTAAACGGAGAAGTCGCTGACCCAGAAATATCACTTCAAGACGGAATTATTGTTAGAGGAAATCGTGTTATCATTCCAAAAAAGCTACAACCTAAAATCCTCCAAGAATTACACTCAACACACGTAGGAATAGTGCGGATGAAGAGTCTGGCAAGAAACTACTGTTACTGGAAAAACATTGATACAGATATTGAGAGTATGGTGGCAAGTTGTAAGGCATGTTGTGAGAATAAGAAAAATCCAGAGAAGGCTCCTACCCATGTTTGGGAAATACCAAAACGCAATTGGCAGCGAGTCCACATGGATTACGCAGGACCTTTTCTGAATCACAACTTCTTGATTGTTGTAGATGCCAGGTCAAAGTGGCCAGAAATATATCCGATAAAAAGTGCGCCAACAACTGCCAGTACTATTCATTACCTCAGAGAAATATTCAGTCACCATGGCCTACCAGAAATATTGGTCAGTGACAATGCCACAATTTTTAAATCTGCAGAGTTTCAAGCATTCTGTAAACGCCAAGGAATAAGACAACGATTCATTGCACCAGGAAACCCCTCTACAAATGGTCAAGCGGAAAGATTTTGCCAAACACTCAAGACAAAACTGAGGTGCATGCAGTTTGAACCAGGCACTCTACATGAAAAACTATGTGCACTATTATTTTGCTACCGAGCTACACCACTAAGTACTGGTGCATCCCCAGCACAATTAATGTTTGGCAGGAACTTGAGAACCAAGCTAGATCTCTTAAGGCCTGGCGAAGCTGACAAAAATGAGGCTCAACAACCAATATTTAACAAACATTACAATATTGGGGAGAGAGTACAATCAAGAAATTACGCAGGATCCATTCTGTGGAAATTTGGAACTGTGGTTGAAAGACTGGGACGACTTCACTATCTCGTAGAAATTGATGATGGGTATGTAATAAAACGCCACTTCAATCAACTTCGAGCTTGTCAAGTGCCAAAAGATTCTACTCATTACAAAAGCCCTCTACCTAGCTCATTGACACAAACAAGGCAAGAAAGTTCAAACAACCGATGCGACCCAAAAGCCAAAGTACCACCAAAGCAAACTAATCGAACTTTAATATTCCAAAATACCAATCAAAATTGTTCAAGACAACCTATATTCATGGGAAATACAAGGTACGGTATGTTAAGTAAATTGAAATCAATAAGCAATTCAGAAAAGTCACAAGATACAGAAAATGTCTCAAGTAACACCCCAAGCTGGGAAGGAACTATAGACACTGAAACATCGAGTTCTACAGCAAGCACTATGCCTAATACTGAGGAAAAAACCCTATACATAACAATGAAGCGTCAAGTACAATCCATCGTACAAGCAGCCGACAAGAGGCCGAAGAGCCAAGTACAATCATACAACAAGACGCTGAAGTGTCCAATGCAAACTCACAACCAGATGTTCCTGTCCCTAAAATTCGCCGCTCATTGAGAATCAGAAAACCAATTAAAAGGATGAACTTGAAAGGATGTAAATAAACATTCTCTTAAATAAGTAGGGAGGAATTGTTATATATTCCAAATATCTATCTTTTATTTAATATTGATCACATGACTGGAATAATTTCATATTGTAAATAATTCAATGTTTACATTTATTATTAAGAAATAAACATGTATCAAGAGTTGTGTTCATATATTTTGTATTATTTTTATATCTAATACCTAGTATTATAGTTATGTCCAGAATTGGAGGGGTGATGTATTTTTTAGTAAACATAAGTAAAAAACGGGACGAAAATCACACAAATTGGAATTTTGATTCCGTTATTCTATTTACAAAATCAGAGAGGCTGGCTGAAACTTATAGTTGATGGCTAAAGACCCCCATTCCTGTGAATACAATTAATCAATTAGAATCATGATTGGTACCGGTACACTCTAGTTTTCTTGGAGTTGCAAAATATTTTGTTTTACTTTAATGCTAGTGGGTAAAAAATGTTTTTTTTCATTCGATTTCTAACACAGAATATAAGTTTTAGGCGTCCCAAAACGTGAGCAAGCAACATACAGCTGGCCATGTGAAAATCATTCATTTTCCAAATTAAAACCGGAGATAATGCCCTTAGTGCCTTATTAATTGTGATTGCGCAAGCAAAGCACCGAGGAAATTTTGTAGTCGCTTAAATTCAAAGGGTAATTCGGATTAAATTATCGGTATTCTTGGAATTAAGAAAATTTCACCTTTGAACTGATGATTGTTGCTTCGATCAAGTTTGGTGTAATTTTATCCATCAGTCTGGTTCCGTGCACAGCTTGGGTGGATTTAAGTTTCGCTGGTATAATTGGAGTTCCTTCTTTTAATGAAAATACGTGTGGCAGCTGTGGATATTGATCTATATTATACAAAAACTCTCCTGGCAATTTCAATAAAATTTGTTTCATTTTAAGGGCCGAAATTGCACGGTCGCAAAGCCACTCTGGATCTTTGAAATTTGTTGACAAGTCTGGGAATACTGTACATTTTCCCAGATTGAATATTTGGTTGTAGTTTACATAAGTATGAAAAACCAAAACTCTTTTGTGGTTTGGTCAATTTCAATTTTGCCATTCCCAATGTCCAAAGGCTGTTTAGTTTAGAGAATGTTTCTGCAACCGTTTCTTTCTTTGGGGGAAATGTACGCATGCTCGTTAAGAGTAACTTTTAAACGTAGTACCATAAGTAAGAGGCTTTTAGGCATGCGTGAACCTCGTTGGCAGGGATTCACAGTAAAAATAGGCCACTAAAGGTAGACCAACACCTTAAGTTTAGTCAACGATTGTTTAAATATAAAATAACGGCAATCGATCTTTGATCATGTAAACAACACTAAATTGTTGATTTAAAATTGAGTGAAAAAAACTAAATTGGTTAGCCTACTTAAATTGTCAGCACTTGACTTATGAAGTTTAAGTTTGGAAAATTACAAGGGCAGAAATAGATTTGATCATATCATTGTAACATATTATAGTGCACAAAAGCGAAAAATCCTTGTCACGAGCCATTTCGAAACTAATGTGGTTTCGTTTGTACAGTATGTTACAAATATTATCTGCTGTCGATGTTTACAAATAATTCTGAGTATCACTTAAACTTATGAGCAAAATCATAAAAGTGTGTCTTATTTTTCTTTAATTGCATACTTTACATTACAGAGTTCTTATTATTTCAGCGATCAAATTTCTATGGTTTGTAATAAAAATGTTTTTTTCATAAATTATAAAATACATCTAACATTCAAGTCTTTACTTGACATTTACGAGAATGTCTTTTATAATGTCGATTAGACCCAATTAACCACAACCGAGCAGGGCTATCGGTCCCCCGGTCGGTACCGTATTGTAATCAACGAGCACAATATGACATTTGAATTTGTTTTCGCTGATTGTAATGGTTTCAATTATCGAACACGTCTGTTATCGCAGGTGTAGGGCCTATACAGAATAGAAAGAAAAGGTTGTTTTCAAATTGCTAAAAGTTAAAACCAGTTACATTTTACCTCAATGCATTATGCAATCATTTCTAAAGAAATTAACTCAATAATTCCATTACGGATATGAGCCTACAGAATTATTAAAAACCACTACAGTATTATTCTACCATTAGCTTCTAAAAATTAGCAGGTATACTGATGAAAATTTATGGGAAAACAGTTTATAAATTTTTAACCATATCTTAATTATTTAAATAAGTAAAAAAAAAACGTTGCAAGGGCAACGGGTCACATCGAAATGATAACACAAATTATCTACTAACCCGCTGATTGTAAACAAATTTTTTTTTACATTTTTGGTTTTCGGTTATTGAGTTGAGTGAACGATAAACAATGTAATAGCTGATTACTTCCACCCAAGGTAAATTGTTTTTTGACCTAGCAGTGTTGTTAAAGTGAACACAGTTGAGTTTGTTGTCTATGTTATCAGGTAAATTTGGAGGGAGTACAGCCAGTACTGAAGCTGTCCTCAGCCCCCGTGGCAACATGTCACTGGGCCAATGCTAACCAGTGTGGGACTTGTGTTACGGCAGCACCTGATGGGCGTATCCGCATCTTTACACTCCTCACCCCATGATCTCCACATCAAGGATCTTCTACAGACACTTTAAATCATTTATGATAGGCCTATGATGACATTAAATACTGTATGTGATGGTCCACGTTCATAAGTGACTTCTAGTGCAAATTTATATTCATAATTTATGTGAGATAATTTTGTACACTTTTTCTGTAGATATTGAAGTGTTATCTTTAGTTTCAGTTATGGATTAACAATCACTCTCATTTTATTGGCAAAATTGAAACAAATTTAGAATACCAAAATATTTCCAAATTACCATAATCAAGGTATTGTCTGAGATATGTCAACACTTGGATTACTGCTGTTATACATATTATATTTTGAAAGGTGAATTTGTATATTATAGTGAATTTGTCCTATGAGAAAGACTATTTTGACATTGTTAACACTAACACTGTTAACAGTTTAACAAGGCTTTGTAGGGTAAAAAATCAAGATCTTAGCCACTTCAACTCCAGAAAGTGCTACAACTAGTGATGTTATTCTAAATGTAGTGATGTTACTGGTTAAATTCTTCCTTCCAAAATAACAACGTTTTGGTTAAATGTTTATTTTTTTAGACTAATTGTCGACGTACACAACATAGAATGTAAGTACAATCATAGATTGAATTTACCCCTTAAAATAGACTTGTCATCTTTATGGATCAGCCGAGGACAATTTTACAGAATGTTTCTGTCCCCTGTATGTATATAACCTTTACACCTACTAGTCTTATCTTGTCTCTTTATTATCTTTAACACTTTATTGAGTTTTGTCTAAAACTCAATGGTGTCTTGTAAACTATTGCTTATCCTGTGGTACTACAACCAAAGAGTAAAGTAGGTACATGAGATCACAGAACATTACTCTCACTTAAGAGAGAAACATTGTTGACATCAACACTGTCTAAGCTCACCGGACATAAAAAACAATATCAGATCTGACAATAACACACAGGTTGTTGTTTTGTTGATAAGTCTTTTGGCAGTATTCAAACGTATAGTACAGAATAATATTGCCAATTTAGTATTGTACACAAGCATAATTTTGGGTTTTTATAAATAATATTTAACCCTTACCGCGTTGTAGAGGAATATACTCGCCGAATTTCCCTTTGCTCAAAACGCAGAGAACTATGGACTACTATACTCGCATTTACAGAGTGCATTGGCTGGTCTTGGTAGTTCCCAGTTTTGCCGATAGAGTGCAGCAGCTATTGGGGAATATCTCTTGTGATGGAAAATCATAATAACAACGTTCCCCGCGTGATTGTTCAAAATGGCGGCACGCTACACTTGCCGGTCTCTGCTATGAGAGATGCAAGCGCTGTGGACGGACTAAACTCGCAAGTGTTAAGTTCACTCGCAGACTCTGCGGGGAACTTTGTTCTCCGCTGCGTTGGTTATTATATTGGTTTTATTGTTGTTGTATTATTATAATTATAAAAATAAATCAGCTTTGACTTATGGGAAAAATTCAATGGGTCAAGGCCATCCAACTTATCTAGTTATCTGTAGCGCTGTAATGGTTAAGCAACTAATTTCCTAAATTTAAATTTATTCCCTGTGAAATGTGAAAATTAGTGTTATTTAAGGCATGAAATTAATTGATCTATTATAAAGGTTGACCGATAAAAACCGTATGTTTTTAATCTATCTTCTATATAATTAATACGCCAACACAAAAATCGTCCGTTGAACTCCTCCGCCATTTCTCAACTGATTTTGACCATCCACGTCTCATTGGAAAGAGCGTGTCACGTAGATTTGCAAACTGACCTTAAGATTCTTTTTAAAAGTCCCTTGGGCTCTGCCCCAGTGGCTTTTAAAGTTCCCATGTTATCCTTATGAAGAACATATTTGTTTACATTATGAATGTCACCCCGATTGAGAGAGTCGATAATTATGTCTACATGGCCGCAATGGATGATCAGAATTTTGCCGCGATTGCAGAAGACAATGTTCATGTCCTCATGACTGCGAGAGATATTTAACATTTTACTGTGATGGCAGAAGACGATTATGATGTCTAAAAGGCCGTGGGATATGTTCATGCTTTTGCTGCAATCACAGAAGACAATAACGATGTTACAAAACCGCAGGAAATGATAAAAATTTAGGCCACGATCTTGTAATATGATGATAACGTTTCCTTGACCGAGGGAAAAGATTATGTTGATTCCATTACCACTGAGCGATATTCAGGATTTTGTCATGACCATGGAAGATTGTGGTGATGTTTTTGTCACACTGAGAAAGATATTCAGGATTTTGCAATGATCGCGGAAGACGATGATTATGCCTCTATGACAGCGGTAGATGATTACGAAATTACCTCGAGTTTGGCTTGTTCCAAAATTTCAGGATGGCACACCTCTAGTTATAATAAAGTTTTCTGTTGACATTTGTTGTAATATCTTCATTTATCTTTAATATAGTATTCATTCCATGTGTTTAGAAGGGTTTGAAACTTAAATTGGCTGGTTAAAAATTGTCATTACTGCATTAATTTTTTTTCTTTAGAATACTTGAAAAACAATCCATAACTCCAAAATTACATACTTGAGGGAAGTGCATAAAGGTAGGGGTTGGTGTAGTAATCCATACAGAAAATTTGGTAAAATTAAAAAAAATTGTATTGGTATCGAGAATTAATTTTTCAGTTACCGGTATGGAGAATCAAACTATTTTGGCATTGACAAATTTAATATATTGTTTAATGAGTTATTCATAAATTGCAGATAAGAGGAATTAGTTTTTAATTTTCTGTTTATAATATTTAATCACAGTAATATTCAAAAATTTCATACTTGTACCAGGCAATATAATTTTGTTCCTTTAACTGAAGTAGGCTAAGCTTTGTTCGATAACTAACATAGCGAACTGTGTTAGCGCTAAAACATAATTGCGGGAGTTGGCACGAAAACACGGTGGAAAGTTTGGTATAAAAAGTACGACCTGAACCACCTAAAAAGTTGGCCTGGTGGACACCCTGTAAACCTAGTTGGCTACACTTATCAGATGCTATTTACTTATAGAAAAAATGTCAGTCAGGTGGAGTCTACTTTTATTCTTGCAGCTTTCAATAATGTTCTTAAATTCCTCAAGATCCATCAAGGTTTGAGAATGAAAGTGTAGACGAGAGATTAGAGAACGCATAAAAGAAAATTCACACACGTTTAAATCTGATGACCTTGGGGCCACAGAAATCCCCTTCCTACAAACATAATACACGTTGTCCATTGAATCCTGAGCAGTGTGCACAATGAATCTTGTTGAAAATAAACATAGGTATTGTTAATCAAACGTTGCTGCCTCACCTATGAGTTGAAAAAATTGCATGAGCTGAGCATAAGTTTCAACATCTACTACGTCCTGACAGTTTTTTTTTTTTTTTTTTTCAGCAAAGCGTATTCTTTTTCAGATACATCCAGTTTTCCTTAAATTGCTAATTCACCTGTGGATTGTATTTTGGCTAGAAACTATATCGTGGAGTCTAAGATAAAAGGGAACTAAAAAACTCACTGTACTGCCTTGATAGACTCGCCATTTCGCACACACTTATTTATTATAGGCAAACATACAGTGTTTACCGTCCAATGCTCCATGGCTGATAAAATGGCATAAATTAAATCAATGAATGACACCCCTCCCCCCTCTCGACAATAATTGTGGAGCGTTTACGATCTATTTGAAAAAAGTTCGGTTCCTGTCGATCACCATGTATTAGAGCACATATTGGCATAAACAAACGTAAAGACGTCTCACAGTAAAGTTAAATCTTAAATAGGTTTTTTAGTTTATTGCATCAATGATTTACTAACTATTGTCCAATTTTTTTTTTTTTGACAACCGAGGTAGCATCTTGGGCTGATATGCTAGACCAAACATCTGCAACTGCACTGTCACTGCTCTCATCAGTTGCTTTGAATCAAAACACAGACAGCTAAAGCTGGAGGCAGCTAAAGCAATAAAGTTTTTTGTTGTTTTATTTTAGAAAAGCTATGGTTGATACCATACAATCCAAATATGAGAAGAATAACTTCCACCAAAGTATTTTTATTTGTTAATTGAATATTCGTTTAAGATATTCATTCGGGAAATTCAAAGGCACTTTAACCACTTCTTCTCAATTTCTGTATTGTAAAGACGAACTAGATAAACCGAAGATTTGTTTGTAAGAGGTCGTAGGAGGATCAAAATCTTTGGAATCCTAGAGGAATTACAAAATAAATGCCAGTAACTAATAACAATAAACGGTTATTGTTGTGATAATAATAGGTTTAAAAGTTGTAAGCTGTGAAATTAATGATTAGCTTAAAAAATTGATAAAAAACTTACTGGCCTAGCTCTTAGCCTTTATTGGCTTAAAAATCTGTAATGAAGCTGAAATAGATTACCGAGGTTTACCTGTATTTTTTTTAAATTTCTTAGTTTTATTTAGGTATTATTTACAATATGTGATACATAACATTCCTCAATAAATGTTTAAATCAGACATTTTATAAGGTTTTGCTTTTTTATAGGCCTATTATCCTGTCTTTTTTTACCCCACACTCCCATTGACTTTTGGATATTGAAGTAAACAACCCAACCTATATTATTGGTTATATATTATATACAACCCATATAATATACACCTCCAATACGTAACTAGTCTTAGCAAATTTCCCATATAGGGAATAAAGCAATGTGACATAACAGCTAAGGATTTAGCTATTATTACCCTAGGCATCATGGTAAGAATTAGCTGCAGGACCGATTAACTTTTTCTTTTTTTCTCCCCAGAAGACAAAAAACACCATCCGTTCAAATTCATATAATTATCATGTATCTATATAAATAAAATTAAATTTTTGTCTGTATATTTCTCAGAATTATATATTTTTGGTTATTTTATTTTCACGTTTTATACATTAAAGAAGCCGAAACAAGTCTTATCTCAATTTCTGTCCGTCTGTCACGGCCCAGAAGGCATTTTTCGTAGCCTTCTCCTGAAAAACGAGTGCCTATCAAGATTCAAATCATAGCAATGTATTCACGGGATTGGCGAGAGTGTCTTTAGTCATTAAAATATGGCTCACTACTTTCTATTTTAATACAAACACTTGCTGAAAATTTGCCACAACAATTCAATGGGTCACAGTCTCAGTCACTCTAACCCCTAATATCCGGCCTCGGAATTTCTGGTCCTTGGTTTGGGTCACCGGAAGACTGCCCCCCGGACAACTACCCCCCACCCCAAACAGGTTCCTACATCATGTTGATGTCAGAGATCGGGCAGGGGGGGGGGAAGTTTTCCAGTCACAGACACTCAAGTTTTGTTGTCAAACTGTTCTAAACTAACCTAACCTAACCAACCAAACTTGCTGTAACATTTTTAAATTCTGTTTAATATTCCCCACATGCCTTTTCTGGTATCCAACGGATCCAACGGTCAGGGGCTCGGTCCCACATAGGCCAAATATAAGGGGTTTTACTGTACCTGGAACTCTTGATGGTATTATTTCATGGGGATATTCTGGCAAAGTCAAATTTATTTATTTATCTTTTATATACATAAAGAGTGTAACAAAATAAAGTTAAATAATAAGAATCTTATGGTAAATTACATCACAATTCTCTTAAAGCTATTTAAAAATTAATTGAAATAATCTGTTTATCAACTTAATAGCATTAACTTGATGAAACCCAAAACAATACTTAAGAATTTTTACTTGCCATATTTAATTACATGCTATGAAGGATATACATATCTCTGAGCATCTAAAAGAATCAACTAGAGGCAAACAATTCTTATTTTGAATTTTGAATAACAAACTTTTTTAACAAATATTTTTTTACCAGATGCAAAGGTCATCATCAGACCCAATAGGCGAATGATTCTGAATTGGAGTGTCCAATCGAAATAGATCACCACTTACCATCTTTTATATGTATTTAATCTCTTGTGAGTAAACAGTATAAGTGTAAATATATTATTATTATTATAAGAGTTATTTGACATATTTTTTGTGCTTTCACATACTAAACTGTGTGCAATTTGGACATCTCCTCAACGGAACTACAAATGAAACCAAATGGTATGGCCATACTCTACCAGACCTTCGACTCAGAACTTCATGTGTAGTAATATTAGCTTAATCGTGTCTAAATTAAAACAAAAAAAAAGTCCATAATTCTTTTGTAAACCAAATTAAATTCATTATCCATCATATAACGTTCACTTTATTGAAAAAGCCTTCTTTAGGCATACACAACAAATGTAACATTCTAATGCCAGTAATAAAACTATTATTTTGATTAAATTGGGCAAATTAAAGTGATAAGAGTGATGATAAAAATAAAATACACTTTTCTCAAGTAGTCTGAGTCAAGTGAACATCAAGTTTTAAGAACAGTAAATTAACCTAACCTTTTTACACAACTCAAGCTTAACCATGTTCCCTTTATTGCGACTCTGGGATAAGTTAGACTTTAAATCAATTAATCGATAAACAGTGCTTTGCCCATTAAATAGGATTTTAAGAATTAGCTATTCACATTTAGTTATCGTACTATACTTTTAAATGTTCGAGTTGTAAGTAGGCTGTTATTACTTCATAATCAAGAGGCCTATGTTAACATCAAAATAATTAGTTGAAGAAATATTGTTTTATTAAATTGAGCAGTTATTATTATATTCCTGTTCATTAAGCGAAGGCAACACACCACAAGAAACACACTGATACTTAGATGGTGGTGATAGCACCGCTGCAAAACGTCTGCTACTTTCTGGACGGCCCTCGTAGTACAAATAATAAAGATCGTGTAACCGTAGAAAGTTTAAAACAATTCTCTATTTGTCATAAAAGTAATGAAACTGATCACCAAATTTATCTCTAAACTTCCGTCGATCCATTTTATCCATTGCCACTGCTACTTTCTTCATAACAGACCTGAAAATATAATTTTTATTTCCATAATAATGTACCAAAAAAAGTAATTCTAAATCAACAAAACCAACACCAAACTATCAAAATACTCATAGCTGTTGTTCACACAAGTACGGGTCTGAGTCTGCATCAGGACATTACATTGATTTGTAAATATTTAAAAAAAAAAGAATAGAAAAACTCCAAATGTGCTGCAGAGCTTTGAAATACCTGTAATTTTAAAATAATTCGGTGGCTCAACAAACATATCTAATACATATTTTGAAAGAACTTTTGGGATTATAACTGTCATCTTCAGTAAAGTAATGAAACCATAATTCAGGGCTATAGAGAAAAGCATAGCCACACTTACATGCCCCTTACATTCAAAGTCATTGCCTGATCCCACTTTTCTAGTCCAGTTGTGATGTTTCTAGGGTAGGCTACACCTTTTTGTGACTATCATTACGGTACTAATTTAACTTTAAAAGTAGGGATGTGTTCCAGTAATTTAAAAACTATATATACAGGATACTTAGAAAATACTTCAATTCAAATTTAACCTAGTAATAGTGATGTTGTGGCTAAGCAGTTAAGCAACCAGTGCTCTGTATGCCCAGGGTTACGATCATAAAAAAGTAAATAACAAAACAAGTTATTGAAATTGTTAAACTATTAAGACTTAATAGTTAAACTTAATAGTTTAACAATTTCAATAACTTGTAATCCCATAACTTTAACCCCCCCCCCTTCCCCTCTCCACACTTGGTTCACCACCTAGGAGTCAGGACTTTTGGTATGTTAACACGCTAAGCCCCCTGAACAAGTTTCTGAAGGAATCCCTTAGTTACCTGCTCACACGCTCTACACCTAATTTCTTGACTGGACTAATAGGAAACACACTTTAACACAAATGCAAATAGTGAACAACAACATGCAAACAAAGAAAATTAATGAAATAACAATACAACAATCAGCTGTTAAATTATCAACACATGTTTTTATGATTAGATATGATGTATACCAACAAACCCAATACTGCCATAAATCTTCAAAAAAATCAAACTTTCATAATTATTTGCAAATTTACATGGATGAAGCTTTCCATTGACATATTATTCAATAAAATCTATCAATTAGAACTGTAAATTTAATTCTGCAAAGTTAATTTACAAAAATATCTCTAATTCAGTATTTTCTAACAACTATAAATTTGGAGGTTGCTTAGCCCTCCAAATCAATACATCTTTCTATTTTATAATCACACCATATTTATTTTATTTATTTATTTATTTTATAGCACATCAGCAAATAACTTTTAAATGGCGAGGAAATCCACCAACGTGGAAAGTGATATTCAGAAAGAGAATAATACTTCATACAAATTAATACTATATTGTATTTCTTGAAAATACTCAATAAAGGTAGCTTAAAGTTGGCTACAAATAGAAGCTTAAAAATAGAAACTTGAATAAAGCAGTTTTTTATGTATCCTTTTTTTATTTTTTCACTACAAATGTTTAATAAAATCAAATTTTCATAATTATTTGCAAATCTACACGAATTAGGGTTCTCAACAACACATTAATTGACAAAATCGATCCAGTAAACTGTGGATTTAGTTAAACAATGTTTAAAAAAAACTCAGTATTTTCTTCCCACTATAAAGTCGGATATTGCTTAGCTATCTTACAAATAACTTCAAAGTAGATTGGAAAACAAAGTAAAGTGGACGGTGCGATATTCTCAAAGAGAATATAATCTCCTACAAATTAGTACTATGCATTTATTTAAAAATACAAAAAAGGCAGTCATAATATGTGCCTCCAAATAAAACTTGTGAAAAACACAGTATTCAATGTATTTTTTATGGAAAACATGTTTTATTTTTAATTTTCATCATAAATAATAACAAAAATAAACTTTAATAATTATTTGCAAATCTACATGAATTAAACCTTCCAACGACCCTGTTCAATCTCCTAACCAACTGTATTTAAAGTAACACATGATTGTGAGACTGCACTTTAGTTTACGTCCTACACTCATTCAAATGAATATATCGATTATTTCATTCGATATATCAAGTTTGGTTAGTTAGGTTAACCTAACCTAACTAACCGAATGAAATAATCGATATATCAAATATTTTTTATTCGAAAGAGTGTAGGACGTAAACTAAAGTGCAGCCGATTGTGATAATAATCATTTAGAATGTTTTTTTGGTCAACAAAAACAAAAACCGTAGAAAAATGTATGTTTACAGTTTTTACAAGCAAGTAATGTTATTCTTTTCAAGTTAAATACAGTTTTTATGTGTTTCAATGCATTTTCATACAAAACAACGTTGGACACACCGGCATTGTACATTTTGGTCCTTCACCCCACAATAAAACCACTACCTTAAGGTAAATTAAAAGTACTTACAAACTTTTCAATATTTATTCAGTTGTACATTCATTACAATCGATATGTTTACAAATGATACCTTGGATTGTAATCAATCCAAGACCCAGAAAATTGATTTCTCGCTCTCTATTAAACAATCAGAACACTCAGTAAAAATTCTTGGCTTCCACCTCGATAGTAAATTAAACTGGAAAACTCACGTCACAAATTTAAGCAAAATACTATCGAGAGTTTCATGTTTATTCTGGAAACTCAAGCCTTTTGTCGATATTGAATATCTCAAACTAGCCTATTTTGGGCTGTTTCAATCCCATATTCAATATGGAATACAACTTTGGGGCCATTCCTCCCTTGTCCATGAGCTTCTACTAATACAAAAAGAGGTCATTCGCACAATTTTAGGGGCTGACCCTGCGGAGCTCTGCAAACCACTTTTTATCAAACTAAACATTTGCACAATCATTAACTTATACATCTACAATGTACTTATATACACTAGAGCTAATCTCAATGAGTTTTCCACCAGGCAGAATTACCATTCCCACCATACACGAAGTAAAGAACAACTGGATATACCACATCACAGGCTAGCCATCACAGGTAATTCTTTCAAACTCAACTGTGTGAAATTTTATAATAAGCTGCCTGAGCCTCTTCAGGCAGACAGCCTTTCTCTTTCTCTTTTCAAATCCAAAATTCATAACTGGCTTGTAGCAAATCCGTTCTATTCAGTCAAGGACTTTTTGAAACATAAAATTACAAAGGAATCATTCACACTGTAAGTTAGGAATTCTCAATCTTTGTTAGCTATAGATATAACATACTTGTTGATGTTGATATTTTGTTTAATGTAATTTGACAATGCCTATTCCTGTATGCAACCTTGTCAACGGCAATAAACTTTCTTATTCTTATTAAAGTTTTATTGAACATTAACAAACCATGTAAAAGCAAGATCAGTTACAACAATTAGTGAAAGCTAGAGTTAATATTAAGGCTAAACTTACAAGATGTAAAAACTTTTTTGATTAAGTTTTAGGAAGTCAGCATGTAAAGGAATTACAACTTAAGACTACAAAAGGTAGAAGGAAGTTGGGTAGAATTTGAAATGTGCAATCTAAGATTGAAGACATTGATTCAGATTCAGAATCAAATCATGAAGCTGAAAAGGATGAGTTTGAGCAGCAATATATTGAGCTTTGAGCAGAAATAGCTAATTTTATTGAACAACAGACGTATCCACTACCACAAAATAACGAAGTTGGTGTTAATCACAATTCTAATTCAAATAACAGTACAAAGTCTTCAGACTCGTCCATTCTAGTTCGACTACCAACCATAAATCTACCAAGCTTTACTGGGAAATTTGATGAATGGATGCCCTTCTTTGATTCCTTTTCAGCATTAATTGACAAAAATGAAAGTTTAAACGATGTCCAAAAGTTGCATTACTTAAAAGCTGTACTCACAGGTGATGCAGCTAATGTAATAAAGAACTTAGAGCTATTAGCTTCTAACTACAACGTAGCATTAAGCTTGCTTAAGGATCAGTTCCAAAACATCAGGCTTATTGTACAGAAACATGTAAGATCACTCTTTGAGATTTCTCTCGTACAAAGGGACAACCCAAAAAGCATAAGGCACCTACTAAATAGCACAATTGACTATACAGAGAATAGACTTCCCATGTAATGTAAAAATGTGAAGCCAAAAAAAGTGGTGCGATCTGTTGAGATGGTCACCAACTAGTGACAATATTCTGTATTAAGTGATAAATCAATCAGCTGTTTGCTATGATACTGCATTGGTTTTAATTAATATTCAACCCAATACCAGGGACATATTTCCGAATGGCAAAATTTTGAAGGATTGACATAGAGACCTCTACTTTGCGCCATTCTTTTTCTTTTTTTATGCCCTTCCATTTGATATGTCAAAAGGGGTACCTTGCAGTTTATAAATCAGTTTCAGTTAAAGGAAGGAGAAGAAAGGGGGTGAATAATTGACAAGGAGCAGCATGGTTTCAGAAAAGGAAAAGGTCAATCTGCTTTGAATGCAGCAGTTGTGTAAAAACTTCAATTGATTAGGGGAAAAGTTTGTAAGAATAGGAGTAACTCTTAGTTGCTCACACTATCTCCGCGTTCCGCCATCTCCGAACCCAAATCTGTCCCGCCATCTCCGAATTCTTGAGTGGCCCTTATAATCCCTTATAATCCTTATAACTGCCTGCGTTGTTAGCTGTCATTGCATCCACGGCTGCAAAGCCCCGTGGATGGAAGATTTAATGAAAATTTAACCCGTGGGTTAGGTTAGGTCAGGTTAGGTTAGGTTAGATTAGGTTAGGTTAAGTTAAGTTAGGTTAGGTTAGGTTTGGACGGAGAGACTTAACGCAGAAAGTAACCGAGGATTATAGGGGTCGCTCTGAAATTCGGAGGTAGCGGTACACGGAGGTGGCGGGACGCGGAGATAGCGGGAGGTAACCACTCACACAAGGATAGGGGAATAGGAGGGTAATAATTAGTCACAAGTGGCATTTCCTTTATCTTTTTAAAGAAAGAAGGTTTTTAAAGAAAGAGCCGGGCTATGGTTTGGTAAAGTTTATTTCGATTGTATAATTAATATGAATAAAGGGAACTTACGTTTAATTTACAACTAGTTTTGGATTTTATTAGGCTCTTTAAGTTTTGTGGAATTTTATATAATGGAAATGTTAAATAGTAAAACATTTTAACTTTAATATTAAACCTAAAATAGTTAGCAGTAATCGATTCTGCTCATCAACACAAGAAAATTAATATTAAACAAGAAGTAGTCGTTATAAAAACTATAAATAATAGAGGGAATACCAAGAAATAAAAATGAATAAACTATATTGTCTTATTTACATGTTTATAGACAAGATTATAATACAAAAATATTTACAGTTGCTAAAGTCAACCAATTACTTGTTAATTGTGTACACCGTATGCACAAAATTTTAGATTATAAATATTAAATAAGGAAAGATACAAAAGTGTATGAAAATAAACGGTATCAGCAATCTGAGACATGCTTCTTCCCATAATCTTGTTAACAACCTTTATCATGGGTAAGCGGTGGGATCAACTATGATATTTTATAGGGGGAAAAAATCACAAAAGTTGCAATAGCTTTTGAACAGTAATTGTTAGAGAAATGGGGGGTTGCACTACTTTATTTAGAATTATAAGGACCATAACAAATTAATTTTAATCAAATCGGGCTTTTTTCCTTCAATCCGATTTTTTGTTATTATATGGGTTTGTACGGCAAAGAAGCCGTATGATGCAATACTGATAACTAGTTTAGTCGTTATCGGCTGTTTTGCTTTACGATTAGATTCGTCTGGAACGAACAGACATAAAGCAGAAAAGAACTACCATGGTCAAATGAAAGTCAACTCGTGCTTGTCTCGCTCCTGATACTAGGGGCGCTGCCCGCTGCATAATAGTTTTTTTTTACAGTACCGGTACTGTTTCAAAGTAGAAAAATCTAGCCTACTACTGTGATGTTACGTAAACAATAGATTTAATGTTTCGCGAAAAAAGTCAGAATAGAAAGGCCCCCTTCACACTGGGCCACCATGGTGGTGACACCGGTGGCGACACCATGGAGGCTACGTTACATTAGCATTGATTTAAATGGGACATCTTCACACTGAGATTTGGTGGCGCGTCTGGCCGCGCGACCAGAAATGGGGTTGCGATTTTCAGAGACACCAGTCTGGCGCCACCACGTCGTACCATGGTTTCTTATCGGACTGTTCACATTGGAGCGACTGGCAGCGCCAACAGTCACTACCAGTGGGCATTACTCAGTATACTAGTTTACTAATATTTTGAAGTTGTTAAGGTAATAAATATGGGGAAACAATTTTATTGATATGACAAAATGTGTAGGTACTCTATTCCATTTACCTTTTTTTGTCATTGCAATGTATACTTTGAGTCAAGGCATTACAGTGTTATTAATAAATGGTATATTAAATATATTTTTATTTAATTTTCCACAACGTTAGTAGCAGTTTCTCTTCTGGAGATATTTAATCTTTCAGATGTCCCAGAAGCTCATCAAAACTTAAAACACTCATTCTTAAGTAAGTAGTAATTGTGAAACGTGTCAGGGTTATTTCTAAGGTCTTGGTAGTGAATGAAAAAAGTCTCTCTGGTACTTATATCTCATAAAAACGGATGCACAAAAAAATAAGTTTTTTTCTTATGTTTTCACAATTTCAAAAAAATATATACGCTAAGCACCTGCCTCTTCGACGTCCAACTGTGAGCTTTGTGGCTGCAGCTGCACTGGTGGCTGAGCTGGTGGTTCATGCGCATTTTGTTTGACTGGCTACCAGTGTCACCACCGGTGTCGCCACCATGGTGGCCCAGTGTGAAGAGGCCCAAACAATAGAAAGGCAACACAATAGAAGGGTGGGAGGGGTTGGGCAATGACCTCGAAAGGAGCCGGGTAGTGAGTCAAGTAGGACCGGAGGGAGAAGGGGTGGGTAAGACCTTGAAGCTATATATAGACTTGCATTACTTCCCTAAACCTAAAGGACTGGCCTGCGAGTGGTATACAATCACAGGACAAGATACGTTGTTTTTTGGGTATTCATTGCCCGGTTTGACTTTGGATTGTCTTACTGTGTAGAAACTTTGAATAATAAAAAATAAAGTTAGAACTAACCACGATTATTTAGCATTGATTGTGTACATATTAAATGATTAAACTATAGGGACCATGGATATATACAAACTTTTGTCGTGGTTTAAATTTCAACTTCAAAATACAATATTGCACAATCATGATATTTTAGGTCATTGACCTTTATTATGCATCCGGTATTGCTGTTTCAGAAGAGAAGCACGTTGATAAATTATAAATTGATATTCCCGTAGTTAAAAACAATTATTTTATAAACCTATAAAACAAAATCATAAAATCTTACATAAAGATAACAATAACGGAAATTGTAAAAAGGGTATAAAGATAACAACGTCGTTATTCTTTCTCTTTGTTCTTCTATTTCTTGGGTTTCCTTCATCACGCATTCAACAAGTTGCCATGGTTACTAATCACCCATGTCGTTATCAGCTATTGTGACATAGCGCACAGCAGGGGGGTAAAACTTGACGAAAATCGGTTAATTTTTACCTATTATTTAATTACCAATGAATGTACTACTTTATTGGTATTTGGTACTGTATTAATAATCGGTCAAAATGGCCGATTTTTGTCAAATTTTACACCAAATTTATTGAAATTTCAAGGCGAATATTAATAAAACAATTCTTACCAAATATTTGTATTCATTTAAAAGATTGATTCGTAGTATTGGGTTCCCCACTGAGTGCAGCCGGCTGCGTCTCGAAAGCCACGAATGTTTATGGCTATAAGCTGGGGGACGAAAGCCACGACAATTAGTGAAGGGTCGAAAAGGTTTTAATCCTGGGGCCGTAAGCCACGACTGCTATCAGGTCAGGGTGGCAGCTCACAGGGAGAACGGGAAATTTAAGCTCCCTGTTATTTGTGCGTCGCAAGCAAATTCGTGGGTCCGATCTGAATCCACCGTGCTATAAAGGTTAGAAATAGACCTTTGAACTCTACTGCTGTTTTAGCGAATTTCCCTATAGGGAAGTAGCTATTACCGTAGGTGGCACGGTAAGACCTAGACCCGGGACCGATTTACTTTTTCATTTTGATGTCCCCAGAGGCCAAAAACACCATTCGTTCAAATTTGTATATATATATATATATAGACTTATATATCTATATATATAAAAGGCAAAGCCCTCACTGACTGACTGACTCACTCACTCACTCACTCACTCATCACTAATTCTCCCACTTCCCATTTACCTAGGAGGCTGAAATTTGGTACACTGATTCTTTAGGCATTAAATAGGAAAACTAAGTTGTTTTTATCCTGATCAGACTCTCGGGCTCCGCCCCAGTGGCTCTGGAGTTTCCCATGTTAACCTTATGAGTACTCATATTTAAATGGAATTATTGAATCTTAACAGCTGTTTCAATTAAACAAGTTGGTTCTGTTCTATGATGTGCAATAGCATTAAAGTTACACTGATTACCAACAGGGTGCAGCACTATTATTTTTTTTAATTTATGACGACAGCTAATTTTTTACCAAAAGGTGAGTGAGCGTAGCGAACGAACTTCAACCTGGAGGCGAGTTAGCGTAGCGAACGAGCTAACCTGAAGGCAAGTGAGAGCAGCGAACGAGCTCCAACCTATAGGTGAGTGAGCGTAGCGAACAAACTTTAACCAGGACGTGATTGAGCCATGCGAACGAGCTCATCTTGAAAATTGAGAAGTTAAACGGGGCAAAGCCCTTGAGTACAGCTAGTATATATATATATATATATACGTCCGTGAACGCTGAGTACAGCTAGTATATATATATACGTCCGTGAACGCGATAACTTGAGTAATTTTTGTCCGATTTTGATGAAATTTGGTTTAAAGGTGTAAAGCGGGATAAACTTGAATGAGTTCGCGAACCAGCATGATCGGACCATGGGAACAGGGCTTTACGGGGGGTTTTATGGGGTAAAAATTGGTTTTTCTCACTTTTGACCCTCAAAACACAAAATTTCCCAATTTATCTTTAGACCTTTTTAAAGAGCTTAAAAAAACAATTAATTTGGTATATAAAAGTATTTTTGTTCGGTTAATAGTAGTTGGAGAAAATTAAAAAAATTGTAAATTTAAAATTCCCATGTCATTCTTATGGAGAATATTGTTAAATGTTGTAGTTTGCTTGTTTATGGATATATTTTGTATTTTGATCAAATTTATTTATTTTGTACTAAGCTATCAATATTTTACAAAAAAACACACTTTATTAGTTTCCTTGTAGCAGCAAACCTAGGTACTCGTTAAACCTAATGTAATTAAAATATATTTAATTGAAAATCAATTAAGACAAATGGAAATTCGCTTAGTCGGCAGGTTTGCTGCGGCGGGGGTATTTTTATATTTTTCTGTCTGGTTATCGTTAGTGTACTGTAGTTGTTTACTCATACAAATGCAATAATTAATTTCAAGCAAATAATAACTCGGGATAAGCTATTATCGTAGGTAGAACACGGTAAAACCTAAACCCTAAACAGTTTAACTTTTTCGATTTTATGTTCTCAGAGGCCAAATTTGTATTAAATCTACTCATTTATTCAACAAAATTGGTTTAATGTGTGACGGACGATTACTGAAGGGAACTAAGGAAGAATTAACCACCAGGATCATCGGACTGATCACTTTGAAAATATCTTGAAACCATGTTTGTTGCTAGAATACTATTCCAGATGTATAACTTAGGAAACGTGTAAAACATTTAAACATAATTTTTAAATAGTAGGCTACAGTTAGTTCCACCATAACTGTATTGAAAAGTGATATACAAATATAAGTTACATAAACACCGTGCATGATGTTTTATTATGGTACTTTTAACCCCCAGAGCCCTAAACAGTTGCAGGCTCTCCTCTAATTCCAGTAAAAGGTGTTATTAAAACTTGATGTCATGCATATAAATTTCTCTACAAAAAGATTAACAATTTTGTAATTCACTTTAAAAGCGTATACTTGACGTAATACGCCAAAAACACGAACTCCCATTATACAGCAATTGCATGATTTTACTTTCTCCCCCTATACCATAGTATATGGAGAAAGTATTGTTTTCGTCAAAATTTTCGAGTTTGAGTTTTGAGTGGATATATTCGTTTTGGGTCCCCCTGGACCCAAAAAAGTGGTTTTTGAAGTGATGTCTGTGTGTGTGTGTGTGTGTCTGTGTGTGTGTCTGTGTGTCTGTGTGTCTGGATGTGTACAGAGCTAGGGACTACACCTGTTGTCCGATTTCAATGAAATTTGGTATGTAGGTTCTAATCCGTGGTATCTCCAGGCGTTTTTTTCATTTTTTTGAAATTTTGATTTTTTATGGGAATTTTCCCATAAAAACCCATAAAAAACTGGAAAAATAGGATTTTCTCAAAAATGGCCCGAACGATTTTGATAAAAATTCAGTATGTTGTAGCCCTTTAAATTCTGAACAAAATGGTACGAATCCCATTTCTGTAAAAATTACGGTTCAATAGTTATGGTAAATTATGTTATTTTCCCATAAAACCCCCATAAAATAACAAAAAATAGGATTTAAGACAAAAATCCGGTTTTGATTTAACAGAGTATGTTATGATCCTTACAATTTTGATAGTTTTTGTCATTTTTTAGATAATTTTATTTTTAATGGGGATTTTCCCATAAAACCCCATAAAAAACTGGAAAAATAGAATTTTCTCAAAAATGGCCCGAACGATTTTGATAAAAATTTAGTATGTTATAGTCCTTTAAATTCTGAAGAAAATTGTACAAATCCCATTTCCGTATATTTACTCTCACCGCTTACATATGATAAAGGTTGTTGACAAACTTATGGGAGAAAGTATGTGTCAGAATGCTGATACCGTTTATTTACATTTTTAGTAGGCTATAAGTAGGAATGAACGGGATTGCACTTATCAACAACTTCTAATCTTTTTTCTTGAGCACCCAGTCTAAATAATCTTAAAGTAATTGGAGAAGGCAGGTGCCATGCATTAAAATAATATCTAAAATTCATAACTACCGCGACATCTAGGGTACGCAGAATCCTAATGACTAATTCCAAACTACCAGAAATCAGCTGTGAGCCCTATTATGTTCTGTAATAATATCACACGCCCGGATGGTGCTGGGTCTTAAAAAAAGTACAGTAATGTATAAGACTTTGACCCAAACAATATTAACCTCAATTGCCAAATCGTCTATGCTGATATATTAGAACGGTTGGTAATAAATTTACGATGCTTAACTTGATAACTGATAAAATATTATCTGCTTTTATATTAATTTAGCAATAGTCAATGTGGACATTTCAATACAAATAGGCCATAAGTGATACCTAGTAGGCTATATAGCTACGACATTATTTTCTGTATGACGTGAGAATCACCTCGGAACAATTATCGACGGAGATTTTAATGCTACCTAATTATATGCATATGAATGAATGTGTGGGTTTATATTAACTCAGGTAAGTTTATTATCAAACCCAGCATGTCTATAAATGAAAAAGAACTGTTCTTCAATACAGTATTATAAAAAGGAAGTTAAAAAGATATTTTCTTTGTGTCTAAATTATATCAAAATTGGCCATGGGAGTTTTATATGTGTACAAATCTACACAATCACATTATCTGTACAGTTTGGTTTCGTGGTGGCCCAAAAGTGATTTTTCTACCAAAAAGTCAAACTCAAAAGTTAAAACGAAAAGAATAGCAAAAAAGAAGAAATGCAAATTTTTAAATGTTACGTGTTGGGAAATGTTAATAACTACACGTAATAATAAAGAACCATGTAATCATTTTTTACAATTTTAATTTGACTTAATAATGGAATGAAAACAATAAATATGTGACATACTTAACTGATTACTTAACTGATACTTAACAGATTACAAATAACTCTATCCTTGCGAAACTCTAAATGCGCAAAACCAACATAGCAACAAAAGCTCAGCTTATAGACACTCTTATTCTAATTCTAGTTTTTTATCACAATCAAAAATTCAATATAGCTACTCAGACCTTTGCTAGTATGGTAAACAGATTAAAAATGCTTGTTAAGAACAAGAGAACGCATAACGAGTACCAAAGCCAAACGTTTAATTAACACAAGTTTTAAGTTTTATACGTGTATTAAATAATGTTAAAAAAGTAGTTAAGGCTAATAATTTGCCCACCACCCCCCCCCCTTGTAAAAAACAAACAAATAACTTGAGATGAACAAATTCGTCCCCATTTTAGGACAGTTGATGTATGCCTAGCAAAAAACAGTTTATATTGATTTCACATAAAATTGATATGCTTTAGCCTATCTACTGAAATTATGTCAGGCATCTGTACCTCATCATATAATATAACAGTTATGTCAAATAAAAGTAGTTTACCATCAGGGCTAATAATTATTAAGATAAATAATTATAAAGATAAATAATTATAAAGATAAATAATTATAAGATTTTACTCTGGGTGAATAATTTTGCTTTACAGCCGCCACGTCTTTTTCTCTCGCAAAACCACTTCTTTCTTCTACACACTAACACCGATTGCAAATTGAATTTAAAGTTATTAAATATCAAGGACTCTTTGCCCTTATTACTAAAAACCAACTCCGCACAATCTTCCATGGTCTTCACGCCTTGAATGTTTAGGCAAAACTGATGCGAAATCCTAAATATGCCGAAATGTAAGGGTGACGCAGCATTCTAATGACTTAATTCCAAGATACTTCCCTCCATGCCGGAAATCGGGTGTCAACAACCCTACGCTATTATGTTACCTACCCCCGTAAAAATATTACACACACTGGTATATAGTACTGGTTCTTTAACGTAAAAGTAATGCATACATTTATAGTTCAACCTAAACTATGTTAACCACATTCATCACATCGTGTATGCAGATGCATAAGAACGGCTGATACTGAATTTGCCTTCTTCACTAACAATGTAATTTTCCAAAACTTAACTTTATTTCTGATCAGAATTTTAACAAATCTGCTTTTATATTTAGAAATGATTAGTGTGGTGCACATTTGTATAATACTATGCTATAGAGATACATAGTAAGCAATGTAGCAACATAATTGTTGTGTAGGATGTGACAATCAACCACGCAAAAATATTGACGAAGTTTTTTAGTTACCTAATACTTATGAATAAATGTAATTGTGTTGATTTTTAAAATTAAATATCAATAATATTCACAGTTATTGTTTAACAAAAAATAGTGATAGAAGATATACCACATCACTTATTGCATTCAACATTACAACATGCAAAACTAAACATGTATTGGACTTCCGTGCCGACGTAAAACCTTGTATAACTTAAGTTTTAAGTTTAACTTTTATCGTTAAATAATCATATTATCTTTCATAATACTCAATACAATAAGGGGTTTTCGTCATAATAAAGCAAAACATTCATATTTATACCTCATGCGTTGCGGGTCCAAAGTAACATTTTTATTCCATAGGGAGTAAAAAGTTGTTGCAAACAGTTGTAAATTAATCAGGCAAGGGTTTAGCCTAATGTTGCATTGTTGACAGTAGCTGGAAATATCGATGGTATAATGTATTGTAAACACAATCTTAATAGAAGAAATGATTTACTCACTTTCTAAATAGCAACTTATTTACAATAAGTTATTAGAATATATGTGGAATATTATATGGAATATGTTATTAGGGTTTAATTTGTCTGCTCCTTCAATATTTTTAGCTCTTAACTGTATTTGAAAATTCATTTAGACATCAGCAAACAGCTTTAGCAAAGTATTTGCGTCCATCCCTGTATATCATAATTGTCATGTTCATGTAAGAGATTCCCGTTTCTCCCTCGCCCCTCCCAACTACCTGGCCCGCCGTCGTGGCTTTCGTCCCCAGGATTATAACTACTCAAACCCTCGCTAATTGCCGTGGCTTACGTCCCCCCAGCTTATAGAGATAAACATTCGTGGCTTTCGGTCTGCGCCCGTGCAGCCGAGCGGCACTAATGAGGGTCGGACCTTCTTGGGGGTGAACAATAGACGGCTTATCAGACCCTCCCCTCGGCCGTAGAACGATTGGCACACATTTTTAGCAGATTTGGAATAGCACGACTGGCACAATCATTAGAGGGGATTAAGAAGAGTCAACCTGTAAGGTTCGGAAAGGCACGATTGGCACAACAGACCGGTAAGGAAATAGTAGGCAGGTAGCCAGAATGCGGAAAAATGGAAATTGTTCTGTCCCCACTGTAGTGTCCCTGAAGTCCCTGCTGTAGTGGTTATTAGAGTAAGTAATTACTTCATCCATGGCCAGGGCCGGATTTAGCATTTTGGCGCCCCTAGGCCCAAATAATTTTTCCGCCCCCTGTTCTGGTCACAGTTTCTTTCCTACAAACCTTTATTAAAAACTATATCATGCCTAAAGGCCTATGTTAATTGCTTGAACACCACTCCTCGTCGGAATTTTATCATTGCAAGTTTTTTTTAAGAATTATCTTGTTTAGCCTCAACAAAATGCCGTCTTAAACACTTTTGGCAATTTTATGCTTTTAGCAAATGCTCGCTCACGCTTGTGGGACTGAAACAAAACAATCCAACCCACAGAGCATTTCTGCAAAAAAAGCATGTCCACTAATTCCAATTTCAGGCCCCAAAACATGAACTCCATAACAGTACGTGATACCATAGATTAAACATAGGCCTTTAGTAGATTTGTCATCCTTAGGGATTAGCTGAAAACAATTCTTTTTATTTAAGTTATATGTTATTTAAACCTAGTTTGTCCAAAATAAAACGATCTAATCATAAACAATAGGTCGTCCCCTGGTTATATTACAAGAAACTAAACCCCTCACAACGACAACATAGAATAATAGAAACAAAATTACGTCAAAACTAACTTCCAGTGTGACCAACATATATAAACTAGACATGAAAAACTATATTTAGGATTGACAATATGATAACAAGTCGACTTGAGTTTATGGTTAATCTATGGTGGTACTGCATTCTGATTATATTTGCAAAGCAATAGTCCGGCCAACCATAATTATTCTCAGGTCTGAGCTGAGAAGGAAATTACATCAAATGGTGCTTTGGAGGGGATTTAATTTTTCTAAAACCTGTTGCAAACTCAGATATTTTTTTCGTTTTTCAATTTTAAAGATAAACTTGTCGTATTTTTAATATTCAAAACGTATTATATATTTTAACTCGACCCTGCAGTGCAGGTTGCTGTAAACTGATCAAAAGATTAGTTAATACATTTTCTTTTTGTTAATTAAGGGTGGTAACGGTGTCTAACACGCATACGCCCCCAATCACTCAGATCAGTGGCGCCGAGCCAGCAAATAGTGGCAGTGCAAAGAATACAGTGGCAACTGGCAATACGATGCGGGATGCGTACCGCTCGGGCGCTCGACAACATCCCTACAGCCTACTCCCGTATAACCAATGTTCGTTATCAATGTTGTAAAAAAATTGATGTACAGAATAATGTTGAAAAACTGTTTATATTTTCTAACGGTTATTTCTTTTAATTAATTTAAAAATTATAATGCTTTATTGGCAAGAGTTTTTTTTTTATCAACTCACAAAATATGTTAAGCTATGGCTATTTATTTTACTTTTAGACATTTAAAAAATATTTTTCCTCTCGGCCGTGCGCCCTCTGGGAGCTTGCGCCCATAGGCCCGGGCCTACCGGGCCTATTGGGAAATCCGGCCCTGTCCATGGCGTAAGTTTGCGCGACAAATCTGCTGCTACGGGCACTTCCCTAGCTGGACCCAAATAAAACTACACTACACTAACCTAACCTAACCTAACCTAAACTAACCTAACTTAACCTTTGAAAATACGGGATATTACCGGCAAATGACTGTCGTAGCAGAGTTGACGGGGAATTTTAAACTTCCCGTTTTCCCTCGTTCGATGGCGTCTACCTGGTCGAGCGGTTGTGCCAATCGTGCCTTTTCCAATCAGGCGAGTTGACCCTACTTATTCCGCTCAAATGATTGTGCCAATACTGCCATGGACAGAAGATCCAAAAATGTGTGCCAATCGTCCCATTCCCCTCCCCTCCCCCGTGGTCTGGAGAAAGCTTGTAAACAAACTATTGCACAAGCTTGACTTGACATTGGGCTGCTTCAACTATAATTTTGTCAAACGGACTGTGATGTTTCAAAATCAAAAACAATAATTTGGGACCATACTGCTTAACAATAATGGACTGCAATTATTGTTGAACATACAATCCATTTTTAACAAACTAAGATTATACGATTCAATTACAATTATAAAAATTATCTTGGTATTTTACTTGGGGTAATGAAGTTATGTAGGCTAGTGTAATTCTCGGTTCATCAAGGTTCTACTGAATTATGTTTGGCAGTGAATAAGTGTAGAATGCAATTTATAAATTCAGGGATACACACCTTTTACACAGTTATAAAGTCTAATTTAATTGCCCATCATCAAATCGTGAGCTAGAGCATCTTAGTGCATTAGTGATGTTTTCTAAACTTGGCAAACCCGCAAAATGCCACTTAAGGCCAATAATCCGTTCCAAAAACGTAAGGAAATACAATGTGAAAATAAACTTGAGATCAAACTCCTTGGCTTGTGAGAACCAGGAAACAAGATAAAACATAACCTCAAGTAAACAAGCCCAAACGTTTGACATCAGTCCTGCTGAGCTAAGGTGTTGTGTGAAGATTTCGGCTGCTAGTGTACTTAATACAAGCAACCAACTTTTGAAAATAAATGTTGTGAATTGTGATTTTCAAGAGAGAAAACTGTGGACTTGGCTAATTTGAAATTCTATAGTTCAAAATCGTCATTTAAGTTTATTTACACAGCTTTACATTGTTTTATAGGTTAAAAATACATATGCAGCTTATTATTAACCGCGCCGAACTATCCGAATCCGAACCTCCCAATATCCGATCCGATCCGAACCGAGCCTCAACTATCCGGTCCGAATCCGATCCGAAATGAAATTTCACTATCCGCACACCTCTAATAAGTACAATAACTTTTGAACCGTAATTTTTACGGAAATGGGATTTGTACCTTTTTCCAAATATTTAAAGGACCATATGCAACCTACTTAACTTTCTTTGTATATTTACATTTACATTTGCTTACTCTTTGTGTTTTTACCTTGTCAACAAATGTCCACTTCGAAATAAAATACTCCTTAGTAAAATAACAAAACTTGGCCTTTTTATTTTTAGAAATTATATCACTATGTATTTAAAAGATCTAGGGATTCACAAAATATGTTACATAAATTTGGTGGGTTGCTAACTTTACTTATATGCTTAGATAATGTCCTCAACTTCAGTCGGTATTACAATATATTCATAACCTCAGAGCTTAGATAAGTGCTGGGAACTCTCTTTATTTTCCAATTATCCTTGCCAATCTTCTAATTTAGTAAACTTTTTATGGTAATAAAGTAATAGCCTTTGATTATATGCTTTAACAAATAATTTTATACCGAATTTGAATAGGATTGTTCCAAAACAAATGGATAAATTTAGTCTCTCAAGCACATGGTTTATGGCCTAATTTTAATATCTGCTTGTTTGTAATTTCACTGGCTATCTTATATACTAAAAAACTTTTGCAAAACTTACGACAACTAGCCTGACCTTACTACTGGACCGACTTACACGCGGTTGTTACCAAATGAAAGATATTTACCTGTAGATGTGCAGAGTCCCTTTATAAATTAAAATAGGCTCACAAATAAGCACAAAAATGGATTTGTAATTTTGAAAAAATTAACATGGGTCTTATGGGTTGCCATGGCGATGACGAAATAAAAACAAAATATAAACAGAAAATCAAAACAAATTAAAGACATTCCAATCACATGTTTTATTTACAGTGTGGGGTGAAAAGATCCATGGGTGAATAGAGAAGTCTGTACATTACATATTTTTTTGGTAGAGTTTTCGATCACGGGGCAGCCTATAGGAACCAATATAAAAAAAAAGTTTTAATAAACGTTTCTTATGGAGATTGTTTTAAGCTTACGGCAGCCATACTACTGGACCGATTTACACGCGGTTGGTACCAAATGAAAGGTAATTGTCTGTATATTTGCCCATTTTGCTTTGACTTCAGATATCACTGGTCTAAATGTTATAAAAACGGAAATTAAAATATCTATTGACAATTTAAAATGGGGTAACATTTTTAGTCTATTAAGAGTGAGATCTGGAGTTATTGGACCGATTTACATGCAGGTTGTGTTAAATGAAAGGTAATTAACTCTATATTTTCCCATGAGCATGAAAAGTTTACTATTCCTTTAGATCTTATATACTAAAAAACTTTTGCAAAACTTATGACTGCTAGCCAGCTAGCCTGACCATACTACTGGACCGAATTACACGCAGTTGGTACCAAATGAAAGATATTTTCCTGTAGATGTGCAGAATCCCTTTATAAATTAAAATAGGCTCAAAAATAAGCACAAAAAATGAATTTGAAATTTAAAAAAATAACATGGGCCTTATGGGTTGCTATGTTGGTGACGAAATAACAACAAAATATAAACAGAAAATCAAAACCGATAACAGAAATTCCAATCACATGTTTTATTTACAGTGTGGGTTGAAAATAGAGAAGTTTGCACAATACATACTTTTGGTCGAGTTTACAACCACGGGGTAAGCTCTTGTTGTTTACTAATTAAATTAATAAAATATGCAAGTCTTTACTTGAATAAATAGGTTTTATAAAGATTTTATCAGTTATGAGGTTGCTCGATCCACCTCAGAAGTACTGTTCACAAATTGTCCAACACCTAAATAGGCTAGTCTATAATAAATCAGATGTAGATTACCAAATTCAATTTTCATCTCTGAAAACCATTTCTTCTTGCCTGTTGACTGTATAATAAAAAGGATTATTCTCAATGGTTCCAGATCTTCTCCCTATTTGAAACAATTAAGACTATTTTGGTCCAACTTTCACTTTTTACTTGGGAATATTAATATTAAGACCACACAAATTTGTTGAAACTATACCCCAGGCTATTTCATGGCAGAAGAAGGAGGAAGTCCAGTTGTTAACACATGTTTTACAGCAACAATGCACTCAGGTCTTCTAGATCTATAAGTTCATTATTCACTTTTAATCACTCAGGTCAATTAATATTATATGAAATTTCATTTGTGTAAATTGGCTTTTTGAGATTTATTTAATCATCTATATATTTATTTTATTTTAGCTTGTGTTTGAAATAGATTATAAACATCATATATTTTAAATAGGCTGTTAGGCTTAATTAACTGGTATAGTTCGGCCGCTTAGAAAGCGACCTCCTCCAGCATTGGTTTAGCATTAGCGCGCAGGTCGTTTTCTAAGCAGCCGAACTATAGTAGGCTATTTATATATTATCTGTTGAGGACACTTATACTGAATCTATATATATACATACATATAGGCCTACTGAGAATTAATATGGACACTTTTATATGGGATTACATGAGGAGGTATCTGTTTATATTTTGGTAATAGGCTATCTTTATTGTTTATTTATATTCATAAATATATTCAAATTTATGAACTGTTGCACATAACATATCAACCTTAATCAAAACAGGCTTTTTTCCTAAAATCCGATTTTTTAAATTTTATGGGGTTTTCATGGGAAAATAACATAAGCTACAATGGCTTTGGAATCGTAATTTTTACGGAAATGGAATTTGTACCATTTTGTTCAGAATTTAAAGGACTATAATATACTAACTTTTTATTAAATGATTTGGGCCATTTTCTATCTGTAGCTTTGTACACATACACACAGACATCACTTCAAAAACCACTTTTTTGGGTTCAGAGGGACCCAAAATGGATATATCTACTCAAAACTCAAACTCGAAAGTTTTGACAAAAACAAAACTTTCTCCATATATTATGTATAGGGGGAGAAAGTAATAAATCGTAAAATAATTTGTAACATTATGCGAAGACCGTTTCATACAATACATACATAAAAACTTATACTTACAGACGCAAAAGAACAACGATGATAATATTTTGCACCTATCTATTTACTATGTTTTGTTAAGGAATATTTAAGTAAATCATAAGTTGTTTGTTACCATTTTTATTGAAATTTTCAGTGGGCGGAATTTAAATTTATTAACCGTTTTGATTTAAAATTACAACTTAAAAACAAAAAGTTACATTTTGATTACAAACGGTATCTAAAAGAACTAACAAAGCGAAAATATGGCCCGTCTAGGATCGGTCCTCATCCTCTCTGCTCGTGAGGATGAGTGTGAGGAATTGCTAAAACTATAAGTAGCATCCATTAAAATAACATGAGAAATTTACAACTTTTGACTTTTTCTGGTCAAATGTGGGAAAAGCCCATTTTTACCCCATAACCCCCTCCCCCTACCGTAAACCTTGTTCCCGTAGTCTGATCATGGTAGTTTACACGTTTCTACCAAATCTCATCAAAATCGGATAATTTCTTACTACGAGACCTACGGTAATGGCTTATTCCCTAGATGGGAAATTCACTAATAAAAGGCTGGGGTTTGGACCATTCCCTTCCAAAATGTTAAAAAATGCATTGATGTGGATAGATAAAAAAATGTTCCCTCTTAGTGATAATTTTTATCATTAAATGTCTATTATTGTATGTCTTGTTGCTACTTTGGGTCCACTAAAACCCAAACCCACATATAGAACACTTTTTACATGTTCATAGTCATTTATTTTAAAATTAAATGCCCGTCCATTGTTTGACATAAGTTTAAACCCTTCTTCTACTTCAGTTTCAAGGCGATGTGTGAACTTACAAATCCTATACTCAATAACAATTGCTTCTGTGCCTTTACTTTCAAGAGGTACCAATAAATTCCCTCCTTTATTAGAACTGACTTCTTTCTTGGATTCCACCATATACTTCATTCCTAAAGAGCAGACTATTCCTGCTACCAAATTGTGATACCATTCTTCAGTAGTTCTTATTGTCTCTCCACATTTTATTTTTGTCAACAAATCTTCGAACTGTCCTCTGAACTTGTCAAGCTGTTTGGAAAGAAGTAAGTTTATAAAAGGCTCATATTGTGAGCTGGTTACTGAGAGTTCTTTACAAACCCAGTGCCCAACACCAGATGCAAAAATACCTCTGATATCCATATTAGGGATTTTCATCTTCCAGATGGGTCTATCTGTCATTCTCTCAGGCGGAATTAAATCTAAATATCCAGCATGAACAAAGTGACTGTAGTAATCACTACTAACTCCTCTCATATAGATTGATTCTGTCATAACACTTCTGACTATTTCTTTACCTTCAATTAGAAGATGGAAATACTCTTGCATATAGTCGAGGAGGAAAGCTCTGTCGATCATACGGGTAAATTGTGTTGCAAAACTCCTTTGTAAATAATAATCATACTTCCCTTTCCAAGAGATGCATTTCATAACGGACAGAGGATTGAAGATTTCTTCTTCATGAATATTAATTCCTCCGTACCATTTTCTAAGGTGGTAAGGATTGAAGAAAAAGTCTACATTAGATAACAGCTCTCTTAAATCTTTTTGAGTAAATCCAAATGATTTGGAAAAAGGTTTGTCCAAAATAGTACAAACCTCTATAAAATGATAATCCGACAATCCTGTTGACACAACTGGAAAGTTTAAAGTCCCAGTTAATACAGCCCTGAAAAGATATTGGTTTTCTTTGAAAGCACTTTCAAAAAGAACTCTCAACATAATAATAATACTGTCAAAATCTCTATTTTTGTCACCAAACTCAAGATAAGCACTGATTAATGGAAAGTCATAATTATCTATAAGAATCACAACTTCTGAATGGAAATACCTATGGAGAAGCATACTTAAAAATTCAAAGCACGATACAAAATTTTCATCTTCAATGCTCCCAGTTATGTATTGAGCTAATCTAGCCTTCTCAGAAAAATCCAAAATATCGTTATCATCATCCAAAAAGTTTTTTAAAAAACCATAGCTTTTGTAAAGTTCTGATATTATATCTTGAAAACTGTCCTCAAAGTCTGAATAACTTTTACCTTTAACATCTTTTAAATCCACATGAATCACAGGGTGATTTCCCATATGACCAATTATGATGTCATTCATTGATGAAATCTTTAGAGGTTTCAAGTGCACAGTTTTATCATCAATGGTATAATTTCCACCCAAAAAAAATAATTTATTAATTTGCTCATTTGCTGGCATAATATTTCCATATCTGTCAACTTCAATGTCAAAAAACTGTTTAAGCATATTTAAATTCACACTTTTACCCCATTTTCTTGGTCGGATGATTTGGAAAACTTTATTCTCACTGTTTATAGTTTCATTGATAAAAAGAGTCTTATCAACAAAAATTCCATTGGTTACCAATGCTTTGAAATCTTCTACATCAACATTCCAGTCGAATGGGATGGTTCTTAGTTCACTCCCGAAACTAAAATAAACATTTAAATATAAAATAATGAGCCAAATACTTTGAAAAAACCGCATCACCATTTCATCTAATTTAATGTGTCTTTAATATCAAGTAAATAAAAGCATTTTAAGAAAATAAAACTGATTATCTAGATTTGATTGCATTTCTTATCATGAGTACAGACTTAACATCTGGCATCATTACATAACAATAGAACTGATGGCAACAAACAATTTCGACAGTTTGAATTATTACAGTGGATTCTATTATGATTGAGTATGACACGGTAGTCTTATAATAACTGCAATCTGCCAAAACAATATTTAGCAGGTAACTTTTATGGAGGGAGTTAACTAATTTAGAGTAATGTATCCTTTTCAGTGATGGCTTTTCCAATCTTTTTTAAGATATAAAAACGTAAAATTGAGGATGGGTGTAATCAAATTACTTAACACATTTGCTGTGATTGTGTTATGGCCGGCCACAGCCGGGTGTGGGACCAGCCAATTTGCGAGTGTGCATGGATGGGTGCGCGAAAAACTGTTTAAATTTAGTTTCATCCAATAGGAGAGGCAAATTATAGCATATACTGTGTTCCAGTCATTGGGGACGTAGTTCTACAAGAAACCAACAGATAGCAGCAATAAACAAAATTGCTAACATGCCCTCAGTATTGCCAAATGCAGAGGTTAAATACCTAGATACACCTACAAGAAATACTACAAAAAAGGCACCAAGTGAAAACTGCCACTGCACAAGTTTGTGGTTATATCTCTTTCTACAATGCTACACTTCACATTCGCAGGGCAGTGCAAGCCAACTACTGACACATTTATTTTTAGACGACCAGATCGCAGCTAATCCCAAGCGTCACACCCGAGGGCCAATGTGTTAAGGGAAATGCTATCAGAAGTGGTTGGATATTGCCCTCAGAAGATTGATATAAATGCAGTGGTGTCCAGGGATGTATTTAACTATTTGCCACCTCTATACTCAATTTCATGTTCACCGTGCAGTGCGGAGCGCTCGTATGCCATGTATTTCAAATGGGAGTTTCTGCACTGATAGCCGTCCACAAAACATCAACACCCGTGAACCACTACACTGCGCTACTTCATCACTGCATAAACCCTTTAAATTTCGTTTAGGTTTTTATTTGAGAATTGAGTTATTTATCACTTAAAAATACCCACCTACTTATTTAACTAAAAATATTTAAGAATGAAATTTATGAACCATTTTGTTATAACTAAGAAAATGAATATGATAATTTATGCACTAAACAAAACATTTTTGGAAAAAAATCAAACTACTAACATATTTTAATTGTTTTTACACAATACCTTACTTATATTTATTTTCATGATTGGATTTTTTATTCTTGTTTGGTCAGATTAACTCATCTTAATTGCCTTCTGTGATTCATTGCAACGGAACTACACGTATAAATAAACACACTTCTTCTATCAAACTGATTTTATCCAGCTTTATGTATATAAAATGTAGCAGATGTATTATTTATTAATAAAGGGCGAGCATTTTATTGGTCATAAAAAGTATTTGTCACTGGAATCATTAATGGATGTACGTAGCCTCTTAACTGAGGAGTGGCAGATAATTTTATAGGTTTTTTAATTCCTAACAACTTTGTAATTTACACTTACTTCATATCTCTTTTAGTTTTTGTGTAAATGACAAAAACAACTAATTTTCCTATATTAAATGCATGTTATTTGGGTTTGACGTGGTTTAGCACTAAATGAAATGGGGCCTTTAGTGTTAAACCCAAATAGCATGCATTTGATATAGGAAAATAAGGTTTTTTCTTATTTACACAAAAACTAAAAGAGATACGAAGTAAGTATAAATTACAAAGTTGTTAGGAATTAAAAAACCTATAAAATGATGTGCCACTTGACATATGTTGCTATTTGAAAATTTTGAACAATGAGCATTTGCAAATTTTTAAAAATAAATTTTTGGAAATTTTTATTATTTCAAAAATCCTTTACTTGTAGCATATCAAAGTAAAGCTAATTTCATAACGAGTAAGAAAATTCAACCGGAGAAGGGCTAAATGCATTGGTATAGGAAACACAGAGTATAAAAAAATATTGATTAAAAAAAACTGCCGCCATTTTGAAACAAAAAAAGATAATTAATTTCTGTTTTCGCCAAAACGTTTCTCTATTGAATACCTTTAAAATGGTGTATAACATGACATATGTTTACATTTGAAAAATCCGAGATTCAAACTAGTGACTGTCAGTTTTTGGCACACCCTGTTATGGGAAAACGTTTAAAATATTTTTACGTTATTCCTTGGGGTCGATGATTTAGCGGGAAATAATTTTATTTCATCCTTGTACGTTAAGCCGTTTTCCCGTAATCAATTTGAGACACCTCTTGTGGGACACCCTGTATAACTTAGCAAGCATTAGTAAGCATCATATAAAATAGCCAAATAGGGCCAGGAATGGTACAACCAACAACAAGGCTGGTGTTAGCAGAAGGAGTAGAAGGAGCAAAAAAACTAAAATACCCCTGCTGCAGCAAACCTGCAGACTAAGCGAATTTCCATCTACACATCTGGAATTCCACTAAATTATTCCCTTAAAATTGACAGATTTATTTCCTATTTAAATATCATTAATATTAATGAGTACTTAGGTTTGCTGCTACAGGGAAGAAAATAGGGGGTTTTTATTGAAATATTAATAGCTTAGTAAACAAAATTTCAAAATTTCATTAAAATATGTCCATAGACAAGCAAGCTTACAACACTGTATTTATTCTCCATAAGAATAACATGGTAATATTAAATTTACACTATTTTGCGATTTTTCCGTAAACGTTAGGCATGCAACAATGCTTCAATATACTAAATTATTTGTTTTTTTGAGCTCTACAAAATGGTTTAGAAAGAAATTGCAAAATTTTATGTTTTCAGGGTGAAAAATTAGAAAAACCCATTTTTACCCCATAAAACCCCCCATCAACCACTGTTCCCATAGTCCGATCATGCTGGTTCGCGAACTCGTTCGAATAAATGTAGGTTTACACGTTTATACCAAATTTAAATTTCATCAAAATCGGATCATTTTTGCTCGAGTTATCGCGCTAACGGACACACATATATATATATATATATATGAATTTGAACGGATGGTGTTTTTGGCCTCTGGGGACCTCAAAACGAAAAACTAAATCGGTCCCGGGTCCAGGTCTTACCTTGAGACCTACGGTAATAGCTTATTCCCTATATGGGAAATTCGCTAAAACTAGTCTCAGGGGCTTTTTGGCTTCTACCTAGGTGATACTACTAGTCAAGCAATTAATAGATGAAACACTCATCTTAATTCAGTATATTAAGTTAGGCCCAGACAAAATCTAGCAACGGATGAATGAGCTAACAACTAACGTGGAAATATGTCGCGTTAGTTAAGTAGTAACAGATAAGAATAAGAATAAGAATAAGAATAAGAAATATTTATTTCCATTGATCTTTATAAAAGAAATAGGACACGTCATTGTTATACATAGTTACAAGGTGATTCAGTATTTACAGTACAAAATATCTAAATCTAAATAGCCACTTACATGAAAAAAAAGCTTTATTTCAACTTACTCTTCAAAATCTAATATTTATTTCACAACTTAAAAAATCATCAATTTTGTAAAAGGGATTTTTAACAATCCAGTCATACAGTTTATTTTTAAAAATACTGTAAGAAACTAATTTTGCTTCTTCAGGCAGCTTATTAAAAAACATTATACAATTTAATTTATGTGAATGTTTGGTTTTTGCCAATCTGTGCTGCAATATATCTATTTCATCCCTACCTCTTGTATAGTGATTGTGTACGTCTTTTCGGAAAGAGAATTGATCTAAGTTTGACTTTGTATATATTAGAATTTGGAATATATAAAGATTTACTATGGTTGGTATCCTGAAATTAATGAAAAGAGGTTTACAATGTGTATCTGAGCATTCTCCAGCAATGCTTCGAACCGCCTTTTTCTGGAGTAAAAAGAGGTCGTTAATATGTGGAGAGTGGCCCCACAAAATAAGACCATATAGTATGTGCGATTGAAAGAGTCCAAAATACGCCAATCTTAAATATTCTTGACTAACAAAATCTTAAGTTTCTACAGCAAGCACCTCACTCTTGAAATTTTGTTACAAACAGATTTTATGTGTGATGACCAATTTAATTTTGAATCCAAATTAAATCCTAAAAGTTTAACTGATTCAAATTTTACCTCTGTTTTAAGACTGATTGTTATATATTGTGATTTGTCAGAATTACAAGATAGTCTGTTTGCAGAAAACCAATCATATGCTCTATGTTCAGCCTCTTGACTAATTAAGCGCAGGGTTGTTAAATTAGAATGGTTAGCGAGTAAAGTTGTATCATCCGCATATATAACAGATTGTGTATTTATATTTATAGGAAGATCATTAATGTAGACGTTAAAGAAAAATGGCCCTAGTACAGAGCCCTGAGGAACACCGGTTTCAACTTTTTCAGTTTTAGAACATTTATTTTTAATTGATACCAATTGAAGTCTATTACATAAATACGAAGAAATTAGAAGCATGGCATCATTAGTGATGCCATAAAAACGTAGTTTGTTAGTTAGGATATCAAAAGGAACCGTGTCAAAAGCTTTACTTAAATCACATAAAACTAATGACACAGATTCCTTCTTTTCTAAAGTTTCGAGAGAATGGTCAACTAAAGTGAGAATTGCTGAGGTTGTGGATTTACCTCGACGAAAGCCGAATTGGGAGTTTGACAATAGGTTCAAAGTAATTATTTAATTGATTATACATTATTGCTTCAAATATTTTGGAAAAAATAGGAACAAGTGAAATAGGCCGATAATTTTGAACCATTTTTTTTACCATTTTTTTATCACCTTTTTTGAATATTGGGATTACTTTCGATATTTTGAGGGATGGAGAAAAATATCCCTCCCTCATACAGGTATTCAATATAAAAGCAAGAGGGTAGCTAATAAAACCTATAGTCTTTTTCAAAATATTATTAGAAATCCAATAATAATCCATTGATTTAGAATTTGTTAATTTAGCAACAACTTTAATTATATCCGATGATGAGACCTCTGACCAAGAAAATGTTGTATTTGTTGAGTTGTTTCCTAAAAAATCTTCTGCTTTGTAAGGGCTTTGTGGTATTACTTTACTTTATTCTTTTATTGAATCTAAAAATATGAATTCATTTCATCTGGGTCAAGTATGGCATGATAGATAGGAATGGACCTACAGTAATAGTTTATTTCCTAAATGGGAAATTCACTTAAATGTATTAATATCTCTAAAATTAGAAATAAGGTTCTATAAAAATAAAAATCAATTCTCAGGTTACACTGATAATGCAAATATAGACTTACTTTTTGAAGATTTTATTTTCCAAACGCTTTTTGGCTGAATTTTCAGTTTCCTTCAAATCAGTGAGTCCCGTTAGTTTCTTCTTCTTTCTCTTTCCTTTTTCAGGCATTTTCAAGTCAATTCCTGTTGCTCTCTGGAAAATAACGCCGAGGTATGTTTAACCAATTGCTAACAGATAACAATAAGTTTCAATAACCACATGCTGCACAAGGGCATTAACACTTTGTTAACACTTTGAAAATTTGTAAGTTTAGTAGAATTCAATTCATTATTTCTTTATTCATTAAACCTTTCAAGTAGCTTACATGAATAGTGTCATTCTCTTACATGTTTTTACATTAAAATGGTCTTACATTCTATAAATACAAAATTCTTAAAATCTAACAAAAGTTTACACAAATAAAAAATTAACGCTCCTTCTAAAATTCTACAGTTCATCAAGGGAATACAATATACCTTGATGATGAAAAATGTTTTAAGACCTCTCTTAAATCCCACCATGATTTTGCTGATTTGATTTCATTTGGAATTTTGATTTAAAATTTAGAGCCGGTATAACTTGGTTTTTTACTGCAAAAATTCTAATCTGTGGCGATTTAAAGCAATGTTGGTTTCGTTTCTGGTATTGTAGTGGTGGTGTTCACAAGTTTACTTAAAATGGTTTAAAATACCTGCATACAGTAATCCTTTGTTGCTGATTTAGGCAACTAGTTTCGGTTCTTGTTTAGAACCATCTTCAGGCCTCAAGGTGTCAAGTGATCACTTCATTCGAAGGTCGTTAACAGAGTTCAATAAATAAAACATATACAAAACACGATACACGGAACGGACACACATTACAAAAAACACGAAAAACACGAAGGGACATTGACAATCGATCGTGACCGGGCTGAGGTAAAGTCTAGACTGGTGGTCTAGTGACTTTGACCACCAGTCTAGACTTTACCTCAGCCCGGTCACGATCGATTGTCAATGTCCCTTCGTGTTTTTCGTGTTTTTTGTAATGTGTGTCCGTTCCGTGTATCGTGTTTTGTATATGTTTTATTTATTGAACTCTGTTAACGACCTTCGAATGAAGTGATCACTTGACACCTTGAGGCCTGAAGATGGTTCTAAACAAGAACCGAAACTAGTTGCCTAAATCAGCAACAAAGGATTACTATATGCAGGTATTTTAAACCATTTTAAGTATAATACAGTAATCCGGAGGCTAAACAACTATTTTTAAAATGAAGTTCACAAGTTAACGCCAATTGAGAAAATCTGTTTTTAGCAGATAGAACTGTTTCATAGATGTACAGTCCATGTTCTGTCATTATTTTTAATGATCTAAAATGCTCTTTTGAAGCTCTGGAGTCAAGGTACAAAATAATTCTTATAGCTCTTTTTTGTAATTTTATGATTGTTTCTAAATTATTGATAGATGTAGCACCATACGGAAGTATTCCAAAAGAAATAACAGAATGTATGTACAAAAAGTATATTGATTGTAGTGTTACTTGATCGAAAATATTTTTTTATCTAGTCAATGCAAATAGACCAGATACAGTTTTTTTTTATTACTTTTTTGCGTGAGAATTCCAAGTTAAATTTTGATCAATTTCAAAGCCTAAGAATTTCATATTTTCTAATTCTTGAATGGGTTTCTGATTGATTTCTAGTGAAGGATTAATTTAAAGTCTTGTCTGACGGGTCTCAAAATTTATGGACTTTGTTTTATCTGGATTCAAAAGTAACTGATTGTTTCGAAAAAATTTTTAAAGTATATCGAGATTAGCATTAACTGTCTTTTCAATTTTCTCTTCAGAATTAGCGGTAACTGTAAGATTTGCATCGTCTGCATACAGGTAAAGTTTGATAAATTTAGTCAGCCCTCCTAGATTTGCAACATAGCAAACAAATAGGAGGGGACCCAAGATGCACCATGTTTAATAGTTCTAATTTTTTACTTATGAGTAATTTTCATTCGATTATTAAATTGGATAGTTTCTACACATTTGTTTCTATTGCAAATGTATGATTAGAGCCAATGAAGAGATTTATTTTTTATTCCAATGCTAGACAATTTATTTAAAAGCAGATTGTGGTTTATAGAGTCAAATGCCTTGGTTAATTCCATGAAAATACCAAGAGCCTTTTGTTTTGCATCTAAACAATCAATAACTGACTCTATAAACTCTGTAGCAACTGTCACAACTGACCTACCACTTCAAAATCCATGTTGACAGTCCTCAAAAAGGTGATTACTTTCCAGGAAGTTATATAAACGATTGTACATGGCATTCTCAAATATTTTGGACATGACCGGAAGCAGTGCAATTGGACGGTAGTTTGATATTTCATATCTATCTCCTTTTTTTAATAATGGAATTAATTTTGAAATGTTTAATTTATTAGGAAAAATGCCTGATATAAAGGAAGAATTTTTCTAAATGAGCTATAGATTTTCTGAGGGGTAATTTTGCTTTTTGATGAGCACCACAGGGACCTTAACATAGCCGGTGCTAAATGAGTTTTTAAGATTATTATTTCGTCAATTTCTTTCTCATCAACAGGTCTACAATGAAAACCCGGAATAATTATATGATCCGACTCATCTACTTTAACACCGTCCTTAACATTCCCAACAAGAGAATCCATGTTAGGGACAATGTTTGTGTCAACCAAATCAGTAAAATAACATTGATTTGATTTAGGGGTCTGCGGTGCACCGAAAAAGTCGGTACGGTACGGTACAAGCTTAATTACCGTCATCGGTTCGGTACAGCATTTTACACACAAATTCGGTTCAGTACAGCCTAATTATAATAATAAATTACTTTAAGTTTACTATCGTAGTCAACGACAGTTGGTTCCGAGCACATAAAAGTCTTATCAGATGTTTGTTTACGATCTTCATAATTTATTACTAGGGTGATGATGCAATAAAAACCCCATTATCAGTTGCAAATCCATTAACATTTTATCACGACAATCATTGTTGTATTCAAGTACTTCCAAGAACTGTTGAGTTTTATCACTTTATTTCTTTACGACTTTCTCCAATTCTATTTTATCATAAAAATAATAGTTTTATGATGACGATGACTGTTAGTTAAATGTTATCTCTAACTCAAGTCAGTATTTTCGTGGATATTCAATTTGCCGCTGGCCATTGCCTACTGCCATAAAACTGTTTATGGCTACACATTAAACTTGTAACTAATCTACAATCTTATTTTAAAAGTTAAAATATTTGTTATAGATATTTTATCTTTCTATTGACAACCCACAAGCATAGTTGTTGTTGTTTGCATAATTTTTGTTTTCGTTTTTCAAGCCTACTCGGTCTCAAATTATGTCATTACATGTTCTGTATCTTGTCTTTTATTGTTAGATGTGGCTGTTTAAGGCTTAAAATGTTTTTTAGTTTCCTATATTTTTGTGTTGTGTTGAAGGTACTTTATGCAATCTAAATCTTATGAACTAGATAGTGATTTTGCCACCCTCATTGTAACCTAATCAATTTATATATAGGCCCTCCTAAATAATTAGGTCTAGGCCTGGGTCTTTTGATTCTTTGGAAGAGCTTTAAAATATACTAAGAAATTGGGTTGAGCCTAAGATAAACTAATGATTGATTTGATTGATATTGTGGATGTTAACTTTATAAATGAAAAGGCAATAATCTTACTCTGTGATAATCCAAATTTAAGTTTCAGAAAAAAACTTTTCAAGAGTTGTATCCATCTTATAGTTTTGAAGCTGATACAAAAATATGCTCTTTGCCATTACTTCATCATAACCTCTAGTGAACAGCTGAAAACTACACTGTCATCGTACTGAATGCTTTTAGGCCTATATGTTAAAAAAAAATTTTAAAACAACTAGACATTGTGTTGGTTGGAAATAATTGACCAGTTGTGTTAAATTATCTTGTCAATAAATGTTTCAAACATGTTTGTTCCTAAAAACTCTTATCATATTTTTAAAACCACTTTTATCATGGCTATTCAAAGTATCTCAGAGTAAAATAGGTAAAGCCTTTATCTAAACTGTGATTTTTCTTGACACAATCCTCGTAGTAGTAAAAGGTTTTGTTTTAATAATGTGTTAGTAATTGTTGTTAGAAAACCATGAATGTAGGATACTATCCATTTTCATAGTTATGTCAATGTATTAAAGTTAAAAATAATGGTTTAAATACAGTTCTGAGCAGAAAACCGCAAAAATACGGGTAGCCGCGTACTGTACCGATTTTGTACCGAGAACCGAGGTACAAAATATTGTACCGTACCGAACCGTACCGACCTTAAATTTTCTGTACCGCAGACCCCTATTGATTATTAATGTGAACACTAGTAATTTGGTTATCTGCTTTTGCCTTACCGACTTCAGAGTTAATAATTTGCCAGCTGGTTTTGTTTGTGTTACTTGAGTTGTTTATTTTATTTTGATAATATAGTTTTTTTGCAGCTGTAACTTTATTTCTAAACATTTTATTCTTCTGTCTTAGTTGTTTGTACATAGTTTTGCTTTTTAAGATTCTAGCATTATTAGCAAACTCAATAATTGATTGTTTTTCAATCTTTAGCTCTTCAGTAAACCACCTTCTATGTCTATATTTTCTACTATAATATAGACATAATTTCTATAATTCTATAATTTCTTAGGAAAACACAACTCAAAATAATACATAAAAGTTTGATGAAACACATCATACTTTGACTCCACAGGAACAAAAAATACATCAAGAAAAGTTTCAGGGCTAAGTGCTTCAATAAAGTGAATAAAGTGATCTATATTTTTAGTGCTAAAGTTCCTAGAGTATTCAAGATACACAGCATTATCACGACTATCATTTTTACTATTTATTACAAAAAGTTGACCATCATGGTCTGGCAGCTGAGTATTGAATCCGATTACATAGGCAGTGTTGGGAAGTAGCGACGCTACAGTAGCGCGCTACTTTTTTTGTAGCGTTAGCTGTAGCTACGCTACTTTTAAGATTTTGTAGCTTTAGCTGTAGCTAGCTACATTTTTTAAGTAGTTGTAGCGGAATTTTAGCTACTTTTCTCGCTACATTAACATTGTTTGAGATAGTGATTTTTATCATAACCTCAACCTTACGTGAAACAACCTCTTTCAAACTGAGATTTTCAAAAAAATTGGGCCTACTTTCTTGGCTTCATACAGCTGGTTGCAGCCGTTTCATCCCCTATTACAACGTTGTGTGGACATGGAGGCCATTAAATAAGTGTTATCCACATTTTTGGCTCTCATTTCCTTAATTTACTTACTCTATGATTACTGTCAGATAAAATAAAATCGCTAGATGCAGACGACGTTTAAACGTTACCGGTGACAAGAGAAGCTATTGAATGCTTGCAAGTGATTGACAGGGAAATTAGTAATCAATTTAGTTTCTTTATTATATCGATAGTGTTTCAACTTGGGTTTTAATGGAAACCAACACTAAACCTTGAGAAAGCTTGTCTATCAACCTTTGCTTCAGCTGTTGATTGTGGTTCATCATCACAAGCCCTTCCTTGGTTAGATTACGAATATTTTTCAAAGGTTTACTAAATTAACAAAGAGCAAATTGACTTTATGAGATTTAAAAAATGCCTGGACTACATGATAATTGTAATGAAAAAAATCTCCATATAACATGAAACTTACATTGAAAAAATAGCATAGTTTGCTCCTGCTAACAGCTCTTGTTGTATAGGACTATTCCTAGGCTATGCTATGGTGTATTAGGAATATATCTGTTTAGTCCTTGCAAGAACAAGCCTACTATAGCCAACTTGTTACATAGCAAAGTAGGCCTACATGTTATTTTTACTTTACAAATTTCAACATGTTTAAATTAAAAGACAATTTCAGGATAAGTTGCTGAATACTGTTTTCTGTACCAACTAGGTTGAAGCACAATTTGCCCTATGCATAATGACAATAAAGGACGATTTATTGACATTGAAAAGTGTTATTCATAGAACAAGTAACTTATCACTATGGTTAAAAGCTATAGCAATGTAGTTTTTAACATTAAAAGAAAAGAAAGGCAATAAACTCCAATTTCAGTAGGCTATAGGCTCTGCAACACAAAAAAGTATTTTTAAATAACCGTTTTACAGTTTTATTGGTCTTAATTGTTGATATAAGACATCTATAAATGAATCTATATTAAAGAAATAAAATGAGCTTTAAAAATATAGTTTGGTTGTATGTCCTTTGAACTTAATGAAATTTACATATATAAGATGCTTAAAAATAATGCAATATTTAAAAATAAGTACTAAATATGATGGGACACCCAACTATTTGGTTCTGTTGTTGTAACGTTAGGTTTATAATGCCAACAAATTATATACAATCTAGGAATAATTTGTTTTCCAAGTAATGTTAGATACAATACTGACATTTTTTATTTGAATGTTTGTTTAATAAAAATGTAATTGCAATTAATTTTACATTTACCTAATGTGCATGGAATAAAAAGTAACGTCTTTGAAAAAGTAGCTAAAATTGTAGCTGTAGTTACATTTCATTGTAGCTGTAGTTGTAGCTAGCTACTTTTTCGGAACTGTAGCTAAGCTACTTTTTTGGAAATGTAGAAGTAGTTGTAGCTAGCTACATTTTAAAAGTAGCTTCCCCAACACTGGAAATAGGCATCATTTATATTGGTAAAAATATTATCTATGGTGCTTTTTGTTGTTTCAGTAATTCTTGTAGGAACATTAAAAACTGACTGGAAACCATTGGCAAGAACAATATTGTTAAGTTTATTTATATTACCATCCTCAAAATTCGTCATGTTGATATTAATATCACCCATAATAATATGTGTTGGTATTTTTGAGAAAGTATTCCCAACAAAATATTTATTTTACCAATAAATTATATTTCAGTTTTTTTAATGAGATTTCTATATAGGCCAACTAACAGAAATTTAGATTTTTTGGCCCGTAGTATCTTTTGAAATTCTACTAAACAACATTCAAATGTTGTTTCAGATAATAGAATCTGCATCACTTTAGTAAGGGTCAATAAAATGTTTGTTCAGTTTACTAACCTTAATGTCAGCTAAAAGTTTAGGATTTTGCCAATCCGGCTTTTCCTGTTGTTTTTTCTCTCTCAATTCCTGGATTCTAACAGCATCTTTAGGATTGATGCAGTTTCCTTTCTCATCCCGTGGCACAATTTCACCATGAAATGGACACTAAAACATATTTCTTACAGTTTTTTTTTGTTTTTTGTAGTAAAGCATACATAGTTAGCTAAAACTATATATTTTTGTCAAAAATATAACTTGGGTTTATATGGATCTTGTTTAAATAGATCCTGGAAGTACAAAGTATTCAGGAGTTTATTGGTACAAAATACAACAAAAATTGAGAATATAACTTTTTCCTACAGTTACCTAACAATGTACATGTTCTCTCACTGATTTGAGAAAGCAAAGTGGCCAATTCACTCATCAGTGAGACAATGTTAACATTGTCTCACTCTAATTACTTTGTCTCACTCCAGATTTGCAACGTGAAGGCACGAAATAGTGAGCGCGTAACATGCAGGCAACGTCGTATGCGCGCAAAATATGTTGGCAGCACTGGCTGTAAATCAGCTGGTCAGCTGTTGTACTGTTGTACTTGTCACTTCACATTAACTATTATATTAAAAGTTCACTTCTGTGTAAAAATAGGTTATGTTTCTTCACAAATTTATTTGTTTTATGGTAACTGTAGGAAAAGTATAATGTGCAACTCGAGTTCAAAGTACAATTGCCTCACTCGAGAAACGATTCCTCACTCGCCTACGGCTCGTGAGTAAGGGTTTCTCTCGAGTGAGTCAATTGCTCACTTTTCTCACTAGTTGCACAAATAACTATTTCTTATACACCTAGTTTGTGAGATATTTGCCATTTGGTTTTTTTGCATTGAAAATTTATCTATAGCTATTTAAGACATCTTTATGAAACTTGGTTTATAACTTTAACAAGTCATACTGTATTTACAAAAGAATAGTCATTGTAAAATGGCCCCCATTTTAAATTTTATAACATAATTAAATTACAAAATACCCCCGCCGCAGCAAACCTGCCGACTAAGCGAATTTCCATTTGTCTGAATTGATTTTCTATCAAATCTATTTAAATAACATTAGGTTTAACGACTACCTAGGTTTGCTACGAGGAAACTCATAAAGTGTAGTTTTTAGGTTACTTATATGCTAACCCCGTACGAAGGACGGGTGCTCTGCTAGTAAAATAATAATTTTATGATATGGTTTTGTTATGGCAAAATATACATTTTATAAATATTTAAATTTATCACATATGGAATTCTAATAGGGACGTGTAATCTTTAAAATATTTTACAATTTAGAATCCAATCAAATGGATTAATTGAAACCGTTTATGGTTTTATTTGAAAACTTAGGTTATTCATAGCAAGTATCATTGACAACCGCAATTTTAAGGATATAAAGTATAGATTGATTTTATACACGGTGTCTAGTTTATTTCCATTATAAAATTCAAGACTAATTCCAGACTTTTCAAGACTAATTCCAGATTTTTCAAGACCAGTTTTTTTCAACAATTAGTGGGTTTTGATACCAAAATGTATTGATTCTCGATTCTTGATACCGATACCAATTTTTATAGCTTAACCAAATTTTCTAAATAATACTACACCAACCCCTGTCTTTGTCATAAAGTAGTATTACGATAATGTGGTGTTTTCAAGTAAAGAAATAATGCAGCAATAAAAAATTCTAACTAGCAAATTTGTTTTTTTTTATCATGAAATCTTCCGCGTACCGTACGTTTAGACATCATCACTGACTGCAGCGGTTACAGAAACGTGATCGTCGTCGTCCGCGATCACGGCAAAATCATGAACATTTCCCGCGGCTGTTTAGACATCACCGTCATCTCCCGCGGTCACGGAAACGTTATCGTCGACGTCCGCAATCACGGTAAAATCATTAGCATTTCCCGCGGCCGTGTAGACATCATCGACGTCTCCCGCGGTCACGGAAATGTCATCGTCATCTCCCGCGGTCGCGGTAACGTCATCGTCGTCGTCCGCGATCGCGAAAAAATCATGAACATTTCCCGCGGCCGAGCAGATATCATCGTCGTCTCCCGCGGTCACGGAAACGTCATCGTCATCTCCCGCGGTCACGGAAACGTCATCGTCATCTCCCGCGATTGCGACAAAATCATGAACATTTCCCGCGGCCGAGCAGATATCATCGTCGTCTCCCGCGGTCACGGAAACGTCATCGTCATCTCCCGCGGTAACGGAAACGTCAACGTCGTCGTCCGCGATCGCGGCAAAATCATGAACATTTCCCGCGGCTGTTTAGACATCACCGTCGTCTCCCGCGGTCACGGAAACGTCATCTCGTCGTCCGCGATCGCGACAAAATCATGAACATTTCCCGCGGCCGAGCAGATATCATCGTCGTCTCCCGCGGTCACGGCGACGTCCGCAATCCCTGCAAAATCATTAACATTTCCCACGGCCGTGTAGACATCATCGTCTTCTCCCGCGGTCTTGGAAACGTCATCGTCGTCTCCCGCGGTCACGGTAACGTCATCGTCGTCTCCCGCTGTCACAGAAACGTCATCGTCGTCTCTCGTGGTTTCGGAAACGTCATCGTCGTCGTCCACTATCGCGGCAAAATCGTGAACATTTCCCGAGGCCGTGTAGACATCATCATCATTGGCTTTCGCGGTTACGTAAACGCAAGACGACGATCGCGGCAAAATCATGAAAATTCCCGACTTTGAAATCAAATTTAAGACTAAATCCCGACTTTTCAAGACCGTTTTAAAATTCAATACTAATTCCCGACTTTCCCGATTTTCCCGACTACTAGACACCCTGTTTATACTAACACCTGTCTTTTACCTTTAAACCTTATATAGCCAGACACTTACAATCTCAATAAATGAACACCTGGTAATTCATATTAGTATCAACATGTGGATAACAAAGAGTTTTAAAAAAATAATCTAAGGATTGATTAAATTAAATAAGTAATGAACACATTACCTTGTAGCGGTCCTGACGAGGGCACAGTCTACCACTTGGTAGACGTACTCGACAACTGTGAGTTACTGGCTTGAACTTGCCAGTAAACTCGATGACACGGGTACGCAATGCTGCTGAGCCTTCTGGCACTGGCAGCTCATCAATGGTTCCCTCCGAGCCTACCCAGAACCTATGACCATCTGTGCTGCTTCTGTAAACATCAATGACTTCATTGCCTTAATACAAAGCTTGACTAACCTCTTGTTACTATCGTGTAGTGTGTTTAAACAGGACATAATTGTTATTCAGTTAGCACGAATCTGATTCTAATGGAGATCATGTGTAGTTAAGATGCTCCTAACACATTTGGTGTTGACTTTTTGTGAGCTCAATGATTAATGTGGGAGACTTTGGTTTAAAGATGAGTTTCCCAGCTAGCACACCCTGGTAAGAAATATAGAAGTGTGCGAAACGTAAATTTATGAGATGAGTGAAGATGACAAATAACCCCCTTCCACCCCCCCCCCCCCCCCAAAGGCAAGCAAACCTGCACATTTAGCAAATTACCATTTGTCTGTTTGGATTGTTACTGAAATATTTCCTTGAAAATAACAGTTTTATTTTTTATAAAAACAACATTAGGTTTAGTGAGTACTTATGTTTGCTTCTATAAAGAATGTAATAACTTGTGAAGTTATTAGCTAAGTTGTAAAATGTAGATGTCCTCAATTTGATCAAGATATATTCATAGCAAGCAAACTACAACAGTTTACTTATCCCCCATAAGAATAACATGGCAATTTAAAATTCACAGAGTATTGTAATTTTCTCTGTCGCCGTACTTCTTCCGGGTCATGAAAATCAATGGTTTCTTCATAGGATCGACGCCCTAGTAAGGTAACTTTGTTTTAAATTTAAAAACAGCAACCTTTTCCCTATCTTAGGACTAGCCTGATGTTTGGATTTGCTTTGGTACACCTAAAAGTAAAAATAGCTTTTATTAAGTTTCAAATTGAAATTATTTAATTCATTAGCAGTCTTGTGTTTAAATTAAAGCTATTTGTAAACAATTTCTTATTGAATTTGACAACGTACGGAACAAGCGTGGGCACAGGCAACTTTTCATCCTCCCAGTGGTAGAGATCAACATCGTATGGCAGCTTTGGAGCAACAGCCAGCAGTTTTTTCTTCCGGTCACTGGTTTCACCACCTGATGTTGACGGCTCAGGATCAGCTCTTGTATCCTCTTCCATATCTTGTTTTTCTGGATTCTATGCAAAATGATGTCAGGTCTGAATAGTGACTACTTTCTTCAACCAGTCAAAAATGTGAATAGAATGACACCTTTTGCAGCTTTGTAGCTGATGTGTACACTTTGTTGTGGGTTTGAAATTTTTAGAATTATTGAATCTCCCGCGCCGTGCAAGATAAGCTCAGTGATACATTATTTGATTACAAATACATATCAGATGCCGACACTCTTTGCCAGATGATTGCAAGCTATGGCTTAATGCAATGAGTAAGTGTGGAAATGAGTTAGGAGTGTAGAAATGGCCGCGAAAACCTTTTTCCTTTGTGGTCTTCTTTGAGAAGTCTGGGTACCCATCAAAAACACAAAGATCTATCAATTCCCTTAAAAACCAACGAAGAAATAGACGATGCAGTTGAATTTTTTTACAATGTAATTCAACAATGTGCTTGGGAAGCAACCCCTATGTCATCGTGTCGACTGCAAACTAACGATGGCATTAACTATCCTGTTCAAATAAAGAAACTCATAGCGGAGAAACGTAAATTAAGAAGAGTGTGGCAGAATACACGGAATATAAATAGTAAAACAAACTTTAATAGAGCGTCCCAAAATTTAAAAAGACTTTTAAGACACGTTAAAAACTAATGGTTTCAGGAATATACAAGTAATCTTTCTTCAACAGAAGCATCAAACTACTCTTTATGGAAGGTAACAAAAAACTTCAAGAGACCAAAATTGTCTGTTCCCCCATTATTAAAACCTGATCGTTCGTGGGCTAAAAGCTTGGACGAAAAAGCAAAATTATTTGCGTCCCACTTCTCCCAAGTATTTACGCCACATACCAGTGCAACAAACTCTCCTGAGGTACAGGAGTATCTGGATTCACCCAATCAACTGGATTTGCCTATCCAAACATTCACAAAAAATGAAATAAAAATATGCATCTTCCATGAATTAGGTTTAAATAAATCTCTAGGATATGATTTAATCACTGCAAAAATATTAAAAGAGCTCCCTGAGAAAGGTTTTAAGTTCCTTACTCTAGTATTCAATGCCATCCTCCGCCTCGAGTACTTTCTGACTCAATGGAAGGTTTAAGAAATTATCGTTCTACCAAAACCTGGAAAACCCCCAAACGAAGTAATCTCGTACAGGCCCATCAGTCTCCTTCCCATAACGTCTAAGGTATTCGAAAAACTACTTTTAAAAAGACTAGGCCCACTGTTGGATGAACATAATGTTATACCTAATCATCAATTCGGCTTCCGTCAAAACCATTCTACCATTCAACAAGTGCACCGACTTTCAGACAGAATAAGACAGAGCCTGGAGAAAAAAGAATATTGCTCTGCAGCGTTTCTTGATGTAAGCCAAGCCTTTGATAAAGTGTGGCATACTGGACTTTTATTCAAAATTAAACGTTCTCTCCCTCATAACTATTTTCTATTGTTTAAATCTTACCTGGAAAACAGACATTTTAGAATAAAACACCAAGGAATTTACACCAAGCTACACAAAATAGAGTCAGGTGTACCACAGGGAAGCGTCCTGGGACCAATTCTCTATCTCATATACAGGGTGAATTTTAAATGAGTTCCCCCCCTACTTTTTTCTACATTTCTTAAGATATCAACTTCGGACCACGTCAGATCATTGTAGTGTAGTAAGTACTTCATTTTGACTGGATAAACATTTTTGGCCGCCATCTTGGATCCGCCATGTTGGATACAAATTTTTTTTTTCAAATGTAAAGGTAGGGTTGTGACCCATTGTTTCAAACTATAATTTTACGCTGATTACAATGCCGCAATTAGTTTTAAAAAATCTTGATCCGTTCTAAAGTTATGAGGACTTTTTATAACTTTATTTTTAGCCCATTTTAACATTGTGCATTTACAAACTAAGACCATAATCTCAAAATAGTGCTAGATAAAGATAAGTATACACCACCATTTATTGTCGACCTATTATCACTTGGTTATGACGGATGTATTTTTTTGGCCGCCATCTTGGATCTGCCATTTTGAAATGTGATAAATTAGTTTAAATATGAAGGTGGTGTTGTGACCCATCATTTCAGACTACTTTTTTATGCTGAATTTAATGCCGCAATCCGTTTTGCATTTTCATATTTGTTTTTTGAAATATTGGGAATTTAAGTAAGATAATTTTAATATTTCATCAAGAAAGCCTGAGAAACAAAAACGAATTGCGGCATTGAATTCAGCATAAAAAAAGTAGTCTGAAATGATGGGTCACAACACCACCTTCATATTTAAATTAATTTATCACATTTCAAAATGGCAGATCCAAGATGGCGGCCAAAAAAATACATCCGTCATAACCAAGTGATAATAGGTCGACAATAAATGGTGGTGTATACTTATCTTTATCTAGCACTATTTTGAGATTATGGTCTTAGTTTGTAAATGCACAATGTTAAAATGGGCTAAAAATAAAGTTATAAAAAGTCCTCATAACTTTAGAACGGATCAAGATTTTTTAAAACTAATTGCGGCATTGTAATCAGCGTAAAATTATAGTTTGAAACAATGGGTCACAACCCTACCTTTACATTTGAAAAAAAAATTTGTATCCAACATGGCGGATCCAAGATGGCGGCCAAAAATGTTTATCCAGTCAAAATGAAGTACTTACTACACTACAATGATCTGACGTGGTCCGAAGTTGATATCTTAAGAAATGTAGAAAAAAGTAGGGGGGGAACTCATTTAAAATTCACCCTGTATACGTCAGACATACCTGAAAATCCAAATTTATTTTTATCTACATTTGCAGACGACACAGCACTCCAGCACTCCTAACATCCCATGAAGACCCATTTTTAGCTTCTCAAACACTACAAATTGGCAGTCTTTCCACGTGGCTACAAAAATGGAGAATCAAAGTGAACGAAAGCAACTCCGACTCGATTTGTACAGCAGCTCTGAAATTTATTTTCTTTTTTTTTGTTAGTGCTAAAGCTGTTTAGCTACTAACTCATGCATTCCAATTGTTATTTTATTGTTAAAAATGCCATCATCTTTACTCATTGTTTAATACAAAACAGATTTAAAATAAAACTATGTTAAAAAAAAAAAAAAACTTAAACCTTAATATTATTATATGACTATAACTATAATATTAATATTATTATATGGCAAATTAATATTATATTATAAATGAAAGTTATTGTTGTTTCCCAGCAACAGAAAGGCAATGTTTTTCGCCCGCCAATAACGGGTTGCCATATACTGTTTTTTTCAGCAATGTTGGCATATGTCCATTGTTGAGAGTCCGTTGACAACAGCCGCTGTGTCCCAGCAATCGTTTTTAATCTGTGGGACGTTATTACATTTACTCGTTATTTTATTTAGTTTAGATGGCAATGACTCGATTGGACTTATTCTTCGCAGTTTAAGCAATCTACAAAATATTTATAAAAGAATTAGGTGTTTGTCAAATTTACTTGAATGCAGTAGGTATAGGCTATTAATTAACAGTTGTGTCTAAGGAATATGTCGGCCTTAGTCACTAACAAGACTACATGATTGCGCCACTCATCCTACACTCATCTCCATTCATAATTCGCTTAAGAGTCCTTGGAGGCTAGCGGCCATCTTGGGTAATTTTAAACAGCTGCTGAAGAGTTATTTATCGTCCAAAAATATGTTTTTAAACACCAAAGTAATTATAATTTAAATATCTAGTATACTGTGAGATTAGAAATGTTCTTTGTAGTTTTAAATTGTTCTCCAAGGGAGTCACGGAAGCTAACGGCCATCTTGGATTTGCCCGCCATAAGAGCAATGTTAATTTTGTAAATTTCAAAGAGCCGTTGAAGAGTTATATACAGTCCATAAATATTTTTTTCAAACACCACAGTGATTGTAATTTGAATATCTAGTATACTGTGAGATTAGAATATTTCTTTGTAGTTCTTAAATTATTTTATGCGTTAGAACGTCTAAGCTCCAAGGACTCTTAAAATACCTACTTTGTATGGTCGCCATTTCATTGAAAAGTGTTAAAGTATCAAAGGTATTTTAGTTAATACAAAAGCCAAATTATATTTTCATGCTATAACGTTATATCAATTTCAAAAAGAAAAAAACAGATTATCAAAATTATTTACTGATTGAGATTTTTGGTCAATTAAGGCTGGGCGCACACTGATCCAGCATTTCACCTGAAGCAAAATGTTGCACAACGATTTGCTTGAAGCGTTTTGTTTATTTGCTTCCCAGTGTGCGGGAGAGTTAATACAAAAGCCAAATTATATTTTCATGCTATAACGTTATGTCAATTTCAAAAAGAAAAAAAAAACAGATTATCAAAATTATTTACTGATTGAGATTTTTGGCCAATTAAGGCTGGGCGCACACTGATCCAGCATTTCATCTGAAGCAAAATGTTGCACAACGATTTGCTTTAATCGTTTCGTTTATTTGCTTCTCCAGTGTGCGGGAGCATGATTCAGCATTTGGTTTCAAGCAAAATTAAGAATAATAAATATTGGAATAAATATTATGTTTACTGGTCGTATACTGCAGTATTGTTTTAAAATAAACGAGCTGGTGGCCCGTCCTACGTACGGGAATCGAGTTGTCAACTAAAACGGAATAATTCAGAACATCTAGTTTACACACATAGACACAAATTCTGGCAGTTTTAATGGGGAAGATCACCTTATAAACAAATGTAAAGTGACCACCTATTTATTCCATTCGAATATGGACCTAAAATATGGCGATATGCATTTTAAATCCGATAATTTTACCATAAAACAGCATTTATGGTAAAATAAATCGAGGTGTCGATTTGAAAAATCTTGAAGTGAGATTGGCGACCGATTCACACTGGTTTTGAGTAGAGTAGTAGTTACATGCCACCTCCAATCGCATACTGTACTACTTATGTACTTACCGTACCTTATCTTACCTCCGTGACCACTGAAACTTTTATGAGAATTCTCTTCTATCACCTGCCTCTTCAAAATTTAGATCCCAGTCTGAGGATGCATTTCATAACTTGAAATTTCCCGTCTATCGTGTGGTACTCCTTGGAATATACTTTTTAAAAGTTTATGCACAGCCTGTCCATCCAAGCTTTACCTACTTCTGGAAAGTATCCCTATATTTAGGTGTTAACACATTTCTCTTAGCTCTCTGTTCTTTTTTATTTCGACCTCCGGGCCGTTATCTTGAACTGGTCTGTATATTTTCTCTGCACTTTATTATCTAACCCAGCATTAAGGTTTTTCGGTTCTTTGGTCAGTGCCCAAGTTTCTGAATCATCAGCACTACGGGGATAGTTGGTATCGTATGAGTCGACTTTGGGTTCTGCTGCACCCTGCAGTTTATTTGACAGTTTTATAGAGACCTACTACAACGATTGTACGCTTTCATTACTAACCAAAATTTTAGTATTCCGACATACTCATATTCAAACATACAGAAAAAGAAGTATCAACACGTAAACCACTTATATCTTAAACAATTAAGCGATAAACTGCTGAGAAGATATTTCCCAAATATGAGTTTGAAATTTGCAATGCATAAACTAAATACTTACACAGATTGCATTTACGACAAAACTTGATTAAACGCAAGTAATTGAGATGTTAGTTCGAAATACAGTAACACATTTCCTGATAACGCAGATCCTTCACGGTAGGGGAAACTACCTACATTTTAAAGTGAAATAGTATGTAGGCAAACACCAACGAACAATATTTTTGTAAACAAACAACTCGTAACATAAACATTTCAATGACAGTTATAAACCAGCTGTTAGTTAAACCAGCATTGAAAATACTTTAAATTGCTAGCGTCGGCTACTAGACTTTTTAAAAATTAAAACTTAATTTCTAAAAAACTAAAACCCTAAACTAAAATTATGGCTTCGACATTCCCTAGTTCTCTTTCTTTCTTTCAACACAAAAATCATGAAAATCCGTCAAGTGGTTGATTCAGAATCGTGAAATAAAAAACCCTGTTTCGTTTTAATATTATAGATGGGAGGAGGAAGTCAACGCAGCTATTGCTGTATATCAGTTTTTGCATAATACTAGACTAAATAGAAAAGAAAGACAACATTGGGTTCACCCAATCAAACTGTTGATAGACAGCTTTCCTCTCAGAAATGAAATCAGATCCAGGATAAGTTTACAATTATTGTCAAATAATTGCTATACTATTATATAGGAAGGGTTTTAAGTACCGTAAGAACTTATTATTATATAATGTTGTGATGGTTGTATAAATAATGATTAATAAACTGAGTAACCTTGCTAATTTCTTAATTATTTTACTACTTTGCATGGGCTGTATGACTACCAAAGTGGTAGCAAGAAAAATTAAACAACAATATTGTGTAATGGAAATTCAAAATATAATTGTTAAGTTTTAACGAAATTTCAAAATTCATTTTTCAAAGAAGAGTTATTTTTTAAACAACAAACGGTCAATTGAATTTTGAAAGCCACTAAGCTTTACTAGCTAGAAGGGATTTGGCACATGCACAGAACGTTTTGCTCCTTGAAACATCAAACATCGTGCTGTATGGGATCCATTCGTCGATGTATCAAGGCATTGAGAAGCGCCTCGCAACGTTTGTTTGATCAGTGTGCGGTGTCCCATTGAAATACATAGGGAGCTCGTACGCAGCGAAACATTTTGCCTCGCAACACTTACTTCAGGTGAAATGCTGCATCAGTGTGCGGCCGGCCTAAAAATGATGGCTGTAAAAAGACGGACTAGACTTTAAAAAGACAAACACTTGGATTAATTAAATAAAAGATCTGTATTAAACCAAGTTGGACAATTAATTAATATTTTCAAATCATGATAAAGAATAAAACATATTTTATTTCAATAAATCTAAATCATAAAGAAAAAAGGCAGGCATAAATTATTACATATTCTTCCCCCAAAGAACTGCAACCTGGACAAATTTCGTGTTGGCGTATTAATTATATAGATTCCAAAATTAATTGTAAATGTTGTCATTCCATTATGTTTTATACCATAGTAATAAAATATTAATGCAAATGACCAAAAAAAATTTCAATCAAGCCACAAAAACTTCAATGTTTAAAGTTAAATTATGATCAATAATTTTCTTTGCAACGACTGTAACTACTGAAACCATTGCACCGATTGAACGCCACCAGTTGTTGTAGTGGAATTCACTCAGGTTTTCATTCTACTGAAAAAACGACTTGTTTGAAAAACAACCGATTGACTAGTCGATTGTTTTCCCAGTCTTTTGTCCCATCACTACTAGTACAAGCGCTAAGCTGTCTGCTTTAGTCCAGACAGGGCGCAAATGCGCCGGCAAGGCACTGTTGCGTCACTACCGTGGAGCGCTGGCAACTGATTCGAACGGCGCAGCGTGGTGAGATCGGTTACTATCCTGTGGTGTCGAGTGACTATCACTGTACGTAGGGGCTACCCTTTACTATTAACTGTAATTCAATGAAAATGGATTATTGTTTAATTGTTTTTGCAAGACTACGTCACTTTGAAATAGTGAAACAAAATAATTTTTCATAATAAAAAAAATTTTTACTTGATTATTTTGGCTTTTGGAGGCCCCTTTGAGCCGAAGGTCCTCAGCGATCGCCAACCAGCCGCCCTGGCCAGACTGGGCCTGCAAACCAGCCTCTGCTTTTGATTTATCAAAGTGTCTAAGTCGTGAAAATAATATTATTGATACATTTTCATATAAAAAGTAGGACACTTACAATGTAGGTTATACTTTTTTGTAATAATTTGGTAGCTTTTTGTTTATAAATTCAAACTACTTAACAAGTTGTTGGTTTAGGCAGTCCCGTTGCGAGGCACGGGTACAGCAGCTAGTTAGTACAATAAAAATATGTTTTGACCCAAAAAAAATTAGCACAAGCGGGGAATTTGGTACAGATGTTGGGTGTACCTCCCTTTTTAACATACTAAAAGTACCCTAAAATTGAAGCTGTGCTACGGCCGCCATATTTCTGTATTTTTGGCTATAGTGACTTTATTATTAGAGATACAAGAAACCTCTAAATACACAAAATGTAGTCCATCTAAAAATACACATTTTTTGTATTTACCATTTTTCTCTAAGCCTAACGGTTTTTGAGTTATTTGTGATTAAGTATATTTAGTTTTTTTATTTATATAAAAAAGGCGAAACCCATGGAAATCAACGTTTACTTTTTATGTTTACGACCATTCATCCCATTTAGTTAAATAGTGTGATACTATAAAATCTTTAAATTTAACTTTATTTCATGAGTAAAACAACTACGCCACAGCTAACCTGCAGACTCAGCAAATTTCAATTTGCCTGATTGGATGTTTTATTAAATGTACAATATGTATATAAATAAAAATTAGGTTTAAAAGGTACCCAGGTTGTTTTTAAAGGGAGGGTAATATAGTGTGTTTTTTTAGTAAAATATCAATAACTTCGTATAAAATAAACTAATTATCCAAGTTTGATCATGATTAATCAATAAACAAGCAAACTAAAACAGTTTACTTATGCATAAGAATAGTCGGGAGTCTTAAATTTACAATTTACAAATTTAAATTTACAAATGATGGTTGTATTTACTAAAAAGATGGCGATTCTTTGTCAAGACTCGATTTATAACCCAAAGGAGTTTTCAAAAGGAGATTTCAAAAGTAGATGTTAATTTATTAAATGGGTAAAAAATGAGGATAAAATATTAATATGACTATTGCGTACTTTACAAAATATGGTTGATTACCTCACTGCATACAACATTTCCGGTACTTGGTACGAGTTAATATTACTTAAATATCTTACTCCATCTCCTTTTGAAAACTCCTTCGGTTAGTATTCGAATCTTGATGAAGAATTGGCATCTTTTTAGCAAACACAACCAAAATGTGTAAATTTAAATTTGTAAATTGTAAATTTAAGACTCCCGGCTATTCTTAAGGTCCATTTCCTATCCTGCGACTGTTACGCTTCCTGCTATCCTGCTGGAGACGCTTGTCTTATTTCCTATGCCGCGACTCCCACGTCTAGTGTGACTAGTGCAGTTGCACTTTGACCGTCATGGAAGAAGCTTTGGCATCGTACATTTTAATGGAAGAAGAGGAAGAAGAAGAACTATTAACGTGCCTTGTTAAAAACAGTAAGCAACAGCAAACTAACCCATTGTTCATTGCACGACAAAATGAGGGATTCCAAAGAATTCTTATTCAGAGACATCTTTTTCAAGATGAAAGTATGTTTAGGAAGTTTTTTTGTGTCAATATATGTCAGTTTAATTACATTTTATCGTTAATCGGAAGTGATTTAGAAGGAAAACCATGTGGTAAAGTGAAAAAACCCATAAGCCCTGCTGAGAAACTGGGATTGGCACTCAGGTAAGAATGCAGTAATAAAAATTATAATTTCGTTACTTCAGTGTACTTTATTGAAAATAAGTTACATATGTAACACACCAAACTGCCAAATGTAAATTACAAAAAGGTTAATTATGCAAATAGTTTGTTAAATAATGTATATTCATGGTGTTGTTATCGTTTCCAAGTTCTTGGGGTGATAAGGTCCCTGACTATGTGGAGCTTTGAAGATATGGAGGCACAAGTACTGAGTTTGATCGAAGTTCTTCGAGTTCAAGTTGACTGACCATGTTGCAAATCTCCATTTTAGCGCGAATTTGGCGTTAAGTAGACATCTTCTTCACCGCCATGCCCATACTTTGGAAGAATACATCAATAGCATCCTGTGGTTCTTGCCAGGGTTCGTTGGGCTTTGCCAAAATTGTAGTTAGAAGTTTTATTCTATCTTCAGAATTTTTTTTTAAATAATTTCAAGACGTTTTCCCCGGATACTTTTGTTATGGGCTTACGTTTGTTAGACTGATTGTTACTACAGTTTGCAGCTTCTTTTGTCGGTTGTTCTTCTGCTACCTTAGAGGTACTGCCATTGGTGCTGTCAAGTGCGTTACTATTGTCATTCGGCAGGAGCAACTCATCTGCCAACTCTTCAGACTGCTCTTTTCCATATTCTGTGTCAATCTCTTCATCTTGCATTTCAATTTGTGTCATATTTGTTAAAGTCCTAAAAAAAACACATACCAGTATACCGTTAGAAATATGAGGGCCTGAGGATTTATTTCCATATACAGGGTGTCCCGGAACTCTCTACCAATATTTTAGGGCATTGTTCCTGGGTAAGAAACATATCTAAATATCATATTTAAATTGTCCGGAAGTCCTTAGTTACTCAGATAGCCGCCATTTTGTTTTTTTCACTTATTAATTTTTTTCTGAAAATTGGTTAAACATACGAAGTTGAAACTTTGCACAAACATTTATGACAACTAGACAAAGCTACAAAAAAATTATGACGATTTTTAAAATTCATAAAATAAAATGGCGGCTGTTTAAAATTTTGTTTCTTAAATTACTCGAAAACCGTTGATGTTACAAAAATTTTACAAGAATAACTTTTTAAAGGCAATTTTATTACAAATCGATCGACACCTTAATCTTTAAGATCGGACGAGTATTAACTGAGATATGGCAGTTTTAGTGATACGTGACTGCCGGATATTAGTTGCAGCGCATGCTGAAAGCGGTCACGTATCACTAAAACTGCCATATCTCAGTTAATACTCGTCCGATCTTAAAGATTAAGGTGTCGATCGATTTGTAATAAAATTGCCTTAACAATGTTATTCTTGTAAAATTTTTGTTAAATCAACGGTTTTCGAGTAATTTAAGAAACAAAATTTTAAACAGCCGCCATTTTGTTTTATGAATTTGAAAAATCGTCATAATTTTTTTGTAGCTTTTTCTAGTTGTCATAAATGTTTGTGCAAAGTTTCAACTTTGTATGTTCAACCAATCTTCAGAAAAAAATTAATAAGTGAAAAAAACAAAATGGCGGCTATCTGAGTAAATAAGGACTTCCGGACAATTTAAATATGATATTTAGATATGTTTCTTACCCAGGAACAATGCCCTAAAATATTGGTAGAGAGTTCCGGGACACCCTGTATAAAACATTATCAAGTGAGTAGTTTTATATGTTTTTGAAATATAAGTATTATAATTCAGCTGCATATAACTATATATTTTCAGAAAAATTTGTTTTAAGACACATGTTTAAGATACATTTAAATAAAGAATCATTTTACACACAACCTTAACATTTAAATTTCAATGATTTTGTAGTTTTTGCGAAATATATGATACAATTACAAAAGGGCCAAAATATTCCTGCCACTTGTTGGTCAATTGGCCACCAGTGTTCTAGGGTTAAAACTATTTTGACAATACGATCGATTTGTATAAGGAGCGGGAAGGGCCTAAATTTGTGCTTGCGCTGATAACAGTGATACAGCGGTAGCAGGCGCCATGCGGCATCCTACAAAGGCACCAGTGCAGGCAGACGTCGCCGGCGCGGCGCCGTGTTGACAAGGTCACTGACTGCACCCTTCCACACCGGGTTTAAGCTGTAGTAGCATTTTTAGAATTTTGCTATACATAACCTTTAGATGCAACATTAATGTGCAATGTCCAAACATGCAATATTACTGGCCTTTTTTATGCTCAAAGAAAAATATTTTTGCTACAGTTGACTGAGTGATTGTAGCATTTTTTCTAAAACAATTTTCATTCCAGCTTTTACCCCACTTCCACATAAGTATTAATATCGTCAATTCCTTGCCATAAAATATTTAACTAAGATATAACATATGATTATTAACATAAATGTCACACGTACTACCTTTTTGTAGACCCTATGTACACAAAAATATATGTGTTATAATTGATAATAAGTCAAAAAGTAATTATTTGGAAATTATGTGAAATTATTTGGAACAATTAACAAGCAACCATAATTGGTATGAAATCCCCTTGGAACACGTGTACCGATTCAAAATGAATGATCGATTGAAAAATTCAAATCAAACAGAAAACGCGCGAAGGCAAGGACCAACAACGGCCAATCACGTGAGCGCGGAGGAACACCAATTTGCTGACTTGTGTGGACGTCTTTTTCTAACGGTCACTTGGGATTATGCTCTGAGCCGCGATGTACGGAAATCTTTAAATTCTCCTTTTCAATTCGCGAAACTCGCTTTTGGTAGTCGTAACGTGTATTTTGTCAAAGAATCAATTGTTCGATTTCCGGAGTGCATTGATATTTAAACCGTGAAACAACATTTGCTAAAATACGAATTGATTAAGTAAACGAGTCTTTAAGTTCGACGTCGACCGGCAAAATTCGTCAGATTTGACCATTTTCGTAGAGCATACCCCAAGTACAGTGTCGTAATTATATGTTTATGTGTCGTCAAAATTGTCTTCTGTGTATGTAAGTAAATGTTTTGTGTAAATTGTATTTATATCATTAGGAGTAGCCAATCTGTCCACATTCATATTTATTTTGTTTAATCATGTTTCTTGCAGGTTTCATGTACTAGTGTGTAATTTCAGTCACATTGCTTTAAAATCATTGTCGTTTACTTATTTTAAAATATATACTGTGATACATTTATAGGTATTATTATATTAATAGTTTGGGTAAATCTTTATACCAGTTAAATTTCATATTGTAATTTTGTACTTAACTTCAATTTATATCGTTAGGATATCAGCTGTCTGTTACGTAAAACAGTTACAATTTGTTCTTGCTTAAATATTTGGGTTTGAAATCATTTCAAAAATACATAAAGAGATCTCTGAGAGTAATTGATTGGGTACAAATTCAGGTTTCAATCAGAGCATTGTCCCGGTTGAAGGTTAGGTTTCAATAAAGGCTATAAAGGTAGGCTTCCATTAACGCCATAAAAAAGTCACATTATTAAATTAAATTAAACAAACGACTCAGTAGTCGTTTTGGTCCAGTTTGCCACTGAGCAACAAAGTGTGCTGTACACTGAACTACGAATAGCCCCTTTGCATATAAGATCAACTGGCCAGTTGTAGACAATACATTAATTTGGGAAGCCTAATAGCCTAAATCAGATTAAATAAATTAAACCTAGGTTCCCGAGGCTCTGCTGTCAAATCTCAGGAAAGAAAGTCAAAAAGGCCACAATCAATACTCTCTCATATTAAATTGAAGTGTAATTAGCAGGAACTTGAATATTATTAATTATAGCTGAAACTTGAATATTATTAATTAGCCTATAGCAGAAACTTGAATATAATATTGATTATTTGTAATATTTGTAATATTTGAAGTGACAATACACATAGCTTATTCTTTCAACAATTTTATTAATTCTCTTGTGTTAATCTTGTCAAGGTAATCGGCTTAACCGAACAATTACAATAAAGTATAATATCAGTAAATAGTCAATCAATACATAATTTATTACATATTGGTTCAATCAGTGTTTGGCATTATCGTTTCAGTAATACAGAGTCATAGCCATGTTTTAACAGAATTTCAACAAAAAGTGTATTTTGCATTCAGAGTGATTGGTATTTTTTTATTACATCTTAAGAAGTGTTATATTTAAGATCATTGAAGGTACTTTCAGGAGGACATATCAGACCTCTCACGGTCCATAAATCGGACTTCTGGGATATTTAATTACAGGGCCCACACTTAACATCTTTATTTCCACTGCGCAGCTCTGTGATTGTAACGTCCTCAGTAGTCTGATTAAATAAATTAAATTTCATTTTCAAACCCCACCAGGGGGCAACTTTTTATAATACTCACACCTGTATGGAATAGCCAAATTGTATTACATAAAGGTGTGAGGTGATTTTGGTTGATGGAATGATCAGTTAAGTAAAGAAGATATATTTTTAATATAGTAAAGAACATTTATTTTTCTTTACAAAAAGTGGTAGCAGAGCGTGGTTACGATCCACGGACCTCTGGGTTATGGGCCCAGCACGCTTCCACTGCGCCACTCTGCTACCACTTTTTGTAAAGAAAAATAAGAATTCCCGGGCGGAAACACCACACTTTTTGTAAAGAAAAATAAAAAGAATATTTCCTATATTCTTTTTGTAAAGAAAAATAAATGTTCTTTACTATATTAAAAATATATCTTCTTTACTTAACTGATCATTCCATCAACCAAAATCACCTCACACCTTTATGTAATACAATTTGGCTATTCCATACAGGTGTGAGTATTATAAAAAGTTGCCCCCTGGTGGGGTTTGAAAATGAAATTTAATTTATTTAATCAGACTACTGAGGACGTTACAATCACAGAGCTGCGCAGTGGAAATAAAGATGTTAAGTGTGGGCCCTGTAATTAAATATCCCAGAAGTCCGATTTATGGACCGTGAGAGGTCTGATATGTCCTCCTGAAAGTACCTTCAATGATCTTAAATATAACACTTCTTAAGATGTAATAAAAAAATACCAATCACTCTGAATGCAAAATACACTTTTTGTTGAAATTCTGTTAAAACATGGCTATGACTCTGTATTACTGAAACGATAATGCCAAACACTGATTGAACCAATATGTAATAAATTATGTATTGATTGACTATTTACTGATATTATACTTTATTGTAATTGTTCGGTTAAGCCGATTACCTTGACAAGATTAACACAGGAGAATTAATAAAATTGTTGAAAGAATAAGCTATGTGTATTGTCACTTCAAATATTACAAATATTACAAATAATCAATATTATATTCAAGTTTCTGCTATAGGCTAATTAATAATATTCAAGTTTCAGCTATAATTAATAATATTCAAGTTCCTGCTAATTACACTACAATTTAATATGAGAGAGTATTGATTGTGGCCTTTTTGACTTTCTTTCCTGAGATTTGACAGCAGAGCCTCGGGAACCTAGGTTTAATTTATTTAATCTGATTTAGGCTATTAGGCTTCCCAAATTAATGTATTGTCTACAACTGGCCAGTTGATCTTATATGCAAAGGGGCTATTCGTAGTTCAGTGTACAGCACACTTTGTTGCTCAGTGGCAAACTGGACCAAAACGACTACTGAGTCGTTTGTTTAATTTAATTTAATAATGTGACTTTTTTATGGCGTTAATGGAAGCCTACCTTTATAGCCTTTATTGAAACCTAACCTTCAACCGGGACAATGCTCTGATTAAAACCTGAATTTGTACCCAATCAATTACTCTCAGAGATCTCTTTATGTATTTTTGAAATTATTTCAAACCCAAATATTTAAGCAAGAACAAATTGTAACTGTTTTACGTGACAGACAGCTGATATCCTAATGATATAAATTGAAGTTAAGTACAAAATTACAATATGAAATTTAACTGGTATAAAGATTTACCCAAACTATTAATATAATAATACCTATAAATGTATCACAGTATATATTTTAAAATAAGTAAACGACAATGATTTTAAAGCAATGTGACTGAAATTACACACTAGTACATGAAACCTGCAAGAAACATGATTAAACAAAATAAATATGAATGTGGACAGATTGGCTACTCCTAATGATATAAATACAATTTACACAAAACATTTACTTACATACACAGAAGACAATTTTGACGACACATAAACATATAATTACGACACTGTACTTGGGGTATGCTCTACGAAAATGGTCAAATCTGACGAATTTTGCCGGTCGACGTCGAACTTAAAGACTCGTTTACTTAATCAATTCGTATTTTAGCAAATGTTGTTTCACGGTTTAAATATCAATGCACTCCGGAAATCGAACAATTGATTCTTTGACAAAATACACGTTACGACTACCAAAAGCGAGTTTCGCGAATTGAAAAGGAGAATTTAAAGATTTCCGTACATCGCGGCTCAGAGCATAATCCCAAGTGACCGTTAGAAAAAGACGTCCACACAAGTCAGCAAATTGGTGTTCCTCCGCGCTCACGTGATTGGCCGTTGTTGGTCCTTGCCTTCGCGCGTTTTCTGTTTGATTTGAATTTTTCAATCGATCATTCATTTTGAATCGGTACATGATGCCCCCTTGCCAAAAAAATTGGCCCGAGCGACCACAAGGTCCGCAAGAACACTTCGTCCAACCCGGGACAATTTTCAAACCGGCGGCGCGACGCGACGCTTGTGACGGCGGAGAGACGTTTACACAACAGTTTCACATTTACACAGTTACAATTTACATACATTTAAACACGAAACAATTTCTTCACATTAACATTTTTTTTTTATTAAATGATACTCATATAAATATTCAATATTAATATTTTCAAAGTGTGAAAAACATGCTAGGAAAAATTTTATTTTAAAACCATTTTTCATTTTTTTTTCCTTTTTTTTCTATTTTTTTTTGCTTAACATTTATTTTCTTTTTTTTTTCATTTTTCCATTTTTTTCATTTTGATTTTTTTTTTTTTCATTTTCCATTTTTTCATTTCATTTGTTTGCCTTATTTCTATTTTGTACTGAGGGCGAGAGCGATTTGAGATGGGAGAGCTGACAATACCTGACACCAAAGCGTCTCACAAATTACCACCTACATCTACTCCACACGAGTGGTGAAAAACGCGCACGCTTTATCACACTGTAGAATAACCTAGCACTCAATGAAGCAGACAGCAGCAGTTCATTCATGGCAGGGTTGGTACTGATTTTGGAAAATGAAATTCCCTGACTTTTCCAGGTTTTCCAGACTGATATTATACTTTTTCCAGGTATACCGTAAGACGATATCGAATAGTCAGAATCAAGAATTATTAGAAAAAATTTAAGCCTAAATAGTTTACTCATAAAACCAATAAGAAAAGAATTAGCCCAGGCAAAATACGACAAATTACCCTTAAACCTGGGCAAAATTGCTTCACAAGCGATTGAAGTGGTATTCAACACAGAAAATAATGCTTTATAACATATCCAAAATCCTCCAAAATCTGATCATAGGAAATTACTAAAAAATAAAATTTAAAATGGCGGCAAAATTTCAAATTTTTGTGATATTTGTTTTAAGACTTTTGGCGGTATGGGATAACGGAAAGCACATATACATAAATAAAACATCAGATTGGATGTTGAAATATCAAATAAATACAAGAATAGACTTTTTTTAAACGAAAAGGACATATTTGTATGTACATTTTAGTTTCCATCGTTACTAAAAAAGAACTAAATTTAATAAGTTTTCTTGGACAAACTATTTATTTGAACTATTATCCTTTTGTTTCAATGTTCTTACATTCATTGATCTGGCACTACCCTCAAGAAGCAGAAAAAGACATTTCGTTATGTTTACACCCACAGTTGCGCAATGGAAAAAAAATGTAACAATAATTATTCTAGGGTTGGCGGTATATCAGATACTGTTCGGTAGTACGAGTTTTCCACCAAGAAGGACATTATTTTCAGACGTTTGAACAAATATGTGAAAAAATAACTATTATAGGAAACAGTAAACATGAATACTATAGTATGAAACAGTAAACATATCAAAACAGGCAATGCAAAAAGACTATGAGACAAAAAGTCGTACCCCCATACATTTCTTATGGACGTTTCGTAATTTGAAAATTTTTTAAGATAACTTTTCTTATATCTCCAGTTGTAAAAAAGTTATATATCCTCTGTAATAAAAGGGTTTACATTTGAGCTATTGATCATTAAAATCGGATGATTTAGAAACGAGCTACAAACCCTATTACAATATTAAATTTAACTTTTTAGATATAAGTTTTTATTAAAAGATGTATGTCTCGGGTTGTTAATATGCCACCAAGTTCATTCTGGTCTCAAATTACTCAGTGAATCTTTGGCTTTAATTTTATTAACCATTTAATAAAATCTGATGAATTTTAACTGGGTCATGAATCTTTATTTTAACAGTAATTATTTGTTATTCAAAATTTGTCTTTAGTTTTAGACATATATCCCCAATTCAAAATAACTCCCAAAAATCTTTACAGTCTTAAATAAATAGTAACATTATTGACTTTTGTTTTAGCTATGGATTACTTATTGGGAGTTATTAGAATTGGGGATAAATGCCCTAAACTAAAGACAAATTTTGTAAAAGAAATAATTTACTGTTAAATAAAGATTCATGACTCATTTTAAATTTGTCAGATTTTATTAAGTGATACATAAAATTAAAGCCAAACATCCACTGAGTAATTTGAGACGAGAAAGAACTTGGTGATATATTAGCAACCCGAGATATACATCTTTTAATAAAAACTTATTTCTAAAAATTTAAATTTAATATTGTGTTAGGGTTTGCAGCTCGTCTATAACACGCCCGATTTTAATGATCAATAGCTCAAATGAAAACACTTTTATTACTGAATATTTTAAGGTTAGAACAAACTGCAAGCGTTAGTAAAAACTGGAGATATAAGAACAATTATCTAAAAAAAAATTTCAAACTACGTAACGTCCATAAGAAATAGATGAGGGAGAATTTTTGTTTGAACATGATCTTCAAAACGAAAAAAAAATATTTAAAAACGGATTTTAGCATTGAAATCATCATGAAAATCTAATTTATAATGATGTGTCACAACACTACCATTACGTTTAAAAATTATATTTATATCCAATATGGCAGATCCAAGATGGCGGCCAAAATGCGTTCCCTATCAAAATAAAGGACTAACCACCCAATAAATATCGGTGGTAATCTCAAGTAAATATCTCAAAAATATGCATAAAAATGCATGTGATATATCGTCATTTGAGGGGGTTTCCTGTAGACCGACTTTTGGCAACTTTTAGTACGTGTCACTCTGCACACCCAACACTATACCAAGTAAAACCATACAATGTTTTCTTGCATTGTTTCAAGGCCATATCCCATATTTATCAACTATTGGTGTTTTAAAATAAATAGCTCTTAAGAAAAATAGCCGCCATTTTAAAATTTATTTTTAGACACTTTCCCATGGTCGGATTTTGGATGTGTTGTAAAGTAACATTTGTTGAGTCGAACGCCACTTCAATGGCTTATGAAGCAATTTTGCCCAGGTCAAATCATAATTTTACTAGACTAAATTAAACATCTGGAATCTGGAAAAGTAAGAGTACCAACTAACTTACCCTCACACTTTATGTTCTACATGGCCTTGACTTGACACTGGCAGATAGACGATACGGTGCTTCTGATACTGATATATATCGATATTTTGCTTACGATATCATCGGTTTATATCGAAAGAAACATGTGATATTGGAAAAATAACTACCATGCTTGTACCGGAGACAAAAAGTAGTACCAAACTAAACTATTAAATGTTTCAACTAACAGGATAGGCCTAAATATTTTTTTATAAACTCCTACAAGTGCAGTTTTTTTTAGTTTATTAAAGGTTGAATCAGTATTGGTATAAATTCAATGAGGAATTGTATTCAGTATCGTATTGAAATTGAAACGATGAATGTAGGCCTATCCTTCCGCGCATCACGGTACTAACTAGCTCGGTGCGTTCAATTAAAGCCAGTAATCAGAGGGTGATGATAGAATGTCTGTCGATGTTCGATGTTTTTTATATCGATGGTAGGTTCACGATGTTTTTGTTACATCGATGTTTTCGTCAAACTTTGATGTTTTTGACCAAGTATTGAGAGACATAGATGCAAAATGTAGCATATCTGTAAAAAATGTAGTCTTTCAAGAGAAATTCCAGATTTTTTCAAAAATTCCCTGACTTTTCCCTGACTTTTCCAGACCAACAAAATTCCCTGACTTTTCCAGGTTTTCCAGGTTTTCCCTGACCGTACCAACCCTGCATGGTTCACTATCGGCGATCAGCTGTTGGCGATGGAGTGGGGCGGGTGGGGTGGGAAGTAGGTCATCGACTCGTAGCGAGATGTGGCGCATCAGCTGTTTGAAACCTGTACTTGATAGGTGTACGTTGTCTGGCTTCCCATTTCGATACTTCTTGTTGTATAATGATAGATTCATTGGTGCAAATGGTGGGAATAGTTTATGGAATTTTATTGATTGAATGGATGGGGGATTATTTAAAGACTGGATAAAAATATTTAAGGATTTGATTTTGGGTTGAATATGGGGAGTATGTAAAGTGGGAGGGAGAGTGGTAATGTAGATGGTTTTGTTGTGGGATTTCAGTAAACGGATAATTGTCTTTATATTGATTTTAGTTTTCTCTGGGGCAATGGATTTGAAAATGTCATTAATTCCAATGAAAATTATGCATGTGGGTTTTAGCACTGACACTTGGTTTCTGATAGCGCACTTGAGATCTTGAGTAGTCCATCCGCCGTGAGCAACACTGTGTTCAATCGACCATTGTTGTGTAGTTGATTGTTGTCCGCCGCCCACACTGACCAGCCTGACCCCCTGCGAGTCTCCCAAAACACTCACAGCGACGGGTGACATTTCCCTTCACACTGTACACTGTTGGGGAAAAATGGTTTGGTGTTACCGTCTTAAAATTAACAATATTGTGTTTAAAAAAAAACGAGTCGGTACACCCTCAAACAAACGTAGGCATTAACAACAATGGTTTTTTTTCCTAATCTCTCGAATAGTACTTTTTTATCTGACATACATGAACTACTTTCGCAATGGATGGGTCCCGATTCAGACGGATTTTTACATTTACCTGATTTAATACTTTAATTACAGTATACGGTCCATCCCAAGTATGAGTTAGCTTATGACTGATTTTATTTGCTTTGTTACTAGGCGTATATTTTTTGTATAATATCAGATCACCTTCAGTATATGGAGACGGTTTTCTATTTTTATTGTATCTCTCCTTTATCTTTTGATGAGCTTTCTTAGAGTGTTCTAATATTTTACTCACTCTATCCTCGGCTGTTTCAGTCGAGCATTCATCGCCAAGGTCCCAGTGTAGTTTGAGTGAATGGTTTAACTCTCTACCAAGGAATGCATAAGCTGGAGTCACACCTGTTGTTTCGTGTAACGCAGAGTTCAATCCCATACAAAGGAAAGGTATATTTTCGTCCCATTTCTTTTGGGTTTGAGAATGATAGATTTTGAGTATCATTTTGAGATTTCTATTTAATCTCTCGGATTGATTTGAATTAGGCCTAGCCACTGAGGTAGTTATGTGTTTCACCCCTAAACCAAATAAAAAACTCCTAAACATTTCGGACTTGAAAATGGATGCATTGTCCGATACAATGGTTTCTGGCAACCCGTGTTGTGAAAAAATCTTATCCTTTAATGCACTGATTATTGTCTTGGAATCTGCTTTTCTCATTGGAATAACCCAGCTGAACTTAGAGAATGAATCAATACATACGAAAGCATAAGCATTTCCTGAAACAGATCTTACTAGTGGGCCAAACATATCGATGTGGAGTCGTTCAAAACATTTCTGGGGTGGTTTTGAGTTCATCAAACCTATCTGTAAATTCTGGGCTGGTTTCGAGAGTTGACATAGTTCACATGAACGTACGTAATTTTTTACGTCGTTAAAAACTCCATCCCATGTAAAATGCTTTATTAGGCGTGCTGTAGTCTTTTTTATGCCCCAATGAGAGTGAATGGATATGTCGTGGAAATATTTCATTATCATAACACGCATTGAACTAGGTACCACAATCTTTGGGGAACATTTGATGTTTCTCTGAAATCTTAGAATGCCCTTTTTTATACAATAAAAAGGTACAGTTATCCCATTCTCCAGATCAGTGATGATTTTACCTAGGGTTTCATCCTCCCTCTGCTTATCACTGAGTGATTCGAACGTTTCTGGAAAATGTTGTAAAAAACAAACTTGATCAGGTTTTGGAGTATTGTTTTGTTTTATAGCTTCATCAGGTTCGAACCCGGCGCCTCCACCAATCATGTACCGATTCAAAATGAATGATCGATTGAAAAATTCAAATCAAACAGAAAACGCGCGAAGGCAAGGACCAACAACGGCCAATCACGTGAGCGCGGAGGAACACCAATTTGCTGACTTGTGTGGACGTCTTTTTCTAACGGTCACTTGGGATTATGCTCTGAGCCGCGATGTACGGAAATCTTTAAATTCTCCTTTTCAATTCGCGAAACTCGCTTTTGGTAGTCGTAACGTGTATTTTGTCAAAGAATCAATTGTTCGATTTCCGGAGTGCATTGATATTTAAACCGTGAAACAACATTTGCTAAAATACGAATTGATTAAGTAAACGAGTCTTTAAGTTCGACGTCGACCGGCAAAATTCGTCAGATTTGACCATTTTCGTAGAGCATACCCCAAGTACAGTGTCGTAATTATATGTTTATGTGTCGTCAAAATTGTCTTCTGTGTATGTAAGTAAATGTTTTGTGTAAATTGTATTTATATCATTAGGAGTAGCCAATCTGTCCACATTCATATTTATTTTGTTTAATCATGTTTCTTGCAGGTTTCATGTACTAGTGTGTAATTTCAGTCACATTGCTTTAAAATCATTGTCGTTTACTTATTTTAAAATATATACTGTGATACATTTATAGGTATTATTATATTAATAGTTTGGGTAAATCTTTATACCAGTTAAATTTCATATTGTAATTTTGTACTTAACTTCAATTTATATCGTTAGGATATCAGCTGTCTGTCACGTAAAACAGTTACAATTTGTTCTTGCTTAAATATTTGGGTTTGAAATAATTTCAAAAATACATAAAGAGATCTCTGAGAGTAATTGATTGGGTACAAATTCAGGTTTTAATCAGAGCATTGTCCCGGTTGAAGGTTAGGTTTCAATAAAGGCTATAAAGGTAGGCTTCCATTAACGCCATAAAAAAGTCACATTATTAAATTAAATTAAACAAACGACTCAGTAGTCGTTTTGGTCCAGTTTGCCACTGAGCAACAAAGTGTGCTGTACACTGAACTACGAATAGCCCCTTTGCATATAAGATCAACTGGCCAGTTGTAGACAATACATTAATTTGGGAAGCCTAATAGCCTAAATCAGATTAAATAAATTAAACCTAGGTTCCCGAGGCTCTGCTGTCAAATCTCAGGAAAGAAAGTCAAAAAGGCCACAATCAATACTCTCTCATATTAAATTGAAGTGTAATTAGCAGGAACTTGAATATTATTAATTATAGCTGAAACTTGAATATTATTAATTAGCCTATAGCAGAAACTTGAATATAATATTGATTATTTGTAATATTTGTAATATTTGAAGTGACAATACACATAGCTTATTCTTTCAACAATTTTATTAATTCTCCTGTGTTAATCTTGTCAAGGTAATCGGCTTAACCGAACAATTACAATAAAGTATAATATCAGTAAATAGTCAATCAATACATAATTTATTACATATTGGTTCAATCAGTGTTTGGCATTATCGTTTCAGTAATACAGAGTCATAGCCATGTTTTAACAGAATTTCAACAAAAAGTGTATTTTGCATTCAGAGTGATTGGTATTTTTTTATTACATCTTAAGAAGTGTTATATTTAAGATCATTGAAGGTACTTTCAGGAGGACATATCAGACCTCTCACGGTCCATAAATCGGACTTCTGGGATATTTAATTACAGGGCCCACACTTAACATCTTTATTTCCACTGCGCAGCTCTGTGATTGTAACGTCCTCAGTAGTCTGATTAAATAAATTAAATTTCATTTTCAAACCCCACCAGGGGGCAACTTTTTATAATACTCACACCTGTATGGAATAGCCAAATTGTATTACATAAAGGTGTGAGGTGATTTTGGTTGATGGAATGATCAGTTAAGTAAAGAAGATATATTTTTAATATAGTAAAGAACATTTATTTTTCTTTACACACGCAAGAATTTTAGTGTCAGTCAATTGTGTTTTATAATTTATTAGTTAATTTATATTATGCCTACTAACTCTCTTTCACAATCTACGTAGTTTAGGAACTCGAGATGTTCTTCCAGATGCCATTTGCGCAGCTTTCTTGACCGAGCAGATCCTGTGGGTAGTTTACTGGCCCTTTTGCGTCTCATATACGTGTCTCTAGTATTCTTCCATCTGTGTTTGCATTCTTCACCTAAAATAATTTTACCATTACAATTTTTTCTGTTTGTTTTCAGATTTCTAGCGACTGGAGAAAGCTACGAATCATTATCTTTTGCATTCAGAATATCACCTAGCTACGTATGTCGGATTATACAGAAAGTACTGAAACTATGTAGTGAGAGACTTCCACCTATTTTCATGCCAGCTGCTACCTCACAAGACCTTCTCAAAATGTCCAAGGAATTCGAACAGAAATGGAATTTTCCTAATTGCATTTTAGCTGTAGATGGAAAACACATTCGAATTGTTTGCCCTAGTAACAGTGGTTCTCAGTTTTTAACTATAAAGACTTTTTCTCCGTGGTGTTTCTCGCTTTTGTCGATGCTAACTATAAGTTTGTAATGGTCGACATTGGCTCATATGGCCGAGAGGGTGACAGTGGTATCATGGAAAAATCTAACTTGGGACAGCTGATTAAAAATGAAGAATTCTATCCTCCACCTAGACAAGTGGGGGAATACCTGCTGCCATATGTTTGTGTAGTAGTGGGAGACGAAGCTTTCAAACTATCAGTAAACCTAATGAAACCTTTTCCCAGGCACGAGGGTCGTGCTGACAACAAGAAAGCCATGTTCAACTATAGGCTGTCTCGAGCAAGGAGGGTGTCAGAGAACTCATTCGCTCTGCTGAGTCAAGTCTTTCGTGTATTTTATACACCAATAGCCGTTAAACCAGCCACTATTGACTGTTTAGTAATGACTGCCTGTTGTATCCATAACATGTTAAGGGATGCCTTTCTCGAGGAGAATGGACAATGTTACTTTGACGTTTCAAACTCAGAACCGTTACCAACACAAAATCTCATTTCTTTTCGTGCTAGTGGCGGCTTTGCAAACGTTCAAGGCTTTGATGTGAGAGATGCATTTTGTAATTACTTCAACAGTGATAATGGATAACCAGACTGGCAAATGAAACAAGTAAACAAAACTGACTTTTAAGGTTGTGAAATAGCAAGTTGTAACTGATTGACTATATCCTATCATAACTTTATTTGACTGAGTTGATAATGTATTAATGTACTAAGTATGTACTAATTTGTACTAATGTACTAAGTTGCTAGTGTAACTAAATAAACAAATATTAAACTTACTTGGTACATCAGTTTCTTTAGAAATCTGTCTCCAGACGTTTTCTCGCACATATGCATCCTTGTATTGGGGGTGTTTGGGGTTAAAACAGATGGGTGTTGACGAACAAGTTCAATTAACCTTGAATCATCCATGATTTTGAAGGCACACACTTGAAACTCAGTATTTAACTATCAAAAACCCCACAATCAAACAACTCAGTATACTATCAATTCGCACCTCAACTCCGTATGTATGAACTATTTCGTTACAGCCACGCGACTGAGCGACTGAACTGCTCACGGAGCAGTCCAGTTGCGACAGCTCGAGCCACGCGGCTCAAGTCGCTTCAGTCGCGCGGCTGTAGACGCTCGATAGGAAACGGTTGCATTTACTTTGCATTAAAGCAGTCAATTTTTTCAGCCGCGCGGCTCGTAACAGTCGCAGGATAGGAAATGGACCTTTATGCATAAGTAAACTGTTTTAGTTTGCTTGTTTATTGATTTATCATGATCAAACTTGGAAAATTAGTTTATTTTATACTAAGTTATTGATATTTTACTAAAAAAACACACTATATTACCCTCCCTGTAAAAGCAAACCTGGGTACCTGTTAAACCTAATTTTTATTTATATACATGTACATTTAATCAAACATCCAATCAGAATTGAAATTTCCAATTGAAATTTGCCAGCATATTTAATAAGGTTTTTCATCAATGATTATACCATTGGTCGGTTATCAAAGAAAATGCTCCATTCCGTAGAACCACAACTGTTGGATGATGTGGTTTTAGGTTTGGGATCAGACAAATCTGGTACTTCCTCAAGTTCGGAGTCAGTAGATACATCATCAGCAGAGGTGAATGCCATGCGACCATACTTAAACAATGCATCGTCTATTTCTCCTTTTAGTTCAATAACATCATTTAGTTCTTCTTTAGTTCCTAGAACAACAAAAGTGTATGTTTTCACCAAAATCCCTTGGTCTGAGATTATGATATCTTATTTGAGGCCAGTGTTAGATACACAAAATGTTGGCCTTAATTTGAAACTATCAGTGACTCCTTAAAATAATTTTACAAATTTATAAACGGTTAAAACATAGGTAATTTGCAAAATGACTGGTCCAACAATTGATAGTTTTATGGGATTTATTTAAAAAGGAGAAAACTCCCAATAGGTACCTATAGGCTGGTCTAACCTAGGCCTAGAGCATAAAATTACCTGATTTGTAATCTAAATACTACAAGAACTAGCAATTCGATTTCAAACTACACAAATCCAAGACTACAGAGAACACATAATACAGTCTATCATGTAAAGGGTGTTGAGTATGCACTGAAAGTGTACCATAGTTTGACTTGTGATTATTGTTTGGTGCATCTTGGAAATCTTGTCCCTGTCCCAACAGGTGCACAGAATGGGGGAGGGAGGAAAGTAGCATGGGGACACTTTCAAAACTAATGCTTACATCTCACGAATTAGACTTCATAAAATCATGCTAATTTAATAGCATTTTATTACACCCATTTGACAAATTATATACGCTTTAAAAAATATTACGTACAAAAATCCCGTATCTGTCATATCCTATATATAATAAGAATAAGAATAAGAAATATTTATTTCCATTGATCTTTAAAAAAGAAATTTGTTATAAATAATTACAAGGTGATTCAGTGTTTAAAGTACAACTAGTGTACACGTTGCTCGATATCGAGCAATTGCAAATAAGTAAAGTAGTTATCTAAAACCAAATAATAATCATCATAATTTCCGATGAGTTTAATAGACTCATAGATTACGTACCTAACAGTTCCATATAATCAACATTTCTTGTAAATATGTTATAATTTTTCAAAAGCTTTATAAATTAAAATAGTAAATATTAAATTTCAACAAAATCAGTAAATGTACCCAATGTGTTTAATTGATTTGAAAAATAAATAACATCAATTAAATTATACAAATGATCAAAATGTAAACAATTATGTTCTTCATAAGGATAACATGGAAACTTCAACAGCCACTGGGGCAGAGCCCAAGCGACTTTTTCAAAAATGTAAGGCCAGTTTGCAAATCTACGCGACTCGCTCTTTCCAATGAGACGTCAATGGATAAAATCAGTCAAGAAATGGAGGAGGAGTTTAACCGACAAAGTTTCATGTAGCGTATTAATTATATAGATATATCTAAATTTAAATAGCCACGTACATGAAAATAAAAGCTTTATTTCAATTTACTCTTCAAAATCTAATATTTATTTCACAACTTAAATAATCATCAATCTTGTAAAAGGGATTTTTAACAATCCAGTCATACAGTTTATTTTTTAAAATATTGTAAGAAACTGATTTTGCTTCTTCAGGCAGCTTATTAAAAAATTTTATACAATTTAACTTATGTGAATGTTTGGTTTTAGCCAATCTGTGCTGCAATATATCTATTTTATCCCTACCTCTTGTATAGTGGTTGTGTACGTCTTTTCTGAAAGAGAATTGATCTAAGTTTGACTTTGTATATATTAGAATTTGGAATATATAAAGATTTACTATGGTTGGTATCCTGAAATTAATGAAAAGAGGTTTACAGTGTGTAGCTGAGCATTCTCAAGCAATGCTTCGAACCGCCTTTTTTTGGAGTATAAGGATGTCATTAATATGTGGAGAGTAGCCCCACAAAATAAGACCATATAGTAAGTGTGATTGAAAGAGTCCAAAATATGTCAATCTTAAATATTATTGACTAACAAAATCCTTAAGTTTCCATAGCAAGCACCTCACTCTTGAAATTTTGTTACAAACAGATTGTGTATGTGTGATGACCAATTTAATTTTGAATCCAAATTAAATCCTAATAGTTTAACTGATTCAAATTTTAACTCTGTTTTGAGACTGATTGTAATATATTGTGATTTGTCAGAATTACAAGATAGTCTGTTTGCAGAAAACCAATCATATGCTCTCAGTTCAGCCTCTTGACTAATTAAGCGCAGGGTTGTTAAATTAGAATGGTTAGCGAGTAAAGTTGTATCATCCGCATACATAACAGATTGTGTATTTATATTTATAGGGAGATCATTAATGTAGATGTTAAAGAAAAAGGGCTCTAGTACAGAGCCCTGAGGAACACTGGTTTTAACTTTCTCAGTTTTAGAACATTTATTTTTAATCGATACAAATTGAAGTCTATTACATAAATACGAAGAAATTAGAAGCATGGTATCATTAGCGATGCCATAAAAACGTAGTTTGTTAGTTAAGATATCAAAAGGTACCGTGTCAAAAGCTTTACTTAAATCACATAAAACTAATGACACAGATTCTTTCCTTTCTAAAGCTTCAAGAGAATGGTCAACTAAAGTGAGAATTGCTGAGGTTGTGGATTTACCTCGACGAAAGCCGAATTGGGAGTTGGACAATAGGTTATTTGTTTCAAAGTAATTATTTAATTGATTATACATTACTGCTTCAAATATTTTGGATAAAATAGGAACAATTGAAATAGGCTGATAGTTTTGAACCAGGTTTTTATCACCTTTTTTGAATATTGGGATTACTTTAGATATTTTGAGGGATGGAGAAAAATATCCCTCCCTCATACAGGTATTTAATACAAAAGCTAGAGGATAGCTAATCAAACCTATAGTCTTTTTCAAAATATTATTAGAAATCCAATAATAATCCATTGATTTAGAATTTGTTAATTTTGCAACAGCTTTAATTATATCCGACGATGAGACCTCTGACCAAGAAAATGTTCTATTTGTTGAGTTGTTCCGTAAAAAATCTTCTGCTTTGTAAGGGCTTTGTGGTATTACTTTACTTAATTCTTTTATTGAATCTAAAAAATATGAATTAATTTCATCTGGGTCAAGTATGGCATCTTGACTATGAGTTGGTGAATGCTCATCTTTAATTACCGCCCAGGCAGCACGACATGGGTTGGAAGCATTACTGATGAAGTGCTCAACCGCGTCCTTTTTGGCAAGAGTCATTTTATTTCTATAGAATTTTTTATGGTTCATATAAACATTATAAGCTGCCTGAGTTAGCTCGGAACCTGTAGATCTTAGGTTTTTATAGACAGTAAAGTACTTAAGCATATCATTCTTAAAATTATTCCAAGCTCAGGAGTATACCATTTTATAAGCTTATTATTTTTAGTATTTTTAAATTGCCTGTCCGTTACTTTGACCAATGGGGAACAATTGTGCCATAAATTTACATATCTTTAAAAAAAAAACTATCAAACAAAAGTTCAACACTAATTTTGTTATGTTTATAATCATCTATCGTTTCCCACCTTTCCTCTCTTAAATAAGAAATAAATGAGTTTAAATTTTGGTCATTTTGCTTCCTGATAAATACACTTGAGGCTTTGTAATCAAGGCTATTTTTACTTGTATTTGATGTAACCATTTCAAATAAGAGTGGAGTGTGATCTGCAAAACAGTTTTCATCACACTCCACACGATATAGGTTTTCATTAAAGTTAACAATAACATTATCGATACAGGCATTACCTCTAGTAGGCTGAAAATTTGTGATAAAAAGATTAAGAGATCTGAGTTTATTGCTGAATTTTACAAACTTTAAATCATTATCAGATGGCCTGGCCATTTCAATATTAAAATCACCTGCCACTATTATTTTGGATCTATTTTTTAATATCTTTCTGATTGCCTCTTCAAACTGTTCAAAAAATGTATTGATGTCCCCATTTGGAGATCTGTAAATACTTAAGGTTAATATATTTTCATCTATTAACTTAATACAACAAAGCTCAAAGTCAACTTCAGAGTAAAACTGAGATACATCTATAATGGAGAATTTTATACCATCCCTGACATAAATCAAAACCCCCCCCCCCCCATTATTTTTTGAAGCTCTACAAATTACATTAGTATAAAATTTTTCGGTACATATAAATCAATTTGTTCTTGCCAGTGCTCAGAAACACAAATTAAATTAATATTATTTTTTTCACTAACAGATTCAAGGTACAACTCTTTGTTTCTTAAACATTGAACATTGACTTGCATCAATCTAAAAAAAACCCTGCTCATATTAGGATAACCACTCAAATCAACACTTTGCATTTTTTCATGCACTTCACTAGGGGAAGAGGCTTGGTTGGGTATTTTGGATGAGTGGGGTGTTTGGATGGAATGATCAATTGGAGAGGACTGTGTGAGTAATGTACATTCAGGTTGCTGAGGTGCTTGGTAGAAATCAGTACTATTCGGAGTGGACGTTACGGTGGGATGGTGTGCCAGGCTTTTGGAGGATAATGACTGATGAAGGAGTTCTAAAGGCTGGATCTGTTTAAGGTATGAAGGATATATTGAAGTAGATGGATGTTGTGGTAGTTGTGAAACAGTAGGATATGATGAGGATTGCAATTGTTGGAGTCTTGGAGGACAATTAGAGGAGGTCGATGAAGAAGACAGCCGCAGTTGGTGCTCAGTGGGAAGATCTTGCTGAGTAATAATATAATAATATGAGTAAAGTTTAAATACTTGTTACTTCGATCTGGGAATTGGCACATATAAACACGTTTATACTTACGATATAAAGATATAACTAAGTTCTGTATCAAAAAATAAGTTCTAGGCCAGTGGTATAGCCAGGAAAAATCTATTTTCGCCATAATATGAGTACAAACTTTTGAAAATTTAACATGGGTCTTATGGGATAACATTCCTCCATTCTTTTTTATTTGTTTACTTTTTAAGACTTACAGTTTTGTAGTGTACTTAAAACAAAGAGAAAGAAAACTACTTTAATCCTGTTCATTCATAGAGTAAACGGTTTTATGCATAAGAGGTTAACATTATAATTCTAATCTTCCCAGGGTAATATGGAATAAGTGTTTCTAATCCATTAAAAGCCAACTTATTCTGAATCTTCAGCTTTAATCTATAATATTAAAACGAAACAGTGTTTTTTTATTTCACGATTCTGAATCAACCACTCGACGGATTTTCATGATTTTTGTGTTGAAAGAAAGATAATTTTGATAACTAGGGAATGTCGAAGCCATAATTTTAGTTTAGGGTCCCAGTTTTTTTAGAAATTAAGTTTTAATTTTTAAAAAGTCTAGTAGCCGACGCTAAGATTCTAAACTAGCTTTTGGCATAAAATAATTTGCTTCACATAACAGCTGTAAACATTCAGCTTTTGTGTCACAAATTCAGCATTCGGATAAAAATGTAAAGACATACTTAGGGTTGACTTATTTATACTATGTGTAATGCTAATCATTGATACGTTCAATTCTTCTGTAAGAGGATGACAGATTAATTAAATATACATAGTGAAATACTAGGATGTTCAAATTATTTTTTAAAGCAATCTTTGTAATCTTCGATTTGTTTTAGAGCAATATAATTTGTTTTAACTAACAGCTGGTTAAATATAAACTATGGAACTATGAGGTTATTTTATTTACTCTTATTTTGTCATTGATTACAGGAAATAAGTAAGATTAGTAGAGATAATTAGACCACAGTTTTAACCAAAATTAATTAAACCACAGTACAAATCGAGGCTCTGTACACGAGACTTAATAAAAAAGGATAAATGCAAATTCTTTTACTGCTCCACTTTTCAAGGAAAGATTAGAAAAATAACAATGTTTAATGTTTTAATTCTTAATGGTAGCTTTTTGTTTACAATTAATGTTTGTCTGCTGTAACTTTGTTTGGATTAGGCCCGGAAATATTGATGTCATAAAAAGAAGATTAAGAATAATCAGGAATCACGATTTTAAATTACCACCACAACCTCAGCCGGGTTTTATAATACAAAGATAAACAGATGGATGACATAGATTGAACACAACGTCAACATTGACCTAGGATACTGCAATTAGACAAACCATCCTTTTATGAAATCGTGTTCAGTTGTGGTTACGTTTAGGGGCGCCTATATCAGCACCTCCAAACGTGAAAATATCACTTTTATTTCATCAATGAATATATTGTAGTTTAAATTAACTAATATAGGAAATTACGATGTAAATTCAATGAGGGTGGGTAATTATCAAGGATAGAACTGATAATAGTATGTATAATAAACACTGACAATTACGTCATTAGCTTTACTAGCGTGTTTACTTTTTATATTCCTGCTACATGTGACCAGTTCTTTTTTTCAAATGAATGTTATTTGAACCAAACAGCCATTTCAAAACAAACTGTTATTGTTTTTACTTTTCTTTGTTTACACTTATTTATTCAGCAATTAATGCAGTAAAATTGATATAAAGGATAGGTTGACGATTAGTTTTGATGTTAGGACACCAAAGTTAAATTATGTGTACTGTGACTTTTATTGGATATTATCGTTTTATTTTAGGTCGTTTCTATTCAGACCTACTGGGAATTGTGTATAGTAGTTGTATTTTGGTGATAATAATTATGGAAGAGGCAGGTATGCTATGGAAGGTGGTATCGTTGACTAGGTCTATACACTTCTCAATTGACTATTATTCTCTCTACCGTAGGCTACTAATAATCAGTGTGCGTCGCGTCTGTGCGAATCGGCTGCAAATCTCACTTCAACGCTTTTCACATCGTAAAAATTGCAGAATTGCTGTTTTATTGTAAAATTATCGGATTTAAAATGCATATCGTATAGGCCTATGATGGAATAAAAACATATTTGGTCACTCAACATTTGTTTACAAGATGATTTTTCACATTAAAACTGCAAGAAACTTTGCCTTTGTTTGTGTAAACTAGCTGATCTGAATTCTACACGGTTTTAACTGACTACTGAATTCCCGTACGTAGGACGGGCTAACACCTCGTCTATATATTAATTTGAAACTGTTTTTCTTTGTGACAGCTATTTTGAGAGAACGGCTGGGCGTAGAAACTCGGTAGAGGTGTCTAAAGAAAGGTCCTGGTCTGTAGATGAGCCATCAAAAGAGAACCATGGAGAATTCCCTCGGGGCTCTGCCCCAGTGGCCTTTAAATTCCCATCCCATGTTATTCTTATGGAGGAAAACGAGGTTTTTGTCACAGCTAATTTGAGAGAACGGCTGGGCGTAGAAACTTGGTAGGGGTGTCTAAAGAAAGGTATTGGTATGTAGGTGAGCCCTCAAAAGAGAAACGATGTAAATTTCCTTGGGGCTCTGCCCCAGAGGCCTTTAAAGTTCACTCTGCAATTTTGTTTACATTTCGACCATATGGATAATTTTACACTACTTTTAATGAACCAGCTGTTAATATTAAAATTGTATTCAAAGGTCTACTGAAACTGTCAAAATTAAATGTTTACATTATTATTTATGATTTTAAATGGATTCTCCACTGCATGGCGCAAGTTTTTTATAGTTTCAACAAAATGACGAATTTATGATACGTTTAAAATGTTTTGTTCAAAAATCTATGCTTTATTGCTCTTAGAAAATTTTAAATTATGAAATAAGTGTGACTTATCAATTTCAAAGGAACATATAACTATTCCTTATCGGATTAGCTTATACATATTGTAAGGTTGGCACTTGCCTTTTTTTCCTACTTTCAATCACCATTTATTTTTAAATTCAAGAAAGAACACCTGAGATTCATTTATTGGTATAACAGTTTTTGATAATCGGGTTGAAAATTGTGTCATAGATGAGTACGTTGAGGATGAGAGCTGTGTTCAAGTTTTGGAATAGACTAACTACGGAGTCTATGGTTTTGGTAAAGTAGGTAAACTAATGTCAATTCAGGTATTTAAAAAAAATTTGTACACAGTTTTTACTTTGATGTACACATGTAGCTAGGTTGAACAACGCATCTAAACCTCACTACATACAAAACATTCGGAAACACAACAGTGTCATCACATCTCATCGCATTTGCATAATTTGTTACCAATGCTGGACTAGGTTATGGATTTGGTTCCGCAAATGTTTTAACGTCGAGTTTATTGATCCACGACTGGGGCAAGGCTTGCTGTAATACCCGTCCTTTACACATGTAGTTAATAATTTCTATGTTAAACTTTTAAATTCCACTATCACGACATTAATTTATTGGGCCATTTTTTTAAAATAGTTTGTAATAAAATTAACTTTTTGGTAAAAAAAACCGGTCTATTTAAAATTATGTCGGTGTTTACACTCATTACCCTTTCGTAGTCCTTAATTAGCTTTAAGTTCATGATTTAATTTAATGGAAGGCTTCCGACCCACGCGGGTTTACACACGTTCAAGCTGTGACATGAGTACAGGTGTGTTCTTAATAACAATAATAAAACTAATAGGCCTAGTAAAAAAAACGCTATTAAAGAATCTACAAGAGTCGTGGAACTCACAAATTACAGTACTCAGTTTCGCCTTGCCGTTAGATTCAATGCGGTTGGTAACGATACATAGTTATTGGCTAAAGTTATTTAATTATTGTATTCTTGCTATTGTTTCTTATTCTATAATTATTCATGAGGGTGTCGGGGGAAGATTTGATTACGCCATCAAACTCATGCATTTACATATAAAATATTCCCCAATATACATTAGATTGTCCCATTTAATGATTAAGGATTTGTTTTAACGTTTCAAGCTATAGTTGTTTACTAGTTAAAGACATTGTTTACTTACAAAAAAAATAAGATGCAGCGAACAGGTAAGTTTTGAGTATGAAATATGATGATAGACCTTTTGTGTGTAATTTTACTATAAAACACTCTAATTTTAACATGTTTCCCATATATTCTTCCCCAACTAGAAAATTTTTTGTGGTGTTGAGTAGACGTGTCTACCCATTCTACTTTCACTCGAGCCTTTTAGCACGTTTTATTGCCCGCGCCCAGCTACCCCCAGTTGTAGTGCGGAGAGCGATGTGTGCGGGTGACTTTAACGATTTCAGTTTGTTATTTTGTTACAAATATACTTAGAATATTTATATTAGCAGTAAGTGTTTTTTTAGGTTTTATTATTAGTAGTCGTTAGTGTGATGTTATATATTATTGTGAGTGTTTTCGTTGAACTGTGAACAATGGAAAATCCTAATTCCAACAAAAGACAACATAGGTGTTGTTTTGCTGGCTGCAGCAATACGAAAGGTCGCAATCCTTCCCTGCGTTTTTTAACATTTCCTATTAAAAGGGCAGACATTTGTGAGCAATGGATTGTTAACTGTGCAAATGACAACCTATCATGCTTGGCTCCTACGACGCTAAACCGGAAAGTGGTGTGTGAACTGCACTTTGAAGATGAATGTTTTACAAGTTCCTTAAAAACTAAGTTAAATCAAAACGCTGTTCCGACCAAGCTCTCGCTATCTCTCGACAGTCCACAAACCCCCGCACAAGCATCCAGTGACACATCACAGTTGGCTGCGACAGAGAGTCAACCATCAACTTCACGTAGATCACTATTCACTACCCCAACGACATCAACAACAGTTACATCAGACGTGCCTCCCGTAAGTCCCATCACAACACCAATTTTCAAAAAGCTTAAACCAATTAAAGGACGGAAGCCAACTCCAGGTAAAATGACTCCCAATAAAAGGTGAATGTACAGAAAACTTCAAAATCAGATAAAACTTAGAAAAAGGTACCAACAAGCTGCTAGACGTTTGAAAGGTAAAAAACCGAATATAACCAAATCGGAGCTACTCGAAGCCATCCAAGATTATTTGCCGGAAAGGGTTTCTGATTTTTTTGCTATGCAGATAAACCACTGCAATCAGACAACAAAGCCGTATACGGACAAAGAGAAACAGCAAGCTCTTTCGTACAGTTATGTAATCTAAGCTAATTGTATTAAATAATTAAAAAATAATATAATATTAATTTAATATGATTACATAATATTTGGTTAATTGTAAAAATCATTCTTAGCTAAAAATGTTGGAAAAAATCAAACAAATTATTAATGTCAAAATATTGGTGATTCAAAATGAACATATCATAACGGTTATAACAAAAGGTATAAGTCAACTATCCAAGTCGAAGACAGTATACACAGACAGTATATATTTATAAATTGATACAAGTATAAATTGATACAATTTTTGAGGGACCCGTGCGTAAATTGTTCATTTTAATCGGGTAAAAAATCTTTTCCCCAGGCAAAACAAATGTAATCCAATGCACTTATTTTTTTAAATATTATGTTTGTTTAATATAGTTAATTTTAGCTGAATTAATTATTTATATTTCGAACAACAACATAAAGTGGGATTTAACTACTTTAATTAGGTGACAATTAATTACTAATATCTTTAGCCTTTTTATACTCAATATAATCGGTTTCGTCTCGTTATTTTACAATATCACTACGGTTACATTTTCAATTCGATGATCTGATCGTTAATCACAACAATCATGACATTTAAAATTGTCATGTTAACGTTTATCCTTATTGTTAAAAAGTCAAGAGTTTGTTTATATATTAATATATTATTATCAAATTTTGTTTGGGTGAATTTATCTCATAATGATAACTTAAAATAAATCTGTACATGGATAATGACAAAAATCTATGTATGGGTTGTTGCGGCGCGTGCGATGCGCCAATGTTATGGAAATAATAAAAGAAAACTAACACTTTAATGAACAATGAATTTGTTGATGTGAAATAGATATTAAGTGGACTGTATAAATGATTAACTAAGCTAATGATGGGATTTGCCTCACAAGTCCTATAGAGGAATACGAAAACGAAAGTGATAATGCGATGCTAGTGGAGACATTGAATGAATAAAAGACACCTTCCTCACCCTCGATTGGGGTTACAACTTTCTAAAAGTGGTGAGGAAGGGCCCGTCGATTCGCAGAAGGATGATGGTTTATGACTCTGTTGCCGGCGCTAAAAGCCGACAATTGCCCTAAGAGAATGCATGTTTGCTATTTCACAACACTAGGTTCTAAAATGGTTCTAACTATATATATACATATGAAATATGGCATTTATAATTATTTCCTAATAATTTAAACGTAATGACGCACAGTATCAGAAATAAATACAATCCTCAACATTCTCCCCCCCTTAAAAGTGTAAATCTGTCAACTACTAATTAAAAAATCAATGTAAATTCAAAAATCTAATTGAATTTAAATTTATACAATAAATACAAAACTACTCTATTTAGAAACATTTGAATCAAACCATGTTGAAATGATATAATAAACACAATGACAAAGATCAATAATAGAAGTGAAGTTCATTAATTGCAAAATATATGCCAAATATGAATATGGTTTCTCTAATAAAACCAATTAAATGATAAAGCTGTGAATAACACATGAAAATTCAGAACTCACGATAATTGGTCGATAACTTGCTAAATGCAACTAACAATGACACACTAAACTGTACAACACGAGATCATAAGACTGTAAAGTTTAATTTGTTAAGTGCAATAATATTTCAAAACACACTTCTACTGTTGTGTTAATATATGAAACACTATGCTAAAAATCCTATTTACATTGATTAAATACATTTTATTGTACATTTTTATAAAACATTTAACAAAACATCAAATATTTAACATTTAATAAAACATTTAAATACATTTTTATACATATGGGGAATTCTCTAAAACTAAAGAACGTGGTTTTTTACAGGTACAGATCTCCAGCTCTGTACACTCAATTGAGATACGAACAATTTGCACTGCCAAGTACATCGACTATTGCGCGATGGCTTGGGGAAATTCAATTACAACCTGGAATATGTGGAGATTTGATGAATTTCTTACGAAACAAAGTCCATTGTATGCTTGAGATGGAGAGAGCTACTGTTTTAATGTTCGACGAAATGACCATGAAGCACGGATTGGAATATGACTCAAGAAGGGATTTGGTGGAAGGTAATTAAGCATATATACACTATAGATTGTGAAATTTTTACATTACCTACATCAACTCTGTCTGCTCTATGAAGTGTTTTCATAAATTAATTAGCAACTACAACTAGCAACTATAATTATTTATCTTGTAGAATTAAGAGAGAGAATTTGGAGAATCTTTTAATTAATCCATCGGGGAAGGACAATTGGCAAGGATAAACGTCACTAATAAATGAAAACTATATACAGTACCTATAAACTATAAATACCTTTTTTAACCGGGTGCCTTTTAAATAAAATTTTCATGTAGCGTATTTAATAATGGTATTGTTTTAACGCCATTGGCCGTAACTGTAGCGTATTTTACATGTAGATGAATACATGTTCTTAATAGAATCGTAGGCTTATGTCTGCAGTATTTTAAACATACTTCACTACAGCTTATAAATAATTATTCGGCCTATTAATAATTTTATATTTTAAAACCCGGTTTTAAAATGTTTGTATTTCACTTCCTCTCCCGGTAGTGGACACAACATTACAGTACCTATTTATAGCCTAAACAGTGTGAGTAGATTCATTGACGATATACCATAATATTGACCTGTAGTATTTAGTCGATGGTAGACTAATAATAATAATATTCTCTTTTACCTTTTACCTGCTTTGACGATTGACAGCATTTTCTATATTTTAATTGTATTTAAATCAATTGACAAACTATTCTGTAGTGATAGGAGTTATGTTAAAGTCATATTTTTACATTTTAGGTTTAGTTGACCTTGGAGAAGAAGGTAGAAGACCTATCCCTGGAAGTAAAGTCCTCCTTTTCATGGCCAGAGGCTTGTACCACAAGTGGAAAATGCCTGTGGCTTATTACGTGGTAGATAAAAATGTAACTGCCAAAGTGGAAGGGAAGCTTTTAATTAATTGTATATCAGCCCTCCAAAAAACTGGACTAGATATTAGAGCTGTGGTCTGTGACCAAAGCTCTACCAACAGAAAAGCTATGGAGCAGTTGGAAGTAACTAAGGAATCACCACATTTTTCTGTGGCTGGCCGCAAGATTTTCCTAATCTATGACTTCCCTCATATCGTCAAGTGTATAAGGAACAACCTTATAAAGGCTCCAATAGTTTTTGATGAAGGAACAGCCAAGTGGAGTCACATCAGTAAACTATATGATTTAGATAAATCTTCTGTGAAGGCTAGATCAACAAAGCTTACTGACAAACACCTTAATCCCAACTGTTTTGAAAAGATGTCCGTGAAGTTGGCCACGCAGGTCATGAGCCACAGTGTGAGCTCTGCTATGACAACTGCTGTGCAGACCAAGCAGCTGCCTCCTGAGGCTCAAGAGACAGCTACCTTTTTAAAAAGGTTTAATGACATTTTCGATTGTATGAATAGTAAGTCAAAATTTCACCCAAATCCCCACAAGTGTGCACTGTCAAAATTTGAAAACCCACATTTCAAAGTTGTCATTCAAACCTTAGAACAGGGGTCAGAGTGGGCTAAGAGTTTGACAAGACCCAACGTCGACACCAAAAAACTTCCTCCTTCATTTGATGGGTTCGAACACACATTACGAGGTAACTATATAATTTGAACTAATTTGAACTAAGCAGCAACTAAAAACTGTGATTCGCAATGAGAACTGTCAAAGTATGATTGTTTACAGTTATGTTTAGGTTTTTCATTTCATGAATAATTTTTGATATTTTGCAAATTGTAGATAATTTATTTTTCTCTATTGTTTAGGTGAAGTGGTAGAACATTATGGCTATGGTAGATGTGTAATACTATAGAATACTGTAAATTTAAAAAAGCTAATTTTATCAAACTGTGTCCTCCCTTATTGCAAACGCAAAGCTTGAGTATAACTGCAATAAGCTTTTTATACTTATATTCCAACCCCGTACGAAGGACGGGTACTCTGCTAGTAAGGTAATAAATTGAAAGAATAACAAACAAATAAGTACAGCAGAGGTAATTTCAAAATTAGGTATATGGAAAGTTCCCTTTAGAAAGGAATTACGACATAAAAGGGCAATTCATGAAATAATGGATAATGTTTTGCAAGGTTTCTCGTTATGACGAAATTTTTTACGTATATGGTTTATGGGGGTGTGACTTGTAGTTTTTGAAAAAGTTCATGGGTACTTGTTGGCTGTATATATAGATTACTGTAGCAGAGTCAAACAAACCTTCAGTTCATATTAAACATAACTACTCTACGTTAATCAACCATTATGTTGTTCCAGCTACTTTGATGCTTTGGGAAGAAGTGAAGGTGAATGACGAGGTGTCGTACCTTATGACAAGTCGTCTAAATCAAGACCCTCTGGAGAATGAATTCTCAATTTCCAGGCAGAAATGCGGGTATGACAGAAACCCTACTGCGAAAAGATTTAGGCAAAACATGAGGCATCACTTACAATCAGCATTACTGAGACCTTCAGCAGGTAATAAAACAGTAAAAACATCAATAATTCAATTCATATAATGTTTTAATAAGACTAACATACGTCATTTTTTTAATACCGTACGATGCATGATAAATTTATTTGAAAGAACTTGAAATACAAATTATTTTTCTCACACAACACGCTATATTTTCCCATATTTATGTCTTGACATTTTTTTTAATTGACTGTATCCGTGTTTTATTACTTTTATGATAATTGCTGTAATATCATAATATTTTTCAGGTAAAAACTGCGAATCTGATGAAGATGAAATTCTTGAGCAGCAGGCTGGCACAATTGCTCTTCAACCATCAACAATATGTGCATTTCCCGCAGGGGATATGGAAAATGAACAGGTTTCTGTCCCTGATGTTGAGAGTGATAGTGACGATGACCCCCAAGATGAATTACTATCAGTATCCATCCCCAATCTTGATACACTTGAAGATAATGCAGTAAGGTATGAGAATTATTTTATTCAATCAACATGAACTTGTAGTGAATATTCTCTAGGCGTACTGTTTGATGGAATATGCTCTATTTGCTAACACAGGGAAATGAAAAGTTGCTGTACATTATTACTACTTTACTTGCAGGTATTTGAAAATCCACTTAAATAGAACAACACGGAACATACGCATCATAATGTTCAGGCTAAGTATTGATTATTTAAGTCTAACATACTTTAGTGACCTATGGACGAATCATTAATTGGTAAATGGCATGTTTTTTGATATGGGAAGGTTCTTAAATTAATTTACTAAGATAACAACACATGAATGAAATGTATTGAGAATATGCAATACAATTTCAGACGTTACCTGTAATCCCAACAGCAAATATTTGGAAGAAAGTGATTTTTGGGTTGGCTATCTGATCCCCATACGGTTACTAGTTTCGTAATTAACTACTTGATAACAATCACTAGCAGCCCGCGTCACTTTGTGCCTTCAAAATCCGTGATATATTTTATATATAGTTGATAAGGGTGAAAACAGATTATTTCTCATCAGATCCCTATTATTTTTATTGCACCACCAATTATATTCATTGAATGCGCTATCTCTTCAAGGTATCTCAGAAAATTACAATATTACTAATGAAACATACTACAAACGTACTATAACAACACAAAATCTAACGTAAGTCATTTTCTCCTTTACATTTTAAACAAATATGCCTAACATTACAATGTTTAATTGAGTTGCCTAAAACATTAATGAAACATACTTTGAAAACAATAAATCATATCACTAAACAAAATCTTTCGTAATTCATTTTCTTCTTTACATTTTTTACAAATAACAATTACACATTTCACTTGAATTCACTGAAACATCACCAATGATGTTTTTTTTTTTATAAGAATATGCCTATATGTTAATCGGGAATATGAGCTATCATCATGTCAAATTTCAGCCCAATCCGTCCAGTGGTTAATAAGTGATTGAACTTCAAACAAACACACAAACTTTCACATTTATAATATTAGTAAGATAATATAGACACTGCCAAACTAATATTATAAATGTGGAAGTTTGTGTTGTTGTTTTTTCGTTTGGCAAAGCACGAGTATTGCAATGTACCCCGTTGGCGTATAACCACAGCCACTAGACAAAGTTTTTAATTTCGTATTACTTTTCAGATATTTTGCTGGATATGCTGTGCATGCAACCATCAAAAGGTTTAAATGCCCCATCTGTGCCGACGAACTACCAAAAAAGAATGAAGAAGATATCATTGATTTGCCATCTCATTCTTCAGCAGACAGCATATTAATTGAAAACCGTTCTTACAAAACTGGGACCTTAACTAATCCTACCGATGAAACCTGTCTTATAACACACATAGTCTTATCAGTATTCAACGCAATATTTGAAAAACACATTCAAGAGATTGGAATAGTAAGTAAAATAAAATTTAAATCGAAGCAAAGAATTTTCAAGAGCAATGCAGCATGGATGAAAGTTGGGACAAGTTGTGAGAAGCACCGCAATTTCTTATTAGACAGAATTATAATCCCCAAAATAAAAAGAAGATTGCAAGAGATTTCGAAGGAAGCAAGGCAGCCAGGAGGAATATCAAAGAGTCCATTTTGGAGGAAAATAAAAAATTTGGAACACGTGTAAAAGAACTCAGTATCCAGTAAGTAATGTGATGCCAATTCAATTGTACATTGTGATATTACATATTTCCATAATGAACCAACAAAAAAGAGCAATATATAACAACAGAGCCTTAATGAATAACATGGGTGAACAACACCTTAAAGCGTTGTTTGTATCACTATAGTTATATTGATAAAATAAAATATAAAAAAAACTGCTTTTAAATTTCCATGTACTGTAGGCAATTCTTATGAAGAACAAAATTACTATCGTTGTTTACTTTTTATTGATAAATTATTTTAAATGCGGCGAATTTATTTATTTTACACTTACAATATACTTTCAACATAATTATACCTAGGGTTTCTGCCAAAAAGTTGAAAATGTTTAAGGGAAAATTGTAGTAAAATCAAAATTAGAGAAAAGGAAATTCGCTTAGTGCTGCAGGGAGGGTACCTACTTTACACAAAATTATCTCCAGATATTATGATCAAACCTTAAAATTCACATTGTAAAATAAATATGACATTTATAGTGTTTATTTAGAGTGTTGTTCATGACAATCTAGATTCCACGAAAATTGCAAATAACATGAAACAAGCCTACAATGTTTGTACAATAGGATGGGACAGATTATGATGTAAGGCTAATCTCCTCTAATCTTGTTAGCTCTTCATACATATTTATTTTGTAATGCATCATTAAAACTAAGATTTCTTTTTCGTAGGCCTTGAAGATGAATACGAAAAGCTGAGGTCACGAAGTCGGGTGAGCAAATTTTCAAAATGTCTCTGGATATAAAACTACAATGTAAAGAAGAATTTTTAAAAATAAATTTCAATTTTAAATTTGATATCAACGTTTGGTCTTTACCTGAACATTTTCATCTGTTCATCTCTAGTATGACATTTTGATAGGAAATGCAATAATATGTGTTATAGAGAACTTATGGGCACAATTAGTTTTGAGCCCTCATTTTAAACATTAAAATGTCCACTAAACAGATTTTTATTGGGAAAAATATGTTATGAAAATTTAATGTAATTAGCTGTTTCAGATTACTATTTGTATTTGCAAAATATAGTTTGAACTATTATTTATTTTCTTTTTTAGTGTTCAGTAAAAGTTTGAGTTTATAAAATAAACCTGTTAAGTAATTTATTAATTTGATATAAAATGAACTCTGTATTAACATCAAGCTATATTTTTCTTTAATTTTCAGTAAACTAATAACACGTTTTATTGAAAATGTTAACAGCACATATTTATCAAAATATCATTAAGGCAAAAATAACCATATTGCCTAAAGAAAGCGATACATTACAGAGGCTTACTTGTTTAAATAAGAGTTTAACATAATAATGTACGACTATAATAGCGTGTAACAAAGTACTGTAACTTGAAGATAAACTGGAAGTGTGCTTGCCCTTGCACAGTAGACGAGTGAACTCAGCGCAGAATCGGTCACCGCGACCTGCTTACACTTACAGTGGATGGCGCATGGCGGGCAACAAGCGGATGCGAAGGTTAAGTGGGGGGGGAGGGATCGATAAAAATGACGAGCGAAAAAGCGTGTACTCTCATGGGCAGCTGTACCGCAACTAAAGCGCTCCGCTCCGTGGACCGTGACCTACATAGCAGTACCGGTGCTGCTCTGACAGCTCCTAGCGACACGGTCCTGTACTACGTCTATTCGCGGTCCTCGCCTGAACTTCAATGCCCCCGTATGCTCGGCAAGTCTAGTTGTGGTTATATAGTCAATGATTTGTGATAAAATTTCCTACAATTATGGTTCATTCCAATCCACAAAATACATGCACAGCTTTATGTGATCTATAAGGCCAAGGCAAAACTACCCCATAAGTTAATGAATTATGAAGTAAGAACAGGATGATTAAATACATGGGTCGATGTGGCAAGAGAAGGATTTAAAATTGCTGAGATCGAAGTAAGAATGTTACTGCTTTCTGGAGAATCAGATATTTTTATTAAAAAAAATAGATGAAGATTTACTTATAAATCCGGATACAATCTGAATGATTTTCCTAAAGCAGATGGAATTAGTGGTTAGTAATAAATATTGACTCTTTCCGTAACATGACAGACTAATTATATGAACTCATTCTCCCATATAGTGAAAGTGGCTTTGGTATGAAACAAACTCATGAACAAACAATTATAAGACTCCTAAAAAACCTTTTGGGCAACCTAAAGCCGATAAAAAGAAAGGTAGGAAATATTGTTTTAAACGAATTCATCAATCACGTTTTTTAGGGAACACAATCGTCATACTTATTATTGCTTATCCTCCCTTCATATAATTAAGATTTTAATGACTTCACTCTATCCAACGCAGTTAGCTGAATTTACATAAAACCTCAAGATTAACCATCGATTTCGACGGGGTTCCACTAGTTACTGTTGATTTTTGATCATTCTGCTAACAAAACACGCCACACTGTAAATAATTTGGATAAAAAAAATTAACTAGGTTAGGTTGATTTTAAATGGATAATTTCATGAATACATGGATACATAATGAAACACTTTCAAGGCATTAATTATTTTAACCCAAATAAAATATAGGTAGCCTATACCCCATATTTAGTGAATGAGTGTGTATGTATGCGTTAACAAAATTATTTTGTTAATTAATTTTACAAATTATTGAATGAAATGTGCTTTGATAGAAAAACTACCTCTGACACTGCTACCTAAACCCCATGATTTTGGTATGAATAAAGATTCATACCAAAATCATGGGGTTTATGCTTTTAAACATAGTAAAAAGGGAATTAATTAATTGGAACAACAATAAATTAAAAACAATTTTTATGAAAAGTCGAATGGATGTACAGGTAAGGTACCTTTAGGTCCTTTGTCCAGGAAACTCACGCTCTACAACGTTCTCGTTTGACAGAAGCACTAACAACTAGTCCAAACATGTACAGTATCTGCATGTTCATTGAAACAAAAGAACTTTCAACAGTGTTCTAATCTTAAGACATTGATGTGACTTACAGCTGGAGTCAGTGCTCCCTCGCATCCAACGATCACATAAGACCAATAGATGGAGGACGCCTATCTAACTAAAATTCAAGCAGCTGAAGCCAGTTCCGTCATCTTTACTGTAGGATAGAAGCGCTAGATGCCGATGAAAACGGCACCAAAACTCAATGTCCCGCTTCAAAATAACTTGAAGCTAATTTATAAAAAATAAATAAGCTAATTTGTATTTGATGATCAGACCATTTTAGATTTTCATTTATATTTACACCCAGGAATTTAGTATTTGCAGAAGATTTTATGGAATCACCTGATTTTAGTTTGATTGTTATCTCACCTGCCTTCAGTTGTGGATTATGGAAATGAAGAAGATGAGTTTTGGAACAGTTTAGATGTAGTCCGTTTTGTGCAAACCAATGTAACGTTTGGAAGTCCGAGAGTAGGCTGACACTTTCATACATGCATCAGAACAAAAGTTCAGTTATTTGTTTCTATCACGTTGGCTAACCTGCTCAACGCTTCATCTCGGCAAACTCCCGAGGAAGCCCTCTTTACGAAGATGTCGACCTACACATTAAAAGGAATCAACTTTCTGACCCACTAATTGTGGTAAGTTTATTATTTATTGCACACTATAGGACTAAATATTTTCTCTCAGGATAAACTAGAAGTCATCCTTCAATGGTTTTTACAAGAATTTAACATCAGGCTTACAAGAAATCTATGGAAATAGTCAATTTTACAACTTTGCTTCAGACTAGGCTTGAGTCAGCGTATCAGACCAAAGTTGCAAGTTTTATTCAAGATTTAGTGTGAATTATATTTGTTAACAGCTACCGTATTGAAGAAAGTATTTACACAACTTCTGAGATGCAGTTGGATATTCAAATGACAAGATTTACCAATTTAAGCCTATCACCTGAAAACGTGCATAGTCTAATTTTGTTCTGTCTAAGCCTGTCGATTTTTGATAACAAACTATTTCAGTTTGGTTTTTTAAGGTCTATTTTGGACCAACACCTAAATTTAACGTAAGAATTAAACTCTCTTTGACACAAAAGTGATACCAGCTCGATTCAAGTAATAAAAATATTAAAAAAATGTATTTTTATCTGATAGAATAAATTGGGCTAGGGCCTATCACATGTCTTCAATCAGCCAAGTTAAGTGTAAGGTATAATAATTTGATTAATTCCTTTTATCCTAGTTTGAAACATTTCATTTCTATGTAAATATTTGCCAGATTTTGTATAAATTTATTGTTTAAAGAATTTCAAGTTTAAAATGTATTTTGTTAACATGCTATATGACAAACAGTTCCGCTCATCCTATCAATTAATTTTGTGAAATCAACTTATAATTTATTGTGCAAAAATAATTAATCAAAATGGTCAGAAATTTGTGTTAATGATATTTTATGTCTGTTTTAATGGAAATTTATGTCAACTGAATCAAAATTCACTTCGGTTAGGTTAGGTTAGTGAAAATTTTGTTAGTTAGTAGCTACAAACAAATTGAGTTGTTTAAAGGGTTTTTTTTACACCCCGATGTACGCTGATCTGTGGATGTTGCTGTCTACTCCCACTTTGTTTCGTTGCTGCGCCAATGTTCCATGGGGCCCCGATAACGACATCTTACATGGGTGCTCAGCTTCGAAGCCATGACACCTTCGTTCTTCGCCTCGACTACTAAAAGGGAAGTGACCTACTTATGTCTTCTGTCCAAATTTCTGATTCTTCTTTGATAACTTATTCAGTCTAGGCCTAGTGAAGAAATTTAAGTTCAGAAAATTTATCTTAAAAGAGAGCTCTCAATCTCAATCCCTAAGTCATGACAAATTAAATCAATGAACATTTTGATATTTGCGTAAAACCGTCGACCGATATTGTGTGAACCCCGGAAGGACTACAAAGTGCCATCGGACACTACCCACCTGCAGTGGAAATCTTTGTATTTCTTTGGATTTAAGAATTCTAGAAATAGGCCATTGTTTTTAGCCTAAGTAGTGTATTTTATTTCTTTTGAATTATTTTAATAGTGACATTTTGGCCAACCAAATCTGAAACTATTTTTGATCTTATGAAAATCGGTAGGCCTAGCTAGCCTAACCTGAATTTAAATCTGTTTTGAGAAATAACTCAAATAAAGTAAAGTAATCCATTTTGATTTGTGCCTTAAACTTGATAGACCGTTTGAGACTGCGTTTGAAGTCTGATTTTGAAAATTGTGTACCTATAAATCATTATGTTAAACTAAGTTGTTAGATTTTAAGTATTGTCTGAATGCATATTTTAAACCTTGTTGATTTATTTGATTTTAATTCAGTCAAATATCAATAAACTTTTAATATCAATTTATTTTAACTTAGAATTTGAACTTAACTTGAAAACTCATGTAACATTGTTAATTGTTCTCCTTATTTGATTTTGAGATTTATCCTTAGTTCATAGGCCTAAAGGATTGTTTTATTTGTCCAAAGGGATCAGTAATATTTTGTTTGATAAAGGGTACATAATTTGACTTCATTTTAAATAAACTGTTGTTCTTTCTGTCACTTTGTCTATTTCATGTGTTTTTATCTCTAGGCCTAAGTTCCGTAAAAGGTAAATGTTGACTTGTAACTTTTGTGAGAAACCACAAGGTGTCGATCCCTCTTGATCGACTGGCGCCCATTTATTTGAATTTTGTGAGACAATTTGAGACCAGTAAGTTAGGCTATTGGATCATAAATCCCACCCCATCAGCTGACTTTGTTTAGCCGAAGGCAAAACCAATTTAAGTAACCTGAACCGGTTACAAATGGCGCCCAACGTAGGGCTTCTCTTTTATTTCTTTGAGTAATTTTAATGTTGTTTTTAATCTGTTAGAATTAAGCTTGAATTTCACATATGTTGTCCTAATTATTATTTCAGGTAAATTTTAGTACATTGTATTGTATGTTGTCCTAATTGATATTTCAGGTAAATTAGTATCCAGTGTATTGTATATTTTCTACTTTGTCTTTAATTGATTTTGAGTGTATATTGTCGAGTATTGGTAATATTGAAACTTAATTATGGATCCGTACCGTTTGTTAAAAGATGAGGTTGAGAATGAGCTCGTATCACGCGGCTTAAATGTAACAGGCTCAGCAGGAGAACTTAGGAAACGTTTGCACGTAGCGTTAAGATCATTTACTTCTAATGACTCCAAAGTAGAATTGGACACTACTTCAGAACTTGAAATATGCAAGAACAAACTCACCGAACTAAAACAATTGATAGTGGATTTCCAAGGACCGTCGCGGGATAAAGTCTACAACAGATTGGACACTCGACTCACTCATCTGTTTCATAGAATCACCAGAATCCCTAAGACCGATCAAGAAGTTGAAACTACCAGAACTGGATATATTAAATATGCTAAAAATTTATTTGAGGCCTTAGAGTCAAAAGTTTCTACGACAACTGACGGTGAAGAATCGGATGTAGGCCAAGTTGACACACCTTCGCCAGAAGACGCAAACAAAACAGCTACAGAAATAACTGGAGCTATAACTCCTAAGTTTACACAATCAACACCTGAAAGTAACTGCAGTAAAAGGATTGTACCTGTAACCAAGTGGAATCTTAAATTTAGTGGTGACGGAACTTCCAGTATTGGTTCATTTATCGAGCGAGCTGAAGAACTTTGTGTGGCTCGAGGTCTAACAACAAAAGATCTTTTCAATTCAGCTGTTGACTTATTTGAAGGTCAGGCATTAGTATGGTTCAGATCAACTAAAGGCAGAATCTTAGATTGGGATCAACTACGAAAAGAAATTAAAAATTGTATTTCAGCCTCCGGACTATGATGAGAGACTTAAGAAAGAAATCGCCATGAGGACTCAAGGGGAATTTGAAAATATTGATATTTATTTGGCAATCATGGAAAATCTTTACGCTAGGCTTTTAACTCCTGTTTCGGAAGAAGAGAAATTGGGACAAATTAAATGTAATTTGAACAGTCATTTGCATGACAAGTTATGTATGTTCCCAGTGACGTCATTCGAACAATTTAGAGATTTAGGGCGTAAAGCTGAACAAGGGAAAAGACAATCTTCAAACGTTAAACCACCACCACATCCTCGTATGACAATGGAACCAGAATTAGCCTATAACAGACCAAATAGCAGACCAAATCTATTTCAACGACAGGGTAATACTTGGAATATGAAAAAAGATCAAGTTTCAGCGTTGAATAATGAGATAAGTAGAACTCCAACCAATAAATTTGTATTTAGTGACAAAAAGGTATCTCAGACAGTGAATAGTAGTGATGATACTTCCCGACAGAAAAGATGTTGGAACTGTGGCAAGATAGGCCATACTCATGTTGACTGCAAACAGCAAAAATCTGGATTATTCTGTTACAAATGTGGTTTTAAGAACTATAATTGTCATAACTGTCCTCGCTGCAACAAAGTGTATCAACCAAAAAATGTGCAACAGAAATCAGAATTGTGAGTCGTCTGTTTTCTAAGTCAAAAAGGGCTCACGAGGAAAAATCTGATTTTACACCATCTTACAGTAGGGTAACCAAAGACACCCGTAAGGAAAAACATGACAAGAAACAAAAATCCAATAAAGTGAATCAGACAGATTTTTTGTTGCAACCAAATGTTACGGATAATAGGCCCTATGTTGTAGTAAATATTCTAGGTTACGGCATAAGCGCCCTTCTTGATTCAGGTGCGACTGGTTTGTTATTGGGAAAAGAAGGACTCTGGATTCTCAAAGCAGCAAATCTAAAACCCACTTCCACTGCTAATAATGTTATCCGTACGGCTGACAGAACAATTCATACAGTAACAGGCACTGTTGACCTGCCAATTAACTTAGAAGGAAAATTGAAATTGATCACAACTTTGATAGTACCGACTCTGCCAGACGCTTTGATTTTAGGAGTGAATTTTTGGAAGGAAATGGATATTATTCCTAGGTTACTAAATGGGACTTGGAACTTTGGTGAATTATCTGAAGAAAATCAAATCTGTGCATCAGTAGGAATCTCAGACCAACTAACTCAGGAACAGAAAAATCAAGTACAAGAAATACTAGATAAAATAAAGAAATATGATGGACTTGATGATAAAGGACATTTAAGGAAAACACATCTCTTAGAGCACAAGATTAACGTCAAAGACCCTGAACCATTTAAACTTAGACACTACCCTCTTTCACCAGCAATGCAAGAAATTTTGAACAAAGAATTGGATAGGATGTTGGGAATGGGAATTGTACAGGAATCTTGCTCACCATACTCTTCACCCATTCTTCTCGTCAAGAAACCTTCAGGAGACTATCAACTATGTCTGGACAGTCGAACCCTCAACTCTAAAACAGTAAGAGACTCCTACCCACTACCGTTCATCACACACACTCTGGACAAATTTAAAAAAAATCTTTAGGTTTTGGTCATTCGGAGTCCTGTAAATTACAATGTATATTGTTTTGGTTGACTTTTCATTACTCATTGTTTCAATAGCAGTGCATTCAAAAGCTTCTTCAATTGCCATAGAATCAATATCTTTCCTTTCTTTAAAAGTGATATTATTTTTTGCAAAAATACATACCCCTCCCCTACTTTTTAAATTTCTGTGGTAAACTGAGGCTAGCTTATAGGAGGAAAAACAGTTAGGCAAATGAACATCATTTGTATCCATCCAATGTTCTGACAAACAAACAATTTCTGGTTCAAGTTTTAATCGATCTAAAGTAACTTTTAAGACAACAAATTTACTTAAACTTGATCCCTGAATATTTAAGTGAGTTAACAAAAATTTTTTAAAAATATTTTTTTTATATTTTACATTAAACTTTACATTTTTTAATTGTTTTGGCTTATTTACACGCTTATCTAAAGCTAAGTTACATACACTTGGGTTGCTGACGTTAAGTTTTTTTTAAATTCCAATCTAGTTTACCACAAGAATCATGTAAATAGGATGTATAATAGTGAAAATATGTATGTTTTAGTGATCGTTTGCATAAAAAGGTCGCGATTGCTGAAATAAGTACCGCAATAGGGCGTTTTTGGTACTATAAATGTCCCACGTTGAAGGGTTAATAATAGCCTATATAATTTAGTCGGAGAGTTTCTAAAATAAATTGTAGACCTAAAGCAAGAAATTACTGAAGAACATCAAGACATATCAGAAGTGAAAGAGACTTTATTTATTCAAACATGTACAAATTAACCTTATTTGAAAGTTTTGATTAATACATGGTTTATGGTTTATATGTTTATTATTGTAAACCCTGGACGCATAATTTGTTATTCAGGATTAGTTTTGCCAACAGTGTCATTTGGAGGCTTCTGATTGACTATAATGAAGGTTTACTAATTGAAAAATTAGTTTTGTTCATAAAATAAAATTATAAATGCCTCAAATTCAATTTTATAATTTTTAAATTATAAAATAAAACTGTCATAACCTAACCAAACCAACCAGACTTGCTGATAATGAAAAATCGAATGAAGGTTTCACTTAATCGAAAAAACCGTTCTGTTCATAAAATAAAACCATAAAAGGCTCAAATTCAAATTTTATAATGTTTTAATTATAAAATTAAACTGTCATAACCTAACCAAACTTGCTGATAATGAAAAAAAACAAGACAAAAAAATAGTGCCACAGGTGAGATTCGAACCCGGCTCCTTCAGTTTATCAGCCCGGCACTTTATCCACTATACCACCGAGGCTGATGGCATCAAACCCTATCGTTGCGGTAATAGTGTTCCCTCAGCCAATCAGAAGCCTCCAAATAACACTGTTGGCAAAACTAATCCTGGAATAAAAATTCAGCACCCTGGACATTTATTTATTTATTTTATTTACCACATATAAAGGACTTTGCAAGTTCCCCACAGGCCAAAAACACCATTAGTTCAAATTCATATATACATATATATAATTTTCATGCATGTTTTAGAGCTACCAATATAATACAAATTAAAAACATACAATTCATTATTTTAATATATATATATGTTAGCGCGAAAACTCGAGGAAAAATGATCCGATTTTCATGAAATTTGGTACAAACGTGTATACTTGTATACGTGTATATATGGCGGGAGTATTTGCTATTGACTACGACTATGACCATTACAATGTTATTAGTGGCTTACCAGGATATTTGGCGAGAACAGCTAACCATGCTTTAACAGAAGGGAGGTATTTATTTTGGATTACTTTTGCATACTCTCTGACATTTTCAATAATGGCGGCGTTTTCAGAAGTTTCTTGAATACGTGCTTCACAATCTAGATAAAACGTTAAAAGACATTGATAGAATTATGTTACAGTACAAAAAGTTACAATACAAATACAACCAAATATTGATGTCCCCTTCTTAATGGCTAAATCTTAAACATGTTAAACTTAAGGCAGCCAAGAGAGATCAATGACTAATTACGCATATATGATTAACAATAGTTATTACTGTAGCCAAGAGGTTAAGGCATATCTGTATGTGTCATATTAACTTCTGCATTACTGATATTTTTCATCATAAAACAATATTTTAAACTCATATTCATGTTTTATTCCAACAAATTTTGAGGAGTATTAGTAAGCAAAGAAATCATAGTAAAACCATGGATAAAAATATACCCCCTTAGTAGATTTCTTATCCTTATGGAACAGCTGAAGCCAATTTTATTGTTAGTTATGTACAGTGCATTGTAGAGGTTGTGTTCTGTTTACAATTTGTATCATGTTTTTTCAGTAATTTAAAACATTGTATAACCAAATAATGGGATCTAATCAATAACAATAACTCGTTCCCTAGTTATATAACCAAACAGTAAAGCTCAAATCATGAAATTAACCTTAAAATAACAAACAACATTTTGTCGACACTAGCACCCAATGTCATATGAAAGTATGTATGACAGGAATATACATATAATGTACATGAACTAGACACGAAAAACGAGCTTCAAAATTTACAATAGGATGAGTAGTTTACTTGTATTGGTTAGTCTATGGTAGGAGGTACGGGATGTAGCTACAGAGATTCATCAGATGCTATTTGCAAAGAGGGATACCACTGCATTAAAAATAGCCTATTGTCCAAATCAATACACCAATTAGCAAACATTGTTCATAAATACACAACACTGAGGCTCCACTGTACTTACTGGGAACAAGGTCCAGTTGCAGGGAGTGATGAGCATTCACCATCCCCACTTCCCTGAGATGAGGATCTCCAGATTCATCCTCCGAGGTAGCCTCATCATTATGATGGACAACATCTCGTAGAGGTTCCACTTCATTCTCATCCATTGATATAAAAAATTCCTCAGGATGAGGCAACAGTAGATTGATACAATTTGACAGTGAAGTCACTGTTTCCTTGATTCCGGCCTTTCTCTCTAAAAATTAAAGTTGAGTTGAGTGAAAGAGAGAATTAAATAAAAATATTCAAATATACCAATTCAAATATACCACTTAACCCATTGGCTGCAGAGTGTAGAACGTCACCGCATTTCGCCTCGAGATAGCTGTACTGCTTACCTACTGGCCCTCAAGTAGTTCGTCGAATTTAGCCTACGAGCTTTAGTGTCTACGTGTGCTCATACTGGTAATCAGAATCGACCCAGAGAGGCGGCCTTAGATAGTGCGGTGCCCAGTGAAAACATTCAGAGCAAGGCCCCTTGCTGCTAAAAAGTAGATTTCAAACAGTATCAATAAACATGTAAATGTAAAATATTAGTACCATATTCTTAGTAATATATTAAGCTAATGTGTGATTGCAGCAAAATCCATTTCCATTATAATTTCCTGTGACTTTTATTAACATTCGGGATCATCTCTAGCGATTTTAACAACATTCGTGATAGTTTTTCATGATTGCAGTAATATCCACTATGATTTCTCACGATTGAGACAGCACCTATCATGAGACCAAAGTCGTAGAAACTGCGATATTTCTCTAACATCACAACAACCTTGAGATCATCTTTTGCAATCGCGGCAACATCGTGATTCTATTTCAACCAGCGAACACATAACAAAATAGAAGCGCTACTCGGAGCGCAGGAGCGTGGCAGTCTTACTAGCCGGCGAAACGGACAAAGATGGCGGCGCTAGCCTTCCTACCTGTCGAGTATGTTTTCTGTGCTGTCGGGGAAATAATTATGTGCATTAGAGTTTGAGCCTAAATATCTCAGAGATCAATAATCCAACTTTGTTAAAACAAAAAATAAATATAAGCTGGTTTAAATCATTTAAATACATTTTACGTGGTAGCAATAAAAATCCGTTTATCAGAAAAATTTATATTGTTGAAAGATCCTAAAAAGTACCGGGTTTTAAGAAACTCTGCACCAACACTGAAGTTTAAAATTTAATTGTAAACAAACCACTGAGCCAATCGGCCTGCCAGTTGCGGGAGAAATTTTTGTTTACAAATATATATCTGTTTAAAAAACACCTTTGTTCGCAATATTAATCTGTCATAATGGTGTTATTTCTTGTGTCACGACAAACACGATGATATTTTGAACGAAATTTTTAGCGTCTTATTAACGATGTTAGCATACGTTTAAAAAATAAACATCAGCATAAAAACTATCGTGAGTAAAAATTTTACAATGCATGGAACTGTTAACAATAAATCTACCAATAAGCCATACAAATTTCAGAAAGATTGGCTCAGTGGTTTGTTTACAATTAAGTTTTAAACTTCAGTGTTAGTGCAGAGTTTCTTAAAAACCGGTACTTTTTAGAATCTTTCAACTATAAAGATTTGTCTGGTAAACGGAAAATTTTTTAATTGTTACCACGTAAAATGTATTTAAACCAGTTTATATTTAATTTTTGATCGGATAATTAATCTCAAGAGATATTTAGGCTCAAACTCAAGCACATATTTATTTCCCCGACAGTAGTCCCGGTGTGTGCAGCGCGCTAGTCGTCTGCTATGCTTGATGAGAATAGTGTAGATATAAAGTTAATGATATTAATGTAAAGGAAAACAATGTAATTGAGGATTTGACGAACAAAGTACTTGGACAATGTGTAGGAGTAAATTTGTTTCCAAATAGTACATATTTCTCAGGATATGAAACAATATGGACAAAAATCATTTTTGTTTAGTACCTAATTAAAATTATTGCTCAAAAATATTTCAATGTTAAGAGTTCGCTACTACTGTAAAATAAGTATCGAAAGTCTTCCCAAAAATAAAATCAGGCAACATCTCAATAAAACTGTAATTTTTCTGGGACAATAAATTGAGTGTAATTTTACAAATATATTTGGGAAGTTTAATTTAACTTACAGAATTATCTTTAGTTTATCTTGGATGATATTGAAAGCTAATTAGTCCTTAAAAAGTTGTGCTAAACGGTTGAAAATTCTTCATAGACAATATATTTGAAAATGTCTTTAATACAATATTACAGTACAACAGTATAAAACATTAAAACACTGCACGCTAAATGTATAGACGACGGCCCGGCGGCGCAGCGGGCGTGGCGCGGAGCAGCGGAAATGGATCCCTTTTGTACCTGATTTTTTAGAAAACCGAACATGATAAAAATTTTTGGTGAATCGGATAGTTAAATTTGGTTATTTATCCACAACTTTCCCGCTGACGAAATTTCTCTGACCAAAAAATAAAAAATTTCCTCGCAATACAACTTTTTCATGTCTGAATCTGAAAAATTAAACTACATAAGTATTAAACATATTTATAACTCAATTACTATCATAACTAATCATTTTATATTAACACCATCGTTTTACTCAGCATCATATCTACAAGTGTGCAAAATTTCAGAATTTTTGTCAACTATTAATGTTGTTTATGATCGTGTATTTGTCGCGGGGTTTTTAATGCGAACTGAGCTCGCGGGTCTTGGATTCAGGCTGTATGACGGACCAAGATGGCGGATTTGGCCACACTTTCAGTGCATTTGGTTAAACGCCGTGTCCGCTCTATTATTATTATTATGTGCTCGCTGATTTCAACCCTTCATAAATAAAATACTCTACATAAAATCAAACAAAATTTTTTTTTAAGAAACCTTCCTACATCGGTCAAAGATATTTAAATACAATTCCAAAAGAAATTAAAAAAGAAAGTAATAAAAACAAATTTAAAAAAAGATTAAAAGAATATCTGATTAAAATAGCTCCGTATACTTTTGAAGATTTTTTCCACCCATCACAGTCATAATGAATACATAAACACTTTTTCATCACTCTTCGCCGAAAGTAACTATTTTCGATAACAGCTGTCTTCAATGAAAGTAGCTGTTTCCCAAGCTCTAATTTAGGGCGAGGGAAAATCGATCAGCTGATTTTCCCTCGCTCTAAATTTACTTTCCCTCGCTCTCGATTAGTTCTCTATTTATTCACTACGTGCGCTTGTGTTACGGTTTAATTTAATGATTTGAAACAGCTGTTTTTTATTTTTGAACAATCTAAATCCATACAGCATTAGTTTGATTTGCTGTGTTTTTAACATAGTGCATGTTTTGAATTGCTCAAAGTATGTCTAACATTATTGATAATTTGATGAAAACAACTTAACTTATCACATTTCACCGGATAAATCACCGGAAGGATAAGAAGAGGAATACAGAAAGCTTGAACACTGGTACAAATTACAAAATGTTAAGTTAATTAACGTAAGTGACGAATGATTTATTAATACATTTATCTAAATAATTACAATTATGAAGCCATATATTTAAGTTGTGAAGTGTATTTTCAATGATAAAGAGTGGTCTAATAATGCTACTGAGATATGTTATTCTGCATCTGTGTATTTTTGTGTCGTGATGAAAAGTATCGTTCATAACTCGTACCAAAAGCATTTTTCCGACACTTGCTCCAATATTCCCGTCCTCGGCTTCGCCTCGTACGTGAAAATAACTCTCACCTGCTCGGCTTTGCCTCGCACGTGAAATTTGGGTTTCCTGTGTTCGGCTTTGCCTCACACATGGAACTTGGGCGCGCGTCGGAAAATGCCACTTTCGGTCCTAGTAATGAAATATACTATTTCAGTCTCCTGCATAGAGTGGATGAGATTGTCACTTAGGCTAGTTTGAGTTGTTGTACAACCTGACACTATTCGATGTATATATTGTACAAAATTAATGAATAAAGAAGTTTGAATTGAATTGAATTTATTATGTTCTGCGATGCCAATTTTTTACTTGGCACGATGACATAGAATGAGGACAAACAGTGATTATTCCAGAAAATTAACAGACTTTTAAAAAATTTTTGTGCTTTGCCCCTTGAGGTGCAGGGCTGGGCGTGGTCGCAACTTTTGCACCCATTTCGCCAATGGTGGCATAGTACAGTAGAACCTTTTTAATCCGAACCCCCGTAATCTGAACGTCCACTAATCCCAACGCCTCATTGCTGTACTCTATACACAGTACAGTAGTTCTTTATTGTATACTGTATTTAATGTACAGAACTGTTTATTCAATACGTTTACTACTGTATTAAATAAACACTGTATTTTACTTTATAAAGCATTTTTTTCACTTTTCCTGTACCAATTACGATCCATTTTAGCCACGTTTTAGCTATTGTTATGTAAAAACAACAATATGTTCTGTAATCCGAACTATTTAATAGTCTGAACTACCCCCGGTCCCAATTAGTTCTGATTAAAGAGGTTCTACTGTAGCTCAGTTGGCTAAGATGTTGCAACAACAACAAGTGTAGCTTTGAGTTCTCTACAGGTGCAACCCATATTGAGCTTGCCAATGTGTGGCTTAGCTGGAGTGAAGGGCCCACCTTAACCCATTGGAGTAGACAGACGAGCGCTACTCGTCGCGTCCGCGCGGGACTGAATGCCGACACACGAGCACAGCTCGTCCTCTATATCTCATACGCAGTAGACTACGTAGTTCCTTGTTTTTCCGCTAGATCGTGTTGGCATGTCATCAACACACTATTTAGCTACAATAGGAAAGATATTTGATCTTTGTTGTTGGTAAACCTGCCTTTATTATTATTTTTGTGAAGCAGCTGGCGTTGTCGTCTGTCAGTTAGCCGGTATTTGTTGTTGTTTGTTGTCGTCGGTACTGTCAACGCTTGTGATTCAGAGTGTTTATGTGTGTATTTGTTATTCATTATGGGTGATAAATCATTACGGACTTCAGAATTTGACCGACTATTAGATAGTGACTTTGAATTTGATTCCGATGGAAGTGATAGAAGTGTTGATGATGAAATTATTTCTCACGGCCATAAGTATGAACCAACTGTTGAATTTCTCGAGTTTCACGCTGCTGGCAATGGAAATATGTCCCCTGTAATTTTTGACGAATCTTTTACTTTTTCAGGTAATGAACAATTAGGCTCAGATAGTTTAGCTAATACTGATAATAATGCTCAACTTGTATCAAACCAATCATGTGATTTGAGTCTTGAAATTGAAAATGATGTTATAAATGCGCCCAATAGTGATGAGACTGTACAACATGATGTAGATCACGAGAATATTTCTACCATGACTATAAATAATGATGAGCCTTTAGTTACTCAGAATTTAGAAAAGACCAGTCAAAAAAGGAAACGTTCATGTAAGCCTACCCTGATGCCTAAACCTAATAGGCCTACCCTTATGCCCAAACCTAATAGGCCTACCCTGATGCCTAAACCTAATAGGCCTACCCTGATGCCTAAACCTAATAGACCTACCCTAATGCCCAAACCTAATAGGCCTACCCTAATGACTAAACCTCAAAAGCCTACCAAGAAGTCTCAAGGCTTCTAAGCCTAATCATACTGTGTCTAGTGGTCCTTCTGATCAATCAAACCCTATTGAAAACCCAAGCCAACCCCAACCCACTAACAAACAAAGAGCGAAGAACCGAAAATTCCAAGACAGCGATTCGCCGTGGTTAGAAGAGAAGAATGTAACTAAACCGATTGAATTCCGAGGTGTGCCCGGGGTAAATGTACACACTCGTGAACGTGTAAACGTGCACTCGGTGAAAATCCGACTGCATTACAAACTTTTATGCAATTTGTTGGTGACGAATTCTGGACCATGATATGTGTCGAAACCAACGATTATGCTCATCAACAACTAGACAATCCTGATAGGAAAAAACTAAAATCAGACGAGAGGTGGACTGACGTTTCAGTTGACGAATTAAAAGTTTATTTTGCACTGTATGTAAACATGGGTCAGATGAAAAAACCTAATATCAAACAATATTAGTCACGGAGGAAAATAATCGAAACACCGATATTTAGTAATACCATGTCATACGAAAGATTTTCTGCCATATCCAGATTTCTGCATTTTTACGATAGTACCACAGAAACTGAAGTAAGTAATGACAAACTGAAAAAAATCAGACCTATCATAAAGTATCTGGAAACTAAATTCTTGCATACGTTAGAGCCTGAGAGAGACCTCGTATTGGATGAGACCCTCCTAAAAATGAGAGCTAGACTAAGCATAATTCAATACAACCCTAAAAAACGAGCCAGATTTGGAGTAAAAATTTACAAAGTCTGTGAAAGCTCTTCAGGGTATTGCTCTACTTTCAAGATCTATGTAGGGGATGACAAGAGTGATGAGCTATTGGCAAGTGAAGCAGTTGTGTTAGACTTGATGCAACCATTTCTTGACACCGGATACATCGTCTACCTGGATAACTGGTATTCTTCTCCACTTCTTTACGTCAAACTAATTGAAAGGAATACACATTGTGTTGGTACTGCTTTACCACATAGAAAATGCATGCCACAGGCCTTCAAAGAAGTAGAACTAAACAAAGGGAAAGCAGTGAAACGGTCAGGGCGAGGAGTTCTTGCTATAAAGTGGAGTGACAGAAAAAATGTGTACATGCTGTCAACCATGCATGAAGACATTGACATGGAAGTGTCAAAGGTCGTCAACATAGGGGGCAAGGTTTTGTGTTCCACAATTCGGCGTGTGCCTGCGCTACTTAAACACACATCCACGAGATGAAAAATACTCAATTGTGGCATGTGATGTTTTAACGACGTAATAATGCTGGAAAACCCCAAAAATGATCGAATTAGCTGTGGCACCCTGAAAAAGGTGCCACAATTTTTCAAGGTGCCACAGTACGGCCGTGTGCCTGTGCAGGATGCCACTATTCGGTGAATACAGACACACAGACACGCACAAACACACACACACACAGATATCACTTCGAAAACCAATTTTTTGGGTTCAGGGGGACCCAAAATTGATATATTCACTCAAAACTCAAACTTGAAAATTTCAACGAAACCAATACTTTTGTCCATATACTATGTATAGGGCCAAAAAGACCCAAAACAGATATCCACTCAAAACAGTGAGCCGTGACTAATTTCCACCGACGAATGTCACGACTCATATTCAACGGTCCAAGTGTTTTTTGTATAGTAGGTTAGTTTTGTGTTTCGATTTGTTACTTCCCACGACCCTCAACAAGGCTGTGCCTTGTTCTTCTTACTCCCATCGCCAAGTGTCAGAGGCTCCGAGACGTCAAGAGAGTAAACTTCACTGAAGATTTTTATCCATATCAATCCTCTATTTTTGTATAATTTTATGTGTCATTAAGTTTTTATTTTTTGGCTGATAGTTGTGAACTTTTCTTCGATGGAGTAGTTTTACAGGCCGTCTGTGCCTGATGGGTGAGTTTTGCACATTTTTCTGAAACTTAGGTTAGAGCACATGTTGCGCTAGGTTTGGAACCTAGTTTAGGGTCGTGGGACATCTTTTGTAGTCTCAGTTTTCTTTTCTCTGTTGTTTTGTAGAATTCAGGGCTTTCCCCGAGATGCTAGGCCTAAAATTTGACTGAGAAATGTTTGTTGGAAGGCCGCTATTTGGGAGAAACTGCCAAGTCTGTTTTTGTCCTTCTGACTGTTTGTGGTAGGCATAGGCCTACAATTTCACTCTTTAAGTGTAAATGTCTTAGGCTACTACCTTTGGTAGCTTTTGTTTTTTGTGTCCCGTAAAATTTTTTGTGTTGTTTTGTCTTGTAAATTGTTCAGTTTGTGTTACTCAGTCAAGTACTGTTAAAGTCTTTCATTTTGCTTTGTTCTTGAAAAACTAGTTAAATTAGGTTGAATTAACTGCTCTTAAAGGTCCCCAGAAAATTTGAGTCATTTTAATCATGTTATAAGTAAGTTACAGTAGTTTTTAGTTTGGCAATTCTCCATTCAGGTTTGGACTGGGTAACCTGAAGGCCTACTGGCTTCAGCCATTGAGTTAAGGTTTGGAATGGTCTGGAAAAGTTGCTGGAACTTTTCCCCCAGCTTTTAAGACCATTCCGAACAAATTCTGACCACAACTTTTGGAGAAATTAACAAAAATACATGAGTCGTAGCGTTAGGCCTAAATTTTTTGTATGGAACGTTTTTTGTTGATTTTAAAGTATTTTTCTGTGTTTAAGTGTTATTGTTTTATTGTTAACTTGTTCTTCTGGCCACTTTGGACCAGGTAATTTACATTTTTTCTCTCTATTTGTGAAATTTATCACTGCAACATACCCATCTGGCCTGCTGGCATTTTTACCGCAATTATTTAATGTTACCGATCTTGTACTGTTTTACCTGTTAATTGTTTTGTTTAAATTATTGTTATTCTTTAAAATGTTTTATATTGTGAAAGAGCTGTTAAGGGGAGACAAACCTTAAAAATTTAAATTTTTTTTTTATGTTATGATAGGCCTACTCAGTGAAATATTGGAACTAAATGAAAATAGTGAAAAGGTGTGACAGTGAACCTTGCGGATATGGACTCAGACTATTACTCTTACTACTGTGTTTTCTAGGTTTTGTTACTCAGGGCCCGTGAGGAGTGCCTTGGACTTGCACATCAACCTAGGCGGAGAGGGTCTCCTCTATCTTGGCTAACCTTGCTTAATGGCCGCCTCTCCGTCCTGCTTCGTCCCTCCTCCGGTGCTGTCCACCCAGAACTGAATGTGACCGCCAACTTACCGCAAGTGTTAAACGATCGTTGTTACCTGTTTATATATATGTAGATTTATTTATTTAGTTATTTGAAAGATTCTTTATTACTTGTTATTGCGTTTTAAATTTTTTTTATCAAACCAGCCTAGGCCTATATTCCTGTTATTGTTTTTTTCAAATTTTATTTGAAAAGCCTTGTTAATTTTTAAATAATTTTCAATTCGTTCTATTTTTGGGGCCCCTAAATTTTCTATAGTTACCAGCTTCAAAATGCAGTATTAAGAAGAGATATTTATATTAGTTTTTTGTAAGTTGTTAATTTTGGTAAATTTTGAAGATTAAATTCTTAACTTTTTCTGTTATAGTTGATGATCAAAAGAAATGACTGTAAGTTAGTAGGCTAGATGGGTAACTAAATTATTTAAAGTTTATTGAGAGTTTCATGTACTATTGTTGATTATTGTTGTTGTGCATTTAAATTGTTTATTACAGCTCGTTTCTCTCAAATGGCGTGTTGTTCTTGAACCTCCATCCATGGTTCTCACCTTGTTTTTTTTTTTTTTTTTTTTTTTTGGGTGGGCCCGCTCCTCGGGCCTGCACATGGATTCAGGCTTCCAAGTCGTTGGCCTGGGTGCAGGCACGAGGGCGCGGTTCAACAGTCACTCGGAAATTCCGACGAAAACAATACTTTCTCCATATACTATGTACTATGGAGAAAGTAATAAATAATGAAAGTCGTAAACCAACATCTGGTAACCTTTTATGTCCTTCTAACCAACTACCACGATTGCGGTAAAATGATTGGTCAATAGCCGATAAACCAAAACCGACTTTTTATATTAATTCTCGGTTTTGTTTTTTTGCTAAAATCCGGTAAAACCAACAACTGACTTTAACAACATACCCATCCTTATAAATAATGCAGGCATGACTTCAGAATAGTGATTATGATTATATAATTCCAAATAAATAGCACTCCATTTTTTTAGTTTTTAGGGATTGTCCGTTTTAACCGACCTTTTGAGTTATCCAACCTAGCTCTGATCCGGTTAGGTTCGGTTAAGAGGGGGTCTAGTGCACTGACACATTTGGTGTGAAACTACAGGCTACACTTTTTTTACATTTAAGACCTGTATCGATTCATTTAACTTCAATTTTGCAGACACTACATAGATAACTGTCTTCATCTTCCGCCATCTTCCTATTTTTTTATTAAAATAGCCTACACTTACACAAGGTAGATAAAAGAAAAGAGATCCATTCACTAAAGGTAAAACATAAGCGAAAAGGGCATCACCACTTGTTTAATATTAGCAGCCCCGTAACCTTGCCAAACCTGGAATCTGATGCAGAACTGGTACCAGTACCAGCATTTATACGTTAGTTCTCAATACCAGTACTTTTACCAATATAGAAGTCAGGTATTGACACATTACTAGTGAATTTAAAAGTAAGAAATATGTAAGAAGAAGTTGGGTTTCTGGGATCTAAATTCAATTTATTAAATTTAATGACACTCACCTTTAATTTCCGACAAAGTTTTGTTTTTTCTGACATCATTAACAGCATTTATACACAAGTTGTTTTCTTGATGTTGCTGCCTTGCTTCAGTAGATTCTTGTATCAGAGTATTGAAGTCAATCTTGAACAAATAAAGAAAAGGAATTGTGTCAAACTGAAAAGTCATTTTAGTTGATGAGCACAGGGACACATTATCATCAGCATCCTGTTGTTCAATTTAGGAAACTTAAGCTTCGAAATTATATGACCTCGTTTGGGTTACTGACTCGATAGTGCATTGGCTGTAGCATTGCCAAACATCTAAAAAAAAACGTCATTTTGTTCTAGACTTATTTGAAAAATAATTATCGATATAAAAATAGAATACTGAAAATCTGCTTCTACACATTCAGATGAAATCAATTGAAATTCGTATTGCTATGTGCGATCGGAAGATAAATTCTGACTTTGTCCGTTGTTTTTGTTAAGTTACCATACTATCTGAATGTATACAAGCAGATTTTCAGTATTCTATTTTAATATTGATGATTATTTTTCAAATAAGTGATGTGTCAAAGTGATGTACAAAATGATGTTTTTTCTAGATTTTTTTAAATGTTAACAGACGATGCAAGACCGCAAGATCTTAACATACAATACTATAATTTAAATATCAATTCCTTAGTGTCTTGCAGATAGCATTTTAACTATTACATATTAAAAGTAAAAAACTTTAATATTTTACAAATTTTGGAAAAATATGAGTTTTTAATTTGTTTGTCAAACTTTAGAGCAAATGCGCAACCCAAAGATAACAACGGACTCTAAAAATATTTTTACCCTGTTTTGGTGTTACAATTTAGCAGCTTTTCCAAGGCCTGACACCTCAAACAACACACCTCGAAAAAAATTATTGGTTTTTTTCAGCCCACCCTAAAATATATATGAATTTGAACGGAGGGTGTTTTTGGCCTCTAGAGACCTCAAAACGAAAAAGTACTTTACTTTAAAAGGTACTTTACTTTAATAGTAAAGTACGGTACTTTACTACCGTACATTACTAGTAAATCGCTATTAAGGTAATAGCTTAGTCCCTACATGGGAAATTCGCTAAAAGGTTATACTTAATGAACTTTCATAATACTTACGGTGCATTGTTAGGTATATATTAATAAAATATTTACCTTCTCCACATTATGTAAGTATCTGTACCCAATTTTTAGTTTCTTATAAGCTTCTCCAAAAGCTTCATTCCATTCATGAATACAACACAAGGCAAATAGGCGAAGTTCCTTGGCTACTTTGAGGGGTGGAGGGGGATTTTGAGAGGTGGTTAACTTCACAATCTCCTCTAAGTTGGATATCACAAGTTCACGGAAACAATGGGATTTCCTGCAAAACATTCAAAAATATATAATTTTTAAAACCAGGTTCACCCTAGGGAATAAGTAGAAAGTTTTCCACCATTGGGAACTAGTAATGGAAAGGCCCTAGAACAATTGAAAGCAAGAATTAGTTGGGAGGACATTTAATAGAAGCATATGTGAGGGAACTGATCAGTTTAGTTCACAACAAGTAACTCTAACTCTAGGCCCTAATACTAAACTGTGCTGACAGGGAAAAAGTCATGCAGAAGAAGTCGTAACACGTCTCTTCCAACTTTTATTTTGCCAGATACTTTTATTTGATTCCTGTGCAACATTAGACACACGGACAGATTATTTAATGTTTTTTCTATATGACGCTTAATGAGAGTACGGTAAGCCAGAGGCGGCGATTAGGGGGGGCCAGGGGGGCCGCTGCCCTACCACTTTTCCCAGGTTATATTTACAAAATTATAAAATAATTGTTAAGTTAGGTGTGAAGTTGAATTCAGTTTTTACTAGTAACCCCTTACTCTCATACACATACCTAACAAAATTAAAAATAAATAACAATAATAGTATAGTATTACAAAATACTCATCATATTGTTTCCCCGACACCGACAATCGTGGGTTCGGATACCAACCGTTTTGCAATAAAAACACTTTAGAGTTCTCGACATACGGCAGTTACGAAACATATGTCCTTTCTTATCGCAGTTCCAACATGTGAGATATGATTTTTCTCTCATGTTATTCGGCCATCGTGGAACAGCACTGTTTTCTCGGGGTGAACCTTCGCACTCACATTCCGAGTGATGTCGTGGGTTCGTAGATGATGAGGTCTTAGTAAAATTAAAATTACCCATCCGGGGGTTCGGAGAGTTATCTCGTGCCCTAAGTGGCCTTGCCTCTGACCGGAAGCCTACGTGCTTCGGTTAATCGTCCCGTCACATCGTTTGACGACTGACCCTCGTCTATTGTCGAGACTCAGAAATTATCCCCTGATTTATCACGTCCTCATCTCAGGTGATAAGCAGTTTCAGGGACCAACGCTGCCGATGGAGTGGGAGGAGGGGCGGAAAAGAGATTTTTCCCTAAAATAGCTCTCAACGTGCTCTTCCTGTCTGAGCATTTCGTCGACCAAGAAAAAATCATGTCTCCTCATCGTCAACTTATATTCGGGTCTCATATTTCTATATAACATACTAGCAGTTACCCGGCGCGCGTTGCTGTGCTACAACTATTATTTTAAGTGGTAATTTGTTCTTTACAATCTATATCTTTATATATTTATTAGGTATATGAATATATAAGTTTTTACTTAGATAAAGGTTTTTATTTTTTATTTTTACATATTAAATACAGTAGGGGAGAATTTAAACATTGTTGAGTGTACAGTTGTGCTGTGTTTGGGGTTTAATATATTTGGACTTATAATTATTAATAATGCCCGAAAGTTTCATTACAATCTGTCGAGCGGTTTCGGAGCTCATAACGTTCAAATATATATATATATATATATGAAACAAACTTCCTCTTTTATAAATATAGATTACTAGCAGTTACCCGTTGCTGCGCTTAATAACTATTATTTTAAATGGTTATTTGTTCTTTACGATAAAGTGTATACCAAAAATAAAAATAGAATATTTTACTTAATTGCTAGTGGATAAACAATGTTTTAGCGAATTTCCCATATAGGGAATAAGCTATTACCGTAGTACTCATGATAAGACCTGGACCCGGGACCGATTTTTTTTTTTTCGTTTTGAGGTCCCTAGAGGCCAAAAATAGCATCCGTTCAAATTCATATATATATATTTATATATATATATATATTTATATATTTATATATATATATATATATTTATATATATATATATATTTATATATATATGTGTCCGTTAGCGCGATAACTCGAGCAAAAATGATCCGATTTTGATGAAATTTGGTACAAACGTGTAAACCTACGTTTATTCGATCGAGTTCGCGAATCAGCATGATCGGACCATGGGAACGGGGGTTTATGGGGGCTTTTATGGGGTAAAAATGGGTTTTTCCCATTTTTGACCCAAAAAACTTAAATTTTTGCAATTTCTTTCCAAACTATTTTGTAGAGCTTAAAAAAACAAATAATTTAGTATATTGAAGCGTTATAATGCGCCTAATGGTTACGGAGAAAATTCAAAAAAGTTGTAAATTTAAAATTCCTATGTTATTCTTATGGAGGATAAGTAAACTGTTAATTGTAGTTTGCTTTATTAACATATTTTGCCCAAATTTGGAAAATGTTTTTATTTCTTACTAACTATTAACATTTTACATAAAAAAAAAAATCACTTTAACCCTCCCTGTTGCAGCAAACCTAAGTATGTGTTAAACTGATTTGATTTAAATAGGGAATAAATGTGATATTTTTAAGGAGACATTTTAGTGTAAATCCAATTAGGCAAATGGAAATTCGCTTAGTCTGCAGGTTTGCTGCGGCGGGGGTATTTTGTTTTTTCATTATAAATATAAATATATAAGTGTATAAATATGTAAGTTTTTTGGCGTACCTATCACCACGTGAGCACGCAACATACAGCTGTCCGTGTGAAAGTCAAAGTCAAAGTCAAATCATCTTTATTCACAATACGCACACATAGTACATGAGAATAGTGTCAAATCAAAACTTAATACTACGACTATGACTAAAAGTTAAAAAAAATCCTCAAACGAGTACAATGGTTTCTGAAAAAGGTAATTTTTCAACATCTTCTTAAATTTATTGATGTTATTTTCTGTTTTTAACGCAATAGGAAGTCTATGTAAGTATTTTGCTCCAATATATGAAGGTTTTTTTTCATAAAATGCTAATCTGTGGTGAGTGGGTATGACGGTATTTTTTTTTCGCGTGTTATATCGGTGAGACTGCACAATGTTCTGTTTTAATGGATTATGAATTGCTATTAAGACCGTGTCGTAAATATATTGTCCATATACAGTTAATATTTTTACATTTTTGAAATACTCTTTTGCTGATTCTTCAGGATTCAAATTGAGAATTATTCTGACAGCTTCCTTTTGTTTCTTCAAAATTTCATTCAAGTTTTCTTTTTTTGTTGACCCATATAAAGCCAAGCCAAATGAAATATGGGAATGAATATGCGCATCTTTAAAACACTCATATCAGTGCATAAATATGACATTCTGCGTAAGGCAAATATTCCTGAGTTAATTTTAGGAAGGATTTTTTCCACATGACGATTCCAGTTCAAATTCTCATCTAATTCCAACCCCAAAAATCTAGTAGACTTTTCAATTTCTATTAGCTTAGAGTCAATTGCAATTGTGGGTTCAAACTTTCTCCTGCACTGAGCAGTCTTAAAGGAAACAAAATTACTTTTTGATGGATTTAATTTTAATTTATGATTGTTAAAGAAGTCTGTTAAATTAGCCAACTCAAGGCAAGATAGGATTTCAACATCTTCGGCGGTTTGCGCTGACACTTTCAGATTTGAATCATCAGCATACATCACCAAGTTGTCTTGTGGTATTTTTTTGAGTGTTTGTGCAATATTTTTTACATAGCAGATAAAGAGCAGTGGGCCTAAAACAGATCCCTGGGGGACACCATGTGTTATTAATTTTAAATTTGACTTTTCATTTGAAACTTTATTATACTCTGTATGACTTAATTCAACGTATTGAAATCTTCCTGACAGGTATGACTCAAACCACTTCAATGCAGTTTTATGCACACCAAGTAACTTTAGTTTATGCAAGAGTGTAGGGTGATGAACAGTGTCAAATGCTTTTGACAAATCCATGAAAATTCCTACACAAACTTCTCCTTTATCAACTGATTCAATAATAGATTCAATAAAATCCACAGCAGCAGTAGTAACTGATTTGTTGGAACGAAAACCATGTTGAACACTATCTATGAGATCGTAGTTTTCCAAATATTCCACAAGCTGATTATATACAACTTTTTAAAAAATTTTGGAGACTACCGGCAGTAAAGCTATGGGACGAAAATTTGAAGGATCTTCTGTATCATTTTTTTTATGAATAGGTATGACTTTGGAGATTTTTAGCTTATTAGGAAAAATTCCAGAAACAAAAGAAGAGTTTATCAGATGTGCTAATACTTTGCTAAGTTCGAATTTTGCTGCTTTTATAATTGTAATTGGAATCTCGTCATACCCACTTGATAATTTGTTTGAAAAAGAACTAATTACCTTTTCCACCTCTTCTTGACAAGTGTGTCTAAATCTAAAGCATGGGTTTACATCAAATATTGGGGTTCTATTTTTACATTACTCCCTATATGCAAATCATCATGACCATTAATACTAACTTCTTGAGCAACGTTAATAAAATAATCATTTTAAATATTACAGACCTCTTTTGGGTTAGTACATTTCCGACCTTCAATATCCAATGAGATGTTTTCTCTAATATTGGGCTTTTTATTACCTATTTCAGAGTTTATTATTTCCCATACAGTTTTTTGTATATTAATGGATTTTGATATTTTTCCATTATAATAAGAAATTTTTGATTTTTTCAACTAATTTTTATACCAATACATTTGTCCTTTTATTAATTTTGATAGATGAGGATCTTTTGTTCTCCTGACAAATTTATTAAGATTAATAAGCTCTTGTCTTTTTTCTCTAAGCTCATTTGTAATCCAGCAGTTTTTTCTTTTTTTGATTGTAATATTTTTTTTTTGGAAAAGCTTGATCAAAATGATATTTAAAGGACATAAAAAAACAGTTGTACTTCTCATCTGATGAGGCCAAAAATACATCCAACCATGTTTCTTTCTGTAATAGGTTTTTAAACAGTGTTATATTGTCCTTTGTAAAACTTCTACGTTTACATGTGGAACTAGGGTTATTATATTCTATATTTTTACATAATAACTCCAAAATTTGACCATCATGGTCTGAAAGCATTGTAATTATTCCTTGCACATACACACTATGTCTTAAACAGTTTTTGACAAAAAAATTATCTATTGCAGTTTGACTTCTGACTGTAACTCTTGTTGGAAATGTGACCATGTAACTCATATTTTGACTTTTCAACAAGTTTTTTAAAAGCCTATGATCTTTATTATCTACCATAACATTAATGTTTACATCTCCAGCTACTATAATAGAATCACACTTAGATGAAAGGTAGTCCAAAAGTAGTGACAGTCTGTCCAAAAACTCTTTTGTGTTAGAGGAGGGTGATCTATATAATGCTACTGAAATAAATTTTACTTTGTAATAATTATACATACTGGCACAAAACTCAAACTGTTTGTCATCTAAAATTTGATTTTGAAAGGATTGGGGGATGTTACACTTAAGAGGTTTAATTTCAGTTTTACTAAGAACCATTACTCCTCCTTTGTTAAATACCTTTCTTGAGTAATAGTTATCTACTTTATAGTTTTTTATGTTTAGTCTGCTAACCTCATCATCTTTTACATTATGTTCAGTCAGGATCAAAAAAATCAGGATTTATTTCATTTAAAGTGATTTCCAACATATCGATTTTTGAACTCAAATGTTCAATATTCTGATGAAAAAAACTAATTTTAGCTTCTTTACATAGGTTTGATTTACAAATATTTAAGTTATCGTTTTTTTCCCCTGAATCATCACTAAAAAATTACGATCTAAACAGGTATTCATGCTATGGCTTACAATAGTATTATTTACATTATCTACATTACTAGAAAAAGAGTCATTTGTAGTAGTTGAGTTGCTACCTGGTGTAACAGGGGGTGCTTGTAGAGGGGGGAAGTCCACCATTGAGCCAATTGTGACATCATGACCAGAACCAACAGCGGCAAGGGGTGATTGGCAATTAGCAGTCTCTTGAGATTGCAGAGTTGTAGGATTCTTGGACATTGTCGCTTGCTGCTCCATCCTATCATCCACTGGAGTTGGCTCTATTGAGCCCAGATTGCAGGTTGAAGTTGTATGATGGGTGTGAATAGTGTTCGGGGAATGTGATAGAGTAGAGGTTGTTGCCATTATACAAGGACCAGGGAAAGAAACAGATTGAGTGTTTATATTTATCCATTTATAAAGCTCTTCTCGTATACTATTTTTAAATTCCTGGTAGCTCAATCCATTTTGCAAAGTTCTACTTGATTCTTCATCCTTTATTATTACTGTAACTGGCTTCCCAGTGATACGATGCAATTTTACTAAGTTCTTCACAAAATTTTGAACACTAATATTATCCCTGACACACCCCATGGGTGAACACACAAGTCTCTTGTATTTCCTTAGCTTGAAATCATCTATTAATTTACTGAAGGCTGTGTTGTAATCAGTTGTCTTATGTTTCCCATTGTATGTTGCCTTGGTTACAACACCATACACTGCTGCTCCGTTTTCATGTTCTTGTAGTGTTAAGTACTTATTAAGTAGGTTGGCGGTCCTTGGTCTACCAAACGCTTTTCGGAAAGAAACAGCAACACCAGCTGTCATATTTCTAGGACTGCTTAGATCACCAGAAATACAATGAGAGAATGCTACATCACCGTTGCTCCTAAGACCATCCACAATGTCACTCATATTGGATTCCATTACTTCTATTCTGTCTTGATTTTTTAAGAGAATATTAGCCTTTCTGTTAGTAATCAACCACCGAGATAAAGCATTTAAAATTTTATGAGCCACAACATTTTTTCCCTCGTTATTTAAGTGCAGGCCATGTGATGTAAAATGCTTTCTCCTCAATGTGTTTAACTCAATCAAATAGACATTACTCATTCTTTGTACGGTTTCGATTATATAACTGTTTGCAAGTTTTAATTCTTGATTAACTGTATCTTTTAGTGCTATGTCATATCTGATAGGTATAGTGGTCATAAATGTGGGTCTTGTAGCACTTAAAATGGTAAGTTTCTTTTCTAAGTTCTGATAGATGTCCTTGAAGTTACGATTTAGACTATCGTTGCTGCCTCCGAGGAATATAACGGGACTAGAATCATGTGTTATTGATGCTGAATCAACAACCTGAGTCAGAGTGGTGTTCGCTCTGATATATCCAAAAACCTGAACTTTCTGATTACTTAAAGTTTCTAGCTTGATTGGTAAGTTTGCTCCTTGGCTGTCTGAGCAGAATGTAACCTTTAAGTCTGAAAGAACATTCTTGTTTGGTCTATTAGAGTTGAATCTCAATCCAGCGGTTTTTCCTTTTTTGTGAACATTTTTAGGGGCATTATTTAATTTATTCTCATTTATACAGCCAGGTGGCGAAAATGTATCTTTGTTTCCTGGCAAGCTGTCCAAAACTGAATATTTGTTAACATGAGTAACGTTGATGTTTGGTATTGTGTGAGTTCTTTTTTCACTTTTTTGGCCACTGTTTGGTTTATTATTTTTCCTTTGCCGAACCGATGACCATTCATCACAAGTCAAGCTAGGTGAAGTTTTTGACAAATTTCCAACTGTGGATGTTCCGTTGCTCATCTGTGCTGATGATTTGTGATTATCACCTACATTTTTAGTTAATGCTCTATAATTATTCTTCCCATGCTGAGATTCTGTGTCAATCCCAGGAAACCGTTTAAGCATTAACCTCAAAACATCACGTTTGATTTTTGTATGCTGTTGGTTGTAGCAGAGATATGCCAACAGTGAGCGTTTGACTATGCTGTCCATTTCGTTGAACTCTAGGTTTACTATGCTCTTTTCAATGAGTGGCTCCAATTCACCCTGTTCAATAGCAGTAATGAGGCAATCCACCATTAATAATACATACACCCCACAATCATCACCATTTGGTTGCTGAGGGCTCTTGACAACTTTAAAATCTGGAGTTTTCTGAGAACCAGTGCACTTAGCGAGTCTTTGATACAATTCCTTAGCATGCTGTAAACTTGTTTCTCCCAATGAGTCAAAATAATAAAATATGTTGTTTTTCTTTGTATAGAACAGAAGACTCAAGTGTGTACCAGCAACACTTAACACTGGGTCTGCATTGTTCACTGGTGCAAATATATAAGATTTATCCTGTAACAATAGCGGGTTTGTATAGGAGTCATAGTTTTCAAGGCACTTAATCGCTTGACAAATGGAGGGGCTAATTAAACAGGTATTAGAGCTAGCAATTTTTTTATCCGTTAGAGTACTAAAATACATTTCTATGGCTTCATCTCCTAACCAGCCATGGCTTAGGGTTGAATGAATTATACTAAAATCAGTTTGCGTGGTTGAGGTGGTTTTATTACTCAACGTTAATTGGGGTATAGTGCATTGAGTCTCAGCATGGACATAATCTTTCGTACAGTAAGCAGTTGAGACTATTGGTGAAGGTGTCACAGGTTCACATTGTACAGAAAAGTCTCTCATTTGAGGCTTAACAGTTTCATGTAAATCAGGAATAGGGAAGATCTCCTTTGTAAATTCCATTAGTCGTGTGTCGGATTCAATTGAGTGGTCAAGCACACACTGGAGCTGTTTTCCAAGAGTTACATTATGCTCCTTTAGCTTTCTATTTTTTTCTTCCAGCTCTGATAATAATGATGGTGTTAATTCTTGCGAATCAATGGTTGAAGTGGAAGAATAGTCTGGTGGAATAGGTGTGTTCAGAGGAGACAGATTATCTAACTGAGGTGTAGATGACTATAAGGAACAATTTTCACTTGGTATTTGGACAGGTGACTCCTGAATTGAGGCTTTAGGAGATAATAATGACCTCATAGTGACCGGGTGGGGGCCAGAATGCTTGTTATTGGTGACAGTAATAAAGGATTTATTTGCGTCAGTCTTTATCGTAGCATTACAATTTCTTCCTAGACATCTCCATGTGATTTCGCCACTCTTAGCCACATAATTTTGTCTAAATTTGTGATTATTGTGAATAATATTGGGTTTACCACTCTTTGTTTGTTCTATTTGAAAATCCATTATTTGAAAATCCATTAGTGCTTTAAGAAACAAATGAACTGGCTAGTGAGTCTTCTATTAGAAGAAAAAATAAAATACTGATATGAAATACTAAGAAAAATAAAATAAGTGACACCTGGTCAAAACAAAGGTTGTAAACAAGCTGATAACAGTAGTTGACAGATTGCATGGATAGCTACTATGACTCAAGTGAGCCTGGTTATCTTGGGTGCAAGGGTCAGGACTCCTTATCGCTGGACCGGCTGTCTGTGTTCTGAGAAATAATCTTGCAATTCCAGGAAAAAGTTTTGTTAAATCTTCAATTTACTCTTTAAATATTTTAAAATAGTAACTTCTACTCACATACTTTTATACCCAAAAATAAACTTAACACTTTGGTATAAAACTTATCTCAAACAAACTATAAAAAACCACTTTTTTATGGAAAAAATTGAAGAGCACACTTGCACCTGTTTAATCACTCAGGGGTCTTCCCCCAAACGTCATGCATTTTCTAAATTTAAACCGACGATAGTCAGGGATTGCCCTAGTGTCTTATAATGGTGATTGCGAAAGCAAGACACAAAGGAAATTGTAGTTGCTTAAACTCAGAGGGTAATTCGGATGACATCATCAGTATTCTTGGGATTAAGACTATTTCTCCTTTAAACTTACCCCTGATAATTTTTGCTTCAATCAATTTTGGTGTAATTCTTTTAGTCTGGTAACATTGCACAGCTTCGGTGGATTTAAGTTTCACATTAGTATTATTGGAGTTCCTTCTTTTAATGTTATCTTTTAATACAGTACTTAGAAAAAAATTGTTGTCAATTTAAAATCTTTTTTTACATGACACTCTTTTATCTAATTTTCCTAGGGAGGTATCTATCCGTAGGTAGCACTTAGTTCCGGGACCGATATACTCGTACTTTTTATTTCGATGTCCCTAGAGACCAAAAACACTATTCGTTCAAAATTTTATATATCTATAGCCTATATATAATATATTATATATACGTCCATGAACATGATAACTTTAGTAATTTTTGTCTGATTTTTATAAAATTTGGCATGAAAGTGTAAGGCGTGATTCTCCTTAATGAGTTCGCGAACCAGCATGATCAGACCATGGGAACCCGGAGTTGTATAGGATAAAAATAGTTTTTTTCTCAATTTTAACCCCTATAACGTAAGTATTTATCTTTAAAATATTTTAAAGAGCATAAAAACAAATTAGTATCTTAAAATGTTTTGTACCTACGGTTATTGGCTACAGAGACTATTAAGAAAATTGTAAATGTTTAATTCCCATGTGATTCTTATGGAGAATAAGTTAACTGTTGTAGTGTGGTCGTTTATGGATATATTTTTATGAAACTTGGCAAATGTATTTATCTTAATCTATATATATAAAATCCAATGTATGTTTGTATGTTTGTATATTTGTATGTTTGTCCTTCATGGACTCCAAAACCGCTCGACAGATTGTAATGAAACTATTAGGCATTATTAAGCATTATTCAAGGATGGTTTGTGTGAAGTTTGGTGCAGATCCGTCAATAGGGCTCCGCCCCAGTGGCTCTGGAGTTTCCCATGTTAACCTTATGAGTACTCATATTTAAATGGAATTAAAGAATCTTAACAGCTGGTGCAGCTTAACAATTTGATTCTGTGATGTTCAATAGCATTAAAAAGTTAATAGGTTTACCAACAGGGTGCAGCACTATATATTTTTTAAATTTATGAGAACAGCTAATTTGCAACAAAAAGGTGAGTGAGCGTAGCGAACGAACTTCAACCTGGAGGCGAGTTAGCGTAGCGAACGAGCTAACCTGGAGGCAAGTGAGCGCAGCGAACGAGCTCCAACCTAAAGGTGAGTGAGCGTAGCGAACGAACTTCAACCAGGACGTGATTGAGCCATGCGAACGAGCTCATCTTGAAAATGAACGAGCATGTGACATAAAACCACAATAGGACAGGACGACGTCTGTCGGGCCAGCTAGTAATATTATAAATGTGAAAGTTTGTGTGTTTGTTTGTTTGTTTGAAGTTCAATCACACATTAACTACTGAAAGGATTGGGCTGAAATTTTATCCCATTCCCGATTAACATATAGGCACATTCTTATCTCAAAAATCCTTTCGGGCTCCGCCCCAGTGGCTCTGTAGTTCCCCATGTTAACCTTATGAGTATTCATATTTAAAGGGAATTAAAGAATTTAGTCAGCTGTTTCAACTAAAAAAGTTGGTTCTATAATTCTATAATTTGAACTAAGCAGCAACAAAAAACTGTAATACACGAGAACTATCAAAGTAGGATATTTTACAGTTAAATTAATGTAAAAAACGTAAGGCTATCAATACTTTCTTCCAGATAGGAATCCCATGAGGGCCTCTCGGGTCAGGAGCTCTTAGCCTCGGAGTTAATAATTCAGTTAATTCATTCACTGCATCCTTTGACAATCTAAATCGGTCTCTAAACTCTTCTTCTGACAGATCATTCAATGGATTAAAATTACGATATCTACCAGGTTGTATGCGAGGTGGATGTATCCTGACATAGTCCAAATAATCAAGGTACTCCATATCACTAGCACGCGGTCAATGACACTACACGAGCTCAGTCACAATAATGTACTTGAACACTGAAACGATAGATAATGACTGAGCAGTGAGCAGTGGTTCTGAGCAGTTTTTAGCGAATTTCCCATATAGGGACTAAGCTATTACCGTAGTACTCATGGTAAGACCTGGACGCGGGACCGATTTTTTTTTGTTTGTTTTGAGGTCCCTAGAGGCCAAAAACACCATCCGTTCAAATTCATATATATATATATATTTATTTATTTATATATTTATATATATATTTATTTATTTATATATTTATATATTTATATATATATATATATAAAGTTTAAACATTAATAAACTTAGTACCCAAGTAAAATGATTTATTAAAATATTTACTGACTATAGTTTTGGCTCTAAGGCCATTTTCAAAGTAAACAAAAATCAAAATAAGATATGTAAATAAATAAATAACATATGATGTTATAAAACTTTTCTAACTTGTAACATAATTTTGTCTTCATTGATTAATTTATATACTATATGATGTGTTGTACTTATTTTCATTAATATTTTCTCAATTTTGCTATTTTTTCATATATTGGATTATTCAATTTTGGAATCATTGTGTTTAAAATGTTTGATTTGTTATTTTTGTAGTTCATATAAATATTAATTTCTTCTTTTACATTCAATTTTTCTCTGTCTTTTTCAATTTCTAATATTGTTAAGTTTTCTTCGATCTTAGTAAACTTATGTTTGGATTTTAGTAAATGATCTGCAAAATTTGATTTCATTGATGTTTTGTTCTTCGATTTATATGCCTGTATATGTTCGTTGAATCTAACTTTAAAATTTCGATAGGTTTGTCCAATGTAGTAGTTGTTACAGTCAGAACATTTAATTTTTTAGATACCAGATGCATTGTATATGTTTGCTGTATTGTTTGTTATAGGATTGTTGGTTTTATTTTGTATGATTTTAAAAGTGTTATTTTTTGTTCTGTAGCTTAATTTTACTGGGGTATGTTTGAATGTTTTCCTGATTGCTTTGTTAAATTGTTGTTGTATGGGACGCACATGAATTTCTTTTCTTCTTTGTGTTTCGAATTGTTTTCTAAGTTTGATTTTAATTCATTTGGGTCCGCGGAATTGGCTAACTCTGGAACTCGCTAACCCCATGTTAAACGCCCTATCTTCAAATTTGGTCGATGAGAGGAACTCGCTAACTTGTTCGGTTTCGGAATTGGCTAACTCCGGAACCCGCTAACCCGCTCTAGAGCCGGGTTAGCGAATTCCGTCCTCGTACGGAAGTCGCTAACTCGGTTTCTCGGCGGAACTCGCTAACTCCCAATCAGAAGCCTCGCGGGCCGTCCAATGGGAGCCAAGCACGAATATTTTTGGCCAGTGTTGCCGAAAGTGTAGTACCTATATCGTATCGGTACCATAATGTCGTATCCTACCATTAATTAGGAGTAAGAGCAACGTAGTCGATAAAATAAATATATTTGGAAGTATGTTTAACATTATTCTTATGATTATTAGGGTGGAAAATGCATTATAGTCTTACCATAGACTAACCAACACAAGTAAACTTTACATCCCATTGTAAACTTTGAAGCTCGTTTTTCGTGTCTAGTTCATGTCCGGTGACACTGATCGCTAGTGTCGGCAAAATTGTGTTTCTATTATTTGATAGTTAACTTCATGATTTGTTCTTTACTGTTTGGTTATATAACTAGGGGACGTGTTATTAGTTGTGATTAGGACGTTTTATTTTGTTAAACGAAGTTTTTAATGACTGAAAACAAGAAACAGTTGTAAACAAAACACGACCTCTAAAGACATCAGTGCACCGGACAGAGCTATAAAACTGTCTTCAGCTGATCCATAAGGATGAGAAATCATACTAATATTATAAAGGTGAAAGTTTGTGTGTTTGTTTGTTTGAAGTTCAATCACGCTTTAACACACTACTGGACGGATTGGGCTGAAATTTGGCATAATGATAGCTCACATTCCCGATTAACATATAAGCCTATTCTTATCTCAAAAATCCTTCCGGGCTCCGCCCCAGTGGCTCTATGGATCCCTATGTTAACCTTATGAGTATTCACATTTAAAAGGAATTAAAGGATTTAGTCAGCTGTTTCAACTAAACAAGTTGGTTCTATGATATGCAATAGCATTAAAACGTTATAAGGTTTACCAACAGGGTACAACACGATTAGACCATTTTTTGTTTGAATTTTTGACAATACCTAATTGAACTAAGCAGCAACAAAAGCTGTAATACGCAATGAGAACTATCAAAGTAGGATATTGTTTAAAGTTATTTTTAGGCTTATATGACCATTTAATGAATCATTTGTGATATTGTGCAAAGGTTTGATAATTTGTGTTGTTGTTTAGGTGCAGTAGTAGAGCATTATGGCTATGGTAAATGTGTTATACTATAGCATACCGTAAACTTCAAGAACCAAATTTTATCAAACTGTGTCGTCCCCCATTGCAAACACAAAGTTTGAGTATGTCTGCAATAAACATTTTACACTTATATGCCAACCCCGTACGAAGGACGGGTACTCTGCTAGTGTACTAATATAAGGGAGTATATGTTATATGTGGGTCTCTTACTTAAATAGTAGCTTTTTGGTATGCAAAAAGATAAAAATGCACATTTAAATTGGATCTATTATACATGTTATGAAATATCTATTTTCGTAGTCCGCCATTTGTATCTTTTATTCGAATAAATACCATTTTGTGAACTTCTGCAAATAAAATTATTGAGTTCGCATTTTATATACTGGGCTTGTAACCTTGAATCATAAATCATAATTAAATTTACACGTTACACGTCATTACAGAATTACATTGTAGTGGTAATGTATTTTTAAATAGAGCTATTGAATTTAAATAAATATTCATCAATACATTATAAAGTGGTAGGCTTAAAATGTATTCATGGATTGCATTAAAAATGAGTCTATGCATAAATACAACTTGCACATTTCTTTTATCATAGGCTATTATCGTGTAGAACCCGGTTCATCCTCTTAATTTTGTTGAATTAATATTAATTTTACGTCTTTCAGTAGACCTATTTTCTAAAAGTCTAGAGTTTTTCTCCAGGCTTGTTCTAAATGCACCCAGGCGTTCTTGTTTGTTACAATTCTTATGAATGGTGGCCATAGCTAAAATTACTTGATCTTATCCAAAAACAAAGCTATTGTCTATTGTGTAGCTCAGTACCGGTGAATGGTGAACCGAGCAATGGCTTGGTATAGTTTATATAGTTTGTGAAAGCAATATAAAGGAAACCCAACACTCAAATCAGGAAAATCAGTCAATTCGTTTATTAAGAATCGTGAATTAAAATAACCCTGTCACGTTTTATTATATCAATATTATATCTTCTCCTATTTTTTACTAGTGGTGCTTAGGTGTACAATCTAAAAACGGTTTTAAAACATGTAATATTATTGCTAAAAAATTCAACACATTTTAGAATTAGGCAACTATTTACTAGTAGACCTACAATGCTTTGGTTCAAACTATTAGGCCTAGATAAAAACTTAGTCTATGTCATCATATTTGTACACGTAAGTTGGACGGTTCAACGACGAACATTTGATTTTAAATCTATGAATTAGTTATGAAAGTTACGATAGTTGATGACTGTATTAATTAATGGTTTCGGTTTATTACGACATTACGATTAAATCTGTTTCCCGTGTTTGAGAACTTGCGTGTATTTTAGCTTAATTTCGTAGGGGTCTAATTATTTAGTACCAATTAAACTGAATTTTCAATATTTTTCATAGTCTATTATTTTCTTTTGTACTGATGGCATTTCTTTTTAAGATCTAAATCATAAACATTTAACTGGTCATTGTACAGTTAAATAAATAAACACTTTTTCGTGATTTTTCAATTGTCTTTGAATTACTTTGGGCTAGTTATCTGTTAAAAGTGGAATTGATAACAAAAAACTATAACATTTACTGTATCTTCATTGACACTGACATTTTGAAATACGGCAGTGTACGATTATTTTGTCGTACAAGGTTGGCAACGCTCCGTGCAGTGGGCGCGGCCGGGTTAGCGACTTCCAGAGTTAGCGAATTCCGCCGCGAGACAAAATCGAGTTAGCGGGTTCCGGAGTTAGCCAATTCCTTACTGAGACGGTTAGCCAGTTCCAGAGTTAGCCAGTTCCGACACACGACCGAGTTAGCGAGTTCCTGAGTTAGCCAATTCCTACGTCTCATTCATTTCTTTTCTTAATTTTCTTCTTGATCATATTATCAATCATTTTGCTTCTACAGTAGAACCTCTTTAATCCGAACTAATTGGGACCGGAGGTAGTTCGGATTATTGAATAGTTTGGATTACAGAACATATTGTTGTTTTTACATAACAAAGCTAGGGAAAAGTGAAAAATGCTTTTTAAGATAGAATACAGAGTTTATATAATAAACAATAGGCCTACTATACATTACAATTGAAATAACTATGGTGCGTATATCAATAAATACAGTATACATACAATAAAGAACTACTGTACTGTGTATAGAGTACAGCAATGAGGCGTTCGGATTAGTGGACGTTCGGATTACAGGGGTTCGGATTAAAGAGGTTCTACTGTATATACATTTTTTTCAGCTAGATATTTTATAGTGTCGACTTCTTTCTTGTAATTTTCTTTATTTAAAGGAACGTTGACTAATCTGTGTATTAATGAATGAAAAGTTGCAATTTTGTGTGTCCATGGATGATTCAAAATTTTTGGAATTATTATATCTGTAGTTGTGGGTTTTCTGAATATATTAAAAGAATGTTTGTTGTTTTGGACGGAAATTGTTAGATCTAGGAAATTGATTTCTTTTTGTTGGGTTTCTTTGGTGAATTTAATTTTCTTATTAATATTGTTGAGATACGTTAATAATTGTTCAGATTCATTGTCATTTCCTTGAAATAATTTTAACATAATATATATATATCATAATTTATATATATACTAGCTGTGTGCCCGTTCTACGCACGGGGATCTTATTGTAGTCAGTTATTGAAACCTTTTTATTAAGAACAGAATTTGGTTTGCATATTTTCAGATATGCTGGCAAAACTATTATACAGTATATAAACTTTGCAAATACAGTAACTGACAGTTTCAAGCCAAAACAAATGCTTCGAAATTAAATGTAACCTGGGTCGTGTTGGTCCATATGTTAAATCCAATGATTAAACTAAAAAATGCTTTATAGATCTATGAGGCATAGCCCTAATGTAGGCCTATAATTGAAAGTTACCTTCCACAATGGTTAAAAGTATTTAAGGTACTACTTCAACCTCCCAATTTAACACTTTATTCGTGTTGACATTTTCATTATAAAGGTACTTTTGTCCTTTCCGTGAAACACTGAGAAATAAGGACATTAATGCTTTACTAACAGACATACACACAAAAATACAGAACTTAATTAGGGGGTTTGCTACGCTTTAAGCATAACAAAGTACTTGTAAAATTAGTATCTAAAATATTTTGTTAATGTCATCAAATTTCATCATAACAATGTATATTTGCTTGGACCGATGATGACCCGAAATGACGGCTTACTATATGAAATGAAGACGACTGGTCCAGGGTGGTCCAGCCACCCTGGTATAGGCGATTGGTAATTTATAGTAAATATTACCAAAATAGGCCACTAACTATTGATACATAAACAACGTAAAGCGTTTAAACAATTCATTATGGTTAGTTGAATAAATGTTTTACTAAAGTGCGTTATCGTTTTCTTAGCATAAACTAACATTTTGGAATCAAGAAAGAAAAAGCAAAAATTTGTACAGTTAAGACATCAATTAAATTGAATACGCCTGTAATAATAAATAAGGTGCAACACCAACGATAACTAATTTGTAAAGTACAGTGATGTGTTGGTACTTAAAAATGATTCTTGCTACTACCAACAGTACCAACGGTTCTAAAGAATAGAACCGGTACCAAAAACCAACGTTCACAGTTGAGAACTATAGTACAGCCGACCAATTATATGAGTTAATCAAGTCCCGAGGTTATTGATCTCTTGGTTTTTGATTTTCTCGTAAAACGTTTTAAAACGGCAATCAAACTTATTTCCCAATAATTGCTTTATTTGTAAACAACTTTTAATGTAAACTTATCTGTGTCAGTTTTAAAAAAAAAACAACCTCATACAAACAACTTTTTGTTATTTAATAGATTAGGCCCTACGTACCTATTCTCTAAACAATGATTGGTAAAGGCTATCTAATAACATTAGAAGGAAATGTGACAAAAATCACACAACGTTGGGTTTTTGGACTATTGTAATTTTATTTCTTAAGTAGGTAGGCCGTGTATTCTAGGGAAAAGTACCGGTATCAAGGATCGTCGTCGAACAGTTTGTTATGAATAATTGGGTAGGCGTACGTACCCAAGAGCATGGCTGTATGGTCCAGCGATTGCATCACACGGTGAGTAGGTACTATTGACTATATATATATAGTCAATGGTAGGAACAGAAAATAACACATTGTTACAATCAACCACTGCAGTTGTGATTTTTTACTTACCACTTTACACAACCGCCATTGAAGCGCCGTGTCAATGAGTGGAAACCATATTTCTAAGCCATTGGCGACGATCATTATTAAATTTAAAGTTTCCCAGCCGTATACAACACTGATTCAAGGTCTTCTTTCTGGTTATCAAAACTCAAGAACAATTTATACACAAAGAATCTCTGGTTCCTGAACTGGATGATGCCTAGTTATTTAATTTCATTTACACGGTTACACTATTACACTATATTATTGCACTTTCGATTAATTAAATCCGTTATGTAAGAAAAACGTTTTTAATCACTTGGGATTTACATTCAAAACGTGATTGAAAAAGGTTGCGGTATTTGTAAACAACATTTGTAAACATATCAGTGACTGCTAGGAAAAATAATCTTGATCCGAACAGCTGTTCGTTATTTCATAGATGATTATGCAATAAAAATTGGACGAAAACTTGACATAAATCGCACAAAACTACATTTTTGAACGTTCGTAATATTATTTACAAAGTAGTGAGGCCATATTTTAATGGCTAAAGACAATCTCGCCAATCCAGTGAATACATTAAAATGACTTGGATCTTGATAGGTACTCTCGTTTTCCAGGAGAAGATAGCGTAAAATGCCATCTTGAGTGTTACAGACAAAGGGAAAGACAGACAGACAGACAGACAGACAGACAGACAGACAGACAGAAATTGAGATAAGACTCGTTTCTGCTTATTTAATGTATAAGACGTAAAAATAACCTAAAAATATATAATTCTGAGCAATGTACAGACAAAACTCTAATTTTTATTTATATAGATATGTGTGTGTCCGTTAGCACGATAACTCAAGCAAAAATGATCCAATTTTGATGAAATTTGGTACAAACGTGTAAACCTAAGTTTATTCGAACGAGTTCGCAATCCAGCATGATCGGACCATGGGAACGGGGGTTTAAGGGGGGTTTTATGGGGTAAAAATAGGTTTTTCCCATTTTTGACCCCAAAAAAACATAAAATTTAGCAATTTCTTTCCAAACTATTTTGTAGAGCTTAAAAAAACAAATGATTTAGTATATTAAAGCGTTATTATGCGCCTAATGGTAATGGAGAAAATTCCAAAAAATTGTAAATTTAAAATTCCCATGTTATTCTTATGGAGAATAAGTAAACTGTTGTAGTTTGCTTGTTTATGAACATATTTTGATCAAATTTGGAAAATGTTTTTATTTCTTACTAACTATTAACATTTTACAAAAAAAAAACAGTTTTACCCTCCCTGATGCAGCAAACCTAAGTACTTGTTAAACTAATTCTACTTAAATAGGGGATAAATGTTATATTTTTAAGTAGACATTTCAGTGTAAATCCAATCAGTCAAATGGAAATTCGCTTAGTCTGCAGGTTTGCTGCGGCGGGGGTGTTTATGATCTATTTTTATTGTTATTGTTTTATTTCTTCACTCTTTCATAGTCGGAGGAGAGGGAGTGCAGGGGAATACGTATATGCTCACTTTTTCGTAGTGAATAATTTATTATAACTAATAGATTATTTATAATTAAGGTTTGGGTGTTTATTATCAAACTCTCGGTTAAAACAACTCCCGCTATCGCCCATATTTATATTGCATCTAACAATAGATACAAAAAACAAAATATTTTTTGGTTAAAAGCGATCATTTTTTTATTTTTAACTTAAGAAACCTAAAAAAAATTTTTTTTCAAATTTACTTTGAGGATAATGAAAATATTCGGAATTTAATAACGAATTCCAATACAACATTCTTTTAGTTAATATGTAAACAATTAACTTGCTAATGAGCTAATACCGGCATGATGTTGACTTAGACCTGCCCCCTGGCAGGACTAAAGTTGGGGACTAAACTCACTGATTTTTATGACGAAAATATATCTCCCGAAATTGGTCTCCCAAACCCACCGAGACTATCTCTTAGGCTGGCGTCTAAGTCTACTTGACTCCCAAACCAACAATATTTAGGCATGAGATTATCCCTGCACAAGTTAGGCGCGCGCCTTACTGATCCCGAGCTCACAAACCCGATTTCGAGGCGGCAGCCTAAAATACCGGAAATATCCGGATTTAGTCGCGGACTAGCGCTAATACCGAGCTCCCAAACCGCCCCTAAATGTGCTTGGAAATCATATTACACAATACAACAATATTACTAATAAGCCACCAAGTTCAATTAGGCCTATATATTTTTTGTAATAGTTTTTATTTACTTTATTTAGGATAAACCTTTTTTGTGACGCAGTGTCAAAAATTTTTTTTTTATTTTGCCCCCCCCCCCCCCCCACCTCTCAAGCCCAATCGCCACCATTGCGGTAAGCTAAACTTATTTCACATTAATATCCGTGGTATCCAGAAGAACTTTGGCAATTGTTAATTGGACAAAACGGTCAGGTTTAAAAAATTGCATGCAAATCGGACTCTTGTACCACAGATTTACTTTTGTGTGTGTTCTTAATAAAATATATTCCAATAAATTTTGTGAACGCTTTCGATTTAACTTAACGTTATAAAGTTTGTTATTTGACATGTTTTTGTTAGTTCGTTAGTTGTTCATTTGACTAGCAAAATCAGCTATCGTCAGCCGTGAAACTTCAAACTACCAAAATATGGTTATTGTTTAGTGTTTACTGTGTTCATCATAGACTAAGAGGGTTAATCTATGCTTCTATTCTTAGATATCATTCTTTAGATATCAGTCTAAAGAAATAGGAGTATTGAATTTTATGACTGTTTCAAAATAATAAGACGATCCAATTGTAAGTACCACCGGTACTGGATCATCATTTTTCCAGATCAAGGTACTACCATAGACAAAAAGAATTAAATATAGACTGTCAGCTGTGCTGCGGTTAGCGTATATTCCGGTGCCGACCGCTAGGGGTAATGTGTAGTTACGGCGCACATCGCTGCATCATCAAGCGCTAGGGACCGTTTCCATAACAACTTGGTAGTTGGGAGTAGTGTTGCCAACTTTGGAGGAATTCCCCGGAATTGGTGTTTACTGACTTTTTTAATATTAATCAATAAAATTATTTAAAATGCCATATTTTATTGTATTATTTTAAACGTATATTTTTTATACTTTTGTAGTTTCATTACAATGATTCAAAGTTTTTCTTTATTAATCCATAATTTTAGGAAGTGGTTTATTGGAAGGTTTTGTTTTATATTTGCAAGGTCAAAATCTAATTAACCAGGGTGTCTAGTATGCGGGGAAAACGGGAAAGTCAGGTATTAGTATTGAATTTCAAAATGGTCTTGAAAAGTTGGGATTTAGTCTTTATTTTGATATCAAAGTCGGGAAATTTCATGATTTTATCTCGATCGCGCTAGAAAACGATCACGTTTCCGTGACAGCGCAAAACGATGATGATGTCTACACGACCGCGGGAGATGGCCTTAAACCGCGACCGTGCTATTTATGCTATAATAGACGTCATTTTCGAGACCGCGGGAAAAATGATCACGTCTTTTCTGTGATCGCGTAAGACGATAATGTCTACATGGCCGCTGAAGATGTTCACAATTTTGCCACAATCGTCGACGATGATGAGGTTTCGTGACCACGGCATTCAATGATTAGGTCTACATTCTACATTCTTTCGATAATCAGAGTATAAAAATGTTGTTGGTTAAGCCTACCTAAGATATTTGTAGCCTACATATTTGGAATGAACAATTGACTTCACAGTTACATGTTGATATGGATGACTGAATATAATTTAAAAGTCAATTTCTAGCTGATCGGACAATTTTAGGTTAAAATACTTCTTGATCAGCAATGCACGTGTTATTAAATTTACGGAAAAAGATATACGTCTAATAGCAATAGCACTTAAGTTAAAACATATATTTACGCTTATACCGTTACCGTAACTTACAAGACGGTAAATAAGTTATACATTAAAGATGGTAAGTGGTGATCTTTTTTTAATTGGACATTCCAATTATCATCAGAACCAATGCAGGCTATCTTTGAGTTTGCAAGTTGGCTATGCTATAAACAATAGCCTAACAATTGCCTAACTAACTTTCAATATCCGCGCCATCGTCTTTCATTAGTAGAAAAAACCCCGACATACATGGGCAAAAAACTATTTAATAAAATGTCTCAAGAATTAAAGAACAAAATACAGTCCAAGCATTTCAAAAGCTTTCTTTTAAGAAAAACCTATTAAAGTATAGATGAGTTCTTAACTGATCAGGTTGAGTAAAAATAATTTTTTTTTAACTAAATTTTTTAACTGATACGTTTTGTTTATTCCACTTTTATTTTTACAGTTTTAGTTTATTTTAGTCTTTTATATAGCTGGGTCTGGACAGTGTAGTGTATTTAAATCTGCACTACAGCAAGCGAAAGCCCTCCCACGAAGATAAGAATCCTTCAGTGCAATCTTGAGCGATCCAGGACGGCTGACGCACTTCTATGTCAGCTTGCCCTAGAACACCATGTCGACGCGCTCTTAGTCAACGAACAGTACCAGTACCGTGATAGGGACCCATCTTTTTGGTTCCCTGATAGTCTTGGTACTGCTGCATTCTGGGCGCGTAATGCAGCTAAAGTACAAGTGTGGGGTCACGCGAAGGGCCGAGGTTTCGTATGGGTTCGGTGCCGGGATGTCACTTACTTTAGTGTCTACCTCACTCCCAACGAGGCCATCCGTGACTTTCGTGAGAAGATAGACCGCCTGGAAGAGAGCGTGCGCAATACCACAGGACACGTCGTCGTGGGTGGGGATTTTAATGCTAGGGCAGTCGAGTGGGGAATGACCATCACAAATTCCCGGGGCAAGTACATTCTAGACTTTGCTGCCAGAGACGGACTCGTTGTCGTCAACGAGGGCAACACGCCAACTTTCCGGCGCCCTGCGATGCGGGGAACGATCCCAGAACATTGCCCTTGCATCTGAGTCTCTTTTGCCAAGGATCAGAGCCTAGAGAGTCCTGGAGGATTACACGGGCAGTGACCACCAGTACATAATTTTTGATGTCCTGGATGGTCATCAGAGACAAGTAGTCACGTTTCGTCAAGTGCCCATTCGATGGAATTTAAAAAAATTGGACTTGGTAAAATTCAATGAAGCCATCTTACGAGGAACACCGGTGGTTCCTCCCGCAACTAGCATGGCTCACGCAGAGGCGGTAGTTACATCCATGATGGGACTGATCGTCTCGGCTTGCGATGAGTCTATGCCTCGCAGGAGATCCCGGTGCAATAAGCGACCTGTGTACTGGTGGACTGCCGAGATTACGGAGAGCCAGAAGACTTGCTACCAGGGCCAGAGAACCTGTAGACAGACGTCGTAAGTCGGATGCTTACAGAGTGGCTAGGAGGTCTCTTTGTCGAGCCATCAACCGGAGTAAACGCAGTTGCTGGGAGACATTAAGGGACGATATCGATTCCAATCCGTGGGGCCTGGGCTACAAACTTGTAACCAAGAAACTTGGCACCCGCTCTCCACCTTCCGTCATGGATGGGGCCACTATGGAGAGGATAGTCGAGTCCCTTTTCCCGGCTCACACGTTGTGCCCACTGCAGGATTTTGGAAGGGTGGATGACGTACCACTTTTCAGTCTTGGAGAGATTGAGGCGGCTGTCCTATCCCTGAAGAACAACAAGGCTCCTGGACCTGATGGGGTACCCGGCGAAGTCCTCAAGAAGGTTTTGACTACCAATCCCTTGATCCTTTTGCGCATGTACAACGCCTGCCTATTCGAAGGAGTTTTTCCCTCGTGCTGGAAAACAGCTAGGCTTGTGCTTGTTGGGAAGGGGAAGGGAGACCCAGACCTGCCATCCTCTTACAGACCTCTGTGGTTGAATATGGCTGGCAAAGTCCTCAAGAAGTTGATCCGTTCCCGACTGAATTCAGCCGTGGTCGCTGCGGGGGACCTGTCCCCTCGCCAGTATGGATTCAGAATGGGGCGATCTACGGTTGACGCTGTTGAGGAGGTGAAGCAAGCCGTGATGAGAGCTGAGGATTTTAACCACTACTCTCGTAGGGTTGTGCTGCTCGTAACACTCGATGTGCGAAACGAATTTAATTCCGCGAGGTGGTGCGATATGCTGGATGCTCTGGAGAACACCTTCCACATTCCGGCATACCTCATGCGTATCATAGAGGATTATCTCCGGTTCCGCCTCCTCATGTATGACACTACAGAAGGCCCACGGACGATGAGTGTCACTTCCGGTGCTGTCCAAGGTTCCATACTCGGCCCAAACCTCTGGAATGTCGCGTATGACAACCTCCTGAGGTCGGAAATGCCTAAGGAAACTGTTTTGGTTGGGTACGCAGACGACGTTGCAGTTTTGATAGCTGCACGTAGCGTTGAGCTGGCTCAGCTAAAGCTGAACCGAGTCATGCGTACCATAAACACATGGATGGCAGACCACGGTCTCTCGCTTGCTTTGAGCAAAACTGAGATCAAGATATTGACAAGAAAACGGATTAACACCATCCGCGTTGAGGGTAGGGGCCGTCGAAGTCCAGACCGTTCGTTCTGCAAAGTACCTTGGGGTTATGGTGGACAGCAAGCTTAGCTGGCGGGATCAGATTTTCCGTACGGCGGACAAGGCCGCTAGGGTGGTTTCCTCTCTTAGCCGGTTGATGGCCAATGTCGGAGGGCCTCGGTCCAGCCGTAGAAGGCTGTTAATGTCTTCTGTCCAGTCCGTACTCTTGTACGGTGCGGAGGTGTGGGCAGACGCTCTCAATAAGGAGGTATATAGGATGCGGCTCGCCTGAGTGCAGCGTCAGGCAGCACTAAGAGTTATATATTTATATATTTATATATATATATATATACACGGCCGCGCCCGGGAAGTCAGTCACATGAAATATACACTGGAACTCAGTCAGTTGTACCCCCCAATATATTTCAAGACTATGATATATATATATCATACATATTACCCGCAGGGGGCCCATGCTTGCGTGGGTACGTGGCCTGGCGACCACGCGGACCCTAGCTCTCCCAGAGGGGAGGTAATTGCCCGGTGTCAGACCCGGCACTTCAGGTAGGCCACAGTTATGGACGACTGGTAAGCGCCAGCCCCTTAGGGGGAGCCTCCAGTGACACTCCCTCCATTCAGGGTGGGGGGGGGTGTTTAGCTCTCAGTGACGCCATTAATTCCGCCTCTCCTCACCTACCTGTAACTGTGGTTGTGACTTGAGTTCTTCGGGCTCGTCCTACCTGTTGTGTTCGACTGACATTTTGTGAGGCATATCCTCGACTTTGGAAGTAGCCTCGTCCTGGGAGGTGAAAAACCTAGCCCCCAAAGGGGAGGTAACTGCTCGGTGTTGGTATCGGCATTTTCAAGTAGGCCACAGACATGGACGACTGGGCATTGGGTCCCAGTGACATTCCTTTATCCAGGATGGAGGGGTGTTTAGCTCTAGGAGAGATGGAAGTGCATCATATTCTCTAACCTACCTGTGTCTGTGGTTCTTTGGGTTTCGGCCTGCTTGTTGTGTGCGACCAGCATTCAGTGTGGCAAATCCTCGACTTTGGAAGTAGCCTTTCCTGGAGGTGAAAACGGGCAAGTACCCGTAGCTCACGGGGACACTCAAGGGCAACGTAACTTTCCGCAGTGTGAGGGTAACGGTTTGTAGGCACTTATGCAAACCAATCCCTGTCTCTGAGCACGGACGGTATGGTTATCTAGAGTGTGGGGGGTTCTTCCCGGAACCTCAATTGAGTCAAGGGTGTCGCCACCTCTGGTGGATAGGTTCATCCGGGTGGGTCCCACTTCTATACCTGCCTCCTTTTGGGAAACCCTGATGGCCTGGCAGTGATGTTGGGTCTGACGGGCAAACGAAGTAGATCGGGTGCTGGGTCCGAGCCCGCCAGGGGTATCTGGGGATCTATCGCTCTGGTTATCTCTGGTTTCCCAGCAACTGGGTAAGGCCTCGATCGGGTAGTGGTGTAAATGGGAGGTTGGGGTTGGTCCCCTTCCTTCTGGCTATGATGGCGGGTTCTGCCTGTCAGGGATTAGATAGGTCCCGAGTGTTGCTTGCACTAAATGCGTCGGGGCGCTCCATTATGGTCCTCTAGGGCTTGTACCTGGTGGAACCCAGGTGGAGTGACGCTTAAACAAGCAGCCGGAATCCCTGGTTAGGATTGAGGGGCAACCCTCTTTCCGAAGGGTCTGCTTCGGCAGCCGGCGAGCCTGATGACCTTAAGTCATCCGCCCATGATGTGCTAAAGGTTGATGCGTAAGCTTCGGCCTACATCATGGGGCCCGGGTATGTCTCACGATAGGTACCGGGTACGTAGTCAGGGGGCTTCGGCTCTCATGACAAAGAAATAATAATAATAATAATATCATACATATTGGTAAATATCTTAAGCCTAGACATTTCTGAATGTATATATCTCTTTTTTTCTTAAAAATACTAAAATATAATTACGTAAAAACTGCTATGCTAATGCAGTCACCACCGCATTTGCACGGGAAAGCCAGTCACGTAAAATTTGTGCTGCTAAGCCAGTCACTATATATTTTACCGCATACCACTGGAATCCAGTCACTGAAAATCTACCGGGTATCCCGTCATTTCAGTCAATTTCACCCCTGCCCTTCTACTTTGTATAATATTTATTTGTTCTACAAGCTTGAAAATCCGCACCTCAAACAAACGGATAATGCTTCAAGCATTGAGCACTCTCATAACCAATCTTTCGCACTTCATTTTAATTAGTTGTCTTCCAGATTACTTAAAAATTGCTATTCTACAGGTTAAATACCTAAATGCCAATGTAATCTTTGGTCATCTTAATGGCTATTGTCCTGCCAACTGTGGATACAAATATCCGAGCTAATTAGCAAGCGCAAGGGGGGGAGTTATTGCTTTATAGTCGCACAAGTAGGCCTATTGTTGAGTCCTTGGAGGCAAGCGGCCATCTTGGATAATTTCAAACATTTGCAAAATTGATCGTCCAAAAATATTTTTTAAAACACCAAAGTGTTTATAGTTTAAATATCTAGTATACTGTGGGATTAGAAATGTTCTTTCGTTCTTTGCAGTTTTGAATGATTCTCCAAGGGAGTGCATAAAAGCTAACGTTCACAGTTATATAATACGAAAACAATAGCCTGTGTTGCGCGGGCCGTAGCACATAGATAGTTTTCCCGCCTCAAACAATCGAAGGCGGGGGGAACAAGGCAAAATTCTTGTCTCTCTTGAGAGGCAGGGGCGAACCTAACGGGTTTCATTGATGGGCTACCAGTCGACCTGGGGTAGCGACTAGCGAGCCACTGGATTGTTAGGTTCAGCCGGTTATTTCCAACTTATTGCTGGTTCTCGAGCTTACTGAGCTCGTTGTACAGTGAAATCTTACTTCCCTATTATCTATACTTATTTAATACGCAAGCAGATTTTTTGTGACAATTACTCCTCCGAAACTACTAAACCGATTGACATGTTTTTGGTGTCATTGGAAAGAGCGTAACGTGAAGTTGTGCAGGAAACTTTCTTTTTAGAGAAATAATTAGAGAGTGGGGCCCTGGGGCCCTTTAAAGTTTTGTATTTCTCCATAAGGATAACATAGGAGATAATTTGTATTTACAGAAACATATGTTTGTTACTTGAAAATAGTCAAAGTCTACTACATAATAATTGCTGTGCATTATGACTGTTAATGTATACTACATTTCAATCAAGGATTGTGTACCAGTTTACTCATAATGGATCTTACTACTTTATTTTAATGCTGGGAATAGTAAAATTTAGTTGAGAATAAGTTGCCATGATTTAGAAAACTTTACTATAATAATTTATGTATTTAAAATCACAAATCTTTGACATCATTAATTCATTTGAAACAAAACAGCTGATCAATAAATCAAACAAATCATCTACTTCATGTTAATAATGGTTGTTACACAAACATACAGTAGTTTTTTTAAACCAATAACTTGATTCTTTTTTACTTGTGGGTGTAATCACAGAAAACGTACTACTATAACCCAGAATGCCAACCGCATGGTAAAAAGCATTAAGCGTTTTGAGAGAGCTTTGCCTGTCAATCCGTAGGCAGCGCCACCAGCGTTGCCATGCAATAAGCATAGCAACGCTGGTGGCGCTGCCAACGGATTGACAGGCAAAGCTCTCTCAAAACGCTTAATGCTTTTTACTATGCGGTTGGCATTCTGGGTTATAGTAGTACGTTTTCTGTGGTGTAATCTAAGTTTGCAGTTATGAAAGCACCAAGCCAAGTAACTTTTATTTAATTTTCTTTATAAACTAACAGTATTAATTAATTAATTACTACATGAACTTGACAAGTTAGGTAATTAATTGTCAGTATGCCAAGGGGAAGAGTGGGTCCTCGAAAACAGACAAAGGCGGAGACACCCATTTAGAAAATCCAACTGAGTTTTAAATATAGAGGTCAGTGGATTGCCAGGACACAGATTAGACTAATAAAAGGGGGCAGTGGTTTTATTGATGAGAAATACATCAAAAAGAGCCTCGTTAATGGCACAAGGCGTCATGTGATCAGAACGGGTAACAACTTAATAGAATGTTAAGTCCTAACTGGAATAAGTGAGTGGGGACATATTTTGATTTTGAGAATAAAAATTTGCCCGTTTGATGCTAATTTCTATTATCTTTGGCACTTGCAGCACAAGCCCTTTAATTAAAGAGCAGCGCTGTTCTTACCAAGACCAATTTCAATCATGAGCAACTATATTATATGTTGTTTAAAGTAAGGCTACATCTTTTAATAGGATACGCATATTCATTCAAATTCTGACCAGGGTAATATTCCTGAAGGTATCTTTAGGAAAAAATCTTAGTATTCTTGAAAGTGCTTTTGTGATAAAAATGTAGTTTTTTAGTGTTTTCTTCAAGCAGAATTTGACCCTCAAAATATGCTACATAGCCTATTGGTTATTGGTTCATTGGTTTGATATGATCAAATGTTTTGTTAAATGTGTTTAAAAATTTGTTTTTAAATAACTACCCTATAACATACTTGAACTTGAACACTTATTAATTTACTAAATATAACACACATACAGCTAGAAAATGGCTGCACTGCTTCCCTTCTAAGGCTTCATTATTACTGTATTTAATTTTCAATGTCGATTCGATATAAAACACGATGATTTTGTTTACTAAAATCATATTTTATTTTGCGGTGCATTGAGCCGCACAGGTTCACTAGTATATAGCCACAATCGAAGCGATTTTTACATGAGAATAAAGATATAGACTCAGTAGTGTGTGGTTACTTAATCAAATCATGTTTCGTGATTGTTTATCTTATAACGGCCAATAATCAATCAACTTATATTTTCTTTAGTGTTCGATTTATTATCTATATAAATTCAAGAGGTAGCCCTGTACCTGGTTAACACATATACCTATTACTTTTAACGTGTTTTCTTTGAGTTACGCCCCATGGAATTTCAAAGTTTCACAATGTTTACATTTTTGAAGAATGTAGATAACAGAATGTTAAACGAAGTCAGCTGTAAATGCAGTGCTTTGATTTTACGGTCCAAAAGGTAAAAACTATTCGAATTGTGACACTTTTAATTTTTGCTACGAGCCTGATAATTGGAGATTGTGACTTTCTTAATTTAAGGAAGTAAACGTATTAACATGACGTGTTTGGAGTGGGATTTGATATATGTGACGGGGAGCGTTTCATAAACTCCAAATTTCACAAACTCCAACGCTTAAAATATTAAATGAACAGAGCGGTTCATAACCTCCAAATTTCATAAGCTCCAAATCTATAACATTAAAATAATCACTATTTCACAATGTCCAAGTTTCACAAACTCCAACGTTTAAATATTAAATAAACAGAGCGGTTCATAACCTCCAAATTTCATAAGCTCCAAATCTATAACATTCAAATAATCACTGTTTCACAATGTCCAAATTTCACAAACTCCAACGTTAAGATACCAAATAAACAGTGTGGTTCATAATGTCCAAATTTCATAACCTCCAACGGTACAGTCTGGGCCAGAAGTCTCTACAGTGGTTGCCACAGTCAGATAGCAGGCAGAACCACGGCAACCTCTGCAGCGACTTCTGGCAGAGACTGTACCGTTGGAGCTTATGAAACTTGGAGGTTATGAACCGCTCTGTTTATTTGATATTTAAACGTTGGAGTTTGTGAAATTTGGACATTGTGAATCGGTGATTATTTGAAAGTTGGAGTTTATGAAATTTGGAGGTTATGAAACGCACTGTTTATTTAATATTAATATTAACGTTGGAGTTTGTGAAATTTGGACATTGTGAAACTGTGCTTATTTGTAAGTTATAGTTTTCGAGTCTATGAAGTTTGGAGGTTATGAAACGCACTGTTTATTTAATATTTTAGACGTTGGAGTTTGTGAAATTTGGACATTATGAACCTCACCCATGTGACGTGTATCAAACTTTTTCTCTTCAAAATCCTCTCCGATGCAAAACACGGGTACAGCAGCTAGGTTTATTAGAATTCAAAAGTTTTTTATGATTAAAATTGTCCTCCAATGTTAAGAAATTATTTTCCGATCAAGTTGTTTAATGAATAAATAATTGTTTTGCCAAATTATGTTTCGAAACCAGGAACTCAAAATAGATCAGAAAATAGATATTTTAGTTCAGAAAACAAAGCCAATCAAATAGGCCTACGTACTTTTTAAATAAAAACACTGGTCAGATGGTTTGTAAATTGTTCTTTATTTACTTCAATAAATTTCTAATAAAAATCACCAGAGGTACAAATCTATATAAATAAAATTAGAGTTTTGTCTGTACTTTTAGGTTATTTTTACGTTTTATACATTCAAGAATCCGAAACAAGTCTCATCTCAATTTCTGTCTGTCTGTCTTCCGTCTGTCACGGACCATAAGCCATTTTACACGGCCTTCTCCTGAAAAACAAGAGTAACTCCAAATCATTTTAATGTGTTCACTGGATTGGCAAAAGTGTCTTTAGCTATTAAAATATGGCCTCACTAATTTGTAAAAAAACTTACGGACGTTTAAAAACCCAATTTTGTGTGATTTTTGTCAAGTTTTCTCACAATGTTTATCACATAATCATCAATGAAATAGCGAACAGCTGTTCGGATCAAGATTATTTTTCTATAGCTGTCACTGATATGTTTACATTGAATGTTGTTTACAAATACCGCAATCATTTCCGATCACGTTTCAAAAGCAAATCCAAACCAAGTTGGATTAAAACCGTGTTTCCTTACATAACGGATTTAATTAATCGCAAGTGCAATAATGTGTAGGGTAACCGTAAATGAAAAAAGTGCTTCTTTGTGTATAACATTTTTATTGAGTTTTGATAACCGGGGAAAAGACCTTGAATCAGTGTTCTATATGGCTGGGAAACTTATATTTTTTATATAAGCGTTACCAATAGCTTACACAAAAGGTTTCAACTCATTGACGGCACTTGAATGGTGGTTGTGTAAAGTGTACAGTGACAACTGCAGTGGGTGATTGTAACAGAGGTTTACGGATTATGCTCAAATCGTTTTTCCAATGTGTCTTCTCAACGCTATGTGCTGCTCGCTGGACCATACAGCCAAGACCAATTGCCCATCTCTTGGGTTCGTAGGCCTAAACAATTATTTATAAGTTGGTAGCGCATATTACTCAGTGTTCCGTACAGACAGGAAAAGAGCACCTTTGATAGTGAAATTTCCAACCTGAATGTTTAATGGCGAGGTTGAGGTATAGTATTTTAACTTTATGTCGTTTGGTTAGCCAACCTAACTAACCAAACGATATATCGAATTAAAAGGGTAGCGGATTTCTACCCCCGGATATTTACCCCCATGAAAAAACGCCTACGTCATTTTGACGTCACGAGGGGCGGGGCTTATACATGGTCGAGAAACAGCCCGCGACTGGAAATCTACCCCCGGACATCTACCCCCGGACATCTACCCCCAGACATCTACCCCCGGATATCTACCCCCAGACATCTACCCCCGGAAATCTACCCCCGGAAATCTACCCCCATGGTCAGCTACGCTACGTATCGGCCAAGATGCATTGTTGTAATTGATTTTATTAATTGGTTTATGTAAATAATCGGCTCTTCGGTTATTCATTAGCTTCTAATATCCAGTATAAAGCATGCGATATGGTGCGATATGTCGTTGTCATGTTTAACATGTACATCGAATAGGTACAGTATTTTACATATTTGATTTACGTAGCTAAATAAGGTTATAACAAATAACATTTATCTTATGTTATTGGAATTAAAACAACTACAAGATTATGCAGTTAAAAAAAAACTAGGTATTCTGAAATCAATATGTTTTTTTCCTAAATATGCTATTATGAATATGTTTTCTTATTATTTACTTTAACATATGTTTGATGATATCATCGTTTTGGTGACAAACCTGTTGCGTTGACTGTTGTGTTGGCAATGACTTGGGGTATATTATTGCCCAAGAAGAATAAAGTATTTTTTGAGTTTTCGTTTTACAAGAAAAAAAATAATTTCCATAATAAGCTAATGAATAACCGAAGAGCCGTTGACTTACATAAACCAATTAATGAAATCAATTACAACAATGCATCTTGGCCGATTCGTAGCGTAGCTGACCATGGGGGTAGATTTCCGGGGGTAGATGTCCGGGGGTATATGTCCGGGGGTAGATGTCCGGGGGTAGATGTCTGGGGGTAGATGTCCGGGGGTAGATGTCCGGGGGTAGATTTCCAGTCGCGGGCTGTTTCTCGACCGTGTATAGGCCCCGCCCCTCGTGACGTCAAAATGAAATGAGAATTCCGGCGACCCGAATTAAACAATAGAATAATCATTTAGTTGTTTGTGCCATCAGATATAAAAGTGTACCCCACATGGATCTATTACGCATTTTTTTTACTTGAAACTGTCAGATACTGTATTTGTTTCTATATAATAGTTTGGCCAGTATATCTGAAAATATGCAAACCATCTGCTTTTCTTTATATAGGAAGGTTTCAACTGACCACTATAAGATCCCCGTGCGTAAAACAGGCACACAGCTAGTAATCAATATTTAATTAATACATCTTATCTTACTAATCTTACTAATATTATAAATGTGAAAGTTTGTGTGTTTGTTTGTTTGTTTGAAGTTCAATTACGCATTAATTACTGGTCAGATTGAGCTGGAATTCGATATGAAGATAGCTCACATTCCAGATTAACATATAGACATACTACTCTTATCTCAAAGATCCTTTTGGTCCCAGATCCTTTCGGGCTCCACCCTAGTGGCCCTGGGAATTCCCATGTTAACCTTATCAGTATTCATATTTGAAATCAATTAAAGAATTTTACTTGCTGTTTCAATTACACAAGTTGGTTCTATGATATTCAACAGCATTAAGGGTTTATAGGGTTTACCAACAGAGTGCAGCACTATTATTTTTTTCATTTACGACAACAGCTAATTTGAACCAAGCAGCAACAAAAACCTTTGATACACAATTGGAAGTGACAAAATAGGATTGTTTACAGTTAAATGCTTATGTTTTTTACTTATAAATAATTTGTCGTATTGTGCGAATCTTTGGTGATTAATTTTTTCTGCTGTTTAGATGCAGCGGTAGAACATTATTATGGATATGGTAGATGTTTATACTATAGCATACCGTAATCTAGTTTTCTCGGAGTAGGCAGCGTAAATTTACATTTTGTTGGTACATACAGAATGACAGAAAGACAGACAGAAAGAAATTGAGATGATACTCGTTTCAGCTTTCTTAGGCTATGAAACGTAAAAATAACCAAAAAACTGCATGATTCTACGCAATGGACAGACAAAACTGTAATTTTATTTCTATAGAAGATGACTGCTACTCTACTAGTTAAATTTGCAGTTTCGAGCACTCGACACACGACAAGCTGGTCGGAGTCTGACACCATTGAATCACTGTAAGGGATGCGCCAAGAGGTAGACGAACATTCAGATGAGTTCTGAGAATTTGAACTTTCTCGTTTTGTAATGTACCGTTATAGCCTTACTTGGAAGAGGGGGATTTTTGGACCACGAATGAGTTTGTATTTGTTTAGTTTGAAATAAATCCGACCTGAATATAAAATAGCAAATGCAAGCCCGCAGTTTGCGTTTTTGATCAGTAGGCCTAACGTAATTAAAATTTACCAAAATAAAGTAAAGTGTCTAAATCTAGTGCAACAAACCTAAATATTGACTACTGGTTTTGATTAACGTCAATTAGTAATACTTAACGTTATTTAAGGCTATTGTATGTTTGATAACTGACCTCCTGAATTGTATTTTAAGTTCCTAAGTACAATATTATTGTCAAACAATGCAATAATGTTATTTCATAAAATTTGTACCTGAGAAATTTAAAAATGGAAATTGCATTTCTCGTGTAAGAAAATCTTAAAATGATACGATTCGTAATGATACGATCTTAAAACGAGCCATTCAGTATTCGTATTCAAAACACCAAACACCCGCCACTGGATCAAAATATGACCGCTACAAAGAATTAAAACAGCATAGTACAGTGTATGAAAGAGGTGTGATTTATTTCTTGGTACTAAATTAAGTCATTCTTCAAGTATAAGTAAAACTTCAGCATGGGCATACTCTCTAACGTACTATCATATGATGGATTAGCTGAAGGCAGATAAGTCTGATTCAAGCTTATATTGCTTACTATAAGATTGTTGTAATACAATTATATTTAACTAGTGGTCGTCCAGTGGTCGAAAACTCCACCAAAAATATATTATGTACAGGTTTCAAATGATTTAGGCCCAAAAAATCTTTAGCTGTGTGAGTAACTACGGACTTCTGGAAAATTTAAATATGATATTTTGACATGTGCTTACTCAGGAACAATGCCGTTCCGGGACACTCTGTAAAAATGGACGTTAACGTGATTATAAATTTGCATTTTACATAGTCAAAATACAATAGGTATTGCGCAACCATGATATGTTATGCCATTAACCTTGGTTCAGTAATAAAAACTACACCGTGTGCTTACTCAAACAAAACAAAACTTGCTTACTGTACAGCAATAAAACACGTAAAGAACAAAACAAAAGGAAATCTAGACTAGTAGACTACTAATACCGTAGTCATCATAGGCTACTACTACATGATGTTTCAGAACAGAAGTATGGTGATAAAAATATTAAATAACTCATAAAACACTATAAAATCATAGTACTGTACTTAAGTCTTTCTAGTAATAACAACAGTGATAAAAATAAGATAAAGATAACAATGATGTAAAACCCCTCTTATTATTTCTCTTTGTTCTATTCTTTCTTTGGTTTCTCTCCATCCACAAGTTGTCATGGTTACTAATCACCCAACGACCCAACCACAAAATGTTGTATTGTTGTGACAGCAGACGATTTTCAGTATGTCAGTGTCAGTGCAAGATTGTCAGTCCGTAGGTGCGAGCGTATAGCTTGACCTTGAAGCTACTGATCGATATTTCTCCGTTTTGCTTCCATCTTATTTTTGCCAAATGAACTGTAATGTTTCAATAATGGGGAACCTACTGCAGATAAAAATTGCCGTAAATAGATATATAGTTCATATAGAAATATTAGACTGAAAAACACAATTCATAAAACATTTTCTTGGGATTTCTGAGGTTATATAATATATAGGCATCGTGTTGATCCGATCCCAGATGAGCGATGTTCTAATGTATTTGCAAGTTTAAGCTACAAATAGAAAACCCCATCACATTATAGTTGGTATTCAATGACCGATGTATTATCAAAAATTAATTCATAACTTATTTTGATATTAAACAGAAGCATTCATTACAGCTTGCAGCACTTATTGGTATATATAAATATGCAAGTTACTATTACTTAAAAAAAATAAAACACGAAATTGTGAGGCCGTTCAATTTTAATAAACACAGTGTTAAACATTTTACTCTGCAGAATACCGGATGGTAAAGAGTGTTGGGTTTCAAGAAAACAAAATAAAAAATAGTTTAGCCAGCTTTACTATTTATTAAAAAAAAAAACAATAGAAAGGAAACCATAAGGATAGGAATAGGATTGAACTGAAATAGTTGCAGGGAAACTTAAATAGTAAAGTCCACAAACTGTACATCGTTAGAGAGAGAGAGGGGGGGGAGTGAAAGAGAGGGAGGGAGAGAAAGAGAGAGAGAGATTTGATAAGGAATCTGAAAAGTCAAAAAATAATCGTTTCTGGCGTTTGTCATGGTGTACAGTACCCCCCCCCCCCCCAGTATTTGTACTCGTGACCACTTTTTGTTGCTTCCTTATCTTTCATCCGTCCCAAAATAGAATTCCTGTAATTGTTTGTAAAATTAAAATTATTATAAACATCTTTTATCTATCGAGTGTAGTTTCGTGGTTATTCTTATCAGATAGAATAATATCGTTGCCACATGTAATAGTTCCTCCTTCGCGTTACGCAATAGCGTAAAAAAACAGTTTCCGTATCTCGGAGAAGATTCACGTATATTTCCAGAGATAAAGAAAATCCGTATAATTCCCGATCTTCCAGGTCCGTGGACACACTGTAGATATTGTACGTCAATAAAGGAGATATTGACTAAAATTTCTACTGAAGGTGAAAAAAAATTAAAATAAAAATTTGGGATGATGACCGGGTAGGTTTTTAAGATTCAACCATTTATAATAATTAATTAATATTCGTAGTTCCTTATTAGAGGTGCATCATTTTTATTTGGAATATGAACATGTTTAAACATTAACACGTAGTTAATCAATATCCCAACATCAATAGTAACAAGGAGTAAACGAAGGTTACCGACCACTGGGTGTTACCGCTACAAAGTAGGCGAGGAGGGTGCCATACTGGCTACACTACTCCACGATAGAACACACGATGAGACAGTCTCCACATTTGGTATTGTAGTTACGCTTATCGACACAGGCAGCAGCACCGGTTAAGCTGTTTTCAAACGTATAAAGTGCACGGGAAGCCATACCTGACTGGCTTTTGGGAGAGCTGACTGGCTTTCGGGCGGGTGACTGCCACACCAAGTAAATTACCAGCGCGGTGACTGCCTCTCCGGGTGGGTACAAAAGTATATATATATATGTGTGTCCGTTAGCACGATAACTCTAAGCAAAAATGATCAGATTTTGATGAAATTTGGTACAAACATGTAAACCTACGTTTATTCGAACGAGTTCGCAATCCAGCATGATCGGACCATGGGAACGGGGGTTTACGGGGGGTTTTATGAGGTAAAAATAGGTTTTTACCATTTTTGACGAAAAAAACATAAAATTTAGCAATTTATTTCCAAACCATTTTGTAGAGCTTAAAAAAATAAATAATTTAGTATATTGAAGCGTTATTATGCGCCTAATGGTTACGGAGCATGTTATTCTTATGGAATGGAGAATAAGTAAACTGTTGTAGTTTGCTTGTTTATGAACATATTTTGATCAAATTTGGAAAATGTTTGTATTTCTTACTAACTATTAATATTTTACAAAAAAAAAAACAGTTTTACCCTCCCTGATGCAGCAAACCTAAGTACTTGTTAAACTAATTCTATTTAAATAGGGAATAAATGTTATATTTTTAAGTAGACATTTTAGTGTAAATCCAATCAGTTAAATGGAAATTAGCTTAGTCTGCAGGTTTGCTGCGGCGGGAGTATTTATTCTTTTCTCTGTCACTAGACTGAATGATAATTTGGTCTTCACTTGGCTACTGAGGTTCTAGGTTCTCGTTGTAAAACTCAATCCTGCTCCTGTTAACACAAGTTATGCTGCCCATTGTGGAGAAAAATTGATTCAAGTCCTCAGGAGAGAAGGCACACTCAATTTCTCTGATCGAGCCTAGTACACGGCGTATTCAACAATGGCCAAAAACCTTTTGGGTCTTTATTCTTTGATTGCCTTGAAAATAGAGGTTTTCCACTGCTTATGGCTGAGTTTAATTTGTTTCTTGCATTAGCATAAATACAGATCTGGTCGAGCTGTTCCTAAAGTAAAAATGCATTTAGGAAAAATAATCAAAAGTGATGCCTAAAGTGACTATCATTATTTTTTTAGTATTAAATTTAAAAAATAGTAAATAACAAAAACAGAATAAGGCTTACCTGAAAATTTGGTTACAAACTTGAAAGGCACTTCGTCGAACCTCAGCATGGTTCTTATTGAGGTGTTGCAAAAGAAAATCGTATGCTTCCTTCACATATTTATCTGAGCGTCTAAAACAAACCAACTAACAGTTTAATGTATAATTATTAGCTTACAATCATTGAACCTTAAAGTAAAGTTATAAGTTTTTTACAGTAGCACCAAATTAAGTAAACAATAGGTTGATTATTATTTATTCTGAATTTCTAGAGCGTACTCAATTATAAACACAAAAAATAATAATGTTCTTGTTTAAACAGCATTTTATTGGGTTTATTTAAAATAAAATTGATCTAAAATTTTCAATAAAAAAACACAGTAAACAACCTAAATATATCAACATTTTAAATTAAAAGTAAAGTTTTGGTAAACAAGATTCAACAAACACACCTTGGAAAAAGATTTAAAACACTTAATTCATAACAAGTTTGCAAGGTGAATAAAGAGTGTTACTGTACTTATTCACAGTTGTCATCTAGATGGTTGTAGAAGAAGATACTTTAATACTTTATTCTGAAATAGTGACCATACGCATGAAGGTATTTTAAGACAAGTATGATAACATTGTATTATAGTTCTTCTTCAGTGTTTACAGGGGTTGCGTAGACGACGGATTTCATAAACCCCCAAACAACAAAAATCCATAGGGTTAAGATCCGGAGATCTGGCAGGCCAAGAAACAGTGCCTCCTCGTCCGATCCAAGTGGGGTAGTTGAAGTGAAGCTATTCTCTCACTTGACTGGTGAAGTGAGGCGGAGCTCCGTCTTGTTGGAAGATAATTTCATGACGAAGAGCAGGGTCAATAGCATCCAGAATTTGAGGCAAATTATTCTGTAGGAAGTCGAGGTAGACATCTCCGTTCAGGTTGCCCTGAAAAGTTTGAGGGCCTAATAATCTATCCCCTACCACTGCTGCCCATACGTTTATGGTAAATCTGTTTTGGAAGGACATCTCCCTTAGTGTGTTTTGGTTTCCCGTTTTCCACATATGCATGTTGTGGAAACTAAACACACCTTGTATAGTAAAGAGAGCTTTATCTGTCCACAAAATCTTCTTGAAAAAGTGATTTTCTTCAATATCACAGTTCAGGGGTATCGACAGAAGTCTACCCTAGGGACGTAATCAATAGACTCAAGGCCTTGAACCTTAGTAAAGTGATAGGGATGAAAGTTATTTTTCTGCAAAGCTTTCAAGAAAGTTGTTTTACTTACACCAGTAGCCCTAGCAAAATTCGTACTGCTGATCTCCGGCTCTTCATCCACGCGCTTCAGGATATCTTCCTCCACGTAGACTCGATGCACAGTTCCCTGTTCTGCTAGACGCTGGTGAACTCTGGCCAATACGTGCGTACTCGGGACGCGCTGATCAGGATAGCGAAGAGAGTACTCTCGTTGAGACTCACTTGAGTTTGCGTTGGAAGAACCATACACAAAATGTATTCCTGCATATTCTTAATTGGAAAACATGTTGTGACCCCTATTAAAAACCACTCAAAATCGTCTTATGTAGATTAATACGTGATTTATACACAACGAAGAAACCCCAGATCATTGTTGGGGCCACTAGCTGTTCATTATAATTTAATAATTTATAATAATGAACATTGAACAAGGCTGTAATATTATAGATGAAACTGTTTTTAATAGTAGGGCCTAAAATGTTTTGGATAACCTGTGTTTTACGCCATTCAAACTTGAATAGTGGACATTTATTGGGATCAAATATTACGTTTTATGGTATTGTTTGAAAGCTTAAAAGATTATGGAGCAGTTTTCAAAAGTATTTGCTGCTCTTTAAAACCTTCTTTAACAAAAATTTATGTTTACGTATTTTTTTAAATATTTTTTTTAAAAACACAAATTTTTATTTTTTTTCAATTTTAATAAGTAGCTATGCAGATTCAAAGGCAAGTTGAAGTACATGTATTTTATTCAAAATTTGGTGGAGAACGCTATGGTACTCACTGTTAAATGTTGATGGAAGTTTTAAAATAACCCGAAAAATGCAACATTTTTGTAATTTATGTCAATTTTTTTCAAAAAAAACTTAAAACAACTCATCTCTGGGGGTGTGTATGAGATAGATTTTTCTAAACCACGTTTACGAGTTCTATTTATGCTCCTCTTATACCCAATAAAAAGTTTAACGCTTATTCGCGACCACCCTGTGTATATATATATATAGGCTATATCTAATATATAAAATTCTCGTGTCACAGTGTTTGTCTGCAAACTCCTCCGGAACGACTTCACCGATCGTTATGGAATTTGGTGTGTAAATTCTGTAGGTATGCGAATCGGACGTAAACTATTTCCCGTTTCGAAATTCTTAAAAGGGCTCCGCCCCAGTGGCTCTGGAGTTTCCCATGTTAACCTTATGAGAAATGGAATTAATGAATCTTAACAGCTGTTTCAATTAAACAAGTTGGTTCTGTTCTATGATGTTCAATAGCATTAAAGTTACAAGGATTACCAACAGTGTGCAGCACTATTATTTCTTTTACATTTATGACAACAGCTAATTTGCAACCAAAAGGTGAGTGAGCGTAGCGAACGAACTTCAACCTGGAGGCGAGTGAGCGTAGCGAACGAGCTAACCTGAAGGCAAGTGAGCGCAGCAAACGAGCTCCAACCTAAAGGTGAGTGATCGTAGCGAACGAGCTCCAACCCAAAGGTGAGTGAGCGTAGCGAACGAACTTCAACCAGGACGTGATTGAGCGATGCGAACGAGATCATCTTTAAAATTAAACGTAACGGTACTTTCTTTCCATCGGTCTGTCTTAGGGGAAACCTATAACTTAGGCGATACGAAGTTCGCCGGGTCAGCTAGTATATATATATATATATATAAAATACAATGTTTTTTCACATTCAATACTTTCCAAATAAAAACCTCTTACCTGCAAATATTTTTTATCCTCAAAAAATCTGCTTCCTCCAACATGTTTTTGCCAGAACTTGTGATTTCTTCTAATGTTTCAGCTAATTCTTGTGTTAATTTATCAGGGTAACATGTTGTACCGGATCCATTTTTCTTATCTTTACTCTTCTTATTAGTCTTGTGATTCATTTTTATAGCTAATTATTAGTTTTCCTAAAGAGAAACATGGTGGTTATATCCAAGGTTAGGCAAAAGTATGTATGACCACACCCTATTAACTTTTCAATAGGTTACATCAGGGAGCACACTTTTATATGGCACTAGCTATTACCATTGGCTTCACCCCGTTTGACGTCAAAGGGTAGTAAAGTATTACCGTAGGTCTCATGGTAAGACCTAGGCCCGGGACCGATTTACTTTTTCATTTTGATGTCCCCAGAGGCCAAAAACACCATTCGTTCAAATTTTTATATATGTATATATCTATATATATAAAATCCAATGTATTTTTGTTGTATGTTTGTTTGTTTGTTTGTCCTTTATGGACTTCGAAACCGCTCGACAGATAGTAATGAAACTTTCGGGCATTATTAAGCATTTTTCAAGGATGGTTTGTGCGAAGTTTGGTACAGATCCGTCAAAAGGGCTCCGCCCCAGTGGCTCTGGAGTTTCCCATGTTAACCTTATGAGTACTCATATTTAAATGGAATCAAAGAATCTTAACAGCTGGCCCAACTAGACAGTTTGATTCTGTGATGTTCAATAGCATAAAAAAGTTAATAGGTTTACCAACAGGGTGCAGCACAATATTTTTTTAAATTTATGACAACAGCTAATTTGCAACCAAAAGGTGAGTGAGCGTAGCGAACGAACTTCAACCTGGAGGCGAGTTAGCGTAGCGAACGAACTAACCTGAAGGCAAGTGAGCGCAGCGAAAGAGCTCCAACCTAAAGGTGAGTAAGCATAGCAAACGAACTTCAACCAGGACGTGATTGAGCCATCCGAACGAGCTCATCTTGAAAATGAAGGAGCATTGACATAAAACCACATTAGGACAGGACGACGTCTGTCGGGCCAGCTAGTATCTATATATATAAAAGGCAAAGCCCTCACTGACTCACTGACTGACTGACTCACTCACTCACTCATCACTAATTCTCCCACTTCCCATTTACCTAGGAGGCTGAAATTTGGTACACTGATTCTTTAGGCATTAAATAGGAAAACTAAGTTGTTTTTATTCTGATCGGACTCTCGGGCTCCGCCCCAGTGGCTCTGGAGTTTTCCATGTTAACCTTATACATGTAGTCATATTTAAATGGAATTAATGAATCTTAACAGCTGTTTCAATTAAACAAGTTGGTACTGTTCTATGATTCGCAATAGCATTAAAGTTACAAGGATTACCAACAGGGTGCAGCACTATTATATTTTTTTAATTTATGACAACAGCTAATTTGCAACCAAAAGGTGGGTGAGCGTAGCGTACGAACTTCAACCTGGAGGCGAGTTAGTGTAGCGAACGAGCTAACCTGAAGGCAAGTGAGCGCAGCGAACGAGCTCCAACCTAAAGGTGAGTGAGCGTAGCGAACGAACTTTAACCAGGACGTGGTTGAGCCATGCGAACGAGCTCATTTTGAAAATTAAAAAGTTAAACGGGGCAAAGCCCGCGGGTACAGCTAGTATCTATATATAGATATATATAGATATATGTGTCCGTCCGGACGATAACTTAAGTAATTTTTGTCCGATTTTGATAAAATTTGGTTTAAAGGTGTAAGGCTGGATAAACTTGAATGAGTTTGCGAACCAGCATGATTGGACCATGGGAACGGGGTGTAACGGGGGATTTTATTGGGTAAAAATGGGGTTTTCTCATTTTTTACCCTTAAAACACAAAATTTAGCAATTTTTCTCCAGACCTTTTTAAAGAGCTTAAAAAAACAAATAATTTGGTATATCAAAGTGTTTTTGTATGGTGAATGGTTACGGAGAAAATTCAAAAAATTGTTAATTTTAAATTCCCATGTTATTCTTATGGAGAATATTGTAAAATGTTGTAGTTGGCTTGTTTATGGATATATTTTGAACAAACTTGGCGGATTTTATTTCATACTAAGCTATTGATATTTTAATAAAAACACACTTTATTAGTTTTCCTGTATCAGCTAACCTAGGTATTAGTTAAACATAAATGTTAATTTACTAGCTTAAAAATTGAAAATCAATCCAGGCAAATGGAAATTTGCTTAGTCGGCAGGTTTGCTGCAGCGGGGTATTTGATAGATAGAACCATTAATGCCCAATAACAAATAGCCCAGTAAATCTAGGTTTTTACCCGGAAATGTGAGATATGAAGCTAATTTTTTGCACAGGATGTCCTTTATGGTATGTAAAATCACAGCCTAAAAGTCCCCGCCCGTCCCCTGTGTGCTTCCCCCGTTTTAACGAAATAAAGGGGGGGAGGGGACGCAACTTATTTAAACGTGTCCTTGAACACGATAACTTGAGTAATTTTGGTCCGATTTTGATTAAATTTGGCTTGAGGTGTAAGATGGGATAATCTTAAATGAGTTGGAAAATCAGCATGATCGGACCATGGGAACGAGTGTTTACAGGGGGTTTTATGGGGTAAAAATATGGTTTTATGGGGTAAAAATTGAATTTTCTCATTTTTACCCTCAAAACACAAACATTTCTAATTTCTCTATAAACCATTTTAAAAAGCTTAAATAATCAAATATTTCAGTATATTAAAGTGTTTTTGTAAGGTTATTGGTTACGAAGAAAATTCAAAAAATTATAAATTTAAAGTTCCCATGTTATTCTTAAGAAGAATAAGTTAGCTGTTGTAGTTTGCTTGTTTACGGATATATTTTCATCAAACTTGGCAAATAAACTTAATTTATACTAAGCTATTGATATTTTACTAAAAAACGCACATCATTACCCTCCCTGTAGCAGCAAACCTACGTACTTGTTAGGCATAATGTTATTTAAATAGATTTAATTAAAAATCCAATCGGGCAAATAGAAATTCACTTAGTCTGCAGGTTCGCTGCGGTGGGGGTATTTTCATACAAAGTTGCACTGTCCTAAATTTACTTTACCAATGGTTTTCGTCAAAACAACACTTAATTTTTCACCCTTAAAAAGTATATTTAAGCTGGCAATAGTATGAATAAACTCCAGAATAAACTTGTACAATGGCCTAAAAACATAACATAAGCATTGTATTCAATAAATAATGTACAGGATAAAGTAATATTTAAAAGTTTTACTATTATATATTTTAAGTACAATCAGAAACGATTACTAACATAGCCTAAAATAATATTTGTACAAATTGGATTAACTACCTTAAATATGACACCTAATTTTTAATGGGTAGATCAGTAATAATTATATTGGAGCCATTAAAGTCAATAAGTTTGTTCTTTAGATATATAGTAGTAGGCTATATCAAAATTTTCCATCTAAAAAGGCGTCCATGATAAAAAGGTTACATGACGAGACCGCGAACTTTAGAGTTTCGCGACATCAGCTCGATGGATTAAACGCGTAATCAAACATATATTTTCATGGTTGTGAATTTAATCAGAGCACATCAAATTATAAAAACCTAGAGTGTACGGCCCGGATTTTTACCCCTGGAATTTTACCCCCGGATTTTTACCCCTGGAATTTTACCCCCTGGCCAGATATATAAATTAGTGAGAATGATTAACTATCTTCATTCTGTTTTAATTTAATAGTAAACATTTTATTATTATTAAGTAGCCTATCTTAATTTCTTTGTAACATCAAATAATCGAAAAGGTTTTTTGATTTTAATTTTGAGATTCGAGTATCAGGATTCGATCTTTGAAGCCAACTGTTGATTAATATGACGTATAAACAAACATCAGAATGGTAATGGATTCGTAGATTTCTTTAACGATTTATTATACAACCGTGGTAAAACAATGTTTTTTGTTTGTATTGTAACAATGACAAAATATGCCATATTGTTTCTTTGCGAAGACATTTTCTCCCAATTATCATTTAAATGAGTTTCTCAGTTTATTTTACATAACCAACAGTTGGCCCCAAACGCAAATCCCGAACATCAAAATTAAACAGTGAATTCTGTTTACTTAGTTGAGATTATAAAATAAATAAATAAAGATAGGCTACTAAAGAATGAAATGTTTACAACTACCTAATTAAAAACAGAAATAAGAAAATCAATAATTCGATTTCTAAAATCGGCCAGGGGGTGAAAATCCGGGGGTAAAATTCCGGGGGGTAAAAATCCAGGGGTAAAATTCCGGGGGTGAAAATCCGGGGGTAAAAATCCGGCCCGTACATCTTCAGTTGTCTAAACGCTAGTTATATGGACAGGGGGTAAAATTCCGGTTTTTATCGCTAACCTAATTAATCACGCTCTGGCTATTTTCCATTAGACTTCAAAATCAATGGGGGTAAAATTCCGGCCGCGAACAAACTTTTGGCCACTCAGGTTACTACGTCATAGTGACGTCAGCTTTGCCCAGGGGGTAAAATTCCAGGGGGATAAAATTCCTGCGACCCGGAGCAATTTCTTCCAATCCCGAGCCCTCTTTAGGCCGGGCGCGCACTATCCCGACCACGACCACGACCACGACCAAACGCCCGACCAGTGGTTGTAATTCGCCATGCAACCAGAGCACGACCCGACCAAGGCAACGAATGTTTTACAAACTTCAGTGCCAAGATGATTGTTGAAGAAGTAGTTGTTATGGTGCATTTGTATTGTATGTACGTTAAGCCGGGTTTGCACGATGCCAGTTGGCGAGACAATTGTCTTTGCCAATTGGCATCACGTGGTTTTGGAATTGTCGTAGGCCAGGCAAGTTGAACGAGAACCTGTTCACACGTGGCCAACACTTGCCCAGGCATTTTATAGTGAACCAGGGTACTACTGCTAAAAGACACAACAGTGCTATTGGCCTCTACACCGTTTACACGGCGCCAATTGTCACGACAACTGGGTTTTCGAGGGGTGGGGGCCTCACTGGGCCCAGCTCATTGTCCCAAGTCTACTCCCGGAGACAACTGGATTTCGGGACAGTTGGCGGACCAATTGGCTTGCCAATTGGCCTGAAGTGTTTACACGAAGCTAGTAATTCCAAGCCAGTCAGTTGTCTCCTGACAATTGTCTCGCCAACTGGCATCGTGTAAACCCGGCTTTAAGCGGAAGAAGACACTATACTGGGTATATCTAATGTTAACTGTTAGGTCTGAAAGGGCATTTTGCAACATTTTATGAAGAGCTACGTCAATATGAAGACAGGTTTCAAAAGTGTCAAAATCCTGCGACATTTTACCAAATGAGTCACTTCACAGACCGGTGCAAAAAACTAGTGCTCACCGTTTGATTAGTCTAGAAATACTGGGGGTTGAGTGGTGTACTGGTCGGGTCGGAGGCAAGTTGGAGGTAGTGCGCGTCGTCCCATTAAATTGTGTGCTATTTTTGGCTGCAACGACCAGCGGGTCGGGCCCGACCAAACTGGAAAATTTTGGTCGTGCGACCAGGGCCCGACCAGGGTCCGACCAGTCGACCAGTGCGCGCTGTTCCGTTTATTCCTATTATAAAACTGGTCGTATCCGACCAGTCGGAGTCGTGGTCGTGGTCGTGGTCGGGATAGTGCGCGCCGGCCCTTACTGATAGGAACTGAGTAGCCATTTAATGATGTTATGTAATTAATTAAGGATTATGAATTATTTGTAAACTAATTATTAAAAGTTTCAAATATAAATAAGTCAAACTAATCCTTCAATCTTCCTCAATATATAATATCCTTATAAAAAAATTCTTCTTTGTATCCTGGAAAATAAATTATGAAAATCAATCTACCTATATTTAGGCAAACATTCTAAATAAATGTTGAAACATACTTTATAGTTAAACGCAATATGTGAAAATATTTTTTTTTTTTACTTTTGTATAAACAATGTTAACAAGTCAGCAGATACTTTTTTTTAAACATAGGCTATACCTTATTCTAAGTATCTATCCGTAGTATTATCTAAATGTACTGACCAAATAAATAAATAAATTTATAATAACTATTAATAAAATTAATATTGTAACTATGTTACTCGTTTTATAATAAAAAAAAGAAGAAAAAAATTTAATTTTATGCCATTCTAAATATACAGGTAGGCCTATATAGAGCCATGAACAAAAATAGTAATTTATGCCCAATGTTAAATTACTGAAGATCTTCAAAACTTATTTCTTCTAGGCCTACAAATAATTCAACAATAATATTTACATTTATTTACATAGATCTATTTACAATCTCCTTCAACCTGGAAACTGGAACATAACAATTTAATGTTTGACCTATTATGAGGAAATAACCCGGGCGTTTTGACAGCAACAGTGACGGTTCAGCTATGCTCTGTACGATTAGGAAGTGTTCATCACTGCGCAGTGGTGGGGGGTTGTTCCTCCAGAGAAGGTCTCGTTGCAGGGTGCAGGTGCAGTTTTAAACATGTTCAAGGGTGCATGCACGACGCGCCGTTCGCGTTGAATCCAGTGAGCGATGACTGCCTCTGCCGCACCGCGACCGCTGGCATCGCACCGTGCCGGCATCCGGCTTCACTACTAAACCAACGATTGCCTTTAAGTTGTGTATACTTTATTGTGTACACATTTTACTGCATCTAAATCAGTTTTTTGTATATCTGTATATCTTACTGTTCTCAAGCATTGCGCGTGTAAGCGTGGTTTCTGTAATATTCGCCCCCTCCCCCCTTTTTTCTTTATACCGGAAGAAGCACACATGGGGCGGTGGGGGACTTTTAGGGTATGGTCAAGGATATCATAAAGAACATCTGTGCCAAAATTCAGCTTTATATCTCGCATTTCCGGGTTTCCATGATTTTTTACCTAGATTGACTGGGTTAAAATGGCATCTGGGTCTGGAAACGATCTTGCTTGTATTTGAACCAGCGACCTTCAGATTTGAATTGAAGGAGACTACAAACACTCGGCTACCCAGGCATAAATTATTATTGCTAATATAACTTATTTAATTAAGTTAAAAAGAAAGCCTTTCCAACAAAATATTAATTAAGAAAGTAGTAGGGTTGGTGTCAAGGAAAAGCGTTTGTTTCAGAACGTGGTAATTATTGCGACGAACGTGACCATGGGAACCTAGCTTTATATATCACCAGAAACTAGATTTTTTGCTGAAAATAACGGTGCAAAAATTTTTCTGCGCTCACAAATATTAATGGAGTTACGGCTGTTTTAAGTTTTATTTACCTTTGTAAGTCTACTGACTAGTCTATTTTAATTGACGATATTTCCTCACCAGAAACTTTGTATAGCCTAACTATTAAATTTATGTATATTGTAAGTGATTTTAAGTAAATATTAGACTCACACTAACAATCAATAGGTTAATTAACGCAAACTTATTAATTTCAGCATAAAGATCGTTCAGGAAACAAGATAGCTAAGCTGTACGCAGCTTAGTGAAATGGTTAGTGGCGGGTGGCGGCGGCAACGGCATGATGGATTTGACAAAATCCAGTTCCAAGTTCCAGTAATCCAATCCACTCCACAAAATAGGCCAACATTGTTACTTTAACCATGTAGCTTTTATGCCCTTTTGAATCCTTATACCTAGAATAAGGATTTTTACGTAGGCATACTTCTAAAGCCTAACAACTACTATTAAACATAAACTAACAAACAATGGTAGACTTCTCATTCCATTCTTAAATATGAAGTTTTTCCATGTCTAGTTCATGTTGGTGACACTTGAGCGCTAGTGTCATAACACTTTGTTAAATATTATCAGAGAGTACTACAGTAAAGTATTATTAAATAAATTAGTAATGAAGTGTGCTTTACATTTGGTAATATAACCAGGGGATGAGTGATTGTGTTATTGACTTAAATTAACATGTTGATTAGTCTATGAATACATATTATTATTAAAATTAAACTATTCTAAACTAACCTAACCAAACCAAACTTGCTGTAGCATAAAATATAGGTAGCCTATGATGACAGAAAAGGCATGTGTGGAAGGCAAGTCGGACTTTATACGGTTTCGTGACTGCATTAACCCTCCGAGTGTTATGTGTCGAAAAATCGACACATAACACACTTTGTGTAGTATTTTGTGTCGATTTTTCGACTCAAAAACACTGTTTACGGCGAAAGCTCTATGACTGACAAAATCGGATTGAACTGGATCGAGTTAGGTATCGTTTTATTTGGCAGATTCTAAGCTTTCTCCCGAGGTCTGTCTCTAAGCGCTTTTTTTTCTCGAGCCGATCATAATTGTAGCAGACAGCTGACGTGCGTATTTGTAAACAGCTTGATTAACCTCGCACCGATGACTGGATGTGTTTTATTACATTTATCATTGTTTTAGTATTAAAAATCAAAAGTAGTGATATACGTGGTGCATTATAAGAAGATTTAAGTGATTTTGAAGGACTGGTTGATGCTCCTGAAGAAGTAGGTAGTGATATTGATGTAAATTATCAGCCAGATTCCTAGCTATGGTTAGGCTATGCATTCTTAGCTAAACGCTATGTACTGAAATCTGTTTTTTGCCCATAACTTATTTACTTGCTCCTTCCTTATATTATTACATATTTGTAATCCTCATAAAATTTAGAACAAAGTGGCTATTTTCAAATATTTATAGGCCTATATAATTTATACAATTTCATTGAGCGTAAACTTATTTTTTTTTGAAAATTTTCCAACATATTTTTTTTTATCTAAAAATTGTTTGAAACAAATGTTCCTTATGTTTTATGTATACAGTAATATTGAAGCCCATGATTTTCCAAACAAAATTGTATATATAACAGTATAATAAACATTGTTTTTAAGCTTCTCAGATTCGTTTTAATAAAACCTTGCAAATGCGCAAAACATGCTTGCAGCATTTTTGAAATCGTTATTTTTCATTGTGCTTAACACACTATTTTAATTGCACAACAACTGCCTGTGCGTAATGTAAATTATCAACTCAGTTCACTATAACCTACACTTTACCTTTCTAATCTAACCTAACTTCAAAACACTTAATACAGTCACGAATCCGCATAAGCCCGGCTTGCCTTCCACACATGCCTAAATAAATTCATTCTGAAATAAGTTATTCAGTGCCGTGTTGTTTCTTAGATGTTTGTAGCACAAAAATGTACTTTAAATGACTTGATTGACTTATTTTTATTCTCTTCTCTTCAATTTCGTATTTTCATTTTAGGTTCAGTATAGTTCTACAAGTAACAGTTAGTCCGTTCCGTAATTCGGCAAGCAGTAGCAGACTAGAATAGAAGGTAGATATAGGAAATCAAAACGGCAAATTATCTTAATTTACGGTACTTACCTTAGTTAATATTCGTGGCCTCTGAGACATTTTTGCACTGTTATTTCCTGGTAAAAAGTGAGTCTTCTACTTTAATTACTTACATATTAACGTAATATATCAAGTATCTGGAGAGAACATTTCATAGGATTATAAATAGGTTTAGGTCAAAAAAACAAAGTACCGGTAAATAAAACTTAAAACAGCCGTAGGCCTAGCTCCGTCAATATTTGAGAGCGCGGAAAAATTTTTACACCATTATTTTCAGCTAAAAATCTAGTTTCTAGTGATATATAAATCTATATAGGTTCCCATGATCACGTTCGTCGCAATAAATACCCAGAACGTTTTAGGTCAATCTGGTGTCCAAAACAATTAGCCTACCAATGTCCAATAACAATAAGGTTCCCTAAATAGTAGGCCTATACAGGGGATTTCGTTTCAATACTTTAACAAACTCCTTTAATGTCAGAAAATGTTAAACACAGCAAAATACAATTTCAAAAATTGCTGAAATTTTTATAATAGTATTTTGCAGTGTTTTTATTATAGCCTACAAAAACAGTCTGATCGTAAAGTCTGGAGGTAACATATTCTAACAACTTTGTCCATTAAAACATAAAATATTATCTTTAACCATAAGATCATCCCTTACCTACCTGAACTTTATTATACCTTCCAAAACTACCCTAACCTACTAGGTTTAAACCTAGGCAGGTAGGTAGGGTAAGGTAGGAGGACAATGGTAGGCCGTAGGACTAACTAACAAAAAACAAAGTAAACACTAAACAATGAGTAAACAAAACAAACATACCTAAGCCAGCCGAATACAGTGACAGAACGAATACAGCTACCATCAACAACCAACTTACCAACACCGTCGTGACGTGAAAATTAGCGTTGCGGCTCTTTCCATCGGCACTTTTTCGATCGAATTGTAATATAAATACGGGTTGGTATGCCTGCGGACGCCTGAAACGTGTTTTGCAGGGATACCGGAAAAACAATTAAATGACAATACGGTGCGAAATGATGTATTTTTACATGTATACTAGGGTTGCTTTCAGAGAGGTGAAAGCCAGTTGAGAGGAACAAACGTGATTTGATATTTGTAGTAACTTAATGTGCCGGTAAAAAAAGTCAATAGATGTACTAATGCTTGTTTTATTGATTAAAATTATAAGTACCTGGGGACCGAGCTTTGCTCAGGTAAAATCATTAGTTTAATATGAAAGCAGTCTTAGTATTGCAGATACATTAATCCATTCCCAAACTCCACACTGCTCGCCTTTACTACTTCGTTCACCACTTCCTACGTCGTGGGTCTGTTTCCTTCCCTTCCCATAGCATTTTAAAATTGCAGATACCTTAATCTAATCATTGACTATGAATCCTTAAGGATTCATAGTCAATGATCTAATCTTCAAAAGCAGTTCCCACACTCCAGACTGCTCGCCTGGACTACTTCCTTCACCACTTCCTACGTCGCGAACTTGTTCCCCCCCTCCCCATAGCATTTTAAGATTGCAAATATCTCAAATTAATCGTCATAAACAGTTCACACACTCCGGACTACTCGCAATTACTACTTCACCACTTCCTACGTCGCGGACCTGTTTCCCTCCCATCCCATAGAATTTAAGCCTGCAGATACCTTAATCTTATCTTCAAAAACAGTGCCCACACTCCGTACTACTCACCTTCACAACTTCCTTCGCCACTTCCTATGTCGCGGACCTGTTTCCCTCCCTTTACATTGCATTTTAAAATTTCAGATACCGTGATCTAATTGTCATAAACAGATCCCACACTCCACACTGCTACCCTTGACTACTATGTATCGAGTTCAGTTTAATCTTTGCTTAATAGTAACACTGATGTTTTTCCTTTTGTACTGTATTTTGTTTTGCTAGTATACTGTGGATAGAGAACTTCTGCGCATGCGCAAGCTGAGGTGCCCGTGGGTACAGAACGTCACGTTATGTCTTAAAATGTAAACAAAATGACAACAATGGCGGAATGTTTTCTCATAAGGCCCATGTTAAATTTTCAAAAGTTTGTACTCATATTATGGCGAAAATAGATTTTTCCTGGCTATACCACTGGTCTAGAACTTATTTTTGACACAGAACTTAGTTATTCCGTAAAGCCCCCCACACACTACCAGACCAGACCTCCAGACCAGACCGTCTGGCTGCAACCAGACTGTCTTGGACGGCTCTACACACTCCCAGCCCAGACCAGACGGTCTAACATTCGTAATCGAGAGACCGTGGTGAGAACTCCAACAAATGGATGAAGACTGTCACGATGGTCGGCCGTCTGACAGACAGCGCTACACACTCACAGACCAGACAAAAATAGTGGTGGGGGAACCTCAGACCGTCTGTGGTCTGAGGGTTCAACCATCAGACACGCAGACCGTCTGGTCATGTCCACACAAAATTTGAGTGGATGTTTTTCGTAACTCTGGGATTTCTTTTAAGTTAACATTCGTGTTATTTCGAGGCCAACTTGATTTCTCTTGCCTTAGCCATTCCGGCAAATGCCACCAAAGACTAGATTGCTTCAGATGAGAACCAGAAATGCCTCTAGTAGCCAAATCAGCTGGATTTTCAAACGAACTAACATGATTCCAATTTGAAGGCGGAATAGTGTCTTGTATTTCTGACACCCTGTTAGCAACAAACGTCTTCCATTTATTTGGCAACTCTTTGTCCTCTTTTGGTATCCTGTCTAGTACAGCAGAACTATTAGAACACCACTTACGTAGTTTGAAACCTCCTGAACGTAAAAGTTGATCAATTTCTTCCTGCAACTGTAGAGCAGCCTTCTCATCGTGACACCCGGTTAGTAAGTCGTCCACATAGAAGTCCGTGCCTGCAGCAGCGCAAGCTGTAGGGAATCGTGTCTTCTCGTCTTCTGATAACTGTTTCAAACACCTAAGCTAAGAAGGGAGCACTAGAGGTGCCATAAGTTACTGTTTTCAGTTTATATACCTTGACAGGCTCATAACTGTTTGTCCTCCACAATATTTGTTGAAACTTACAATCATTTTTATCAACCAACACCTGGCAAGACATTTTCTCACAGTCAGCAACCATAACTATTTCATGTAATCGGAAACGTGTTAGGATGGAAAACAAGTCCTGCTGGACGTTTGGACCTACCATAAGTGTATCATTCAAAGATACCCTTGTGCTTGTAGGACAGGATGCATTAAAAACCACTCTCAGTTTGGTTGAAGAGCTTGACTCCTTTATTACTTCGTGATGAGGTAAGAAACAATTTGTTACGTTACCTGTGGTGGTTACTGATTCACTGTAATTTAGCTTCCCTGTCAGCAGTATTACCAATCATTCTCCGAATTATTCGCATGAACGGGAACTAGATTAGGGACATTAGTTTGATATTCACCCAGTAAATTTAATAATTTAGCTTTAGTTGCAAAATAATCATTCTCAAAAGCTCCTAAAATGTAATCATTAGCTTGTTCCTCATCTATATTGCTAATTTCTTCATGAATTTGAAGATGCCGATCAAATAGTTCATCTAGTTTTTCTTGCCTTACAATCAGGTTTGCCCTATCTGTATTGGTATTACTCGCATTTTCTATGTAGGTTTTGATTCTGGTAAGGGATGATTTCACTGTACTTCTCTGTTTTAATAATGTTGTTACTCTCTCATGGCTCATATCGCGTGGCGTAGAAGGACCATAAAGAAATTATAGATATTAACTCAGAAAAAGTGGACTTGGCTTTCACATTGATTTACTCACTCAACTCATATTTATTTACATTTTTAGTAAAAACAAAAACATTTTAATAATTATAACCATATGATTTAAATAAAGAATTTATGGTAAAGTCTAACCAATCCATAACAAGTAAACTTCAACAACTTTCATTTTCTCCATAAGAATAACATGGGAATTTTAAATTACACTATTTTTGAATTTTCTCCGTGACCGTTAGGCATACAACAGCGCTTCAATATACTAAATTATTTATTTTTTAAGCTCTACAAAACGGTTTAGAAAGAAATTGCAAATTTTTTTGTTTTTAGGATCAAAAATGGGAAAACCCATTTTTACCCCATAAACCCCTGTTCCCATGGACGGATTATGCTGGATCGCGAACTCGTTCGAATAAACGTAGGTTTACACGTTTGTACCAAATTTCGTCAAAATCGGATCATTTTTGCTCGAGTTATCGCGCTAACGGACACACATATATATATATAAACTAGCAGAGTACCCGTCCTTCGTACGGGGTTGGAATATAAGTATAAAATGCTTATTGCAGTTATACTCAAGCTTTGCGTTTGCAATAAGGGAGGACACAGTTTGAATTAAGTTTGATAAAATTTGCTTTTTTGAATTTACAGTATTCTATAGTATTACACATCTACCATAGCCATAATGTTCTTGTTCTACCACTTCACCTAAACAATAGAGAAAAATAAATTATCAACAATTCGCAAAATATCACAAATTATTCATGAAATGAAAAACATAAAAATAACTGTAAACAATCCTATTTTGACAGTTCTCATTGCGAATCACAGTTTTTTGTTGCTGCTTAGTTCAAATTAGCTGTTTTCTGTTTTCATAAATGCAAAAAAATATAGTGCTGCACCCTGTTGGTAAATCTTATAGCTTTTTTATGCTTTTCCATATCATAGAACCAACTTTTTTAGTTGAAACAGCTGACTAAATTCTTTAATTCCCTTTAAATATGAATACTCATAAGGTTAACATGGGGAATTACAGAGCCACTGGGGTGGAGCCCAAAAGGATTTTTGAGATAAGAATATGCCTATTTGCCTATATGTTAATCGGGAATGTAAGCTATCATCATGCCAAATGTCAGCCCAATCCGTCCAGTAGTTAATGCGTAATTGAACTTCAAACAAACAAACAAACAAATAAACAAACAAACACTCCTCAAAATCTGACATGCCGCGGTAACAAAAATTGGATTTTGCGCTATATTTCCAGCACCACCAAACCAACTACTAGCGACGCTGTGTACACTGTTATGAGTAACTTTTTAAGAATAAATGATCAACTAGGCCAGAAGTATGCAGTTCTAAGTTGTGACATGGCAGTTTATTTACTGGCAAAATTAATTCAACTGCAAACAACTGGGTTTGAAAGACTTTTCCTTAGAATAGGAACCTTTCACTTGGCCAACAATTTTCTATCAATAATAGGTCAGTATTTACAGGATTCAGGCTTTGTAGACATTGTTATAGAAAGTGGAATGTATGGCGAAAACACAATAAAGTCTGTATTGCATGGTACCGTACTCATTATAATAGAGGAATACGTGTACACAAGATTATTTACGAAGCATGCAGAAAACTACAGTTCAAGGAGTTCTTAGAAGAAAGCATAGAATTAGAAGATAAAGAGCTTCCAAAATATCTTGTAAAGAAGTTGCAAACATACACAATGGGCTTCAAGGAAGAAGCTTCAGCAGTTTTCGAGCTTATAGAGGAAGAACACAGCCAATTCTTTGAGAGTTTTAATAACTTTAGGAACGAAAAAGCAGCCAAAAACGAAACATTCAAGTACTGGGATCAGTATTGTGATATGGTTGAGCTTCTATTGGATTGCGTCAAGGCAGATAGAGAAGGGAACTGGAATCTGCATATTAATTAATGTAGTCAAAAGAATGATTCCGTACGTACTGCCTACTATTTAACCACTATAACTACGTTCGAGGATGTGTTATGTATTTAGAAGACGTGTCTGACCTTCCCGTAGAGTTAGAAAATGCTTTTCAACAAGGAAATTTTTCGGTAAAAAAACGCCTGGAAAATTCAATAGTGTTGCAGCAGACCAGGCTCTAGAACAATCTCTCATCCGCTCATCCAAGATTCAAGGTGGTTTGATTGGATTGTCCTCAAATGAACATGCTGTACAGAGATGGTGTCTTCTTTACCATCACAAAGCAGATGTTACAACGACCCTCCTCAACTTTTGTGACCTAGCCCAAGACCCAACAGGGGACGTTCAGCCGACGCACAAAGAGTGGAATGTCAGCCGCATCGAAAAAGATGAACAAGACGTGCAAACTGTGATAAACTTCTTTTTGCAACATGACAACCCTTTCGCAGACCCAAATACTCCACTGAGAAACATAGTTAGTGGGACACTGTCACCATCAGATACAGCCGCCTCGTTCCTTCTTAGTATGGATAAACTAGCTCAAGATAAATATGCATCTTTTAAAACTGAAAGAATGGTTCAAAAGAACAAAGGATTGTTTGCCCCAATACATCGTAATAAGACTTTTTCATTTAATTCCATGTCTACAGAAGAAAACAACAAGAAGAAGAAAACAACAACACTAGATGATAGCATTGCCAAGACGATTTTGTTGGCCTCTCAAAGAAAATTAAGTTTGGATGAAGTAATGAAGCACGAGTTAATGCCATACCCTCCTAGCTTAGCTCTTGAAAATGGACAGTTAAAAAAAAGTATTAAGTCAGAACTAATCAATATTATAGAAAGTGATTCTCATTGCACCGAGTCTATGCAAACCTTCGACCAACTTCAAAATCAAGTCAACATTTTTGATGGAATGGCTATAATACATAGCACTCCAAACGCAGAAGTTTCTAAGATGGAATATTTTGAAGAATTTTGGAAACATCAAATGACAAAGATTGAAATGACACTCAACCAAAGAAATACCAGTAGAGTTGATGTTGTTTACGACTCCTATAACGATACTTCAATGAAATGTGTCGAACACGAACTAAGAGCTGGTAACAAACTCCCCTTGGTTGTTAAAATGGGAACGCGCCAAGGCGCCACCACGTCAACCCGCCACCACGTCAACCCGCCATCAAAAAGAAGAAGAAGTTTGAGGTGGCAGGTTGACGTGGTGGCTCGTTGTCGGGGTGGCACGTTGACTCTAGCGTGCACGACAACCCGCCACCTCGGAAAAACGTGTGGTGGTGGGTTGTCGTGGTGGCACGTTGTCCTGGTGGTGCTTAGACGTGTTCATACACGTCAACCAGCCACCTCTTTAGTGTGGTGGCAGGTTGACGTGGTGGCTGGTTGACGTCTACGTGTGAGGTGGCGGGTTGACGACATTGAACATTGAGCGTACACGACAACCCGCCACCTCATAAAATAGTGATGGTGGGTTGACGTGGTGGCACGTTGTCGCTTACATGCGAGGTGGCGGGTTGACGAGAGTTAACATGGGGTGTACACGACAACCCGCCATCTTTGTAGGCAAAGCCGCTGTTGTCTGTGTATTATAAAATGCATCACTTTTTGCAGTTTACCTGGACATGTATTATCTAGTTTACTGTGAAGTTAACTATACATTAGTTATTGTTAATTCATTAATGATTGTTAATTCATTATTGTTAATACATTTTTAGTTGAAGTTAAAGTAATATATTATTGTTATTTATTCTAATAGTTTATTTATTATTGTTACTGTTGAATTTTTACAGACATTTGTGTCAATGTTGTATTTTTTTTTTAATTACTCAAGAGACAATTAAGAACTCATAAAACTGCATGCTACTGTTTCAAACTGACAAAACTGTATGGTAAATAAGAAACAATATTTTTAGTGCAGACAAACCATTTGTGGTTTTTGCACTTTTGTATCCTATGTATTGGTAATTATTGTGTAAATAAATTTCTTGATTGATTGAAAAAAAAAAAATTTTCGAATCGTTAGATCTGCCATAGAAATAAAGTACACGCATCCACGCAAGACAACTTTTCCTTTTAATCAACGGTTATTGTTTATAAGAATTTTAAGATAAACTCAATACAAATTAACGATTAAGGGTCATTCTAGAATTAAAATAAAAATATTAATTATGTTTTCGCATATTTTCATTGAAGACAAAAACATGAAACTTAATTTTGAAAAATAAGATATTAGTTTCTTATGATTTTTTGTAGGTGCACACCTGGTATAATACCCATACTTATTTTCTTTTTCAGCATTATGACAATGCATTACAAAATAAGTTACCTAAAAACGTCATTTATTAATTGTAATTCACGTGTGTATGGCCTAAAAAAAAATGATGAAAATGTATTGTTCGGTTATACTTTCTCTTAAAACCGTATTGTGGTGAAAATAATAATACATTCAACCAAAAACATAAAACAAAATATACATCGTTGATATAGAGTACAACAGACTATAATGTGCTTTGTGTGGACTAGCGCGCACCTGTTTTTCTATTTAGAAGAATTTGAAAAAGGATACAGAACTAGACTCGACCCAACCGTGTAATGTACTTTGACCTCTGAGTCAAGGGTATTGCCCAGAGAAGTTCATACCAGACAGATATATTCCAAAAAACTCATTAGGAGATATCTTAAACAAAGATTTTTATTGCATTTTTGATGTTCTGCTTGAAATTCCATTTCATGCTTCAGGAAATACCTTACCGTTACTTAGTTATTATTCGGAGGCCACTTGTTTTAGAGGGATTTTTTTACCTAAGACCAAAAATAACTACATAATTAGAAAGAACCTATTTTAATTACCTTACTGTCCAGATTTGACATGATTGCAATTAGCGGGTTTTGAGTTCTGCCTCCCAGAAGGCAGCGGTGTCGGCGAAGATTTAGTTGAATGCGTCACCGCCCCTAGCTGCCACATGAACTCCGTCGAGTATGTATACTGCGCACTGTGGGCAGTATACACAATGGGCACAATGGGTTCGGGGCATTCCACTAATGTACTGTTGAAAATTGTATGAAATAATTGATTCATATTTAACAAAAGTATCTTTACTAACTAAACTAAATCTGTGTACAACTTGTAAACAAATCAAATCTAAACAATAACAATAATCACATAATAATGAAATCTATCTATCCATCTATCATTTACTATGTCTATCTATACTATTATAAAGAAGAGGTTGTGTAGTGTGTTTGTATGAGATAAACTATAAGCTACTGAACCGATTTGACTCAAATTGGACAAAAATCAAGCTACTGCTCCGAGGATACATATAGAACTACCCCTTCGATATTGAACTAGTACTCTGCTCCACGGGCTTTCAAAATTCTGAGGTGAGGGATTTTGAACTTATTTAATACGCAAGCAGGTTTTTTGTGACATTTACTCCTCCGATACTACTAAACGATTGGCACGTTTTTGGTGTCATTTGGAAAGTGCGTAAAGTGAAGTTGTACAGGAAACTTTCTTTTTAGGGAAATAATTAGGGTGAGGCCCTGGGGCCCTTTAAAGTTTCGTATTTCTCCATAAGATTCATGGGAAACAGACATTGTTATGTAACTCCAGCTGTTGTCAGAAAAAAGTGAGAAGAAGAACATATGTTAATTGTAAACATTATGTAATTTACACAATATGTGGTAGGTTTATTTATGCCATTGATTATTGAAATGAAGAAAAATTCTATAACCATAAGTTGTGAAAATTATGTTATTGATATATTTTAATGTTAACAGTAGGGCAATTACAATGTAGGGCATACTTTTTTGTAAAATTTGGTGGCTATTTGTTTAAAAGTTCAATATACTTAACAAGTGTTTGGATTAGGCAGTATGGACGTTTGGCACATCTTCCCGTTGCGAATATTTTTATCAACAGCAGAATATTGGTTTGGTTATCTTTTGCGATTACTACGTGAAATGAAAACAGTATTTAGGTTGGAAATTAAAGGACTACGGGAAAGTGAACTGACCTGAGTGATACGACACCCCAATAACTGGAATGGACTTTGATGAGAAAGAAAAATGTAAGAAATTTAGAAACGTGCGAGGGGATTAACGGGACACCCCTGTATTCTGTCCCTTATATTTCCTTTAAAGTTCCCGCTGTACTGACTGGTATGGGTTATGGGATTGTTTATATTAAACAATAGGCCAAATACTTTGCACCAGGTTTCCACGTCTACATTTTACAACATGCATTTCGTTCACTTTCCCAGTAATAACTCATGGTTCGTTCCTGATTTAGCAATAATGAGGCATATTGTGCTATTGTTTTAATACATACGAGAGAGATTCAAAAAGGCCAGAAGGCAGAAAACAGTTTTGAGGTAATAACATGCCTATATTTTAATCAGGAAAGTGTTATCATCATGCCAAATTTCAGCATAATCCCGATGTGCCCAATGAGTTGTTATTGAGTGATTGAACCCCAAACAAACACACAAACTTTCATTTGTAATATTAGTATAATTAGTATCACTGTACTTCAACATATATGAATCAGGCCGTAACTTGAAATAAACGCTTAGGCCAGTTACATTTTTACCATCCAAATGTAATATTATTTCGCCAAACAGCGTTGATCAATTATTAAACGGAGGAAAATGGTACCAATGGTCATTATCTTGTGAAACCCCCCAATTATTTATCAAAACAAAAATCAGGTTAACAAAAATAAAGGACTTTGGCTTTGACTTTTTTTCAGGTTATAATCCTATGTCAAATTTGTATCTAATCGTATTATACTGTATAATGAAACTGCTTGATGCGTAATTAAGTTTCAAATTAAACAGTAATATTATTTTAACCTATGTAGATACGATATACTGCACATTGTGAAAATTGTTTAGTCGAGGATACATTTACCTACCTACATATAATCATCATCATTATTTAAATATTTAATTGGCCAGCCCAAATGTTGTGAACATTGTTTTGAAACTGCTACACATCCGATCATAAAGTTTAAGGTGTCGTTGGATAGGTCGTGACTTGTAAATTTGCCATAAAACAAAACATTTTGAAATTTCATCAGGACTCTGCCTCAGTGGCCTTCAGCCAATTGAAAGCGTCAATATACGTTATTCAATTTATTTCATATCACGGACGATTACTTAATATCACACATTAGAAATGACAAAACAAGTGTAAAAATAAACGGTATCAGCATTCTGAAACATACTTTCTCCCATAAGCTTGTTAACATCCTTTATCCTGGGAAAGCGGTGATAGTATATAGTTAAAAATCATTAAATCTGCAATAACTTTTGGACCATAATTATTACAGGGTGTTGTACTATTTTTTTAAACATCATTTTTGTTTATGTTTATAATCCATGCCGGGTCTTTTCTAGTATTCGTGGTCTAATCACAGACTAAATACCGATCATTTCACCCGAATTACCTTTTGAATTCAAGTGAATACAATTTTATTTCCGTCTTGCTTTCGCAATCACCATTATATGGCACAACTATCCCTGACTACTGCCGGTTTAAATTTATAAAATGTATGCTTTTCACACGTATTTGGCGTGCGCACGTGGTGGTAGGTGCGCATAAAAACTTATATATATATATATATATATATATATATATATATATATATATATGCCTAATGAAAAAAAACATTGTTTATTCACTAGCAATTAAGTAAAATAATTCGTTTTTGGTATACATTATCATATCTCATATTAATACGTGAGGGCTGTTTTTTGTGAACACTACTCCTCCCTTATTTGTGGACAAATTTTAACGTTTAGGGTGTTAAAAGATTCGGCCCAATTCGTAGTTTTGCATTAAGATTTTACAATTTAATACTTACTACCCTTAAGGGCGTGAGACCCTTTCAAATGTCGGGTTTTCACCATGTTAATAATTGTATTACCTATCAATCTTTCTTCCGAAAATAAACTAAAATTTCCAGAAATGCTATTTAAGAGTTACATTAACTTTCTCTAACTTAACTGAATCAACGTACAATATATTTAATGCTACAGAATATAAATCCAACCGATTTACGACAAGAGTGCATGGTGGTGTGTTTCGAGGTGGCACGTTGTCACCTATGAGCGAGGTGGTGCGTTGACGGCACCGAACACTGAGCGTACACGTCAACCCGCCACCTCGTAAAAGAGTGGTGGCGGGTTGACGGGGTGGCGCGTTGTCGCCTACGTGCGAGGTGGCGGGTTGCCGACATCGAACATGGAGCTTCACGACAACCCGCCACCTCTGATAAAAACTGGTGTTGGCGGGTAGTCGTGGTGGCATGTTGTCGTGGTGGCTCATTGACTTGAGTGTGTACGACAACCCGCCACCTCGGAAAATTGTATGGTGGTGGGTTGTCATGGTGGCCTGTTGTCGAGGTGGCGGGTTGACCTATACATACACGTCAACCCGCCACCTCGGTTTTTTTGTGGTGGCGGGTTGACGCCTCTGACCAAAACACCGAGGTGGCGGTTTGACGTGGTGGCGCATTGACAGCGACCCGTTAAAATACACAATGACTTGACGAAAATACCCACTCAGTGGTCTCGATATGTGTTGTTTACAGAAAACAAACATAATATTGTCCAATACATTTCCAATTATATTTTGAAACCCATTCGTATTCCAAAGGGAAAACTATTAGTTTTATCTGGCTGTTTTGCAGAGGGGAAGAAATGTTTTTCCAAAAAAATGATACAGGCGAGATCTTTGAAATGCCAAACCTGGCTAGTAATCATATTGAAGCTGACACCAGAATGTATATTCACGTTAAAGATTGCCTTACTTCTGACACAAACGTTGAGCATGATATTATCCGTAGCCCGGACACAGACGTATTTGTTCTAGAGGTATCAGGTTCTGGGTACAATTTGAAAAACTGGGTTGTAAAGGATTATGGATGAGAGTTGGCACCGGGGACAAAAGAAGGGGTTTAGGATGTCATATTGCCGCATCATCTTTGGGAAAAGATTTATGCGAAGTGCTGCCTGCAATTCATGCTTTAACCGGATGCGACACTACCAGTAAAATAAGTACAAAAAAGACAGCATTTAAATACTTTATGAAAAATGAAAACTCCTACCCAATACTGCTGTCGTTATGTCACTGGCCAATATACCAGGAATCTATTCATCAATTAGAGTTGCTATACCTTCAACTTATTAAAAAGAAAGGCCAATCATGCGATGAGAGTCGCTTTCTTGAGTTTTCCACCACTCAATCTGCTATTGAAAATCTCAGCAAATTAGCATGCACATCTGACTGCTACAAACTGCACATCCTTAGATGTGCTGCTCAGTTACATCTATGGGAAAACTCTCTTCAAAGATTTGTTGAACCATTGGATCTGGAAAGCTATGGATATTACAAAGACAAAAGTAATACATTCCGCCCGTTACTAATGACTCTTCCAGCAACTCCAGCATCATTAATTCAACCAAGGCCCCACTAGCTAGTGAGGCCTTGATTCAACCCTGCAAGTGCAAAAACTGTTCAAAGAACACCCATGGTTGCTCAAAAATCATGTCTTCTTGTTGCTCATATTGTAAATGTGGAAGTGCTTGCAAGAACCCTTTCAAAAATGAAAAAAAATATGAAGAGAGCGAAGGTTAGGGAGACAAGTAAGCCATCGGAGTTATAAAAAGCTGAATTTTTAGCCAAAATGTAAATTAACATTGTAAATAGTGTAAATATGTAAATTAAATTAATATTACTTGAACGTAAATTGAAGAGGGATAAAATAAAAACTTAATGTACCTAAAATACATCTAAAAGTAAGTAACTTAAACTTGTTCAACCTTATGTAGTAAATTAGTTAATATTATTAACAATAATTTTATCTGTCATATTTATGTGGTATTTCCTTGTTGACGTAATTTATAGGTTACATATCAAAACACAATAATGTTACTTTAAATTTAAGTTAGCCTGTTGCATTCAAACCGATCACGTACGCAACTTTCTATCCTTGGCGCGCCTCGATACTGGATTTACAGTCAACACTACTACGAATTTCCCACGCCTACTCTTACTGAAATCAACGTAGCTCTGTTGTTTTTGCACAGATTTCTTTAAACTTGGTGTTGTTGTACTACTTGTTAGTTTTTCTAACCATAAATATTTTGTAACATGTCCTAAACAAGTGCAATATTTCTGATATTTCATTTTAAAGTAATTTCAAATTTTACTTTTTGCTATAAATGTTGATTAGCGCCTAAAGTATAAGAGATAGAAGAAAGGTTGTAATAACCTTTTTGAAAAACAAGTTATTTAGGCGTAGATAGATGCTCAAACCACCTTTCTATCATTAACCGTTTTAGAGTTAGACGCAGAAACGTAAACCATTGACGCGCGCAACTTCCCCCCTCCCACCCCCGAGTTATGACCACCCTATAAATGCGACATCATCGATTTTTTTCATCTACTAGATGTTCCCAACAATAATCAAAAGTCAAACTTTGTCAGACTTTCAGTGCATACTCAACCCGTTTAGCGCCCGGCCTATCGGTGCTGGGAATGGGCACACGGGAGGGACTAAGGCTAAAGGTGTAGTGACGTTTACACATATCTCTAGTGGCTAATGTATTCTCTTGAGGCAACACGATTACCGTAACGAGACTATGTGATTTCGGCGGCGTTCATGGCATAATTCCATAATTGGTAGCGTTTCGGATTAGTGTTCTGTTCAGGAGATCCAGGGTTCGAAACCAGCCGGGGACATTTTTGTCAACGATTTTTGCTTAGAATGCGAATACTTCTTGTACATCTTTTGTTAGAATTTGATGCATTTATAATTTTATTTATGAACGGAACTTTTTTTAAATATTGAACCTTTATTCGATTTTACCTTATATCTTTTTTATAGTATCAGAAAGTTTGGTTGGTTAGGTTAAGTTATGACAGTTTAATTTTATAATACAAAATTTTATAATTAATTTTGTAATTAGTAATCTTTAATTAGATTTTTATCTTATATAGTTTTTATATTATGTATCAGCAAGTCTGGTTGGTTAGGTTATGTTATGATAGTTTAATTTTAAAAATTAAAAATTTATTTTATAATTAAAAAGTTAATTTTCGAGCGGAGCGAGCGAAGCGAGCGAAGCTCTTATACGTCGACTCTTATGCATTTCGTAATACGCAAACTCCTCCTAGACGGCAGAATCAATCGTTTTCAAATTTTGCATGGTGATAAAGACCATATCGGTGAGTGCCAACATCTATATGGCGTTAAAAAAATCTCTCAGGAATCCGCCCCACTGGGTCTCAAAGTTTCAATGTAATCTATCTATCTATCTATATATTAATAGGCAAGCATGTTTCTTTAAAACCTTTTTTCTCAGCTCGTGTGTATCGTACGGAAAATCTACGCATACCGTTAGAAAGCTATTTTCCTGTAGGTGTGCAGAATCCCTTTATAAACTAAAATAGGCTCAAAAATAAGCACAAAAAATGAATTTGAAATTTAAAAAAATTAACATGGGTTTTATGGGTTGCTATGGTGATGACGAAATAACAACAAAATATAAACAGAAAATCAAAACAAATGGAAGACATTCCAATCACATGTTTTATTTAACACTGTGGGGTGAAAATAGAGAAGTTTGCACAAAACATACTTTTGGTCGATTTTTCGACCACGGGGCGTGCTCTCGTCCTTATGGAAGCAGTATTTGACACAAACAAAAACATATGATCAGCTGTTGACTTTTGAATGCAGTAGATAAAGAAATAGCTGATAGCATTAATCCACAGATATTAGAACAGAAACGGTATGGATCATCATATATATAATCAAATGACGTCACTAGCTTGAGGTCCGTGACGTAGGAAGTGGTGAAGGAAGCAGTAAAGGTGAGCAGTCTGGAGTGTGGAAACTGTTTATGACGATTAGATTTAGGTATCTGCAATCCTAAAATGCTATGGGAAGGGAGGAAAACAGGCCCGCGACGTAGGAAGTGGTGAAGGAAGAAGTCAAGGCAAGCTGTCCGGAGTGTGGGATCTGTTTATGACCATTGGATTAAGGTATTTGCAATTCTATGATGCTATGGACACGGATTAAAACAGGTCCGTGACGTAGGAAGTGGTGAAGGAAGTAGTCAAGGCGAGCTGTCCGGAGTGTGGAAACTGGTTATGACGATTAGATTAACACGGTATCCATTAACACCATTGTTGTAAAACCCCTTACAAAAATAATTAATAAATCACTAAGCACAGGAGTGTTTCCAAATCAAATAAAAACTTCAAAAGTTGTACCAATTCATAAGAAGAATGAAAAGAAACTTGTAAATAACTACAGACCTGTTGCTGTACAATCGGTTTTCTCTAAGGTCTTTGAGATTATTTTCATAAATAGACTTATAAATTATTTAGAAATAAATCATGTTATTACTGATAAACAATTTGGATTCCGTAAGGGTAAATCTACCTCTGATGCCATTTTTACACTCTTGGGGTCAGTCTATAAAAATCTGGATCTTATGGAAGAAACTCTTTGTCTATTCTATGATATGACTAAAGCGTTTGACTGCATAAATCATTGTAAACTGAGGATTAAACTAATTAGTATGGGAATAAGAAATACAGCTTTAGATTGGATAATGTCTTTTCTTCAAGATCGAACACAAGTAGTTTCTATAAAATATACAGATTCAAACCAGACATCAAAATTTGTCAAGTCAAAAATTTCTCCTTTGATAAACACAGGTGTCCCGCAAGGTTCAAACCTCGGGCCTATAATTTTCCTGCTTTTTATTAACGATCTGCCATGCTCAGTGACAAAGGGTAATATTTGGCTCTTTGCAGACGACATCAGTCAACTATTTACAGGAAAAGTTATCAAAGAAGTAATTGATGAAGCTCAACAGGGAATAAATGAAATTGTTTCATGGTGCAGCTCAAATGGATTAACACTAAATCAAAGCAAAACAAATGTTCTTCATTTTTACAATAGGAAAATTCCAAATTGTTCACCTTTACTCAAAATGAATGGAAATAGCATCAAAATCAACCATAGTACCAAATATCTTGGAATTACAATTACAGAAAATTTGCACTGGACTGAACATATTGATAGTATGATAAAACGTTTGAAAGTTGTATACTGCTTAGTAAGAAGACTCCAAAACATAGTTGATCAAGAAGTATTACTAAAAATATACTATGGGTGCTTTCAGAGTGTAATAGCCTATGGCGTACTCTTTTGGGGAAATAGCCCTGATGCAAAGAGAGTTTTTATCCTACAGAAAAGAATAGTTAGAACAATTTGTAAGCAACATTACTTAACACCATGTGCACCTTTTTTTAAATCACTGCAAATTTTAACCTTACCGTCTCTTTACATATTTGAAGCAGCAGTAACAGTTAAGAAATCTCCCCAATGCTTTATTCAAAATTATACAAAATTTAGTCCATAACATACATACGAGACACAAGAAAAATTTACATGTACCTCAGATAAATTCAACTTTAGCAAGAAATAGCCCTCACTATCAGTGTGTAACAATTTTTAATAAACTACCAAATGAGATTAAGGAAGAACCTTCAATGGAATCCTTCAAAGAAAAATTGAAGAATGTATTAACGGAATCCCCGTTATATAAAATTGAAGACTTTATGTTAAATCCATAGAAAAGAAATAAAAAGAAAAAAAAACTGACGTCCACGGCGCAGCAGCGCTTCCAGTGGCAACACATCAAGTATCAAGTAAGTATCAAGTAAAGGGAGGGAAGCAGGTCCGTGACGTAGGAAGTGGTGAAGGAAGTAGTAAAGGCGAGCTGTCCGGGCTATGGGAACTGTTTTTGACCATTAGATTAAGGTATTTGCAATCCTAAAAAGCTATGGGAAGGGAGGAAAACAGGCCCGTGACGTAGGAAGTGCTAAAGGAAGTAGTCAAGGCGAGCTGTCCGGAGTGTGGAAACTGTTTATGACGTTTGAATAAGGTATCAACAAATCTAAAATGCTATGGAAAGGGAGGAAAACAGGTCCACGAAGTAGGAAGTGGTAAAGGAAGTAGTCAAGGTGAGCTGTCAGGAGTGTGGAAACTGTTTATGACGATTAGATTAAGGTATTTGCAATCCTAAAAAGCTATTGGAAGGGAGGAAAACAGGCCCGCGACGTAGGAAGTGGTGAAGGAAGTAGTCAAGGCGAGCTGTCCGGAGTGTGGAAACTGTTTATGACGATTGAATAAGGTATCAACAAATCTAAAATGCTATGGAAAGGGAGGAAAACAGGTCCACGAAGTAGGAAGTAGTGAAGGAAGTAGTCAAGGCGAGCTGTCAGGAGTGTGGAAACTGTTTATGACGATTAGATTAAGGTATTTGCAATCCTAAAAAGCTATGGGAAGGGAGGAAAACAGGCCCGCGACGTAGGAAGTGCTGAAGGAAGTAGTCAAGGCGAGCTGTCCGGCAATCCTAATATGCTATGGAAAGGGAGGGAAGCAGGTCCGTGACGTAGGAATTGGTGAAGGAATTAGTAAAGGCGAGTTGTACGGGGTATGGGAACTGTTTATGACCATTAGATTAAGGTATTTGCAATCCTAAAAAGCTATGGGAGGGGAGGAAAACAGGCCCGCGACGTAGGAAGTGGTAAAGGAAGTAGTCAAGGCGAGCTGTCCGGAGTGTGGAAACTGTTTATGACGATTGAATAAGGTATAAACAAATCTAAAATGCTATGGAAAGGGAGGAAAACAGGTCCACGAAGTAGGAAGTGGCGAAGGAAGTAGTCAAGGCGAGCTGTCAGGAGTGTGGACACTGTTTATGACGATTAGATTAAGGTATTTGCAATCCTAAAAAGCTATGGGAAGGGAGGAAAAACAGGCCCGCGACGTAGGAAGTGCTGAAGGAAGTAGTCAAGGCGAGCTGTCCGGCAATCCTAAAATGCTATGGAAAGGGAGGAAAACAGGCCCACGACGTAGGAAGGGGTGAAGGAAGTAGTCAAGGCGAGCTGTCCGGAGTGTGGAAACTGTTTATGACGATTAAATAAGGTATCAACAAATCTAAAATGCTATGGAAAGGGAGGAAAACAGGTCCGCGAAGTAGGAAGTGGTGAAGGAAGTAGTCAAGGCGAGCTGTCTGGAGTATGGAAACTGTTTATGACGATTAGATTAAGATATTTGCAATCCTAAAAAGCTATTGGAAGGGAGGAAAACAGGCTCGCGACGTAGGAAGTGCTGAAGGAAGTAGTCAAGGCGAGCTTTCCGGAGTGTGGAAACTGTTTATGACGATTGAATAAGGTATCTACAAATCTAAAATTCTATGGAAAGGGAGGAAAATAGGTCCGCGAAGTAGGAAGTGGTGAAGGAAGTAGTCATGGCGAGCTCTCCGGAGTGTGGAAACTGTTTATGACGATTAGATTAAGGTACAAACCTAAAATGCTATGGGAAGGGAGGAAAACAGGTCCGTGACGTAGGAAGTGGTGAAGGAAGTAGTAGAGGCAAGTTGTCCGGAGTGTGAAAACTGTTTATGACGATTAGATTAAAGTATCTGCAATCCTAAAATGCTATGGAAAGGGAGGGAAACAGGTCCGTGACGTAGGAAGTGGTGAAGGAAGTAGTAGAGGCAAGTTGTCCAGAGTGTGGGATCTGTTTATGACGATTAGATTAAAGTATCTGCAATCCTAAAATGCAATGGGAAGGGAGGGAAACAGGTCCGTGACGGAGGAAGTGGTGAAGGGAATTGTAAAGTCGAGTTGTCCGGAGTGTGGGAATTGTTTATGACGATTAGATTAAGGTATCTGCAATCCTAAAACGCTATGGAAATGGAAGGAAACAGGTCCGTGACGTAGGATGTGGTGAATGACCACATAGTAAAGGCGAGCTGTACGGAGTGTGGGAACTGTTTATGACGATTATATTAAGGTATCTACAATCTTAAAATTCTATGGAAAGAGAGGGAAACAGGTCCGCGACGTAAGAAGAGGTGAAGACAGTAGTAAGGTGAGCAGTGTGGAGTGTGGGAACTATAAACCGTTTGTAGCAGTTAGATTAATGTACCTGCAATCCTAAAATGCTATGGAAAGGGAGGGAAACAGATCCGTGACGTAGGAAGTGGTGAAGGAAGTAGTAAAGGTTAGCAGTGCGGAGTGTGGTCAATGTTTGTGGCAATTAGATTAATGTATTAAAAATACTAAAATGCTATGGAAAGTGATGAAAACAGGTGCACGATAGAGGAAATGGCTTAGGAAATAGTAAAGTATGAGCATAGTGTGGGAACCGTCTGTGGCAGTTAGATAAATGTATCTTCAATCCTAAAATGCTATGAGAAGGCATGGAAAGAGGCCCCTCGATGTAGAAAGTGGTGAAGTGGTAGTAAAGGCTGGCAGTGTAGAGTGGGGGAACCGTTGGGCAGTTCGATAAATGTATCTAATACTTAAATGTTATAAGAAGGGAAGGAAACAGGTCTATGACGTTGGAAATGGCGAATGAAGTAGTAAGGTTAGCAGTGCAGAGTGTGAAAACGGTTTTTGACAATTACAATAATGTATCTGCAATCCTTAAAGGCTATGGGAAGAGGGGAAAACATGTCCACGTGCAGGGGTGGTGAAGGAAGTAGTAAAGGTGAGCAGTGTTGAGTGTGGGAATGGATTAATTTATCCACAATTCTAAAATGCTATGGGAAGAGACTGTAGACTGTAGGTTAAAACTATTACGAAACACGAATCGATACATATTTCGATACATTTTTTTACACAGTTTACAATAGACATTTACAAATAAGTTGAAAACAGCTGATTTTTTTTTTAAAGAGGCTAAAAACGATTTTTACTCCCTAAAGAGTAAAAATGCTACTTTTACTGCTACATACGATTGTTTTTACTGCAGTATTACAAAAACGATATAATATGGACCCTTGATGACTCCGCTCAATTTTGTGGATGCCTCTGCGAACGCCACCTAGTATAACTAAAAGTTAAAAAAAATTATTTAAATTTTTTCAACTTAGGTTCTAGCGGCGTGTGTCCCTCCCGTGTGCCCCACCGTTCTGCGCTGTACCGTAATGTCATTGAATTGTTTTTCCGACATCCCTGCAAAACACGTTTGTGGCGTCCGCAGGCGTACCAACCCGTATCTTTTACAATTCGAAAAAGCGCCGATAAAGAGCCGCTAACTTCACGACGGTCTACCGCCACTGCCCAGCCCACTATTAAACTAACTACTACTATCATACTAAAGTACTACTACTTTGCTACATATTCGACTTGAAGGTTAAACATAATTTTGTTGTTTTGTTTGATCGTCATCGTTTCCTATTGTAACTTGTAACTTAATTATTCCTAGAAAGCTCTTTCACTCTTTCTTAGTAATGGATTATCCAGTTTTAAATTTATTATGTTTCGTCTTAATTCATTTAGACCTATACTTAAATTTACCCGTTGCATTAGCAGAGTGGAACACCAATGATTATTTGAAAAGGGAACATTCACTCTACAAACCATATCAAGGTAAACTCGAGGTATTTTACTATTCATTCCTGCTTACGGCATTGCCTTTTTTATAATAGCCTAGGGTAGACCCTTCTTGTTTATTTAAGTAGCCTACAAAAATAATATGTTAACTTAAGTCATCAGGCACAAGGTAGGCCTAAAGTATGCTTACTCCAGTAAAAGCCAGATTTAGTCTAGGGTTATTTTTTTTTAGAATAGCCTAGGCTCTAGGGTACTGGTACCTAGGCCTAAGCCTAGTTTTAGCGAATTTCCCCAAGTTATAGGGAAGTAGGGTAGAAGGGGGGAATTGGGTATAAGGGGTAGGCCTAATTGGGTATATGTACTTTTTTGAAATTTTTTTAAAAATACATGCCTTATATTAAGTAAAGAATTAAAAAATCTGTAGTGATAGCTAGTTATGTTTTATAAACCTCAAATTTATTTTAGGTTGTTATCTTAAAATTGAAACGAGTTAAAAAATAATTTTTTACCCCTTACGTTTTTCAATTTTTAAAGTGCATATCAAACTTGGCCCGAGTAACCTTGGAAACACTATAAAAATTTCAGTTACTGCAAAATATTTACTTTTATCTCATAAGAGCAAAGTATACATAGCCTACTAATAGTAATATTCTGAAAATTAGGAATTTTTAAATTGACTTTCTTAATCGGCGTGAAACTGGCAATAGATGAGCAATAACCCATTCCACTTCTCCTACCGCCCCTCCGTCTAATAACTTGTGTGAACCTGGCAATAACTCGGCAATAAGTAGTGCGCGAGCCCGCTAAAACCTATTGCCGGCGGTTTTGCGGCAAAATACGTCCGCGAACCATTTTACCAATAATGCCACCAGATAGAGGACACTTTAACGGACACGACAGTATCAAAATTATGTACCTGGGGAGTAGAATAAGGGGGGTAAAACCAGCAATAAGTTATGCGCGCGCCCGAAAAAAATCTATTGCTGGCCGTGTTGCGGCAAAATACGTCCGCGAACCATATTACCAATAATGCCACCAGATAGAAGACACTTTAACGGACACGACAGTATCAAAATTATGTACCTGGGGAGTAGAATAAGGGGGGTAAAACCAGCAATAAGTTATGCGCAAGCCTGCTAAAATCTATTGCTGGCCGTGTTGCGGCAAAATACGTCCGCGAACCATATAACTAATAATGCCACCAGATAGAGGACACTTTAACGGACACGACAGTATCAAAATTATGTACCTGGGGAGTAGAATTAGGGGGGGGAAAACCAGCAATAAGTTATGCGCGCGCCCGAAAAAATCTATTGCTGGCCGTGTTGCGGCAAAATACGTCCGCGAACCATATTACCAATAATGCCACCAGATAGAGGACACTTTAACGGACACGACAGTATCAAAATTATGTACCTGGGGAGTAGAATAAGGGGGGTAAAACCAGCAATAAGTTATACGCGCGCCCGAAAAAATCTATTGCTGGCCGTGTTGCGGCAAAATACGTCCACGAACCATATTACCAATAATGCCACCAGATAGAGGACACTTTAACGGACACGACAGTATCAAAATTATGTACCTGGGGAGTAGAATAAGGGGGGTAAAACCAGTGCAATAAGTTATGCGCGCGCCCGAAAAAATCTATTGCTGGCCGTGTTGCGGCAAAATACGTCCGCGAACCATATTACCAATAATGCCACCAGATAGAGGACACTTTAACGGACACGACAGTATCAAAATTATGTACCTGGGGAGTAGAATAAGGGGGGCAAAACCAGCAATAAGTTATGCGCGCGCCCGAAAAAATCTATTGCTGGCCGTGTTGCGGCAAAATACGTCCGCGAACAATATTACCAATAATGCCACCAGATAGAGGACACTTTAACGGACACGACAGTATCAAAATTATGTACCTGGGGAGTAGAATAAGGGAGGTAAAACCAGCAATAAGTTATGCGCGCGCCCGAAAAAATCTATTGCTGGACGTGTTGTGGCAAAATACGTCCGCGAACCATATTACCAATAATGCCACCAGATAGAGGACACTTTAACGGACACGACAGTATCAAAATTATGTACCTGGGGAGTAGAATAAGGGGGGTAAAACCAGCAATAAGTTGTGCGCGCGCCCGCTAAAATCTACATTAAACAACAAATACAACTAGTACCTAATAGTAAAAGTAGTTTGTAAGGAGCGTAAAATAAACAACCAGTCTAGTCATGTGTTATTAAGTATGTAAACAACTTACCATATTTGTTTCTGTATAGGTACGGCTTTATGAGCCCACGATATGCAATACATTTCCATTATTCCTGTAACTAGTAATACCACTGAGATGATCCTGAAACAATAATCTATAACATGTTAATAATATTAAGCCCCGGTATAATACTTAAGTATCGTAAGCGCTCGAGGCTGTAATACGTTGTAGTTAACTTTTCGGCAGTCGACGAAGGATGTATTGTATAATGCCCCGTTTTAGAAGTAAAATCCTTCACTTCTGTCCGCTCGAGGCTTACGCGCTCAAGCGGTGAACACAAGTACTACTAGGCAACAGCTGATCGCAAATTCACTTGTTGTTGTTGAGCCGGCCAGGGTCTGGGCACAGAAAACGTACTACTATAACCCAGAATGCCAACCGCATGGTAAAAAGCATTAAGCGGTTTGAGAGAGCTTTGCCTGTCAATCCGTAGGCAGCGCCACCAGCGTTGCTATGCTATTGCATGGCAACGCTGGTGGCGCTGCCTACGGATTGACAGGCAAAGCTCTCTCAAACCGCTTAATGCTTTTTACCATGCGGTTGGCATTCTGGGTATAGTAGTACGTTTTCTGTGGTCTGGGTCTAGTTGTCGTCTGTCGTCTGTCAAAACTAGTTCCAGGTTATTTCATGTTGTCGTCTGCGTGAAATATTCGTAAAATCTGTTAGTTTAACTTTATTTACAATAACAAAGAATTTGACAGGTGGCAGCTGTGTGAATTAAAAGCAGCATTGTTTGGGTCGGCGGGTGACGTTTATACGCGCAACTACATTGGCTGACTTCGGATGTTGATTTTTACTTTTATCGCTGGGAGTGCTGAGCGCTAGTGTAGCTTTGTTTACTTACATCCCGATTCCCGCCGGCCTTGTGTGTGTATGTGGTACACCAAACCAACCGACAAACGGGTTGTAATTTGTAGTTGTTTGGAATATTTTATGTTAACACTTTCAGTTAGTTTCGTAATATTTAACATATTTATTAGAGTAGCAATACTACGCTTTTGTCGGTATTAATGATCATTTACATTTAAAGGCGTGATGATGGTGTGTTGATGTTATTGTGAGTGAAGTGTGTGTTGGTTCAAATGGAGTTAGGCCTACTTCAACGCAAATGCGATCTTCCTAATTGTGAGTTGATATAAACAAAATGATGTTCTTGCCATGATTTAAATTGTAAATTTACAGTCTAATCTTTGAACATACCAATGCCTATTAGTTTCGAATTATTTACTTATTCAATAACATGTGTAGTAGACGAGTAGTAATAGGTAACGTACTGTCGTGTACGTTAAAGTGTCCTCTATCTGGTGGCATTATTGGTAATATGGTTCGCGGACGTATTTTGCCGCAACACGTCCAGCAATAGATTTTTTCGGGCGCGCGCATAACTTATTGCTGGTTTTACCCCCCTTATTCTACTCCCCAGGTACATAATTTTGATACTGTCGTGTACGTTAAAGTGTCCTCTATCTGGTGGCATTATTGGTAATATGGTTCGCGGACGTATTTTGCCGCAACACGGCCAGCAATAGATTTTTTCGGGCGCGCGCATAACTTATTGCTGGTTTTACCCCCCTTATTCTACTCCCCAGGTACATAATTTTGATACTGTCGTGTACGTTAAAGTGTCCTCTATCTGGTGGCATTACTGGTAATATGGTTCGCGGACGTATTTTGCCGCAACACGGCCAGCAATAGATTTTTTCGGGCGCGCACATAACTTATTGCTGGTTTTACCCCTTTATTCTACTCCCCAGGTACATAATTTTGATACTGTCGTGTCCGTTAAAGTGTCCTCTATCTGGTGGCATTATTGGTAATATCGTTCGCGGACGTATTTTGCCGCAAAACCGCCGGCAATAGGTTTTAGCGGGCGCGCGCACTACTTATGGCTGGAGTTATTGCCAGGTTCACGTCAATTGTCTAATATACGTCACAGTAAAACGTCACAACAATGATGGCGTCACAGCAGGATTCGTCATAGATTAGACGACATAACCTCCAAAATATCAAGTGGCGGGAACTTTTTTCGACGAAACACGGCCAAGATGTCGTTCGGCAGTTCCCGCCAACTGTTGGTTATATTATGTGTCTAAAATATATGTAAAAAACTGCATAAATTAATGAATGTTTTCATGGAGTTGTAAACAAAGTTAAAGCTTAAAGCCTATTATAGCACTATATCTTAATTTATAATTATTTTTACACTCGTATTGCTAGTTAGTTGAAATGTATTATATGTATTATATGTAATGTGACCTCGGTTCCATAATAACCCAACATACTAAATATCTGTTTTTTCCATTTATACATGTTGAGTTACTTCTTAATAAACTATACCTAGAAAAATGTCGGTGAAAGTATCATGATTTCTCAATTGAATGCATTATTTAAAATCTGCCTCGAGAAAATAATAAATTACCATAAATTTCTATTGCTGGCCTATCCCCTTGGCACGACTTTCTTTATTCTTTTAAAATATGTTTATTACATCATTATGAACTAGAAAACACGTCGCTTAGGTTCGTCTACTCACATTTAGTTGAGATAGGCTATTTTGATTGTAACTGGTGTGACCTCGGTTCCATAAGAACCTAACTTACTAAAAATCAACTTTTTTCGTTTATACATGTTAGTTACACCTTAATAAACAATACGTAACAGCATTTCTATAAAAAATATAATTATTTATCAATATAATGCATTATTTAAAATCTGCCTCAATAGAACAATAAATTAATATAAATTTCTATTGCTGGCCTATCCCCTTGGCACGATTTTCTTCAATCTTTTAAAATATGTTTATTACATCATTACGAACTAGAAAACACGTCGCTTAGGTTCGTCTACTCATTTATAGTTGAGATAGGTAACTTTGATATTAAACTGGTGTGACCTCGGTTCCATATGAACCTAACTTACTAAAAATCAACTTTTTTCGTTTATACATGTTAGTTACACCTTAATAAACAATACATAACAGCATTTCTATAAAAAATATAATTATTTATCAATATAATGCATTATTTAAAATCTGCCTCAATAGAACAATAAATTACCATAAATTTCTATTGCTGGCCTATCCCCTTGGCACGATTTTCTTCATTCTTTTAAAATATGTTTATTACATCATTACGAACTAGAAAACACGTCGCTTAGGTTCGTCTACTCATTTATAGTTGAGATAGGTAACTTTGAATTAAACTGGTGTGACCTCGGTTCCATATGAACCTAACTTAGCCTACTAAAAATCAACTTTTTTTGTTTATACATGTTAGTTACACCTTAATAAACAATACCTAACACCACTTATCATAATTATTTAAACTGGTGTGACCTTGGTTCACAAAATCAGAAAATCCATGTTTGATAATTAGATTTATAGATTAAGTGAACATTAATTAAAGGATAAAATGTTTGACAAATAAATTTTAATAGTACTTTTATTATCACAAACTATGAATCAGATACCATAACAAATTAACTTTTTTAATAAATATAATAAATAGTAAATTCAGTTTTTATCCTGGTGTTGTAAGATGATCAGGGTTCTTGACGAGACGATGACTTGTAGTCATAACCATTACTCTCTGTAACACATAAAGATATTGGCGAGTGATACTGTCTCTTTTATAAATAACTAGCTGGCCCGACAGACGTCGTCCTGTCCTAATGTGGTTTTATGTCAAATGCTCGTTCATTTTCAAGATGAGCTTGTTCGCATGGCTCAATCACGTCCTGGTTGAAGTTCGTTCGCTACGCTCACTCACCTTTAGGTTGGAGCTCGTTCGCTGCGCTCACTTGCCTTCAGGTTAACTCGTTCGCTACGCTAACTCACCTCCAGGTTGAAGTTCGTTCTCTACGCTCACTCACCTTGTGGTTGCAAATTAGCTGTAGTCATAAATAAAAAAAAAATTATAGTGCTGCACCCTGTTGGTAAACCTATTCAATTTGTAATGCTATTGAACATCACTGAATCAAATTCTTTAGTTGAACCAGCTGTTAAGATTCTTTAATTCCATTTAAATAGGAATACTCATAAGATTAACATGGGAAACTCCAGAGCCACTGGGCCTGGAGCCCTTCTGACGGATCTGCACCAAACTTCAAACAAACCATCCTTGCATAATGCCTAATAATACCTGAAAGTTTAATTACAATCTGTGGAGCGGTTTCGGAGTCCATAAAGGACAAACAATCATACATTGGATTTTATATAGAGACTAGCTGACCCGGCGAACTTCGTATCGCCTAAGTTATAGGTTTCCCCTAAGACAGACCGATAGAAAGAAAGTACCGTTACGTTTAATTTTCAAGATGATCTCGTTCGCATTACTCAATCACGTCCTGGTTGAAGTTCGTTCGCTACGCTCACTCACCTTTGGGTTGGAGCTCGTTCGCTACGCTCACTCACCTTTAGGTTGGAGCTCGTTCGCTGCGCTCACTTGCCTTCAGGTTAGCTCGTTCGCTACGCTCACTCGCCTCCAGGTTGAAGTTTGTTCGCTACGCTCACTCACCTTTTGGTTGCAAATTAGCTGTTGTCATAAATGTAAAAGAAATAATAGTGCTGCACCCTGTTGGTAATCCTTGTAACTTTAATGCTATTGAACATCATAGAACAGAACCAACTTGTTTAATTGAAACAGCTGTTAAGATTCATTAATTCCATTTCTCATAAGGTTAACATGGGAAACTCCAGAGCCACTGGGGCGGAGCCCTTTTAAGAATTTCGAAACGGGAAATAGTTTACGTCCGATTCGCATACCTACCGAATTTACACACCAAATTTCATAACGATCGGTGAAGTCGTTCCGGAGGAGTTTGCAGACAAACACTGTGACACAAGAATTTTATATATTAGATAGAAGATATCAACATTTTTGTTAAGTTTTTAGAATTGGATTTTTGTGGAAAATTCTACATATGGTTGAGGTACTGCAATAGATTAATTAAAAACAGCTGCTGTAACTTAAAAAACTAATTTCAAACCACAAACACCTAACTAACTTAAAGAAACCCTGTTGTAAAATACACCAACGATCTTGTTATCGATATCAAACCACACCAAACTTTGTTTACAAACTAATTCAAACCACACCAAAGTAATTTAATAATCTATTTCATACCAAACCAATGTAATTTAATAAATAATTTCAAATCAAAACTACGTACAATGAAATGAAATTCAAACCAAACCAAGTAACTGCAAACGACACCCACCTAACTTAAAGACTAACTGTAAAATAAACCAACGAACTTATAATCAATATCTAACCACACCAAACGTCGCTTACAATCTAATTCAAACCACACCAACGTAACTTTATACTAACTAACTTCAAATTACACAAACGTAACTTAATAACTAATTTCAAACCAAACCAACGTAACTTAATAACCTATTTCTAACCAAACCAATGTAACTTAATAAATAATGTCAAATCAAAACAACGTACAATGAAATCAAATTCAAACCAAACCAACTAACTTCAAACGACACCCACCTAACTTAAACCAACGTTCAATGAAATGTAATTCAAACCAAACTAATTTAGTTTAACAACTCATTTCAAACGACACCAACCTAACTTAAAGAAAACCTGTAAAATACACCAACATCGTTTACAATCTAATTCAAACCTTACCAACGTAACTTAATAACCTATTTCACACCAAACCAATGTAACTTAATAAATAATTTCAAATCAAAACAACGTAACTTACAGACTAATAAAAAAAAACAATGCAACTCATATTGTAAATAAAACCACACCAATGTAACTTAACAAATAATTTTAAGAATTTAATATTTATTTCTCCATCATTTCATTTTATTTTTTTTAATACGGCCTCCTCCTCCCCTTTTAGCCGCCCATTCCTCACTCATAAAAATGGGTTTGCCTTCAAATACAAAACCACAAGTGTTGGTTTTTACTGTTTATAAATGGTACAAGTAGCAGCACCAATATTTAAATTTTTAAGTTGTACAATGCGGCCTCCTCCTCCCCTTCCAGCCACCCTATCCTCGCTCCGTAACAATATTGGATGCCAGCAATTTGTAAGCTACTTTAATGTCCATTTATCTTAGTGGAGTAGTATTTTCTGCACAAAAGACAAAAGAAATCAACCTCTTTCAACTGACTGACAATTGTGTCTGATGGTGTGCAAGGATTTGAGGTATGCGAATGAAACCATCTTTTGCACGAAGTACATTCCACACAATAGTCGTCTGCATGTTGTGGATTATGAGGCAAGTCCTTCTAACAAACGTAACATGTATTTACTATGTAGGTTGAATTGGCCAGAAGGCGTTTGAGCAAAACTTTTCTATACTCATCTGCATCAAAGTATTGTGCTAAGTCAAAATGGTCACTTGACAGAAGCTCCTCAATGAAGTGTAAAATGAACACTCCGCAATTGTAGCCATCTACCTGTGTTTGATGTTTTAGTTGAATCAAAGTCCAAGCATCCTGTTCGTCTTTGTGGAAACCCGTCACTGAAGAATAGAAATTTTTGAAATTTTTAAATATCAAGTTTTGTCTTGTCGGCTCTACGTTGTTGGTCGCAGGATCCAAGTAGGCAAATGTTTTCCTTTTGACATCCGCATAACCTAATGTCCAATGTATGTTGCTGATGTTTATAGGGAAAAATATTTTTTGAGCATCTCCTACATTTAGTGATGTGGGCCGGGTAAATACCCAGTGGGTAGGTAAATATAAATTGGGTATTTACCCGGGAATTTACCCCAGGCCTGGGTAAATACTCAAAAACTGGGTATTTATAATTTTTATTAAAGTTAGAGAAGATTGAGATGTTTTTTTGCAATTATCACCCTGTAAGGATAGTAAAATGATGATAAAATGTGTTAAACAAAATTTCATATGGTCACTACTAGCATTTTACTTCTGGGTACCATCGCCATAAATACCCAGGTCTGAGCATAAAGCATAATCGGCATAAATACCCTGGTCGCATGGTTGCACTGGTCCTGACTTCTTATGATTTTTTAATTTCTATGATGGATAGATGAATTTATTTTATTTAAAGTGAAGAAAAATAATTTGCAAAGTAATAATTATTATTTATAAATACATGAAAATTTAACCTAGTAGTGGCCTAGGCGTGTAAACAACTTAAGAAAATAATTAAAATTCAATCTGTAGGATGGCAGGTTAATAATATTTTTGTTCTAGATCTTTTGTTGGTCTCAATGGTATCAAAATATTAAAAAAACTAATTTCATAAACTTGTGATACAAAACATTTAAATCTATAGTACAATAAATCTTTCAAAACTATATTAAGTTAGACCAAAAAACAGGAGATACATTTTTTGATGTAGTAACACTTTGGCCCAGTAACATTTCGGCCAAACTCAAATTTCTTAGAAAAACAGTATCACTTCGTCCCACTCGCTTTTACAGATGATTAAATAAGCTAATGGAGTAACATTTCGGCCCGACGAAAAATTGACAAGGGTTAAGGAACGCAGTTCAGGCAGTAAGAGGTACATGACCTGTATACTTTGCAACCACCCTCTGGTGTAATGTCGCCCAACCGTCACCCCTTGCATCCTCTGACCTCACATGACGGAGAATTGGTGGAATCTTACCTAACCTAACCTAACCTAACCTAACCTGTCAAATATTTTGTTGGGACGAAGTGTTACTAGTGGGCAGGTAGAGAGTTGGACCGTAGGCCACATCTGAGGGTTTCGGGCCGAAATGTTACTGGGCCGAAGTGTTACTTGGGCCGAAGTGTTACGACACGCATTTTTTTAGTAGGTTTATCCAAATACAGTGGAACCTTGATAAGAAGACCCTCGATAACAAGTCGCCCTTGATAACAAGTGTCATTGTCAAATCCCCTCAAAATTATTTTACCCCTAATCACATGTTATTACAAACCTCGATAAGAAGTCAACCTTAATAACAAGTCTTATTTTACAATCTCCATGAGAGTCTTGTTATCAAGGTTCTACTGTATATTATTTTTTCCAACTAAGCGGTAACACAGAAAAGTTTAATTACTTTTAGTATTCTGCCATTCTGCCTTAGGTCTGTCTAGCCTTCCAAGCCATTTATACCATAACATTTTTTAACTATCATAATTTAATAACAGTAGAAGTAGGTTTAGGTTCACTATTTCTCTGATGAGGTGTTGTCTTGATAAAAAACAAAACCCCATTCTTATTTAAAAACTTTATGTTTTATTTTTAAAAAGTGCTAAATCGTTAAATAAAAGGTACTAGCAAAGCTTCAAGTTACTGTAAAAGGTGTTATAGACTATCCTAATTTTTCATGTAATGATAACAATAACATATTTAGGGGTGAATATAAATCAATTTCAATCGATTTCATAAATACCCAAAATACCCGGGTATTTATGGATTTTGGGTATTTACCCGGGTAAATACCCAGGGTATTTACCCTGAGTTTTAAATACCCAGGTATTTTACATCACTACCTACATTACTACTTAGCATCCAGTTTTCTAGATTAGGTGTCTCTCCATTGAACAATGCTGAGGTCGCTAAGTTGTCATGAACTATCACAGCCTTGGACTCATTTGACTGTTGGCCAATTTGACATGAGCTGCAATATCAATAACTGTCGAGTCCAGCCAAGAGGACCCTCGTAACAACTTGTAGTCATCAATATACACATACCACCTGTTGTGTGATGTCGATTCCGAGAAACACACAAGGTAATTACCTAGGGTTTTTAGCTCTGTGTAGTAGTCGGGGTCGTTTATCAATCCATTTGGCATGATAAGTTTACTTATCTTTTTTATGCTTTCACGATCCATTGAAAATGATTGTTGAGCATGGTCTTGGATATACTTTGACTCAAAATAGGTTACACGAGCCTTTTTGGTAGTCTTTTTCCAAGACTCTTCAATGACATCTACATCACCATCCGATAACAGAAGCATGCCTGGAACATTTTTTGAGGTTACAGCAGGTCCTTCAGTCTTTTTCTTTGTACTAAGGCATAGTTTTCTCTTTCCAACACGATTGAGTTTGTTACGGGCACAACAACCCTCCTTTGGTATGTCCATTAGTATTTCTTTGCATTTAGCCGTTACGGCATTGTGTAGGTTCAGAATGAACCTGTTAGCTCTCAGGTTTTTCTTACCCTCCAGTATTACATTTTTTGTTTGGCCAAAGTAATTCTCACATGGAGCATTGCTCACGCTCTCCAACACTTTGTCGTTGTCGTCTCCTTTCAGCTAAAGTCCAGACCATCTAAGTGGCAAATATGCCACATATCTTTTTGCTATGATCTTAGCAATGGCGGGGCAAAAAAATTCATTTAATTTTTCCTCCTCTGCATTAGTAGTACTTTCAGAAGACGAGGAGAATGGAGTACTCAAATACTTATCCATCCCACCTCAACAACGATACCAATATGTACTCCCGGTACTACCACAACACTCCTACCCTGGCATATTCCCCCCTCCCAATTATTTTAACCACCCAACCCCACCTCAACAACAACCCCCACTTCAACAACAACTACTACTTCAACAACAACGACTCCCGGTACTACCACAACACTCCTACCCTGGCATATTCCCCCCTCCCAATTATTTTAACCACCCAACCTCACTCCAATACCTCATTCCGCCTCATAATACCATTTCCCCCATTGTACCATCCACAACAAATCCCACAACATATCCCTCAACAACTCCCACTACGCCACTACATCATTCCCCAGCATCTCAACTTAACCCCTCGAGCCCCTGACATGATGCCTCGCCAGGGACATCCCCCTCAACCCGCTCAACATAATGAGCCTGCCCCACCAGGAGTGTAGGCCTAGATATATTTTATGTTTGTTGTATTGTATTTTTTTAAATTTTGTATATGTTTTTTTGTTTCCAACTAATTAAAAAAACACTATAAAATCAAAGAAATGATTACTTAAATCCCCTAAATTGTTATAGGTTTAGTTTATTACCCACAAAAATACATGTTTAGCCAAAGTCATGCAACATTAATTGGTTTAATGTAGCGTCGTCATGCAACCAAAGTCAGACGAGGACCTAAATCAATAGCACATAGCTATAGTAAAAATAAATTTATTAAAATAAATTAATTATTTACCATAAAATTAATCATGGAACCGAATAACATTGGATTCTATATTTAGAATCATTCTTAAACAAATCATCATTAAATCATTCTTAAAACATAAGCGACGTGTTTTCCAGTTCATAACAATGTAATAAACATATTTCAAAAGTAAATAAGGAAATCGTACCAAAGGGATAGGCCAGCAATAAAAATTTATTGTAGGCCTAATTTCATATTTTCTTGAGGCAAATTTAAAAAAATGCATTAAAATGTATAATCACTGATACTGTTATTGAACAGGTAAATTGGTAAATACTAATACTTTTATTGAAAAAGGTGTTAGGTATTGATTATTAAGAAGTAACTCACATGTATAAACAAAACATAAAACCCATTTTAGCGAATTTCCCATATAGGGAATAAGCTATTTACCGTAGTACTCATGGTAAGACTTGGACCCGGGACCGATTTACTTTTTCGTTTTGAGGTCTCTAGAGGCCAAAAACACCATCCGTTTGAATTCATATATATATATATATATATAGATTTATATATATATATATATATACTAGCTGTAACCCGCGGGCTTTGCCCCGTTTAACTTCTTAACTTTCAAGATTATCTCGTTCGCATGGCTCAATCACGTCCTGGTTGAAGTTTGTTCGCTACGCTCACTCACTTTTAGGTTGGAGCTCGTTCGCTACGCTCACTCACCTTTAGTGAGAAAATCAGAGATTTTCTGATTTTGTGAACCAAGGTCACACCAGTTTAATTAATTATGATAACAATAGAAATTTATGCAAATTGAGGCAGATTTTAAATAATGCATTATATTGATAAATAATTATATTATTTATCGAAGTGGTGTTAGGTATTGCTTATTAAGGTGTAACTAACATGTATAAACGAAAAATGTTGATTTGAAGTAAATTAGGTTCATATGGAAACGAGGTCACACCAGTTTAATTCAAAGTTACCTATCTCAACTATAAATGAGTGGACGAACCTAAGCGACGTGTTTTCGAGTTCGTAATGATGGAATAAACATATTTTAAAAGAATAAAGAAAATCGTGCCAAGGAGATAGGCCAGCAATAGAAAATTATGGTAATTTATTATTCTATTGAGGCAGATTTTAAATAATGCATTTTATTGATAAATAATTATATTATTTATCGAAGTGGTGTTAGGTAATTGCTTATTAAGGTGTAACTATCATGTATAAACGAAAAATGTTGATTTTTAGTAAGTTAGGTTGTTATGGAACCGAGGTCACACCAGTTACAATCAAAATGACCTATCTCAACTAAAAATGAGTAGACGAACCTAAGCGACGTGTTTTCTAGTTCGTAATGATATAATAAACATATTTTAAAAGAATAAAGAAAATCTTGCCAAGGGGATAGGCCAGCAATAGAAATTTATGGTAATTTATTATTCTATTGAGGCAGATTTCAAATAATGCATTAAATCGATAAATACTTATACTTTTATCGAAATGGTGTTAGGTTTTGTTAATTAAGGAGTAACTAACATGTATAAACGATAAAAATTGATTTTTTGTAAGTTAGGTTCTTTTGGAACCGAGGTCACGCCAGTAAAATTCTAATTCACATACCGGTATCTCAACTATAAATGAGTAGACGAACATAAGCGACGTGTTTACTAGTTCATAATGATGTAATAAACATATTTTGAAAGAATAAAGAAAATCGTACCAAGGGGATAGGCCAGCAATAGAAATTTATGGTAATGTATTATTTTCTTGAGGCAAATTTTAATTAATGCAATTAATTGATAAATAGTGATAATTTTATCGAAATAGTGTTAGGTATTGCTCATTAAGGAGTAACTAACACGTGTAAACGAAAAAAAAGATTTTTAGTAAGTTAGGTTCTTATGGCACCGAGGTCACATCAGTTAAAATTAAAGTGACCTATCTCAACTATAAATGAGTATACCAACATAAGCAACGTGTTTTCTAGTTCATAGCAACGTAATAAACAGATTTTAAAAGAAAAATAGAAAATCGTGACAAAGGGATAGGCCAGCAATAGATATTTATGGTAATTTATTTAGTATGTTGGGTTCTTATGGAACCGAGATTACACCAACGCCATTCACAGTGACATATCTCAACTGTAAATTAGTCAGGGTATACAAACTATGTTATTTCTAGTTCATAACATATAATAAACATATTTGATTTCAATAGAAGGAAATAAGATCGTTGCAAAGGGTTGTCCAGCAATAGAACACATATTGTAATATTCTTACACATTTCAACTAACTAGCAGTACGAGTGTACAAATAATTATAACCTACTATATTATAGATCTGTAATAGGCTTTAAGCGTTTACTTTTTTAACAATTCCATGAAAACATTAATTCATTTATGCAGTTTTTTATATATATTTTAGACACTTGCTATAATCAACGGTTGGCGGGAACAACCGAACGCCATCTTGGTCGTGTTTCGCCGAAAAAAGTTCCCGCCACTTGATATTTTGGAGGTTATGTCGTCGGCTCTATGGCGAATCCACCTGTGACGCCATCATTGTTGTGACGTTTTACTTTGACGTATATTCGTTGGAGGGGAAGTAGGAGAAGTGGAATGGGTTATTGCTGATCTATTGCCAGTTTCACGCCGATACTTTCTTAAGTGTATGGCAAATATTTGAAATATCAACAACACGATATTATGTACTTTTTTATGTCTACTTACAGTATTTTTCACGCTGAATCCAAAAATGCAATCAGTTTTTGTCGGAGAGATTCCTAAATGATCGTAAAACGAAGGTCAACATTACGAATCTAAGGATAATTGAGGTATACTGATGGCTATATGGCGTGGTCTGGACGGGTCCGTATGTGGACTGAGTACTGAGTGAGGAGGAGAGCAAACAGCTGTTTGTGTTCGACTTAATGTGGAATGAAATCAATTCGTTTTGAAACCAGAGATAAATCAGTTCTTATTTACGCATGTGAGGAAGGTAGGTCGGGTTTTATGTGGATTCGTCACTGTATTAAGTGTTTTGAAGTGAGGTTAGATTAGGAAGGTAAAGGTTAGGTTATAATGAACCGACTCATTAATTTATGCTACTTCCAGACTGTTTTTGCACAATTAAATAGTGGTTGAAACACAATGAAATAACGATATCAAAAATGCGTAAGCTTAATACAGTCACGAATCCGCATAAAGTCTGACCTATCTTCCGCACAAGCCTTTTCTGACATAAAATGCGATTTAAACATTACTATTAAGATTGGGTTGGGTTAGGTTAGGTTAGATTAGATTTGATTACGTAACATCATTTATTAGTTGCTGATACATTAAATTATGCAATGTGGCACGTTTTCACTTACGTGAATAAATTCTATTTTGTTCTATAATTTATGTTGATGTGATTAATAGTTTATGTATCGTAGTTGATTTATTGTATTTTCTAAACAGCAACAGCACCAAAGTCCATTTTCTTTTAAAAATCTAGTTATTGCATATTGTAACTCTGATTTTGCTCTCATGGCGTTGTGTGTGGTTTTGTCTGTTATTATCGAATGTAAACAACTGACAGCTGTTTCCACTCCACAATCCTTCCTCCCCTTCAAGTGTTAGTCGCCACTAGAACTTGGACTCGTCCATACCACAAATATGTGAATATTACAACAAAACTGAAGCTTAATATTAATTATTTAACTGTACGGTCATTTAGGAATCTCTCCGACAAAAACTTATTGCATTTTTGGATTCAGCGTGAAAAATACCGTAAGTAGACATAAAAAAAGTACATAATATCGCGTTGTAGACATACCAAATAATTACCAAGTGTATTTTTTAGGGGTTAAAAATTTTAGCACCCAATTGCCTCCTTATGGGAAAATGGGTACTATATTTTTTTTTGCCTGAAAACAATAGGCCTACTTCTGTTTTTTTTTGTTACAATATGCTTTTAAGGGGTATTTAAGAAGCTTTAGGTTGGTATGACTTCTGTGCATTGAATATTAAAGAAATTATAGCTTAGTACCCAATTCCCCCGTCACATCGGCTTAGAGGCAGAAGACCATAAGACAGTCAAAAACTATTTAACAAATTAGGTTTGGAATTAGTTTTGAAGCAAAAACCACATTTTTATGGACTTTGAACAAGTAGCCTACAGTAACTTATAAAAAGGATTCATTTATTTAAGTGTGTCTGGTGATTAACAGTTTAAATTTAGCTACAATTAATGCAATTTTTACAACCCTAGGTTATAAGGATTTATTACAAATAAATAACTTTGAAAAACTGTAGTTTTCAAAAATTAACTTTAACGCTCTATAAAATTGTCAAAAATAATTATCAGAGACTAAAACTTGTCTTAAAATGCTTATTTGTGTTTACTTAATAACACCCATTTTCCCAGAATTTTTAATAGGTCATTTTAATGTATAATAGGTGTAGTACCCAATTCCCCCCTTTGGGGTAATTGGGTATGAAAAATATATATATATTTTTTTTTAATAGAACAAAACAACTTGCAGGTCTGAAAATAAGTGAAAAGATGTTAATTGGAAGCCTTTAAATGAAGGCATAAAAGTTGTAAAGTGATTAATTAGTTTTAGCATACAAAGTACATTTTACAAAACCTAGTACCCAATTCCCCCCTTCTACCCTAGCTATTACCGTAGAGGTGGCACAGTTAGACCTAGGCCCAGGACCGATTTAAGACTACTTGTTTATTTGTATGTCCCTAGGCCAAAAACACTTAAGTTATTTGTTCAAATTTTGTAAATGTATTTTATATTGTATACTAGCTGTTTGCCCGTTCTACGTACGGGAATCTTGTAGTAAAATGACACCTTATATTCAGAACAGGAGTTGGTTTGCATAATAGATGAGTGAACGAAGTGAACGAATTCTTTCTTATATTCCCCTAAAAAATTCAAAGGTCTGGGAATAATTCGAGCAAAATGGGAAAGTTCTATACAGCATATAAATATGTGTGTAATTCTAAAAAACTTATGAGGCATAAGCCCTAAGGTAGGCCTGTAATTGAAAGTTACTTTTCACAAGGGTTAAAAGTAGTTTTTGATAAATTACTTTACATTTTTGATAAGTACTTTTTGGTAAAAGTAGGTTTTACCTCAACCTCACTACTGCACACTTTATTCGTGTTGAAATTTTCATTAACAAAGGTGCTCTTGTCTTTTCCACGAAACACTAAGGACATTAATGCGTTACCAACAGACATACACACACAAATCGGCTACAGAAGGGTCAATCCATATCAAGTGGTCCAGAAATAAATAGGCCTAAATTGGTTGCTTCAAGGTTTTTTCATATTTTTATACGTTTGAAAGTAGGCTTCATATCATTAGAAGTACAAAAATACAATTATTTTATTTTTCTACTGTATGGTGGCCATTTTTTTGTTAGTCGAATGCCCGTTTTCAGCGATTTCAGAGCTCTGCGTTAAATTAAATATCCCTGGTTCTACTAATCCTAGAACATTAAAATGAAAACCAATCTCTTCAGAAAGATCTAAACTTTAATAGGGTAATATAGTTATGTAGGCCTAATAAAAATCTAAATATATAGGTCTAATTACCTTTCTAAAGTTTAATGCAACGATGTTACGAAAACTGATTTTTAACAATTTTTTTACATAAAGGCAATTGACTATGTGTTTGTTATTTTTTATCTGATAGTTATAAGTGTGTACTCCAAATTCTCAAAGTTTCAAGTTGTGGACTTTTATAGGGTTTTAAATAAAAAATTTCAAAATCTTAAAATTTTCAAAATTTCAAAAGTTTGATGCTTAATATCTCTGTTGGGCATGAAAATAAAAATTTCAAATTTGGCTCAGATATAGTACTAAGTAAGAGTATTATCCTGTAATAATTTTATTTTGTGGACTCAACTGGTTTTAAAGTTATGAAACATTGAAAAGTACGCAAATAAGCATTATACGAATAGTGTAGGAAGCATAATATTATATAACTTAATATACACTATCAATGTCTTTTTTAATAATCTTATATTTTAATAATAGATTTTAAGCATTTTGATGTTTTAAAACACTCTACTTTGTTGTCTGCCACAGGTACAAATCTGTGAAAGCAGGGGTGCCCACAGGGGGGTTTGATGTCGCAAAATGCGACATCAGAATTTTATTTGGGGGGGATTTTATGATTTTGGGGGGGATTCAAGCCAGTGGTTGGTTAAAAGCACATAAAAGATTAATCAGATAATTTTTACGACCTTTTTAATTTATTACTGGGGTAATTATGCAATCAAAATCCCGTTTGACATTTTATCTTGATTAATAAATCATTTTATAGTTGCTATAAAATATATAGATACTTTTATGTAGATTTCCACTTTCTGACTCGTATCATGTTTGACAGTGAGAACAACTCCATGCCAACTGCTGTCAAAGGATTATGGTTGGTTATTAAATTGTATCTGCAATTTGAGTTTGTTTTTACCTTTCATTATGAACTCATTCTCAAATAGTCTCATTGCCTTGAGGACCTATTGATGGTTTTTTAGGTTTGTTTATTATACAATATTCTTTATTCATAAAAAACCAGTATAATGATAATGATAATCATTTTGCTATTTTTACAACATGAACAACAACATGAAAGCTCGAGATAATATTTTGGCTCTCCCAAATAATTATGCCTGGGTCATTTATTCATTGGAAGAAATTGACATACAGTACTGTGACAATTTAATTAAGGTTTTTGATAGGCTATGTGTTTACGTTAACTTCAAGAACTGAAACACATGATTCTGGATTAATTAAATTGTATTTGTTATTGTCTTTTCTTGAATCTAGAAAGAGCTTCAAACAAATTTTACTAGTCTTAGAATAGATATATAATTATTTTTTTACGCCACACTACACTATTTTGACGAACTTCCCATGCAAGGATTTAGTCCAGAAAACAGCTGTTTGTCCTTAATCAAATGGGGTTTCATACAGTACTACTGTACTGTAATGAGTTTTGCCGGACACCAATCAGCTGATTATACTGTATTTGGGTGGCAATGAGTGGTTATAACAAAAACATAACCCCTCTTAGAGGTTATGACTAGTGATTTTTAGTCCTTTAGTTGGTGGTAATATAGGGATTTGAACGGATTTAGTAGTATGGCGTAAACTATCGTACGTCACTCGTTCAAAATGTGTTGGCCGGACTCGTATAAAAACAAACACTACTCGACTTCGTCTCGCACGGGATTTAGGACTAGTAACGTAATATACTATTACCACACTATGATGTTTTTAACAGTTTTACATATAGGTACATTAATTGGTGGCTGAAAGTTACGTTTTGCAGGCCATGCCAGCTGTCATCGTCATTCGGGGATCGAGCAGGTTTTTACATCCCTAGGGCAAAATCAGCTGCCCGCTTTAAATACACAATCAGTATCCATAGTATTGCAATAGAGTTTTTTTATTGTCACCGCTGCCAACAACTATTTATTATTATTTTTGCTGATTCCTCAAATTATTTATCCACATGACCTTAAAGTTGTAGTTGTGTTGACTATATCAGTGTGCAGTGCATTATCATTGAGGTGAATTAGTGGTAATAGGGTATAGTGT